>NC_135493.1:94134307-95334307 GCF_052094955.1 Ictidomys tridecemlineatus | reverse complement strand
GGGAAAGGAAATTAGAATATATAGCAGCACTAAGCTAAAATCTGCAGCATGTACCCTGTCTAAGCATTGGTTTCTTAGATTGTATGCAGTTCACATGCTCATTCATTCATTCACTCATCCACTTGATATTCAGTAAATATTCTCTATGTGCCAATTTTGGCACTCCATGCTCGACTGGTGAAGGAAATCAGCCACAAGATAAAAAACCATCATTGGAATGAGTGTCACAAAAGTCCCCATTGAGCAAGAATTGAGAGCTCTAGCACATTCCATACTATTACCAGGAGCAGAGTAGGGAACGTTTCCTAGCATGGAGAAGACAGCTTGTGACACACATGAAATCTTGTGGACCTGACAGAAGGCCAAAGCCTGAAAGATTAAAAAATTACATTTTGTGTCTCAGTGCTGTGGATGCAATGAATGAGCAACTACACAAAAGCCCATGGATTCATTTACACACTCATTTGACAAACATCTGATCACAAACATCAGGACACACCACCTGGAATCAGTTTTGATTCTCCAAGTAGTTACATCTTTGTATTCTTTTTTTTTTTAAATTTAAACTGCTCTGTTCAGATATACCTGTTGACCAGCTAGGTAGATGAGCAGTTCAAAGGAAAACCTGATAGAAGAATGAAATGATTCCATCAAGAAAAATTGCTAATTGTGGTTCCTACACCCCACCTCCATCCTGAGAAGGTTTGGAAGCAGGTGGTACATTTTCATGTCTGATTTAGTTCATGTTTTTACACTTGATGAACAACAGGAGAGCTGGCCAATGTGCATGTGATCATTGGTTACAACGTGACTCAATGATCAACAAAACTCATGGGATCTGACTCCTGAGACTAGTACTTCACCATCCACTGTAATTTCCTCATTTCCTTTTATGGCTGGTGGATTTGGCTTTTTAGAGTAGCATTTCATGAAGCTAGTGCAGTTCAGGGGCAGACCTAAATGAAGGCAGTACGCCAGATAGGCAATGTAATATAGCAACACAATAGCAGCAGGAATAATAGTAACATTAGGAATAGGAACAGTAACTATTTATTGTCAAGTACTGTACTCAGCACTTGTCTGCATTATTTCATTTAATTCTCTCAACAGTCCTAGGATGTATATATTAGCATTAGCTTCCAATAGAGGTCAGCTCACTTTACCAGGGTCAGGGTGGTTTAAATGACAGACCCAGAACTGGAATCAAGGTTTCTCTTCCTGAAAACTCCATTCTCTTAATTATTTTGCTTGTTCATTTTTTAAAAATGTGAGCTTTGCAGAAAAGAAAATTAAGCTGCTAGTGAGAGTTCTTTGACCCTACTGAGGCTATTTTAAAACCTGGTCCTTTGGTTTTTCATCTCTGAGGACTGAAAATAGCTCAGAGGGGTTATAAAAATTAAGTAGGTTAATTAAAAATCTCTGACACATAGTAGGCACTCAATAAATGATAGTTACCTTCCTCTCTGAGAATGTCACTTGGATTCCTTTGCAAGATGGAAATCAAGAAATCATTAGTTCAAATTGAAGTTTTCCAGAAGTTTCCAAATTGAAACTCACATTGACTGTATTTTTCCAGCTCAGAAAGGAGGCTAGCAAAATATTCCAGCCTCAGCCAAGAACTCTCTTCTCAAGTTAAATCCTGATGAAAAAAACTGATAGATTACTTCTGTTAAATGGGGTAACTGATGTGGAAACACAAGCCATTACCTTATCATCCAAAGATTTAGTCCAGAACCATGTGATATTGTAGTAACTTTGAGAGAAGAGAATCACCTAAAGTGTAGGCCAGTAAAACTTTTTACTGGGTTTCTAGTAGTTTGAGATTTCATGGATGATTGATGGTTGGAGCCTCCAGAAAGTAAGCTCAGTGACTCCTTATCTCTTGAGGAATATCTTGACACTGAGTCACACTCCCAGCCCCATCCTTGGCTGTATGACACCCCAACTGGCTTTCCTACAGCCTTTTCAAACCAGGGAAGAGTCATACCTCTTGAAAACCTGCTTAGGGCTTCCTGTGACAATGGAAGAGTTGGTCAACGAGTGTTTAAGTCATGGTTTCACCTCAAGCTAGGTGAAACTCACACCAGTCTTGCCCATTTTCTTATACAGTTTGAAGAACTAACTTTGGACTTTGTCAAGTTTCTGTATTGTACTTTTATGTTCTTTTGCCTGTCTTTATTATTTCCTTTCTTTTACTTTGACTTTAGTTTCTGGTAATTTTTCCTTGCTTCTTGGATTAAACAACAAGATCAATGACTTTTAGCTTTATGTTCTAATTTATGAATCTGAGGTTATAAATTTCCCTGTAAATATGGCTTTAACTGCATCCCATAAGTTTTGCTGTGCTATATGGCTATGTGTCACTTAACAATGAGTACACATTCTAAGAAAAAATGGATCATTAGGCAATATTATCATTGTGTGAACATCATAGGGGATACTTACACAAACCTAGATAATATTGGTCGACACTTGATGAGGCCTCTTGATGGAATTGGTAAACATGAGATGTGTGACTATGCTGCCAGTGTAACACAACATACTATTTTATGGTAAATATTTTTATAAGTAGGAGTACACTCTAAAACAATGCTAAATAATGTAGAAAATAAACACAGTTGTTTATTATCATTATCAAATAGAAGTACATAATTGTATGTGTTACATACAATTGTTTGTACATAATTGTATGTACTACACTTCTATTCGACAGGTAGCACAGTAGGTTTGTTTTTATCAGCAGCACCCAAGCATGTGAGTAATGTATTTTCCTATGATGTTATGACAGCTTGATATCATTAGGTGATAATCTTATGGTAGTACCATCAGTAATATATAGTCCATCACTGAATGGAACATCAGTTTGCAGGACTGTGTTTTTATTATTACTCAGTTTAAAGTATTTTCTAATTTCTATTGGATTTTTTTTACCTAGGGATTACTTGAAAGTATAATATTAAATTCACAAATATTTAAGAATTTTCTAGCTATATATACTTTAAAATTGGTTTTTAGTTTAATTCATATACTCTGAATGATTTCAATTGTTTAAAAATTGTTCCTATGTGCTTTATGGCCCAATTATATGTTTGATTTTGCTAAGTGTTTCATGTACACTTGAAATGTACAAGTGTGTTTGTGTGTGTGTGTCCATATACATATATATGCCAACTAAGTCAAGTTTGTTATTTTTAGTATTCAGATTTTCTATATTTCTGATATTTTGCCTATTTTTCTCTGTTAGTTGGGAGGGAAATAACTAAGCCAAGGCAGAAATTATGACAAGTATGATTCAGATCTCAGAATGAAGTACATGTACATCCATTTTCCATTCCTTGGAGGAACTGCCTTTATATAAATTATTATTTTCTAGAAAGATGTAAATAGGGGACAGACTGATCCAAAGTCTTGCTGGTGTCTTGAATTTTCAAAAATTGGGGAAATATATCAAAACTCTCCACCATGGTAGTGGATTTATCTATTTCCTCTTTATTTTAATCAATTTTTGCTTTATATTTTGAGACTCTATTATTTTATACATATAGGATTGTTCTATCTACCTGGCAGACTGTGACCTCTTTTTTTTTTTAATCAAATATCGTTCTTTACCTCTTATAATGCTTCTTACTTTAAAATCTACTTTGTTTGCTATTATTATATCCACACCAGCTTTCTTTTGATTAACATTCATATGACATAACTTATTTTATCCTTTTTCTTTCAACCTTGCTGTGTCTTTATACAGAAGGAAAAGGACTTTGTGTCAAATGCCTCAAAGAATGTTGGACTCTCTTCAATGTTTTCCTCTCTCTCTGAGATCTTGATCTCTGTAGTTTCTGGCCTCAACAATTCTAAACTCCAAGTGTTGTCTCACCATGTTGTATGACTTCCAAAAGCTCTATTTGGCTTTCTGATATCTGAAAAGTCACTTTCTACTTGACTTCTTAGACCCTTGACTCTAGACCTTTTATGAATCAGCACATTCCTTAAGGAGAAGTTTGGGTGCTGGATGCCAGATTCTCCTCAGTGCATTGCCCTTCCCTCTAGGGCCCTGGCCTTTCAAGTTCCTGCTGCACTGGAAGTTCCTTGAGGCCTTCAACCATGTGCTTTGTACTTTGGTCTCACTCCTCTACTTGTTCTTTGTGGAAAGACTAGTCTGAAAAAAAATGGCTCCAAGCAGATCAGAAGTTGATATGTAAGTGAATATTTTGGATGATCACTTAACCTGGGTAAATCTTAAGTTTCCTCACTAATAAAATGCGGACATATGAGACATACCTTATGGGGTTGTTTTGAGGCTTAAATATATGTTAAATTGACTTTATAAGCCTAAAATGTATTTGAATATAAGCTGCTATGAAGCATTTACATGATTGAGGCTACTGAGGAAAAATTGGTGAGTGTCCATTCAGGGTTCATGTGGGCAGCCTACCTAGAAATAAGACTGGAAGTTGCTTCTGCTGGGAACTTTGTTATTCCTGTTGAATTTAGCACTTGCTAGTGCAATATCTTATTGTAGTGGTAGGAAGTTTCAGAACACTGTACCAGACACTTTGAGAGCTTGCTTTTGAAACCCCAAGACCATCAGCAAGACTTGGGACCATTCTTTCCTAAATACATATCTTTCTGGCAAGTAGGGGTTTATCTAAAGAGTTGGAAAGAATGGAAAATATACATGTGCTTCATTCTGATATCTGGGCCACTGTGGTCATATCTGCCTTGCTAGTTACAATCTTAGAAGTTAACTTCTCGCTTCTACCATGATCAAATCCTGCTCAGCTCAATTGATATAAAAGTTGTACAACTCGTTGGCCTTTTCTGATTAAATATTTGTTTCAGCTTCAGTTCTTTTTCTTACTGTCCTGACATTGCTACATTTGCCCACAAGTTGTAGCACTCTCTGGCTTTTTCTCCTGGTACAAGGTCAGCAGCATCCTTGTAACAAAAAGCTGATTCTTCCATCACTAGAGTGGTCTTTTTGAGACCACTTTGCTTCTCCCCTGTCAAGTAGTGGATGATAAGTCCTGCTTCTAGTTCATTGTGCCAGGTATTTGAAGTATCAACTTTTTACACCCATTATCATGCCCATTGTTCTAGGAGTCTTGGAATCCTGATGTCATTTTAACCATAGGGAACCCACCATGATTCAAATCTGCCATTAAGGTCTGAACAATAACCACTGATCAGGCTCCAAAAATTCTTGACTTAAAGATGTTAGCTTATCACTGTAATTCAGGATCACCCATTTATCTGAGTTCCAACCAGTCTTTTGAATTGGCCAAACCAAGCTCCTTGCTTACCCTGATGGAACACCAGACATTATAAGGGAGAATGAGAGAGAAAGTTCTAAATGTTAAAATCATGGTTCTCATTTGGTGGGTATGCAAGTGGGAAAAACACTCTCAAAATGCAAATTCCAGGATATACCTTAGAATTACTGAATCAGAACCCAGAATGGAGGCAAATCTTTCTCTCTCTCTTTCCTTTTGCTTTCCAAAGAAAAGCCATGTGCCAAAGCATGGGGAAGGGTATGTGCCAGGGTCATCAAGAGAATACTGGCAACTGTGTGTAGTACATTTGCCACCATTTTGTATCAGGGCTCAACAGACAGTCAAGAATTAAATTATTGGCCAATAAAATTCCTAGTTTCAAGAGACCTGGTTCTGATCTAATATGTATCTGCTTTGCATCTGGAAGTAATTGACCTGATCTCTTCAACAACCTTTTCTTAAATAGAAAATTGGCTAATGAGGGAAAAGTTTGGTGAATTTTAGTATTTGACAAGTTGGTCTTTGTTTTTGATGGTATCAGTGAAAAGATGAAGAACTGGATGTTATTACTCACAGTTCCTTTTGAATTTCCAGATGAAAATTGTCTAGTTTCAAGGATACTTGAAAACACATCCTCATTATGTTAACCTGACATCTCATGGCCAAGTTGGTTTCCCCTATCCCTAATTTTAAAACCTTAGGAATACATGTTCACAATTTTTAAAACTCTCTGCAATATGTGTTAAGAGGCTTTAAATGTTCATTTGAAGGACCAAGAAAAATCTTATATGGGTATTCTAAAATAACAGACAAACTCAAAATGTTTTGGTGTCTATACTAGAATATTATTTGTCAACACTAAACATTAGTTGGATGAGGTCAGAGGTCTTCTTTGTTCACCATTAAATTCTCAGGACCTAGTATAATGACTGACACATAGAAGGTACTCAATAAATATTTGTTAAATGAATGAATAGATAATTAACTGCTACCTACTAGCTATAGTGGATGCTGTGATTGACCACTTGGATCCCCTTTAAAGAGTGGAACCTTCATTCATTGCATACAGAGAGCTACCATCTCAAAGTCACATATATTCTTGGGGTATTCTATACCCAGTGACTGCCTGGCATACTACATAAAGGTTCAGCTTTCTTTCCCCAACTGGGGACGACTCTGATGAGTCATTCTGGCATTGCAGCCCAATTCCTCCTTCTGCTTATTCCTGTTCCTCTTTCCCAGATGTTGATACCCAGGGCATGCCCTCATAAATTTCCAGTCAGCTTCTCTGGGACTCCAGAGATAGTTGAACACAAGACATGTTAAATAAAATATTTGGTCTGGCATTCAGAGAAAGGCAAGTGTCCCTAGGAATACATGGCTATTTCTCCCAGGCCAAGAAATGAGCTCTAACAGCCCTAATAGAAGTGTTTTCTGTTAAATTCCTGTGGATAAAGGTCAGAGAAGAAGTTGAAGGGGGTGCCCACAGACTTAGATGTGTTCCAATCAGTAAAGCATCATAATTAAACAAATGAATCAGCCTTAAGTTCACATGCCAACTCTGCCATTTACCAGTTATAAGACCTTTGACAAGTTCTCTCTCTTGGCTTGGATTTCTTCATCTACAAAACAAGATTTATAAGAATAGCTACGTTTAGACAGGTGCAGTGGCACACACCCATAATCTCAGCAGCTTGGGAGGCTGAGGCAGGAGGATTGCAAGTTCAAAGCCAGCCTCAGCAAAAGTGAGGTGCTAAGCAACTCAGTGAGACCCTGTCTCTAAATAAAATACAAAATAGGGCTGGGGATGGGGCTCAGTGGTCAAGGGCCCCTGAGTTCAATCCCTGGTACCCCCCAAAAAAGAAAAGAATAACTATCTTTTAGGATTGTTATGAGAATTAAATGAGATAAAAATAGATCTAGTTCATAGCATTGGACTAATTAGTGCTTAAGAAAAGGAGTCTTTAGTGTGCTGTGGTCACTGGAGATTTAGAACTTGATCTGGGCTGGGAAATCACTGTAGAGACACAGAAATGCGGGCTATGATCAAGTTGGTGATAGTATTTCTGGGGGAAAAACAGAGTTGCATGGTCTAGATCCCCCTCCAAGGACACACTACATGTGTTCTGTGAGAGTTTGCCTCAGCTGTGGGCCAGATCAGCCCAAGAGTGCATGCAGGCTTGCCTTTGCAAATACTGATGAAAGGGTGGGGAGGTAGATAAAAGGCCTATCATTTCAGCCTAATCCAGGAGGACTCCAGAAGCCCCAGGAGAGGGGGGTGGGCTAATGGAGACTATGTCCAGCTTGCACTGCTGCTCAATTTCTCCCCCTGTCCAATGCTACTTCGGCATCCTCCTGCCTTCCATAGATGTTGATCCTTCATAAACAGACTTTACTGGAAATCCCATCTCAGGAGCTGCTCCAGAGAATCCAGCCTGTAACAAAATCTGCAAGCACAATTAAAGGGGAACTCTTCAGATCCCACCCCCTACAACCCCCACCTCCTTTGTTCATCCTTTTATCTTCCCATCTTATCCCTTTGTGTTTTGTACTCTGCATATTCAGAGCATTGAGTTTTAATGGCCTGTTGTACACAGCTTGTCCACGAGCTGTCAGGTCATGGCAGAAGCCTATTTAGACAAGTTGTCAGGTTGAACGAGAGAAGAAAAAAAAAATCCTAAATCAATGTGTTTTTTCATGCAATCACACGTGGGCTAATTTATCTGCAGCCACGTTCTACCCTGCCAGTTTGGCATAAGGGTCCTCAGACAAGGGGGCTGCAAGTTGGCTGATTAACAGAGCGATTTTTATTGGTAGAAGGACAACACAATTGTTTTATGGTAATTATCACCATTTGAACCTGCGCACATGCTCATGGGGAAGATTAAAGAAAAGGCTCTGTACGGATGATGAAGCAGCTCAAAACCTGTGCAGGCCAGAGGGCTACAACTATTTAGAATATTAACGTTCTCTGCCTTGTATAAAGCCTCTGGGAGGTGACAGATAGGCTAACTTTTCAAATAGCCTTTGCACCTTATCTGTGGGACTGAAGCAAGTGTGTTTAGCTTTTAGAGTTGGGAAAACGGCAGGGTAGATTACAAGGGTGACTTGCGCAGAGATAGCAGCCAAGTCCATTTCAAGGCTACAAACAGAGTAAGTCAAGCTGGAGGTTCTAAACTAGGCCATGAAACATCTTCCCTTACATTTCACAAAAACAAAACCAACAAAAAGCACACAAAGACAAAACACTAGAAATCATCACCCCCCGCACCACCAAACACATGCACATGTGCACGTTTGAATATTGCACACTCACGAATAGGTATGTTTTAGAGAGTTTTGTGGCTCTGGTAGTTCTAAACTTAAAAGGCCACAAACTACAAAACACATCCTGGGTGAATTGAAAACTTCATCTTGGGAAAACATAGACTTTGGTATTTTCTTCTTTGATATTTGATAATTATCTTTGCATCTTTGTCCATTCCAAACCATCACATCTGAGTTTAGGACAAGGACAGAGCAAGATAAGTCTGTCACTGCAAGGCAAAACAGACAAGTGGGAAGCTGTTAAAAAATGGTTTGCAGACTGGAAATGGCTGTTTTAAAGGTTTGGGGTATATGATTAAATTAAAAGAATCTTGCTTAAATTGTGAAGAAATATTCCTTTGGGTCTGCAGCTGTATCTGTGGCTAGAATTAGAAACTCACGGCAATGGGGGTATGACTTTTGGAGATCTTCCCATTTCTACTACTCTATCTGCTTTTCATTTTTATTCCCTTTACAAGTAAGGATCATTAAATGATACCTCTATCCTCATGGCTGGAGCACAAGAGTGGAAGGGCACAGAGAAGGGGCATTTCTGACAATCATTTTGTTAAGAAAACCCAGACTTGGGAATCAAAACAGCTCTCTTTTCCCCAAACTGAGAAGATAGATAAAAGTCTAGGCATTCTGGAACTCCCACCCAATTGAGTGATGCTTGGCCCAGAATGGAGCATTAGAAAGTTGAGCTGCTGGGTTCATTTAAAACAGTTCCTGCAGCCAGGATTCCACTCTGCTGCTATTTCTAGAATGTCTTAGAAAGACAGATTTTATAATTGAAAATCAAAACATTTGACATGCGAATGTAAGGGTTTATTTTCCCCCTCGTAAGACCACTGAAAGTTTTTGTTGAGGGAGGGAAAATCAATTCTCCATTAAAAGAAGATGCTCAAATTAAACACAGCATTATCATTGGTTTCCTAGAGATGGACTTACAAGAAGGAACCTGGCATTGGGTATGGAACTAGACATCTATCAGCTATAATTTCACATGTGAACTGTTTTTGTTGTTATTTGTTTTGGGGTTTTGGACCATCAGCTGGTTTCTCTCAGTTTGCTAGAATTTGCTAGAAAACAAGTTTGGTCTGTACTTTTAGTCAGATTTTTTTTTCACTGCTGTGATTAGAAGACCCAAACAGAATAATTGTAGAGGAGGAAAAGTTTATTTGAGGGCTTATGGTTTTAGAGGTCTCAGTCCACAGGCAGCAGGCTCCATTCCTCAGTGCTCAAGGTGAGGCTGAACATCGTGGCGGGAGAGGGTGGCAAAGGGAAGCAACTCGTATGATGATCATGAAACAGAGAGGTCTCTACTCTCCAGATACAAATATACACCCCCAAAGCCACACCCCCAATACCCACCTCCTCCAGCCACACCCTGCTGTCTCCAGTTACCACCCCAATTAATCCAATCAGGGGATTAATTCACTGATTGGGTTAAGGATCTCCAAACCCCATCATTTCTCCCTGGAACCTTCTTGCTTTGCCTCACACTTGGGCCCTTGGGGGACACCTCAAATCCAAGCCATAACAGTCTATATTTGTTTCTTTCAGAATCACAGAATATAATTTATTTACCAATTTATATGGTGTGGTCAGTAAGCATCAGACACTGAACTAAAATGTACGACCTTTGCTCTAAAATTGCACACAGTCTAATGGAGGAATGGACAAAATGATCTAGATTAGAGATGGTGGAAATAATGAGAGCACATTTAGAGTGTACTTTCTTTTAGGCATTAAGCTGAGTGCTTACATGTATCAAGTCATCAAATTTTCTCAACAACCCTATCAGGTAGGTTGGTAAAGGCACAGACATGTTATATGCCAAAGGTCACAGAACTAGCTAGTCATTGGAAGAGTCAGAATTCAAACATAGGCTACGTAGTGCAAAATGTGTGTTCTTCACCTTAACAATGGAGATGTAGCAGCCAACTGGGGTTAGGAGGGATTGAGTTGGGGTTAAGATGGGGGAAGAGTCAAGAAAAGCTTTTTAGATGAGATGACATAATAGCTTTGAAAATAACTCCCTTGGCCATGGGAGAATATGCCTGTATGGAAACCTAATCAGTATGTGAATCAGAAAGGTAGAATAAGGGGAGAGATCTTCCAGAACCTAGCTCCACGGAAGAAAGGTCCACTCTACCCTAAGATGGTGGTGCTGTTGGGAAGTTGGAATGCTACTGCTCCTTGAGACCAGAATAGGAAGTCTGCAAAACAGGGTTCCAGGGTGAAGTAAATTTAGAATGCACTGGGGTTCAACAAAGATAATAGGTTTCTTTACCTCTGAATTTGCAAAGGCCTTTAATATGCTGATGCACACTGTGAATTTCCAAGAACAGAACAGAATTTGCCCACAGATTCTCTAGTAACAGAAAGCCCTCTGAAGATCTCAAAGAAAAGGAGTCCCAGGGAATACAATCTGGGAAATGCTGTCTTCCAGGCATGGAAGGGGTAAGTCTGTCTTGAACTTTGAGGCTCTTCTGCCCTTTGTTTAGATGGTCAGACAAAGTCTGCAGAGGGTGGCAGGCAGTGGAGGATAGGCAGTGAGTTGGATACTTAGTGTCTTTGTATCTATTGGTGTCCTTGCTCTTGCCCAATTAGTTAGGCACTTTCCTTGGACCCCTTTGGTCCCCATTTTCCTCCTAAGGGTTATAGACTCTGGCTTTAGTTCTCTTGCCATACCCTATGAAGCCAGCCTGTTACTCCAGTACTAGCCCCTGACTTTGCCAGATTGGGAATTTGTACAGGAGGTAGTGTTAGCCTGGTCCTTCAAATTGACTTAGTTTCTGCTGATTTCTCCTGACTATACTTGCCCTGTCCATTCTGTTCTTTCCCTTTCTCTTTTCCATTCATACTCCCCTTGCCTGAGATTCACAAAATAGATGTTAATTTATACTGAATGACCTTTGTGTTGTCATTATGTGTTCTTAAATTAACACATATTATAAAGTCTATTGTGGCTTTGGTGTCCATGTAGTCTTGGGTTCTCGAGGCCATCCAAACCTCAGTCTTCGAAATCAGCCAGACTTGGATTCAAATTGAGCTTTTGTCATAGATTAACTACATGACTTGGGGCAAGTTATTCAACTTTAAAAAACCTTAATTTCCTTACTTGAAAATGAGAATCGATATACCTGCCTCATGGATTTCTGTGGTGATTAAATGAAACAATGAATGTAAATCATCTAACAAATTTAATGGTTGTCCAATAAATGATTATTAATGTTGTCATTATGAAAAAATAGAAACAAGGTAAAGAGAGAGGATGAGGGTAGCACCATGACATAAGCTAGGAGTTCGTCAGAGATCTTAGGGGCTGGAGATATCAAGGGGGATTAAAAACACATCTACCACTGCAATCTCCGTATCTGTGGCTCTTCTGAGGTTTAGCATAAACCCCCAACTGAATGAATGATCCACATTCTGCCCAGTGTGCTGACCAGTAAGTGCTACAAGACACTTCCTATATTTTGGTGACTCCATGCCTGAGTCTCTTTCCTGTATTCCTGAGTGGAGTTTGGTGGGAGACAAGGAGATTTGTGGTACCGTTGTTTAGCTATGACCATTCCAGTGGTAATAGCAATGTTCAGAGATCATATTTGGAGGTGGCAGTGCCTGGACTATTCTAATCAGGCTGATCTTGCAGCATGACCTCCTCTATGTTGGTGGCTTTTAGCTCCTTTTGCTCATTTCATCTTGTTTGCCAAGCCTGTGAGCTATCCAAGGACCTACGAACAAATTTGTCTTCAGCTCACATTATTCAGGATGAACTTCTATTATTTGTGAACAAGACAGCTGCTGCCCCTCTTCTGTAGACCAATCTCATCTGGCTTGTCTTAGATGTGTAGGCTCTAGCTCTGATAGCCAATACTAGACATTTTGTGCACAACCTCATCCACATGGCAGAGAACTTGTGGTGATATTCTTTCCTGGTACTACAGTCTGTCTGCCAGAGTGGTTGGTGGCGCAACAAACAAACAAACAAACAAAAACCCCATCATACCACATTTCTTCTCTGCCCCTCCACATCTGACTGTTTGGGCAGTCAGACTAGTGGCAGTTGTACCCCACCTTCAACTGCAAGGTTGCCTGGGACAACATACTGCCAGGTCCTGACTATTTATCCTACTGCTGAATTATCTTTGCATGGCTACTTCAATCCAGCAAAGATAAAAGCAGCTTAAACCCACGCATGAGATGGGGAATCAGGCTGACTTTGTCTCCTCTGCCCTCTCTTCCCCCTCAAGGATAAGCCCTCGAGAATCTACACTTGCTGTCTGTGATCTATGGATGTCCTGGCCCCAGCTCCCACCGTTTTTTTTTTTTTTTTGTTGTGAAAAAGAACAAGGTAAGGGTGAGTACTGCTCAAAACTCCCAGGCTCTCTGAAAATGCTCTACAGATCCCAGACGCGTACAAAGCGTTCTCGTTTTGTTTTCAAATTTCAGATGTTAATTATAAGGAAGAGAATTAGGCATATAAAACAAATTACATTGGCAGCATTTGCTTCACTTGTGCACCACGGGGCCCAGGCTCCCCTAATGAGATGTGACTACAGATCATTGTGCTTCCTGCAAACAGCCAATTGCTTCTAATGTGGCAGAGTCTTCCTTGAGTTGCCTGAGAATTAACCACAGGTGTAGCGTTGACTTTGGCGGGCATCACCACCCCCAGGGAAGTGTGGTTAGGTCAAAGGCAGGAAGAGGAAGTGGGAGGGAGATGGTTTTAGAGCTTCCTTATAATTTCCATTAGCTGCTCCTCCTCTGACCACCACAGTCACTCCAAACAAATGCTTAATCCAAGGGGAAAAAACAGGGTATCTATATCTTTTCCATAGAAAGTAATTCTGCAGCTGTCACAGGATGCAGGCAATGAATGCTGTCTTTTATCAGTGTTTAATAATATTAATGTCTCCAGGAAAGAGCAAACATGCACTCTACCGTGGGTCGAAAACTGTTTGTGGGCTAATTGGAAAACATTACTTAATGTTTTTCTTAATTAGAATTAATTACAAGACCCTAGTGAAGAAATAAGTCCATCTGTGAGATTCTAAGACTTCACACTGGGATGTTAAATTTCCCTAAGAGAGCTGGCCCCTATTCTATCATACCCTCTAAACCAAAAGGGCTTGCCTCATCAGAAGTACTTTTGGCAACCTTACAAAATCAGTGGAACTAATGTCTCTGTGTTCTTTTTGAGCATGAATCCACCAACAGTGCTGAGGTCAGCACAAATGAATTGGCTTATTGGTTAACAAAAGGGAAAACATGATACTGGGTGTGAAGAGTATAGAGGAAGGGTCTGATTTCTCAGGCTGCCCAGCCATTACATGGCTATGGGATCTTGAACTTCAGTTCTCCTATCTATAAGTCAGAAGGGTGGGACTAGAGGTTTCTCAAGTTCTTTGAACTCAAATACTCTAGATTTACTAATTTTCCCCATCCTGGAGTTCTTCTTGAAACTGCTAACTGTAAGCCACCTGTTTTGTCAGCTTTTTCATTGCTGTGACTAAAGGACCCAACCTGAACAACTGTAGAGGAGGAAAGGTCTATTTGAGGGCTCACAGTTTCAGAGGTCTTAGTCCATAGAAGGCTGGCTCCATTCCTTGGCACTTGAGGTGAGGCTGAACATCATGGCGAGGCATGTGGCAGAAGAAAGCAGCTCACATGAGATCAGGAAGCAGAGAGACTCCACTCTCCAGATACAAATATATACCCAAAGCCACGCCCCCAGTGCCCACCTCCTCCAGCCACACCCTACCCACATCAGTTACCACTTCACTGATTGGGTTAAGACTTTTACAACCCAATCATTTCTCCTTGAACCTTCTTGCACTGTTTCACATGTGAGCTTTTGGGGGACATCTCGTATTCAAACCATAACACCACCAGAAATGAATTAAAAGGCCAGCTTTTTTAAATCAAGAATGGGCAGTGCCAGAGAAATTGTCTTGATTGGATCTTTAACTTTGTTTAATGACAGTAAATGTATGAATTATAGAAACTGATTTCGTTGAAGGAGCAACAAAGGAACGATTGAGCTAAATCAAAAGTGCAATTATTTAAAAAAAATAGCCAGGTAGTAACTCATGACTATTAGTTTAGTTGAACAATAAGATCCTCAGAGCATTTATCATACTGAGAGGCTTTGTGACTTTCCAGGGACTTGCAGTTTGCAATGTCTGATCTTATTTCACCTTAGAACCCTTACTATCACGTCAATAATTCTTGAAAGACCTCTGTTCTATAGAACCTGTTGAGAAATAATATGCTGCTAGGATCTGACCATTTCTGTCCTTTCCAAAATTCATGTGTTGAAACTTAATCACCAAAATGATATTAGAAGGTGGAGTCTTTAGGACATGATCAGGTCATGAGGGTTCCCACTTCATGAATGGGATCCTTGCATAGGAGGCCCCAGAGAGTCCCTTTTGCCCTTCCTCCATTTGAGGACATATAGAAGGTGATACTTCTGAGGCCCTTACCAGACATCAAATCTACTGGTACCTCGATTTTGGACTCCCCAGCTTCTAGAACTGTAAGCAATGAATTTCTGTTGCTTATAAATTACCCAGTGTTAGGTATTTTTATAGTAGTATTGAAAAACTTAAGGAATATGCTATACTACTAGAACAATTTACTTCACTATTTCAGCTGGAAGTCCAAGTAAAACAAATTAGATGAAATAATAAACTAGAAAAATATTGAATAATGGTGGACTTTCATAAATTTCCTTTGTGATAGATTTCAAATAAGTAAATGAGTTTGCCTTTAAGAATCATAATAATTAAGTTAAATTGGATACAATTGAATGATTTTTTTTGTAAGTGCCAAGTGCAAGACTAGTTATATTAAGTAAATTTGATTTCTTGAAAGGAGGTATAATTTGACTTTGTTCTTAGACTAAGATTTTCATGTAGTGTGATTTAGAAGGTGATAGAAGAGATAGAAGATGGTGATCCTGATTTTATTTTTCTGCTTTAATAGTTATTAAATCAAATTCTATTAATTTACACAAGAAATCCTATTTTCTTTGCACTAAGAAAATAATAGCAGGTAAATTTTTAAGTGTCACAGGGGATTGTGGATGTAAAATTCTTGTTATTACTAATATGTGCTATATGTGAGATAGCCAAAGAAAATCTATTTTATAAACGGCCATCAAATAACATTTCCTCTAGAGAAAAAAAGATGACCCCTGGAATGTACTTAGTGACACACACACAAAAAAAGGTACGATATCTGGAGTTCTCAGAATGAGGATATTGTGTATGTGGGTGGTATATTACTTTTCTCTAAAGTCATGCGCTATGTCCATCAATAGGACAGACACGTTAGGGAGGTGTCTTAAGGTGAGTAAGATTTCATTCTGAGCATAAAGAGTTTTTGTGCTTATTTATTAGAAGTGCCATACAAAACTCAATTTATTATTTTTGATTTTGGTTAACAATAATGTCTTTGTTCCTCTTGCTTCTCCCCCTTCCCATGTTGCTTAGCACCCATTATCAGTGATGTCGATGTCGAAAGATGGCAGGAGGGAGAAAAAAGATCTTAAAAACACCACGAAATAATTTATCAGGAGTCCTTCTTGAATGCACCGTAATTTTGTTCTCAAGTAGGAATTTTAAACCTTCACAGAGTGAATCTTTGTCTCTTGGGAAAAGGAGATTTCCCTTTCTGGGTCGGTCAGAGCTCCCGTCTGCCTCACACCATGACCATTCCTCATCATAAATGTGACTGTTATGCTTCTAGTTGAAAAGACACTGGATTTATGCCATGCAGCATGCGCAAATGGGACACTGGACTGTAAAGTTTGATTGATCGGATTCACAGGAGGCCATCGGAATGCCACATGAGGCGTGAGGCTGGTGTCCCCTAGTCCCTGAAGCAAGCTGCAGTGCTGGGAATGGGCTTTGCCACGTCAGGCAGGCTACACTTTTCAATCTCACTCAGTTCAGCTGCAGTGACATAGGCCAGGGGCATCTCAAGCTGTTTGGGGCTGTGCACTAACCACGTGTGACAGACACCTTTGCCACAGGCTTCTGCTTCCCAGCAGTCGAATCTTAACTAGAAATAGTGGGAAAAACCACTCTTCTACTTGAGAGGAGACTGCAGAGGTGAGGCCTGACTTGTATTTCATATTATAATGAAAGGATGGTTACATGCCAGCAGGATATTAAAACCATAAATATTACAAAAGATGAGTTCGCAAACATTGTTCCCTCAGAGAAATCTTTTCTTATGCCTCAGACTTAGGTGAAGGACCTCTGTTATATAATGTCCTGAATTCTTTTTATGTGGCACTCACTGTCATTGTCAGGAATCAATCCATTATTTGAGAAATCATTTGTTTCTTATTGGTTGTCCAATATTTAATGTTAATTCCATAAATATAAAGACCTAAGCTGTCTTCTTCATAGCTCCGGGAAAATATGGGATTATAGCCCTTCCCTTCTGTTCCTTTTATCCCTTTCCCTTCTCTTCGTGAATAATTTAGTCCTAAAGCCATTAGGTGAGGCAGAATGACCTAAGTGCCCATAGAGGAAAGGGAGGTCCAGACCTGGATGTCAGAGCCTCAGCAGGGTGAAGAGGGCCATCTATACTTTCATATAACCCAAGGAGAAGCTCATTTAACTTGTGTTCCATGGCAGGAATTCTTGACCTAGTCAGCCATTTTAAGAGGTGGGCATCAAATTATGAATACAATTAGAAATAAACCCATTTGTTAGATTGATTTTTTCATTGTTCCTACCAGTTCTTGTGGTATTGTAGGGGCTAACACTGATTAATTTATTATGATGATCAATAGTATCTGTGGTTATTGAATTTTTGACTGGATGTTTGGGAGTCATAAAAAGATGTGTGTGTGTGTGTGTGTGAGTGTGTGTATGTGATATGTAGCAGAATGACCATCGTCTTTGAAATCAGACAGATTCTGCCTCAAGCCCCAGTTTCCTCATTCATACAATGGGGTTGGAAATAAATTTGCTGTTGGGCTTTTAGTGGTTATACGAAATAAACTGTCCATGTTCATTCATTATGGACTCTTGACATAGATGCTCGTAGACAGAGGCACATCCTATTGGGTGTATGTGTGCATGTGCTTGCATGCATGCACTATGGATGTGGGAGTCTGGTGAGGCCAGTGGATTGTGTCTCAAAATAGTGTTTTAAAAAATAACCTAAAATACATAGGGCTAAAAAAGGAACCAATTGTATTGAAATACAGTCATCAAAATATAAGTAAACATATTTGTGCTCTAGTCATTTGTATTTTATTGATATCTTCAACAAGAATCAGTGACGGATCTAATAACTGCCATAATTTTGAAGCAAAGATGAATGTAAATGATATATTGAACCATTATGAACAACGGTACTGTGATGTAAACAAACCTGTGACATCTTTTGGTGGCATAAACACAGGTTCTACTTATAAAACTGTGATCAGTTTCCTACCTTCACAAACAAAGAACACTGCAAAATGTTAACAAGAAGCTCAAACAAAAATGTCAACCTTTTCCCATTTAAGTTCACAGACCTCTGAATCCCTTCCTTCAAATCTCTGAATGGAACCCAGGTTAAAAGTCCCCTAAGATAACATCTCCTCAGACAAATCTTTCTGCTCTACCTAAAAGTAATGAAATGTAGTCTCTGAGGATGGCTGTGCAACTTTCTGCACTGTAGCTGCCATAATGGGCTTGTTCTCAGATTGGAATTCTGGGGTCAGTGCATACAGCTACCTGTGTCACCCTCTGCCATGTATTTGGTGTCTACTGGCATGAAATAGAGGAGCCTGCATGTGCTTGCTCGTGGAGAGACTTTTGAAATGTGCAAAATGCATTTCCTCTGTTGGCATACAGAGGATACGTGAGTGTGCCCAGAATCCCTTCCAGTTTGTCATTTCCATCTCTGACCACGCTGGGCAGGCTTGCTTGTGAGGAAACTTGAATATAGCCACAGCCACTTGTGTTAAAAAATGAACTCCCTTGCCTCCAGCAAGCTATTTGTCCTCTGAACTTTATTTATAAACACCCCCACAGTTAAGGCATCTGTTTCTTCATGTTAATTTCTCTGTCTCCAGTCTTCCTAGCCTAGAAGGAGAGTTTCAACCTGCAGGTAGGCCAAGAGAGGGACGCAGGTAGTATGAGAGCTAGCCTGAAAAAGAAAGGCTTCCCACAGGCCCCATGGAACAGGCAGATGGAAATGCAGGGGGAAGCACCATTTCATTCCTGACCTCCCCTGGAGGTTGGGGGACAGCAAAGTTGGGAAGCTCTGAAATGAGCACAGGCGTGATTGTGCCTCTCTGCTCCGGCTGCAGAAACCAAGGAGGTCAACAAATGAAGGATCCAGGAAGAAAATAAAAGCCTTTATGACGTGGGGGGAGGGGGAAATAATCTGCAAAAGTTGGAAGAAAATGTCTTCTTGCTTTTCTAATTGAAAAGGGTAAACAGTATGTGTGTTTTTTTCTGCTGGGAAGAGGGCCTCTACTGTAAGCTCAGAAGGAATCACTAAGAAACAACAGGAAACGGGGCACTTTGGTTACTGTTGCTGGTCTGGCTATGTCTATCCACTTGCTGGTCTCTTTACAAAGTCTCTGACGCCTCTTTTGGGGGTGAAGTGTGGAGGAAACTAGGTCGCTTGGAAGCGAAAACAAAGAAAGGACAGAATAGAAGGAGTTTTGTGCAGGCTTTTGAGGCGAGCTCGAAATTACCAATGAGGTGACTGAGCAAGGACTCCCTGAGGTGGCTCCTTGATGTATCACATTCAGGCTGGAAATTGTCCACTGAGAGAGCAGAGATGACTGTTTGCCGGTAGAAGAGGAAAAGAAGACAGTGTGCTAGGTCGCTACCATATCTGAGGAAACGATTTCCCCTCTAAGGCACCAAGAACTAGTTGCAGAAGGAGCAGAAGGATAATTAAAAACCCAGGTTGTCCCTGAAAAAGTCCGATGAATAATAACAAAACCTATCAGCCTCCTTGGCAGAAAAGGAATCACACTAAATACTCAGAACTCAAATTAAGGACTCTTTCAGGCTAGTTTTCTTCCTAAAGTCTGGAACTCATACTTGAACTTGGCTAAAATCTTACACCTGATTTGTGCTGTACAGTACATGCAAGTCTCAGGCCTTTGCAAATGGCAATGAGTTTATCTGTGAAATATAATCTTCCCTAACAATTGGTTATAGCTTCACTTGTTCAAGGACACATTATACAGCAGAAGTGTGGGCCTTCTGTGAGAGAAGAATGGAGGGAGAGATTCTGTACCCCTGCTACTTGGAGTTTGCCTTGACTTCTGTTTCTTTAAGTAATGTTGTCCTTCTCTGTAGATAAAAGTCCTATATCCTCACTGTGGAATCTTAAGTATATAAAGAAAAGAAGAGAGGAGAAAAATTAGCTTATGATTTTAGCAGCCAGAGCCACCCTGTGGTTAACAGCTTATCTTCTTTATTTCTTCTTTCTTGGTTTCCATTTCATCTGTAAAATTCTATATCAGACTAGATTCATTTAATAGCCAATTGTTATAAGGGAGGAAAGCTGATGGAGGCCAACCAGTGAGTCTCAATTGCTCACTATTCAATGTGTCACTCCATATTGTCAGCTGGCAACTTACCAGCCTGTCCTCCCTTATTGAGCTCATTGCTCGAGCAGTTAGACCTTCCTCTTTGGTGCCTGCTCACCTTCTTACAGGGCTCCCCTCTTTTTTTTTTACATATTTTATTTGTTCTTCTTAGTTATACATGGCATTGGAGTATATTTTGACATATTTATACAAACACGAAGTACATCTTATTCTAATTAGGATCCCAGTCTTATGGATGTACATGATGGCATATTCATATATGTATATAGGAAAGTTATGTTACATTTATTCTACTGTCTTTCCTATTTCTGCTCTCTCCCCTTTGTCTAATCTAGTAAACCTGTATTCTTCTCCCTACCTTGTTGGGTATTGGCATCCACATATCAGAGAAAACATTCCACCTTTGGTTTTTGGGGATTGGCTTATTTCACTTAGCATGATAGTCTTCAGATCCAATGAATATAACAAAGTCATTCTTCTTTATGGCTGAGTAATGATCATATATATATATATATATATACATATATATGTGTGTGTGTGTGTATATATTTATATAATCACATTTTCTTTATCCATTCATCTGTTAAAAGGCACCTAATTTGGTTTCATAACTTAGCTATTGTTAATTGAGCTGTATACAACCCTCTCTTAACCACCCTATGAGTGCTATAAGTTGAGCATTTGGTGCTATTTTTTCCCAATGATTATTCTCTTAACAGTTTTGAATACCTACTTTGTGTCAGGTCCACTTCCAGGTATTTTAGTGTCTAACACACCATTTACTAGGTCTGGGTTAATACCTGGAATGGAAAATTGGAGTAAGAAGATATTTTGGAAGGAAGGTGAAAACTGGAGCTTGAGTGGATTTGGATCCTAGCCCTTCTGTGCAGCTGCATGACCTTGGGACAGGGATTTAACCTCTCTAAATAATGCCCTCATTTGTAAAATGGGTATAATAAAATGTCCATAGAGGCTTGTAAAATATATGAAATTGTGATATATATACCATGTGTTCCAAATGAATGAAATGAATGAAAAATGAATGACTAGAGTCCAATAAAGCAATTCAAGGGCTGCTATAGGCATTCCAGTGGGAAAGGAGGATGAGGATTAACCATGACTCAACATTCTGGCTCCGAGGTCTTCATTCTCACCCTTTAAACCTGAACTCAGAAGTCCTAACATGACAGTGCATGTCACAGGTAAGTTTAAGTTGACATGCTCCCTCCCTGAGAAACATTTGCATTTTTAAGTCAATTTTCTAAAGGTGTGATTTAAACTATATTTTGTATAATCCCAGAGGGTTCACAGTTACCCCTGAAGCCCATCTGTGAACACTCTGTAACCCATTAGGGATGCTTTATGACTTCATAAATATTGATTGAGAGGTCACAGAGATAATGATAAGAGGCTTGTGGGTTGGATGCATTTTAATTGGAAGCAAGTCAGGATACGATTTTAGTAATTGAGACTTAAAGTAACAATTGCCTGAACTCTAGTGGCACCAGTATGAATGGAGAAGAAAAACAGATTCCAGAGACTTTAAATGGTGAGGACTGAACATTATGTGCCCAGCCTGATGTGGGGAATAGGAAAATAAAGAACAATTCAGAGAGGCTCCAAGTTTTGAGTGAGAAGCCAGGTAATGACATTTCCCTTGGGAACCATGAGGCAACATAGAGGGGAGCTAGATCTCTGGGGAACAGAGGACACATTTGATTTTAATCACAGTAAATTTGGGGTGGTTGGGAAGCAGCCAGGGTTGGGAGATATCTTCCAGGCAGTTAGAGATACAAACTTTTGAAGAAAAACTATTCCTTGCAGAACCAACCTCATGATTAGGGAAATAAACTGGGGCCAGAACTTTGATTCGAGGTCTTCAACTTGGATGTAAGTTTAAGGGAGTCAGAAAGTTAGATAAATTGCCTGAGGTGAAAAATGTAGAGAAAAATGGTAGAGGACCAAGTATTGGATGTTGAAATGAGCCCAGCAAAGGAGCTACAAAAGAGTGGCTGGAATGAGAGAGGGGAGAGAGAGAGAGAAGAAAAGAGAGAGGAAGAAAACAATGTCACCCAGGGGGATATCTCAGCAGAGAATGGAAAGCCCAGCCAGCCAGAGAACGAGGACACAAGCACATCTCGAAAGACTCAGACAGATGGAGACCAAGAGGGAGGCACCTCTTCCTACTGATAGCCAGACAGCATCGGGTAAGACACAAGATGAGCTCTAGCCCAGGAGGAGAAGGGGCAGCTTAGGGAATTCAGAGTTTGTTTGAGCTTCAATCTGGATGACTGAGAAAATCACTGAAGTGTCTGACAGCCTATTAGAGATCAGACTATGTTTTCTGCATCAAACAGATGGGAGTTCCAGATAGAATTTAAGTCTAATTTCTAAGAAAATTTTTAAAATTAAAATTTTGTATACTCAAGTTTGTGACTATAAAATTCTTCCTATCTGAACCAGAATAGCTTAAGGCATTTATCAGCTTCTCTCTGAAGAGGTATATTAATAAATTGCTGTGAAGTCTTATTTAATTCTCCTCATGACGGAGGTAAGACAGGCATTGTAGTTCCCATTTCACAGACAAAGAACTGAGACTTGGGGAAATAAAGAAATACTTCCAAAGTGTTTGTAAAAGATCATGCAAGAACTCCAACCTAGGACTTTGGACTCCTGATTCAGTGCTTCCATAGCAAAACTTAGTTTTGAGGACAAGCTCAGAAGTTCCCATCATCCCCTTGGGAGTTTGTTTTGGTTTTTATCTTCCACATAACCCAAGTTATGGAATCTAATCAATCCTTTGGGTTAACGTGTTGCTAGTTCTACTTATTGATTATAGTGAAATAAGAGTGTGTGTTGACATGCTGCATGCACCTGTGTATATTCACTAGGGAAGGGACCATTCAAAGATCATTTTGAAGAATAGTGCTTTCAGAAACTCTCAAAATGCAGGATGGCATACTGGCCCAAAGCCCTGGCTCACTGTATGCTTTTGGACAAGTTTCCTTCCTTTCTATTGCCTTAATTTCTTCCCTGTAAAGCGAGAGTGATGATATCTATTTTGGAGGGAGGCTAAGAAGATTAAATGGGGGCCATCTTTGTAAAGCATCTGATTTTCTGATCTTTTGGGTTAAGTGTACAACAAATGGACACACTCACCAACACAAGTAGTACCTACCCTGTGGAGGTGGCCCAAAATGGCTGCTCCACTTCCATGTTCCAGATAATGTCAGGGATACTAGAACTATTCAAGTAAGATCATCTGTGCCCTGGGACTTGGCTTTTCACCCCTTATGCAGCCTTAAGGAAGAGCCAATCAGGGCAAAATAGGGAGCAATGGGCACAAAGCAGGGCTTGGGAAAATTATGTGGGCATGATGTAATGGTGGGACTTCCCTTGAAAAGATTGTTGCTGAACATTTGTTTACTATCTCTGAATAAAGAAAGTAATCATGGTTGGGAGCTCCAGCTCATTAGACTGATGCTTTACAAGTAGTGGTCATAATTCTCATTCACTGTACTTTTAAGGACAGAGAGCACAGGGAGACCTCTGAGGAGCTAAAAAAAAGGACCCAGATGCTA
The DNA here is from genome assembly GCF_052094955.1 of Ictidomys tridecemlineatus. Classification (NCBI taxonomy): domain Eukaryota; kingdom Metazoa; phylum Chordata; class Mammalia; order Rodentia; family Sciuridae; genus Ictidomys; species Ictidomys tridecemlineatus. The sequence goes on along the minus strand of NC_135493.1, from coordinate 95,310,554 downwards.
ACATCCAGGTCATTGGGCAGAGCTGCTCCAGCCTTGGAAAGGTTGACCAGACTGTGGAGGGCCCTTCAAAGAAGCCAGAAGAGAGACTTGTGGGAGGAGGGATCAGGTGCAGGACTATCAGAGGCTGGGAGAAGTGACAGCATTTTCATGTACTTCAGATAAAATACAACAGGTTTTTCTGCATGGCCCTAAATCTGGTCTAGGAGGCAGTCTTTAAAAGATGAACTTAGAAAATAATTTGAGTAAAGTGAAGGATATTTACCAAAGAGATACACAAGGAATAGGTTAGCTCCTAAACTTCTGTCAAGTTGTCATCCTGGTTATATTTAGGTTTTATCATGGCAGGAGCTCAGTAAATAATTCTTCATTGAACCACTGAATTATATACACACCTTACACTGGCCCTCAGTAGACACAACTTTTCTTTGGTTCACAGGCGGAATAATGACTGGGCCAATCCTGATAATTCTGCTTGAGCTAAATGAAACTAGTTCCCAAGACAAAAGTGACTTAGAAAAATATAAACCATTACCATGACATTCATGTTGCAACTCTTGAGTGAATTAACTCTCCCAGCAACCATGGTCTCCATTAGGGGCAGGAGCTAGGAGAGCCAACTCCTCTGGATGCTAAATATTTTTTAGGCTTTTGGTAGGGTGAAGCTAACAGCATGATAGTGATCTGTTTTTATCAAAGTTCCCTTTGCTGAAGGACTAAGCTTTTCTAATCACATGTGTTATTGTCAATTTATATCTATGCTTCCTCTGGAAGTGCGTATATATTTCAATATGTTTTGTGTTCTGTACTAAAGGGATTTCTGACTTCAGATTCTCAGCTTCTGGGGCACCATATTCCTCATAGCTACTTATTTTCTCTCTTATTTAGTGGAGTCTCCAATCTACACCAATGATCCTCAAATCTGGGTGTACAACAGACTTGCCAAGAAATGTATAAAATATAGATAATAATAGTTCATACTTATTATATACTGGATAGTGTTCTAAGGAGTTTGTGCATATAAACTCATCACAACAACCTTATGAGCTAGGAGTATAATTATTATCCCCACTTTAAAGATTAGAAAACAGGTTCAGAGTGGCACTGCCCATCATAGCCATACAGCTATGGCAGGGTAAAGACTCAAACTGAGAGTATGGTTCCAGAATCCATACTCCAAACCATGACAATAAACTCTTAAGAGTCTATTTTTCAAAGTTCCAACTGGGACAACCAGGATCTCCTTGGGGGTAGATCCTTTAAAAAAAAAGCTTTGAGATGTTTCTGTGAATCAAAATATAAATATCATCACAAATTAGATAAATTAGAATTATTTATACACTTGGTCAGGGAAAAATATGAGGAATTTTTCAAGGAAATGATAATGTTCTTACCCTTATCTTTTTCTTTTGTAAGACAGATAATATAAGAACCCTTGGTTCATTTGTTCATTATTCCACTCAACAGTGTTGATAGAAGCCTACTGTGTGTCAGGTGGTATTCTAGATGCTGGGGAACATGGAATTTATATTCTGTATATGGGAGACAGTCAATAAACAAGTAAGTATATAACATGCCAAGTAGTGATAAGTGCCATTAAAAAAATAATCCAGGACTCATGGTGGGGTTGGCTGGACTGAGGATGAATGCGTGATCTTAGATAGGGAGGTTTGGGAAGCTTTGCCTGGTAAGGTGAACAGAGAAGTAAATCAAATAAGGAAGGAGGAAATTTAGGTATCAGAGGAAGAGTGTTCTAGGCAGGGAAAATGGCACCTGCAAAGACCCTGAGGTGGGAGTAGCTTGGCAGGTTGAAAGGCCATCAAGGACGCCAGAGCAGCTGGAGCCCAATCACGATAGGGAGGTTGGTAGGAGAGAAGTCCCGGAGAAAGCCAGGGAAGTGTCATGCTGGGATTTACAGGTCTAGGTACAGAAGGGTATTTCATTGTTTGTGAGATGGGACAATTTGCTGAGATTATCAGTAGAGGAAACAATGTGATGTCACTTGATTTTTAAAATGGGCTATTTAAAAGAGAAAAGACCAGTAGGACATGGATGGAAGATACTGAAATCATCCTGGTGAGAGATGATAGGGACTTAGGCCAGGATGTTAACATAGAGATAGCAAGAAGTGGTTGAATTCTGAATTTTTAAAAATGTCCTGGTGGATAATATTTAAAGCTGTGCAATCAGATGAGCTCACCTAGGCAAGATGTATAACTAGGATGGATGAGAGTTTTAAGGAGAGTTCTAGGGTATTCCAAAATTTAGAGTAGGGAGAAAGGGGGTGTATTCGGGGAGGAAACAGAGAAGGAACAGTTAGTAATGTGAGAAGTAAGTCAGATGCTGCTGAGGAACTGGGGTAGATAAGATGAAACACAGGCCATTGTGTTTGGCAACATGGAAGTTGTTGGTAATCTCTGGAGGAGTATAATTTCAGTGGAGTGGAATGAGCTGGAAGCCTGATTGGAAAGGGATTCCAGAAAGATTAGGAGAAAAGAAAGTAGAGACAACAAACTTAGATATATTTCATTTTGGTTTAACTATAAAATGGAGCAGGGAAGTGGAGTGATAGATGGAGGCAGAGATGAGGTTAAGAGAGATTGTTCAAGGTGGGCAACAGTGCAGGATGTTTCTGCGCAGATGGCGCTCTCCATGTGGGAGGGGAAGCTGACGAAGGAGGAACATCATTGAGGTAGTGAGAGATGATGGGATTCTGGGCATAAGGGAAAGCACTGACTTAGAGGCATTGCGGGGGCATCTTGCACAAGGGACTGCAGAGTAGAAGGTGGAGATGCAGGGAGGTAGGGAGAGTTAGTGACGAGCTCCTATGGGGATTCACTTCTGATGACTTCCATTTTCTCAGTAAATGAGAAGGAAAGCTGTGATCCGAGGGAGGAGAGGAGTCTTCCACCTTATTCTACTTCATTGAACAGCAAAGAAGTTTAATTTAAAAATTGTCCTTGCAGGTTTTTCTTTTGAAAACACCAGTTATCACTATAACATATGTGTATTACTTTTCAAGAACAATTTTCCTGGGGTGGGGGTGCTCAGGAATTTCAGGTATGCCTGATCTTTTAGGATGTTCTCTTTATAATTGAAACACCGTGCATTGGTCTTAACTGACTGTGAACAGTTGTTTGGCTGAAAATTGACCCCTCACATCCAATAGGGTCTTGTTAACATTATGTTAATTTAAAAATGTACTTTTGTTTTCCTCTGGCCTAACACCATTTCTTTTTTTTAGGTATTGCTGGTTTTCATTTATTTTACTCTGTTTTTTTAGTTGTAGATGGACACAACTTATTTATTTATTTATGTATCTACCTACCTATCTATTTATTTATTTATTTATTTATATGTGGTGCTGAGGATTGAACCCAGGGCCTCACACACATGCCAGGCAAGTGCTCTACTATTGAGCCACAGCCACAGCCACAATGGTATTCACTTCATTATTTTTTTGTTTTGTTTTTATGCTTGTTAGTGCATTATACATATACATAATAGTGGGGTTCATTGTGACATATTCATACATGCATCTAACATAATTTGCTCCACTTCATTCCCCAGTACTTCCCCTTTAATTTCATTTCAGACATACTAATATGAGAAGTGACTACGAATCCCAATATTTCTCTCCCATTCCCTTATGTGCTGAAAAAAGCTTCTCTTTCAAGCGACTCTTTGAATATCTTTGCCTTGTTTTTCCTAATGCAGTGATCATCGAACTGGCATATGCAACAGAATCCCCCAAAGAATTGTTAAGTCCCAGCCAGAGTGCTCAGCTCCACTCCAGAGCATCTGATTCCATAGGTGTGGTATGGAGCCTGAAAAATTGCATTGCCTCAAGGTGATGCTGCTGCTGCTGCATTGGGACCCAGACTTTGAGAAACACTGCCCTACTAGGTTCTATAATCTACTGATTTCTGGTAGTTTTGGAGGGAGGACCAGGCAGCAGCAAGGCCTCTCTCTCTGGCCCTGCAGGAGTGATGGGGAGGATGATATAGAGGAAAATGGCTTGCCAGCTCGCTCCACCCCTCTCTCTTGCCCATAGAAGCTCCTGAGCTACCCCTGACAGAGGAGACCCTGGGCTGGGTGGACCTTTGGTCTTCTCTGCACAGCATTTCTGATCATTCTTGTGTCTGTCCTTGTCCGAAAACAGTCGTGACTGTAGCATCCCCAGGGTGCTTTCACGTTTCAAGTCTTGATCCCTTGTGCCCCTTCCCACCCTCCTCTCACCCAAATCGCCTTTCCCTGCTCAGATCCCTGATCTCTGGCTTTCCCCTGTCTGCTGCCAGTTGCTCCCAGCGAGCTCTTGGTACAGGATGGATGGGCCTTCATAATAACCCTGGCAGGCTGCTGTGGGCCAGGGCCTCCCCTTTGAGTGTGCTGTGTCTTTGATTTTTAGACAGATTAGCAGCACACAGAAGCAAAGCCCGTGTAAAAGGCTGGAGTGAAAGGACCAGCTCTCCACATGACACATGCCTGTAGTACACCGTGACTGGCAGGTAAGGGGAAAATCTATTTGCAGCGCCCAGCAAGCTAGACGCTCCTTCTGAAGAGCCTGCTTAGCCTAAAAATACCACAAAGGGTGAGAACAAGAGAAAGGAAACTTTAGCATGGAATATTTTCAAAAAATTAAAAATAGAAAGGCCTTCAGTAAATGAGAGTCGCCAGTTGCTGTCCCGCTCACCACCTATGGGGCTTTTAGGATTCTCAGCAGCCAGCCAGCAGCCAGTGTGACAGGAACAGTGACATTATTTCCGGGAACGGAGTCAGGCCACCAATAGATGGATAGCAGAAGCAAGTGTGGAGAGACGAATGTGCCACGTGGTGGGCTGAATTGATTGGGATTGACAATAAGCTGGTCTGGGAATTAATGAGATCCAATAGATGTGGGGTTCGCCTCCTATCTGATGAACCACTTTGTCAGGTTTGCTTAATCTCAGTCTCAAATCAGTGAGACTGTGCAGTCTGCCACAGGACACTGATTCTGCTCCTCTTCTTGTTAGGTTTCTTAGAGGTTGCTTCTACTACCTTCTCCTGCCTCTCCCGTCCTCCTCTTCATCCATTCTAAACTCTAGCAAGTAAATGGTTTAGTTTGGTTCTATTCTTACTGACACTGTTAGAAATGCCTGGATTAATGAAATATACAAATACCTTTCCCGTGGATGAGTGGCCTCAATCAAATGCCTCATAAGAAAATCAATGTGGCCCAACACTGGCAAATCTTGGGAAAAAGGAAGCTGTGTCATGTTAGCAGAGTCCTGAAGGTTTACCTTGACCCTCTGCCAGTTCTGGAAGAAAAACTGAACCCAAGAAAAGGCCAGGATTATATACAGGAAGAAACTCAATGTCTGTTCTCTAAGGGGTTCAATTATTCAATCTATCAGGGTATGCCCAGTTGGGAGGGGTTTAGAATGGACGCACACATTCTCAAAAAGACAGGAGAACAGAGGGCAGAAATGTAGTCTGCAGGCTCTGGGGGCGATCTGATCACTTTCTAGTTCCTTTATAACCACTGAAACACAGAGGCTGCTCTGGAAATGCTTGCTGATTGAATAAATGAGTGATAGACTGGATTGGCATTCATGCCAAACTATGGCATTTACCATCAAGAATGTTGCATTTTTCAGTGAGGGGTGCAATGAACTGTTTTAGGGTACTCTGAGGACTGGCTCGTTATCACCTCAACTGTGTCGCACATTCCTAGCTGTCAAGTTACCAACAACATGCCAGGGTTGGGGCCAGCTCTACCCAGGGACACAGTTGGCAGGGCCACTGTGTTAACAGCATCATGTACCCAAGCTGACCTTAAGCTGCCCCCATAGTCTGCTCCTGTCCTGCTCAGCCTGTGAGCACATTACTAGGCCTGTGCATGTTTGAAAATGTCTCCTCTCACAAACTATGTCAATAAATATTTAAGGTTGCTGAATTTCCATGGTATTCTCAATTTCAGAAGACTCCATATCATAGATATTCTTTTTTGGTATGAAAGATTGAGCCCAGGGCTGCTTAACCACTGAGCCAGTTCCCCAGTCCTTGTTATATATTTTATTTAGAGACAGGGTCTTGCTGAGTTGCTCAGTGCCCCACTAAGTTGCTGAGTCTGGCTTTGAACTCGCCATCCTCCTGCCTCAGCCTCCCAAGATGCTGGGATTTCAGGTGTGCACCACTGTGCCTGACTTGTGAATCATATGCAAGGGAGAAAAAGTTACTAGAGTATATGGAGTTACTTAGATAAACAGCTAAGTAGACAAAAACTGCCTCTGATGGAATTGACTTTGGATATGAAAGACTGGGGGATTTATTTATTTATTTATTTATTTATTTATTTATTTATGTACTGAGGATTGAACCCAGGGGCACTTAACCACTCAGCCACACTCTGAATTTTTTTTATTTTTTATTTTGAGATAGAATCTCACTAAGTTGCTTAGAACCTCACTAAGTTGCTTAAGACCTCGCTAAGTTGCTGAGGCTGGCTTTGAACTTGCTATCCTCTTGCCTCAGCCTCCCAAACTATTGGGATTACAGGTGTGTACCACCATGCCTAGCTGACTGGGGGACTTTCTGGAATTCTTTGAGAAGCTATGTTAATGAAGATTCAGAAGGAATCTTTGTATTTTGGGTATAGTTTTTTTTCAAGTACATGTAAGATTAGGAAGCATCTAACTCAATATATAAGGTTCAGAGACCTTAAGTGAGTATCTCAAGGGTCATTATTAGTTTAGGGCCTTACAATGTTAACATCAGTAACCTAGGTTTAGAATGGAAGACAATCTCATAGGTCATTCCATGGAACCATATTGCAGTTCCTCTTCATGTCTGGATATCCCATGATTTCAAGAACCACAATGGTTAGGAATGTTAGGTAAGAGTATGTCATTGAGCATCTTTTGTGGGCATTGCATGCTGCCCTGGACTTTACTTCATATGTGTGAACACAACTCATCCTTAAAATATTCCTTTTAAGTGGCTATTAAAAGCTAGGTTTTGCATTTAAGGAAAACAAAGTTCAAAGAAGTGGCTAGACCAGCCCACTGATTTTGGACATGCGAATTTGACTGTAAAAGCTGTGTTTTGTATACATAACTGCACACCAGACTGCCAATCAGATTAGCTCAGAGAGCTCAGTAGATAGGCTAGACCTTGTTCTTATCAACTGCCAGAGTACAAGGGCACCAAATTAGAAGAAGGGAGATGTCAGAAGTAGCCTTGATACATAATAGAAAGCTACACATTCCTTCTTTGATGATCTGTGAAGCCATAACAAAATTACAATAGCAAAGTTCTAGTAAGGAATCACAAATTATAAAACCCAAGACATGAAGCAATGCTTGCCTTTCCCTAAATTTCTAGCTTCTGTTTTAATTCTTTCAAAATTCATCTTTGAAATGAGGACAACTTTCTACAGTACTGAAAGGGCTTCTATAATGTTTGCAGAATGGCTGAATGAAAAGAAAAAACAAGTTATTTTTAGGTGGCCTGATGGATTAATAGATGGAAACTAAAAGAAGGCAGCTTCAAGCTAGAAGGAAAGAAGAACATTCTAGCAAGGGCATCACTATGACTGTGGGATAGGTTGCTGCAGAATGAATGAAGTTCACTTCCCTGGGTACACTTAAACAGAAACTTAGAAATACTTTGAGGTTTGGACATATTTTGTATTGGATGATCTCCAAGGGCCTCAAAGGATCTGTACATTCTTGGCATGTAGTACCAACAGTGAGATGATCGATAGTTAACTGGATTCCTCTAACTTTTCTAACCAGTCATCACGTAACACCTTTGCTTAGTTTGCACATCATCTCCATCAATATTGAAGGAAGCTGCAATTGGCCTTGATCCATGTTCAGATGGAAACAGATTAAGCTCTTATCTGAGCCAATATAGTCTATTATTCCATGCCAGAAGAAGGATTTGAGGGTGAGACATAGCCAAACAAGTATATATAGTCCTACTTGAGGCATGAGAGATGTAAAGGGAGAAGTGGGTGGAAGCCACAAAGAGGTAGAACTGTCCAAGTCCTCTGTAGTTAGTGGCTACTGTTTGCTGAAGGTGGCCCAGCTCATGTCAGTTATGAATGGAGCTATGAAGGCCATGTGGGAGGTCAGATCATTGCATCTTTAAGGCCCCTTCCAATCAAAAACTATGTTTTATGTTTGTTCTTTTTAGTTATACATGACAGTAAAATGTATTTTGGTTTTTAAAAATTTGTTCTAATTAGTTACACATGACAGTAGAATGCATTTTGACCTATCATACATACATGGAGTCTAACTTCCCATTCTTGTGGCTGTACATGATGTGGAGTTACACTGCTCATGTATTCATATATGAATGTAGGAAGACTATGGTTTTTAATGAGGAACCATTTAGCAATCAGAGCTCTCTGTCATTCTTTTCAGGTGAGGGAAACCATTAACACTTTCTCCCAAGTAATGCATCTATTACAATGGAAATTGCCAGTCCCATGACCTAGTGATCCACTTCTGGGTGTGGACCCAATAGAAATGGGAGTTTTATATCCTCCAAAAGACATGTTTAAGAATATTCATGGAGTTTTATTCACAATAGCTTCAAATTGGAAAGAATCTATAATGTCCATCAACAGTATAATGGTACATAAATCATGATGTATTCATATAATGGAAAATACTATAGAATAATGAAAAAGCAGTGGCTACTTAATGAAGCAACATTGATGGGGCTCATTTTCTGAATATTGAATGAAAGAAGTCTGACACCTTTAAAATAGATACTACATAATCCCACTTACATGTCATACTATACTTGACATGTATGTCAACAATCCCCAAATAGCAACATAATCTATGGTGAGAGAAATGTGAGTAGTGATTATCTTTTAGGGGGAGAATGTTGACTGTGATGGGGTATCAAGATGATTTGGGGATTGCTGGAAATGTTCTGTATCTTGAGTTGATGGTGAGTAGATTCAAAAATTCATGGAGTTGTGATTGTTTTTCATTTTACTATATGTAAGTTTTAATCTCAATTTGAAAAAAAAAACTAGAGAGGAGAAAAAAGAGATGTTAGTTTCCTTCCAATGGATACTGCATTATATTTTGGATTCTGCCAGCATTCCATATTAAGAAAAATAACCTATCCTGTTGCCTTGATAAACTGGTTCTTAAACAAAAGAAATTATTGTACTGATACTAGCCTAACCGTTAATTATGGAAGATACTTAACAAAACGTATTATTATATGGATTTCAAAATGCCCTGAATCAAAATTTGGCTCCGAAATCTGATTTCTGCTTCCAGCTTCATTCACTAATTAGTTGCTTTTATCTTTTGGAGCCTCAATTTTCTCATGAATGAAATGGAGAGCCATACATTCATTCACTCATTCAACAGATTATTTATTGAGTGCCTACTGTGTGCAAGGCAGAGTTAGGCATGTGTGGGCAACAAATACATCAGTGTCTCACTGAATTGAGAGTTTTGACTGAGTTCATACATGTTAAATGACAGAAAGGATTGCAGAAGCCCAAGAATTTGTTATTGGGACATGACAATTATAGTCAGTGCCACATTCAGCACAAGGTGATTCTTTGCCCCCCAAAATTAATATTTTTGTCAAAATATTATTTCCAGTCTTCTGTATATCTAAACATTTGCATCTAATTGGAAAATTGACTCTGTACTGAGATTTTCAATTTCAAAAGTCTCTTTAGTTGTTAACGTGTTATAAGCTGAGAAAGACTTGACATATAGTTTAGTAAGTTGGACATAATACAGTTGTTCAGTACTTGGAAACCAAATGTGTTTTGTACTTGGTTACTTTTCCATGTGCTAGACAACTACAAAATGACTCAATAACTAACAAATGCAAAAGACAACTATAGTATGATATAATTTTTATAAGATTTTAAAACATGCAAGTGAATAATCTCATTGTTTCAGAGTATATGCAAGCACGTGTGAACAAAGTGATAAAAGTATCAAACCATGCGTGCCTGTAAGCAATGTAAAATTATAGGACAATGTGTCTTTGGATGTCCCCATGGTAGAACCTGAAACCAGGACTTTGGTGCAAGTGAGATTGGGGTACTATTCAGGGATCAGGGAAAAGGAGACAAGAAAAGGGGGAAAACATCAAGAAAGAATGTTTTGCTGAGGTCACTGTTGTAGACAAAAGGACTCAATTCCTCTGGGAACTCTGAGAATTGTTTGTCTTAAGGCCCTTTGTAGACACAGTTGGCCTTCTGTGTATGAGGGTTCTGCATGCATGTATTCAACCAAGTTCAGAGAGAAAATACTAAAAAAAAAAAAAAAAAAAATCCAGAAAGTTCCAAAGAGCAATGCTTGAATTTGCTGTGTGCCAAGCACTATGCTGAATCCATGCAAATGAAGTGATCTGTAGGCACACTCTGCTGTAATCTCCAGCCAATTCACAGACCCCAAGTCTCTCTCCAGCACTTATTAGAGCATTATTTGCCTCCAGTCTTATTCATGTACTATGCATTTAGTATTTATTTACTATAATGTTTGCTTCTGTACTGAACATATACAGACATTTTTTTTTCTTGTTAGTATCCCCTAAACAATACAGTATGACAACTATTTACATAACATTTACATTGTGTTAGATTTTTATAAGTCATCTAGAGATTATCACAAGTAAACAGAAAGATGTGCATAGGTTATATGCTAATACTACATAGTTTTATATGAAATGAGAACATTGTGGATTGTGGTAACAGTGTATGGGGGTTCTAGAATCAATGAGATATAACTGTACACTGGCTCTTTCCCCACAGGATGAGGTTCTTGTTAGAGATGTCAATTTCCCTATGCTTCCTTGATATGTTTGTGAGAGTCGAAGTTACCCTTGAGTTTTGTGGGAAGTCTTTGCAATGTCTTGACTTGGGCCCTGGCAGTGGGCTACTGTCAGTATGGCTGAAAACCGAGGGGGACTGAGGGCATGTGACCTGAGATGCTAATCATGTCTGTTCTAAGTTCTTACTCCTGGAAAAACAGGTAAAGAAATGGATGAGGAAGTGCTATAAAGGGAGCTTCACATGAATCTTGAATGTTTTATTTCTCAAGAAAATGTGTGAAGAAAATTTGGTGAATGTGAATGTACAACAAAGCTGGATGGCAGGTGTACGGTTGTTCATTATATTATTCTTGATAACTTTTCTGTATTCTTGAACTATTTCAAATTAAAAAAAATTAGGTTGCATCAGCATTAATTTGTTTCAGGGGAGCTCTGATTGAATAATTATGCAGAGCAGTTATGTGTCAAATAGTAATATAATTTGCCAGTAGTTCTTAAATTAAGTTAATGTACCTAAGTATAATTTCGATGGAATTTGACTAACAAAATATTGAGTTTTATTCAAAATGTCATGGTTTAATTTTTATTCTAGTTGAGAGATCTCACTTGATAAACTTTTGATTATATTTCCAGTTGTCTTACCAGAGCACTTTGTAAACAGGGGTGATTTATCCATTTTCTGGTTGGGAAAACTGTAACTCTGAGGAATTTATTAATTCATTTGAGATCACTCAGCAGTAGAAAAGCAGGAGAACAGCACGGAGCTCTGCCCTCTTATTTTAATCTGTAATCTCCTTCCTGCTTTACCCAAATCTTTAAAAAAAATGGTCAGCAGAAAAAAATGTAGGGTATAATCTGAGGTACACATGCCTGCATTTGGGTCAATACAGGGGCATGGGGTAGGATGGCATAGGGATTGTAATTTCGAACTGCAAAGGTTTCATAATCTAGTCAAGATATGAATAAACATCTCAGCCATCTCAGCCCATCCAGCTCCCCCAAGTCTGAGGAAATGGCCACAGCGGGTTTTGTCTACAGAATATCAGCTTCAGCAGCTGCAACCACACTGCTGTTTACCAAGTGTCCACAGTGTGCAGGGGCTGCTGTTTGCATTGCTCATTTCCACACTACGCCAAGGTTACCAAGTTCCTCTTAACCTTTCCTTAGATGTGTGTGCACTGTATTTTGTCCCCTGAGGTCGACAGCTCCTTGTCCAAGGGCAATGTGTTTGTGGCAGGAGGTGTTTTGAAGAGCAGGCAACTTGAACCTGATTACCACAGTAACAACCACGAAAACCAATACAGCCCAACCTTGAGGAAACCCTTCATTTGTAAGGTCACTGTTGCAACTTCATGGCTCCACTCAAGTCCAACATTTCAAGTGGTTAAACTTGCAACTTGGATGCAGAAACTTGTTTTCCGGAAGGAACTTGATCAGCTGATTAAATGGTCAATGGGTGAATACAGCAGAATAACAGCTGCAGACCTCTGGGCTTTTGACACTTATGAAGATGGAAAATACCATTTGCACCCCCTGATTTACATGTAAAAAGCCCAGTGCCAAATTACATCTGAAAGCTTTGTTTTTCTTTCTGCCTTTTCTAGCTGAATGGCATTTTAATTGAGGTGTTCTCATGGCACAGGCAAGTGGCCTGGCCTCCTCTATATACTTTCCAGACCCATCACTGAACCTATGAATGATTAAATATCCCCTTCCATCCTGGCTCTCCGAGAGCTGCACCCTAATTGCCCAAACTGCTCTTCAACAGTTGGCAACACCAATGGTTTTCATTTGCTCTTGGAATTGTCAGAGTAGTCAGTATCAGAACTGGGGAGCTCTGAATTTCTACAGGAGAATCAAGTTCACTGACAGTAGTGAGTTCCTCAGTGGCTCTAGTGGGGACATCTGTGTGTCTGGACCACTTACCATACTTGCCAGGCTTTTGATTGTTTTCTCTTAGAACTCATCACTGTCCAACTTCTGTCTCTGCCCGTCTTGCTTCCTTCCCTTCTATTCAATAAGGATCAGTCCTGAAGGTACTTCCCAATGAGTTTCTGGCATATCAGTCTTCCCAATCAGAGCCTGTTTCTTGGGAACTGGATCTGTGACATTTTGGGAAATCATATCTTCCCCTTCTCTTTCCTTATCTGCCTCTAAAGAATCAATCACTCAGCCAAAACAAATTTGAGTCTTGGTGGTTGTGACTTTGTAACATTTCTTGAATTCATCCATTGTTTGCACTTTGCCCTTATTATCTCTTTTCAATTATGATCGACATATCGATGACAGCCTCTTAGTTACTCCTTGACTACTAGTTTGCTCCTCTCAAACATATTCTGTCCTTTGCAAAAAGAATGATCTTTCTCACATAACTTTCCTATGTACATATATAAACACACCAAGGTGAACCTTACCAGCATGTACATCCTTGAGACTGGGATTCTAATTATAATAAGATATACTCCATCTTTGTATAAAAATGACAAAATACTCTCTACTATCATGTATAACTAAAAAGTACAATGATGACAACATAAAGAACAATCTTTCTAAGTAGCAAATCTGGTCTTTTCACCAATAGCTCACAGTCATCCTAAAGATAAAGTTCTTAACGAGACTGTGACCTTCAGGACCTTTATACCCTAGGACTCGTCTGGCACATCTCCTTGTGTTCGTTCTGCCATTTGCATGCTGTGCTTCAGCTAAAATGAACTACTTGTTGTTCCCCCAGTTGACCACAACTTGGCACATACTAGCATTGCTTTTTCTTAGGTTTCTCTGCCCCCAGTGCCTCTCCCTGTGCGTCCTCAGCCCCATTTGGTGTTTCATAGTTGGAGCATATGTTAGGTTGGATTTCCCAGAAGAAGACCCTGAAATGAAGATTCCTAAGAAAGCAGTTCACTAGGAAATATTCCCAGGAATAACCAATAGGGGAGTAGGGAGATAAAAGGCAGAAGGGGAAGAAGCTGTGAGTCAGGGTGTGTTATTAAGCCAAATCTGCCAGAGGGTAGGTAACTTTGATTTAGTCCCAGAGAGAAGCTCTGGAGACAGACAGTGAAGGCTACACCTCAGTTTTGCCCACACAGGGAGCAAGGAAGATGGAGCATTTCTACTTGATACATATGGAATATTTATGCACCCATCAACCATTCTTAAGGAAAGGAGATGGGCTGGGGATGTGGCTCGGTGGTAGAGTGCTTGCTTAGCATGCACAAGGCCTTGGGTTTGATCTCCAACACCACAATAAAATTTTAAAAAATAAAATAAAATAGGATAAGATAAAATAAAAGTGTTATTAAGGGGAGTAGAAAGCCCTCTGTCAAAGAGACTGGGGTGATCTCTGTGTTGGTGAAAGTGCCTTGTGAGTAGGCTCATAGGAAACTAGGAAAGAGGTCCCAGGGTGTGTGGGTGGGGACTGGTCCTTACCACTGCAGGCTGTACTGACCTGGTAACTGCTGGAAGCCTCCTGCCCCACAAGGCAGTGGGCTCCAGGCCGCAAGACATGTGTGTTTACCATGGGAAACCTAGCATGGAACAGGTGCTCAGAGATGTTTATAATGTTTGTCGAATGAATGAATGAATGAATGAAAAGTGGCTGAATAACATCCACATTCAAACAATAGCCTTTGAAATTGGGAACCTTTATAGTCAGCACCAACAGACAACTATACTTTTCCTCTGTCTGAAAACAGGTTGTCCTTCTTGCCAAAGAGATTGCACCCTTACCTGGGAAAGAGGATCCTCTTTTGCAAGCACTAAAGACCCGTAGGGTTCATGCTTCATACCAACCACATAATTAGCAGAGGTCTATATTTCCCAGCATAAGGGTTCTGATGGCAAGAGGAACATCAGGCTTCATGATGACAAAGCAATGGGTAGCTCTGGATGTCATCAAGTCTATGGGCAGGCAGGAGCCATGATCTGTTAACCCTAGAAGGGACTGTTGGAAATAAATCCACTGCCCTCACTGTTGCATTTAACATTGAGGTTAAAGGGGGTTAAATTCCTTGCCTAAAGCCTCACAGGATGGCTGAAAATCTAAGAGTGACAAATGGCAGAGCCAGGGTCACCCAGGGCTGGAAGCTCTTGCCATTTTTTTCCTTCCTTTACCCCACCTCCATCACTTACTGTGCCTATCTGCCAAATTTTCTTACGTGTATCCTCAATTCCTGACTTTTTTCTAAATACTTTTTTGAGAACCAACTTTACTATATATTTATGTATAGCAGGCATGAAATAAAATGTGTCAGTTTTTTTTTAATGAAATGTGTCAGTTTTAAACCTTCAGTTCAAAGGGTTTTATCAAATTTGCTTACTTACACGTGCTGTGTATTACCACTGCAATCAACACACACAACATTCCTATTACCAACCTAATTTCCCTCGTGTCCATTTGCAGCCAACCTTAATCCAACCTCTAGCCCCAGACACCCATTGATCTGCTTTCTGTCACTATAGATTTATTTGCATTAAAATGTTATGTAAATGGAATTCTAAACTGAGTACTCCATTGCCTGGCTTCCTTCATTCAGTATAAATATTTTGAGATTCATCCATGGTGTTACAGGCCTCAGTACTTTGTTCTTTTTTGTCGCCACATGGTATTTCATTGTATGAAGGTATCAACATTTATTCATCCATTCTCCTGTTAATGGATATTTAGTTGTTGCTAGTCTTTGGCTACTATAAATAAGGCTAGCACAGACATTCTTCCACAGACCTTTGTATGGGTGTGTATTTTCATTTCTTTTGAGCAAATGCCTGGAAATAGCATATGCAGTCATTTGGTGGGTATATATTTCATTGTAGAAGAAACTGTCAAAGTGGTTTCTAAATTGGATGTACCATTTCAGTCTTACCAGTAGCAAATTCTACTTGCTCTGTGTCCTTGTCAACACTTGATATTGTCAGACTTTTCAATTTTAGCCTTCCTAGAATGTATGTGTAGTCACTACTTGTGACTTTAATTTGCATTTCATTCAATGATGTTGAACAGTTTCTCATGTGCTTGTTGACCATTTGTTGTTGTTTTTCTTTGAGGATGTTTTATAAATATTTTGTCAATTTTAAAATGGATTTACTCATATTATTATTGAGTTGTAAGAATTCTATATTCTGGGTACAAATTCTTTATCGAATATACACATTACAAATATTTTTCTTGGTTTGTGGCTTCCATTTTTCATTTTTCTAAAATTGGCTTTTAAAGAGCTGAAGATTTACATTTAAATGCATACTGGTTTATTTTTTATTTTGTTGTTGCAGCCCAGGAATCAGGGCTTACCCCAATATCACAAAGATGGTATCTTTTCTTCTAACATGTTTTATTATTTTAGCTTTTATATTTGAGTCTATGCTCCATTCTCAAAGCCCTTGAGCCTCCCAAAATTCAAAGAGGCATTCCATGCTGATGGCTGACGTAAGCTGATTCCATAGACTGAAGGTTGTGGGAACAATGACTTGCCAATAGGGTTTATCTCCTTTTAGGTCTTCAGTGCACTTGGTTCAACCTCTAGTAACACAAATCTCATGGCCCTGGAAATGTAGAAGTACAGAGAAACATTTAATTAAGTGCTTTCAGAAGCCATGGGGATCATTGGCTATGTGAATTCAGGGTCACCTTTGATTTTTCTGGGGCTGTTTCTCTTTTTATCTGTAAAATGGGGATAATAAAATCTCCCCTATAGGATTGTTGCCAGAATGAAATGAGAGGGTGTACGTAAGAAATCATGTAGCAGATTCTCACCCACTGGAGGCCCTCCTAAGCATATGTCTTTGTTAGTGCTGCTGCCATGTCATCTTAACATTATTTGGATGCCATGCAGATGGCCTGACCTGCTTTTTTATAAAACTAGATGGCATGAGTTGCTGGCCCTCTGCAAGCTCACTTGAAGGTTTTTAAAAATAGGACTCCTGTTATATTTGGTAGGTCACTGCTCTGGCATGAAGGGACTTTTAGAGCCATGCTGGTGAAGCGTGGCTCAGGGGTGGCCGCCCGTCAGTGATGAGTCAGGACATCTTTGGCATGCTTCTTGCAAGTGTTTTAAAGCTGAGTCCATGTGGGAACTTTCTGTTTATTCTCAGGAGCAGGAACAGATGGGAATTATGGGAAGGCCTACTTTTTGCGATGACATCTTATGTACTCATAATGTCCTCCCAAGCCTTCCACGAAGTTGGAGACTGTGCTCCTAAAAGAAATTCAATGGAGAACATGGGACAGAAGTGTATATGGATATATTTTAAGGCTTTTAGTTTTTTGCTTTGGGCTCACTTTCCTATTAAACTTTACCTGTGAACTGAATACATTTTCTTTCCAAGTATTAAAACATCACCTGTTTTAATACTTGGAATTCTGGTTAGGTGCCTGTTCATTTGGTCCTATGTATACAGTGGTGACCCATTTGTCAGGTTATGCTACTGTCTATACCTCAGTTTTTTCTCATCCATAAAATGGGAATAATATCTCCTACATTTGCTATCAAGGTTAAAGTGGTCACTACAAATGAGTTTTGAAGAGTGCCAGGTACAGAGTAATAAACACTAAGTACTATCTATTATTATTACTGTCTCATTCTGCTTGAAGTTCCCTTTTTCCTGTGAGTGTGTGTGCACACGTGTTGGGTACATTGCTACATCGAGTGGCTGGTAAGTGTTTGGGAAGGTCTTATCTGCTCTTAACATTTTTCCTTTGATCTACTGAGTGTTTATTCTGGAAGTCCTGAAGTAGTAGGCGATTAGTAATTAACTACAAACAGAAGTCCTCCTAACTTTAATGTACTGAAATTCTTCTTGCTTCAAGGATATTTTATGACTTCTACTCTCCCCTCTGCCCCTGACCTCCAGGCAATTTCTTCAGAGATTCAGGAAGTTTTTGTTTGAGCTTATCAGAAGAGCATGAATTCCTGGTTCTTTCACAGAGGAGAAAAGCACCATTCCAGCACTCTCAGCGTGGGTTGTTCTCCCACTGTGTGTTTCCCTCCCTCCCTTGCTCCATACCCTAGATCTGGTCACCCCAGAAGACTCTCCTTTTCATTCGCAATCCATTCAAAGTGATAATGGTTTTGGAAATGAGGATCGTGTCCTCTTTCCCCACGGTGTTGAAGATGAAATATCCATGAAACATTGAGGCAAGCATAGAAAACAAGTTTTATTTAAGAGAGGTATGGAGATAGCAGACTTCAGAGACTTCAGAGAGAAGGAGACCCAGAGCTGGTACCAGTGGGAGTGGGAATGTTTTTTCCTATCTTGCCTAGTGACCAAAAGGCAGGAAAAGAGCCATCCACAGGGGGACTCATTTGCAACTCCTTGTGTTAGGGAGGAGTGATTCCCCCGGGGTGTTGGCAATCTTGGTAATGGGTTGAGTGGGTGTGCTCTGGAAGTGTTAGCGTTTTATTTCCTTTCCTTTGAGTTAGCTCCCATCTTTCCAACCCAATCATTTATCATCTATACTGTCTGTCCTTTGCCCATCTTGCAGTTGGAGCAGGGATTCCACTTTTTGGGTTATTGGTTTTTGTTCCTCCTGCCCCAGTACAGTGCCTAGCTGCTCAAAAACCATTGTAGCTCAGTCACTATCACTGCATGTGCACGGATGGGAGAAAACAGAGAGGCTTCTTCAACAGCTCACATGAGTCAGTGCCATTCGGAACTCCCCAGCAGATCTGGAGGATGGGGGAAGTGCATTCAGGGGTGCTAATTGGGTTGGAGAAAGCCTGTATTCTAATATTTAATATAAGGTGAGGTTACCATCTTATTTGAAGTCACAAGCTAACAAAGGCCTGTGACATACATTATAATTTATGTTTTACTTATATCTCAACTTGTGTGGGGATGTAAGAAGAAAATAATTCATTCTTCCTCACATTGCCTTATCAAACATGATTCCTCAGATAACTCTTTTTCACTCCTGGATGAAATCTCAGGCAGTTCCCATAGGTTTTCAATCCCCTTTAGTCTCAAGTGCAATCTAATTTCAGTAAATAAAATGTCCCATCCAGTCTAACCTGAAAACTTCAATCTTTTATTCAATTTCTAGCACCTTCCCATCCCCCACTCCAGCCTGCCTCTGACTGGGATGTGTGCAGGGGGAGAGAAAGGCACAGTTGATGTCTTCTGTCTTCTTTTCTTTACCCCTTTCACTGCCTTTCATATTCTCTAGCTGCCATTTTTAGGCCTTCCATTGTTGGCACAATGGATGGAAGAGAGGGCAGAACAGAGAACCTCTCCTCTCACTAGACCAGTGCATTTGTTATTGGACAGAGCACTTGCCAGTGCAGAGTATGATCAAAAATGTCTCTCATTTGGATACTTCTCATGGTCCCTCAGGGATGTGGATGAGCATTCTCTGCCTGGCTTTTCCTTCCTATGCTGGCTTTCAGGAAGTGTGTCCCTTAATGGAGCCTATGCCCCTAAGTGAAATCCAATGCTATGTAAGTGGCTTTCTTAGGCGCAGCCCAGATGGGGACACTCAGTTCTGATCACTTCCAGGGTCCACATGTGTCTTGGGGAAAATGTGCCTATATTATGAACCTTCCAACACTGGAAGTGCTGGTGGTTCCCAGGGTCATCATCTCTTCTCACACTTCTTCCAGAGCAGCTGCTCAGCTGTAGACCTGTGCCTTTGAACTTCCCCAGGAGGGAGTCTGAGGGCTGCAATTTGGTTCCTTCAGCTCTGGGGAGAATAGAGCAGCCTCCAGTGGTCCCATTAAAGCCCTAATCACCTAATTTAAGTGAAGAAGTGCCCTATTCACCTCAGTCTTGGTGGAGGGGTTGCTAGCATGCTCATCACTCTCTATCTTCAACTTTGAATGAATTATTTGACTTTCTTATATGACTTAGAGCTGAGTAATAGATATAATGTGGACTTATAATTTATCTGTGCATTTTCACTTTTATATGAATATCTTTATTGAAGTGTATCCTTCATTCAACAAAGTGGATGAATCCTGAGTTTCACAAAGTGAGTATGTTTACATCACTGAAACTTAGATAAAAAACCAGAACATTCTTAGCACTCCAGATAACTCCTCAGATTCCTATTACTTCCTGTCCCTCAAGAGGAAGCACTGTACTGACTTCTACAACAATAGATTTATTTTTCAAACCAGGAATATTTTGAGGGTAAAAGGGGCCACATGGTACCTGTCCCACGAAATGGTCATTTTCTTTTCATTCTGCAAACACAGCTATGGTTCCATAATTAGAGGTGGTAGCCATTTGTACACCCCATTCAGTCTAAGCTAATATCTGACTACTTTGGCCAATAGAATATTGTAGGTATTATCCTTTGCCAGTTATGGTACAATCTTGACCCTGAGCCTGCATGTAGAAAGTCTAGGCTACTCTGCCAGAGAAAGTGGCCATGTAGGAGGAATACTGAGGTTCCAGGCCTATGAATGAAGAAATCAATCTTGATGAAGCCTTCAGATGACTTCTCTTCCAGCTGTCATGTGACTACAAATGCTGTGGAGATTCTTACCATTAAGCAGAAAGTCTCTTTGGTCTTCAGCTTCTATAACCCATCCAAATTTAGGCCATGTTAACACCTACAGCAGAATTACTAACCTTTTGTCCTTTTCTCTAGATATTTTCTTCCTCTTCAAATATGTTTTGACTCATTTGATCTCCAGACCCTTGGCATGAAGACCATTCTATTTCTCCTGTGCAGCAAAAAGGTAAGACATGATGATTAATGGCATTTAACTGTAATGAGGATGCCTCAGTTATTACATAGATATTGAACATAAGATATCATCTGTTTAGAAGCAATGTCATACAAATGATAGACTGTGGTATGAAGCTCAGAGATGCCAGGCTCTGTAAAGAGACCCAGGGGTAGCTCTTATGAGGTTAGGTATAATGTCATGCCTGCTGACTCTGCCCTGGCACTTTCCTGCTTCCCTTCCACCTTACTAAGGCAAATAGCTGATGTGTTGCCAGAAAATTGCCCATCCAGAAAGCTCAAGGACAGAGGAAACTAAAAAAGGCTTAGCCAAAGCTGGATGGGAACCAAAGGTAGAATCATTTCTGCTCATATCTTGGAGAAAAGCCATTTCTCCTTTTTGCAAACTAAGAAAGTACCTTTTGTTCATAGGCCTTGACATGAGGCAGCAATGTCTTTAGGTCTAACTGTAAGTTATTCTCTCAGTATTGAGCCTTCTCCTTGTAAATATATTTTTCCAAAAATAATGTAAACATTCAGGTTAATTGTATGAGAAATAGTCAAACTAGAGATAGGATATCAGAAATTATTGGGATTTATCTTTCCATACTGTCAGTGATAAGATGCTATATCAATTCCTATTCATTTTTATTATTGGCATTCTGAATCTGTGATCATACTGCTTGGAACTTTTCTTTTATTTGAACTATACAATTATCATTTATCAATATTAAAATGCCTGCAGTATGTGGCTATAACAGGTCATATCATAAAAAGGGAGTAATCCACACCCAAAGTTCATTTGTTATTTTATCATTGGTTACACTTTCTAGAAGGGAAACAAATACTTTGCTCATACTACATTGGTGACTTGAATTATTGGTCCCCAAGGTGACACTATTGGGAGGAGGTAGAACATTTATGAGGTAGGATGTAGTGGAAGGTCTTTAGACCACTGGGGTCTATCTGATTGAGGGCTAGAACCTCTAAAACTATGACCCACAACAAACCTTTTTGATGTGAAGAGGAAAATATAAGTAAATTTTGAGGAAAATTAAACAATAACAGCATAGAAATTGAAAAAAATCAAAAATATAATAGGATAATTCTTCAAATATTTATTCATTCAGGTGTATGTCCCCAACATTTACCACATTGTCTGGCAAAAAAAGGTTCTTAACATTTGTTAAATGAATGTTTCTGTGGTAGAGGATGACTAACTATTAACCAGACTGATTCTTTTTCTTCTTCTTCCTGGTCACATAGACTGTGTTTTCTAGCCTTCCTTGTGGTTAGGAGTAGCCTGTGAGTTGTAACTGATAAGAATTAAATTGAAGTACCATTTTCATGCTGATTCATAGAATCTTCTCATGTGTTATTCTTTCTCTACTCTCCTCCTCCTAAATTCATGGAATGGCGACAACCTCCAAGATGAGCTTGGAGGCCACTTTGAAAATGATTGAACAACAACTTAGGAGAAGCCTGGGTCCCTGACTCATCATTTTGATAAGACTCACCTGATCAGGAGCATTCATACTGCATGTTTATGTTAATAATAAATAACCTTGTTTGTATGGAACCAGTGAAATTTGGGAATTTATTTGTTATAGCAGCTAGTATTATCTGAATCAACACATCTGTGTTTGTCAACCCTCCCATCATCTCAAGAACTACAGAAAAGTTCATATTTCTTAGAACTGATGGTAAGCTCTAGTTGATACAGGGGGAAGTACTTTTGGAACCATATTGTGGTAGGCAGACTTTTGAGTGGCTCTCAATGATTCTTATCCTATCTCTTGGAATTCACACCTCTGTAGAATCCCCTCCCAAGAGTGTGGGCTGGACCTAATGACTTGTTGCTAGCCAGTAGAATATAGCAAAGATGATGGCAGGTCACTTCCATGATTAAACTTCAGAAGATTGTCTTTCCTTTGTTATTAGAATTTCTTGGTGGCTTTTGATGGAAAAGATGTTATGTTGGAGAGGTCTATGTGGCAAGGAATTGAGGATAGCCTCGGAACAACAGCCAGTAGGGAACAAAAATCCTCAGTCCAGTGTCTCTCAAGGAACTGGAGCCTGCCAACAACTACATAAATTACTTCGGAAATGGACCTTTCCCCAGTTGAACCTTGATAAGACTGAAGTATTAGCCAATAACTTGATTGCACGTGGTGAGAGAGCCTAAAACAGAGTATTCAACTAAGTTGTGCTCAGATTCCCAACCCAAGGAAACTGTGAGATAATAAATGTATTGTTTTTAGATTCTCAAAATTGGAGTAATTGGTAACACAGCAATGGACAAACCTGTCTTTTAATCTGGGGTTTACCTACAATGTATTGACACTGGCAACTTTCTAGTTTCAAGAAGATAATATTAGAGATAAATACATGGTGAAATATTTCTGGCACTCAAATAAATTTTTAAACCAGAAATTTCTTGAAAAAACTTCCCTATCACAACCTCCTGGTTACTTAATCCATTATTTACTGTGATGAAACCACTACTTCATTGTTTAAAGTCTGTCTGGTGATGTTTGAAATTATTGCAGAGAAAAAGTGCAAGAAAAGAAACAGGGAGAGGCAGACAGAACTAAAATAGGAGTGTTATGCTCCAGATGTCCTAGACTGGAAAAATCTGGAAATTTCTCCATCCATCAGTAAAATAGAAAAAAAGATTCTCAGAGTAACAAAGAAGCTCTAGAAAAGTTGTTTATCCCTTCATCATGATCAATAACCCAGGATCAGGAGAGGAATTAGGATGAGTGAAAAGAGCATGAAGCAGCCTCTTGATGAAAGAAAGGAAAAGAGAATTAAACCCATTTGGAAGGTATGGCAACAATGGCTCCCAGTCCTTCATGCCAACTATTGACTGAAGCTGGGGAGCTAAATTCACTGGCTACAGAATGTCCAGTTGGTTGTCCAAATAGCTTCCTACTGACCCCTAACAACAAAGCCATATTCCAGTCATCATCTCTTATCCTTCTTATGAGAATTTCTTTTCCTTAGTGTTAGAAATATTAATTCGATGACATTATTGGGAGTGGTGTGTGTGTATATGTGTGTGCATGTGTGCATCTACAAATGCATGTAGAAGGGGAGCTAGAGAACAAGGGCCACATGGTTTCAAGGAAAGTGAAGGAGGGGCATATTTCATATAATAAGTGAAAAAATAGGTGTTTAAAAAGAAAATTCAAGGCCTTCTGTGCCCAGTGATGTTAACTACCTGGTCCTGGAAAGCATTTAAGCATTTGACTGGGAAACTCTGAATTAACCCCTCTGTACTTAATGTATTCATCTAAACATAGAGATTAGGCTAGTTGAACTCTAAGGTCTATGATGCCCTAAAGTTTTGTGACTCAATGGTTCTTATGGTGAAAATTTCAAGTCTGATGGAAAATTCTTTAGAAAGTTTCATTTAAAAGGAGAAGGATAGCCTATTGGTGAAAAAAAAATATAATTAACTTGACTGATGATATTGTAGGGCAAGTTAAAATTATTCTAGATGATGATTTACTTTAACTATGCTTTTAATATAACCCTGATATCATTCTTGCTTGGCTAAGCCAAAGGGAATTTTCCCTGTTCTGACAGCTGAACCTAGTCCTAAGAAAAGATAAATGGAATCAGCCTCTTCCCCAGTGATTTGGCATTTCTCAAGTGCTGAGTCACTTGGAAGACACCAAGGGTGCTGAAAATATCTAGTGCACTAGGCTTTGAAATATCAAAAGTACTTTCTTAATTTGACACTCATCTATGAGAAGATCTCAACATGAGCTATCTTTCCAAAGGGATTTTGTTCAAGTGACTGTTGGACCTCTGTTTATTGTAACATTACCAATATTCCTTTAAATAAATGAATATTCACACTATTTTGTTTTGTCAACTTTGGTCTTTACTTCTCCAAATAGCTCATATTCACTGGATATTTAGATATATGAACATCCTTCTGTGTCTATATTCATATGGTCAACAAGTACCAAAATTGTGATGTTCCTCAAGGACTCATTCCAATTTCTCTTCTCTATCATTCAGCGTACTTTTTAGGACTGGTTTTATTTACAAAATAGACACAAATATTTTCTAATTGGATCCCTCCTGTGTCATATGTTAAACTACACTACCACTTTAATCAATTCCAGACCTATCAAACTCAAAGCAAGTGGAATTCATCATATTCCCATTTAAGCTCCTTATGATGATTTGCATCTTAAATATCCCCCAAAAGCCATGTGTTGAAGGCTTGCTCACCAAGTTGTGGTGCTGTTGGGAGAATGGTGAATCTTTACAAGGTGGAGCCTAGTGGAAGGAAGTTAGGTCATTGGAGAAATGGCCTTGAAAGGGATATTGGGACCAATAACCCTTCGCATTTCTCTCTACCTGTTAATGGCCATGAGGTGAGCAGCTTTGCTCTACCTCATGATTCCTACTGTGATATACTGCCTCACTACAGGCCCAAAGCAATGGTTCCAAGTGACCATGGACAGACACTTCTGAAACTGTGAGCCAAAATGCATCTTTCCTCCTTTAAGTTGTTTTTCTCAGGCATTTTGTCATAATGACAGAAAACTAACACACTTCTTTTCCTGACTTCTCACTTTTGGTTAATGACACCATTGTTGACTAGAATGTCACCTGAGAGTCTTGATTTTTTCCTTAGTATCTATACCTAGTTTCCATACACTGGCGATTTTTCTTTTAACATTTCTTGGATTGGTTATCTTTTCTACTCTTTCTTTGTTCCAACCCTTGTAATCTCTGATCTATTTTATTTCACTGGACCCATAGACTTTACCAGGCTACATATCCCAG
The DNA here is from genome assembly GCF_052094955.1 of Ictidomys tridecemlineatus. Taxonomy (NCBI): domain Eukaryota; kingdom Metazoa; phylum Chordata; class Mammalia; order Rodentia; family Sciuridae; genus Ictidomys; species Ictidomys tridecemlineatus. The sequence goes on along the minus strand of NC_135493.1, from coordinate 95,285,281 downwards.
GATGAGAGTAAAAATCAGGACCATAATATCTGTCAGAAAACTACCTTTCCTTTGTACTGCCTCCAACCATCTGTTAGGATTTCAGATTCCCTAAAATGGGCTCCACATGGTTTTTGTATTCTCCAGAGGGTGTTTCACATGTGATTGGGGACTTTCCTAGTTTATTTTTGGCTTCTATACAAAAGTTGTCATTTCCCTATTCTTCTATTTTGACTTTCTTCAGTGATACATTGTCATTGTTGTCAAAAACAGTAGATATCTCACTGCCTCTGTATCCCAATGCCCAAGGCCTAGCCCACTGAGCCCAATGAGGTGAAGTCATCACTACTGCTGCCAGAACCAAAGGCATTACTCTTCATCCTTGTGGAGATTATGGATACCAGTGCTTCCAAAGGTCAAATTTATTCTGCCATATAGGTATTTTAACGACCTAGATTTTTTTAAAGATTTTTATTTGTTTCTTAGTGTAGGCCTGTCCCTTCAGGATTTGGGTGTGAATTCACGAAGTCTGGGCCAGAAGGCAATCTGAGTAATAGATATTTTCTTAGAATCATTACCCTCTCTTTTTCTCTTGGATGAACTTGGCACATCTAATTCTCTTTTTTTCCCTTTAAGATTATTATCTCCCAGGATGCACTTTAGTCCCTCAGAAGTACCCTAGGTTGAGCAGTCCCAACCTCTTCTAAAGCCTTTCAAGAAATCAGGCCTGATGCACGGGAAGAACATGGCATATGCTCAGCCTGGGAGGTTTTGGAATGCCAGACCACTCTCCACAGTCCTGACAGAGTCAGTGTTCTAAAGAACAAAGTGGCCTATGTCTAAAACTTCCCAGATTAAAAGCCTTGGTGCATTCCCAAAGTTTTAAATCTTCAGCAAAACAAAGTGGATAAAAACTCTGCAGAACCCAGTCTTAGCCTTCTTCTCCAACATTCCTATGAAACCAGAAATTGTTCCCTAAACATTACAAATTCCTAATGATTGTGTGTTTGTCTGTGAACCACCTGCAGCATCTCAAAGAGCTTAAGAGCATGAGCTATAGGTTCAGACATGTCAACATTCAACATTAAGAAAGTTCCATAACCTCTCTGAACCTTAATTTACAAATCTGAAAAATGAGGATAACAATAATAACCTCTATGGTGGGGTTGAGGTCAGGAATAAACACAATTTTAATAAGCATATATAAGGTTAGTACCTGATACACACAACTACAACAACATAATAAAAAATGAATAGCATAATTCCCTGGAATACTATACTATTTTCATCTTCTTCAACTGCTAAGCAATTATTCATTATCCAAGATCCAGTTGATCAGTTTTATCCATAATAGTTAGCATGTAAAAACAACCCAAGTGTTCATCAATAAGTAAACAAAATATGGCCGATCCATAATTGGAGTAATACTCATAAAAAGGAATAAAGTACTGATATATGCTACAACATGGAGGAACTTTGAAAACATTATGCTCAGTGAAAGAAGCCATACCCAAAAGTTACTTATTTTAGGATTCAATTTATATGAAATGCCCAGGAAAGGTTAATCCTAAAGTAGATTAATGGTTACCAGGGCTTACAAGAAGAGAAGAATGGAAAGTGACTGCTAGTGGGTGTAGGTTTCTTTATGGGATAATGGAAACGTTCTGGAACTAGAAAGAGGTAATGATTGCACTATTTGGTGCTTTAAAACCACTGAATTGAATATTTTAAAAGGATTTATATTGAATGTGTATTTTATCTCAGTTAAAAAAAACAAAAAAAAATACAGTCAATTGAAATGCCATTTTCTGTTTGAAGCCTTCCCCAGGCATAGTCACTTATCATTCTGTGTCCCCAAGGAGCTTGGTACGTACCTTTCCTCACAGTGTCCTTTACTTGATTTGCATGGATTTGCCTTCATTAAATTGAAACTCCCTAAGGGCAGAGGTGCTGCAAATCTGGAAGTTTTTGGTCTGCTCAGTATACTACTTTCTTTTGGGAACTGTTCTTTCCCCACCTGATGGTCTGCTAGCTTACTTGAATTCTCTAAACCACTGACCATAGTGACTGACTTAGGAATGAACATGTGACTCAAACCAGGCCAATTAGAGTGGTCTATGGTAATTGAATTAGGATTGTAAACCATAGAGAACCATGTAAATCTACTACTGTGCAAGTGCCTATTTTTGCCTTTTTGTTGATACAGCTATATAGGAATGAATCCAGTATGGAGGAAGGCAGGAATTAGCCTCTGGGACTAGTTTTCTACCCCTAGATTTTTAGCCATCAAAGACAATTATTTTCAATTTTTAAATTGAAATAGTGTGAGTTGGGATTTAGTTACTGGAAACTGAAGGAATTTGGACAATATAACTGACATTGTACCTTCGTGTTCAGCAAAGCTATCTTGTTGCCTATGAGTAGGCTCTCAAATGATATTTTTGGATGAGTACAGGATATTATTCTCAAGCCCCCTTTGCCTCTTACTATAAGAGTGATGAGGAAGTGGTTAGTAGCAATGATATTTTCTGACTTTTATTTTCTTTTGTTCACTCACAACACTCCCTGACATGGGGAAAGCAGAGAATAGAATAGAATATTTCTCAAACATCTAGCATCATTTAGTGGTTTCCAATGACAGAAGCCAGAGAAGCACACTTGTCTTTCTCTCCTCACTGCCATTTGCTCTCCCTGTTCAGCCTCTTCTGCCCAAACCCAGCTGCTGTTGGAGAGATAGGAAATTTGCTTCTATTATAGGAGGCGAGCAAAGGAAATATTGTCCAAAGTCTGGAATTTACCATTTTCACAATTTCTTAACACTCTGCCCTCTTTTTATTGCATCCTATGGTGGATAACCATTCAGGTGTCCTCCACATTCTAATAGCATCTACTCAGGACAGCTTGGCAATGACCTCTCAAAAGTGGGCCCACAAATCCCCAGGATTCCAACCACTAAACAGACTTTTTCTTAGAATGAAAGCTCATCTACTCTCTCTATATAAGGCACACTCTCCAAGACTCTTATTTTCTTCTGTATCACAAATAAAAGAAATGATATTTATAACTATTTTTAATTTCTCTCTCCTATGGCCACCTGGGAGGGAAGACTCCATTGCTTACTTGACTCCTGGGGCCTCTGCCATCTACTTACAGTTAGAAGGGACAGAAAGGAGAATGGCAGCCATATTTGTACAAACAAAGGAGGGAGGAAGAATGAGACAAACCAGCATATGGGATTGGATGCTAGAATGGAATTGGGGAGGAAAATATGAAATGACAGATTTTCCAAGGAATAGTGAGTGAATTAGATTTTAATTAGCCTTCCTGTATGTTTCATGATAGAATTCCCCCATCACCATCATCTCAAGAGATCATTGGTGCTTGCTTCTAAAGGCTCTTGGTAATTAGATTTTGGGTTCTTTTGGATATATCACAGTGCTGAGACAGAGACTGGCCTCAAGGCAACCCGATTTTATTTGGGTTACTCTTAAAACAATCAGGTTACCAAGGCCTACGGGGTAAATGACCAGTTTTTCTCCAGAGAAAACAAATTGTAAGTGAGATGACTATAATTCATTTAATTTTCTCTTTCAACAATTTCAGAAGTTACCTTTATCTTTTAATTTTAGTGTCCAGAAAAAGAAAAGAATTCAGGATTAAAGCTGGGACACCTGTGTTCACATCCTCAGTCTTCCACTTAGTGACACTGAAAGGTTGAGCAAAGTTTTCAAACTCTGTGTCTCAAGTTTTTCATCTGTAAAATGAAAAAAAATTAATAATACAGCCCATACATGGTATTGGAATAAAATGAGTTCTTATGTGTAAAGAACCTAGGAGATTTCTTGACACTTAGTAAGCACTCCATAAATGTTTGCTATTTTCCAAAATATCTAACTCAGTTCAGAGCATAAAAAGACATTTAAAAATCACATATTTATACTTATGTGTATAAATATGATTATATACACATCACTATGTATATTCATATATGCACTTGTACGTATATGGAGAGAGAGAGAGAGAGAGAGAGAGAGAGAGAGAGAGAGAGAGAGAGAGAGAGATTTGCTTTAGTAATTACCCCAAGAAGTATTGCCAACATTTATTTATTCATTCATTCAATAGATATTTGTAGCACAACTACCATGATCCCATCTAAAATGGAAATATTAACCACGTGCACACCAAGTGTCACAGTTGGTGAAGTCAGCACCATCTCAGAGCTTAGAAAACACTTCATGATGTTAACAGAAACACAAAGAATGATCTGGGGAGAGGATAAGGTAAATTTTCCCTAGAATCCCTGTTCTACCGGCACAATTTTGAATCCAGCAGGTCAATCCACTAGTCCTTTATTCTGTCTGCTTTTCTACCAGTGCAATGGAAATCATCAGAGCAGCTTCGTAAAAGGATTGGGGGGATTTGTGAATTAAAAATGAACTCTTGATGGCTCAAGGATCATCCTCTACATTCCTTAAAATAACCTTGATTTTAAGGCACAGGGATAATGGCAGAGGGCACATTTTCTACGTGCTTTGCATAGGTGTTATAGTTATGTCCCGTTTTCTATTAGCACTCGTTCTGGAGTGCCCTTGGAATTGCCCTGGCTTGCTCTGTGGTCAAGGTGGGCTCTGTCAGTGGGGTACAAAACTACAGTGAAAACTAAAGGGTGAAGATAAGAAAACAGGGGCAAACATTCTGCAAACTCTTGATGTGTTGAAGGCCAGCCGCTTTAAAAATATGTATGTGAAAGGAAAGGAGGTGGATGGGAATAGGAAAGACAGCAGAATGAATCGGACATAACTTTCCTAGTGAAACTCCACATTCATGTACAACCACAAGAATAGGAAGTTATATGCCATGAATGTATGTCAAAATACACTCTACTGTCATGTATAACTAAAAAAAACAAATAAAAATATATATTTATATAAAAATAAAATATGTATATATATATATATATATATATATATCTCCAAATCAGTTCTTTGTTTATCAGCATCCTATCTCTTGGTGTGTTATTCTGGGCATAGAGTTATTGAAAGTGAGTTAGTCTATGCCCAGAGACTAACTCACTTTCAACACATCTCTCAAATGATGACTTCTCTGCCTCTCTTTGTGAGAGCCTCATATACTCAGAAGTCACTTCTGCATGGATAGATCTAGGGTAACTCCTGGCTCTGATTCATCAGAATCAGGCTCAATTTTATGATAGAGAAGATAGAGGGGAAAAATAAGAACTATCTTTATAAAGTTTTGACTGTGGCATCCTCCTGAAGAAGATTGCATGTAGGAAAGCACAACCAATACTGCTTTTGCAATTTCACACCTGTAATGGGCATGTTGGATGGGAAAGGATGGCAGGGGCATTGTTTGCTTTCAGCCAATATTGACAGTGAAACAAATTCAGGGTATCGCCCTGCTTTCAATCAATCCCCCCGCTGTTGCCACTTGTCTTCCTAAAATGAAAATCTCATCTGTGTCATTGCCTTGTGTATGAACTTTTGAAGGTTCCCTTTTGCTTTTGAATTAGAATAGCTTCATATCATTTAGCATGGTGTACCCTTCTAAAGTTACCTCCTGCCATGTATCTTCTCACACCCTGTGATCCACCCAGCTAGGACAACTTGGGAATTCATGGAGACAGTCCTCATGGTGGCTCAGATTGTAGGTTTTGGAACCAGATACTCTTGGTTTGAATCTAAGATCTCACTAGTTGTGAGCTTCAAATGAGTTATTTTCTGTGATTCAGGTTCTTTATCTATAGAGTGGGGAAAATGATACTATTATAAGGCTAATATGAGGAGTAAATAAATTAATGCATATAAAGGATTTAGAATAGTGCCTGACACAAAGCAAGCATCTTAGAAGATGAAATAGCATTGATATTATTTATCAATAATAAATAACACCTCTGCACCTTTGTACATGTAGTTTCCAAAACCTATAGCTCACTCTCCCTCTTCTATGCCCAGAGACTAACTCACTTTCAACACATCTCTCAAATGATGACTTCTCTGATTCTCTTTGCATATCCTTTCATTTGGCACTTATCACAGCAGATTCTCACAGTTTTTCAAAAACATGTCTTTCTCTAAAAGATTGTGACTTTCTTGAGAGCAATAATTATCTTCATTTGGTGTCTGTAGGTCCCAGAAGTTTTGGTGTGAAACAGGTCTCAAAAGTTGAGCCATGCAAAAATTTGTACACAAATGATTATAGCAGCATTATTATAATAGCACAAATGTGTAAACAATCCAAATGTCCACCAACAATGCCAGACACAGTGGCGCATGCCTGTAATCCCAGCTACTTGATTGACTGAGGAAGGAGGATTGCAAGTTCAAGGCCAGCTTCAATAATCTAGCAAAGCCCTTTTTAAAAAAGTAAAAAGGGCTAAGGATGGATTTCTGTGGTAGAGCACCTCTGAGTTCAATTCCTGGTACAAATGATAAAACACAATAAAAACAAACAAGTGTCCACTGACAGATGAATGGATCAATAAAATGTGATGTATTCACACAAGAGAATATTATTTGCTTAGTAATATGATTGAAATACAGACACGTGCTACAACACAGATGAACCTTGAAGACTTCATGCTAACTGAAAGAGGTCATTTGCAAAAAGACCACATATTATAAGATTCCATTCTTACATTATATGAAATGTTCAGAACAGGGAAATCTAGACATAAAGTGGATTTGTGGTTGCTTAGAGCTGGGAGAGGAAATGGGAGAGAAGAGTACAAAACTTCTTTTGACCGTGGTGATGATTTTCATACTCTGAATTCATGACAAACCCTTGAGTTGTATACTTTTAGTGGATGAATTATGTAGTATGTGAATTATATCTTAATAAAATTACCAAAAAGAAGAAGATAATGATTGATCAAATAGGCACATGAGCAACCATGGTTCTGTGTTTTTGTTGAGTGTGAACATGTCTACAAGTCAAATCTCCAGCTGCTGCCTGCCCAAGGAGGGCCCAAGTCTGGCTTTTTTCTTTTTTTTATTGCTATTTCCCTTTTGTCAAGGACTTAATTCTCTGCTTTCTTGGCCCCTTGTTCCCGTTCAGTCTCTCCTCTTCTTTCCTACTTAGATTTTATTTTCCTCCTTCATGTACAATCAACCCCTCGGGACAGTTTGTGTGAGAACATGAAGAGGATGAGAACTTCTTTGGGAAAGTGAAACATAAGAGTCCAAAGGGACCTTGGAAACACCCTTTCCCAGGAACACTTTGTTTTACATTTAAATAAATAGAGGCTCAGAAGGATAGAGGGTTTTTATTTTCCATAAGAGGGATGGAACCCAGGGGTGCTTAAACACTGAGTTACATCCCCAGCCTATTTATTTATTTATTTATTTATTTATTTATAGGTCTCACTAAATTGCTGAGGTTGACCTGAAACTTGGGACCCTCCTGCTTCAGCCTCCTGAATATCTGGGATTACAGATGTGCATGCCCAGCTCCAAGAAGGTTTTGAAATCTCACACATTGAATGTATGCCAGAACTGAAGTTAATCCAAGTCTTTTATCCAGGTGGTACAATTCCTACCACACTGCCTGCCTTCTTTACCTCCTGTGTATCAACCTCTATCCAGCCTGGAATGATCCAAAGGTCAAAACAAATGGAACTATGGGGATCCCAAGTCACATTATAAAAGACCCACTACATATCATGCAATTTCTGTTCATTCTCTTCAAAGAAAATTCCAGATAAGATAACATCTCCTCATGCTGAATTCCAAGATGTTCTTAAAATTTGGTGTTTTTTTTTTTAGACTTTAGTTTTGTTAATGTAGAATACACAATATAGTAGAAGGAACACAGGACTGGGAGTCTGGGGATGTGGACTCAAGTCCACTTAGTCACTAACCAGCTGTGTGACTTGTACAAGGCATTTAACCAAACTGAGTCTCATTTCTTCACTGTAAAGTTAGAGGTCAAATTAGATTACTTCATTGTTTCTTTCCACCTCTTTGTATGGCTCCATAATTTGATTACTATAAGTTGAAATAAAGACATTATCAGCTAAGTCTTAGGGATCTTTTCAATGTAGAAATTTTCTTCCAGGGATAGTTGTGGTAATTGATCCTTACTAGTATGAACAATTTTCAGCAGCATGTGCACACAGGAAAAATTCAAGAAACATTTTTTTTGGTTCAATCTGACTATCATTAAGCTATTTTAGGACATGACTGTAAAGTAATAAGGGAATTAGAACCAAGACACACTAAAGGAAAGCAAGAGATCTATGCCAGGCACCTTCATTTCTTGTTTTAACTCTAACAGCCTTGGAAGGAAAGAATATTCACCCACTACACAGACATGAAAAGTGAGGATTAGAAGCTAACCTAACTTGCTTCAAATCACGTTGAATTATATGGCATTAGGCCTGACTGTCTCCCTTGAGTTGCATTATTTTCTGCCTATTGGCCTTCTAGAACAGCAAGTGTGTAAATAATGGGTTGGGGATGGAAAAGGCCTCTGTCTTTGGAGTTCAGATCCCTGCCATGTTCACAGCTTCTAATGCTTCAGTCGTCTGATAGATGCTTCATCGATTAGGTATGTTCTTGGTCCCAGTTAATTTCTAATTTGAGATAACCTCTGTGTGGCATTGATTGACCTAGTTTGGCTAGGCAGAGTTTGTGGTTTAAATAGGAATTGGAAGAAACCAACCAGATCTCATCAAGAATTAGTGTCTGGAATCCTTGGAGCCACTTGAGCTATTGGTCTGGCTGCAATTGTAGACCTAATATGAGAACTGTTCATGAGAGCTCATCTTATTAAGAAAAGACCCCTTTCCAGAGGATTTTCTAAAATTTGATTTTTTTCTAAAAGTGCCAAAAAATCACCACCCACATATTTTGAATAGTTTTTGTCATCTTGTAGCTTAATCCCAGACCCATCAAGAGACATCAGATGACTTTTAAGGCTCTTGAAATAGTATACACTATTTTGTACATATGAATTCATTTTGAGTGATGGGGGAGAGAATCCATGGCTTTCATTAGAGTTTTAGAGGGTTCAATCAAGAAAAGCTAAAGCTTCCTGGCTGGTGTTACAAAACCTTCCAGGCCCCTATCTCTTAGGGCTATTCTTTTTGCACAGTATGTGACTTCTTTCCCCTCAGGAGAGGAAGACCCAGGCTTCATCAGCCATAGTCCTTCTAGAAGCAGTCTGGTGGGGAATAAGTTTGAAGTCAGACTAATGTTTACTCCAGCCACCATTGAACCACTTCCTATGTGTCTCTGGACAAGTTGCTTAGCTCAGAGTTCATGGTCAGCACATAAATGTGGGTCCATTCTCCCTGATTGTTGAAACTTTGAAATTCTTGGACTCTGATTGTACATTGTTGCTTCCCCATCTTCATGGGGGTACTTTGGCTCTGCCCAAGATTCAGTCACTAAGAGGATTTTGTGATTCAAGTCAGATACTAAGCATGGCTCAAGAACATTACTGGTGAGCTAGACAAAATGGATGTCTTCATAAAATCAAACCTAATATTTAGCTGTTTTCTCATTGACACAAGTATTTAACTATGCACTTTGTAGCACATACTGTTGGTGGCTTGCCTGTGTCTCCTTAACACATGGCATCTTACTGCATGTGCCAGAGCTGCACTACCCAAACACTTTCTCTCAGGCCCTGCTCCTGGGGCAGATTGGAAATGCTGGGGAGTTAACATTCCTGAGAATATTCAGGAATAGTCTAGTACTGTAGCTTTCTCCTCCTGGGTAGAACAATCTTCCATACCATCTCTAATAGCCAAGCCCTGGTTTCCCACTGTGGTAATAGATGAACTCTGTATTGGCCTCTTTCCCCTCCCTGTTTCACTCCTCCACTTAGCAACCACTGGATCATTGCTTCTTGGGATCACCTTCCAAATAAACTACCTGCACCCAAATCCATATCTCAGGGTCAGCTTCTGGGGGAACCTAGCCTAAGATACATTGAAAAACAAATATTTACACATATGTTAATGCATACATAATATTTTATAAATGTTGAGAGAAGAAAATTTTTCATATACAACCTCCTCCCCAACATCAATAAAAAGGCAAATTGAGAAATGTGAGATTTAATATTCCACAGTGGGCTGTCAGCAATTTCAAAGCCCAAAGATGTCTGATAAAACATGTAATTTATTCAACCTCATTTCCTATGATCCTCCAATATTTGCTTAACTGTATTAATACTGCAGGACTCATCTGCCTTAGTTGGAAACCCTCTCCTTAAATTCTTTTTTAAAATTAACTAACAAAAACTTCTAACAAAAATCACTGCCTCTGAAATGTATATCATTCTATATTGTTCCATGCTCTGGAAAGAACACGTGGAAGTAGAGTCCCATATTCCTTATAATATGTAGTAGATTTTTCTTAACACTGTTCTTACCATCCTGTCTGCCCTTCTGCCTTTTAGGAAACCCCCAAGCTTTTCCTTGGTATTTATCTACTTAACAAAAGAGAATTCTGACTCAACTATTTTTTTTTGTCTGTGGCTTCAGTTCTAAATTACCCATCGTTGCAGGATACTTTTCAAAATTTGGGAACTGTCTCCTGAACCAGATCGCTTCCCCTGGGAAATCCAGCCCTAGCTTTTTATGGTTCATGAGGTTGGTATGAGTACATTAGAGTTAGCCCTATGCATGTACTTTTCTAAAGGAGCCAATGATTTTAATACAGAGAAAGAAAGACAGCTGTGGCTTAGATGAGCTTCGGTTTTCCATTTCTCATTCTTTTATCTCTGGCAGTATCCACAAGAGCTTAATGCATGGGCCCCAACACAATCTAAACAAAAGTTTTCTTGATAGGATTGGAGACGTTGAGAATTCCTATAACTCTTTGTAGTATGTGCTTGCGTACTTAGTTGTTTTAGTTAGCTTTATGCATCACTGTGACCAGTTCACTTTACAAGAACAACGGTGAGGAGGAAAAGTTTGTTTTGGCTAGAGATTTCAGCGATTTAGTCCATGGTTGACCAACTCCATAGCTCTGGGCCCCAGGTGAGGCAGAACATGGTAGAAAAACATAGCAGTGGAAGCAGTTTAGGATGTGGCAATGAGGAAGTACAGCTAGCTCTTCTCACCAGGGACAAATACAAACCCCGAAGGCATGCCTTCAGTTACCCATTTCCTTCAGCCCCACTCTCCCTGCAACATTATCTCCCAGTTAATCATAATAATCTATTTTATTATGAGGTTAAAGCTCATAATCTAATTATTTCACCTTTGAATTTTTTGCATTGTCTCACACATGAGTTTCAGGGGAATGACTCACATCTAAACCATAGCATAAGTCAGGAAGTGTTGGGGAGAGAAGGCTGGCAGAAAAGAGCCACAATAAAGCTGTGTTCCTGTTTCTCCCTGTTACATCCAACATGACCCCTCTCAGGCAGTTATAGCCACAAGTCTGCATAACAATGGGCACTATGTAAAATTGTGGATGTGTAACCAACGTGATTCTGCAATCTGCATTTGGGGTAAAATTGGGAGTTCATAACCCACTTCAATCTAATGTATGAAATATGATATGTCAAGAGCTTTGTAATGTTGAGAACAACCAATAAAAAAATAAAAATTAACAAAAAAAAAAACAAATCACCCTCGAACTCAGTGGTTTAAAATAATAATTTATTTCTGTCAAGACAGTGTATGTAGGTTGGCTAGACATTAGCTGATCCAGGCTAGGTTCATCTGGGTTTGGTTGCAGGATGTGGATTGGATCTGAGTCTGCTCCTCTCACTTCTTATGCTTCTTGAACCTGCAAACTATATGTGTTATCTTCTTTTCATGGCAATGGTCAGCACAAGAGGCCAAGCTCATCTCAAGTCTCTGCTTATGTGACATTTGTTAATCTCATTGGCTCAAGCTGCTCACACAGCTAAATCCAAATCCAGGGTCAGGGAAGTACTCTACCCACAATTAGGCTATGCCATGATTGCATATGTAACTGTATAATGACAGAGAACTGAAAAAATGGGGCCCAAAATTCCATCTACCAAATCTCATTATCCAGGCATCCCAGCATTTGGGGTAAGTCTTCTAATGGTACTACCACAGTACCTTAGCATTTTGTGCTCTCTTCTTTGAATCAGCTACTAGGTGGAAAGGCCAAGGCTGAGATTTCTTCATCTTTGATCTCCAAGACATAATAAAGCATAAAGGACCAAAGCAATCCAGTGTGAGCACATGAATGCTCACTAAATAGGGTCTTCTGAAGAGAATAGACTGGAATTCAGATAATTAGATATTTCCCCTTAATACAGTATGTATAAAGTACCTACAAGTTTCATTTGAATCTTCTTACATTCACAGTAAGATGTGATTTTAAATCATCTATCAACTAATCTTTCTTTTAAACATGAGATATTTGAATGGCAACATAGAAGAATCATTGTTAATGTTGACTTTCCCAGTCTAATCTCATTGTTCAATTTGGACCCAAACTCTCTTTTTATTCCCATTTGGTAAGACCTATCATTCTTTACTCCTAAATGCCAAAATTACGTAGTTTAGCCTTTTTCTTTTATATTTTTGCAACTCTTTGATCATTTCAAATTTTTTTCTAAACCATACATTATATATATCCCAGACAGCTTTGATACCTAGTTCAATGATAACATATGATTCACCCACTCCCATATTGTTTTGCATAATCTATATACCCTTAATAGTCTAATGGTTGCATTTAGAATAACTGATTACATACCAGGCACTCAGCTCTGTCATATGCATTATCCCAATATCTGATGAGAAGGCTGAGGATGGCATGTGCTGGGGACTTCCTCTAGCTAGAGTGATGCTTTCAGACCCGTGACTGTCTTATTCCAAGCCCAAACACTTAACAACTCCATAATATTGCCATTTGATTTCCACAGTGTTGGCACGGGTGTGGACCATGAGACAGGAGACCTCAATTCATGTTCTTCTCCCTTTGTGATTCACTTTGTGACCACAGGTAAAGCACTGGACTTTTGTGAGCCTCAGTTATTCCCTTTGTAAGTAGAGGCTTATTTACCATGCAAGTGAGTTGTATGTAGAAACATCTTAGAAATGCAGCATCTCCCTTAAATCCTAAGGATTCTTTATTATATTATCTTCTTGTGTCCCTAAACTCCTGTACTGCTCATCCTTCCATCAGCAGTGAACCTCATTCTTTGTTTCCTCTCTACATTGACTGACAAGGCACATTTGGTCTTCTGTCCTGAGAAATTTCATTTCCCTTGAGCCTTCCTATTTGTTTGTTGAACAAACCACACATCACTAGCGATGTCATATTCCCAGGCTTTCTCGATATTTCTTGATTAATTTCCCCCTTGTCCTTGTGGCTTCACTGTTTTCCCAGGCTCTCCCTTCAGAAAAGCTGCAGACTGTGTCTGATTGTATCTACACTTGCTGAAAGCCAAATGGGAATTCAAGAGTTTCAGATTTTTAAAAAGTTGGTATTTTATCTAATTGGCACCAAATATTTGATTATTTTAAAAAGATAGCAGTCTCATTAAAAAAAATCAGCCCAAGTTTCAGCCTTATGATTGCTCTTTCCATTTCTCACTTCCTGGGAATACAACGGTGAGACCAAATAAATACACTTCCTGCCCTCTATTTTATAGTTTCACTGTGTGTGTGTGTGTGTGTGTGTGTGTGTGTGTGTGTGTCTGAATTGGTGCTAAGTCTTTTTACTTAACTTGTCTTGGCCTAATAAGAAAATTACAAAGGCAGACATTATATGTAAATGAAGTATTTGTGCTGAATGCACATTGCTGGAGCTAAGGTTTCCTAGTAATTTGAAAATAATTTGCAAAGAACTGGGAAAATAAAGCCATTGTTTGACCTATGGCTGTGCAGGCATAATGTCCCCTCTTCATACTCGTAGTGCCAGTTGCAGTTTAGTTTCAGCAAAACAATATCATCCATTATTTTAAATGAATGTTGTTCATTAGAATTATACTAGTGTACAGTTCTATTTATGTTAATTTGTAGATGTTTAAGGGCTTCAAAGATGAAGACAGTCAAGCTATAATATAAGGAATTTGTGACCTTGTGTTTGCATGTAATAAACAATATTTCCATTAAGTATTTTTTATTTAAGTGTTAACATTGAAGAAAAATTTTTTTTCTTGGAAAAGGTCTGTACATTATTCAAACACAAAAGCTTTGTATTTTTCTCTGAGCCATCACCTCTAGAGAATAACAGCAATGGTATCTCCCTGTTCCTGTGTGCTGTCACCTCGGTGGGTCTAGAGAAATGATCTGAATTTCTCAGAATTTAAAGTATCTTTGAAATCTCTGGCTATATCTCAAAAGTTGTTTTTGGCCAGGTGTGGTGGTGCACGTATATAATCCCAGTGACACAGGAGGCTGAGGCAGGAGGATCACAAGCTTGACTTCAGCCTCAGCAACTTAGTAAGGCCCTCAGCAATTTAGCAAGATCCTGTCTCAGATAGATAGATAGATAGATAGATAGATAGATAGATAGATAGATAGATAGATAGATAGATAGGGCTGGAGATATTGTTCAGTGGCAAAGCACCCCTGGGTGAAATCCAAAAAACAAAAACAAAACAAAACAAACAAAAATATAGTTTTTGAAAAGTTCATCTTCATATATAATGGATTCACATTATACATTCATTTAAATTATCCGAGCTTAACTATGTATATTAGGCATCCCTACCTGGAAAAGTAAAGGAGGGGACAGACACACACATACCCAGGTAGGTACACAGAGAGAGAGATTACCATTTGAGAATACCATTAATTAAAGAACACCTCCTGTGCATTATTTCAAATTCTTCTCTGGCCCCACATCTTGCTCATCTCCCGCTGCAACAACCAGTTCCACGCTGGTTTTGACTGACTTTAAGCCGATGCACTGAGACAGTGCCTCTGTCTTCCTGGGATCCTGAAGTGTACCTGTCTCAGGCTTCCTCTGATGCTGTGGTGTGGGACACTTGCGAGGACCCACTCATGCATGCACTGTGAAGAAATGCAGTGGAGCAAATGCCCTTAGATTACCCTTGATCAGAGAGGGTGGAGCTCAAAAGATGAATGTTTCCTTCTTTGTCTCATAGGCAGGCAGTTCTGAGGTATATATGTCATAAGGCTCTAAAGAAAGTCCAGTATTTGTCACCTGTCATGGTTGCCAACTCTTTAATGCATCCTTATTAAGGCTCACCCTCCTTCCCTGTTTTATTCCATTTTTTCTCTACTTCTGCTTCCAATAAACTAACTGCATGCAAACCTTTGTCTCAGGCTCTGTTTCCTAAGGCTAAGACAGTTGCTAAAAACAAGTCAGCCATTTAATCTGGTGCTCAACTACAGAAAATATTTTTAAATATAATAGGTTCATTCTCTTTAAAAATTTTGATTGGTGGTGCTTTTTAGTTACACATGACAGTGAGGTCCATTTATTCTTTTATTATATGTTCTCTATTTTTACTATATACACTTATATTGTATATAATACAGTTACCTATTACTATAAATAATATACAAATACACATGCATATTGTTGAATGTTGAATAATATACAATACACATGCACACTCATCCATTACAGAGTTGCAAACTCAAAAACATGTGTATGGTATTTTAGGGGATCTCTTAAGAGATTTTTCATAGGAAGTTGAATATTGCTTACATACTGGATTTAGACTCCCCCAAACATGTTATGGCTCAACTCCATTTGCATTTAATATAAACTTGGCTAGTGGGACTGTAAAGTGGTAGAACCACTTTGGCCACTTCTTATAAACTGAAACCTAGATTTACCACAAGACCTAGCAATCCCTCTCCTGGAAATTTACCCAAGAAAAATAAAAATGTGTCCACACGGAGACTTGTATAAAAAATGCTCTGTAGTCGGACGCAATGGCTGTAATCTCAGTGGCTCGGGAGGCTGAGGCAGAAGGATCATGAGTTCAAAGCCAGCTTCAGCAATTTAGTGAAGCCATAAGCAACTCAGCAAGACCCTGTCTCTAAATAAAATATATTTAAAAAGGGCTATGGATGGGGCTCAGTGGTTAAGTGCCCCTGGGTTCAGTCCCTGGTACAAACAAAAAATAAAAACCAAAAAACTAGAGGCTTAATAATAGCCAAATCTTGAAGCAACCTAAAAGTTCACCAATGGAGAATGGTTCAAAAATTTGTACAATGAAATACTAGGCAACAAGAAGAAAAGAAAAATAAACTGATGCAAAAAACAACATAGATGAATATCAAAGCTATTATGGCTAAAGAAGCCAGGAACAAAAGAGCACATACTGCATGATTCTATTTCAACAAACCTTTAAAAAGAAAAACAATCTACCTTGCAGTGACAATAAGCAGCTCAGTGACCACTTGGGGCTGCAAGAGGTATTAACTGTGAAGGGGCCAGAAGTAAAATCTGGAGGATGATGAAAATATTCATTTTTGTGTGATTTAAAAAAATTTTTGTTTGTTTTATTTTTTTTAGATATACGTGACAGTAGAATGCATTTTGATGTATTATACATACATGGAGTATAACTTTTTCTATTTAGGATTCAATTCTTGCAGTAATATTCTTTATCTTGATTGTGCAATCTTTGTACACATTCATACATTTGCTAAAATTCATGCACACCAGAGTTTTGTTTTATATTTCACAAAGTTGATTTTTAAAATGGAAACGTTTCCAAATTATTAAGGGGCAACATTTAAAGTACTTGTTACAAAGAGCAATATTTTGGCAGGATGTGTGGTGTTTATCCATCCATACTATTGCCTTCCCTTGTTTCAGAAACAGGCCTACTGCTTACCTACATCTTCCCAAGTGACAAAACTAGTGGCCAAGATCATGGGTCCTCTACTCCTTTGATGCCAATTTACTTCCTGGATTTCTCATTGCCATCTTTGGAACTGATTTAACAGAACACAGATCTTTAACTGGTTGCTTTGGGGACTAAAGTTGAAAACTTCATTTCAATCCAGATCTGGCATGGGTAGGGTGTACATTTAAATTTGTACCAGGGATTGAACCCAGGGGTGCTCAGCCACCAAGCCACATCTCCATCCCTTTTTTATATTTTATTTAGAGATAAGATCTTGCTGAGTTGCTCAGGGCCTCACTAAATTGCTGAGGCTGGCTTTGAACTTGTGATCCTCCTGCCTTAGCCTCCCAAGTATACCTGTATTTTAAAACCCAAACTTTATGATTAATCAGGATTAATCTTAATCAGTTTCCTAAAATTGTCATTCTAGACCAGCTGTATTTCGTGGGAGTCCTCAAACCCAGAATACCTTATTCCCGTGCTCTTTGCTGTTGTGTGTATTTGCAAAGACTGCTGACAGCTAGCGGCTGCCTCATTAGAATTCACTGGGTGAGCTGATTCTCCATTTAACTGATGAGGGAATTCTTGTACTGAGGGGCCTGGGGAGAGCTTCATTCTGTCAGAAAGCTGCTTTCTCCGTTTTTTTTTTGCTATTGGGTGGAGGGATGGCTGGTGCCCAATCCAAAATGGCCTGTATAGGAAGCACCAGGAAACCCCAAATCACTCCCCCCACTAAGAAACAGGAAAAATCATTTCCAAGATCCACTTATTTTGGCATGTCACACACACACACACACACACACACACACACACACACACACCAAATCTTCCTTTTGAAAAATGACAACTATACTTTATTCCTCTTAGAAAACAAAAGTCTTATGTCAAGTTTGCACTCTTTTCCTCCTAAAAGCTCCTTACACATAGGAATTTTGGTACTTCACTAAAGGGGATGGAGGGAAGAGAGAATGTTTCTTTAGGTCACATTGAAGCTTTAACATTCCCCTGTGTTCACACCATAGAAAATTGCTTCCTACTGTTGATTTGCCAGATATTTACAAGCAAGAACTGGGCTTCTCTTGTAACTTCATGCATTAAACTTCACAAATCCAAGAAGTCTTCAAGACTGTCAAGTAAAAGTCCTTTGTTTTATAGAGCCAGAAGCCAACAGACGATATGACAAGTCCCTCAGTTGGAGAACAGAAGATTCCTTGAGCTCCATTCTGATCCAAGATCTTGAAGACCACATTTCTACTCAGGAAGGTTGAACTTTCCCAATAATTCCTGGTTCTAGACTCTAAAGTAATTGCTACCCTTTGCTTATTTGTGTTTAGCAAGGTTTGAGTCAAATTAGTTTATGAATGATGGCATGGCATATTGTACATGGGATGTGTGCAGAATGATTTATCAGCCTCCAAGGAGATTGAGCTGTGGTCTCAGAATCCCTGAAAGGCTTTCCCCTGTACTTGCAGCTGTTTAGGACAGGGTCTATTTTCCGTGAAATGACAGGAGGAATCACATGATGGTTTTCTTCAGAAGAAGAAGCTGAGTAGTCTATTATAATCTAAGTGAAGTAAAGAGTGAGGGAAGGTTGGTGGAGAGGCTAGGGATATGAAGAGTGCAGGTGATGCCCGCTCTGTTTCTAAGAAGGCTTTCATCTTCTCTAAGTTCCTCTTTCATTGTTTTCTTTTTTGTTTCCAAATGAAAAGAGACATATGTTGGTTATAAAAAAATCAGACAATAAAAATGCTAGTATTTTTTTTTACTAGTTATATATCACTATGTAAAAAACCACCCCAAATTTAACAGCTCAAAAAAATGCATTTTGCTTTTGAATCTGCAATGTAGGTATGGCTTGGAAGGGACAATATACCTCTTCTTGAGATACCTGGAAATGATCAAAGGTCTAGGAGCTGGTTGAATACTTCTTTCTTATTTTCCATGTGATTTCATGGTCTTTCCATGTACTCATTTTTAGTCTTCTTTCCTGTGTGTAGTCAGATTCCTTACATGATACCTGGCTTCCACCACAGCAAGCATCGTAAGAGACCTGAGCAGAAGCTTCAAAGTGTTTCATGACATAGCCTTGGAAATTCCAGAACATTGCTTCCACTGCATGCTATGGGTCAATCCAGTCACTAAGGTGAGCCCCAATGCAACAAATAGGGCATTAGACTTCACCTGTTGGAGAAGTAGCAAAGAATTTTTGATCATCTTCAATGTTCCCTAAGGCCATACCCACAAATGCTTAATCACATTCATTAAGAGGTGAACTCTTTTAACATTATGGTGTGTATTTGAGCATTTGTACCCTCTGAAAGTGGAACTACCATTATTCCACATGCAGGAATCTCTGCATTTGGATCTGGCTTATATTTCATTTTTGTTTTGTTGGGCTGTGCTAAGAATTAGAGAGAGAGACACATACTGGCAATTCTGAAATTTTGCTACAAAATTTGTAGTCTCCATCCTTAAAGATATTCTCCAGTGGTGTGGTTCCCATTATTAGTAGCTATGTACTACAAAATCCACAATGAGTGTTCATAGTGCTCATGGTCATTATATTCTGACTAACCCGGACAGCAATAATCACATACATTATCTCATTTTGTATTCTCAGTTGCCCCATAATAACAGTACAGTAGAATTGCACTGTACCTGCTAAGGCAAATTCAATTGAAAGTACTTTGATTCTTATTATTCAGATAAGTTCAGAGAGGTTAGGCAACTTACCAAGGTCATTTTGTTAGTGGCTGAAAAGCCCAGCTTCAAGTCCTAGTCAATCTTGTACCCCAAAACTCATGCCTTGCACCCCTTCCAGTCATTGTAATTTTATAAAAGATGAAAACTAAAGATCAGAAAGTCATCTATCATGTATCATTTCCCAGAGTAGTTGCGACAGGCAAAGAAACATGACCATGCAGTTCCCATATTCTGGAGTGTTACCCTCTCATGAAGTGTTTGTGTTGCCTATAGCAACTAAGTTTACTCCTGCTTCCACTTACAGGAACTACTTCCACAGACTTAGCATCTTGAGTAATATAATAGCAGTGAGTAGAGAGGGCTGGGAAAAAAATCCAGTGGATTTTCTAGTACCCAAAAAGATAAACTGAGAACAACTGGATCCTAAATTTGAAACATGATTTCAAGCCACCATGACTGGGTAGATTTTTGTATTAATTGCAACACCCTTTCCATTAAAATTATGAAGAAGCTACAGATACATCATTGGATTGATTCTGGAACAGGTTCCCTTTATCTCTTGTCATTTGTTTCTGCATTTGGCTTTGGCTCTACTTAACATTCACATATTATTAGTCCCATCCAGGCAGAAGCTGGACTGGTTACAGACCACTGACAAGTTGAACCATTGAGATCAGGCACTTTCTGGCCCTTAATTAGTAACTGTGAGATGCCCAGAGCACAGACACTCTGCCTTATTCTGCATGAAAATTTCCGACTGTGTTTCCATTGTCCTAGATCTTTCTGTTCCCCTGGAATCTTGCTTAAATCCATGCAGGGCTGGAGTGTAGCCCTCAGTGCAGCCACAGTCTACAAAGGCAATGAACTCAGCTGGAGCCTGTTGAAAAATGCTTTCTAGAAAAATGTCTACTGCCTGTGGATGTTTATAAATGGCCTTGACCCATGAATCAGTGCTAAGATGGAATGACTTTTGGTAGATATCTTGGGCTTTAAGAAAAGAAAACTTCAGTCCAGAATGCTGTCTTGGAGGGCTTTCTCCATTAGTCATTAATCCTTTAACTTATACCTTCTTCTTTTGTTTTTTCATTCATTCAATAAGCATTTCTTTTGAGATCTTCTATTCTAGAAACTTATCGCTTCTTGGCCTTTTGGCTAAGATCAAGTGTAGTATCTAGGAACTGACTAGATATGCTAGGATATTCAAGACCAAATAGAAATTGGTCCTGGATCTACTCCCTGGGAGCTGAGCTTTTAGGTAATTCATTGTCCTTTTCTTCTTTTCTCTCCTAGTCTCTTCTCCCTGCACATTTTTACAGAAGTTGATTTACTTAGGTTTTGTTAAAATATTAAAATCACTCTAAATTTCAATGATCAGTCTTTCAAGTTATAAGTTTATTCTTATTTCAAATTAGCTTGTTATTTATTCCTATTATCTTTATTTTAAATATTTTTAGTTGTAGATGGATACACTATTTTATTTCTGTATTTTTTTTAATGTAGTGCTGAGGATCGAACTCAGTGCCTCATGCATGCTAAGCACTCTGCTGCTGAGCTACAGCCCAGCCCCTATTCATATTCTCTTTTAAGTTCATTATAGTGCCTATTTATTCTTTCTCCTCTTCAATCATCTTCAGGATCTTTATTTCATATTTCTTCCAAGTTTTCTATTTTTTCCTGTGGTCAGCTTGTATTCTTCCTCTGTCCTGCATTTGTTGCTAACTATCACTTATAGTATTGCATTTCCTTGTGTATCTAGAAATTTATTTTATTGCAAGATTATCTTTGGCTTTTGTTTTATTCTGTGGGAGTCCTCAGATTTCACATTGGTTTTGCCGAGACCCTAGGGTTTCCTAGGTTCTGGTTCAGTTTTTAGAATAATATCTCCATTGGAATTTTCTATACCCATGGGAAGTGTTAATTGAGACTTCACATCTACAAGAAATAGAGTTTTTTTAAAAAGTTATTTATAGGTTTTAAAAAATTTTATCTGCTTAAATCTCCACAGAAAATATCATTATTGCTTCACTGAGCCAGTGGAATGACTAATTCTGTACCCTTTTTGTGAGCAGGATGTTTCTGAGTCTCCAAACTCATGCAGGTGACTTCATTAGCTCTCACTTTGTGTGGGCCTGAGGCTACTGCTTCTGTGTGTGGAGGGGTGTCAAAACCCTTGTCCCATTCTCTGGAGCCTGTATCTGGGCTGAAGTCTTTGAGGGACACCATGATACCTGCATGTATTTACTGTTTTGCTTTTGTTTTCTTCTTCTCATCCGGAACTTCTGACATTTCTCTTTATTTTATGGCAAACATTGTGCTTTTGTTTTTAAATTTGATGGTGGGGGGGGGGAGGAGAAATACTGTAGTTTATCTAGATCTTCTATGTGTTGTAGCAGGAAACTTTTATTTAGTTCTTGATATTTTTGGGACATATTTTGAGTACCTATGTCATTTCAGGCACTGTGGCATCTCTTGAAGCCTATGTCCTTTTTCAACATGTTTCATTACAAACAAATTAGAAGGCACAGTGGCTAGTACTGCTGGAGACAGATACAATGACACCAATAAACAGTGGTAAGAGCCAATAATTGGAAAGAGGTAGAAAAAAAAATCTGTTAATGACAGAGACACTCAAAAAACATGATGTTCTGGGGCAAAAGAGTGTGAATAAATGTACTGGCACACCTATATTGCACGGTAACCTCACTGTATTACATCACAGAATAATAGCTAATGTGCACATATTAAGAAATCTTCCCCTAGTGGAAACTGGAGCTGCTGTTGACATTATCTGTTTACAGCCTTTTGATATTATATATCAGGCACTTAGGAGTATGAGAGTACATATGACTAGGTATGTTGGGGAAGGGGATTGTGCATGGAGTCAGTGGTGGGGAAATGTTAATGAGTCACCAGGGAGAACATGGGTGGGAATGATCTGTTGATCATTCACTGAACTTGGGTAGTGTTAGTCATATCTGTCCTGAAAATGAACTGAGAACTAGCTGTTTACCATTGCCTGGAAACTGGAATTGAGTGGGATGTTCAATATGAACACCAGTTTTAAAATGGCAAGAGATGTAATTGGAGGTTGACAATTACATCTGTTGTAAAAAGAGCTGAAGGTAGTCTCTTGGCTTCTACAGAACATGGCAAAGCTACCATTAAAAGACCCAAGCTGTAGATGGGTGTGGTGGTGTGCACCTGTAATCCTAGTGACTTGGCAGGCTGAGGCAGGAGGATTGCAAGTTCCAGGCCAGCCTCAGGAACTTGGTGAGGCTCTAAGCAACTTACTGAGACCCCATCTCAATATAAAAAAAAATTAAAGGGCTAGGGATGTGGCTTTGTGGTAAAATGCCTCTGGGTTCAACACCCAGTACCAAACAAAAACAAAACAAAACAAACAAACAAAAACCAGGCTACCAACAAGCCTGGGATTTTAGCTTATAAAAATAGGCAAGATTGTCTAGCTTCACCCGAGGCCTGAAATAGCCTTGTCATTTACAAGCAAGTGTTTTGGGGCAACTAGAACAACACAGGCAGAAGGAGTCAATAGGCAAGACTTCCAGAGGCCAAAGAATCATCAACCTTTATGGGAGCAAAGATGATACCTGCTGAGGCATTGGCAGTCGGCGTAACAGTGCCTTTTTTGGCTGGGGCAAGGACTAGAGGAAAATACTCCTGGTTTTAGCTGCTACAGAAGACATGAATGGTGCTCTTCTGAGACTGAGAGGAAGCTGAGGAGGGTGCCAAACTCTCATGGAGAGAGAAGGAGAAAGAAAGCTACATTGGGACTTGAGCTGGTGATCAGGCTGGGTTAGCTCTAAGTGAACTTTTAAAGTGGAGGAAGATTGTTTCCAGCAACTTCCTTTCTTGCACCTCCTTTTATCCCTTAGGGCCCCCTCTTCCTATCCTTAGCTCAATTCCTTCAGTTTTTCTCTGGCTGTATTAAACTACTCTCAAGCTCCATCACTTCAGTGTTTCAGAAGTAGATGTCAAATCCAGGGAAAATGTTGCAGCATCCATTTTATTTAACATTGTGTCGAAATTGGCAGTGGGCCTGCAGTGAGTGAAGGGGAGAATGGGAGGTGAGAATGTGGAGATGATAAAGATATTTCATGTAATGTTCGAGAGGACAGTTGCTTCTACCAGCTATCGGAGAGCTGGGACACTAAGGCCCTGAGTTCAGCTTGATTTTAAGTGGGGCTGCTTCCTTCCCTAAAAACCTGTCCTAGTGGACAACTCAGAAATATAGTAGCATATAATTAACTTTTCCTCTTGAGGAAGACATGACCCAGAGACCACAAAGATGTGTATCTCCCCTTTCTGGGTACTAGGTCTCATTAGATGCTAATTATTTACCCCTTACGTAAATTAATTCTATTTTTTATGTTTTATGAAGCAATATATGTATATATATACATATATTGCTTCTTAAGACAATATATATATATATATATATATATATATACACATAGTGGGTCAGATTAGATTGTAGATTGTTTTGTATTTCAATTTTGCCACTTAAAATAAGCCAATTGAGAGGGTTTACCACATAATGAAAAAAATAGAATTTATGACTTGACAGGTATATTTTGCTTATACCTATCAACTCATATATTTACATCAATCTAAAATTACTCATTATAGTCCAAAAGGAATCAACAACAACAACTGGAAACAGCTGAAATATCCATTATTAGATAACTAGTTAAATAAAGTATGGTGTTTCATACAATGGAAAACTATTCAACAATAAGAATGAATGAGCTACTGTTGATATATACAATGGTTAACTCAAAGGATTAGGGATAGGGATTTTCAGGGAAGGAAAATGATGGAACTTTCTGGGTGATGTTCTTCATCTTGATAGTGACTTAGGTTGATTAGTTTTATGTCTTTGTGCGTTTCATCAAATGGCATACTTAAAATGTATGTGTGCATATGATATATGTATATATATATTTATATATTATTAACTTGTTAATGAAATGCATGTAGATGTATTTGGGGAGAAGTGAATTGATGTCTTTAACTCATTTTGGGAGGCATTCAAAATAAGATGGAGTGGTGAATGGAGAGATAAAGGGATGCACACAGAAGAAAGCAAATGTAGCAAAATGTTCACTGTAGAATTCTGATGGTTGGGTATGTGAGTGTTCACTATAAACTTCTCCAACTTTCTGTACACTTGAAAAATTTTCATATTAAATGGAGAAAAGTTAACCCAATTCAAAATGAGCCTCACTCATGGAGAGTTTGTGTCTGGAATCTGAACCCGTCCATGAGTGAGTGGGCCATCATTGCTAGGCCTCAGTGATTGCCGCCTCCTCTTCCTGGCTGTCATCTTTAGATTCCAGGTTATTCTTTTCAACCACCTGGGAAGCCTCTTTAAGCCAGTTTTTAACATCAGGCCAGCCTGGGGTCATCTTTCATGCCTACTCTTTGTCTGGTAGAGCTATAGTTAACTTACCAATATACACTGTTGAATGGAAATTACGGGAAGCTACTTATGATTACAAATATTTCCTTGGAAGCTAACTGTGATTACTCTTGATTGCATAACTAGAGATAGACAGGGACTTTGAGCTTGACAAATATCCCTCCTTCCCTAACCTCTCTCCTGAACTTCCCTGAATTTGTCGAGACACAATCTCTTACCCAAATTGTAATGTAAAACCAGAAAGCATACATTTTCTGACATTGACATTCCCATTTCACAACTACATTTGGCCAGAGGCTCAGCTGCCATTTTCCTGCAGGTTCACACCCCTCTATGTGGGCTGGGCTGACACCACATGACCTCTCCACCATTGCAATCTCTTGCACATGTACATTACACAGAATGTCAACTATAGGTCAAAAGAGGCTGCCAAGAAAACATTTAAAAAAAAATCTTCCTTCTTCTCCAATGCTTGTTAGCTTGAAAGCAGAATGCTGCATTTAATAGTTTCTCATTGCTTTCTTAAAACTTTTGTGCAGTGCAAGGAGACATAAATAAATGAACACATGAGTTAACCCTTTGTTTTGGAGCAGGGAATTGTGTAAGCTAACACCTGCCATAATAAAAAAAGTTGTTTTTCACCAAACAGTCTTGTTGAGATGGAGGAAACTAATTTATTTGATCTCATCTGGGCCAAAGTCACTTGGAGAGAAAGCTGATGGACCATATCTCACCTTCTAAGGTAATTAGAAAGTATTTGTGGTGACAGTTAAGATGTGACCTGAGTGCCTCTTTTTTCTGAGTATCAGCCTAGGTCTTGGAAGGAAAGCTGTGTCTCACTAAGGAGGGCTGAATACATTTGCATTAACACCTAAGAATACACATGAAGCCCTGTTTGGTGACTGGGTATCTCTGTATTCATTTATGTGACATATATTTATCGAGCACCTACTATGTGCTGGGCATAGTTCTTGGGCTCTCAGATCCTGGTGTGTGGCCCTTTATGTGGCTCTACTATTTTCATGTAGTTCAGCTCTTTTGTCTGGCTTTTGCACTTTGGGCTAGGCTTTGTTTTATTTACCCCAACAGCTTTTTCACCTGTTTGTTTCTCTGGGTGAGTTAGCATGCTTATCATGGTTGATTAAATGAAAATATTCTGTGACTGTGAGTAAAGCAAAGAAATGACCCTATGATAGGCCCTTGGAAGATGGCAGAAGCTGCAGCAGTGGCCTTGTGTTCCTGCTATGTGGCAGCTGCTAATTCTCTCTTGCAAAGTCAAATGGTACCTGGTGCCAATGCAAGAGGTTTCAAGCTCTGGGAAGAAATGAACTTTCTTTGCCATAACTTTGGATTTTGAGGAGCTACCTACAGTTGGCCAGTCATCTGGCATGCCATGAACACATATTGTTGGTTTATTTAGATGGTGTTTAGTATCCTTTATATCTTCTATATATGTCTTCCTAGATGAAGTGCCTTAAGTTCATTTTCTGAAAGCAGTTGGCTAAGGTTGTGAGAATGTGGCCTTGTATTCAAGCCTGGGATCTGAGAATGACCAGACTCCCCAGGTGAGAAACTTTTAAGCCTTCTTATTATTTTATATTCTTCTTTCTTTGTTTACCTACTCCACACTTTCCCAGAAAAGCCAATCAACAGCGATGCAAAGGACAATCATTAGCTGGCTGCAAACTAAAATCAGAGAAATGCTTGAAATCTTCTCTCAAGAACCTAGCTCCCTTCAATCCAACTTCATGTGCTCAAAAAATGTTTGATAAAATTCAGTGTCTTTCATTAGCTCTGAGCTTACTTAACTCAAAGCATTCATAACTTCTGTGTACATTGGTGTATGTTCTAGTGCATGCATGAAGAATGATTTTAAACTTATAAATGAAAAATAAGAGTAATTCAACATAAAGTAATGGTAACCATGAAATATCAAAGGCACTGATGTGGAATGTTATTGTTTGTATCAGTTAGCTTTTGGTGTGTAACAAATCAATCCAGAATTAAGTGACTTAAAGCAACAACCAGTTATTTGCCTAAGATTCTGCAGCTTCTGCTGTGAGCTAACTTAGTTGGTACTGGATAATTTAGGATAGATAACCTCACTCAAATGTCTGGAGCCTCGCTGAGGTTGGCTGGACTATTAGGATTGCCAGAGCCTCTCTTTCTACATAATATCTCATTCTCCAGTAGTCCCTTCTGGGCTTCTTTATGTGATAGCGGAAAACTTTCCAGCAGGAAGAAAGGGTTAGACCAATGTGCAAGTATTTCTCAAGTCTGTGTTTACATTATATTTGCTTATGTCCCATTGGCCAAAGCAAGTCAAGTGGCCAGGCTTGAGATTTGGTGGGTAAAGAAAAGGCTCAATCTGTTTGCTGGGGGAGCTGCAAAATATTTGTGGTTATTTATTTACAATCCACTACAACATAGGGAGTAAGCCCAAGTTTTAGGGATGGAAGGCACAATCAGACAACAGTGCATCTGTTTAACAGAAAAATGACCTTGGGCAATCATCTATCTATTCTGAATCTCAGTTTTCTCTTCTGAATATAGAGTAGTGATTATCATGAGCTTATCTTCATACAAATACCATGGTGGACATTATTTATGAAAGTATTTAGAAAACTGTAAATAATGGCACAAATTATCAATACTTTGATATTTCATGGTTACCATTACTTTATGCTGAATTACTCTTATTTTTCATTTATAAGTTTAAAATTATAAATTATCAATATTATATCTTACTTTATTCTTTTTTACCTTTGTTATATTTACTCTGCCACCATGCTTAGTAAACTCTGTGTGACCATAAGGGCCCATGTTTCCCTAGCAGACAGTAGCTCCATGTCACAGGACTGTGGAATGAGTGTACTGACCCCACACTGATTTTAGGAGATGATTCATCCATTATCATTGTGTGTGGGAGGTGAACACTTTGTTAAGCCCGCCCAGGAAAATCACCATAAAGCACTGAAAATTGAGGAGACAACAGAGATAATGTAGTCCAATTTATTCAGATTCCAGAACAATCTGTTCCCAGTATATGTAAACTGGTCTTGAGTGCCATGAGACTGAAGAAAAAAGGCATATAGATCCAAGATTGCATAGGATGCAATTTATTGGGGACTTAATGAGAGAAGTGTGTTTCTGGGTAGTAGCAAGACCAGGTGGATCCTTGTAATTTGGTACACAAGATGGGGCTTACAATGTGTTCAGTAGAAAAGGAGTTCATTCAAGCTTGAATGTACCTGATTCATCTCAATCTAATATCAGAGTTAGGAATCTTCCTGACACCAGGATCTGATTGCAAACTCTACATGCCACTCTAATGGTTTTGTTTATTTATAACGTGCTAGGAAACTATGTGAAAAAACCTGACCAAGGTTACTCCAGGGCAATCATAGTGATTATGATTCAAGATGGCTGCAGTATGTGAAACTGAATCCATAAAATTCATTTTATAGGTGAGGAAACTTAGGCCTATAGATAGATACAAGGTCACACAACTAGTTTTTGCTGAGACAAGATTCCTAATAATAGTGATCTCAGTGGTTTTACATTTGTGTGTGCTTTTCTTGTACACTTCTAGTTTCTGGGTTTTTTTCCCCCCAATTTTTCTTTCTCACTACTAGGCATTTAATAGAAAAGGATAATGAATGGAATCTGTTGTCCTCATGCTTTATAATAGCAAGTGCTGGCCACTTTAAACTAGCATCATGTCTTTGTAAATGGCAAATATCACTTTTAGAACACATAAAAGGGAATTTTGCTCAGCAGATACCTAACTCAGCACAGATAGACAATGGTCTCTTGTAAGAGGTGACCGATGATAGGTGCTAAGCAAGAGATTGCCCCCCACAACCCCGTTCAGCATTTCTCAGATTCTTATATACTCACAAATTCCCTGGAGGCCTTGTTAAAATGCCAACTCTGAATCCATGGATCTGAGTGAGGCCTGGAATTCTGCATTTCTATCAAACTCCCAGGTGATGCTGCACCACGCTTTCAGTAGCAAAGCATTAGTCAACCTCCACAGCTTCTGTTAACCTTATCTATGCCTCACTTTCCTCCTTTGTAAAGTGAAGTTAGTAATATCTCCCTTAAAGGACTGCAGTATATTAAAATCAGTAAAGTACTTAAAATGGAGATTTCCATATCGTAAGCTTATTTATTACTATTAGTTTCATTTTATGCCCTCAGCTTTTCTCATTTTGAATTTTATACCAGTTTTCCTCCTATAATCCTTTTATTAATTGTAGTTTTAATTTATTTTCTTTCCTTTTTCTTCTTCTTTTCTTTTTTGTTTGTTTTGAGTTACATCCCTAGCTCTGTTTAATTATTATTATTTTTTTTAAATTTTGAGACAGGGTCTTGCTAAGTTGGCCAGGCTGGCCTTGAACTTGCCATCCTCCTGCTTCAGTCTCCCAAGTAGTTTGGATAACAGGCAAGTGCCATCACACCTAGAATCTGATGATATATTACTTATGCAGCAAGCCTTGCCAGGTTGCATGTAATCCCTATCTTCCTCACCTCTCTGTAACTCCCACATGTTCATGGGCTCATAGAATCTTAGTGTTAGGTTGGGTTTGGGTGGACTACAGTTAATCTCACTTAGTAGGTATGGGCTCATGCTATATCTGCCACCTTAATCAAGGACCAGTGCATAGGAAGGGAGGGAAAGAACAGAGTCTGTGTTAATCAGATTTCCATCAATCCAAGATCAGCAGGCTCCATTGCTTTGGGCCTGAGGTGAGACAGAGCATCTTGGTGGGGAGTAGCAGAGCAAAATGGCTCATCTCATGGTGGGAGAGAGGGAGAGAGAGGGAGAGAGAGAGAGAGAGAGAGAGAGAGAGAGAGAGAGAGAGAGAGAGACTGACTCTCCAGGGACAAGATGCAATCACCAAAGATATATCCCCAGGGACCTACTCCTTCCAAGTAGATACTAATTCCTACAGCTTCTACCACTTCTCTGTAGCCTATTCAGCTACCAATGGATTACTCATTGGTAAGATAAGATGCCTCATGATCTAATAACTTCCCCAATACCCCCTTCCAAACATTGCTGCACTGGGGTTCAAACCTTTAACACATGAGGTTTTGTTGTACTATAAGCCTTCAACAAGTGAGACTTTGGGCTCCAGATCCAAAGCATAACAAAGTCCTTCACCAACAAAGACTGGGAATGACTTAAAAAAATTCCTCCTCTCTTGTCTCTGCCCATTTCTTCTCACTGCATCAAGACAGCAGGTAAACCACTGTGCCAAAGGAAATTTTGCTGCCAACAAAGAAGCATGCACAAATCAAAACTTTGGAGAAGTTGTCTCCAGAGTGGAGTGGAGCATAAAATGGGCAGGGGGCAATGAAATTGTGTACTGGGGGTAGAATCAGGAAATAATGAACCTTATCTTTATGTTTATTTCTTTACTGAAATATGAAGAACTGAAACACAACTAAATAATACCTATACTGGCACACATATGATTTCTATATAAATCTACATCTACTGGTATATGAGCCTAAAATCATTTTTATTAGTTGTGAATAAAGAAAAATGCTTACTGATAATGTCTAGATGCTACAAATTTCACCCCTTCGTGTACAAGGAGATAAAGCTCCTCTGTGACAGAAACAATTTTGGTGTCTATGTCCTTTTCATTTTCTTCCTAGGAACTCAGAAAAGGTCTTTTCCAGCACTGTTGCATTGACATAGGGTCATAAAACTAGTTTTGTCTACTGAAATGTGGGAGCATATGCTTCACTTGACTCCCAGACTTCACCTTCAAATAACTTGTGAGATCCTCTACTTGTACAAAGTGTTCTCCAGTCAGCTGAAGGAGAGATGGAGATAGTCTCTCAGATCATGTGAAGGTGAAATCATCAGAGGAAGTTTCCTGACCCTGATCTAGGTGGGAAGAGTGCTTTCCTGAAAAAGCAGACCATCCAGGAAGACCTGTGATGGATTTTGTGGATCAGACAATAAGCATTCATTGTTTTAAGGGTGTTTTGCTTTGTATATGCTTTGAATGCATCCCTCAAAGGTTGATGTGCTACAAGCTTGGTCCCAGTGTGGTAATACAGAAAGGTGGTGCAACATTTAAGGTATAATGATTGATGTGTAGGTTATCAGGGTTCTTGTCATCATAAAGGATTAATGATAGCTCTCATAGCATCTCTAGTTCCTATGAGAGTGAGTTCTTACAAAAAGACCAATTGACTGCTTCCACATGCACTCTGTCTATTGTGATGCCATTTGCCATGAATTTGCAAGAGACCAAACAGATGGGTCCACCCAATCTTGGACTTTCAACCACCAAAATAAAGCCTTTTTTTTTAAAAAAAAGTAACCAGATTTATGCATTTTGTTATAGCATCAGAAAACAGACTAATGAAAAAACATTGAGATTTCAGGATTTTTTTTATTACTGCCCTATATCCTAGCCTATCCTAACTAATACAGTTTCTTCCATAGCTCACCTCTTCCCCTAACTTCATTGCTTGGGTATCTCATCAACCACAGCAAAAGACCTTCTGAATCCTAGATGTTTAACCTCTTAAGGTACTTAGTACCAGGGAACTACAGCAGAGGATACAAGATTGCAAACTCTGAAGTCAGACTACTGGACTCAAATCTCAGCTCCAACATTTATTAATGGTGCAATGTTTTGAGAAGCTATTTATTCTGTTTCTCATTTTATTTCCTTGACCAAACTAAAAGATGATATTACTGATTTTATGAGGTTGTTAGAAGAATTAAATGAGAAAATACTTTCAAGTCAAGTTAAAACTGTGGTTGACATATAGTAAATGCTTAATAACTTTACTTTTAGTATTGATATTATTGCAAGTGCAATACCTCCTTTCTCCAGCTATATAGACTTCTTCATATTATGAAGAGTATTTTTCTGCCTGTGTCACCCTCCTATTACTGCTGCCCCTCAAACTCCAGACTTCAGGAATGTGGAAAGATGGAACTAGTCTATCAGGAGCACCCTCAACCCAAATCATCTTTAGTCACTTATCTCACACACCAGAAATAAATGGGGAATTCATGAAGGGCTTTTGCTTTTCTGTCTCTTGACTGGATTGACAGTACAATAATCAAAGCATTAAATCCCAACAGAGACTTGATGAGAGGTTACTCTGCCTCATGTGGAACCTGCAGGACTGCAAAGAACTCAGTGGGGCAGCTTCTGTGCTAGGGTTGTGTCTGCATGATTGTGTCTCCCCTATATTCAGATTCTGAAATTCTAACACTCATAGTGACAATGTTTGGAGGTGAGTCTTTGGAAGGTGATTAGGCCATAAGAGTGGAGTGTTCATGAAGAGATTAGTGTCCTTATGAAAGAGACTCCAGAGAGCTCCATTACCTTTTCCCACCATGTGCAGACACAGTAATTAAGTTGTCACCTGTGAACCAGAAAGTGCAGAATCATCATTAGGCATCAAACATGCCAGCACCTTAATTTTGGACTTCTTAGTCTCCTGAACTATGAGAAAGAAATTTCTGCCATTTATATACTGGTCAATCTATGGGTTGTTTTTTTTAGCAGCCTGAATGTACTAACACACTCAGCAGTTATTGTGGTAGACGCACAAAGGACTTTTTTGTACACTAGATGGAAAACTATCCCTTATAAGAAAGAGTTACTATTAGTCTAAGGCTGTCAAACTGGATTGGGGAGCCTGTTCACCCAGAGTTCTGGGTCTAACCCCAGAGTTTCTGCCTTGGTAGGTATGGGGTGGAACATGAGTTCTTAGTGATGTGGGTGCAGCTGGTCCGTGGACCACATTCTGAGTAGGTCTATGTTAGTCCATTTGACCACCTTTTGGTTATTTAAAGACAATGTGTGGGTCCCACACTGCTTGCCCAGTCACCTTTTATCCATGTTAAATATATTAGGGTCTTCCCTTTGTCTTATCCTGAGTCAGGTTCTCAATCTCTCTCTCTCTCTCTCTCTCTCTCTCTCTCTCTCTCTCTCTCTCTCTCTCTCTCTCCCTCTCTCTCTCTCTCTCTCTCTCTCTCTCTCTCATATCTAAAGATGAAAAACATTTAGATCCTGTCCTCATTAAGATTATAATTCTTTGGAGGAAAAAAAGAATATACTACAATGTGACTGCAATAAATGTTTAGTTTTTTTTTTTCAAGTATGTGTTGTGACCATCCCTAGAGGCTGGTGAATCAACAGTGAGCAAGATAGTATAGCTCTTGCCTCATGAAGCCCATGTGGGAGATTGACCAGTGAACAGGAAATATCATTCCAGTGTGATAAGGGTGTGGAAAGGAAAAGCCAGAGAGCTCTGAGATCACAGAGTAAAACCTCAAACCCCAACATCATGGCTAAGATGGGACAAGGAAGACAAATAGGCATTAAGCAGGTAAGGGATGAGGTGGGACATTTAGCAAATCAAAGGGATATATAGGAGCTGGATGAAACTTGGGATTGATGGGAAATGCTATATGGCTGAAATGAAACTGTAGATTGGGGTCCTGTGAGTTGGGGTAGGTCAAAGGACCCATGTACATGACATGTAAAATGGTCTCTCTCTTAACTCAGAATAGGCTTACCATTAGTGACTGGTGAGAAATGAGGGGAGAGTGGAGGGGATTGCCACTTTCTACCCAGACGTAAGTGAACCCTGCCTTTCCTGAAAGCAGCTAATTCTTCCCTGAAGTTATAGACTCAGACCCTATGTCAGTTCCTTCTTCATCTGAGAGATAGAGGATCCTTTTGCTCCCATGTTATTTGGACACCTGGAGGCATGACATGAGATAGGCAGAGCTTGGTTTTAACTAAACATTGTCCAGAGTCCACAGCAAGACAGGTCTCATCTGGAGACCTCCTCCCTGTATTAGGATCAAGTGTACTGCAGTGGGTCCTTGGGAGTGCTATGGTGTGTGAGCAGGAAGAGTGGTGGGGCAGTTAGGAAGAGCTCAAAGGGAATCTGATGGGCAAAAGCTAGAGGAGAGTAGCAAAGATGAAGTAAATACAGAATTCAAGATATCCCATGGATGATCTAGATAATTGAGGTAGCCTGAGTGCTTTGGGGGAAGTGTACTATATCGAGGGTGGGGGAGAGGGAGAAAGACAGAAAGGAGAGGGTAGGGGAGTAGTGGGGTGAGGAAGGGAGATAAAATGGAAAGGAAAGGGGATAAGAGGAGATGGAAGGAGAGGAAGGGGAAGGGATGGGAGAAGGGAAGGGATTGGAGTAGAGGGGAGAGGAGAGAAGCAGTCTTCTCAGAGGAAGAGCTAAAGGTCTGACTCTATTGGCTAGGTGAAGGAACCAGGGTTTTGAACTGAAATATTTTTAAAGGAAGTGATCTTGAAGATTAGGAGAATCTGTTAGAGACAAAGGAATCTACAGCTTCCAAATGCAAACTGACCCGGTCTTGAGACCCATTTCTGGCATAGAAATTTAAGCATAGAATTTAAGCAAGTTGCTTAAATTCTCTCTAATTTGGAATCCTCACTTATCTAGGAGAGGAGATGATAAAAGCCAATTCCCAATGCTGTTTGAGAGACTTAAAAAACGTTCATATATGCAGCTCTTGGAACTTAGCTGGAACTTAGGAGATGTATGTCCCTGCACCATGTTCTTCCAAATAAGCCAGGGAGAACCCAGTCATGACCCCTGTGCAGCTGGGAGGACCAACTTGATGAACTGCAATTCCAAGGTTGCAAGAGTATGGATAGCAGGAACTTTCTCATCCTTTAAATGTCTGCCAAGCTCAGTGCTTAAATGTTCCAGGGCTCCATGAACTGACTGTGTACCAGCGAGAGAAGAAAAGCTGGCACTCAGAAACTAACTTGGTTGGAGAAAGAACAAAGGTGAGATTCACCTATAGGAAGATAGGTCTCTAGGCCTTGTACTCAACTGAAAAATTAAAGTGTTTCTATTGTTATCTGTTTGTAGACTACACTGGAAATGTGAGTGTGTTACAGCACAACATAGACTTTGGATAATACTTATCACATCATTTTATAATTTGAAACAAATTTTTGACATCATTTCTTTGGTCATTCAACATTTATTGAGTGCCTAGGTTATGTCAGACAGTCATTGTATCAGATATTCTCCAACAGAACTTTACAATCAATTCTCCTTGCCTTCTATTGATAGGAATAACTATGTGTGATCCTAATTTCTTCTCTACTTCAGGCAAGTCTGAGGAAACTTCCATTTGCATTCCTTCCCTCCAATAATGCCTGAGTAGTTAACTAACAGTGGATAGTCAATCCTGTTAGTCAATGAACTGAACAAAAAGGTTAGGTCACAGTTTTGATCCCCAGGGGCGGATTTCCTCTCTATTTGTATATACTGTCCTTTCTCTACCTCCAATGTGTATGCTTCCTTGTACCTCAAGGACTTTGTACAATTTCATTCTGTCCAGACTCATCTTACTTTAGTCTCTCGTTATTGAAATTTAATGTCATTTCCTTAACCAAGTCTTCTTTCTGCACCTCCCAGACCTGGTCAAATGCCTCAGTATACATCTCCATGAAGCCCTGGACTTCTCTAGATTGACATTTTTTAGTATTTATAATTATACACTTATTTATTATTATTATTTGATTAATGAAAGTCTCTTTGTGTCAGAGTAGGGTTGAGCTGTAAATAGAAGAAAACTTGGATGACTGTAGTTTTCATGAATGGGATTTATTTATTTCCTATAACAACATAGGCAATCAAGCATATCTAGCAACTCACTGATGCCACACAGGGCTTAGATTATTTTTTCTCTTCTTTCTTTACTGATTATAAAGTGTATATTTAATTCTCATGTTTATAAGATGGTTGCTGCTATTCCAGGCATAGCTTCTGTATTCCAGTCAGGAAAAAGAGGAAAAGTGAGCATCAGTTGACTATTGTTTATGGTTCATTGGCCAGAACTTGTTCATATAATCACTCCCAATGGCAAAATAGTTCAAAATATTAAGTTGCTTTTGTTAATGTTTTCTTTTTATTCAGTTTTATAACATATGGAGTTGGAGTAAGCCAAAAAGAAATAGTAAAATAATTGAAGTGGACCAACCTGTAGTGCCCCTGATCAAACTTCCATATCTAAGATGGAAGGAACCATGTTCCTTTGGTTCACCATCATAGGTCCATCTCACACAATGTCTGTTTCCTTGTAGGTTTCCAGTAAGCATATTGCTGAATGGAAATGAACGAATAAATGAATTCCTATGAAAAGCATCTCCCAGTTTAGATCTTCAGAGGTAGTAGAAGAGGATAGATTGATCAGTGTTGTCTTGGCACCACAGGTAGGAAAATTTTAAGATAGACACCATCAAAGTCCTCTCTATCATTTACATTGTCTTTATATGAATTAGGAAAAGGCACCCACCTCTTCCTTAAGTCATGTTACTGCCATCTACTGGAAAACTATCTTAATAAAATTAAAAATCAATTGCATCTATGATGTGAATGGTGCCTATTAGATAAATTGAGGTCATGAGCCAAAAAAACCTGTGCAGCCCCATGTAGCTACCTTGTATAGTGGATGTGAGCAATGAAGGAGCCATTAGATCTGTCTTCTGAAGTTGAGGAGGAGTGTGGAGTGATCCTGAACATTTTAACAGGGCCTGTAGATCAAGGTTTATTTTGAGGCACCAGGAATGGGGTGAGCAGAAAAACCAAAAAGTGTTTTTCACTCTTTCTTCCTCCATAATACTGTGAGAATCACTTACTTTTTCTAAATTTCGGTTTCATCATCTCTTAATTGAGAACAAGAACTCCTCTCCAAATATGTGTTGAATATCCAATAAGATCATGTACATGAAAGGATTGGGAATGTGCTTGCTTTAGTGAACTTTTTCACTGCTGTGATCCAAAAAGACCTGAGAAGAACAATTTTAAGGAGGAAAAGTTTATTTGGGGCTCATAGTTCTGGAGGTCTCAGTCTATAGACTGCTAGTTTCATTCCTCAGGACCTTAGATGAGGCAGAACACCATGGCAGAAGTGTGTGGTAGTGTGAAGCAGCTGGAAGAATAGTACTGGGAAGCAGAAAGTGACTCCCCTCACCACAGAAAAAAATATATACCCCAAAGGCATGTCCCCAATGCCCACCTCCTCCAGCCACACCCCTTCTGCATATGGTTACCACTCAGTTAATCCCACCAGAAAATTCTTTCACTTATTGGGTTAAAGATCTCATAACTCAATCATTTCTCCTTTAAACTTTCATACATTGTCTCACACATGAGTTTTCGGGGGACACTACATATCTACACCATAACATTGCGAAACATTAGAAAAATGTAAGCTATCCTTAGCATTGAAGACTAACAGAAAATATTAACTGTGTGTTCAAATCTTATCTCTATCACTCTTCAGCTACATGACCTTGAATGTGCTACTCAATTGCTCTGGGTCTCAGTCTTTTCCTCTGGAAAACAGGTATGATGATATTAGAACCATTGTCAGGAAAGTTCTGAGGATTAAAATAGTAAGTGTTCAATAAATGTTAATCACTAACTTTAAGGCAGTTGTGATTTCATTGCACTCTGCATCACATACCCAGTATGTTGAAATACTTTTAAGTCACCCTTGACTTTGTGAAAAGAAAAAAAAAAAAAACAGTGAAATGAAGCAGAGGGTTGCTAGACCTTTTTGTGAAGAGAGCTGACCATGTGGATCTGTTGTGATGTCTTAGAGAAGTCCCTTCTCCTCTCCTCCGCATCTCCTGCCACTCCCAAACACTCATGGCTGAATTGAGATGCTGGTCTTACTGAGTTGTAGCTGGGATGGTTCACAAAATGGCTGGTGACATTTATTTCATGGAGGAGTCACCTGATTTACAGAGCAAAAAGGAACCCAAAGAATAAAAAGACCAGGCAGGCAGGCAGGCAGGTTGGGGCAGATTGGCTAAACAGAATCTTGGTTCCCATGGACCGTAGCTTTCTCCTCCATTCTCCTCCTGACTGCAGCCTCTCTGGGTTTGGGGCCCTGAAAACAATGTCTTCAGATTCTGGAGCAGTAAAACCAGTGGGCAGAGGGATTTGAAGAAGCAAGCAAGTGACATTAGTTCATTCAATTGCAAACAGCCCACCTTCTGTCCAGTCTGCCAGAGCCTGATTGGCCTAACTGCCTAGTAACAAGATTTTGTCCTGTCTTCTTTTCCATTTGTCTATTCATCACCACTGCCACGTCCCTCCTCTGTATCTCTTCAGGGTATAGTTATGCAGGAAACAAGATGTTTTTCCTTCATTTCTCACATCACATTCCACTGGAGTAAACAGCACTTTATTTTCCTTCCTTCTGCCCCACCAAAGCCATTTTAGGGAAACTGTGCTGAATGCCCCAAATTCCTCGGCTTGGCTGCTGTGTGGCCTGAAGCTGACATCTTTTGTGTATGTCATGGTTTATGGTAGAGTGGTTAAAAATCAGCTCCCATTCTGGTGACTAAATTTTATTGACTTTTCCAGGGCCTGTGGTGGGACTGACATGTCCCCTATTTAATTACTTCCTCCTTCTTGACAGCAGATTGAGTTAACTAGAGGACACGCAGGTGGCTCCAGGGCCAGAGAACTTGGAGTGGCCTTGGCTCTGCAGCTGAGAGGGGCCGAGGCGAGCACAGGCCTGGGGATGTAACAACCCTGCTGGCAGTTGTGAGCTGTGGTTTTATGGCTGCACTGGGGGCAATAACTGAACAGTGGGGCCTTTGGACTAATTTGAAGAATGCTTTGCATAAATCCCAGCTGTTCGCCATATGTCCGACCCTTGTAGAGGGGAGGGTGTGTTTCCCTCAGCTCTTGTTTCCTTCCCTGGAAGTCAAGACTAACCAAACCTTTAAATGCCCAGCTGGGGGTCTTTTGGGGAGGAGGATGGGTCACAAAAGCTTGAGTGGATTTAATCATAACCTAAATTCACATTACGTTGTATCAGATTTTCTCTTCTAATGGCATTGTGTCATTTGGTCCTCACAAAACCCCCTAACACAGGCCAAGTAGGAATTCTCCATTTACAAATGAGAAGACTGACACCCAGAGAGACCCTGACCAATAATCAAAACAGAGATTTGGGAGATGACTCTGTGTCAGGCACTCTTCTAAAGCTTTGAAAGACATTCATTCATTTCATAGTTGTATCAGTCCTACAAGGCAGGCAGCATTACTATCCCTACTTCACTGATGAAGGAGATGACCTCAGAGAGGTTATTTAACTTGCTTGAGATCATGCAGTTAGTTAGTAGTGGCACTTGGATTCAAACCCAAGCAGCCTAGCTTAGGAGTCTGTATATATAATCACTATGCATGCTATTAGCCAGTTTGACATTGATGGAACTGGGATTCACACATAGGTACTCACACTCTAAGTTTGGGTTTTCCCCTATGCCATACCACTCATCTGAAATTTGCTCCTTAAAGATCCCTTATTCCTGGAAGCATTAGCCACAGCCATTTAGATTTGGACTCTTTTCATCTGGTATTGCAAAGTCTTTCACTTAAATTCATTTAATTACTCCCTTTCTACCTACTTACTGTGAAGTCAGAGGCTTAGCCATCCAAAGGAGCTATAAAGTGTTAGGAAATCGCTCCCAGACCAAGGCTTTGGAAAAATACAGGTATCTAGGTGTCAGGAGTTGCTAAAGCTTGGCAACCTAATGCCTGGAACAGGTATTTTCCCTGCCCATTTCCTGGGAAGAATGGGCGTTGTTCTCACTGGCTGGCTGATTTTATGAGCATGCGCCCTCCAAAGTTTCACCCACCCAGAGAGGTGGTCTCTCCAACTCCTTTGACAATTATGGACCTCTTAGCTAAGTTGGCCTTTCAGCCTGTGGTAAGTGTAAACAAATCAGGTGCAAGCCAGGGAGGTGTTTGAATGTGCAAGCACCTTCAGCTGCTCAGGCTGACTTTCTCACAAGAGAAAACCACTAAAAACTTCCCTCCACATTCACTGATGTCCCAAGGAAAAACCTCTGGGTGTGTTCAGATTTTTGTATTTCATAGCTGAAGTCAAATGTAGGACTAATCCAAATTAGAATTTGTGATTATGGCCAAAAAGTAGAAATGGGACTCCCATTTTCAGTTCTGAGTAGCCATTTTCTTTCCTCATTTGCATATCAATATTGAAGTTAGGCATTAGGTAACATGAAGCACAACTTTGGCTGAGAAACCACAAAAAAAAAGCATATTAGAAAGGGAAGAACAAGATGGTCTGGGTTGTAGGAATCATGCTTTTGGCAACTGTTTCTCTAGGTTGGTTTTATGATGTAGTTATGTAGGGTCCCCCAAAGGGACATGTGTTGAAGGCTTGGTCCCCAGTGTAGCAATGTTCAGAGACTGGATCATCAGGGCTCCAACCTCATCAGTAGACTAATCCATTGATGTCTGCATAGACTAATGGGAAGTGAGACCTAGTTGGAGGAAATAGATCATTGGAGGTGTGCCCTAGAAGTGTATTTCTTGTCCCCAGTCCTACTCCTCTCTCTCTGCTTTCTGGCTGCCATGAGCTGACTGCTTTCCTTCTCCACACCCTTCCTCCATGATGTTTTTGCCTCTCCTCAGGCCCAGAGGAATGGAGCCAGCCAACTGTGGACCAAAAACTGATGACCAAAATAAATCTTGCCTCCTTTAAGTTGTTTATGTCAGGTCACAGCAAATGTGTTAGTTAACTAACACATTTGGACTCCCCCAGAAATGGACCCTGTAGCAAGTATTTGGCTATAAGTAGCTCATTTGAGAGAGCTCATTAGGGTGGGCTGGGGATGTAGCTCAGTAGTGGATCACTTGCCTAGCATGTGCAAGGCCCTGGGTTTCATCAGTACTGAAAACAAATAAGGCATCATTATAGAGTGTAGAAGTGATTCTAGAAAAGAGAAGAAAATCAATTCAGTGTCAAAACAGGTTACCATCTGCATATCAGAGAGAATATTTGGTCTTTGATTTTTTGGGGGGATTGGCTTATTTCACTTAGCATAATAGTCTCCAGATCCACCTGTTTACCCACAAAAGTCATAAAACATTCTTTTTTATGGCTGAGTAATATTCCATTGTGTCAAAATACACTCTACTGTCATATATATCTAAAAAGAACAACAAAACCAGGTTACCATTGTGGGTGGAAACTGAAATTCTGCTGGGGACTTCAGGTAGATAGTATGGAACATACTTCAAGTCTTATTGGAGGGATGGGAAAGCTATACTATTTATTCACCATGTCCTATAATTGATTTAGAGTTACCTCTACATATGTTAACTCACTAAAATTCTGGCCTCTACCACCTGTGGCCCGAGAATATCTCATTTGTTTACAGTAAGAATGTGTTAGGCCACATAGGGACAGTGAGTATCAAGGGGATATGGACAGGGTGCTCACATCATCCACTGCTCTCTGTTTAAAAGCCAAACCAGTTTGTTAAGAAGGAAGATATGAGGAAAGATGATATATAATAATTAGAATTCTTTTAGTTGCCAATTATAAAAATCCCAATTCAACCTAGCTTGAGAAAAAACAAGTAATTTAAGGGGAGCTTTATCTGATGGTATCATCTATGGACATCAAATTTCAGATTCTTCAGCATATGAATGTGGATTTGAACCATTGGCTCTACAGGAGCCTTTTATCTAATTTTTATTTATTCTTTTTAGATTTACATGACAGTAGAGTGTACTTTGACATATTAAACATACATGGAGTATAGCTTATTCTAATTAGGACCCCATTCTTGTGGTTGTGCATGCTGTGGAGTTTCACGGGTCATGTATTCATATATGAACTTAGGAAAGTTATCATTCCACAGTGTATATGTATTTAAAACATGTTGTACATGATAAATGTGTATAATTTTTATTTATCAGTTAATTTTTTTTAAAGTATGAAATTAAAAAAACTTGTTAGGGAAGGCTTTGATTGTCTTCTTGTGGGTCATAAGCCTATCCCTGTTCCAACTAGTGTGGCTGAGAGAATAAAGCACTAGAATTGTTCGATTACAGAGGATGCTGTTATCCTACCCAAACATCCCACCAAAGAAGCAGAATTACTGGACTGGAAAGAGGGATGATTCTAGTATAGTTGTTCCCCATTATCACCTGGGAATACATTTCAAGATTCCTAGAGGATGCCTAAAACCATGGATAGTACTAAAACTGAACTATGTTTTTCCCTATACATACACACTTATGACAAAGTTTAATTTATAAATTAGGTAAGTAAGAGATTAAAAACCATGACTAAACATAAAATAGAGTGATTCTAACAATATATAGAGATAAAAGTTATGTGAATATTCTCTCTTTGTCTCAACAAATCATATAGTACTTTTAACTTTCTGCTTCAAAGAAGCACTTTGCAGGTTCTATTTGACATTTCCAAATTGCCAGCTTCATTCCCCTTGTACTTTGAGGTCACTATTAATTAAAAAAAAAGGTTATTTGAATACAAGCACTGTGATACTGTGATAGTCTGATAACTGAGACAGCTACTAAATGACTAGCAGAAACAGTATGTACAGCATGGATACACATTGGACAAAAGGGTGATTCATATCCTGGATGGAACAGAGGTCTCATCATGCTACTTATAATTGTGTGCAAAGTAAAACTTGTGAATTGTTTATTTCTGGAATTTTCCACTTAATAGTTTCAGTCTGTAGTTGAATGTGGGTAAGTGAAATCATGGAAAGGGAAACTCTGGATCATGAAAAACTATAGTAATGGGCTGAGAAATGGGCCTTTAAACAACTTTTGTTGTTGTTGTTGCTGATTTCTATGGTTTAGATATTTCCACCATGACTCATTCCAAGCTACCAGCATGATGTCACTAAACGTGAACTCTGTGTGCACGTCAGCCCTTGTGCACCAATCTGAGCTAGCCTCAGAACACCATTTGAGTGATTCCCCATGAAGAGGAACCCTGGCACATGATGTGGGCACTGTAGCTGTATGAGAAGGACAAGGTCTATCCTGGGAAGACTTGGTAGCCATGAGGGCTTGGATTAGAAACTGACAGGACAGCTTGCTTTGTTTGGCATGTGTGATGTTTGGGATGGAGTGTTGTGTTGAAACAAACGATCTGCCTTTCCCACACTTCTCATCTTGCAAGCACCTCCCCAGGAAATATTCAACTGACACTTGGATGAGTTCAAAATAATGTTTAGTAACATTTCTTCTACTGCTGTGTAAGCTCCATGAGGGCAGGGATTTTGCTTGATTTATTCAGTGCCATAACTCCAGAGGCTTGGAGAGAGCTCAGGACAATACATGGACACTTGATAATTGTAGCACGAAGAATGACTGTAAGTGTACAGAGTTAAATGCATACCCTAGCAATCACAAACATGCATATTTTGTGAGTAACTCACCACACACATAACATTCAAAGTATGCAGACCTCACTTTGAATCTCACAGCTGTTATCACAGGTCTTTCCAACTTTCTGATTGTAAGCCTAGGATGGACCCCCGTTGGTGATTGACATTCTAAATCCATAGGCCACACTGATAACTGGTGTAAGACTAATGCAACTTTGGCCCTTTGTCCTGCAATGGCCACTCTTCTCTCTTTGCTCCTCAATTCCTCTAACCTGATGGTGTTTGTTGTGTTTGCAGAAGTGACTCTCCCTTCCTACATTGGGGCTCAGCTATTACCATGCAGGGACAGACCAGGATGGCATTTCCTCATTAAGTCACCAGAGCCTGCCAGGGCTTGTCTGATTAGAGTCTCCTTACACATCAGGGACAGAGAACTTTCTGCCTTTGCAGTTCTTTTGTTTCAGAATAAAAAAAAAGCAGAGCCAGGGAGCTGCAAGTTTGGAAAGTTGTTAAACACACACACACACACACACACACACACACACACACTCACACCAAACCAGATTTGCTGATAACAGGAGAATGGGAAGGCCTGAAGCTGAGGGAGCGTTTCAAGGTCACAGGCAAGCAGGGGCCTGCGGTGGTGGTGATGGAAAAGATGAATAGACAACAGTTGAATGCATTATTTAGTGTGTTCCACATCGCAAAGCCAAGAATGGTTCCTTCGCACCAGAAGATTTGATGTATCTGGCTGGCTGTCTCCTCAGAGGACACCCCCCCCCACCCTCCCACCCCCAGTCTCCTCTTGAGTTCATGGAGACATGGTTGTCTAGGTGACAACTGTCAGGCAAGAAGCTGCAAGCTGAAGAATAAAATCGCCTTAGCTAATAGACCGGCGTGCTATTATGTACCTGAAGGTTTAACTGCTATATTACCCTGAAAGAATCATTTGGAGGGGAGGAAGGAGCTCGCTTTTCCCTGGGCTACATCAGTGAATTCAATTTCTATTGAAGAGAGACTAGCATTTTAAAAACCACTGTGTGTGGAGCTTCGAGTCCTTTTCTTCTTTCGGTGAGAAATGATTTAATAATGAACTTACAACTGCAGGGCCTCCAGTCAGCCCCCTGGAGCCCTGGAAGAGGGAAGAGGCGGTGTGCAGGGGCCAGGGGCTGGCAGGCTCCATCCTGTTCTGTCCCTGCTCGGCCCGGGCTCTGTGACTGAGGTTACCCCAGAGCAACTTGGTTCAGATGCGTGTAGAGTCGGAGCGATAATTTTC
Source organism: Ictidomys tridecemlineatus (assembly GCF_052094955.1). Classification (NCBI taxonomy): domain Eukaryota; kingdom Metazoa; phylum Chordata; class Mammalia; order Rodentia; family Sciuridae; genus Ictidomys; species Ictidomys tridecemlineatus. The sequence goes on along the minus strand of NC_135493.1, from coordinate 95,240,829 downwards.
CTCCCTCACAAGATTGCCGGGTGCCTCTAATTAACGGTTGTGAATTCCTTAGATGGGGTTGTTATCAGATGGAAAGGGGCTAATTGTACCGGTCACAATAGTTAACCTCTTCCAGAAGGAAGGGTGTGTGTGTGTGTGTGTGTGTGTGTGTGTGTGTGTGTGTGTGTGTATGCATGCACTCCTTGGTTCTTTCTGCAAATGAGGCAGAAAAGCTTGAGAATTATCGAAATTCTTTGGCATTGAGACACCAGAAAATGAAAGGCTGTATTCACTGAGACTTTTCCACCAAGCCAAGAGTGGCCCACATTTACTGGGCTCTTTCTAGTGCTAAGCACTAAGCAATTTACCAGTTGGATCACATTTAATTCTCTGCATTTCTGACTCTTCAATATGATGATTTTTATCATGATCTACAAATGGGGAAACTAAGGCTTAGGATGTTAAAGAGACTTATCTAAGGCTTCAATCTTTTAAGAGAGGGGTTTTAAAATTCAGAAGATTCTACCACATACTGAGAAGTGAGCAGGAAAACAGGCACTCACTGCATTAAAAGGCAAGTAGAATCCCTTATGCAATGATCTGGGCAATGTTGTCAGGACTGTCCCACCCTCTGGGTACCAGGGTAACCTCCTGCCTTACCTTTTGCCCCAATTTGTGGCTCTGCCCTGCATTTTCTTTGGCTTCCTTCTTGGATTACAAATAGTATCTTTGTTCTATGTCCCTGTGACTCAAGTCTTGCCTTCAAATTGCCTACACCTCTTTAGAGGCAACCCTCAAAAGACACACCTATGTTAGTCTCCCACTATGTTCTAGGTGGTGTTAGGTAATTGAAGAGACATAGATAAATGGCATCAAGACCCTGCTTTGGGCCAGGTGTGGTGGCATATGCCTGTAACCCCAGCAGCTCCAGAGGCTGAGGTGGAAGAATTACAAGTTCAAAGCAAGCCTCAGTAACTTAGCAAGACCCTAAGCAACTCAGCAAGACCCTGTCTCAAAATGTAAAAAATAAAAAGAACTTGGAATGTGGCTCAATGGCTAAGTGCCCCTGGTTCAATCCCAGTACCAACAAACGAGACAAAACAAAACAAAACCTGCTTTGAAGATAGTCAGCCTAGAGAAGGAATGAGATGAAAATACACAGTCAACATGACAGGATCGGTACAGTGATAATAAGGATAACAACAACAACTATTTTCTGAGTGCTTCCTTTGTGCCAGGTCTTCTGCTGAGCACTGGAAACAAGCCCATGAGAAAGGTGATGTTGTTATTTCTATTCTAGAAATGAGAAAACCAAGGTATAAGGAGGTTAGGACACTTTCCCAAGATAGTACAGGTAGTAAGTTGCAGAGCAGGAATTAGAACTAAGATACTATGACTCCAACTCCAGAGTGGATTCTATTAAATACTATTCTATATTGCACATATATAGATCAGTATAGAAGCATGCATATATTACATAGAAAACCTGGATGACGGGTCATAAATTCCTTCCTAAGTAGAATGGTTCACAGAAAGAGACAGAGAAAATGTATGGGGGTGGGTGGTAAGGTTGCAAATTGAGAATTTATTTATTTATTTATTTTTTAGTGATAGATGTTTATTTGCTTAAGTATTTGCTAGGAGAGACAGAGGAGTTCTGTACCAAAGTTCAAACACATCACATATGAAAGTACATAGAATCAATAACCCAGAAGACACAGTGGACACACTGGGATCCTGCTTTTGCCTTATGGCATGTATCTAACATTGCATAGCAAATTATTCCAAAGATTTGTGGCTTACAATAAATATGATAATTATCAATTATCTTTCATGCTTTCTGTGGGTTTGGGATTCAGGAGTGACCCACAAGGGTGTTTTTGGACTTGGAGTCTCATGTGAGGTTGCACTTATATTTCACCTGCATTGCAGACATTCCATATAGCTCACTCACATGGCTGCTAAGTTGGTGCTAGCTATTAGCCAGGCACCTAAGTTCTTCTCAGTGTGGGCATCATTCCACAGTGCTGTTTGAATGTCCTCATGATATAGCAGCTGACTTCCCCAGTATAAGGAATCCAACAGACTGAGGTAGAGGATGTAATACCTTTATAACTTAAATGGAGTCATACAACAGCTCTGATTCAATATGGGAGAAGACTACAAAGGGACACAAATATCTGGAGACAGAGATCGCTAAGGACTATCTTGTAGTCCACCAACCTCAGCTTAATGTTTCTATATATACAATGCAAAAATCCACACAGCCTTCCCCCATTTGCTTTAGGTTTGCTGATCCACATGATAGACCTTTAGGATCAGGGAGACCAGTATTTTATGAGGAGATGGGGTGTTTGATATCTCAGAAGTTCTGTGGTTCTGAACAAAATGGCAGTTTTGATGAGAAAGGAGGAGGTGAACTCAAATTGATAGGGAGGCTGGGAAGAGAGGCTAAAACTTGGGACACCTTTAGGTATCTTGGTAACTAAGCCAAAGTGCTAAATACTAATCTACTATCATTTAGATATTCCACCAGGCCCACGTTCTGTGGGAACATAATATATTCAACCAGAATTTCCAACTAGGAAATCAGTTTGTTGATCACATGCGGTCAGTAGAAACACTTGGATCCTGCTTTTTTCCTTATCCTTCCATGCTTTGCATATACCTGAGATATGTGCATATAAGAGTATCAAAACTATTGATGAATAAATTGCTTTTTAATGGCAAGTTATATTGGAAATAAACATGGATTTAATAGATTCAATGTTTTATGACATCCTAATTTGTGCTGAGCTATATGCCATGCTAGATACTGGGGGAAAGTTGTAAGCAAAGAAGACATGATTCCTGTTCCTATGGTGCTTAGAAGAAACAAGTATTGATTAGATAAAAATAAAAATAAACATGTACTTACAAACAGAGATAAGCACCATAAAGGAAAAGATGTGGCATCAGGAGATTAAAGACAGGAAACACAAAGGAAGTAAAGCTTGAGCTAAGATCTGAAAGATGAACAGGTAAAGCAAACAGGGAAAAGCAATCCAAGTAAAGGGAATAGCATGTGCAAAAATGAGTTTTTGCAACTGAAAGGATCCTAGTGTTTCTGAGACATAGGATGTGTGTATGTGGGGGGAGAGTCAATTGTAAGAGTAGGGTAGAAAAGATCAGATCATGCAAGACCTTATAGCTATATTTTTTAATTTTTTTATTTGTTGATGATTTACCTTTATTATTTTTATTTATTTATATGTGGTGCTGAGGATCAAACCCACTGCCTCATACATGCCAGGCAAGTGCTCTGCCACTGAGCTACAGCCCTAGCCCCAAGACCTTATAGCTTTATTAAGGATGTTGTCTAATAATGAGAAGGCACTGAAAGGTTTTATAGTAATACAACTGCATGATCAGATTGGTACTTTGAGAATATCCATGTCTGATGTATGGAGACTGGACGAGAGGGGAAAACTGGAGGCAGGGAGATCAGTTAGGGAGCTCCACAATAGAGATGTTGGTTTAGACCATGATGTGGGTAGTGGAGAGAGTGAGAAAACAGTGGAATTGAAATGTATTTGGGATGTAGAGCTGACAAGTTATTCTGAGCTGGAAGGTAAAAAACAAGCACCAAATGTCAAGGGCCAGGTAAGGATATGAAGGGAAAACGGGAAGTCAGAATGGACTTTTACCTCTAAAAGGTAAAAGGATATAGTGTCATGTATGAAGCACAGATTGGCTAGAGAAAGTTAGCACCTTAGTTTAAGGAGAAGGGTTGTGTAGTGCTCTGGGTGTTTGAGCAGAGGTCTTTGTTGCTGAATCATTGGCTATTCCTATGAATGGTTCTGGTGTGTAACAACCTGTAGAGGTATAAGTAATAATGCTATAATGATCACTATTGCTGTTCTGTCAGACAGAAGACATGTCATGTCACCAAGTGCTCCCTGGCATCTTTCGCTGAGTAGAGCAATTCTACTTTTGGGGGTATAGTTTGTAAAACAATATACTTGTGTCAAAGACACGTTTCCAAACACAGGGAGATTTAAAAGTAGTCAGTTCTTGCTGGGTGTGGTGGCGCACACCTGTAATCCCAGCGGCTCAGGAGGCTGAGGTAGGAGGATCACGAGTTCAAAGCCACCCTCAGCAACTTAGTGAGGCCCTAAGTAATTCAATGAGTCCCCGTCTGTAAATAAAATATAAAAATGGCTGGGGATGTGGCTCAGTGATTAAGGGCCCCTGGGTTCAATCCCTGGCACCAAAAAAAAAAAAATGTCAGATCTCAAGAGCAACTTCATACTGCTCATCTGAAATGATAATTTTATTTAAAAATATTGTTAGGTATCAGTCAGCTTGGGCTGCTATAACAAAATGTCATAGATTGGATTGCTTAGTCAACACAAATTTGTTTTTCACAGTTCCGGAAGCTAAAAAGTCCAAGTCCAGGATGCTGATATGTTCAGTTCTGGAGAGGGCCCTCTTCCTGGCTTGTAGACTCCTGTATTTGGCTGTGTATTAGCACTTTCTCTTCTTTGTGTTCTCAATGAGAGAGAAAGCGCTGGTCCCACTTCTATTTCTTATTAAGACACTGATCCTGTTGTGGGAACTCTACCTTCATGACCTCATTTAAACCTAATTGATCTCCCAAAGGCTCTACTTCCTGTTGCCCCATCACATGAGGATTAAGATTTCAATATGCGAACTTGGAAGGGACACACTCAGTACAAAATAGTAGGCGTTTAAATAGGGAGACCCAAGACCAATGGAATGTATTACAAAGATGGAGCCAAATAAATATAGGAATATGGTTATAAAGGTGGTATCTCAAACTAGTATGGAAAATGATGGATTGATTGACAACTGATATTAGGACAACTAGCTAGTAATTAGGATAAAATAAAAATGAACTGACTACTCATATCATATAATAGGAGAAACTTCATTTGGGGGGGGGGTACTGGGGCACTCGACCACTGAGCCCCATCCCCAGCCCTATTTTGTATTTTACTTAGAGACAGGGTCTCACTGAGTTGCTTAGCACCTCTCTGTTGCTGAGGCTGGCTTTGAACTCATGATCCTCCTGCCTCAGCCTCTGGAGCTGCTGGGATTACAGGCATGTGCCACTGTGCTTGCCAGAAATTTCAAATTTGATCCAAGATTCAAACAGAAAAAGATGAAATCTTCAAAAGTTTTAGATGAAAACATAGTATAACTTTGGAGTAAGCAAGACCTTTCCAAGTATGACTTAACAGACAAAACCTATGAAAGTTAAATAAATTTAGCTACATAAAAATCAGACCAGACTTTCTGCATGAAAATGGTACAAAATACAATAAACAAAGCTAAACAATAATAAGAAGATGCAAGTGAGTGATCAACTAGAAGAAAGGTTACCATTTATGTCACAAGGTACAAATATCAGTAGAAAAGCCTATAGGAAGAACAATAAACAATTTGAAAATGGACGAAGAATGTAAACAGATAGTTTACTTAAATGAAATATAAATGGTTGTAAAAGTTATAAAAAGATGCTCAATTAAACTCATGAGAAATATGCAATAAAACTATCGATATACCATTTATTTAGTTTTTTAAAGAGAGAGAGAGAGAGAGAGAGAGAGAGAGAGAGAGAATCATTTTTTTATAGATGGACACAACACAATGCCTTTATTTTTATGTGGTGCTGAGAATCAAACCCCCGTCCCACGTGTCCTAGGCGAGGGCTCTACCGCTGAGCCACAATTCTAGCCCATATACCATTTATTTTTATCTATGAGGTTTATAAAGCAACACAACAGCAACAAAGGTCATACTGCCTATTGCAAAAGTACCAGGAACAGCAACACCCATACATTCACTGTGGGAGAGGGACTTAATATGAGCCCCTCATGGCAGAAAATTTGTCAATGTTCTTCCAAGTTACAAACACCTATTCTATTTTGCCCAACTATTTAATTTTAGGATTTTATCCCACAGAAATACGTGCTGTCTTGTGCACTGTTGTACATACAAGGCTATTCATATAGTATTATTTGAAATAGCACAAGATTGGGAACAATGAGAATGGTCCACAATAGAAGACTGGTTAAGTAAATTATATCTTTCTGATCACTGTAAAAATAAATCAGGGAGATTTACTGCTGAAATGGTAAGGTCTCCAAGATATACCTTGAGTGGAAAAAGCAACAAGCAAACCATTATATTCTTGTTGCTACTTTAAGCAGGCGTAATTGATATCTATACTGATATTTGCTTGTATATATGAAAAGAAATTAGGGAATAATTATATGATATGCATTTTTCACATCTTAACAAAAATGAAATAGGAATGTCTTTCATTATATGGCACTTTAGAATTATAATTAGCCATATTATTTTCTTTCTTGGTGGTACATATAATAATGGTGCATCTTACAATTGATGGCATCTTAGATTTGATGGAATACAGTAATAACAGTGGTTACCTATTGTGAAGAGACTGGGGAAGGGATGAGGAAGAGTCTCTTAGTTTATGTGCTTTGTAACAGTTTTCATTTGTGCCATGTGAATTTATTGCTTACCCCCAAATGGAATAAATAATAATATTAATAAAAATGAAATAATAGAAGCTAATATATATGGTGGGCAATAGATTAGTTCCTAGGGTATATATACTCCTAGAGTGATGTTCCAAGTAATAGAGTCAGTTCTAACGAGATTTAAAATGAGACACAAACTGACCTACACTTGGCATATGCTAGTTGATGTGACATAACAGTGTGCTATGAAGATCTGGGTCCTCCTGGGAGGCTGTTGGCTTCTCAGCATCAGGCTCAGTTTGGCCAGTTGACAGGACATGTGATTTTTCTGGATTAGGCTAATGAATCTTTGAGAAGCAGAAAGACAGTCCCTCGTCATAAAGCCTTAGGAAAAGTGGAGACGAGACCCACTGTACAGGCATCTACTATAACCTAGTAGAAATTTTAGAGCTCTTAGACAAAAGTGAATGCTTGGGTAAACACAGGACTGAACCAGGACTTTACTGTTACCATTTTTTCTCTTCCATAGACTAGATGATCTCTGAATTAGATAGTTTTTTTTTTCTTTTTGGCATTTATTTTAGTGTTGAGAATAATTGCTTCTCTTCCCCTTCTCCCCACTCCCATAAATCTTTATCAGCCTCATCTGGGTTGAATCTAGTTGATAGTGGTTTTAGTTTGGAGCTAAGTGTTCCCCAATAGCCAATGTGTTAAAGGTTGGGTCCTCAGAGTGGTGCTTTTGGGAGATGGTGGAAACTACAAGAGGTAGGAACTAGTGAGAGGTTTTAGTCACTGGAGGTTTTAGCCTGGAAGAGAAATGAGGCACTCTGGTCTCTTCTGTTTATCTTTTTCAATTCCTGGTCACCATGAGATGAGCAGCTTTGTTCCACCACACACATTTGCCATGACATACTGCCTTACCATAGGCCCCGAACAACAGGTCAATCAATTATAGTTTGGAATCTCCAACTCTGTAAACGAAATAAATCTTTTCTCTTTATAATTTGATTTATCTCAGCTATCTTTTATAGTAACAAACCTAACACATTAGATAAGATGTTGATAAGAAACAGGGGAACAACTATCAAGGGAAGGGCCAGATATAGTATTCTGAGTTGTATTCCAAATGTTTTTAATGAAAAGTAGAAACTGGGAGAAATCATAGCAAGTCTTTCTTTTTGTGGGTGAAAAGCTTTGTAACTTTATGAAACACCTAGTTTAGGTTCAAGAAATCAGGATTTTAGTTCCTCAGTTAACAGCTGGATGATTTCTGAATAGTCTTTTAGTGTCTCTTCCCCTTTGTTTTATGGATGTGATAATACCTTTTCTTCTTTCCTTAAAAGACTGTAGTGAGAATAAATGACAGTGTTTGTGAAGACATTCAAACACAAGACTATCAAGATGCTACAGGTAGAAGTAAGGTTCTATTTTTGCTATCATTTAAAGGCAAAACAGAATTTGTGTTGAGTGGTCACTTGACAGAGACTGGTCATACTTCAGCTAGAATATCTTCTTTCCCAAACTGTACCACGTGGCAGTTAGGAAACATCTCTGAACAATGACAATTAGGACTAAGGAGGGGCTAGTCCTGTCACCACTTGATGAAGGAAAAACACTAATAACCAAATATCCTTCACAAAGTACTTTCACACACTTTATGCCACATCATCCTCCCAATGTCTTTTGAGGTAGGTATTAACATACTATTCCTGTATTACAGAGAGATAATCTGATATAGGGAGCTGAGCTAAAATTTGGATGTGGGTTTCTCTGGCTCCAAAACTTTTTCTTCACAATACTGACTTTCCCTTCTCTTATATTCCCTGAACTGATCTCAGTAATGTGTTGCAGATATAAAAGAAATCTGGAGCTTAAGCTGCCAAGGGGACCAGAGATTAAGAATGGGGGGCATGGAAACTTTTTTTTTTACTTCTAACAGAATCTATTATCACATGTATACTAGGACATATGGAGACCATCTGGAACTAAAGCCACTTAGGCCATTGTTGAAATTCAGTGTCAGAACAATATATTTGAATTGGGTAGAATTATAACGCCCTAGTCTCCTAAAAGTTTACCTTCAGGAAGAATGTCCTTGGCGAATGGTGAATAAGAGTAGCAGTAATCTGTTGACTTACAAAATAAAATGTCAGTTGATATATGGAGCCATGGTACTAGTTGACCTTAAATGTCTTCAGGCAGGTTGTATTCTAATCTTACCATAGATGTCACCGTTAATGATCTGGCCATGCAAGATTACACAAACAAAAGGGGCACCTACAAAGGGATCTAAGGCAGTTCCATTAATCAAGTGTCACTAATGAAGAGCCAGATAAACAGTTCCAGGTGGTAGCAGGTAGGACCTGACTAGGGAAAGACAAAATGTAGTCCTTGGGCAAGATCTGGCCCCAATCTGTTTTTTTGTAAATAAAGTTTTATTTGAACAGGACCATGCTTATTTATTCATGTATTGCCTGCTTTTGTGCTACAGTGGCACAATTGAGTGGTTACAACAGAGGCTATATGGTCTGCAGTGCTGAAAATATTTATTATCTAGCAGTTTGTGGAAAAATTTTGCTGACCTCTGTTCTAGTCAATGGATATGTAGGATAAGCTTGGACTTGTGAACACTGCCAAAAACCCTGAGAAATGTCTTTTATTGATGAGATATAAGAAGAAAAGAACAACAAGAATCTCTGTGTCAATAACTATGTCTAGAGAGATGCTTCCAGGGGCCTGTTTCTACCTGAAAGAGGGCAGTGATCCTATGGAGTCAAACACCAAGGAGCCCTAAATTGCATGTATATAATATGTCTGTTTGTGGTCTGAAGAGTCTCAGAGATCTGGACATCCACTCCATTGGCTGCCTTCTCTAAGAACCTCCTTGATGGTTGATCAAAACTGAGACAGAGAGAGCCCTTGTTAGAAAACTACTGTGAGTGATGTCCCTTGGATATGTGAGTCTTCTCTTGGAAAATTAAGTGACTTGACAGGCAATTTTCAAGGGCTAGTAGAGAATGCAGTGACAGCAGCCAATCAGGTTCTCATAAATGGTTTTTGAGCTAGGAATCTAAACTAGTAGATTGTGAGGGAACCTCAGTGACAATCTAAGCCAAAAAAAAAAATGGAATGACTTATTCAGGAACTCACTATGAAGCAAACAGTAAAGTCTTCTACATCCCATTGAAGTGTTTCCCACCATGCCTTGAAACTTAACATCAATACATAGAACATTGTCTTAAGTATTCAATGAACCAGCAGAGTGTTTAGAGGTTCATTTATGGCCTGCCCTTTATTATCTGGACCTGCTAAGCACAGATCACTATTTGAAGGAAGCCATAAACCTATGGCCATCCCGAAGCTCAGTTTCTTCAAGGGCTAAGAGGTTGGGAAGGGAGTTATGAGAAAACTTTCTTGAGTTCATGGGAGACGAAAGAAGGAGGTATCTGAAATCGTTGATATAAGACTTATTCATAAATGACTGAAGCAGTAATCTGGGTCAGAGTCTATGGCACAGGAGGTAGGACAAGTAGACAAAATAAAGGGAAAGAAAGGAAGCACATCCCAAGAATATTGCTAGGGTCTACACCCTTGTGTATGAAATCTTCCAGAGTGAATCAACATCCAAAGGCATGATAATTAAGGAGAAATAAAGACAATGCAAGCCAGGGAAGGAATTCCATATTATATGCTGGACTAGTATAGACAGACTGAAGTCATAACAATAGTGTGAGACATATTGGATCAGATTCCATGTGCTGATAACATACCAAACTCTCATATAATAGCAATTTCAGTGTAGGCTCATAGGGTTCCATAAAGCCATTGTTATTTTGTAGGTGACTCTGTAAAAACCTGGAATAAATGTCGATAAACTTGGTTTACATGAGGACCATTATTGCTCTAAATATGTAAGCATATAAGCAACTATAAACAGAGTGCACAGTAATAAAATAACTGGTAGGTTGAGATGGTTGCATAATCGAGTATCACATTCTGTTTAGAGAGATCTGAGGCATCCACAAACAAGCATAAGGCCAGACTAGTGGAACACTTCAGCAGCATGGTGAAACAAAAACTTAAAAAGTAGAGTTAGGGAGACCTTGAAGACTAATGTATGGAGGTGTCCATTGAGCATGGAGTTCTAAACAGTGCTTTCCACACCATAAGTTAGTCTGAATATCTGGCCACCCCTTTAGATTATGGGCCTTTGAATAAAAGAGAGAGAATGTGTGTGTTTGGAAATGAAATCCTGAATAAAGTGTTATGTTGATAATCAGTTGGATTTGTTTTTGACATTTGTTCCAAGACAGTTGAAAAATTTGTTGCATAGCTGTGAGCATTAGAATGTGTAAAAAGTACTAGGGACCTGAATCTACACAGCCACCTCTATCTAGTGCCTTCTTGCTTAATAGGGGAAACTAACACATAAACAGATAATTTGGAGATAATATATTAAGATCCAGATAGTTAAGGAGGAACAGAGGAGAATCTCATAGCTCAGTAAAAGATATTTTGGAAGCTTCTGGGGCCAGTAATGGCATAGTCAGTGAAGCATAAAGAAAATCAGGGGAACTAGAAATAAGAGAATGGAGAGATTCAAGAAGTAATGAAAAGGCAGCAGTGTCAAGTACAGAAAATAGGGACCAAGAAAAAATTCTGTTGGATTTTGAAATGAGGAGGTCAATGGTGATTTTAATATGGATGATTTCATATGGTGGTAGAGGAGCCAAGTTCTAGTATTGAGGACTGAATGGAAACAGCAACATAGGCTACCCTCTGAAGGGTTGGGAGAACAATGGACAGTGATTGGTGGAGGTTAAAGGAAGGTGTGTGTGTGTATGTGTGTGTGTGTGTGTGTGTGTGTGTGTGTGTTGCATGTTTAGTTTAATTTTCAGCTTGCAAAGATATTTATCATGTCTATAGACTGAGAAGTGAGTAGAAAGGATGCAATGCCAGAGAAAAGAAGTGGAACCAACAATGGAGATGTGAAGGAGAAGCTGGCCTTGAACAGAACCCCATTCTTTGAGATTGTGGGAAGGTCTGAGGAGTGGGTGCCATACAGTTAAGTCAGTAGATGGGAAAGGTTAGTGGTGATGGACACTACCATGGCTTCAATATTCTTAGATTATAGAGGCACTAGTATAATCAGAGAGTCCAGGATGTGGAGGCTGGGCTGGAAACCAGAGGAATGCAGCACAGGCCTGGAGTGTTCCTAAGAGCCCTGGGCAAAGCACTGAGCAGGGACCAGATATGTAAAGTTCAAAACTTGCTGGAGTCCCAACTACTGTAGTATAGAAGTTTCAATGCGGGCTGGGGATATGGCTCAGTGGTAGAGCACTTGCCTAGCATGTGTGAGGCACTGGGTTCAAACCTAAGCACCACATACAAATAAATAAACAAAATAAAGGCATTGTGTCCATGTGCAACAACAACAACAAAAAAAAAATTTAAAAAGAAGAAGTTTCAGTGCTTCACATTATTTCCTTCTCTGTCAAGTTCATCCTCTCTCTCTCTCTCTCTCTCTCTCTCACACACACACACACACACACACACACACACACACACACACACACACATATATATATATATATATATATATATATATATATATATATACTGCTGTGGTCATGGATTTGAGTTTGCAATAATTGGTTCCATGTTTTTTTGTGGAAGAAGAACATTTTAAAATCCTTGGTAAAACAAGGAGGCAGGCCAGTAGGGAAGAAGATGGAATTTGGGGAGATGTTCTGACACCCTACCCAGTTGGTCCTGTCATTCCTCAAAATAGTTCTGCTCTTCCTTTAAAGGATTTATTCCAGACCATGCAGCAAGTCAGAGCAGGAGTCGTACTGGAGTGCCTCTTCAGCAGTCTCTCTCTCTCTCTCTCTCTCTTACACACACACACACACACACACACACACACACACACACACACACACTCCTTTAACCTCCACCAATCACTATCCATTGTTCTCCCCACCTTTCAGAGGGTAGCCTATGCTGCTGTTTCCATTCAGTCTTCAATACAGTAGCTCAGTTACACCCATCCCCCCCACTTTAACAACTGACAGGAACCAGTGGCCATCTTCTGTCCACCCTTGAACACTGGGAAACTGCGCACACATGGTTGAACCTCACCTACCCATGACCTCAGGCTCATAGATCTCTTGACTCTCCCACTCCCTAGCTCCATTCCTGTTCCAATGAATTTCACTGGAATGCATGCTATTATGGTTATCCTTGCTTTTAACCACTCTCTTGGCATTTATTATCTACTGCTTTGTTATTGCTAGTTTTCCATGTAAGTTTATCTTATCCTCTTCCTGACCCAGTGAATCAATGACCTTCTTGAAGACACGATGGAACCTCTTACATTTGGTTGTGGTAGTTCTCAGCACCAACCCTCAATTGCTGCTAAGAAAATACTGGTTTACTTGTCTAAATGGATGAAAAAATCAGGCTAAGATATATTAGCCTTGGACAAGGTGGTTCTTTTCTGACTCCTGGAATCCATCCATTTGAGAGCAGACTCCCTCTCTGGGTAAAGCCAGGGAGAAAGTTACCCATAAATATGACTTTCTTATTGAAAAGTGTGTGAATGGTGATTAATAGGTGACAGTATTTGATGATTGTCTGGAACATGTTACAAGAGGGCATTTGGAAAAGCTTGTGGTGAAACTTGCGCCCTCGGTGGCCCTCGGGTATCCTGCAACACAAAGCTACCTCTCCTCCCTCATTCTGACCTTGTTCCCAGACATTCATTCCTGTGGGTTAGGCCTACCAGTCACATAAGTGGCCCCATAAAGTAGAGGGTGTAGTCCCAGAAGTGTTGCTTGCACTTAATTTGTTTGCTTCAAACGTGAAATAAAACTTTCTTTTATTCCATCTGATTTAGGGAGCAAGAGTGAAAAAAAAAAAGATTGGGTAAGCAAGAAGCACAGAGATAACTACTATTCCTTCTTGTGCTTCATGAACTTAAGCTTTGCCTACTAAATCAGTTGCTTCTGGTTATAGGGTTGAACCATGGAGTTGGGAGGCTGAATTCTTTAAGTGTTGTTCTAAAGAAAACCCTCTCTGAGATTTTCAGTGGTGGAATATTCCTGGATGAGTAATGATCTTGAGCATGCTTATTAGATAAGATGTTTGGATTTGGTCTTAAAAATGGAACAAATCAAAGGCTATTTCATTGCTTCTTGTGGTTAGATATGAATTAAAATCATAGATTTTCTAATTCACTCAAGGCCAGACTATGTTTCATTTTAAGCCCTGATGTTTTTGAATTTATCTTCATTTCTTGTTTTTTTTTTCTCACACCATAAAGGACAACATAACACTTGAGCACTGCAAAAAAGGTTTCAAGGCATTTCATTATAAAACTTAAAATTCCCTTTGTTTGTCCTAGCTCCATTCTCGGCCACACGCCAGGTATCCTTTACATTATTCCTGGAACAAGCCTCTCTGCCATGCTTTCCAAATCCACCAAATGCTACCAGTAGAGAGCATAGGGTTATGTATTTAAAATAATGAAGGAACACCTAAAGGTTAGGAATGATTATATACTCATCTTAACCACCTGCTGTGATTTGAATGCATCTCTCAAAGTTCATGTGTCAGACACAATCACCAATGCAACAGTGTTAGCAGGTGGGACCTTCAAGAGCTGAAGGCTCTGCTATCATGAATAGAGTAAGGCAGTTGTTGCAAGAGTAGATCACTTATTAAAAGAGTGGGTTCCTGATCAAAAGGATGGTTTTGGTCCCTTCTCACTCTCTCTTTATGTGATCTCTCACCATGTGATGCTTTCTGCCATGTGATGACCCATTAAGAAGGCCCTCACTAGATGTAGACCCTTGATCTTGGACTTCCCAGTCTTCCTAACTTTAACAAATAAATCTCTGTTCTTTACAAGTTATCCAGCCTCATGTATTTTGTTATTGTAGCCTCAAACAGACTAAGACACCACCCTAATTGCTTGATATCCTAACATTGAACTTGGTGAATTCCAAAGTATTGATTCAGTCCTGTGATGTCTGATTCCAAGAATTAAATTTGCTTCTCTACCCTCTCAGAATTTGATGGGTTCTCTTTACTTTAGACTAAAGCCAACCTGGTTCACCATGGAATCTCTTGTGAGGCAATTTCTGATCTTTCTATAACCACAGAAACCTATTTTGCAGATGATACAATCTTCATGCCACAGATCCTGTTCTATTGTTTCCATAAATATGCTCATACTTGTCAGGTCATGTGTCCCTTATTTGAATTGCAATGTCTGGCCATCAATAGCCTTAGACAGAAACAATGCCACATTTTTTAGTCACCTGTAATACGCAGCAGTGATTCCCAAATTTGAATGCATCTTCAAACAACCTAGGGCTCTTGTTAAAAATGAGGATTCTGATTCAGTAGATCTGGGGAAGTGCCTGAGACTTTGCATTTTTAACAAGCACCCAAGGGATGCCACACATTGATTCAATCTCCTGTAAGGTAAGGACATGTTAAAGACTAAATATATATTTTAAATTTGGCAAAGTAAAACTACCTGAAAGCATTTGGATTTTTTATCTAGTCTTATGGATCCTTCTCTTTAACTCTTGGTTTATCTGCTTATGACCTGCAAGGACTTGAATTATTTGACTTCTAATTGGAGGAGACAGGAATCTTTGGGGTCTGCTTATGATTACTGCTTGACAAATACTGTTTGCTGTTAAAGAAACTGATTATGAGTGTGCTTTGAATGTTAGTTCTGAATCAGTCTTGCAAACATAGTGGCACCTAACTTATCTTGATTCTGTTTTACTTCCATTCTATGGGACAACCCCCACCCCCAGGCCTTTTGTCAGGCTACACTATTTCCTTAGCTTTGGATATAGCTAGTATCTGTATATGCTGAAACCTCATTCTGTAACTTACCTGCTTCTCTAATGCAGACAGGCTCTCCTTACTTAATCCACAGTGGAGTCATAGGAAGTCAAAGGCAAAAGGCACTTTTGGAGGCCAGGGCCTGCACAGAACAATTGTAGACCACTCTTGAACTTTCTTCAGAGTTCTTCAGGTGACCCAGTGTGTCTCTGCTTCAAGAAGCAGCTTGTTTCATTGTTGTGATGCTCTGATTGAGAATTCTTGAGTATCTTCAGCCACATGTTTCCTCTCTACTAGTATGGCTGGTTGGATATGGTTGAAAATATCTGGATTAATAAGGACATGCCTGTATAACCAGTATGCACACAAGTGTAGCCTTGCATATAAACAAAGCAAGACTGGGTTGCTTGACTTTCTTCAAGGAGGGCACTCTTTCCCCAAACCTGACATCAAACTGATCAGATCTCATTTCTATTCATTGGTAGGTGTTAGTTTGTTGTGGTTACTTCAAATCACACTGAATAATTAGAATGTCCCATTTATCATATGTAAAGTCAAAACTCCAAGCTTGTCTTAATTACTCTTTGACCAGCTCGAGTATCTTTTAGACTCAAAGCCTGCAGTGGGAAGGTTAGGTAAAATGAGAGGAACCTTCTCCTTTCTCTTCACTCAACTCCTCCTCCATTTGTTAACTGTCATTTGGCTACAGCCATTTTTGAAGTTGAAGTTGAGAAAAGACGTTAGGAGGCAGACAGTTCCAACTTGATAGAATGATGTTGCTCTTTCTGGACTGGATTTTCAGATGACTAAAACTGGACCCAAGTTGGCATTCCTGGATGGCCAAGGGAGATGAATAAAGTAAACTCTTTTCTCCAGAGGTGTTCTCCTGGCCCTTCTAGAGACTCTCATGGCAGGAGAACTCTCTCCTACTGTTTTTTTTTTTTTAACTTCTGATATATCTCCATAAAGGGTGGTGGCTCAAGGCCGCTCCTTAGCCAGACATCTGGCAGAACAGCTCCAGCTTCTTTCTGCTGAGATTCCATTGCACTACTGCTCATGGCCCAAGCTGATTCCACTGTAGCTCTTTCTCCTCCACAGCCACTTATGTCCTATAGACCATGGTTAAGCATCCTTTGTCCCAACACACACTTGGAGTCCAGGGTCAAAAAAGCATCAGCCTTTGCTGGCTTGGCCATCACAATAATTAATGACTGTTTCCTCTCCCCTAGTTACATCAAGAATAGAAGCAAATCTAAGCCCACAACCTGCTATAGGTTTCCTGGCATGAGTGAGGTCCCCTGTGGCTTTCAAGAACAGATGTGCATTGTAAAGCATCTGGAAGGCCACTAACTGGGATTAGAGTTCAAGAGCATCACTCCAACGTCTGCCCCTTTTTTGTTCTCAAAATGGTAGATGGGATTCAAGAGTTCTTGAAGGCAGTGATTTTAAGAAAGAAGTTTGGTGTTACCACCTAAAAGTTGATAATTCACGCACCTAGGTGTATACCTAACAGAAACTGGTAAATCCAGTAGAAGCCATATACAGGATGTTCATAGAAGCTCTGCTCCCAACCTAGAATTGTCAGACAAAATACAGGATGCACAATTAAAATTGAATTTCAGACAAAGAAAGGGCAAGATATTTTAGTATAAGTATGTCCTAAAGAATGCATGAGATTAAAAAAAGATGGTCATTATCTATCTGAAATCCAAATTTGGGCACCATTTTTTATTTGCTAAGCCAGACCATTCTAATCAAAACAAATGCCCAATGAAAGATGATTGAAAAAAATAGATTGTGGTGTTTATACACATTGGAAATTACGCAGTAGTCTAAATAAATGAAAAACACACAGAAAAAATATGGATAAATCTTAGCAATATAAAATCAGAAAAAGGATACCAAATTTTACATCCAGTATGATATACATTTTGCTAAAGCTAGTAAAAACTGAGATAAAAATATTTGTATATTTTAAAAGAAACGTGTCTAGTTATAATATAATTACATAAAAAGGAAAGGGAAAGATGAATATATGATTTAAGATGATAACTTTGACACAGGTTTACTAGTACCAGCAGAGATTTAGGTGATTATCAAAGATCTATATTTTGTTCGGGGTAGTGGCTTTACTAGCACTTATGGAGAAGGCTTGGAGCAATGATGAGACTATATCATTAGCCAACCCAACAGGTCCTCCTTGGCCACGGTTTCACTTTCCACTGTCTCAGTTACCTGCAGTCAATTGTGGCACATTACAATGCCTAGGTCATTTACGTTGCTTCATCCCATGATGCAGGCATTATGTCATCTCACATCACCACAAAAAGGGTGAATACAGTACAATAAGGTATTTTGAGAGAGATCACATTCACATGTCTTTTATTACAGCATATTGTCATAATTGTTCTATTTTAACATTATTAGTGTCATTAATCTCTTACTATGCCTAATTTATCAATTCACTTTATTATAGGTATCTGTGTATGGGGAAAAACATGGTATTTGTAGAGTTTGGTCTCAGGTACCACTGAAGGTCTTGGAACTTATCCTCTACAGATATGGGAGAATGACTATACTTATGAATAGTCCAGTAATCTGCATCTCATATCCCAAACTAAACTAAGCTAAATTTTAAAAGGAAAGAAAAAGAAAATCAGAGGTAGGGAAAAATCCCAATATAGATGCATATAGCATTTTTCCAGGTTGAGGTGGAGAAGAGTACCAGCAGAGAAGATTCCTCTGAGGGGACAACAGCTGAAATGATTAGAAGTTCTCTAGATGAAGGAGGATGGGAAAGCATTCTCAAAACACAGCCTGGCCTGTTGAGAGAACAGGAGTGAAACTCAGGGTGATCACAACCAGAGTTGGGTGACAATAGTGAAAACAGAAGCTGGAAAAGTAAGAAGAAGGCCAAGATGTGGAAGACCCTATGTCTCCTGTCAATAGGTATGGAACTTACCCTAGGGCCTCTCAAGATGGGCAAGCAGCAAGTGAGTTATGCAGGAGGCTATTATTGTGGACTCCTAGAAAATTTCTGTACTAAAATAAAGAGTCTCTTGATTGCTAAGCTTATTGTATATGGGAGAGGGTAGAAAGAGCTGGCAAGGCCAGTGCTAAAATGACAGCCTCATGGGCTTTGTGAATGCTGAGTAAAAAATAGGCAAAGGATGAACAATAATTATGGTTCAACATCATAGATACAGGATGACTGACAGCTCTGAGACTAGAGATGGTTATTGATCCGATGGAAAAGGGGAGGGGTAACAGGAAGGGTTAGCTAATTCTCCAAAGGCAATTCCAAGAAAAATAAAAACCATTAATAAAGAAGTATTAGTAGATTCCCTTGATTGTGCTTCTGGATTTCTTGTCTTGCCTGTATTAACCTCTCCTCCCTCCCAAATCCATAGAATTTTCTCTCTCAATTCATTCTACTGCAGTTAGCAAAGTCTACAGTGTACCTACTTCTCATGTCAGGTAGTATGCTGGGTGTTAGAAATACCTAGATGATCAAATTATAGTTTATGACCTCACTGAGGTTATAGCAGAGCAGAAACACAAACCATCAGCAAATATCTGTGCTGTTTGGAAAACACTAGAATAGGTATAAGTTACTATAGGAAGAGAGAAGAAGGAGCAATTGGTGAGTCTGAGATGGGTGGCATTTAAGTTGGGTAGTAAAGACTGAGCAGAAATTGGACATGCAGATGGGGAGGAAGACATGAAGGGCGGAGAGAATAGCGAGAGGAAATCCCTGAAGGTCAGGCATCCAAGGATCCGCTGGAGCCAGGTCACCAATAGGCCTTGTAAATCTTTCTGAGGTTTTTGAACTTTGTTCTACATGCCATGGCTCTTAAGTAAGGTGGAGTCAGAAGCAGATCTGGGTCTTTGGACCAAGGCTGCTGGACACGTGGGGAGGATGGAATGAAGAAGGCCAAGACTGAGGTCACAGAGACTTGCCACAATCAGCCATAGGACTTCCTGTGATTCACTATGAGCCTATGGGGCGGTATGGTAATGGAGAGCCAATGAGGCCAGGACCAGAAAAGGCCTCCGTGAGATAGGTAACTCCCCTCTCTGCCAGCCACATGGGTGGACCGCTTGTCAGGGACATTGGCCTTTGAGGAGGCCGAGGGAGGGAGTGGATTTGGGAAGGGCTGCAGGGGCAGGAAGGGTGTTTCCACTGTATACCTGCCAAAAGAAACCTGTGACTCAGTGGATGGCATGTCTGATTGCCCAGAAGATTTTACAGTCCCAAGTTATCCTGGCTCCTATCTACTTCCGTAATTCCACACTGCTTCAGAGACAGGATTAAAGCCAAGGGGTGGGGTCTTCAGTGCCTTTTTTTTTCAAATGTAAATAATGTGTACACCAGCCAAAGCCTATTGCAGGGGAGTGCCTTGGTAGGAGGCACATACCATGGGAAGACTGATAAAGAGCAGGAAAAACACCTTTTTTGAAACCTGGCAAATCTCGCCCCCATTAATTAGAGTGACCTTGTTTGTGTAAGAATTTAGTTATGTCAATCCTAGGAGAGAGTAAAGCAACTTTTGTTGAGAGAGTGCCCACTATGTGCTGGGAGCTAGGCTCTTTCTCATTATCTTATTTTTTCTCCAGTAAAACCACCACACAAGATGAATATTTCTAACTCCATTGTACAGGTGAATGAGTAAGGCTAAGAGTCCTAATGGGTTGGACATCAGATGGACAGTCTGAAATATCCTCCCTATTGAAATTGGTGATGGGATTGCTTGCAATCTGACTAGTATATAATTTTCTTTGTTAATGACCAAAATGCTGGTGGCAGTCACACAAGATGAAAAACCTCTCCCTCCCACGCTACAAAGTACTTCTCTACAGCACAATCATTTCGAGAGAGAGCCATGTTTAGTTGCAAAGTCTTTAAAAAAAACCAGCCACCATGGGAATTGTGTTAGTGAAAGAGTAGGGCTGCGATGGCATTCAACAATGCCTGATATTCTGTTTGCTTCAGCTGATACTTAACAGTCCAGCGGTTAGAAGATAGAAAATAATCATTCAGTCTAGCTGGGAGATTGGGTGATAAAAGGGAACTTTAGGCTGCTGATTAAATTGTTTATTTAAGCACAAGCTCAGATATGTCTTCAGCATAATGTGCTGTAGGAAGAAGATAGGGATCTGTCCTTACAGAGAGACACCGGCAGGGGCGGCAAAAATCCCCACCTTTACTCACTCCCACAGTGGCTTCTCTGTAGCATGCCTTGTCTTTGTTTCCTGCTTGGCTCTGGATTCTAAGACTTTTTGAGCTAGGCAGAATGACAGAATGGCTGTGCTCTTTGTCCAAGCTCTGCATTTTGCAGAAAAGGAAGCTAGGTCAAGGAGATGTTGTGACAGTGTTGGCAGAGAATGTTCTAGAGTCTGGGTCCCTTGATTTCTAGTCCCTTGGTCTCTACATTGTCTCATGTTTATCCAAGTGTGTGTTTTGCAACCTTTGCAACATATCTTTTGCTTTTTACCCCTTCTGGACTTTTCCTGCATTCTTATTACCCAGGTTCATGAAAGAAAAATCAGCTTTCTTCACTGATTTCCTTTATTTTCTTCCTCCTTCTCTGTGTTAGGACAGTATAGTTTGTGAATGCTTAGTTTACCTATTTTTTTTGTGTGTGTATGGTGCTGGGGATTGAACCCAGGGCCTTGTGCATGTGAGGCAAGCACTCTACCAACTGAACTACATCCCCAGCCCCTTATCCATATTTTGAGCATATGCAAGCCCAATTTTTTAGGAAGTACTCAATACTGAGTCAGCAAACTACAGCCCACAGACTATATCCAGCCTGCACCTGTTTTCACAAATAAAGTTTTATTGGAACATGGTCACCTGCACTGGTTTACATATTACCTATGGCTGCTTTCATACTACAATGGTAGAGATGACTATTTGCAACAAAGACTGGCCCCCAAAGCCTAATATATTTAGCATCTTTACAGGAAAAGTTTGCCAACCCCTACACTAGACAAAGATATTAACTCAATTCTAATTTGGGCCATTTCTGCACCCAGCAAGCTGAGGCCTAACTTTTGTGCCTGCAGAATAAGGGAAGACCTGCTTCCACTGAACCATCACGAGCGTGAGAATTCAGCAAGAATGTCATGAGTCACTAAGTTAGCACTGAGTTTCTAAATTTTAATTTTGGATATTTCAGATGCCAAAGAAACTCAAATTCAGTTTCTTTCCCCATGTTTAAGTCTTTGATGCCTCCTTTTCCAAGCTCCATGGCCCAGATTCTCACAGCTATGCCAGACTCTTCACCTGACTATGCAACTGGGGGACTGATGGCTCAGGTCTGAACCATCTTGCTCAACACATGAATTTGCTCCAACCACACATCTCACAGGGCAGAAATCCAGAGGGTGAAATTTCAGGGCCATAGTTCCATTCAGAGGTGTATCAGCTCCATCCCATAATGAACAGAAGTTTTTGTTTGTCCCTAAGAAATGCTCTGAATCAAGGCATTCCTTCTGGCATTTTCTTTGCATCTTACATATACTGATATGGGATCCTCTCTACCTTGACTTAGACTCTGTTGATGTTCTCATAAACTCATGGAATTTCAGCAGAGATCAGTAAGCCCAGCCTTCCTTCCACCATGGCAAAGCCAAGGCCCAAGGTCAGGTACTTTTTGATAAGGCATCTCTTTTCACTCTTCATTTCTCTGGTCATAAATGAGAGTTGTTATTTTCTTTCTAAACAATTTATTTTTCCTATTTATTTTCTATACACACATCCCTTAGTTGTATATGGTCTTATCTTTTCTTTCCCCTTCAGAGTACCTAAGAGCAGAGTCTGAACAGAGCATATTTTGCAGAAAGCTCTCCACAGATTATAATGATCACATTTATTTGCTCAGAAAGATTTTCCTTAGGTTATATTAGTGTTTTCTGGAATCACCTGGAAGATGAACTCCTAGTGAAAATGTTTGGGTCCAGATTGGTAACTGAACAGTGAGTGGGCAGTCTCTAGATATTTCTACAAGCTCTTGGAACTTCTCAGCCTGATTGCTAAAGATGAACATGGACTTTTGCCATTCTGCTACCACCTCACCAGGTGACCAGTACTAGTCTAATAGCATGATGGATCTAAGGCTCACCACTAGGGAAGATAGATGATAGCATCTCTCTTCTACTGACCCAGATAGGGACAATATGTGCATCCTCAGGACATAGAGTTTCTCAAAGCTAAGATGGAGTCATTCCATGTAGTGGAGACTCCCAATGCTGTAACAGCTTCTGAGCTCTTGTGATATGTTGTCATACAAGACAAGTTGACCTGGAGCAATGTATTGTCTTCGCTGGCTTCCTAACAAGGGAGGAGAAAAACTGTTCTTATAAAATAGTTGCTTCCAACAATTTCCTTCAGGCAAACCCTAGATGTTTCAGGAAACTGAGGCCTGAGGTCAAAGTCACTGTGGTGGCTTTGCATTGTAGTAGCTAAGCTGGAACTACATTTCCAAAATTCCTTTCTTTTCCTTTTCTCCTTAGGGTTGGCCAGAAAAGAAATTAACATATGTTTTGAAGGTGAAAGTGAAGGAGCAGTCATTTCTCCGCTGTGACAGTCAGGAGGACATCTGGTGGGAACTGTCACTGATCTGTGGGCTCATCTTGTTGGCATGAGCAGCAACCGGGCCTCTCCAGTTCCCACCAGGCCTATTCCCTAGGCTTCCTGAAGTCCTGGGTTTAGTGTGTGTGAAGCCATGTGGTACAGGACACTGGTTTAGCCTGCAGTTCACTTGTATGACTGAAACTAGAGATGATGAGAAACTGATTGCAGTTCCTGTCTGTCCATGTGGACACTAGTTTGTCCTTATTCTCCTCCAATTGCTATTCATCTTTCCTTGCCAATTGCCATCCTCACTGTCTTCAGGATCAATCTCAGATGCCAATCAACAACACAGATGACATAATCATCATCCATAACTATGGAAGGCTCAATATAAAGACCTTAGTCTAGAATCTTGTAGTGATTTCTGCTTCTCTGATCAAAGCCTGACTGATATAGTCACACATATAGCAGTACCCAGGTCCCCAGGCTTCCAGGACTCCCCACTGCCAGTATAACACACTGCTTGTGTGGTACATAGTGCTAGTGTTAGAAATATGGAAAAGCAAATGGGGAGGTTCTGGCAGAGGAAGTCTTCAGGGTACCCAGCCAAGGACTCATAATCAAAATGCTCAGGTCACCCTCTAGTGCCATTTCATTTTGTGCTGGGCTTCTATTACTCTCTGTGTGTGTGTGTGTGTGTGTGTGTGTGTGTGTGTGTGTGTGTGGTGCTGGGGATGGAACCCAGGACCTTGTGCATGCTAGGCAAGTATACCAGTGCACTATACCCCCAGCCCTTGCATTGCTCTCTGAGCCAGGGCATTTGAGTATTTAAAGATAACAGACACTGAATCAATACTAGGTGCTTGGGCAAGAGAGTTTGAGCAAAATTTGATGAGTCCAGGGAGCAGTTCATTGTGTCCAGAAGCTTCTCTACTTTCTGTGTTGGAAAAGGTGGTAGGTGAGAGGCAAACTTTTATTTGATCACTCTGTGTGTGGTGAAATAGAAGAGAGACAGTGTCACCTCTACAGTGAGACTGCAGAAGTTAGTGACAGATATCTACCATCACCTTCCATTTTCCCACACAATTTCATCCCCATGATGCCTATAGCTGCAAAATGCACCACTGAGAGAGTTGATAAGATGACAGTGGCAGGGGTTTGGTAGAAGACCCCATGGTCTTAGGTCCCTAGCACTCAGAACAAGGAGAATTCAGCAGCTCCTGGTCCTCTTAAGGCATTACCATTGGTGTCTGTATGAGATCCAAAGCTTGCATAATCTTTTGAATTACCCTCATTGAAATATATGTGATCCGGAGAGCCAGAGGGGTGGGGCATCACCTCTAGTTCATTATCAATCAAACAGGACCATATCACAGACTAGGTGTTAGTTAATGGAGACCCAGTGCCATGGGGCTCTAAGAGGTGACTATTGAGATCCCAGCCCAGCAGAGCAGGTCAATGGGGCAGTGAGGAAGAAGAATGCCTGTAATATTCTGTCATTCTCCAGTGCACTCAGAACCTGTGGAGTTATCCTCAGTTTCTCCACTCCAGCTCCACTGGCTCCCATGGTATATGTTGGCTCTACCTGCTATGGAACATGTTGGCAATATTCCTACCTCAGGACATTTGCACTATCTCCTCCACTTGAATCTCCTGGCAAAGCCCACTCTCACCTATTCCTGTGTTTGCTCAAGTCACACCAAAGCAATGATGCCTTCCCCAACCACCCTACTATAGAATAATATCCTCCTCACCTTGATCTGTCCCCCTCTAGTGCATT
Organism: Ictidomys tridecemlineatus; assembly: GCF_052094955.1. Classification (NCBI taxonomy): domain Eukaryota; kingdom Metazoa; phylum Chordata; class Mammalia; order Rodentia; family Sciuridae; genus Ictidomys; species Ictidomys tridecemlineatus. Next base: position 95,216,117 of record NC_135493.1, on the reverse strand, counting down.
CTTACTATATAGTAACATCACCTTCTAATATGCTATGTAAGTGAATAATGAGAATGGAGTTTCACTGAGGCTCAGATTTGCTCTGTCTGTACTCTGGTGTATCCAACTGGTGGCACATAGCAAGTCCTTGTGGAGACCTCGGTCTTGCTTCACAGCCCAGGGCACCATCAGCTACATATTCCTTGCTGTGTGATACCTTGGAACACAACTCTGCAAACTCTGATGCGAATAGCACACCCTAGAGTTATGCAACTTGGAGGGGCAGAGCCCAATATTTGTGGAAAGGAGGCTAAGGGCCATATTCTCTCTCTGCCTTCCTCTTGATCTGCTGACCACTCTAAAATCCTTTCCAAGACTTCTAATTCTAAACCTTCCCATATTTCTAAACCTTCCCTGTGTTAGATTGGGGAAGCTGGCATGAAGCGCTGGGCTGATTTTGTTTGTTTGTAGTTTCTGTTCAAACTTGGACATCTTATTTCCAAGAGATGTGAGAAATGCGTTGGATAAGCTGTCCACAGCAGTTTCTCCTAAGGGGTCCTGTGCCAAAAACTGCATGGGATTTCAGGGTCTGGTTTGCTTCGCCTCCTTCAGGTAAGCTTGTTTATAAAAAGGAAACATTTGTGCCGCTCAGCAGATTTGAGAGACCCAGTGGGAATGGCTGTTTATTTGTCTTTTGATCACAAAGCCTGGGGTTTGGCTCCAAGGCTGAAGGTCTTGAGGCCTCTTTATCTCCTCCCCCTGAGACTTTAATCTCTCTTCTGACATTCCTTTGCCTCACAGGGTGCCTTGGGAGTTGGGGAAAGAGGAGGTTGCAGGTGGACAAAGATTTCTGGGCCTCATCAGAGTTTCTGTCCTTAGTGTGACCTCCCACCAGGGACTATGGTTCCTTTTGAGATCAGTTCCAGAGCCTAACCTCTCCCTCCTCTTTGTCCTACAAACAACCAAAAGGAAGAGAAAACAAAGCCACCCACCCTCCCCAAACCCCAGGAAACGTTTATTTTGAGGAGTGAATCTCTTGTGTTTGAAGCCACATCTTATCACTCGCCTTTTATGGAATCTGAGAGATGAAGTGAGGTGAAGGGTCACGGCGTGCAATTCACTCATTTTATAGATGAGGACACAGCAATCCTGCAATCCGCAGGGGTGCTGGTGTCTGTCCGAAACACACAGCTTCTCAGTAAAGGTTGCTGGACGGGTCCCCTGTTGTGTGACCCCCTCAGGCGATTTTCAGGGCACCCCATGACCGTGTGCAATGTGAGCTGTCTATGGCCAGCCCTAAACCTCAGCGAGCAGAGACAATTTTCTTTGAATCAGCATGCACCACACCACGCCGCGCTCCCCACAGGGGCACATATTGAGAAAATGAAATTCAAATCACCCCTCTGGTACGCTTTGTGCTCCCTTTCCTGATTACACACACAGAGAAGCCGATTCTGCAGGTGACCAGGTGGGCGTGTATAGGGCCAGGCAGCGAAGCCTGCAAGAAGGACACCCGGGTTCTTTCCCATCTCCAGCTGCTTCTGACAGGAACCCCAAAGCCCAGCCTGGGGCTGAGAACAAGTTGGGCCTCCACGAGGGACTTTGATCCTTGACTGGTCTCTTGCTTCCCTAAGAAACTGAACAACCTTTAGGGTATATGGCTGCACCTATGTTCCACTCCCTCCCTTGGCCCTAGGCCGAATGAACACCTGGGTGTTGGGTGACCTCAAGAGATTGTGAATCCACTTTGAACCTTATTCCTCCAGTCATTCCGCTTCCCAGCAGATTGTGTGAAGTCTGTCTTTAAAAAAAAATAAATAAAAAGTCCTGAGCTCAGTGAAGTGATTTTACTCATGCAGAAAACTATAAAGGTAAAAGATGAAACTCTGAGAGCAAACCTTTGTGCTCTCCGGGTCTCCTGGAAAAAGAGGGCAGGCAGGGCTTGTACACACGAGGCAGGAGCTGCTTGTGCAGAAATGGAAATGCTCCCCCGTCTTTCCTTCCACACTAAGTTGCTTCATTATATTTTCAGGCGAGCAAGTCATGGGGTCCTGGTGTGCGGTGCTGTCTTTTTCAATTAATGCTTTTCACAGAAGTTCAGGTTTTAAACATCTCCCCCTCTCTTCCCAGGTCTGTTACATTTCCCAGAATGGTTCCCAGCGCTGGAGATAATTCCTTTTCGGAGAACCTACATTTCTCACCTGCTGATTGCAATTAGCCACTGCCAGCTGGGGCCTGGTGCGCAGCTGAAAAGCTAACAAGAAGTGGAGACCACGCGGAACCCAGACAGGGCATAGGAGGTGCATGAATAAGGAATGGTGCCCATGTTTATGAGATGCTCCTGTGAATTTGAGGCTTCCCAACCCTTTGCAAAGCCCTCCGTCTTCCAGCCCAGTGCCACCCCACCCCTCCCCTATTTTTTTTTTTTTTTTGGTCTCTGGGTTTGTAGCCTACACTTAACTTCACAGTCACGAATTTACCACTAAGTGCATTTTGTTAGGCAATAAACAGCCTTGGAAGAAAAATGAAATGCGACTAGGACTTCTGTTCCAATAATATTTGGGAGCTGTGGTGGATTCAAGCAGGTCTCACATGTGAGTCTTAGAACTCACATTCACCATGAGGGCTGACAGGGTTTCCAGAAGCCTTAGGAACCCTTAATCTGACTCCCTCCTTTTGCGGATGAAGACAATGAATCCTAGAAGGGGAACATGGCTCATCCAAAGTCTTAGAGGAAGTTGTAGGACTCGGTGATGTCCATGTCACCTGACGTCCAGCTCTGGGCTCTAACTACTGAACAGGCTTGCCTTTGACCATCCTGGCCTGTGAAGGAAGCATCAAGAAGATTGCCCAGAATAGGAAGCCAGTGTCTTGGACAATGTGGCCTCCAACCCAAGGCAACCTTGTTTTTTGTCCCCATGGGTCAATCCTGGCCCCTAGGACCAATGAGAATACCTCTGAGCACTTTTGTCCAGGGTTGATACCCAGTTTCCTGTGGTTCATAGCTGCTGACTCCAATCCTGTGACTGCCCCCTATGGAGGGTATTCTCCCACTTTGGGGCTATCTTGGAATTGGCAATGGAGGGGACTGATGCCCAGCCAAGGGGCAATTAGCAGCTGTCCCTGGTCACTTTGCAATGTAAATGGAGGGATATCAACCTGGTGAGGTCTGGGCTTAGGGTGTGAACATATTTGTTTGGTGGGTTTGAGCTTAAACTTTCCAGCCCTTTCTACTCGGAAGGTAGGGCATTCTCTGCCCTACTCACCTTCTACTAGGAGATCCTGATTATAAGATTTGTGTTCAGGGAGTTGGATAGGCTTCTAGGCAGTAATGACAAAACCTGGATTTTGAACTCCAACCTCAGCTCCATTTTGTAGTTGGCATATCTCTCAGCCTGTTTTTCCATCCATAACACAAACACTCATGATACATATTAGTCCATTTCCATTACTATAACAAAATACCAGAGACTTGGTACTTTGTAAAGAAAAGAGCTTTATTTAGCTCAGAGTTCTGGAGCTTCAAGAGCATAGTGCTGGCTTCTCAGCTCTGGTGAAAGCCTCATGGTGGATGGAATCAAAATGATGGGAACATGTGTGGAATGGGTCTCATGGCAAGGCAAGAGCAGAGAGGGGCAAGGTCTGCTCTTTCCTAACAACTCGCTCTTGTGGGACCAGGGTCTCCTGACAACTACATTAATCATTTCTGAAGGGAGTATCCCAATGATCTAATCATCTTTCACTTGGCCCCCACCTCTTCAAAGTTCCACCATTTCCACACCACTACACTGGTGACCAAGCCCTGAGAACATGAAATTTTGGGGGACAAACCACATCTAAACCATATCATAATGTGTGGCTTATTGGGCTTTTTGAAAGGGTAATGGAAAGAGACATAGTTAAACGTGGGTTTTCTATAAGTGTTCACTTTCCTTCCTCTAGTACTAACTTTCCATCTTACTGATAAAGAAAACCAAGGTCTAGAGAAATAAAGATAGCCTACTTACTCATTACTTTCACTCACCTACTTTGCCTCCTGTGAGGCACTTAGGGAGGAAACCAGAATGAACTTTACTAATACAAAGTTCATTCTGCAAACACAAGTTTGGTAAATGTTTAACAATTAGCTCAGAGGTCAGGAGAGGGAAGGTGAGGAGAAAGTTCGGATTTGTAGTGTTGCTGGTTGTTATTTTAAGGTAATCTATAATCTATGATTATAGATTCAGGTGTAATCATAAAAAAATTATACAGGGTGATCGCCTCTCTCCTTGATCCAGTTTCCTCCAATGCAAAATTGCAGAACAATATATTGTCACAGCCAGTATATTGACATGATATAATACATCAGTATTTATATTTGCCCAGTTTTATTTGTACGTGTGTGTGTTGTGTGTGTGTGTGTGTGTGTGTGTGTGTTTTGTTCTAAGTAATTTTATCACAATGTATAGGTTCCCATGGTCAACACCAGTCAAGGGACAGAACAGTTGATTACCACAAGGACCACTCTTTTGCCATCTTCACCTTCCTCCTTGTGTACCTTGCCCTTGATCTTTATACCTGACAACCTTTAATCTGCCATTTATGTCTAAAATTTTGTCATTTCAAAATCTCATAGTATGTATAATTCATACAGTATGTAATCTTTATCAAATTTCATTCAAGTTATGTATATCAATAGTTCATTCTTTTTTATTGCTGAGTAATATTCCATGGTGTGGCTATACTGCAATTTTTTTCTACTATTCACCTGTTGAAGGATAATGGTTTGTTTACACATTTAGGCTGTTATGTATAATGCTCCTGTGACAATTCATACATAAGATTTTCTGGTGAAAAAGCGTCTGCTCTTGGGCTGGGGATGTGGCTCAGTGGTTGAGTGCTTGCCTAGTATGAGTGAGGCACTGGGTTCAATCCTCAGCACCACATAAAAATAAAAAAATACTTTGTGTCCATATACAACTAAAAAAAAAAACTTTAAAAAAGTGCCTGCTCTTCCCCTAAGATTGGGAACAAAATTTATTCTTACCACAAAAATCACCAGAGTAAATTCTAATCAGTGCTTTATTCAAGAAAGAGAAATGAAAGTTTAAGTATTAGAAAATAAGAAAGAAAAATTTCCCCATTGCAGAGGATGTGATTGTGTATGGAGAAAATCTCATTCCCATCTCTTTGGAAATTGTGCATGCTGCCCAAGAAGGCAATTGCTGCATCTTATGGTAGATATAACTTAGTTTTATAAGAAAAAAATGCCAAATTGTTTTTCAGAGTGGCTGTACCATTTGACATTCTCATCATCAGTGTATGAGAGATCTGATTTCTCTGCATCTTCAACAGCATTTAGTGTTTGCCACTATTTTGTATTTTGGAATTCTGCTAAAATCACTACATACGTGGTGTATCATTGTGGTTTGAGTTTGCATTTTTCTAATAGCTAATGAAGCCTGACATCTTTTTGTGTGCTTATTTGTCATATGTAGAACCATTTTGGTGAGGTGTCTCTTTATGACTTTTGTCCATTTTTTAACTGAACTGTTTGTTTTTTACTGTTCAGATTTGAGAGTTCTTTATATTCTAAATACTAGTCTTTTGTGTCAAATACATGGTTTGCAGATATCTTCTTCCAGTCCATACAATACTTTTCAGCCTCATTATAGGGTGTTTCACAAAGCAAAAATTGCTTTGATGAAGTCTAATTCATTAGTTTTTCACTTGTGTTTTGAGTGTCAAGTCGAATTTTTTTTTGCCTGATTGTATATCACAAATATTTTCTCCTATTTTCAAATGTTTATATTATGGTTTAATATTTTACATTTAATTAACTTTTTGATCTCCCTTCCTTCCTTCCTTCCTTCCTTCCTTCCTTCCTTCCTTCCTTCCTTCCTTCCTTCCTTCCTTCCTTCCTTCCTTCCTTCCTTTCTTCCTTTCTTTCTTTCTTTCTTTCTTTCTTTCTTTCTTTCTTTCTTTCTTTCTTTCTTTCTTTCGTGGTGCTGGGGATTGAACCCAGAGTCTTACTCATGCTAGGCAAGTTATATACCACTGAGCTACTTGCTCAGTCCTTCATTTTTTATTTTGAATTAATTTTTCTAGAAAGTGTGACATTTAGATCAAGGTTCATCCTTTCTTTCCCTACCTTTCCCATCCCTCCCCTCCCCTTCCCTTCCCTTCCATTATGTCCTCTTTCCTCCATTTTGTTCTTCTCTCTTCTCTTTGCCCTATAGGTGTCCAATTGTTTCAGAATTATTTGTGGAAAAAGCTATTTTTTTCTCATGAAATTATTTTTGCACCTTAGTTAAAACTTGGGCATATCTTTCTGGGTTCTCTATTCCATTTACCTGTCTCCATTTCTCTATCAATCTGACTTTCTTTTCTCATCCTAGAACATATAACAAAATAAGTGTTGTAAGGGAGACAATTAAAGAGGAAATAATTTAAAACTATAGGGAAAACATAGAGGTATGTCAGAAAATTAATATATATATACTGACTTTTAAAAATATTTGTTATTTTAATAGTATTTTAAGTTTCTTAAATTTAATAATTCATTGTGATTTCTTTAACACTCTATATAAGTGTTAGTTTTAGCATTTAAAATTAATAATAAGTCTTAATGTTGGGTAGATTAATTTCTCCCATTTTATTCAACTTAAGATTGAATTGGCTATTTTAGGGTTTGTGTTTTTCCATATAAATTTTTTAAAAAAATTATCTATGTCTACCAAAAATCTTCCTGGGTTTTGTTTGAAATTGTATTAAACCTATATATCAAATTGAGGAAAATTGACATTCTTACTATGTCAAGACTTCTAATCAGCTTACTGAATTGCTTCTCAACTTACCAAGTCTTTTTTGATTTCTTTTATCACTATTTTGTACTTTGCATATATAGCATACCATGAATGTTTGATTAACCATATATTTATGTGCTTCTTACAGTACACAGATCCTACAAATATCTTGTTCCCTGCATACTTAAAATTGTATTTACAATCACCTGATGGTAAATGGCATTATGTTTTTAATTTTGGCTTCCACATGTTCACTGTTAGTATGTAAAATGTGTTGACCTTATATCCTGAAAGATTGCCAAACTCATTTGTTGGTTCTAGGATTTTTGTTTTGTAGATTCATTGGGATTTCTGCAAAAAAAAAATCACATTTTCTGCAAATGGGAAATATTTCTTTCTTTTTGATATTGATGTCTTTCTTTTTCTTTTATTTTGCACGGACTAGAACTTTCCATACTCTGAAATGTGCAGTGAGAATGAACTATGTTTCCAACCTTAGGGGGAGAGCAGACTGTCTTTCATCAGTAAGTTTGATGACAGCTGTGGATTTCTTCTATATGTTATTTATTGCTGTAGTTCTATTTATAACCTACTGAGAGCTTTTTATTTTTCTTTACCATAAAGAGTACTTAATTTTAAATGTTTGTTTTTTAATTCCACAGATACAATCATATCATTTTTCTTTTTTGATTTGTTGATATGATTGTTAACATTGATTGATTTTTGAATGTTGTCTTTGCACACTTAGAATAAATCCACTTGATGATAGCATATCATTATTTGTACACATTGGTGCATTAGGTATGGTAATATTTATTGAGGATGTTTGTTTCTAAACTTGAGTTAATATTGGGCTATATTTTTATATTGGCATCTTCTACTTTTAGAATCAATATAATTTTGGCCTTGCCAAATGAGTTTAAAAGTATGGCCCCCTTCTCCTATTTTCTGGAAGAGATTGGGTGAAATTGATATTAACTATGACTGGTAAAATTGCCATCTATCTGGGAATTTCTTTTTGGGTAGTTTTAAATTACAAATTCAATTTTTTAATAGTTATGGCAGTATTGTAATTGTCTACTTCATCTTGATTGTGGTTTGCTAGTTCATGCATTTGGACAAATTGGTCCATTTCTTTCAAATTGTCAAATTTCTGAACATAAAGTTGTTCATTGTATTTCTTTATTATCTTTTTAATGGTTGCAGGAGGTATAATGATGCTTATGTGTCACTTTTGTTGAGGTTTTATCAATTTTTTTCCATGTACCAACTTTTTGTTTCATTGATTGGGGGGGGCATGTTTTCCTGTTTTCAACTTCACTTATTTCTGCTCTTATATATTATTATTTCAGATCATTTATCTGTTTTGGCTTTACTTCACTGTTATTTTTCTTGTTTTTTGAAGAATAAATGTAGATTATTGATTTGAGACCTTTTCTCCTTTCTAGTAAAAACATTTTGTGCTATAAATTTCCCTTTCATCAATGTTTAGCTGCTTCCTACAAGTTTTGATGTTTTATTTTCATTTTAACTAAGTCATATGCATTTAAAATTTTTTGAAACTTCATTTTTTTCTTGGATTGCTTAGAAATGCATTGTTTCATTTCCAATTGTTGAAGATTTTCTTATTGCATTTCTGTTATTGATTTCTACTTTGATTTCATTATCATTGAGGAATATAGTCTGTATTATTTCAATGCTTTGAAATGTTTGGGGATTAGTTTTATAATCAATCTTGAAGAATGTCTCATTGGTAGTTTCAAAGAATGCGCATTATGCTGTCGATAAGTCTTTAAGAAATGTCAGTTTGATCCAGTTGGTTGATGGCACTGTTCAGTTCTCTGTCTCTTGGCTCATTTTTTGTCTAGTGATTCTATAGATTACTGAGTAAGGGACTGAATTGTCCAACCATAATTGTGGATCTATTTTTTTCTTTGATCTCTATCAGTTTTTGTTTCATGCATTTTGAAGTTCTGTTGATTGGTATATATGCATTTAGAATCATTATATCTTCCTGGGGGAATCAATCTTCTTGTAATAATGTGATGAACATCTTTCACCTAGTAAAATTATTTGTTCTGAAGTATACTTTATCTAATATTAATATAATTTGATCTATTTGTAAAAAATAATGTTTGCATGATATCATTTTTTAATTCTTGTACTTTCAGCATACCTATGTCATTGTGTTTGCGTTGAATTTATTTTAGACAATATAGTTGTGTCATTACATTTTATCTACTTTGTCAATTATATTTTTAGTTGGCATATTTTGACCACTTCTATTTAAAATAATTATTAATCTGATAGCCTTAAGTCTGCCATTTGATTGCTTGCTTTTTTCTATTTTCTGTTTCTTTGTTTCTCTTTTCTTGCCTTCCTGTGGGTTATTTGAATATATTTTAGGATTCCATCTGATTTTAGTTATATTATTTTTAGTATACATCTTGAATAGCTTCCTTACTGGTTGTTCTAGGTGGCACAATATGTATACATAACTTATTATGGCCTACTGGGATCAGTGTTTTACTGGTTTGAATGAAGAATTGAAATTTTATTTCTTTTTATTTCTTTTTCTTTACCTTCCCCAGTTTAAAAATATAATTGTTTCAAATATTTTCTCTACATTCATTAATAACTACACAAATGTTACAAAAGTTTTGCTTTGACCATCAAATGTGATTGAAAAAACTTGTGGAAAGGACCAAACTCTCTTATACTTGCTCTTATTTTTACCTATGGCATTATTTCTTCTTTCTGAAGTTCTAATCCTTCTGTTATAGTTTCCTTTCTGTTTAGAAAGCTTGCTTTAACTATTCTTTAAGTATAAGTTTCCTAGGAATATGTTCTCTTACTTTTCCTTTTTATGAGAATGTCTTAATATCTTCTTCATTCCTAGAGGATGACTTCACAATGTATAGAATTCACACTTCACAGTTCTTTTTAAAAAATGGTGTGCCACTTCCTCTGGCCTCCATGGTGTTTGTAGAGAAATCAGCTGTCATTTGGATTGCTGTTCCCTCTAGATAATGCATTGTTTCTCTTTGGTTGCTTTTTAGATATTTTTGTCTTTAGTTTTCAAAAGTTTAATTATTTTCTCATTAATAAATTTCTTTGAGTTATCTATGTGAGCTCTACTCCTTGACTCTGTATGTTTAGGTGCTTTGCCAAATTTAGGAATTTTTCAGCCATTATTTGTTCAAAGTGAAGAAGCCTACATTCTTTTCAGGCCAACATTCTTTCCTATCTATTTTTGAAATGCTAATGATATTAATTTAGATTTTTATTATTATTCAAAGGTCCGTTAGGTTTTCTTTTTTCAGTCTATTTTCTCTATTATTCAGACTCAGTAAATTTTGATACTTTTTAAAAATAAAATCCAGTGATTCTTTCTTTTGTCATCTCCACTCTGCTATGAGTCCATCTTGTTAGTTTAAAAAAAATCAGTTCTAGTAGCTGGGGTTGTGGCTCAGTGGTAGAGCACTTGTCTAGCATGTGTGAGGCACTGGGTTTGATCCTGAACACCACATATAAATAAATAAATAAAAGTATAAAAAATACAATAACATTTTTTTAAAATTCAGTTCTTATATTTTTCAAGTCTATAATTTTCATTTGGTCCTTTTTTGGTATAACTTTGTTTTCTTTGCTGTATTCTTTTTATTTCAAAGAAATTCATGATTCTTCATTGAAGCAAGTTTATGGTGGCTGCTTTGAAATCTATGTCAGATGTTTTAAAATCTGATTCATCTGGTTATTGACATCAGTTGACTACCTTTCTGGTTCATACTATGATTTTTTTGTTTTTATGTAATGAGTATTTTTAATTCTATCTTGAACTTTTTTATATTATTTAGGTGACTCATTATTTAAATCTTTTATCTTAGGAGGCTCTTCCCTGTTTACATTTAGTTTGTAGGTTTTATACTACATTTGGGGGTTATAGTTCCAGTAACGTTTTAGTTTTCTGAAACTATGTGATAATAATCTGGTCTGCTTTATTCATCTGGTTATGTTTGAGCTTTTGTGAGATTCTAGCTAGTGCCACTTGCAGATACTTCCATGGATCTCTCAATGTTGTTAGATGAGGAGTGAGGGGTACCAGATATACAAGAAGTAGAGAATTTCATGTTCATTCTCACCTGTTGATGTTTGGCTTTCCACTCTATTTCCACAGATGCCTCTGGAAAGTAAAGAGCCTACCTGAGTGCCTTATGCCACAGAGTGGAGAACCAGGAGCCATAAGGAATGGGTGACTGGCTTTAGATCTAGATTCTGAAAACTCAAGCCCTGTGTCAACTTCTACATCCGGGTCAATGGATAACAAATATGGAACTTGCTATTTCTACTGACACTTGCATAAAGACCCACCTATTACTGGCTGATCTGGGGTGTGGGTGGACTATTTAACTCAGGACCTACCTACTCTTACCCACTGCTGTTTTTGATTGTGGGTCAAGGGATGGATTTCCTTCCTGAGTTCTTCTGATACCAAGATTGGTAGATTGGCCTACTACTGCCACTGGGTGTTGGTGTCCCTGCTAAGTCCCTGCTGGCTTTCCTTGTTCCTGGTAAATAATGAAAGATAAGAAAGAAATCCTATGGAAGTCACTGTTCATCATGGTGTTGCTCTTAAAGTCTTGAGATCTGTAGTGAGTTTTCTTCTATCCAACATTCAGACTTTTTACCATTTTCTGTTGAATTATTTCCAAGGTATTTCATTATATTTAAAGTGAAAGAACAGGGAAAATTGATTCTATTCTATTTTGTCTCTGAATTGGAAGCCATTATTTTAAATTAAAATTATTGCTCAGAATAGGAGTATTTTCTGGGTGATAGATATATGAGTATTCATTTTATATTATTCTCTACAGTCCTATAGGTTCGATACACCAAAAATGTCTAATGTAAGGTTATGCCACATATAAGATACTCTCCCATTACAAGTGCAGTCTTTCCTACTTTGGTTTATTCTATTTTATATCTATTCTATTATATTTTGGTCAACAAAATATGTGCACGGTCAAGACTCATTAGCCAGAAACAATTTCAATCAATGATAGTTTGGGATGATCATCTGAGAGAATGAATTAAAAACAAGGCAAAGAAATCTAATGCAAATTTAGTCATTATGCCTGGGGACGTGGCCTCACAGTTGCAAGAGTTAGATGTCCATATAAGCTTGTCTTTTAAAGGACACTTTAAAAAGCAATGCAATAAATGATGCTTATGATATTTAAAATTTTTTTTAATATGAGAATGGAAACTTGAAACTTCAGATATTTCTACTGACATTATCCTACATAGATTAAGGTGTTCTATATCTCAACTTTGAGGGAAATGAAAATGATATGACTTGGAGAACTGCAATAGATAACTCAAGCATGTATCTATGAAACATGTCCCTAAGAAGGTCACTGATGTCAAACATTAATGATTAGTTTAAGGACAATTGTTTCATAAGAAAAATAATAATATTTCCAAATCAATAATTTGATTTATGTAAAACATGGTTTTAAGTATATATATGTAACTTTATTAGAAATTTAAATATTATATACACCTTTTAGTATTCCATGTCTTTGAAAGCTTATATATTTGAGGTGACCAAAAAATCTTTTTAAAAGATCTTCTAATCTAGAAATTTGGAGGTTATATTTGCTATATATTTATATGTAATTATTTTGATATTTCAAATACCAAAAAATTACAGCTGTGAATCTATTACTTGTGTTATAGTTTGAATCTAAAATGTACCCCAAAGGCTCATGTGTTGAAGGCCTGGATCCCAATACAGCAATATTCAAAAGTGGGACTCTTGGGGAAAAAAAAGTTGGATCATGACAGTTCTGATGTCATCAATGGGTCAATTCACTAATGAGTTCATAATTGAATGGACTACTGGGAGAAGATAGAAACTGTAGGAGGTGCAGTCTAGATGGAGGAAGAGGTCTCTAAGAGAATGTCCTGAAATGGTATATCTTGACCACAGATGCCTATTGCTGTCATCAATTTTTCTTCTTTTCCTTATCCTTCCTCTTCTCTCCTCTTACTTCACTTCCCTGCTTCCTCCTCATCATCATTATTCTTCTTCCTCCTCCCATCACTCCTCCTTTTCTTCCTCCTCTCTCTCATTCCTTGTTGCCATGAGATAAACAACCTCTGTCACATGCTCCCACCTCCATAATATACTACCTTGTCTCAGGCCCAGAGCAATGCAGTCTGCCAACCTTGGACTGAAAATTTGAAACCTTGAGCCAAAGTAAACCTTTCTTCCTCTAATTTGGTTTTCTCAGGTATTTTGTCAGAGGTGGAAACTTGACTAACACTACTCAGATTTATGAAATATTAACTTCTTGTTACATTTACCGCATAATTTTTGAAAGAAATAAAGAATGCAAAGACTTCTTTGTACACAGCTTTCATGCTTTTCTATCCTTCCTTCCCCTGGATATTCACCATTTCCATGTATGTCTAATGAGATCACCACATAGTTATATATCTGAAAAGAAAACATGGGACTTTTTTGAGTTTCAAAATATTATGTAAATTTTAATATCCTGCATATATCATTCTGCATTACTGATATGTGTTTTCTGCTTCCTGTGCTTTTGTTCTTTCCAGGCTTCTGATGGATTAAAAATATTTCCTTTCCTCTACTGCTAGTGTAAAGCTATATATAATATTTCTACATTGTTTTACTAGTCATCTCTTTATTTTCAATATGTATATTTAATTATAAATGATTTCTACTGTCTAAAGCTATTTGATATACCTATCATCCTCCCAATGTTTAGCTACACTTTTATAAACTTCTTTTACTTATTATTTTGTCTAAAATTTTAATTTTGCCTTTTTAACCACATAATTTATAGATCTTGTGTCTTAAATAGTCAATACAGCCCATCACGATTGCTTCGTTGTTGCCCTCTCACCTTCTACTTCCTTCTTTCTCCAAATCCATTGAATTTTCATTCCCTATGAAGATCCATGCTCTCTTCCCTGAGTCTTTTCTCTATCTGGAAGCCTCTCCCTCCTGCATTATATATCTCTGTCACCTCTGATACATCCTTCAAGTGTCACTTTAGATGCTACTTTTAAGAATTTTCTCTTAATCTTCTAAATCAGAGTTCTTTCTCCTAGGTGCACATATTAAATTATTTAAGAAACATTTCAAGGGCCTACTATGTGTCAGGAATCATGTTAAATTTTGACAAAATACATATATTCCAATAGAATCTATTGGGTAAAAGAGACAGTCAACCAAGGGTATTAATTAGCAGAAAGTGAACTGTTATATTAAAATATACATCAATAAAGAAGCATAAAGAAATAAGCAGTTTATTTCTATTTCATGAAAATGGAGGTAAGTGTTCCAGTCAGGAGGTATCTAGACTTGATGCAGCTATGCACGAGACCAGGCCAACAGTGACTCTGCCATCTTGAAAAACATGGCCTCTGAGGTCACTCTAGTTCAATACCATCCAGTAGAACATTCTATGATGATGGAAATGGTCTATCTATGTCTTTATTTTCCAACATAATAACCACAAGACACATTTGGCTCTTGAACAACTGAATTGTGACTAGTACAACTAAAGAACCTGAATTTTACATTTTAATTAACAGAAATTTAAAGTTAAATAATTGTGTGTGGCTAGTGAGTGGCCATAATATTGGATAGTGTAGCTTTGCTGCCATGCCAGTTAGTGTATTGGAAGAAAAAAGAATTCTGAGGTCTGGATCTCCTCTCAAGTGAATGAAACCAGCATTGCTACTATGGCTTCTGCCGATGACATTTTATTAGACCTACCATGCTTCATTGCATATAATTTGACATCAATTGTAAGGTGGACTATGACTTTATATGTCACAAAAAAGACGGAAATGATACAGACTTAACTACTGTAATTATTTAGAAAAATCATGTAACCTTTTAATTTTATGCATATTGAAAAAGCTTTTTTGTTATCTTAACTACATATACATGAAAAGGAAACTATAAGTAAGATAAATTCCCAAAACTTTGTGTGAAGTTTAACTCTTCTAAAATATTTTTTTTTCAATTTAGAATTGTCAGTGTCTGTAGTTTTCCATAGAAGATCTTTTTCTATGCTCCCAAGTGTATCAGTAATGGGGAATTTCTTGTTTCATGTTTTTATTTTTAAAATTTTTATTTATATATGACAGCAGAATGCATTACAATTCTTATTACACATATAGAGCACAAGTTTTCATATCCCTGGTTGTATACATAGCATATTCACACCAATTTGTGTCTTCATACATGTACTTTGGATAATGATGTCCATCACATTCCACCATCAGTAAGAAACCCATGCCCCCTCCCTTCCCCTCCAACCCCTCTGCCCTATCTAGAGTTCACCTATTCCGCCCATGTTCCCACTCCCTATCCCACTATGAATCAGCCTCCTTATATCAAAGAAGACATTTGGTATTTGTTTTTTTAGGATTAGCTTTCTTCACTTAGCATTATTTTCTCCAACTCCATCCATTTACCTGTGAATGCCATGATTTTATTCTCTTTTAATGCTGAGTAATATTCCATTGTGTATATATGCCACATTTTTTTTATCCATTCGTCTACTGAAGGGCATCTAGGTTGGTTCCACAGTTTAGCTATTGTGAATTGTGCTGCTATAAACGCTGATGTGGCTGTGTCCCTGTAGTATGCTGTTTTTAAGTCCTTTGGGTATAGACCAAGGAGAGGGATAGCTGGGTCAAATGGTGGTTCTGTTCCCAATTTTCCAAGGAATATGCACACTGCTTTCCCTATTGGCTGCACTAATTTTCCGTCCCACCAGCAGTATATGAGTGTACCTTTTCCCCCACATCTCTTGTTTCATGTTTTTATTTGAGTATTATAGTTATATGTAATAGTGGGGTTCATTTTGACATGACCATACACGCATGCAATATAATTTGTTCCATTTTAGTCCCCAGTGCTTCTTCTTTCCCTTTATTCCTCCCCCCCATGTTCCTCTTCCTCTATTCTATTGATCTTCCTTGTATTTACTTTTCTTTTTAAAAATTTGTGCTTCATAGGTATAAAAATAAAATTGACTGTGGAATATTCATATATACATGCATAGCATAATTTGGTCAATTTCATTCTGCAGTTCTTCCCCTTTCCTATCCCCCTTCCTTCCCCCTCAATCCCTTTCCCTTCTCTTCTATTTTCATGCCCCTTTTTCCCCTTAAATAACTTTAGTTTATACATAGGAGAGAAAACATTAGACCCTTGACTTTCTGAGTGACTTATTTCACTCAGCATGATGTTCTCCATTTTCATGCATTTACCAGCAAATGCCATAATTTCATTTTTCTTTATGGCTGAGTAAAACTCCGGTGTGTATATATACCACATCTTCTTGATCCATTCATCTGTTGATGGGCACCTGGGCTTGTTCTGTAACTTGCCTATTGTGAATTGTGCTGCTATAAACATTGATGTGCCTATAAGTGATGTGGAGTTTCTTGAAAGTGCTCTACAAATATTTTCAGGTTCTTCCAAGGTGCTCACACTCCTTTGCTAAGTTTAGATTCTTATTCTGTGCCATTTCACCAAATTAATTGTATTATTTCCTCCTCCATTTAAGCAAATGTTGCTAGAAGTTGAGTAGTCTATGATAAACAGATGTTCACTGTATTAACAACGATCCTGCTTGATACAGAAATTGGTCACATCAGCTTCTGTGGCTTCGAAATTTTCTTTGTTCTGAGGGATTTGGCAATTTCTCTGCTTTCAATTGCATTGTTCGACATAAGATAAGGCAATCCTTTTGCTCGTATGTCAGAAGCAAAATATAACATAACTTCATCTGCTTGTAGATGTCTTCCTTTCTTAGTTCTTATAAAGTGCTTTGTTGTTGCTTTGGAAGAAAATATGAAATTGCTGCCATTCCTCCAATGATGAATATTTGCTTTGCTAATATCAAATTTATGCCCCATTGCTCTGTTTACATGCCTTTCTGTGTACATGATACCTTTTCATTTCAATGCTAAATCATAGTATAATCTTTCTGAAGACATTTTAAACAACAATTCAATTTAGCATGTGTGGCGCCAGCAATGCACAGATCTCAATTGAAGTGATGACAACGGGAATAGCTATGACCAACTTTGCATATACAAGGGCAACAGCAACTATTTCATGACTGCCATCTAGCCTACAGCAGTGGTAAGAAGCTGTTGATTAGGGGGCAGGAGTCAGTGTCAGGACAAACCAAGTTAGAGCAGAGCTAAAGAGGATTCTGACTATGGGAAAATAAGAAGAGAGAAGAAGAAATTCACATCTGGGCAGACAGAAGCAAAAGTAGGAGCCCATAACAGACTTGGGAGGGAGGAAGAAGGAAGGAAAGGAGAGAGGGAAGACAGGAAGGATAGTTTTTTTTTTCTGAAGATTTCTTAGCTTCAGGTCAGTGATAACTACATGAGTATGTAGTATACACATATACATGCATGCTTGTGTTTTAATCAGCCAGTTTTTAGTTCCGCTGGGTTCCTGTGCTTGCAAAGAAACAAAGACGCCAATATGTCTTTTAAGATCTGTTTCAGTTCAAGGGCTGACCTTGAGAAAAAGTCCGAAGAAGCTCATCTGAACCACAAAGGCAGCTGCACTGGTTGGGTCAGTTTGAGGGATTCCGACTAAAGAAGAAACATGAATTTCATGCAGCTTAATACGAAGTGACACTCAAGCATATACCCTCTATAGGATTTCACCCATGACTAACAAGCCTTTTAATCATGGCAAGAAGACACGGAGATTTCGCAAACATGCTTTTGCAGCACCCGCATTTGGTGTTCCTGACCCTGTTTTCTTGCCAGATTGTGAGAAGCACCTGCTCCTTTTCAAGCAGTTGTCAGATCAATATTTAATCAATTGCCTTTTGATATTTGGTAGCGCTGAATAAATGGGATGCCAATATTCCTGCTCAGAGCCGTTCCTCTGGTGTACCTCATTCCACTTCTGTGAAAGCCTTCAGGAACCTCTGAACACTAAGCGGCATGTCCTCCGAGTTCTGTGGCATCCCTCCCCCCTCTGCTGCACGGGGGGCTCTGTGGCTCGAGGAAATGCAGGATGCTGGTGCCTGTGCCACTCTTATTAAAGCGACGTCCAAACCAAGTCATGAAAGCAGGAGAGCAGAGCCGCATTCGGGACACTGGGGGGCTTTGCCAGGTGAGGGCTATTTAATAGACCAGCCACATTAAAGAAAGGCAATGATGTAGTGAAAGGAGCCTAATGAGCAGAAGTGAGGCTACCGTATCTAAAGAGAAAAAATAATGAGCTGCGAAATATCCCCCAAGGCGAGATTGCCAGCCTTCTGCAAGGAGGTCTCAGCCTATAGGTAGAAAAGGCTCATGTGGTCCCTTATTCTTGCATGGTAAACACAAGTTCTGTGGGCAATTAAGGGCTGAGCTGAATGTGGGATTTGAAAACTGAAAATTATGTCACCAGCTCTTTGGAGATTTCCATGCCCAAGACCCCAGCTTTAATTCCCAAAGGAAACAGGGAACATACTCAACCTATGAATAGAAACTAGGAACATCATATCATCAAAAGCAACACTCTCAGTGTCTGTGCAGCAGATGGACATCTGGATGTTAGTTCCAGAAATCTCAGGGACTGGCACTACAGAATCTTTATAAAGCTGTCCTTCCAGGGCATGCCATGGGGCTTCCTCGAGGGCAAATCCACCTTCTAATGAGACCCTCTTGGTCTTTCAGTAATGACCCCTCCTAGAAGGATCCAAGCTGGCCATGCCCTACCCATTATCCTATTTCTTTTATGGTTGGTGTGGGAATGGTAGGCCAGATTTGGGTACATCTGGGTAGGGAAAAAAATTGATTAAATACAGTTTCACTGGATTACTAACGTAAAGGAAATTTTTTTTAAAAAAGAAAAGATTTTATTTCTGTCCTCAAGAAGGGTACAAACCTCTACCACGTAGACAATGAATCATTTACAGAGACACTTTTCAAGTTCTCATAGTAGGAATGAGGATGGCACCTGTGTTTCCCAGGTGACAAAGGAGACAGGACAATGAAATACATATAATGAAACTGTAAAAATAATGCAGCTTTTTGATATAGATCCTTGTCACTTATAAAGTGCTTTCCTTTTCATTTTCTGAATGGGTGCTTACAGCAACAACAAGCAGTTTGATATTAGTTTTTCATCTTACAGGAGAGAAACTGAAGCTCAGAGGGCTTGAGTCAGAGATTTCGTAATCTTTTAGTCATGGGTGGAAGGGGCACAAGGACCAGTACAATTTATACACGGATGCTCTTTCATGGCTGTATCTAAATGTAGAAGAAATCAAAGTTTATAGGGTAAACAAATATTACTACAATTAGTTTTTTGGGGGTGAGAAAAGGCTACACATTGAATCCATGAAAATTTTACAAATATGTGAATAATGAAGCCAGCCATTGAAGAAATAGCAAAATATTTTTAGGAAAAAAGTATTTATAAAGATGGTCAGTCAGGGTTCATATGATCACTATAGTATTTTTAATCAATCCAGCAAAACATAGAGCCCTTCATAGGCAAGTAATGATAGTGTATGTTTCACTAAAATTGCTTTATAAAAATTTACACCAAAAATCAGCTTGATACGACATCAATTTATTTTATTAATTGCACTTGTCAATGGAGTTCAGTGTGATACTTTAATACATGCATAAAGTGTGCATTGATCAAATCCAGACTCCCTTTACTTATCCTCCTCCCCATTTTTCCAAACCCCAGTAATCACTATTCTACATTCAGTTCAACTTTTTAAAAATTTTCACTTACGAGAAAGAACATGTGATACTTGTCTTTGTGATCTTGGCTTATTTCATTTAACTTGCTACCTTCCAGTTCATTCTTTTTTATGGATGAATAATATGCCATTGTGTATATACACCACATTTTCTTTATCTATTCATCCATTAATGGAAACCCAGGCTGATTCCATATCTTAGCTACTGTGATTGGTGTTCTAATAAACATGGATGTGCAAGTATCTCTTTGGAATGCTGATTTTATTTCCTTTGGATCTCTACCCAGAAGTGGGATGACTGGATCACATAATAGTTCTCCCTTTTAGTTTAGTTTTTTAGGGACTTCCATACTTTCTCCATAATGGTTGTACTAATTTACATTCCCACCAAAAGCGTATAAGATTTCCTTTTTATTTACATCCTTGCAGCATTTGTTAATTTTTTTGTTTTTTGAGAATGGTCATTCTAACCATTGTTTTGATTTGCTTTTCCTTGATGGAAAATGAAATTAAACATTTTTCATATATTTGTTGACCATTTGTATGTATTTTTTTGAGAAATATCTATATACATCATTTGCCCATTTTAAGTTAATTCATTTTTATTTTGTTAAGTTTTTTTGAGTTTGTTATATATTCTAGATATTAATCTTTTTAAAATATATTATTAGTTGTAGTTGGACACAATACCTTTATTTTATTTATTTATTTTTATGTGATGCTGAGGATTGAACCCAGCACCTCATGCATGCTAGGCGAGAGCTTTACTACAGAGCCACAATCCCAGCCCACTAGATATTAATCTTTCCAGGTGAATCATTGACAAAATTTTCTCCCATTATGAAGGTTGTCTCTTCTGTTAATTTTTTCCTTTGTTGTGTAGAATAGTTTGATATAATACCATTTGTCTATTTTTCTGTTTTTTATTTCATTTATTCTGCTTTTGGGGGTCACATCCGAAAAGTCATTACATATATCAGTGTCTCGAAGTGTTTCCAGCCCCTATGATTCTTTTTGAATTGATTTTATGCAGGGTGAGAGGGGTCAAGTTTAAACCTTCTGCAAATGGATATCCAGTCTCCTCAGCACCATTTATTGCAGAGGTTGTCTCTTCTCCAATGTATGTTTATGGAGTCTTTGTTGAAAATCAATTGACTGTAGATGTATGGGATTATTTCTGGGACCTATCTTCCATTCCATTGATATATGTGTCTCTTTTGATGACAGTAACATGCTGTTTTGGCTACCATGGCTTTGTAATATGACTTGAAATAAGATATTGTAATGCCTTCTGTTTTGATATTTTTGCACATTGCTTTGACTACTTGGAATCTTTTGTGCTTTTATATGAGTTTATTGTCTTTCACTGTGTCTGGGGGTCAATCTGTGATTCTGGCTTCAGATTGTTCATGAAGTTGCAATCAGATAGTGGTCAGAGCAGAAATATTTGAAGTCCTTCTTGTCATGTGACCTCAGAGCTTCTCCATGTTGTCTTGGTGCATGGGCTAGTTCGGTTTCCTTAGAGCATAGCACTTAAGGGCACCTGCCTGAGTATGCCAGGAGCAATGCAGAAGTTGCATCACCTTTACTGACCTGATCACATTGGCCATAATTGAGTCACAATCCCACCCAATTTCAAGGGGAGGAGACAGAGATTCCATCTTTTTCGTGTTGATCTGCATGTGAGAAGGAAATATTATTGCAGCCACCTTTAGAATATAAAGTCCACCGGAGCATATCTTGAACTAAGGATTACAATCAGTTGAATTTTGTGCCTCTGAGGTCTAATACAAGATGAAAATATATAGTCAATCAAATTTTCTTTAATGGAACTTATTTTTGGACAAATGAGTCTTGAAGTTTTCTGGACTTCCTTTCTATAGGTAAATATAATAGGGCAGTAAGCATGGAAATTGAAGGAAAAATATAAATAAATCTTATTTTATTGTTACTATAACAAAAAATAGAATTTATAGAGTATTAACATCTTATTATAAACCTGAAGAGCATTTTACAATTTCACTTGCTTTATCACTTTGCCTTTTTATTTGGAAGTTAACTGTTGTATCAAAGACAGAAATGTGCCTGAAACCATTTTCGCTCATGTGCAATATAGAAGCACCACTTTTCTTAGTCTTTTCTTTCCTTGCAGTTTTGTTATTAAAAATGTATTATTGTGTGAAATTTAAAGGGAAATGGAAGCAATTGTAAAAATTACAATTCATGGACACTCTAAAAGTCTATACACATAATAACTAATACTGATGGATCGGTAACCAACTGTCTGGTTTGGCTGAGCACAGTTTACACAAGCTTTTCCATTTCAGGACCTATGTCAGTCAAGGACAAATGTCATGGAACCCAGTATCTTTGGAGACATTACTCCAAGCAGCCAGTTGCTCCAAGTCTTTCTTGAAAAGTTATACACATTTTACTTTCTCTTCCAAAAGGTATTTGTTTTATTATTTTAACATAAAAGAACATTTTAGATATCATCCCTTTACATTAAATGTCATATCTATCACATGACTTTAAGTTCCCCAGCAATCCTCTTTTATCTGTTCAAGCAAGAGTCAATGGAGGGATCATGCTTAGTCATGATGCTGGTTATAATGTCTCTAATAGGCTCTGTCTTCTTTGAGAAAACACATTGTAATTCAGGAAAATAACAATGCTATAATTATTAGCATTAGTTAGAATTTATCCCAATTTATGTATTTTAAATTGCTTTCAAACTTCACTACTTGACTATCATTAACTATTTACTTTGGGCACCCCTCACAGTGATTGTGACACCCTAGAATATTCTGGGCACCTGTGCTAAGAATTCCTGGGATCAGTGAGTAACTCAAGGTCATGTGGTTAATTAATAACAATGCTTGGGTTCAAACTCTATCTCTGGACTCCTTATCTTGTGTTTTCTCTCTCTGTTTTAGAGTCATAAAAACTGCTAACAGAAATCTACATTCTTACTATGGCTGGGGACCCAGGGTGGGTGAAAAATAACATTTTGCAACAAAAGTAATTTTAGTAACTTAAGCTGTTATTTCTGCATTCAATTACTTATTTATTCCTGAAAAGATGAAAGGAGGAACATATGGTGCTAAAGAATCTCTGTTCTATATACCAATCCCAAGCCAGACTTTGTGATCTCTACCCTACCTGTAGTTTGGCAGCAGAGTCATTCTTTCACCCGTACTCTATGCCAAGGGCTGTGCTGATACTAATGATGAAGGAACTCTACCAACCCTTAAAACAATGAAACAGAAATGCTATATCATTGGTCTTGAAGAATTAGGTGTGTTACAATCAGTTGGAGTGCAGTTCTATGACAAGGTTGCTTGAGATACAAAGTATTGTAGGCTTTGGTGTTATAGTTGCTTCAATTTTCAATGTGGGGAGGCACTTCCTTGGGAGGCGCTCAGGATATTACCACTGTTTGCCACCATGTTGTACCTAGAAGCCACCCTTTACCTCAGAGTCTTAGGCCCTACTATTGAGTGAGCATCGCTTCTTTCCTTATGGGGAATTTCTTCTTAGGCACGTTGTTTTCCTCCATGAGATGTTGCTTCAACGAGAGACCTTTGAGTTGAATATCATAGATATTTAAGTGTCTAAGGCACATGTCTGTGTTTGCATGTGTGTGTATATTTTCCCGCAGGAAACTCTTAGTGAACTCATCATACGCATCTAAATCTCACCTTTGTATTCTCTAATACAGCTTGTTGTACTGGAGAATACAAAGCTTTAAGAAGGTCCTTGACCAAAGGTGGGAAGAGAGAGAGAGAGAGAGAGAGAGAGAGAGAGAGAGAGAGAGAGAGAGATATGCTAGGTCAGAATTGATAAAGTAGGTCATTAAATGC
Organism: Ictidomys tridecemlineatus; assembly: GCF_052094955.1. Classification (NCBI taxonomy): domain Eukaryota; kingdom Metazoa; phylum Chordata; class Mammalia; order Rodentia; family Sciuridae; genus Ictidomys; species Ictidomys tridecemlineatus. The sequence continues at coordinate 95,192,702 of NC_135493.1, read as the reverse complement.
ACTTGAATTCACCAAAGATACTAATCAAAAAATGTGGAATATCTGCTACCTGGATGTTATTGTGGCTATTATTGTTTGCTATCATTCTTTTTTTCCCTTTATAATTGTTTTATGAGACTTGAGATATTTTAAAAATCCTGGAAGGCCCAGGCCTGAGTGATAAGTCATCATTCTCCTTAATTGACTTGTCTAATCCCTTTGGATTCTTGAGCTTTGATTTCTCATGTTTCCTGAAGAATGAGACTAGATGGTCTCTTATTGATTCCCCAGTTGTGGTTCCATGAACCTGTGAATTCTTTAAAGTTATCCTAATTTTGATATTCCAGCACACTTGCCCCCTGGAAAAGTTCCCTGTTAACTCCACAGGAGTGGGAGTTGGCAAATTGGGAAATTGACTCATGTGTAAAGTACACTAGGCTCTGAGTCTCTCACGCAGCTCTTGCTAAATCCTAGAACTTGGACCTTTGGTTTAATGCCTTTTCATAAAGACTGATAGATTTAAAAAAATAAGAGCTTATGTTCCAGAAACAATAGTCCCTGAATGTAGGCTGAGTCAAATGCCTTCTTGGCACAAGTTCTATTGAAATTGTCAACAGGGTAAAGATAACAATGCAGTCACCTTGCTTCTAGAACCAGGCCTTTAGGACTCAATTCCAGCTCATTGCTAGAACTCTTGCAGGTGAGGGTCAGCCGGTATAAGAAGGGGAAAGGACTCACTCTAGTCTTCAGTGATCCAACTCTGGATTTACAGGGCTTAAGAAGGACTTAATGGCCACAGTGTGGAGATCAGCCCTTCCTTTAGGAATTTAGGGCTTTTATTTCAGGAAAGGGCTTTCCAATGTCAATAGAGAGAAGTTTCCAATCCCAACTAGTATCAACCCATCTAAGTCTTCCAGGTCTGACATAAGAAAGCTTTTATTTCTGAGCCATTCATTCTTCTGCTTGATCACTTTGCATTTATTCCCCAATGTCACATTTCCCTAGAGTTTCCAGATTACCCAGACATGAAGAGGAATTCTCTTATATACTCTCCAACAAGGACACTGGATTCTTATCATAACTCACCCCGTTGTTATAGAACACATCCTATGATATTGTAAATAGTTCCTTCTATTTTCATCTCAGTATCTTTTTATTTCAAGTGTCCAAAAACAAAAAATGGCTTAAACCAAAATGAAAACTTAATGGTTTATGTCACTGGGAATTCCACCTTTAGTTGCAGTTTGACCAGAATATCTCCACCATCTATCTAGGTGAGCTCCATTTTCAAGTTTCTTGTGTTTTCTTGCTTTGGTTGTTGTTCCTAAGGAGTTTCAAGCTCAAATTATCACAGAATTCCTGCCAAGAAGACAAAGAAACTTTTTTTCCTGAACTAGAACCACACACAAGTCTTGTTGATCTCATTGACCTGACTTGCATTATGCACTCATCTCTAACCAATCCCTGTGGTCTGGAGGATAAAGTCTTTTGAAAGAGGTCATGTGCCTTACTCATGGAGTCCAGAAGTGAAAATGAATTGCCTGAGCCTTGAGAGCTGAGAGATGCAAAGTGGTAGTTATTATTACAGATAAAGTGGATGCTGGAACTGTAACAAAAGAAGTATCCATCTCAGCATTATGAGCTCCTCAAACATAGCCTTGTTTCTGGTACATGGTAGGCACTTAATAAATGATGATAGAATTTGTGAATGAAGATGAGAATAAATTTAGCCTGGCCAATCCCCTTCTCTCATCCCCACTTTTATCCATTACCCAGCTCTGGCCACTGGAAACCATCATCCTTCAAGGGACTGGAGCTTAAACAATTGACATCCTTCTATACTTTTCTGCCTCCTACAATTCTAGCCAACATGACTTTGATAGGTCATGATTGAATTACTTTTATTCAGAAGCCACAGAAGTGATTTCTTGCTAATATTCTTGAAAGAATTTCCACAGTGTGATTAGATTATTGCTAATCTAATAAGACACCATATTAATGATGATATTAATAAAATTATGTGATTTTTCCAGCAATCACGTTGCTCACTAAAGGAAAATTTTTGAAATGCTTCTTCTTGGAAAGTTTTAGATGATCAAGATAGAGCTATAATTAGCTGTATTACTCCACAACCACTTTATGGCACATTCATAAAAACTAGAAAACAAGTAAATGCTGATTTTGTTTTCCTACAAGGGTAATGGAATGATGTGTTTTATTTTTTTATTTATGCTCATCTGTACTTTTCACTTTCTTTATAATGAGCATCAATCAATTCATACTTTGGATACTTTCTTTGAGAAGAAGGGAGAACTTCATAGGAGATTTTATTCTCATCTACTTAATTATGGCAGTCTCCTTCCAGACTGAGGTGGATTACATTCAGAACTTGGTGTGTCCCCAGGCTCATGCTGGCTTCTGACACTTGAGTCTATGTGTCCAAGATTTGTCATTATACTTTTGGAAACAGTCACTCTTTGGCTGGCCATCAGCTGTGTGGTTCACTTTCAGAAACCTGCACAAGCCCTAGGTACTTTCTCTTACCCCTCTGAACACTTCATCTCATAAGGAAAGGTTTAGACAGAGGAAAGCTGGAGAGGGATCCTCTGAAATATATGGCCTGGAGCAAGGGTATCTCTTGTCTGGGACCAACAGAGGAACTGTCCATAACTGAGTATGTTGGGTCATACTTAAGATAGAGTAATCTCTGTCATGACTGTTGTTCCAGGGACATACATCCCTTTTCAATACACACACACACACACACACACACACACACACACACACTGTAGTTTGGGTCTTAGAAATGGCCTCTGTGGTAAAATAAACCAATCCTCAGATGGGGCTATGGTTGGATGTTTAAGCTGCTTGTCAGGAAATCACAATGATATGGACACTCTCTAGTCTTAGATCCCTGGGTCCTTAGGGCCCCTCCTAAGGGGCAAGCTCACAGTGACCAGAACAAGCTTCAACTGAGCCTTCAAAGTTGTTTTAATAGATATTGTTGTTACCTTTCCCATACTCCTTCAGCACTCACCATTTTAGTCTTAGCCTTAAACATCATTTTGTGAGCACCCCAAACTTCATTGAAAGATTCTCTGCTGGATCATGAGCAGGCCAGAAGTGTCAAGGGGTTAATACCTCTAAGTACAGCACTCCCTTCAGTGATGGATGGTGCTGGAGGATGAGCCCCCCCAGCTTCCTCTTCTCTTAAGTGGGATCATCCTGAGGTTTGAGTTCTATACCTCCTCCACAGGTATGCAGTGGGATTGAGTCTCAGTTTCCTACAATGATCCATGCACCCTTTCTAGGCTTTCTTCTCTTCCCTGCAATACAACTCCACTCCTTTGTCTATCTTTCCAGAGTTAGCTAATTTAGATGTTTGCTTAATTAACTCCATGCAACCAAATTATTTATTCAGCATCTGATTCTGAGGTACATATTTTAAGACATTTGTCTACTTCTAGTTCAATGAATTTTTTGGATGCGGTACCAGGGATTGAACCCAGGAGCACTTAACCACTGAGACACATCCCCAGCCCTTTTCTATATTTTATTTAGAAACAGGGTCTCCCTGAGTTGCTTAAGGCCTCACTAATTTGCTAAGGCTGAGTTTGCACTCATGATCCTCCTGCCTCAGCCTTCTGAGCTGCTTGGATTACAGGTGTGTACCACCACACCTGGCTTAGTCTCAAGGACTTTGATTGCTTACAGTATGTCAAGCATTGTTCTCTGTATTTTATTATTAGCAGCTCAATTTTGCAGGCTTAGAAAAACTGAATATCCTTCCTGAGTTTTCACAACTAGAAAGCAAAAGAAACAGGATTTGAGCCAAGTGGTCAGATTCCCAAACCCAAATGATTAATCATTGATCTCTAATTGCATTATGTCACCATAATTCCCATACCTATCTTGGGCTTAAATTCAAACAGAGATGCAATTCAGGGTATTTGAAATCAGTTTGAGAGCCCAATGTACCATTTCCTAGTTTTCTGACCCTCCATTTTCCTCTTTGTATATGGGTGATAATAATAGTAGCTACCTCTCAAAGTTGTTGGGGAAATCAAATGATGTGACACATTTCCAGTACCTCACACCTTGCCAGGCATGTGGGGTGTATGCTGTCCCCAAGTTTGCTGGCTTCCTGCTTCCCCTCCTCCTTTTCATCAGGGTACTTCCCTGGATTGACAGGAAGGTGGATAATGGCATAGGAGAATGCAGCCTCAAATGCTTGTTGTTTCCAGAAAGTATCTGGCTAATTTATTTCAAAAGGTTTTGCTTCTATGAAGTTTAATAGAGTTGATGAGTATTAAAGGAATCATTTAATCTTCATTTGAATGTGAGCAGTAAATGTGTTTTGGAGATTATATTCATTCCCCAGTGACTCTAAGTACTTTCCTATTCCAAAGCTGATTTTCATCCATCAGAGCAAAAGGTTTTCAGCTCTGTGGAGCTGTCTGAATGAAATGCAGTGTCACAAGCAAGGTGACAGAGTTTCCCCCTGGGTATAAGGACACACTCAGGGGCACATTGCAGACATTTGGTTCCTTCCTGATCCATCTATTGCTGTTCTAAGCTGTTCCTGAACATGTACGAGGGTTCATGTTTCTGTAAAACAGATTTTGGAAAGCACAGAGCTTGGCTACTTGGCCTCCCTCTCCTCTTGCAACTTTCTGGCTTTTCTACTTTGCTGCCCCTAATGGAAGGGCAGCCCCTTCACTAAAAGTGGAGCTGCTAAGAACTGTCAGGGGACACATTTTGCCAAATGAATTTTAATAGCTTGGAATCAAGTTCAACTCATGAAGAAGGAAAGACAGGAAGACTTACTTGGTATCAAATGTGCAATACTAAATTTTTACATCCTGTAAGCACTTGGGATGTGTATGTTGTTTCAAGGGTAGGAAGAATTCCTATTCTCCTGCCAGGAGTAATTCTTTTGCTAGAGCCAGCATTATCTGAGCAAGAACTTGAAGGTTAGGGTTTCTTCTCTGTACTAGGAAAAACATTCTCAAATTGGACAGTGAATTTGATGGTGTGGGGTGAAGGGCTGTTGACCAAGAAAGATGGCAGCCAGGGGTTCCAATGGGAGTTGTGCCTTCGTACATTGGGTCTCATCCTCACGAGCACCTTCTATAGCATGCTCCTAGGCACACATTGAGAATTTTGTCAAATGGGAGTACATTGCCAGACAGGTGGAAGAAAACAAATTTGAATCTAAGTTGGCTTGAAACCAAGACTTCTCTGTGGTCAAAGTCTGTGTTCTTTTTTTCTGACATCGTACCACCTGTCGGTCAACCTTAAGTGTAGGGTCAGGCCCGGCAATCATGTGGCCTTGACCAAGTGACTTTGTTGACTACCAGTTTTATCTGATAAATGGAAAAACATGGTAGAATTGTCATGAGGAGCAAATGAGATAACACATGTTTAAGTGCTTTAAAAGAAGTTAAGTGCTGTTCAAAGAAATAATGCATTGCCATTTGTTAACGATGGTACTGATGACGGCAATGGTGGTAATCATTGTATGACCAGAGACATCTCATAGGAGAACATTTCTAGTAGGGACCCTCAGGAGCCTAATAGTCTTTATAGAAAAGGCCATGGGCATGGTATTTGGGAAGCTGTTGCTGAGCAAGTAGAAAGATGAAGCCAGATGCCAGCAATCAGAAACAGTATGGACTAGGAGGAAAGCTATGCATGTTGGAGTATTCTGAACTCCAACCAAGAAGAAAGAAATAGGGCAGTAGCTAGGAGGTCAGCAGGGTGAGAGGCCAGCAAGGCAGCAAAGGACAGGTCAAGGGAGAATCTGGATCAGACTGCAACCAAAGCAGCAGTAAGATCTGAATGTCTGTGTTAGCTGTCAGTTTTAGGACATACTTTTAAACAGCAAGCAAGTGGCTTCATGCCAAAATTATCTGAGCCTGCTCTGGGACAGGCCTCCAGCTGCAATAGTACATGGAGGTGGAGTCTTACAATATTTATTGACTTCAGATGCATGGACTCTGGAGCTCCAGGGGGCAAAAGAATATTCTGGATGCATAAAGGCTGAGAATCCATATGTGATACACCACAGGAGGCCCTGGTTAAGACATCCCAGTTGAGGTTGGGTTGCTGTAGATGGAGGCAAGGAGTCTAGAAGCCTCAGGGCAAGCAGTTTACAGGGTGAGCAAGCTTGGAGGTGACTCCTCATGTCAATTTTTATACAAATCACACAGAGTTCTCCTGACTCCAGGGGTTTATTTAAGGTGGCCATGTTGGCATTCTCTTGTGGCGGTATGAATATAACTGTCTAGTGACTCTTTCCTCTTTTTAAAAGTTAAACTCCTGCGGGTGAGAGAAATAGGTCACCCTTGTTCTCAAAGGTGCTAGGACTCATTCTAGCACTTCGTTGGTTTTGGTCATACGAGAGGCAGCTTATTCCAAGTGACTGGGGTGGCAGCAAGACAATGGTCTCAAGTCTTCAGGCAGAGGGAGCTTACAAAGGAGGTACTGTAAGAAAGTATAAAAGGCCAGTCAGTAGAAGGCGAAGTAAAGGAGGGGGACTTTTGTCCTTTCTGAACCACCTGGGGCTTCTCAGGTGTGACTTTCATCTGCCCTGCCTGACTCTTGATAAGGCATCCCTTCTCTGTACACATTATCTCTCCCCCTTCCACACCAACACTTCACAGCTGGAACAGTAGCAGGGATGATGAAAGTAGGGCCCTGGGGTGGTCAGTTCACTGACAGTGAGGTTTCTCCTCAGGTCAGAAAGGGGGCAGCACCCCCAGGCAGCCCTTCTCAGTGAGGAGAAAGGGGAAGGTGGATTCTTGAAAGTGCCTATAAACTTAAGCTATTTGAAGCTCTGGAGACAGTACCCCTATGCAAAGGAAAGGCAGTGGCCCCAAAGAAACAAATAATATTTTGAAATCTCAACCCTCAAAATATTTTCCTGCAATCATAGAAAATATTTGCAACAAGGTGATCTTAGTGGGATTGTAAGAGATATTGAGTTCAATGTGTTTGGCCAACTTGGAGAATGAAGAGCAGAGACCCTGGTTCTCAGTGTCTAGAACTCAGGCCATATTTCCAATGCTCCTGTGTGTCTGCTGTATTTTGTAGGGTTCTTTTGAGCATACATGTAGAAAATGACACAACATCCATGATTTTAATATATAATTATCTTATTTGTTGTATTCATACAATGACAGTGACTTAAAGAAACTCTTGACAATGTTCTGCTGCTCCAGTTCGCAGTCTGTGTATGTTTCTACCTCCCAGGTTCTGGAAGCTCTGCTCCTACAGTATGTAATATGGATTATCCTTCTAGTGAATTTCTTTCCATGCCAGAGTTGATTTCTGATGCTTCTCATGGAAGAATCCTAACTGATATTCCCATTTGTGTTACATTCATTCATTCATTCAATCATCATTTATTTAGCACCACCATCTGCCAGGCTCAGATATCATTGCAAAAAAAAAAAAAAAAACAACATAGCCCCTACCTCCAAGGGCCTCAGAATCTAATGGGGGAAAAAGATGCAATCAAGATGAAGGGTTACAATGGCATTATTAGATGGACTCTAGGGAAACAGAGGAGGTTCAAGAAACTTAGGCTTGGTGTAATCAGGGAAGGTTTCCATAGGAGAGGACATTTGAGCTAAGTTTTGATGGATGGGTAGAGGCAGTCCAAACGGAGAGAAGGGAAAGTACACATTCCTTTTAAGCAGGAAAACATTGTGCAAATGCCCAAAGGTATACAGAAACAGGACATTTTTTAGCATTGCTATGGGATCAGCTGGGACATTGAACAGGCCTGGGAATGTAGCAGTAGGAGTAGCTTAAAGAAGTTGTCAGGAAGACAGACCTAGATATGTATAGCAGTCTACCCTACACCTTCTACATGGTTTTGTTTATCACAGTTTCATTTACCCACAGTCAACCATGGTCCAAAAATATCAAATAGAAAATTCCAGAAATAAAAAAATCATGTTTTAATTATGCACTGTTCTAAGAATGATGCAATCTTGCATAGCCCTGCTCTGTATTATCTGGGATATGAATCATCCCTTTACCTAATGTATCCACCCAATATATGTTACCTACCCGTTAGTCACTTTAGTTATCAGATTGACTGTCTCAGTATCACAGTGCTTGTGTATTAAGTAAACTAAAAATTACTTAATATGCTGATTTTTTAATTTCATGGTTAATCATTATTTATCACTTATTGTGCCTAACTTAGAGTTAAATTTTATCATAGGCATGTATGTATAGGAAAAAACATAGCATATTAGGATTCAGAAGTATCTGCAATTTTAGTCCTCCTCTGGGGAGGGTATTAGAATGTATTACCCATGAATAAAGGGGAACAGGTGATTAGCTAAAGAATATTTACCTAGAGGAATCACTGAAATATTTAAACAGTAATGCTTTTTTCATTTGCATTTTGAAAGGTCACTCTGGCCTGAACTAAAGAGTGATTTGGGGACACTGTGGTAGAAAAGGGGGACTAGTCATCCAGATGCAAGGATTGGGCTGTGAACCAAGTCACTTGTCATGGGGATAAAAGAACTAAGTGTCAGATAAAGGAGAGGGATATTTAGAAGGGAGATTTTTTTAGAATATGGATATCTAGATATGGAGATGAGAACAAAGAAAAATCCAGAAGATGGAGTCACATTGTGATCTTCTCTCTCACCTCCTCCATCTAATCTGATCACATCATTTTTCTGTTTAAAATCTTCCCATGACATAGCTTTCAGGAAAAAGTTCAAGTTTGTAAGTTAATCAAATAAAACTTGTTCTATTCTGGTCCCTGATAACTTTTGTGTTATCAGGAGCAGGGTCAAAGTTTGTTTGCTTGTTTCCCCATATTTTCCTTTGAAAATGTTTAAACCTGAAGAAAAATCAAAAAAGAATAGTACAATGTATAACTCTATGTGATTCTCCTGGGTTCTGCCAGTTGTTACCCTTTGTGGTACTGGATTAATTTCTGTCTTTCCCTCTCAATCTTTCTCATTCTTATTTTCAACATACAAACATTCACAAATATACATTTTTAACTGGACCATATGTAAGTTGCTGATATCATAACATCTCATCTCTAGATATATTAATGTGTATTTCCTAAGAGTAAGGACATTTTCCTCCAAAACTCAATACCCAGGACATTTAACATTGATCCAATAATATCATTGAATACATAGTCTGCAATTAAATTTCCCCAATTGTGTATTAAAGGGCTTTTTTAAAAAAAAGATAGAAGCCAAGGATCATGAAATAAATAGCCCCTTCTGCTTTTTTCTTTTATGAAATGACTTTTTTTTAAAAGAGTCCAGGCCAGTTGTCTTCTAGAATGAGCCACAGTCTGAGGATGGCTGATTAGATTCAGGTTGCACATTTTGAGTGAGAATTCTGCATAAGTGCTGATGTGTCTCATCAAGAGACATATAATAGTTGTTTGTTCTATTATTACCCTATTATTAATGATGCTGTTTGATCTCTCTACTATAAAGGCAACTTCCCCCTTTGTAATTAATCAGTAACTGGGGGTGATACTGTGTCACTGGGTAAAATATCTTGTTCTGAAAAGCATTTCGCCCAGCACCATCTATTAGTGAGTCTTGCCTGAATCAATTATCCTACTGTTGGTTGTAAAATATTGATTTTGTAAATCTGTCATTTCTAATATATTTATTAGCTGGCATATATCTGTAAAGAAGAAATTTCCCCTGTGCTTCCCACCCACTTCACCATTTTTTAAAAAAGTATAACTATAGACTCCTGGGGTTTTTTTCCCACATATACACACAATATGTTATAATGAGCTGAAGTCATTATTTTATTTTATTTTTTGTTACCAGGGATTGAACCCAGGGGCCCTTAACTATTGAGCCACATCCCCAGCCCTATTTTGTATTTTATTTAGAGACAGGGTCTCACTGAGTTGCTTAGGACCTCACTAAGTTGCTGAGGATGGCTTTGAACTTGTGATCCTCTTGCCTCGGCCTCCTGTGTCACTGAGATTACAGGCATGTCCTGCTGCACCCGGATTTCATCATTTTATTGATGTTCTAATTGTCTCAACTTTGGCCAATGGGGTCCCCTTTGAGCAGAGTACTGTGTCCTCTTGGCACATGCACAGTTGCCTTTGAGCACTTTCTTGCTTTCTGACATAATATTATTTCCCAGCATTATTTGTTACTTTCCTGAAGGGCATTGTTTGGGGGAAGATACAATGAATTCCATTTTGGACATGCTGTATTTGACTTTGGTATATCTCTCTGACATCTAGTGTCTAGTAGGCAGAGTAATCAGTTTGCTTATTAGTAGTCTCCCAGAAGAATGCGAGCAAGATGACCCCTTGGGAAGGAAAGGAAATGATTAGGGCTTTCATTTAGACTCATTTTAGCTATTTTCCACATTTGTATTATATAGAGGTTTTATAATATATAGAGTGATTAGTACTGCATGTATGTCACATGTAAATTAATAAGGAAGGGTCTATGCAAAAATTTTAAAATATAACAGACAAAAATATTTGCAGAATCCTGGTATAATTGTGGTTGAAGCCATGGATTTAAAGGAATCATTTGGGAAGTCTTTCTAGAATAAGAAGAGCAAAGGATGTAGAATAGAAGCATGGAAAAGTCCTGATCTGGACTTCTTCTGGAGTAGAAGAAAGGAAAGTAGGGGAAAGCTAGCAAAGAAGGAGAAAAACCTGAGAGAGTGATACCACCAAACCATGCACAATAATGGAAGTGCCAGCAGTTTTGTATATCAGAAAGAGGCTAAGGGGCTGGGAGTGTACCTTAGTGATAGAGCACTTGCCTTGCAGGTGTGAGCCCCTGGGTTTGATCCTCAATAAAATTAAATAAATAGAATTAAATAAATAAATAAAGATATTATGTCATCTACAACTAAAAATAATATTTAAAAAAGAGAGAGAGAAAAAAAGGCTAAGGAAAAGAGGCCAGAAGTGTGTCCACTGAATATGTCAATTCCGAGGCTGTCATAATGCTGCCTGATTACAGTGGTCTGAGAAACAGATGTTAGGAGGTATGTAGCAAGTGAGGACAACTCAAGAACTGTGGCTGCGAAGGGAAGGAGAGAGATCCAACATATCCTGGAAGAGTGTGTGGAATCAGCTACCTTGATAGTCACTTTAGCTGTGTAGCAAATACAACTCAGCTGTGAAGTGGAGGTAATGACAGTATATAGCGTGGGCTTTTGAGAGACCTGTGAAGGAGTCTAAATCTTAGACACAGAGGAACTGCAGATGTTTGCCTTGATGTAGCTACAGGTGAGGGCAGCCCAAGTATATTTTGGGAAATGTAGTTCAACAGCACAGAGCCAGCAATGGAGTATGTGCTCAATATGTATCTGCGAAATAGCAATGACCTTCAACTTTCCACAGTGGCTGTGCCCAGCCTGAGGTTCTCTGGTGTTATCCCTTATATGACCTAATAATAAACTGGCCTGGAGCAAAACTAGGACAGCCTCTATTCTGTCTTAGCACAGCCTGTCTTCCATTTGGAGTCCTTTTCTGTCCTATTGAAGTGTCACCTTGCTGTGGGGCCCACAGTCTTATTTCATGTCCCTCCTGGTCCAGTCCTTGACTCCTCTTCTGAACAAGGCTGCCATTTTGGATTCTCCTTGTACTTGGACTCCAGCAGCATTGGTTGTTTTGGGGAGTCTTGTGCCCTGCTAGATGTTACTAGGAAAGTAACCTGTGTTGAAAGGAGACCTTGAAATGTGCTTATGGGAAATGCACTTTAGCCCTACCTCAGGTGAGAAGCCACAGAAAGGGCCCAGGTGTACAGGTCAGGGAGGCTTGCATTCTCCTCTGCTTCCAATTCCTACAATGGAGGGTCTTGGGCAAGAACTCAAGCCTGTCAGGCCCAGTTTCCTCACCCTTAAAATGGGGAAATTGATGATAATATCTAATCTGCAGATCATTATGAGAATTAAATGAAGTAATCCTGAAAAAGTTCTCAGTATGTCATGGTAAATTTGTTATTAAATTCATTCATTCATTAAACATGCATTAAACATATATTTTGAGCCAGACATGGCCTAGGCACGGAGGATATGGCTTAGAGATGGTAAAAAAGAATAAATTCTTGCTCTCATGAAGTTTTCATTCCACTGAAGGGAGAGGGAAAGAAACCAAATAAATGTATAATAAAGTGTCAGATAATAATAACTTCTAAGAAGAAAGCTAAATAGAGGTAGAGCTGAGGGAATGAATGGGAGGGTGAATTGAGCTAGGTGATGGGAAGAGCTCCCTAAGGAAGTGACCACAATTAGAGACCTAAATGAAGTGAGAGGCCCTAAGGTGCATGATGTTGGGAGCTTGAGCATCCCAGGTGGGGGGAACAGCAAATATGAGAAACCTCAGACAGGAGCATGCTGGGAGGACACCATGAATGTGCACGTGTATTTGGGGTGGGAAGCAAAAGGAGATGAGATCGGAGAGGTAGGCAGAATGCAGATCACTTTGAGTCTTGCTGGTCACTGGAAGAATTTTTGGTTTGATTTTATTCTAAAGATGTTAGAAACCATTGGAGAGTGAAAACACAGAGAGATGATATGACTTATTTTGAAAATGATCCCTCCAGTTGCTGTGTTGGGGATGGATTGTAGTGTGGACAAGAATGGAGCAGGAAGATCAATTAGGGGTCTCCCCCAGGTATCCAGGTAGGAGATGCTGGTTACTTAGACTAGGGAAGAAATGGTGGACATTCGAGAAGTGGTCAAATTCAGGATATATTTATTCAAGTTAGAAGTTGACCATATTGCTGATCCATTGTGAGAGGAAAGAGAAAGAGTGAATCGAGGATAATGCCAGGGCTTTATTAGGTCTGAGTAGCTAGGCAAATGGTATTTGATATGGTTTGTATCTGTTTCTCAAAGTTCACGTGTTGGAAACCATCCCCAAGGCAACAGTGTCAAGAGGTGGGGCCTTATGAGAGCTGATTCGGTCATGAGGTCTCTGCCCTCATAACTGGATTGTCATGGGAGAGAGTTAGTCATCACAAGAGAGGGCTCCTGATAAAAGGTATAGTTCAGATTCCTTCCTCACCTGCCATCTTGCCTTCTCCCATGAGACGACAACAAGAAGGCCCTGCCAGATATGAGCTTCATGACCTTGGACTTCCTAGCCTCCAGAATCATAAGCCAAATAGATTCCTTTCCTTTGTAAATTACCCAATTTGCAGTATTCTGCTATAGCAGTGCAAAAAAATTAAGACAATAGTTATAATTTTTTTTTAGATTGGGTATGTTAAACATAATCAGCTAAGAAAACATCTTGACATTCAACCTTATTTAATGACTATGTGCAGTACTCTTGAGAAGATACAGGTTCCAAAACCACTCTCAGGCTTAGTGGAAAAGCAGAAGTTGACAGGTTAGCTCTCTCCACCATGGGCACAAGGCAGGGCTACGTGGCTTACATTCTAAATAGTTTATCAACCTGGGCCTAGACTAGTGGTTCTCAAAGTGCAATCCGTAATCCCTGGAACACAATATCAGTATCATCTGGGAACTTGTTAGAAATGCCGGTTCTCAGGCCTTGCCCAAGACCTGCTGAATCAGAAACTCAGAAAGTGGGCCCAGCACTCTGTTTTAATGAGTCTTCCAGGTGATTCTGGTGTACACTCAATTTCAAGAACCTGGCCTAGGTGTTTGTGTGCTGATGGGCACATGGAGAAGGCTGCAATGTTCCCTGAGGATGGATTATCATGTGTGTGTGTCTCCAGGAAGGGTCTGTGTGACAAGAGACATTTTCTTGGAAGGAAAAAGCCCTAACTTTGGTACAATTAGAACCCTTTATTTGGTTAACATGGCTTGATTAATACATCTGCAGAGAGAGGGTATTCCTATTCCTTTGCTCCTAGAATTTCAGATTTTATTCCTAAAATTTGTAACCTTCACAGCAATCTGCATGGTTAAAATGAAAGAGTACCTTATATCTAACCTAGGGTCAGAGTTATAAAGGAAGGATCCCCCAAATGTGGCTGCTGAAGTCATTTATGGTGGCTATGAGAGCCATTGGACAGGAGAGGAAGAAAGGAACTTAAGGTGGGGATGTCTCCCTACCCCCCAAAGTACCCTAAAGATGTTCCTTCTATTAAGTTGTCTATCCTTTAATCTTGAGGGCATTGGGGCTTCGTTTTTATAAAGGGGCCTCTTCTCCTCCTTTTAAACAAAAAAGATTACTCTTGAAAAGAAGTCCCTAAAGATGGGACAGGCCATATTTCTGGTGCAGCCTGTTTCTCTTCACTCCAACTGGCAGTTGTCAGGAGCACCTTCTGATGACTGGGGGTAAGTTGGATTCTCTGATCCTTAGCTTCCTTCAGTGGTCAGCTGATACATTGGTTCCTGTTCCGTATAGTAATCACTGAATGCTTGCTCACAGCGGGGACACAGGTGCCAAGGAACAACTGGAGAAGCATAAGGTCTACATTCTCTCAAATGGCAGTACTGTCAGAGAATACTGCCCTCCCATCCAAAACTTCCAAGGTGCGTTGTTATAGGACGGGTTACCCTCTGTGCTCTGTTTAGGGTCTCTTCAACTAACTTGATGACCCCAAAATGTCCTTACCCGTTTTTAGGGCTGTCTTCCTCTTCTACCCTTGTAGTATGCCACAGGCCATTGGCACTGCTCACATCATAGACAATTTCCATTTCTCAGCCCACCTGACTTCCCAGCAGCATTTGGAACCAATGGCCAACCGCCATCTTGAAAGTGAATTTCCCCTTGGCATCTATATCTCCAATCTACTTTTTTGCTCACTGGTTGCTAGCAGGTGCCTGTCAATATGGCCATTTCCTGAAGTTTGTTCCTCAGGGGAAGTCTAGCCTTGGCCATTTTCTTTCTCCTCCATTCCTGGGATTTTTTTTTTTTTTTTTGTCAATTTACCCCTATCTGCCTATATTCTGGTGTGTCACCATCTCTATCTTCCAGCCTAGATCATCCTTTCAGTAACAGACCCTACATTTCCCTGGAGTCTCAAGGCCTTCTCAAATACAGCATGTTAATAATGAGCTTATCTTCTGCATCTGGAAATCTGCTCCTGGCCTTTGCCCCTGATAACAGGGAACTGCTTTACCATCCTTCCAGTCCCTCAAGCCCGACCCTTGTGCACTATCCTCACCTGACCTTGTGTACTTCTTCCTCCTCCTCCTCCTTATCAATCACTCACCCAGTTTATTGGGTCTACCTACAAAATATCGCCTAGATCCTTGTACCTCCCTCCAACTGCTTCTGCCCCGTTCTCACATTTCATTCCTTTCTCACACTCTTAGCCCCAGCTATACTAAGGTTCTCTTTTGCCTCCAGGTCTAAAACCAATTCACGGAGCTTCTCTCTCCCTGTAACACTTGGATCTTTGTCTCAACACCATTTTCCCTCTTTGCTGGCTAACTCCTCTTATTTCAAGTCTCAGCTTCGATGGCAACTCCTCCGGGAAGCCACCTCTGATCTCCCTGCTTACAGCCCATGATTGGAGTGAGTATCCTGTTCTGGGCTCTCACTGTACCATTAGTACCTATTTATTTATTTATTTTGCAGGGTCGGGGGGGGGGGGGGATGGCCTGGTTTCCACTTCAGCCATATGTGTTCAGTCTTATTCACTGCAACAGTCCCTGCACTCAGGAGAGTGTTGGCACATAGGGACAAAAAAATGCACAAGCTGAAGCAGCTATTGTGCAGCCCACCTTTAAACCATGCCTAGGACTCATCTGGGGCTTGGAGCAAGGCAGGTTGAGAGGGCGAACCTTGGGGAAGGGCCAGCAGCAGTTCCCTCTGTGGGCTTTCTCTGCATGTTTCCTCTGGCCTCAACACAGGTAAAGCAAAAGACCCAAGTAAGAACTGAAGGCACCTCTAAGCTCCCTTCATCTGAGCAGATGACCCTAGCAGCCTGGTGGGCAATGACCACCCTCCCCAGTTACCAAGCAGATTGTAAATATACATACACTGATGCAAAAATGGCCCTATTTGGCTCTATAATCTTTGCCCCATGGATGAAGGAGGAAAATGGCACCTGTTTCCAAACCCTCTTCTAGGGACACTAGAACCTTCTTTTTCTTATTCCCTGAGCCAGCAGGTCACATAATATGGCATTTGTCATGCTGGTTTGCAATTGTTTCTTTAGGGGAGCTCTTCAAAGGTCAGGACCAGATTTATCAAATTTTACTCATCTCTTGGATCTCAGCTGGTGGCAGGAGCCTGGCACAAACTAGGGGACCATAAGAATTTGCTGCATGAATATCCCAGGTATATTTTGTTTTTCCACTGGCTATAAGCCAGGAGTGGTAGAATAGAGCACTGCCAAGGACCCTTTCTGATTCCAGACACCCTGCCTATATCTCTCCATGTCGTGCATAGGAGAGATGTCATGGGCTGCTTTCAGGGTGGGCTGGTGCCACTAAATATGTAATAACAGTTCATGATGCAATATATTCCTAGGTCAAAGTGTGATGCAAGGGCAACGCTGCAACACCTAGCAACCAGGAAGCAATGCCAGAGGAGACAGGGAGGGTGCCCCTGGACCAGGGCCAGAGCTTAAGAGCTCATGCTTCAGGGAGTGTATCTGGGTGTTGTTGCCTCTGAATTTTGCAAACCTGTGTGAACTATCTGGAGAGGAACTCAAAACCTGGGACCCCCACCCTCTATGGCATTGGGGCAGATGTAAAACAGGGCCCAAGGGATTGTCCTTTTGCTTTGCCAGAAAGTCAGTGGATAAACAATGTGATTTCAGGAAGGAAACTGCCCCCGCCCACGGAGCCAAGATTCCTTTGCCTATGGATGCAGCCCAAAGAAATGAGGCATCTTAGGTTGGGTTTCCTGGGGAGCACGATTTGAGTCAGAGATTGGCATGCAAGAAGTTTATTAGAAGTGCCCATGGGAGCGACCCTTATTAGGGAGGAAGGGCGGCAGGATGGGACAGAGATCAGCTAAACTGCAATGCGGTTACAACAGACACCCCAGCTGATTCCTCAGGTGACTCCAGAGCTGGGATGGCCTTGTGTCCTGAACAAATGGGCCCGACCTTGGTACTGCCCTCCACCCTCAGGAAAAGAGTGTGACCTTGGGTAAAAATGCCCCTGTCAGCTGAGCGCAGATCTCAGAGAGGGACCCTGCAGCTGACAGTCCTGGTAGCTGGCAGAAGGAGCACCTGGGAGAAGACATCTGGACTTTGAAGCATCTGCATTAGGAGGCTAAAAATGCAGATATACCTGTGAGGCAACGAGCTGATTTCAGTTAGGAGTAAATGAGTGATACCAGGGCCATTTTGGAGAAGGCTTGGATAAGGGTCATGGAAGTGGATTTGATGTTGAGATGGACAGAAGCAAGGTCAGAGAAGTAAAGAGGATGTGTGGAGAGATGAATCTGGGAAATCTGGGGTCAGCCTCTGTACTAGCATTCTGTGACCCTAAGTCAACCCCTAAGAGGCATCTTGACTTCTGAGAGGCCTTGGGCAGAAGGCTATTTTAGTCTCACCCATGGCAAAGGAGAATTAGTGATGACAACTTCATCTGAGGGCTTTGGTTTTCAGGAAGAAAAAGGCCAAACCACAAGGCACACAGATAAAAATGAGCTCTTTTTTCATTTGACATAAGTTTTAAATCATTATCAGAATCTCAGAGGCTTGGAAAGGGTAAGTTCAACCCATTTATTTTACATAAAAGGAAATTGACTCAGGGAGAGGAAGTGACTTGCCCAAGGTCACTCAGATCATTAGTGTGAAAGTCGAAAATAGGCCCCAAGTCCTTGATCCCTAGTTCTGGGCTTATTCGTAACACTAGGCTTCTAAAATCAACCCTCAGCTGCTCAAACTCAGGCAGACTTCAGATTTGCAAAACAGTTTTGTCTAAGGTGTCTCTGTCTGTAGGAAGCTCCTATCCTTCATGAAGCTCTGGCTGCTGCTAGCCAGGGCTAGCAGCAGCGGAAGGCCAGCCAGCCAGAGAGACCGTGGAGACATTTGCATTTGGGTGAAAGGGGCTGATGGTCTTGGACTCACAGCTGAAGGTTTTCTGGGGTGGAAATTAAAGTGGCAGCAGGAAGCAGAATGCGACCTAATTAGCAGTTTGGTCTCTGAGGCTGACCTCCTTTCGGGAAAGCTGGCACTCATAAGAGCGTAAAGCAGCTGTCGCCTCTTGCCTGCCTGGCCAGGTGGGCTCAGAGCAGTGCCAGCCCAGCCGTCACCCCAGCCAGATGCCCTCCTGGGAAGAAGTCTCCCTGCTTATTCCCCCCCGCCTGCTCCTCTGAGCTCCCTCCGTCTATGGCTCCAAGCAGGGTTGTGAAAACAAGCAGTACTCTCAGCACGAAACCCCTTAAAAAGGAGGGAAGAGAGAAGACAAAAGCCTTTCATATCTCTGCGGGGGAAGCGGGAGGCTTGATGACTTGAATGGAGCTCAGGAGGTGGGGGGAGGGGAGAGCTGAGGGTGGTGCTGTGGGCAGTTGATACGTTCACCAACGTCTGGCACCTGTTGTTGTCTGCTGTGACCACACGTGCAGGCGACCCTGGGAGCTCCAGCTAAACAGGCAGGAGTGTAATTAATCCATTGTTTAGCATTATTGGAGCTCACTGCTGCGCGGATTCTTCCTGGCAGTTCTCCCAGCCGAATGAGGGAGGTTCGGCAGCCTGATGGTGGCGGTGGAGGCAGCAGCTCCCACTAGGAAATAATGTCTATGTGTTTGGCTCCTGCTAAGAAAGCCCGTGTTCTGTTTTGGTCCTCCTTGGTCTGCCTTGGTCCTCAGAGGCTGGCTGAGCTGTGAACCCTTTCTTATTCCAGTAGAGGCTGCTAAGATCCCTGCCTACGTTGATGCTGGGTCACTTATGTGGAGTGTGGGGTGGAAGCCACAAGCCACATACCAGATGAGAAGCCAGGCAACCAGGAAGCAGCGCAGTCTAATGCAGAGACCAGCCCCTGGCCTCTGGGCAAACCATCCACACTCTGCTCATAGCTCAACCAGCCCCTAAGGACCAAGGCAGACTGAGACAGACCAAAGCAGAATATGGGCTTTCTTACTAACAACCATGTACCGTTCTAAACACCCGACATATTTGCCCATTCAATTTTAATGACAACCCTATTCTCATAGATGCTATCATTATCCCTATTTTAGAGATGGGGTAAGGAGACACAGAGAAGTGAAGTAACTTACTCAAAGCAGCACAGCTAATAACAGGAGGTCAAGGTGGAATTCCATCATGGTTGTACTATATAACCTCTTCCTGGGGTGGTGGTCATCATGAAACAAGAACTTTTATTTTACATCACAATCTCTACAACCACTTTCCCAGGGGACTTTCTATCTCTGCTACACAGATTCAGATTATTCAGTGGAGGGGTGCTGGGGTTTGGATATGGTTTGGCCCCTTCAAAATTGATTTGGAAATGCGGTCTCCAAAGTAATAGTAATGTAAGATAGTGAGACGTTTGAAAGGTGTTTGGGTCTTGGGGGCTCCCATCTTGTGATGGGATTAATGGAGTTCTTGAGGGACTGGGTTACTTCTCAAGAGAGGGAACAGATTGTTATAAAAGTGAATTTAGCTTCCTGGTCTTTCTCCTGCTGCCTCTCTTGCCATGTGACCCCTTCTGTGTTTCCATCATGAAATGAAGCATCCTTCTGTCCTCCCTAGTTGCCGGGCCCATACTCTTGAACTTCCCAGCTCCTGAACTGTGACTGAAAATAAATATCAGTTACCAATCTGTGGCTTTGTTACAGCAACATAAGTTGAACTAAGACAAGGGGACTTGCTGGCTCTTAGCATACATTTTTGTGGTCGTCTGTGTTTGAGAATCCTGGAGATAGGGGTTTACTGCAGCTCAGTGATTCTCAAACTTAGTTGTAAAGAGCAGATGCCATCGGAAATACGAGCACTTCCAATTCCTCAACCTCTTGGGACCCTCTGATTTCTGCTGTTAGGCCATAATGATTTGCATATGGTATCCCCCAAAGCTCTGTGTTAATGCAGGAATATTAAGAAGGGAGGTAATTGGACTGTGAGAACTGTAGCCTCATCAGTCTGTCCTAGTTGGAAGGGACCCACTGGGTGGTAACTTTAGGTGGGTGGGGCGTGGCTGGAGGAGGTGGGTCCCTGGGGATGTGCCCTGGAAGGCTGCATCCCCTCTGCGGCCCCTCCCCTCCCCTCTGCTTCCTGACCCCACCCTGAGCTGAGCAGCTCTCCTGTGAGGGCCCTTCTGCCATAACGCTGCCTCACCTTGGGCCCAGAGCAATAGGGTCAGCCGTCTATGGACCGAAACAAGGAGCCCCAAATAAACTTTTCTTCCTCGAAATTGTTCTTGTTGCATATTTTGGTCATGTCAAGGCAAAAGCTGACTAAAACAGGCCCATCATTGGGGTTTTATCACTGCCTTCCTCTAGTGGGGACAGGAAGACTCAGTCAGCTGCCTCTTCACTCTGAGCCAGTGCCTGTAGCCAGGAAGACTAGAGAAGCCTACTTTTTTTTTTTTTTTTGGTACCAGGGGCTGAGCCTGAGGTGCTTCAACACTGAGCCACATCCCCAGCCCTTTTTAATTTTTTATTTTCAGACAAGATCTCGCTAAGTTGCTGAGGCTGGCCTTGAACTTGTGATCTCCTGCCTCAGCCTCCTGAGCCACTGGGATTACAAGAGTGTTCATCTTGATTGCATAGCACTGCTCTGAGGCAGCCTCACAGGGCTCCCTGATTCTCAGAGCAGACAAAGGCAACCTGAAGGGCTGGCTGAGGCTCACGAAGCAGCCTCCTTGGTGGCTGTTCCTTAATTGGATGTTTATTGGATTGCCAGGGCTGGGACTTGCTGGCTCTCTGTTTAAAAGCACACAGAAGCCCTTCTTGAGACAGTGGGGGGAGGTTTTTTTGCTTCACTGGACCCTCGAGGACAGTGGATAATGTTTTCCTGTCTCTTCTGATTCCTGGGAACACATTCCTGATACTTGACATTGTCAAAGAATAAAACAAGGACCACCCAAGCCCATTTGTGTGTGTCTGTGTGTGTGTGTGTGTATGTGTGTGTGTGTTTGGCAGATGAGGGCGCATAGGCTGGTGAGTGGTTATCTGAAGAGGCTGGTCAAGAGTTTTGAAGCGCTGGATGCCTTTAGTGGGTCTACTAATTTACGATCAAAACCTAGTTTTCTGGATTGAATGGGAAAGAGCAAGGCTCTGTACATAGATGATTGAAACAAATGTAATTATTCATTGGTTGGTTAGAAAAGTTTCTTCATAAGATCAGAGGAGTAGACAAAGGGGAATGAAGGGAAGGGGGGAGGTATGAGACAGAGAAAGACAGTGGAATGACTCTGACTTAACTTTCCTGTGTACATTTGTGAATATACCACAGTGAATCTCACCATCATGTACATTCACAAGACACTAATTAAAAAAAAAAACTACAAATAAAAACCAGAGAGATCAGTAGAGTAGAGCAAAAGGAACAAGGGGAGGGAGGAGGGGAGGGGAAGAGTAAGTGCTGAGGACTGAATTAGAAAAAAATATATTTTGTGCTTTTATAATTGTGTCAAAATGATTCCTATCATCATGGATAACTAAAAAGAATCAATAGCTGGGCACAGTGGCACACACCTGTAATCCCAGTGGCTCACACGTGTAATCCCAGTGGCTCAGGAGGCTGAGGCAGGAGGATCACAAGTTCAAAGCCAGCCTCAGCAATTTAGCGAGGGGCTAAGCAACTCAGTGAGACCCTGTCTCTAAATAAAATACAAAATAGGGATGAGGATGGGGCTCAGTGGTCGAGTGTCCCTGAGTTCAATTCCCAGTATCTCCCCACCAAAATAATATATAAATAAATTTAAAAAATAAAAAGAACCAAAAAAAATGGTCTTCAATTAGGTCCAGTGAGGGCCTGGCATCTTGGGTTCTCTGACCACACAGTATCCTCTTCAATACCTCCCAAGTAAGTGCCACTGTAAGTGGAAAATTGTCCATTTACAACTTTCCTGGATTATGGATGTTACAGGCCCCGAAACACATGCACATCTTTTCCCTGAGGTCACTTTGAGTCCGGTCTGGGCTGGGTCAGCTGCCAGCAGCCCATCAGAAAAGACAGCTGTTCCTGATCCTTAAGCACTAGGTTGCTGATCCTTTCTTAGAAGAGCATAGCATAGCCAGCAAGGTGCCCAAAAGGGGGCAAAATTTAAGGAGACATGCATTTTGAGGATCATGCAAGTTCAGAGTCAGTCCTGACGAGTAAGCATTCCCTTAAATACTGATCTGGTCTTGGCCTAGTCACCATTTCTCAAGCAGTAAAGGTGAGTGTTTGCAGATTATCAGCATTACTATTGAACATTCTCTTTGCATGAACTGTGATGGTATTCTTTCCAGATATAAGATATTTTCAGTTGCTCTTGTTTGTTCCATGTTAGAAATGGATAGGGTATGTTTCCTGGATCTGTGAGGAAGGAATGTCAGGATATGTCAACTCTTGACAAGGATCTCCCTAGTCACAAGGCTTTTTACTTATGTGGCCAGATTTGAGTGGTACAAGCCCCTAACAGAGCTGCACTTGGGGTACTCTCACTGTTCCCGGCCACAGGCATTTTGTTTACTACAGATATTTATTTGAAGTTTCAGGCCACATGCAAATAACTCATGTCAGACAGGATTCTTTTTACCTGATCATTCTAAAACAGCATCAAGAGGACCAGCACAGGAGAATGGCATCCTGATTCCAGTTTACTCAGTGTGGCTGCTACTATGGTTTTCTACAAAAGCATTTGAGTTCAATATCAGATATACTGATTTACAAATAACTATAGCCCTATGGGGGAACTCCACAGCAACCAAATCATCCATGCCCTGGCTCCCAGTTAAACTGGGCCTCAGCCATTCACAACAGATAAAACTTCTATTTTTTCAAAAATATTTTTTTAGTTGTAGATGGACATAATATCTTTATTTCTTTATTTTCAAGTATTTTTTTTTATTTTATTGGACCTTTCATTTATTTGTTTATTTGTATGTGGTGCTGAGGATCAGACCCAGTGCCTCACACATGCTAGGCAAGCACTCTACCCCTGAGCCACAACCCCAGCTTCTTATTTATTTATTTTTATGTGGTGCTGAGGATCGAACCCAGGACCTCATGCGTGCAACGCAAGTGCTCTACCACTGAGCTACAATCCCAACTCTAAAACTTCTATTTTTAATAGTTTCACATGAAGGTAAGTTATAGGTAGGGCAGTTCTGATGGCAAGGCCTACCTCCTGCCCCAACATGTTCCAGACCAAGGATGTGTCATGAGAGCATTCTCATCTCTGGGAGAATCAGTCCTTTCTGTATAAATTCAATTGTCCCTGTTTGTTTATCTCATGTTGTCACTATTTTCAATTGTTTCCTCTTGTTCTGTCCTTCAAAAACACAGGGATGAGGGCTGGGGCTGGGGCTCAGTGGGAGAGCGCTTGACTAGCATGTGTGAGGCACTGGGTTCCATCCTCAGTACCGCATATAAATAAATGAATAAAATAAAGGTCTGTCAACAACTAAAAAAAAAAATTAAAAAACAAAACACGGGGTGAGCCAGCCACCAACTGCTCAGTAACAACCCTTCATGTGTGGGATCTGAGAGACACACGGGAGAGTGCAGGGTTAATGTGAGAGTCACATTGCAATTTATTCATGTAGGAACCTCAGGAAGTTTTGTTGTTGCCTGTTTTTTTTCCTGAACATCAACTAAGCATAATGAAGTCAGTCCAGGATGGGCTTCAAGCCCAAATCCACTTGCTTTGGGATTCGTCACTCAGGCTCCTATATTAAATTCACCTTGGGGTCTATGGTAAATTTTATGAAATGTTACTTTCCTCTTTACAGCTAGCATAAACATTTATTATACATCCTGTGATATATGTTTCCAGGAAGTAAGGAAATGCTGTTGTGGAAAGATATGATTCCCAACTGATTTGAAATATAGACGAATAGCATGTTTTAGAAAGGGGCCAGGACTTTAATGGAAAAAAAGTAGTTATCAGATTTTTTTTTCTTGTCTTTCTTTGCCTTCTCTTCTGGCACCAGTTAAAGGAACATTTCTCATCCTTCTCCCCATGCACACAAAAGATGATACCTGATATGAAATGCTGTCAAATCCTGCTTCATTAAAGCCCACAAAAGCTAATGCACAGCTTCCCTCACACTGCCCTAAAATGGGAACAAAGAAGCAGAATAATGTCAAAATAGAACACAAAGGAAAAGAGTTTGTCCTCTGGGCCTGGCAGATGAAAGCTATCAGGAATCATCTGTGAATGTTAGGCCGGGCCAGTGTTTCTAGGACTCATTTCATGGATGATGGGGGATTGCCAGACTGGGTGACTTGTGTAAACACAGCAAGAGTACAGCTAAGGGCCTTCTACAAGGGCCTAAGCCATTCTCCTCTCATCCATGTAGTCATAGGCAACAAGAGGGACTCTATCTCAGGACAGGGACAGCTAAAGAATCAGGGAATACAGACTTCTCACTTATTTTCCACGTGACAGAATGCTCTTTGAAGAGGAAAGTGTTCAAACTCTTATGGTTTGGATGTGAGGTGTCCCCCAAAAGTTCACGTGCAAGACAATGCAAGGTTCAGAGGAGAAATCATAGGGATTAACTGAGTGTTAACTGAAGGCAGGTGGTTGTGGCTGGAGGAGGTGGACATTGGAGGTGTGGCTTTGGATACATATTTGTATCTGGCCAGTGGAGTCTCTCTCTGCTTCCTGATCATCATTTGAGCCACTTCCCTCTGCCACACTCTTCTGTCATGATGTTCTACCTCATCTTGAGTCCTGAGGAAGGGAGCCTGCTGTCTATGGACTGAGACCTCTGAAACTGTGATAAAATAAACTTTTCCTTCCCTAAAATTGTTCTCGTCAGATTTTTCAGTCACAGCAGCAAAAAAAGCTGACTAAAACCATAGCTGTAAGAAAAAGGAAGTCCCAGAAAATGTCTGATCACTATTGGTGGCATACATAATGATGAGGACCAAATTACTTTGCTTTGTGGCATATTAATAGGGTTTAATAAAAGTCACAGATGGGGCAAATGTATTTCATCAGGTCAAAATGTGATCCTGTGGGCTGTGAGTCACTAAAGTGACACCATCAGGAAATGGCAGAGGTAGAATTTGAAATCCAGCATTAGAGGGTGTGATGATATGACACTATTACTACCTCACAATGCCTGTTCACTTAAGTTCCTGGCATGTCTGTCACCCTCTTTCATTGTTCTGCCATCCATAGGTAAAGTCACTTGCTGGGATGTTGTCACTGGGATCTGGGAGGAGAGAGACAGTAAGGGATGAACAGCCACTGTGATCAACTCTCTTTGGTTGGCAAGTCAGGTGCATCTTATTTGGCCTTACCCAAAAGCCGAGCCTGAGACAAGTATTTGAGAACAGATGTTTTGTTCAGGAGAAGATTCCAAAGAGCAGAAGTGAGAGAGGAGTGATTGAGAGACAGGGATGGAGAGAAAAAAACATATAAGGGCTCATTATCAGGATCCAGTTTGAATTGGACCTTTTAAGAAACATAAGAAATGCCAACAGTCACCAGAAACTGAAAGAGGCAAAGAATAATTCTCCCTTGGAGCTTCCAGAGGGAGTCCAACTCTGCTGTCACCTTAATTTCAGACTTCTGGCCTCTAGAAATGCAAGAGGATACATTTCTGATGTTTTAAGACACCCAGTTTGTGGTAATTTGTTATGGCAGCTGTAGGGAACTTATATACTAGATGTTTGCTAGTCCTTCAAATTTGAAAAGAGAGAACCATTGCCTTGGAGAGAGTGGCATAAAATATTACTTAAACAATTAAAATAATTATTATGTAGTAATAGCCTTAGTGGAAGTGTGTGCAAAGCTATGTGGGAGTGAAGAATGGTTTATACAATGAGATCACATAATAGTGCAGAACCATATAATGATTAAAAGAGCTGCCTGGGTTCAATTCCTGGCCCACTACTTACTCCACCATATATAGTTGTATATCCTGATTAAGTTGATTAACCTATCTGGGCCTCAGTTTCCCAACTGTAATGCAGGGATGGCAATAATGATACTTTTTTCATATGGGGTTTTATTGAGAGTTGAATGAGATAATACATTTAAAATCCTTAGGAAAAAAAATAATTCCTGGTAGACACTCAGTAGATACTATTCAGGAAGAACTTTCATGCAATAAGGTATTCTTTCTCATAGTGTCCCTGATAGTGTGCTACAGGTGGATTCTCATCGAGTCTGGCTGGAAAACTGGAAAGGAGAAACAATTTTTGTTGATATCATAGAGAAGAAGAATCTTATGGGGGGCTGGGGATGTGGCTCAAGGGGTAACGCACTCACCTGGTGTGCCTGCAGACCAGGTTCGATCCTCAGTACCACATACAAACAAAGATGTTGTGTCCGCCGAAAACTAAAAAATAAATATTGAAAGTCTCTCTCCCTCCTCTCTCTCTCCCTCTCTCATTCTCTCTTTAAAAAAAAAGAATCTTATGGGAAAACCTTAATGAAGTTGTTTATGAATCTCTGGTATTTTCCCAGACCTGTGTATTAATGCATGCAATCTCAAACTTCGTATTAAAAATGTTTGAGAAATGAATGAAGAGACTGACCAATGTACAAGCACAACACTGGCTATTGGGTTGTGCACCCATGAGCTAGGGCTCACTTGTGTAGCAAAAGTATTGCAAATAGAACCAGAAATGAAACCACAACCTATACAGGGATGGTCAGAACTTGCAGACTGAACACAACTAGGTCAATTCCTGACAAGACAAACAAAGGAAAAGAAAAGAAAAGACAAATACAAATGTGCTTCATAGGATATAAGCAAGACCCAGAATTCAATAACATAATATTCAATACATCTAGAATACAATGCCAAATTGCATAGCATACAAAAAAGAAAGATATAATGCTGAGGGAAAAAAAAAGCTAAAATTGTCAGACTAAGATTTTAAAATAGCTTTCTTCTTTCTTTCTTTCTTTCTTTCTTTCTTTCTTTCTTTCTTTCTTTCTTTCTTTCTTTCTTTCTTTCTTTCTTTCTTTCTTCCCTTCCTTCCTTCCTTCCTTTCTTTCTTTCTTTCTTTCTTTCTTTCTTTCTTTCTTTCTTTCTTTCTTTCTTTCTTTCTTCCTTTCTTTCTTTCTTTCTTTCTTTCAGTTTTGGGGATTGAACCCAGGGTCTTGCACATGCTAGGCAAGCATTCTATTACTGGGCTATACCCCCAGCCTCTTAAAACAGATATAAAATTCTCAAAGAAATAGAGGTGACCACTGTTGAGACAGATGGAAATATTGGAAGTTTCAACAACAACAACAACAACAACAACACTCACACACACACACACACACACACATACACACACATATATATATACATAGACAGATTCATATATGGATATAGAAGATATGAGGTGTCTGTATATAGAGCTCCTGTGTGAATACCCAAATGGTTAGAAGTGAAATGATTAGATTATGAGAGCTATAACTCAACCAGTAGATTAGCCCATTTGATGAATTAATAATTTTAAAGAGCTACTGTAATGGGTGGTAAACCATGATCCTCAAATAAACTTTTCTTCTCCAAGTGGTTCTTATCAGGTTATTTTCGTCATGGTAGTGGAAAGATACAATATATCTATAATATATACATATATCTCAGTAGAAAATTTAAAAATAAAAACATAAGAAAAATCTCACTGGATGAGCTTAATAACACAATGTAGACAGTGGAAGACAGGAACAACAGAAATTAACCAATCTGAATAACAGAGAAAAATATGGAGAATATGAACAAACCCTCATGAACCTATGGGACAATATCAAAAAGTCTAACAATCCATGACATCAAAAAAAAGAAGAGGCGGGGCTACGGTTGTAGCTCAGTAGTTTGATCCTCAGCACCACATAAAAACAAATAAATAGGAGACCCCCTTCATTATACAGAATTCAGGTATGACGATGTGAGGAAAAAAAAAAAGAAGTGGGTCACATTAGATTGGGTAGAGAGAAGTGATGGGAGGGGAGGGGAGGGGAAGGGGGGAAAGGAAGGACAGCAGAATAAAATAGACATTATTATTGCTGTATGTATATACATGACTGCATGACCAATGTAATTGTGCAACCTGTACATTCAGAAAAATGAGAAATTATATCCCATCTGATTCAAATGTATGATGTCAAGATCATTGTACTGTCATGTATAACTAAGTAAAACAAATAAAAAAACAAACAAACAAACTCAAATAAATAAAATAAAGGTATTGTGTTCAACTACAACTAAAAATAAATATAATAAAAGAAGAGGTGAAACAATTCTATGTTGAAAAATATTTGAAGAAAGCTTGCCCCTAAACTATTCTAATTTGGAAAAATACATAAATTATAAATTCAAGAAAATGAGCAAACCTCAATAAAATAAAACTAAAGAAATCCATAGCATAATAATCAGACTGAGAAAAACTAAACAGAAGAAAATACAAAAATCACCTCTCCGAGTTGAAAAATAATGCATTGCTTATAGGGTAACAATGATCTAAAGAACTCTGGAGGCCAGAAGGAAGGGATACAATATTTTTCAAGTACTGGAAAAAAGAATGGTTAACCTGAATTCTATATTTAGTAAAACTACTTTTCAGGGCTAAAAGTAAAATAAAGATATCCTCAGATGAAGAAAACTTTTATTGCCAGAAGAACTGTTCTAAAATAATTTCTAAAGAAATTTCTTGAAAAGGAAGGGAGATATTACCAAAAGGAAGCATGGAATATTAGGAATGAAGTAAGAAAATCAGGAATGCTAAATGGCAAATGCTTATTTACTACTATTAAAAAATCTTTGCTGAGTAAAAGTTGTGTGTGGTGGTACACCAGCTACTCTGGAGACTAAGGCAGCAGGATCATTTGAGCTTAGGAGTTTGAGATCAGCTTGAGAAACATAGCAAGACCTTGTCTCAGGAAAAAAAAAATCACTGAATAAATAAAATTAAACGTTTCTCTTTACTTGAATTTTTATAAAGTTTGAAAATTAATGAAAAAATTATAACATTTTATGATAGTATCTGCTGTGTTATTAGATATGAAATATAAGATAATTATAATATAAATGTGAAAGGATAAAGGACTATGCCGCAGTCTGGCTGGGCACAAATCAGGAGTCACTGAAGCAGGAACAAACTTTATTTCTGAACTCCACCAGTACACTCCACACACGCTCCCCAGGAACTCTCCCGAATGCCCACGCACGCGGCCTTCTCCCGGGACACACCACACACCAACCAGAAATCCCTCCTCCGGCACTTTGCCAACCAATGGGAACTCTCTGGGAATCCCTGCAAGAACCAAAGTAGCATGAGAACTCCAAAGTAGCCTGCCAAGGCGGACAGTAATGGCTTGCCTCTCAACCAATACTGTTGGCAAAATGCCAGGGGCCGTTCTGACTCGGCTGTGGCTCTCAGCAGGACTACTAGTAAATTTCTATATTCCACTTAAAGTGGTCAAATATCATCTCTAATTAGGGTGGGAAAAGTTAAGTATGTATATCCTAATACCTAGAGAATTCAGTCAAAAGTTTGTGAAAAGAGATAGTCAATGGAATAGAGTACCTAAAATATAACCAAAAATATTAAAATAACCAAAAGAAAACAGGCTAAAAGAAATAGGAATTAAAAAAAAAACAAACAGAAAACAACAAAATGGTATATATCATATTGACAATTACATTAAATAAAAGTGACCCAAACACACCAATTAAAAGACAGAGATTGTCATAATGGATTTTCTAAAATGACCAAACTCTATATTGTTAACAAGAAACTCATCTCAAATATAATGCAGAGCAAGGTTAAAAATGATAGAAAAATATATACACTAATCAGAACAAAGGGGAAGTGATATACTAATATCAGAGACTTGAGAGCAAAGTAAGTTACTGAGGGGAGACATTGCATAATGATGAAAGAACCAATTGTTGAGAAAACAAAAGACTGAATGTTCTCTCTGATATGCAGATGCTAACACACAATAAGCGGGGTGTTTGGGGTAGGGAAAAATAGAAGTTTACTGGATTAGACAAAGGGGAATAAAGGGAAGGGAGGAGAATGGAAATGGGAAAGAAAGCAGAATGAATTGAACATTACTTTCCTATGTTCACATATGAATACACAACCAGTGAAAGTCCACAACATGTACAATCACAAGAATGGGTACTTACACTCTATGTGTGTGTGATAGGTCAAAACACACTCTACTATTACGTATATCTAAAACAAAACAAAAAAAGAACCAATTGTTGGGAAGACATAACACTAAAAGCATATGCAAATAATAATATAACAATAAATGATATAAAGCAAAAACTAACTCACCTGAAAGAAAATATAGACAAATCCACAATTATAATCACAGTCTCTAGTACTCCTTCTCTACAGTCAGGAGACTAGACACAGAAAATAAGCAAGAATATAGAATAAGTGAAGTACCCCATCAAATAACTGGATCTAATTGTCAGTTTTAGAAAATTTTACCTAAAATCAGCAAAATACATATTATTTTCAAGTAAACATGGAATAAAGTAAACATGTAAACATGAATTTTAACAGATTTAAAGGATCTGAGATCATACAAAGTATGTTCTTTGCTCATAATGAGTTATACTTTAATTCTCTGAAATTAAACTATCACTCATTAACAGAAAGCTAAGAGGAAAATTCTCAAAAACAGTTGAAAGGTAAGCACACACTCCTAAACAATGTCTCAGACAAAAATCAAGTGCCAAGGAAAATTACAAATTATTTTAAACAAAACAAAAATGAAAATACAACATTTAAAACCTGTGGGATATAGCTAATGCAATGCTTCAAGGCGAATTTATACCATTAAAAAGAAGGAAGGTCTAAATTAATAATCTAGACTTACATCTTAAGAACCTACAAAAAGAATGAAGTAAAGGTAACACAATCAGAAGAAACTAAGAGAGACAAAACTCAACAAAAGTGAGAGTATAAAAACAATAGAAAAAAATTAATAAAACCAAATCTGTCCTTTGAAAGGTTTACAAAGTTAATAAACCTATACCAAAATTGACAAAGAAGTAGAAAAATAATTCAAATTACAAATATTAGAAATTAATGAAGGGATATTACTACAAATCCAATTGGCATTAAAAAGTAACAAGGGAACACCAGGAAGAATACTACCTACATGGATTTGACAACTTAGATGATATAGCCCAATTCCTTGCAAACCACAAATTATCAAAATTTACCTAAGATGAAACAAATAATTCGTGCAACTTATAAACTATCAAATAAATTAAATTCATAGCTAAAAACCTCCCCCAAGAGAAAGCCTAAATGGTTTCACTAGAGGATTCTACCATACATAGGACATAAAACTAACTTAATACAATATCTTCTAGATTGTAGACAGGTATGGAACGCACCTAAGTTCATTTTGTGAGGCTAACATTGCTTTGATACCAAAACCAGAGAAATCAATACAAGAATAGAAAACTATTGCTATGATAGTTTATTTATCATATTGCTATGATAGGACATATAAATATATATGTCTTATCCCTCAAATATTCATGTGTGGGAAGCTAGGTCCCAGTTTTGAGACTAGGTAGAATCTTTAAGAGGTGGACTTAGTGGGAAGTAATTAGATCATGGGGGCATCACACTTAGGAGGGACTGATGCTCATTTCATGAAAGTAGATTAGGTTTCATGGGACTGGATTAGTTACTGTGAGAGGAGGTTGTCATAAAGCAAAGCCATTCCAAGTGTTTAACCAGTCCCCATTTTCTTCTCGCTACATTTTCAATACTCTCACCAAGTGCTGATGCCATCTACCATATTATAAAGTGGCATAAGGTCTTCACCAGAGATGGCTGCGGGAGCATGGACTTTTCATCCTTCAAAACTATGAGCCAAAATGAACTTTTTTCTTTATAAATTTGCTAGCCTCCAGTAAATTGTTACAGCAGTAGAAAATGGACTAAAAATGCTACATGAGGAAAAGGCATAAATATCCTCAAAAAGTATTACATAAACAAATTCAGTAATAATAATAATATAAATGGATGCACTGCAACTAAGAGGGCTTGAACCTGAAAATGAAATCCTTGTTCAGTATTCAAAAAACAAATATTCTAATAATAAACCATATGATCATATCTTTTAATGCAGAAAAGACATTTGACAATATTTAAAAATCCATTCATGGTAAAAGACCTCTCCACACACACGAGAAATTAAAGGAAACTTCCTTAGTCTGATAAAGGGCATTGACAGAAAACCTATATATAATACCCTTAATGGAGAAAGACTGAATGCTTTTCTGTATGATTAGCAAATAAGCAAGGATGTCCACTCTTACTGCTCCTACTCATCAACAAGGTGATAATCAGAAGTTCAATAAAGCAAGACATACAAATGAAGAAGAAAGAAATAAAACTGCCCCTCTTTGCAGATAATATTATGCTTCATATAAAAAACCTGAAAAAAATCAAAACTCCTAAAGAAATACATGACTTTAGGAGAGTTGAGGGGTACATGGTTGAAACAAAAATCCAATCATATTTCTATGTATTTGCAATGAATATTTGGAAATTGAAATGTAAATAATACCATTTCTAGAGGTTCTACAGAAAATGAAACACTTAAGTGTGAATCATAAAATATTATACACTACTGTTTAAAAACGCTCTACCATAATGAACCAAATGTGGAAACTACCTAAATGTCCTTCAAAAGGTGAATGGATAAATAAATTTTGTCATCTCCAAGCAATGGAATATTATTGAGTGACAAAAGGAATTTGTTAATGAGAAACAAAATAATTTGTACAAGTCTCAAAGGCTGAGTGAACAAATCAAGTCTTTTGGTAACATACCATGTGATCCCACTTTATATGATATTCTCTAAAAGAAAAAAAAAACTGTAGTGATAGGAAGCAGATCAATGGTTGCCAGGAGAGAGAGGAGAGGGCAAGAAGTGACTGCAAAGGGATTTCATGAAAGAGAGTTTTGGAGTCATGATACTGTTCTGCATTTGGATATTGGTGATGGTTACATGAATCAAAACATCTGTTAAAAGTCATAGAAATGAGTGTTGCACAAAATTTTACATCTACTATATGTTAACCTAAAAAATAAAATTAAAATAGAAAACTAAGAAAAAGGATACTGGAAAGATGACAGAATAGGAAACACCCAGGAATCTTTCTTGCCCTCTAGACAACGAGTACTCTAACACAATCTGTCTGATGTAACAATTTGGAACTCTGAGATCTATTAAAGACCCTCATCTTCCAGAGAAAGGCTTGGACAGTGAATTGTGACTAATTTCAGGTCTTAGCACAATAGCAGCCACCCATCCCCCACTGGAAATGTTTCCCTGGTACAGCCTGTATACATCTTACAGGACCCAGGGTAGACAAAATGAACCCTTTACTCCAAATATAGGAAATTTGTGCTCTGATCACTGATGGCAGATTTAAATCATAGAAATGCAGAAAAAAAGGGGTAGGCATTGCCATACTGCCTCACATTGTTGCAAGCCCCAAGCCCCATCCCCTTGCTAAAGTGATTTCCAAGAGATTTAAAGTGCAGTCACCATCCTTTGCTCCCTTCAATTTTTTTCTTTTTTTTTCCTTCTGAAAACCAGCCATTATGATTCAAAAAACTAATACACATTCAGAAGAGATTAGGAAAATGACTACACATGCCCAGGGGAAGGTACAGACTCAGAAAAGACCTGAGAAGACCTGAAGTTTATACTTCAGGTTGATTCTTGGCACAGAGACAGCCTACAATAATAACCAAATCAAAAAGAATTTAAAAAAAAACAATAATAAGGAACAGCAAAACATGGAGAAGGGGAGGATGTGACTTACAGAGTTATCACATAATGAGATCCAAATGTTCAGTTTTCAATGAAGAAACTCAAAATACACAATGAAATTGTAAAGTAAGTATGGACCATTCAGAAAAAAAAAAGTAAATCAACAAAAATGCTACCTGAAAAAGACCAAATGGCACATCACTAGACAAAGCCTCTAAAACGACTATTATAAAGATGCTTAAAGAACAAAAGGAAGATGTGGAGAAAGTCAAGAAAATCAGGTATGAACAAAATGGAAATATCAATAGAGAGAAAAACCTAAAAAAGAAATTCTCACATTGAAAAGCATAATAGCAAAAGTCAATTTTTCACTAGAGGGATTCAAAAGTAGATTTCAGCAAGCAGAAGAAAGATTCACTGGAGTTGAAGATAGGACAATAAAAATTATTGAGGCTGTAGAATAGAAATGAGATTGAAGAAAAGTGTCTAGATCCTAAGGGACCTGTGAGATAACATCAAGTGGACTGACATACATACTGTAAGATTCCCAATAGGAGAAGAGAGAGAGAGAGAGAGAGAGAGAGAGAGAGAGAGAGAGAGAGAGAGAGAGAGAGAGAGAGAGAGAGAGACATAGAATGAATATTTGAGGGAATAATGAATGGGTGAAACTTCCCAAATCTGATGAAAGACAAGAACATAAGCATGCAAGAAAGTTAATGAACTCCAGACACCCACACCAAGACACATTATAATCAAACTTTTGAAATAAAAAGAATCTTGCAAGCAGCAAGACAAAAGTGATTTGTTGCATATAAGTTGCTCATTAATTTGGAGGCCAGTAGGCTGTGGGTCAATAGAGTCAAAAGTACAGAAACCCACCTGTCAACCAAGAATACTATATCTGGCAAAACTGTCCTTTAAAAGTTAAGGCGAAAAGTGGAGGCCACCCTGAAAATGGGAGGGATATCAGTGGAGTGGAGGAGGGAATTGAAGGCCAAGGGAAAGGGACAGGAAAGGGGAGGAAACCTTGGAATGAGTTTGACCAAATTATGCATGTGTGAATGGATCATGGTGAATTCCACCTTTATGTATACATATAAAGTACCAAGTTATAATTGCAATAAATAGATGGGTAAAGGCCAGTAGAGGAGGAGATGGTGAGGGAGAAGGGGAGGGAGGGAGGAGGTACTAGGAACTGAAATGGAGCCAATTATATTCCAGGCATGTAGGATTACATCAGACTGAACCCCACTATTATGTGTAACTAATAAGTGCATTTTTTAAAAAAATGAGTGTGATATGACCATGTCTACAACTGCTAAAACATATTGTCCTTAAAAAAAAAAACAGCCTTGCTAACAAGAGTCAAGCAAAAACCTAAAATAGACATTATTTTTCTCATTTTGAATTGATTTATCTCACACATTTGTCACAGCAATGAAAGTCTGACTAACACATAAAATTGATACTAAGAAAAAAAATTAAAGGTGAAATTAAGGCAGTCTTAAATAATCAAAATTTGAGGGAGTTCATTATCACTAGATCTTCCCAAAAAGAGACTCCTGCAGGGAAAAAAAATGAAAGGACACCAGATAGCAACTGAATACTCTAAGAAGAAATAAAGATCACAATAAAAGTAAATATCTGCTCGATTATAGAATTAATATTACTCTACTAATAGCTTGTAATTCTACTTTTTGATTCTCTGTGGTTTAAGAGATCAGTGCCTTCTAAAAATTATTACTCTCAAAACTAATATTATTCTAACTTAAGTTTACAAGTTCAAATTTTGTTTTCTACTTAATTTAAGAAACTAATCTTTTAAATAAATTTAAATTATGGTTTGGGGCACATAATTTATAAAGATGTAATTCTGTAGCATTACAATCAACAGGTGTGGGGACAGGGCCATTAAAAGATCAGAGTTTTGGTATGCTCTTAAAGATAAGCAATTCAAATTAAAATGTTATAATATTGGATGTAAAATTCGACCCTAATGGTAATAACCACAAAGAAATAGCCACAGAATATATACAAAATGTATATAAATGTTTCACTACAAAATTTAATGAAACACAAAAGAATATATTAATGCAGGGAATGAGAAGCAAAAAAGTGATAATGTATATCAAAAACAAATAGCAAAATGACAGAAATAAGTCTCTATTAGTGATCACTTTAGATGTAAATAGACTAAAATTTCCAGTGAAGAGACAGATATATTATCAGAATGGATTTCTAAATGATCCAGTTGTAGACTTTCTACAAAATATTTGCTATAAATCCAAAAACACAAATAAATTGAAAGCAAGAAGATAGAAGAAAATATTCCATGCAAAAAAAATACTAAAAAGGGAACAAAAGTGGCTATACTGGTGTCACACAAGATAGACTTCTAATCAAATAAGCTTACAAAAAACAAATAAAGTCATATATTAATAAAAGTTTCAATACAGGAAGAATTTATAACAATTGTAAACATTTATGCACTTAATAAAAGACCACAGAATTGAAGAGAGAGATGGGCAGCATTGTAATAATAGTCACATACTTCAGTATCTCCTTCTCAATAATGGATAAAACAACCAAATTCAAAATAAGTCAGGAAATTCAGAACTTAGCCTGATGTGGTAGTGCACTCCTGTAATCCCAGTGGCTTGGGAGGCTGAGGCAGGAGGATGACGAGTTCAAAGCCAGCCTCAGCAACAGCCAGGCCCTAAGCAATTCAGTGAGACCCTGTCTCTAAATAAAATACAAAAAAACAGCTGGAGATGTGGCTCAGTGGTTGAACATTCCTGGGTTCAATTCCTGTTACAAAAATAAAGGAAATATGGAATTTAAGTGATACAATAAACCAAATAGATGTAACAGACATTACAGAACACTGCTCAACGACAACTTCATAACTATTCTTAAATGCACATGGGACATTTTCCAGTATAGACCATATGTTAAGCTACAAATTAAGCCTCAATAGACTTAAAAAGATAGATATCCCACAAAGCAGCTTCTCTGACTACAATGGATTAAAGTTAGAAATCAATAGCAAAAGTATTGTGGAATTGTGGAATATTCACAAATTTGTGGAAATATAACAATGGAAGTTATAGCCAGAGCAAATAGGTAAGAAAAAGAAATGAAAGTTATACAAAGTGGAAAGGAAGAAGTAAAATTATCTCTGTTTACAGATAAAATAATCTTATATGTAAAAAATCCTTAAAATAGTAGAAGGCTACAAAATCAACACTCAAGAATTAGTTGCATTTCTACACACTAATAATTACCAATCTGAAGAGGAAATCATACAACACTGTTGGTGGGAGTGGAAATAGTAGAACCACTGTAGAAAACAGTATGGCAGCTCCTCAGTCAGTTAAAAATTGAATCACGATCTAATCCAGCAATTCCACTTTTGTGTATATACTTAAAAGAACAGAAAGCCAGACTTCAGAGATATCTTTTTACACCCATGTTCATAGCAGCATTATTCACAATAACTAAAACATGGAAGCAGACTCAAGTTGAATGGTTAACTCAAATGTGACATATCTATACAATGGAATTTTATTTGGCTTTAAAAAGGAAGGAAATACTGCAATATATTTTAACATGACCAAATCTTAAGGACATTATGCAAAGTGAAATAAGACATTCACAGAAAGACAAACAATGTATTATTTCCCTTGTATGAGTGAAATCATGAGCATGGGAAGTTGAATGGTAGTTTATAGGAGCTGGAGTGAGGAGGGAATGGGGGGTTATTGTTTAAAGGGGATAGAGTTTCAATTTTGCAATATGAAAACAGATATGGAGATGGATGGTGGTAATGGTTGCACAAAATCATAATCATGTCTGAATATTTATGAACTGTACATTTCAAAATGCCTAAGATGGCAAATTTAATGTATATTTTACCACAATAAAAGAAACTGAAAAAAGAGAAGAACATACTAATCATATCTGTGATATTGGCACCACTTGGATAACATTCACTCTATGCTAGGCAATGTTCTGTGTTCTCTCCATGTTATTAACTCACATGTAGAAAATAAGATCCAGTGATTTGCCCAATTTGGTATTTCTCAAATTTCACCTGGGGATCTTGTTAAAATGCACATTCAAATACAGTAGGTATTGGAGGGGTCCTGAAATTCTCCATGGGATGCTGAGGCTGCTGGTTCATGTACCACACTTCGAGAAGCCAGGGCCTAATGTTCCACACCTAGTAAGTCAGGACCAAGATTCACAATCTAATCATTAGAGATGGAAGTCAGTGTTCTTTCTATTCCACAGTTGCTATCTCCAGAGATTTTTTTTTTTCTCTCCTGCTGCAGTTTGATAGAAGGCAGTTAATTACAGTCTGCCAGTTTCAGAGTGTGGGGCTGGGCAGTAGCAAACAGAAAGCACCCCTTTCTCCCAGTCAGCTCTCTACTACACTAGCAACCCTGGCTATGAGTAGTTGTGTAACCCCCGGTAGATTTGACCATAGACACATAAGCTTCAGGACTGAACTTTTAAAAAATATATGTGTTGAGACTGATAAGCCAGTTGTAGGCATCAGTATGGACCCACAGAGGAGAGAGGAAGAAAGAAGTGAATAAGCACAGGAAAAAGAGTAAATGGACAACAGAAAGGGGTGGAGGTTGGAGTGGGGAAAGGTCTAAATTCCTTTTGTAGCCTGCTTGGGAATGATTATAGTAATAAGAAATCACCAGTGTGCTGCTAATGCTCCCGAATTGGGAGTAAACCATAGCTGTTCAGGTGGACACCTGAGTAGTATTTGTCTGTCGAAGGAGCCTGCTGATTATTTATTTGCATCACAGATTCCTCATTTTGCAATCCTGGCTGTGTCAGCCAGTATGTTGACTGGCTGTCTAGACATGGGGCCATCTTTGATGATGATGGATTTCTAAGTTTTCTCTATTCTCTTCCTCTGTAGAATGCTCCTAAATCAGTGTGCTGTAGGAGTATTTGGGACATTCCTGCTCCCAGAATAACCAAAGGCTAGTGAGAGGCTCCTGTCAGAAGGGCATGGCAAGTTGAAGATAGGTCTAGGTACAGGGATCCTTTATCCTTTATTCTTGATGAGTTTTAGTTTAATAGGATATGGTGGATTACACTGACAGACTTTTTCTTTTTTTTTCATTTACCTTTTAAAAGGAGATATAACTTGCATTATACAATAAAATAAATCTAAAGTATACAGTTTGAATTGTTACATATGTATGTATATATACATATTCATGTGTTTATATATATATATAGTATATCTGTGTATTATATACCTTATTTTATACATATATGTGTGTATATATATATATATATATACACACACACACAAACACACACACTCAACCTACTATAGGCTTTTAAAGCCATTAAACAATCACTTCTTATAGACATAACATGTCTAATGTTCACAGCATAGTTGATACTAATGGGAATCACCTTTGAGGCAATTAATCAAATGTCACTCGTTTTTGTTCTTGTCTCATCACTGTTAAAGGGCTCCTCTAAGATTGCTCCTTCAAGAGATGCTCTTTATGTGCCTAATATTTGTCAGCTTTCCATTAATGTAATAAGTTACCCAAGGTAATCAATTTATAAACAGGAAAGGTTTATTTTGGCTCACAGTTTTCGAGGATTCAGTCTATGTATGGTTGGCTCCATTGCTTTGGGTGTATGGCGAAATAGTGTGTCATGGTAAGAACTGTATGGCAAAGCTAAGTTTTTACCTCATGACTGGGATATGAAAGAGGCAGAGGAGGAAAAAAGGGTCCCACGGTCTCCTTTGAGTGCACACCCCCAGTGGCCTGAAACCTCCCATTAGGCCCCACCTCCTGAAAGCTCCACCACCTCCCAATACATAGTGTCAAGGGTTGGAGATCAAACCTTCAATACATGGGCCTTTGAGGGACATTTGAGATTTAAATTATAGCCCTCTCTCTTGCCTCAACTTAATCTATTTCTATATTATTAGTGTATAACAAATTTACTCAAAATTATCCATGACATTCAACAGTAATATTTATTTTTTTTTTCATGTAACTGGAGGGTTGCATAAGCATTGGTTGATATAGACTGGACATAGAAGAATAATTTTGGTAACTTGACAGGGATTCTTATACTTTTTGAGCTAGAGATTCTAAAAATCTAAGCTGCTAAGTTTAGCAAGAGTTGTCACTCAACTTTGTTTAATGTATTTCTCATCTTAGTGAAATCAGTGGCTAGTCTAACCATGTCTTTCTTATGCAATGGCAGAGAGTGCAGATGCAAGGAAGGAACAAACACTGTGGTAGTTAAT
The DNA here is from genome assembly GCF_052094955.1 of Ictidomys tridecemlineatus. Taxonomy (NCBI): domain Eukaryota; kingdom Metazoa; phylum Chordata; class Mammalia; order Rodentia; family Sciuridae; genus Ictidomys; species Ictidomys tridecemlineatus. The sequence continues at coordinate 95,152,609 of NC_135493.1, read as the reverse complement.
ACCATGTACCACTCTTGCTAAGACACACTGCTTTCCTCTCATCAGGCACCAGAATCTTCCACCAGATGCCCCAGCTACTCCACACCATGGCCGGATCCATTATGAGGTACCATTCTATGGCAAGGCTCAAGCTGTGAGGAAGGAAGAGCAATTATTGTCCCCCCCCATTTTTTTAATAATCTGAGACCTAGATGTTTGTGACTTTCAGTCTTTTAAAAACCCTAAAAAATGATTTTTACATTTGGTCCTTCTTTCCCTAGGAGGCCTTAGAGCTGGCATGGAAATGTATTTAACTGATATTTAGTAGACATGCTCAGAATCAGTTTTCTCCAAGAATGTAGTCAAACTGTAGCCCTCTTCTTTTCTTCCCAAGAAGTCTTCAGGAAATCTCAGAGAAGTTGAACCAAATTTCTGTGCTCTATTAACAGATCTTCAATAATTTCAGCATGACTCCAGTCCTGAATTATTTATTTCTGATAATTATCACTCAGTTAATGACTTTTTGTTATAATAGCTTTTTAGAAAGTTATATCACTTTTAGAACAAATTCTTCTTACTATTTTACCTCATTTTATTTTGATATAATATTTTTCTCACATCAAAACACACTAAATCCATTCTAAGAAGTGATATTTTGACATTATAGTTACAAGCAAAGACCCATTCACCAAATTAGTTGACATAACAGTTTTTAGTCAGAGTATATATTAGGACACAAATTTGTATTACATGCCATGTTTGGATGAACTAAAAATATTTTGCCTTTTGCATGGAACCTTAGGAAAAATATAAACAAGTAATATCTCTCTCTACAACTTTTCTGTTATCCTCAGGTGCTACTTCTATGTTTCCAAAGTACTCTTTTGCTTAGTCTTTCTTTTGCCCTAAAAGTGTTTTTCTATGCTATAACTTTGTTTTTATTTTTTTATTTTTATTTTTTCAGCAACAGAATCTCTCTCTACTTTATTTGACAGCTTCATTTGTATCAGGCTATTTATTTTGACCTCTTTTCTCTTCTTTCCAGTAAGCATAAAGCTTTGAATAAAATTAAGTGATTTGTTTATTTATTTATTTTCATATTATTTTTTATTTGTTTTAATTAGTTACACATGACAATACAATGACCTTGACATATCATACATTTGAATCAGATGGGATATAATTTCTCATTTTTCTGAGTGCACAGGTTGCAGAATCACATTGGTCATACAGTCACGTATATACCCACAGCAATAATAATGTCTATTTCATTCTATGTCTTTCCATTTCCCCCTTCCCCTCCCCTCCCCTCCCATCACTTCTCTCTACCCAATCTAAGGTGACACACTCCTTTCTTTTCCCCCCTCACATCTTCATACATGTATTCTGTATAATGATGAGGGTCTCCTTCCATCTTCTGTGCAACTCCCCTTCTCCCTCTTTTTCCCTCCCACCTCTCTTCCCTATTTAGTGGTAGTCGTCTTCTCATGCTCTTCCTCCTTACCCCATTTTGAGTCACCCTCCCTTATATCAGAGAAGACATTCAGCATTTGATTTTTTAGGTATTGGCTAACTTCACTTAGCATAATCTGCTCTAATACCATCCATTTCTCTGCAAATGCCATGATCTTGTTATTTTTTAGTGCTGAGTAATATTCTATTGTGTATATATGCCACATTTTTTTTTATCCATTCATCCTAGGAATGAAACCAGAGACTCTGCATCTAATAGAAGAAAAAGTTGGCCCTAATCTCCATCACGTGGCGTCAGGCCCCAAATTCCTTAATAAGATACCTATAGCATAAGAGTTAAAACCAAGAATCAACAAATGGGACAAATTCAAACTAAAAAGTTTTTTCTCAGCAAGATAAATAATATGTGAGGTGAATAGGGAGCCTACATCCTGGGAACAAATTTTTACCCCTCAAACATCAGATAGAGCTCTAATCTCTAGGGTATACAAAGAACTCAAAAAGTTAAATAACAAAAAAAAACAAATAACCCAATCAACAATCATTTCTCAGAAGATGATATACAATCAATCAACAAATACACGAAAAAATGTTCATCATTTCTAGCAATCAGAGAAATGCAAATTAAAACTACTTTAAGATACCATCTCACTCCAGTAAGAATGACAGCCATTATGAAGTCAAACAACAACAAGTGCTGGGGAGGATGTGGGGAAAAGGGTACACTCATACACTGCTGGTGGGACTGCTAACTGATGAAGCCAATTTGTAAAGCAGTACGGAGATTCCTTGGAAATCTGGGAATGGAACCACCATTTGACCCAGCTGTTCCTTTTCCCAGACTATACCAAAAAAAAAAAAAAAAAAAAAAAAAAAACAAACCTAAAAACAGCATACGACAGGGATACAGCCACATCAATGTTTATAGCAGCACAATTCACTATAACTTTGCTTTTAATCCACTTTGAATGCAATATAATCATGAGTCCCCATAGGTTGGAAAGTTTGGTGGAAAAAAATGATAATGTAACTTCCAAATATTGACTGCCCCACAAGTCTCTTTCATCACTTGTCACTTCTATCAAATTTTCTCTTTTTCCTTTTTCAAGAAAACTAAATGTTCATGACATGATATGATATTTTGTGTATAAATCATATTTATTTACTTTCACTTATTTAATATTGATATAAACATGTTTTTGTCTGATTAAATATGTATTATCTCTCTGTGGATATTGCTTCTGTGTTTTGGGTTGAGATAGAGTATATAATTTTGCTCGGTAAAATAAAGGGAACTTTTGGTTTCAGACAAAATCAAGTAAATATATTTCACCTTTTTAAAAAAAATTCTGGAAAGAATATATGAAGCAAATATCTGAAGACACTGGAAATTAGACAAAAAAAGAGTGTTCTGCTTAAGATCCTTTGAGTCCGAGGAATGAACTTTTTGCCCTTCACAAATCTTGTTATGGGTGCCGTATAGTAGCTCATGAGCCAGAAGTATCAGACACAGAAAAATCATGTCAAAACAAAACAACAAAACAAGATAAACAATTTCTACCCATACATAAGACTAGGAAAATGAAAAATCTCACAGGACAAAATGCTGTTGGCAACATAGGTCCAGCTCCACATGAACACCTCCCAAAATTATGTCCTCCCAAAACACCTGTGCATGGCAGTTAACAATGGCAGTGTGTGAGGAGAGTTGTGACTATTACCACAGTTTTGCAGTAGCAAGACAGTCCCTCTGCCTCCTGACACAAGGGCATCAACAGAATCTGCGGGTGAAGAGATTGCTGACTACCAGTGCAGCTCTCAGTCCAGTGGTAATAAGGTAGATCCCCCTCTCTGCAATAGAGTACCTGCAGAGGGTGTGAATTAGTAAAATACTTAATTCCATCCTTCTCCAGTAATTATGAGATAGTGTGTCTTCTTCCTCTGACCAGTGGGCATCTACAGAAACCAGATATATGAACAGATCCTTGTCTACCATGATGGATTGGAAGTAACGAATAACAAGATGTAAATAAGAACCAGAGATAGAGTATGCATATTGTCCAGGATAAAATTGAAAATCGCCTCTCAAGAATTATGAAAAATTTCAATTAGAATGATAAAAGAGAATGAACAGATGCCAACACCAAGATGACACAGATGTTGAAATTATCTGACAGCAATTTTAATACAACCATTATGAAATGCTATGATGAATAATTACAAATATTTTGAAACAAATGAAAAAATAAAACATCTCAGCAGAGAAATAGAACACACAAAGGAGAAATTAATAGAAATTCTAGAGCTGAACAAATAATTGAAAAAAATATAAAGGTTCACTGGAGGGGGTCAATGACAGAATGGAGATTATGGAAGAATGAATTAGTGAACTTTAAACTAGAGCGATAGAAAATTCACAATCTGCACAATAGAGAAAATTGATTGAAAAAATAAACAGATGCTCAGGGACTTGCAGCACAATAATAAAAAGATCTAATAGTCATATCATTAGCACCTCAGAAGCAGATAAGAAAAAGTGTAATATTGAAAAAATATTCAAAGAAATGACGATTCAAAATACCTTGATTTTGGCAGAAGATATAACTAAAGACAAAGAAATAATCTCAAAAGCAACTAGAGGAGAATGACTCAATATCTACAGGTGAAAACTATTCAAGTGACAGCATATTTCTCATCTGAAATCATGGAGATAAAAACAAAGTGATACAATATTGTTCATGTACTGAAGATATTCTCTGCCCACAATTCTATATCTAGAGAATAGATATTTAGGAATGAAAATTAAATAAAGGCATTCTCACACAGAGGAAAATTAAGAAAATTTGTTGCCAGCAGAATTTCTGCCTTAAAAAAACTGAAAAAAAAATCAAATGGAAAGAAGTAGTAACAAAGGAAAGTTGAAACATCAAGAATTAAGAATGATAGAATGGGTAAATGTACTGTACTATCCTTTTCTGCCTGAGTTCTTGACATTATTGGAAGGTTGAAAGCAAAATTCCAAGATTGTGCTATATTGTCTCAATATATAGGGAGGAAATATTTAAGAAAACGGAATTATAAAAGAGGAAAAATAAAGGGAATAAAATAGATAAGCTTCCTACATTTAATTTGAAACGTCAGGTCAAAACATTGATATTAATAAACTGTGATATGTTACATAGGTACACAGTATTCCCTTAAGTAATCATAAAAAATGCTATAAAGAGATATACTCAAACCCTATAAACAAAAAATACATTAATAAAAGTATTCAAGTAATATAGAAGAAGGTAAGAAAAGAGAAACACAAAACAACTAGAAAATACATATTAGGGTATTAGACTTAAATCTTAACATATCAATAATTGTTTTAAATGTAAATGGTATAAGTAATCCATGTTTACAGAAATCCAACTGATTTTTTTTATATTGACTTCATATCTTACAACTTTGATGAATTCGTTCATTTGTTCCAATAGTTTGTAGGGGGAGACTTTAGAATTTTTTACATATAAGATCATGCCATCTACAGACAAGACAGTTCTGTTTCTTCCCTACTGACTTAGATTCCTTTTATTTATATTTCTTGCCTAATTGCTCTGGCTAGGACTTCCATTACTATGTTGAATAGAATTGGCTACAATAAGCACCCTTGCCTTGTTCCAGATCTTGGAGAAAAATTATTCCTCTTTTTGTCCTTGAGTATAATGCTAGCTGTGGGCTTGCAATATACAGCCTATGTTATGTTAAGTAATATTCCTTCTACATCTCATTTCTTGAGGTTTTTCGTTTTGTTTTGTTTTGGGAGTGAGGTACCAGAGATTGAACTCAGTGGCACTTGATCACTGAGCCACAACCCCAGCCCTATTTTGTATTTTATTTGGAGGCAGGGTCTCACTGAGTTGCTTAGCACCACACTTTTGGGGAGGCTGGCTTTGAACTCTTGATCGTCCTGTCTCAGCCTCCCTAGCTGCTGGGATTATAGGTATGCACCATTGTGCCCAACTTCATTTCTTGGGTTTTAATCATAAATATATATTAAATTTGGACAAATTTACTGCACCTATTGAGATGATCATGTGATTCTTATCCTTTATCTTGTTAATGTAGCTCATTATATTTATAGATTTGCATAAGTTGAACCACCCTTACAACATGGGGGTAAGTACCACTGGATAGTGCTATATTATTTTTTTAATATGCTTTTGAATTCAATTTGCTAGTTTTTTGTTGAGGATTTTTGAATCTATGTTCATCAAGCATATTGGTTTGTAATTTTCTTTTCTGGTAGACTGGCTTAAGTATCACTCTACATCTTTTGATTAGACAGTTTAATCCATTTACACTTGAAGTAATTATTGATCAGAAAGCACTTAATATCACTATGTTGTCAATTCTTTTGGTGTTTATTTTAATTTAATTTAATTTTTTAAATACACAACAGTGGAATGTATTACAATTCTTATTACATATATAGAGCACAATTTTTCATATCTTTGCATAAAGTATGTTCACGTCAATTCATGTCTTTATACATATATTCTTGTTTGGTTTTTTTTTTTTGCATTACAATTCTTTTAACACATATATACCACAATTTTTCATCTCTCTGCTTATATAAAAAGTGATTTAACACTCAATTCATATTTATTCCTCCCATGTTCCCCTTACCTACCCCCATGAGTCAGCCTGCTTATATCAGAGAAAATATTCGGCATTTGTTTTTGGGGGATTGGCTAACTTCACTTGGCATTATCTTCTCCAATGCCATCCATTTACCTGAAAATGCTATGATTTTATTCTCTTTTATTGCTGAGTAATATTCCATTGTGTATATATTCCACATATATACAGGTTGAAATATTCTATGTATATTCTATGTAACTCTAAGTTATTGATTATGTTATTGAGTTCTATAGTGTCTTTATTCAACTTTTGCTTGGAAGATCTATCCTGTTGTGAGAGAGGTGTGTTAACGTCACCCAAGATTATTGTGTTGTGGTCAGTTTGAGTCTTGAACTTGAGAAGAGTTTGTTTGATGTACATAGCTGCACCATATCTTGGGGCAAATATATTTATTATTGTTATGTCTTGTTGGTGTAAGGTTCCCTTGAGCAGTGTGTAATGTCCATATTTATACCTTCTGATTAACCTTGGCTTGAAGTCTACTTTATTTGATATGAGTATGGAAACCCCTGCTTGCTTCTGCAGTCCATGTGAGTGTTATGATTTTTCCCAACCTTTCATCTTCAGCCTGTCTTTTCCTATCATATGAGTCTCCTGGAGGTAACATATTGTTGGGTCTTTTTTTAAATCCAATTTGCTACCCCATGTCTTTTGATTGGAGAGTTTAAGCCATTAACATTTAGGGTTACTATTGAGACAGAGTTTGTATTCCCAGCCATATTTGTTTATTTTTGTTATTTTACTTGAATTGGTTTTCCTCTTTGATTAGTTTTTCCGTTAGTGTACTATCTCCCTCTACTGATTTTCATTGCTGTTTTTCATTTTCTCTTCATGAAATATTTTTCCAAGGATGTTTTGTAGTGCCAGTTTTCTTGCTATAAATTCTTTTAACTTTTGTTTATCACGGAAGGTTTTTATTTCATCTTCAAATCTAAAGCTTAATTTTGCTAGATATAAGATTCTTGGTTGGCATCCATTATCTTTCAGAGCTTGGTATATGTTGTTCTAGGATCTTCTAGCTTTCAGGGTCTGTATTGAAAAATTTGCCATTATCCTAATTGTTTTTCCCTTATATTTAATATGATTTCTTTCTCTTGTGGCTTTTAAAATTCTCTCCTTATTCTGTATATTGGGCATTTTCATTATAATGTGTCTTGGTGTGGATCTGTTGTGATTTTGTGCATTCGGTGTCCTGTAGGCTTATTGAATTTGGATTTCCAATTCATTCTTCATGTTTGGAAAGTTTTCTGGTATTTCATTGAATAGATTGCTCATTCCTTTGGTTTGGACCTCTATGTCTTCCTCTATACCAATGACTCTTAAATTTGGTCTTTTTATGCTATCCTATATTTCTTGAATGTTCTGCTCATGGTTTCTTACCATTATTGCTGTGTGGTCTATGTTGTTTTCAAGATGATTTATTTGATCTTCATTGTCTGATGTCCCATCTTCTAAGTGGTCTACTCTGTTGGTGATGTTTTCATTTGAGTTTTCATTTGTTTTATTATTTCTTTCATTTCAAGGATTTCTGTTTGTTTGTTTGTTTGTTTGTTCGGTATAACCTCTATCTCCCTGTTGAGGTGATCTTTTGCTTCTTGGATTTGTTTATGTAGCTCTTTGTTGAAGTGGTCTTTCACTGCCTGTTTTTGTTCTCTTATATCTTCCTTGAGTTCACAGAACATTTTAACCATGTATATCCTGAACTCTTTCTCTGTCATTTTTCTGCTGTGGTTGCCAATGATTCGGTGTCTTGATTTGTTTGTGGTACTTTCTTCCCTTATCTTTTCATGTTGCTCATGTGTCTTCGTATCCAACTCTGTGGATCCAGTGTGTTATTGTTTTTACCCTATAGATTTGTAGTGCTCTTGTAGGGTTCTAAGATCACTCCTTTGTGGGGAAGGACAATGTTAATAGATCCCAATATCAACAATATATCACCCATGAACAATTGTTGTTATTAAGACATTTACAGTTTAGTCTCAATGTCCAGAAATGTTGGATTCAATTATTATTTAAAATATAATCAGTAGTTTCATAAAAAGGTTTACACTTTCTGGCAGTGGACAATAAACTGGAGGTCAGGTGGAGGACGATATGTTGAGGGGATAAAATGGAGGGGACAGAGTTATTATATCTTAGGAAATGTGAAAGAGAAATCTAGTGAAGTGGGTTAGTAGCAGGAGAATAGACAGGAGGTATTTTGGGGTAGAGAATTACATGGGAAGACAGTAGAGTTCATAAAACAAACACACATATGTTTTTAGAAAAATATAGGATGTTAAAATATTATAATTTGGAGGGTGAAGGAAGATAAAAGAGAAAAAAGGGAAAGAAAGAAAAAAATGAAAGAAGAAAAAGAAAGAAAGAAAGGAAAAAGAAAAAAGGCTTATGTAATTCCTCTATATTATTCAGATAACTCAGTCCTCAAAATCCTATTTCATGCAAGGTTCTTGGTTTTCCATATGTTGGGGATGTGAGGGCTGGAGGATAGAAGGGTAGAAGAGAAAGAAGAAGAAAAAAATACTCTTAGAAATCCGATTCTTTCTCTTCTCATCCAGTAGGTGGGGTTGTCTCATCCAGTAGGTGTCTCTGCCCTCAGGATGGTGTAGGTAACCAGGGTGTGAAGACTGGACTTGGTGTGGAACTTCTGGAGCAGGGCATGCAGCCCATAAGTCCCAGTAGGGAAATAGTGCCTCACGGGTCTTTCTTTGTGACCACTCATCTGACTTGTGCCCCTGGTATCATCTCCCTCTCTTGCCTGGAGATTTCCCAGATCCTAGCCTCTCTGTTATGCTCCAGACTTTAGTCTCCTCCCCTCTCTTACTTATCAGGTCCCAACTGCGGGACCTCTCACCCCCAGGCTCACTCCATGTGGGCAGCGCCCTGTTCACACTGCACTCCTGTCCAACTGAGAGCTATTTTTGTGTTGGGTGGTCACTGTGCTGAGTTAATGCCTTGGGGGCGGATTGGAAATCAGGTACCTGTGCAAATGGCGATCTGATCTGATCTCCACGCCCACCACAAAATGGCGAGGAAAGTTTTCCAAGATGGAGTCGGTCTGCTTCCAGAGCCTGGGTGTCTGGTGATGTGGGGGGTGCTGGGCCATGGCCTTGTGCTGTGGATAGGCAGCATCTGGGTGACCTGCATGGGAGTGATGCGCAGTCTGGAGTTCTGCAGAGGTGCTGATATCTATCAGGTTTCTGCTAAGCCGTTTGTGAGCCATGCATGAGCTAGAACTGCAGGCTTTGGGGCAGGAGTCCAGTCCGGAGACCTACTCGAGCCCAGAGGCTCTGATTTCTGCATGGGTGGTCACAGCACTGGTGATTTCTGCGAAAATCCACTGGCCCTTGGAGATTCAATCTGGGAATTGCCCCCACCTAATGGCGAGACTGTTGAGCCAAGAAGGTGGCAGTCTGCTTTCAGCACCAGGGTGTCTGGTGGGGTGGGGGGAGCCTAGCGATGGCGTTGTGCTGTGAGTAGGTAGCAGCTGAGTGACTTGTGTGAGAGCAGAGCGAAGTCTTGGCAATCTGCAGATGTGTTGATAGGTGATTCTGCTAAGGTGCTCACCGAGTCTTGCGTGGGCTGGAACTTCGGGCTTTGGGTCCTGCTTGAACACTGAGGCCCGGAGCCCTATGCCGGGTCACAGCGCTGGTGATTTCTGTAGAGCAGCTGTATAGGGGTCCTAACACTCTTAGAGATGCAGTATTCCAACTGGTTGAGATCTGGATCACAGAGCAACACAGAATGCTGCCTCCCTCTGGTCCGTCATCTTGAAACTCCTCTTTTGGCCCTCTTTTCCTTTCTTGATGCTTTTCCTTCTACTTTGTTGATTTTTGTGGGGACATGATTGATTCCTTTATTAATTTTTTGTGCATCTTCTATTGGTGTTTTCTGTGGTTACCATGGTGATTACATAAAATACTATATAGTTACACTGATATACTAATCTATTTTAAACTGATAACAATTTAACTTCAACCACATACAAAAATTCTACTTCTTTACATCTCCTCTCCCTTACTTTGTGTTATCAACGTTATAAATGTGATCACAGTTATAATTATTTACTTATGTTTTTATCTTTTAAATTACCTGAATTAAGGAGTTCAATACCTGAATTAAGCAATCCATGCAACAAAATTACAATATTAAAGATTCTGTTGGTCCCTGAAACCTTTTATGGGAATGCATGCTATTTTCTGTATTTGTATATTTCCTTTATTAGAGAGATGTATTATTTATGCTTTTCTGCTTCTGTCTAGTGTCCTTGCATTCCAACTTGAAGGACTTCCCTTTGGAAATTTGTAAGTTAGATCCATTGATGATGAGCTGTCTTTTTTTTTTTTTTGGTCTGGAAACTTCTGTGTTTCCATTTTATTTTTGAAGGAGGATGGAGGATTGTGTTGAAAATAATATTGGTTAGTATTTTTTCTTTCAGCACTATATATCATCTCATTCCCTTCAGGCCTATACTGTTTCTTCTGAGAAACCCACTATTAATCTCCTGAGTGCTCCTTTGTACATGAAGAGGTGATTTTCTCCTGCTACTTTCAAGATTCTTTGTCTTTGATTTCTGCAAGTTTAAGTATTATGTACCTTAGATGCATTATATTGGAGTCCTTTGAAGTTTACTAAATGTGGACACACATTTCTTTCCTCAGATTTAGGCAAGTATTGGCTTTTCTATTTTCAAATAAGTTCTTTGCCTATTTCTCTCTTTCTTTCTCCTTCTGGGACTCCCATGATGTGTATATTGGTCTACTCAAGGATGGCCTATTAATCTGTTATGATGTCTTACTTTTTAAAGTCCTTTTCCTTTTGCTTCTTTGACTTGATAATTTTTAATGATCTGTCTTCAAGTTTGTTCTTCTGCTTGACCAAGTATGCTACTCCCTAATAGTAAATTTCTTAATTGTTGTATTCTTTAGTTATAGAATTTCTGTTTGGTTTTAAAAATATAGTTTCTGTCTCTTTGTTGATGCTCTAATTTTATTCACGTATTGTTTTCCTGATTCTATTTGCCTTTCTACATTTTCTTATAGTGTATTCAGTTTCTTTAAGCAGATTCTTTTGAAATCTCTGAAAAATAATTCATATATCACCCTTTTACTGATTCAGTGTATTTCTATAAGTTTATTTTGTTCCTTTTATTGGGCTGTATTTTCCACTGCTTCATATGCTTCGTTATTTTCTGTTGTAACTTGTGCATTTAGGAAAAAAATCTACATCTCCTAGTCTTTATATACTAAGTGTCTATAGGGGAAGACCTTCACCCATCAGCTCAACTAGAGACTCTGTTGATCCCTGAAACCTTTTATGGGAATGTATGTTATTTTCCAGTTACAGAAATTTGTCAATTTCTTCTACAGAAGCTTGTAATCTCTTGTTCTTTTTTCTGTCTGTTTGTGATACTGCAGGTTCTCTGGTGCTAAAACAAGTTGCTGAGTTTCTTTTATTCTCTGTGGCTATCTAGTTTCCCATCAGCAGTCTGTATCAGGCAAGACAGCTTAGTCCCCTGAGCAACCCCATGAAAATCTGGAATGTTGGCCATACATTCCATTTATCTTTCTGTCTATAGGGAGAAGCCATGAGTTGGGTGCTTTCCACTGATCACATGAAGCTATACCATCTTGGTGAGTTTACAAAGTCTTTGGTGCTGCAACAAGCCATTGAAATCTTTTTTGTTCTCAGCAGTCCCCAGGCAACCAAAGTATGTCAGTTCCCTGTCAATACATGGAAGTAGAGGAGATAGAAACAACTTCCTTGAACAGACCCCCAAAATGCTAGAACATATGACATATGTTCCCATCTTCCCTTCTCCTCTCAAATGAGAAGCCATGGGTTGGACTTTTTCTCCAAATGGTGTTGAGATGTGCTAGCTTAGGGAGGAGCTAATTAATGAAATGAAACACTTTTTTCTTATCATTTCAGTGCATTCATTCTTGGCTTTGGCTTATCAGGGATATTGCCATTTCTGATTTCTATAGTCTCACAAAGGATTTTTGGATCATGCATTACTATTAAGTCAGCTGACTCTGATGTAATGAAATCTGGGGCTTTGTATTGTGTCATATTGCAAACATCATACTGAAAGTAAAATCTATCTCTTCTTTTTATGAGGGGTACTGGGGATTGAACTCAGGAGCACTTGACCACTGAGCCACATCCCCAGCCCTATTTTGTATTTTATTTAGAGACAGGGTCTCACTGAGTTGCTTAGGGCCTCACTTTTGCTGAGGCTGGCTTTGGACTTGTGATCCTCCTGCCTCAGCCTCTCAAGCCACTGGGATTACAGGTATGCACCACTGTGCCTGGATATACTATATATCTTCTTAAAGTCAACTATTTCATATAAGTTCTAAGATCTAATTATACAAGTGATATCTTACCTTATTATAGTCCACAGGATTAAGGCAGGACTCTTAAGATCTGTATTATAGTTATCCCCCTAAAACTTAGTGTCTTAAGAAAAACAACCATTTTATTTGCTCATTATTTTGTGGGTCAGCTGGTCAGTTTTCTATCTGAGCTGAATTGGTTGGAGATGATAGTTCAGGATGACCTCATTGATATGTTTGGACCCTCAGCTGAAATGTCTGAGATGCATAGATGACTAGGTCATATTATCTTTCATTCTCCAACACACTACCTCATTCTACTTCACATGTTGGCAAAAGAGTTCACAGCAGCTAGACAAGGAAGCCCCAGTGCACAGCACTTTTCAAGTTTCTAATAGAGTCATGTTTATTAATGTCCCACTGGCCAAAGCAATTCACATGGCCAAGACCAAATTCAAGGGGTGGAGAAATGGACTCCATCTTTTGATGGGAGGAGTTGTAAATATTTCATGACCATTTTTTTGCAAGCTACTGAAAAACCCTAACTAATGGCATATTTATGATCAGCCATATTTCATTCGGTGAAATCTTCACACACCGAATTTTGGGTAGTCCCTTGAACTTTGTTTAAACATGATTTGATTGCTATTAATCACTCCCACATAAATTATCTGGCAGCAGAGTTTCTGAATTGAAATAGCAATATAATAACCTTGCTTTTCAAATTGTTTTTGACAGGGGAAGACTTGGCCTCATGATTCATTGAAAATTATCAATAGCAGTTCTATGTGTAAAGGTTTGTCATTCGATTTTATCACACTGATATTTCTTACCATCTTCTTGACATTAAGACAAACACTTCAAACCACAACAATCAAGAGAGGATAGTAGTAAGAAATTCTGTTTAGAAGAGATGAAATAGTTTCACATAATTGCACTGGTGGAAAAACAACTTTAAAACAGTAACTATTAAGAAGATGATGTAGTGCCAGCCATAACAAGGAAATCACAAAAAGCATTGAAAACTCTTGGAGCAAAATGTTTCTCTACTCTTAGATGATAAGAATAGGTTTATGGGAAGGTCTTTTGAGGCCAAAAATTATCTTAGGGGCACTAAGAATCTATAAGCAATACTAACTGACTCACCTGCATCCTGAACTGTGACTGAGTAAAAGGCCCTTATGTTCAGAATGAGACTGTGTGTACTTGGATATATATTTGTGTAGATATATAATAATAGTTAACATTTGTTAAATAATTATGATTTTCTAGGCAGTGATCTAAGTTCTTTACAAAAATAAACTCATTTAATCTTTTTAATACCCTATGAGATAAAGTACTGCTATTATAAGATAAAGAAACTGAGGCACAGAGAAGTTAATTTGCCCAAAATTTACACAGGTAAAAAAAATAGAAGAGCAGGCATTTGAACACAGGAAGTCTGGCTTGAAATTCTATTCTTGTAACCATTATGTCTTTAGATGTGTGTGTTTATAAATCTGGATAAACACAGGCAAAAAGTCAGAAATCATTATTTCTCTGTGGTGAAATTACATATGATTTTATCTTTGTTTCTTTATTTAGCTTTATTTCCTAATTTCCCATAATGTGTAGTTCTACTTGTATAATATCATGAAAGAATTTTAAAAATCAGTTAACTGCCTCATCCCATACTCTGCCTTACCTCAAAGAAAAAAATCTTTTAGATCTTAGGAGGTGGAGTGATGTCATCAATAACCCACACTTTTGTCTTCCTTCTGCTCTGCCAAGCTCTGTGTGTTGGCATTTTGCCATCATGTTTGTAGAACCAGAACTGGAAGATGCTTGCCACAGCTCCAAACATCACAACCTTATTCCAGGACAAGAAGGAAGCAGTGTTGGGGACCAAACATACCAAATGTCTGTTACATCCAGTGACTTCCTTTTTATCAGAGAACCCCTCTAAAAGACTTTTCATTTATATTGTCAGTTCAAAGTAGATCACATATATATTCCAAATATAAATGGAAGATTGAGTGGATTGTTTCCAGTTCCTATAGTGGAACAGCAAGGAAGAAGGGCTCAGGAATGACCATTGGGTCAGCCAACATTAGGGAGTCTGCCACATCCATGAGTTGTAGGAAATACATTCCCTTTCCTGAAGTGACTCAATAAATGGCTCATAAAGAAAAGACAGCCAACACCCTTGTAAAGGATTCAAGAGATCTAGATTCTAGTTCTATCTATCTCTGAGACTAATTTGCTTTGAGACTGGATAAATCACATACTTTCTCTCTGTGGGTCTCAGTTTATTAGACTATAAAATGAGGGAACAGTACTAGTTGATCATAAAGGTACCTCACCTTGTAATGCCTGATAATACTAGAAATCAATAAACTCTGTGAATATTTATATTGGACAGCAAGGCTGTAATAAATCATACTCACCAAAAAGCTTCTAATCACCCGCATAGAGAGGAAAGGAAGAAGGCCTATACATGCCCCAGAAAGAACTGGCCCTACGGACACAAACCCTCTGTCCCAAAGCAACAAGCAGCACGTTATTTGAGTCACAAGTGAACCTTAAGTTTCACGAAACTAATGTCAGTGCCAAGCTTCTGAATTTCTGGAAGTGACAATCCTGCTTAAGAACAACATGCCTGTTATAAGAGGTAAATAGTCTTTCCTTTCACAAGCTACATTCCCTTTAAAGATATCATTTCTAATATGGTGTTTCTCTCTAATTGAGTGCATCTCTCTCTCTTCTTCCCCCACCGCCCTTCTCTTTCTCTCTCCCTCCTTGTGTTTGTGTGTGACTTGCCTAGGATCAAAAGTAGTGGATCCTAGGTTTAGGTTGCTGGGCTCTTATTCCACAAAAACATGCATTGGAGAAAAGATACCCTCTTCAATAGTGCTGGGAAAACTGGAAATCCATATGCAACAAAATGGAATTAAACCCCTATCTCTCACCATACACAAAACTCAAAGTAGATCAAGGACCTAGGAATTAAACCAGAGACACTGTGTCCAATAGAAGAAAAAGTAGACCCTAATCTTCATTGTGTGAGATTAGGCCCCAATTTCCTTAATAAGACTCCACCCTCAGCTTCATTTTTACAACATGCAGGCTAGAAAACTAACTGCATTTCCTATATTCCTTGGAAACTTGGATTCTGAATGTGACTTTGAGGTTCTGCTAATTAGATATACTCCTATGAATTCTGGAAAACAGGAGCTAGGCAGAGGTCATGGTCCTGCCTTTGGGGTATTTTTCTGCTGGCAAGAGCATTTGTAGAAATGTGAGATTCACATGTCTATGATCCATGTTTCTAGGGTTTTTTTTTAGGTGGGGGGTGTCCTGAGGATTGAATTCAGGGGCACTCAACCACTGAGTCACATCCCCAGCCCTATTTGATATTTTACTTAGACACAGGGTCTCACTGCATTGCTTAGCACTTTGCTGTTTTTAAGGCTGTCTTTGTGATCCTCCTGCCTCAGCCTTCTGAGCCATTGGGATTACAGGCATGTGCCACTGCGCCTGGTACATTTAGGTTTTGAGTAGCATTGGCAGCAATGGGTTCAGAGATAGTGGCACCTTCTTGATTCTGTTTTCCTGGTCCATGGATCACAGCTATTTTGCTTTGATTTTGAACTCAATATTCTGGTGGTGGGCTCAAAGGTAGTACTACTCTGGTGGTCAGTACTGCATAGTTCCCTGAGTACATGGGAGTACAGATTAGAAGCCACTTCTTCAGGCATTCTAATAACAATGTAAGCCCCCAATTTCCTGTGTTACATTTCTTCTTGTGAATAATGCAGAGGTTTCTCCTTCTGCAATGACTCCTAACTATTACTTCTTCTAAAGTAACTCTCAGTAAAGCATAGAAGTTTATGCCAAAATAAACAAGGCTATCTTAGATGTCAACAGTAACCAGAATTCTCCTTCTCTGCCTGCCTTCGCTCTGCCGTTTGTTTTTCCCCTCCCATATTTCTAGTGATGACGCAACACCAGGATACACCTTGACATAACCACAAAAGCATGGAATCCAAACTGCTATAATTCAGTCCCCAGCACTCCCCTCCCATATCCACCCCACTCCCCTCCCTCCCTCCACTCCACCAACTCTACCATGCTTACTGCATCTTTAGCCAAACAGACCCTGAAGCAAACTGGAAGGCCTACAGGGAGAAGCAAGGAATCTCTATGGGGATCATTTCTTTTGAGTCTCCAGAAAAGGGGGACAGTTTAAAAGGAAGATTTTGCTGAGGAATTTTATGGGTTAGAATTTGTTGCCAAATTAGGAAATCAGGACTCTCATCTTCTTGCATTGTTAATTTCTTTTGCACAGGTTTTACTGACTGCTGGTTAGACAGGGTTTCTCTGGAGCTCAAGAGGTACAGTGGGCATGAGCCAATAATTTGATTTGAAGATATTTTGTGATTCCTGAATTCTAGTGCAAAAAGCCAAATATTCACATTTGATTTCCATCTGTGAACTTTTTTTCCCTGTCAGTCTACATATCTCAGTAAATAAATGCAATTCAGTATGTACGTCTAAGATGGAGATTCCATCAAGGCAAGTGGTGTATTTCTATATGCCACAGAAATATGCTTGGCACAAGGACCCATGGTAGGTAGGCTGGGAAGCTTTTCAATGAATGGCAGAGGTTCTTCCTAGCTATGAGGACACACAGGGGTGAGATAACTTAGGAGGAAGTCCTTTTAATATTTGAAACCAAAATGCCTCTGGGTAAGTTATTTCCATCAGACCTCTCCCTTCAAAGATATTCCACTTTGTGATAAATGGTTTCTAGAGAGGATTTTGTGAATTAATGAAAGAGCTAAAATATCCCATTAGGCTGGAGCTGTAAAAAATGTTGCTCTTGTCTACTATGTTTTTAAAGATCTATAAAGAAAGGAAGATTATATGAACTATTTGGGGGATTCTAGAAATAGTTATCAGAGATTTTGTTTTAAAGAAGACCTTGATAGTGTGAGGCAATTGATATACTTATATACTGTTGGTGAAAGCGTAAATTGGGACAAGATTTCTGGAGGGCAATCTGACAATATGTATCACAATTTTAAATGGGCATTTTTTGATTCAGAAATTTAAGTTATAGACATTTACCCTAAGGAAAGACTCAGGCAGCTAAGGAGAGGACATATGTCCAAGGATGTTCACTGAAAGAATCTTTTATATAATATAAAAAGTGGAAAAAACAAAAGATCTGTTAGTAGAGGATTAGTTTAATAAAATATGATGGAACTTTCAATGCAATATTGTGCTAGGCTTGGGAGATTTATGTGTTTAACATAGAAAGATACCTATAGCAAACTGGGTATTAATAAAAGCTAATTAGGGAGGGTTTTGTATATTTTGAACAATTTGTATATTGTGCTACCATTTATATGTGGCTCTTGACAGATGCTTGGTTATATTTAGTGAATTCATTTACGTAAAATTATTTTTTATATTTACATATTCATTATACATTCAGAAAGGATACATGCCTATCTGTTAACAATGGTTATTTTTTATCCTTGAGTGGGGTTGAAGCCTGAGGCCATAGTGGAGATTATAAAAAAAACTTTTACTTTCTAATTGTTCTTCTGCATCATTTGAATTTTAAAAGAAATGTGTTATGTCATTTAAAATATATTTCTATTTTGAAACAATACAGAGCTTTCAAATTTTGTATCAGAAAAGGCACCCAGAATGAGCTAGAGTTCCTACAAACCAAATAGAAAAAGGAAAATAATCCAACAGGAGAATGGGCAAACGGTATGAACAGGCTCTTCACAGAAATACCCTGAAAAGGGCAAGAAACACATTTGAAAATGTGAAAGTAAAATAATGAGGTACCATTTCTTAGCCACCAGACTGGCAAAACTTCAAGTGTGACAATACCCTGGGTTTTAAAAAATGTAAGAAAATGGATACTCAGTCACTGTGAATAAGTACAAGCACTTTGGAGAACACCTGGTGTTATGAAATCTGTGCCAACAATTGCACTAAGTTTCCACCTTAGACTGTCACTCCTCTGAAAAGAAGAGATATGCATTAAGTGTCATATGAGGCTGCTTTGATTTATTATTCTCACAGAGCATTACTGTGATTTTTATGGAGGAAGCTCTCCCCCTTGAAGCCAGAAAAGGAATGGGGGAAGCAGCCTAGAGAGATGGAAGAAGCCGAGTAAGAATGGATTTCAGGCCAAGGCCAGGTGGCCCCAAGTGATGCAAAGGTGGAATTCTACATTCCTTTTCTTGCACCAGTCCTTAGATACCTTGGGAAGGTATAAATGATATAAAGCATTTCTTTCTGTGATTGCTGACACCACCATGTCTGCACACTAGCAACCCATGAACAATCTCCAGAGTGTTCATTGTAAGCCATTAGACACAAAAACCCATAAGGTGGATAAGAGCACATGGAACTGGTTGGTGAGTTCCTAGGGGATCTGGATGAAGTATCAATAGCACACACTATAGGTGCCAAAATACACTGAAAGGATATTGAATAGATTCATTGAGAGGTAGGAAATGGAACAAAACCTCATCATACTAAAACAATTTATTTTATTTTTAAAAGATGAAGGCAATATGAATATAATAAATATGAATAATAGCTAATTCCAAGTTGTAAAAACATTGATGAAAACAGGATCCTTATATATATATCTACACTAGGCATCAAACATACCCTAGTTTGGCTGGTGCAGAGGCAAAGGGAAATTTCTTGACTTAGTTAGCAATGGAAACCAGGGCATTTTCGGACCATGAACTCCATATGGGCCTTGAGTCTCCAGCACCAGCACAAAAGCCAGCATATAGCAGGTGCATAATGAAGAGTGACTGAAGAAAGGAGCTTTGGGACTCCTTCAAAGATTGTTACAGGCCTCCTCCCAACGTTATACTTTGCTGAAGACCATGTCTTAGGTTTGACAATGAAACTTGGCAAATATTTCAGAGTGGGAAAGGAGTGGACACGTTCAAACACACTTGGAGAACACCCTTTGAAATACCCGGAGCATGGGGAACAGCAATTTAGGAGGGTAGTTTGTTAGTGGCTGGCACAACTCACAGGCAGGAATGGGTTAATAGTGAGCTTTTTTTTGGGAGAATAATGGAAGATTCTCTAACATTGGATTGTGGTGTTGGTTGTGCAAGTATAAATATGCTAAAGTTTATAGACTTTCTCACTGAAAACAGATGAATTTTATGCTATGAAGGTGATATCTCAATCAAGCTATTTATTAAAATTTAAATAATTTGTCCTTAAGAAGACCTTAGTAAGTAGCAGGACTAGATCCAGGGGGAACCTGTGGCTTCTGAGAAGAGCCATCTGTGCTTTTGTCTTGTAATGCACTATGACTTTCTATGGACCAAATTCTGAATAGTTGTTAATACATCGTTAAAACAACTGGCATGCCCCGTCAGTTACAGATATGCTGGGACATTACTGATCCTTACAGCTCTTGGGGCAGCTGCCTGGGGCCTGGGATACAGAGATCTTCTCTCAATTGCCTTCGGCCAAAAGCCTCTTTCTTTATTTACCCCGAAGTGTCAAAGGAATATTACAAATTTACTTTGGGCCTTGTGATGTGAAAAGGACTAGAAAGCCCTGCTGTAGAGAATCACCATATCTGTCGACCTTTTCTGTACAAGTATTTCTTAATGAGAACCTGGGTCTTGCCCAGGCATGAATGGTACATGACTTCTGCTCTTGGCAGATTTGGGGCTTTATTAAACCAAAGGAAGTAGGGCTGAGCAGCTAGGAGAGGGCGCCCTGGGTAAATGTGAGGGCAGCCAGAACCAACCATGGGAATTGACTTGGATGCTTCCTTTACCCCTGCAGAGAATTATGTTTATTCACCTGGAAAGCAGAAACTGTTGCTAACTGGAGCAGAAAAGTAATTTCCATTTGGATGTGGCAAAAGAAGACCAGAGCATCAAGAAGAGGAACCCTCATATAAAAGAGACAGGATCACTTTTGCCTTCATTTTCAAAGACAGAAATGACAGTCCAGGAGCAACTCCAAAGGTTCTGGAAGCTACCTTGGAGGTACTGGAGATGTAATGGAGATTCAGAATATTTTAGACCCATTTCAATCAGATTTTAAGAGCCCCTTACTAGGTTCTATAAGCTTGTCTTACTTCTTGACTTTTCTGTCTTTGGGGAACTTTGGAAAAATGCTTCCCTCTTAGATGATTGCAATTATTATAGATGAAGAATGTTTCTAGAGATAGGCTAAAATTCATCACCACGAGTCCTTTCTAGTGTCTTAATTTGGGTACTCTAGAAGCTACTTTGAGACAATGACTTGAGGGAAAGTACTTTATCTGGATGGATGGTGAAGGAAACTCAGGAAGGGGTACAAATAGGCAAGGCCAGGATGTTATCAAGTGAGTCACCACTTTGTGTGCAAGGAGCCAACCCCGCTGGGTTCACCTAGAGAAAGTGCAGAGCACACATCTCAAAACTATGTTAGCTAAGAGGCAAGGAGTCTCCTCCTAATTTCCCAGTAGTGGAGAGCCCCTCCCAGAGGGCATTAATTCCCTCAATATTCTGGACCCATTATACAGGTGGGCAAAGTAGGGCCTGGGGGACAGAAAAAGTATCAAGGGAAAGTAGGAGCAAGTTGGGCCTGTGTGTGCTGATACAGTAAGGGAGGAGATATGGTGGACGCAAACAGCCTCTGTTATACATGCCTAAGATGTTCTTGTGTCCAGGGCACTTGCTGTCTCCTCTCTAAAAAAAAGTCACAGAAAGTGTGTTTCCAACAACCACTTCTTTTCAGAGCAGGGACCTAGGTACCATGGACTTCTGGACCAGCCCAGGATGAAACTTAAAGCTCCAGAGGCTGCTATTACTATGCTATTAGCTGTTCTGAGAACTTCATTTGCGATTTATTCAGAGAAAGACTGAGGAGGGAGGATTACTCCACTAGCCTGTTGGAGACTTAGTCATCCACATCCATGTGCTGTCTGAGGTCACCTGTGTCTCTGACAACAGAAGTCAAAGCCTCCAGTCACAGCCATCAGATCTGATTTATAGACCCTTTTGTCTCTAAGATGGAGGGGACTTGAGGGCCAAAGAAAGTGAGTTACTTCGAGCTTTTAGACAATGTTTCTCAGTTGTCATGATAGTGGGAATTTTAGTCCTTGCCATCCCATCCCCACATACACATTTCAACATGGTAGTACAGCATTATGGGTAAGAATGGGGGTGTGTATGCACTCTGGGGTTAAACTGCCAGATTCAAACACCACTAGGCTTCCTACCTAGGCAAATCTCTTAACTCCTTTGTGACTTGGTTTCTCTCTCACAGTGTTAATTCAGAGGACTAGTGTAAGGATGGAATTATAGAAAACATCCAGAAGGCTCTAAGAGCAAGTAGCAAACTCCTAACAAATATTAACTTTAAAAAAATCTGCTTATGGAGGAATGAAAACATTGGAATGGGGAGATGCACCCAAGGTCACTGTCTTAGTCCATTTTCTGTTGCTGTAACTGAGTACCTGAGATTGGGTAATTTATAAAGAATAGAGATTTATTTAGCTCACTGTTCTAAGACTGAGAAGACCAAGAATATGGTGTTAGCATCTGGTGAGGGACTTCTAGCTGCATCACAACATGGTGGAGGCATCATGTGGTAAGAGAGAGCATGCATGGTAGCTCCAATCTCTCTTCCTCTTCTTATAAAGCCATACTGTCTTGTGGCACTACACTCTCCTGACCTCATCTAATCCTAATTACTTTGCAAATCTCTATCTCAAAACACCATCAACAAGGCCAGGCATAGTGGCACATGCCTGTAATCCCAGCAATTTGGGAGGCTAAGTTAGGAGGATTGTGAATTCAAAGCCGGTCTCAGCAATTTAGAGAGGCCCTAAGCAGCTTAGTGAGACCCTGTATCAAAATAAAATATAAAAAGGGCTGGGGATGTGGCTCAGTATTAAGCACCCCTGGGTTCAATCCCCAGTACCTCTGCCCAAAATTACCATCAATATATGAATTTTAGGATTAAGGTTCCATCACATGAAATTTTGGGGGACACATTCAAACTGTAGTAATCACAAAGTGAATTGGATTTACATCAGAAAAAAATTGTGCCTGGCAGGCCCTGCCCAACCTCTAAACCAGCCATTTCTCCACACATTTGGAGTCAATTGACATTTGGATTCTCATGGCTAACCCCAATCCTTGTAACAGCTCCAGTTATAGAGGCTGGGATTTCAGTTTCAACTTCCCTGCATATGTGGGTCCTGGTTCTCAGTTTGACTCTCTCAGACTCACCTCCACATGCTCCAACTCCTATGTCTCAGCTTTTCCTATGGTGTCCATTCCTTTCCTTTTGTGCATTCAGCCATTGCTTGCCACCAGCTATGTACTTGAGTAGGGTGCATTGTCTTCAGTAGTCTGCCTAGCAAGTGAGTATGAAGATCAATGTCATTATCTCTTCCAAACTAACATCCTGCCAGTGGCTGCTCCTCACTGCCAGGCCCTTGGTGTATATCCTGTTTGCTTGGACTTCCATGCCCAACCCATGCTGTCTCAGCTACCTTATCCTAATTATTGGGTATTTGTTAAGAAAAGAAGTGACTGTAATATCTGATGCTAGACTTGACCTCCAGAGCAAAGTTTCTCTACCAGCACCTGCAACTGGGCCTGTGCACCCAGAATCCACTTCAGTCTCAAGGGTGGGTCTGCACCAGTCCCTCCTCATCTCACCATTCTGGTAGGTGATAGGGCTCTTAGCCCAGGAGATTCCCCAGCCCACAGTGACTGCAACATACTCATTTATTTTCCACCTATGATAAACAAAATACATCTGCCTTTGAAGCCCAATCTTAGATTCAGAAACCATTTCATCCAGTCAGACACTTCTGATCCTGAAGCCATAAAATGTGCAGATTAAGTTCAAACTAGCACAATTCTTGAAATTCTGTAACATATCTGTTCATATTCACCATTAATTTTTTTCATCACCAAGTCTAGGTAGCAGAGCTACCAAAATTAATAAGTCACATCAGTTATCTCCTGATGGAGAAAGTAGATGTGTAAGCAAATACCTATTATATGAGGTTATAAATGCTAAGATAAAAGTATCATTAAAATGCTATGGGAATGTCAATAAAGGAGGAATTAATCCTATGGGAAAAGGTCAAAGAAAGCCTCAAAACAGATGATGTCTGAACTAAATTTGAAAGGTGAGTGGAACATGTCAGATGAAGAAGGGGAGAAAGGGCATTTTATTTTCATTTCTCCTTCCTTTTCAACCTGAGGTCTGGAGAGTTCTGTTATTTCTATCTCTCCATTGCAAATATTGCCTTCATCAGTCCATCACTGCTACTTCTTTTATTTTTTCCCCCTTTTTCTTTCAATGCAGAATTCCCCAGATAAATTCCCTGGCTCCAAAGGCACCATCCTGAAGAAGTATAAGCTATATCTTCTAGTACAGTTCTCAATATCCTCAG
The DNA here is from genome assembly GCF_052094955.1 of Ictidomys tridecemlineatus. Lineage (NCBI taxonomy): Eukaryota > Metazoa > Chordata > Mammalia > Rodentia > Sciuridae > Ictidomys > Ictidomys tridecemlineatus. The sequence continues at coordinate 95,128,675 of NC_135493.1, read as the reverse complement.
GAATTTGGTGCCAGGAACCCTGAAGCTACTAAACTCTGTGGCTACCCAAGTCATTTCAATAAAATGGTGTAGTATTTGCATATAATCCACGCAGTCTTCCCACATACTTTAAATCATTCCTAGACTGCTTACAATACCTAAATCAATACAAATGCTACATGGTTATTGCACTGTAGTTTTGAGAAATGACCAAAACAATTGGTACATATTTAGTGTGGATGCAATTCTTTCGGAATATTTCCTATCCACCATTGTTGGAATTCATGGATGGAGAACACACATATACCAAGGGCTAACTCTATTCCCTGTATTCATATAATGCATTGTGTTGTTTTATGCATATGTCTTTTTCATTTACATAAATGGTATTATGCTAAATGTCCTTCTTCATCTTACATTGTTCACTCAAGACTGCTTTGAAAGATCCAAGCATGGTGGTGTACGCACACTTTGGATTTTTCTTCTAACTGCAGCATAGTGCTCTATGGTGTTCATGCACTTCATTTTTCTCATTATTTCTGCTAATAATAGATTCCTAGGTTGCTTCTAACTCTCTCCTCTCATAAAGAATATCTTCTTATGTCCCTTTGTAGACATGCACATGAGTTTTTCTCAGCTGTAATCCAGGGGTAAGATAGCTACGTCATGGGGCATCACATACTTAATTCCATAAGATATTGCCAAAATGCTTTCAAAATACATGCCTTCGGCCAAGATTTATTGAACACCAGCCACATTCCAAGCACTATTCTAGTCATAGGAGATTTAGCAGTGAACAAAGTCCCTGCTCTCACTGAACTTACAGTTGACTGCCATGACTAATAAATTCATGATGAAATATCATGGAGTGAAAAGTGCCATGAAGAAAAATAAAACAGGGTAGGGGCTCAGAAGTGACAAAAAGTGCTATTTTAGGTAAAGTCATCAGAGGAAACCTCTCTGAGAGATGGTGTTTGATGAGAGGCCTGAGTGAAGTGAGAGAGGAAGCCATATATTGCTCCAGGAGGGAAAAACACTGCAGAGAGAAGAGCAAGGCCTGGAGGTGGGAGCAGGAGGGGTGGGTGTTAGGGGTTTGGAAGCCACGGATTTCAATGAGATGCAAGTGATGGGGAAATGCTGAGCAGAATGCCAGACACCATGTTGGATTTCAATTCTGACAGATTATTACTACCCTTGGAGCACTGTGATTAGATTGGAGGTTTGGAAAGGTCTTTTTTATTGCAGAAGGAAGGGTGGATGGGGGCAGTAGAGGGGCCTGGATTAAGGTAGTAAGGTTTTAGCTGTCATTTAGACAGCTCTAGAAGTATGTGTGTGTGTGTGTGTGTGTGTGTGTGTGTGTATGTGTGTGTTTTCTGAACAACCCTGTTGACATGGTTTTGGAACTAGCAATCAAGCTGATGTTTCTCATCCATCTTGATCACCAGAGGTACTACACCAAGAGTATGGTCCTTACAGCAAAGGAATTCCCCTCAAGGGCTGAGGAGGTACTCAGAAAATAAGCTGGCCCAAAGCGCATCCTTTGCTCTTTGGGAATTTAGAGTGAATAGCATCTTGGCAGGATGTTCTAACTAAATGCCCAAATGATCAGCTAATTACTTGGGTCTGAACACAGCTGAACAAATCCACCTTCCCAAGTCACTGCCAGAGGTTTGAGCAACTTCATTCTGGCTGGATTTCAGCACCACACACCAAGGATCAGATGACTGAGCCAGGAGGGACATTTTTCACTTTCCTGCTTCCTTGTAATACTACAGTACAATCAGTTTTCTAACCTACAGATTTGATGGGGGTTGTAGAAAATATGAAGAGATATTCAGCCTCACTAGAAAGCAGTACAATGCAATTATAAACAGAAATGAGAAGCCATTTTTCATGTACCAGGTTGGCAAACATCAAAGGGATTGATAATGTTCAGTGTTGGGGAGAGTGAGAGGGAAATGGGCAGTGTTGTACACCATAGTGGGAGTTTTAATTGGCAAAGACATTTTGGAGGGCAATTTGGCAGCTTCTAGAATCATTTAAAATGGTCAGAGCCTTTGGCCCAGTAAGCCCTCTTTCAAGCCAAACTCTAAAAATTCTATCCCATAGATGCACTTATGCATGCATCCATGGTATGTGTGTGTATGTATATATATACATATATATATATATATATATATATATATAGAGAGAGAGAGAGAGAGAGATGTATATACGTACACACACACACACACACACACACACACACACATATATATATGGAAAATGCAATTGATATAAATATCCATCTGTAGAGGAATGGTTAAATAAATTAGGATGTGTGAACAATTTAGTCTTTGGTGTGTGCTAACAGGGAAAGACATAATAAAATGGATGTAATAATTTGAATAATATATAGGATAGAATCCCATCAATATACCTTAAAAAGGAAATCTACATACGTTCATTTAGGTGTGTAAATACTTTTCAAGAAGATCTGAAAGAACACAATTCAACTGTTAACTCCAACTCTTCCCTGGGGAGGGAAGTAGAAAAGGGCAAGAGTGATTTGAAAGGTTTTCTCTACCAACTTCTAATCTAGCGCTCACGTATTATATGAGCATTTAAAGGTGCTTTTATAATACAAACAGAAACAAAAGCACTGTATGGCATTTGTATTTAATGCACTTCATCTTCATCCTCACTACCACCATTATCATGATCATCCGTTCAAACCCTTGAGCCTTTTCTCCTCCTTGGCACGTGAAAATCCCTGAATCCTAAGCACGCTCTTACTGTGGCTGATAGCTCTGTCAGCTGTTAATTATTCATGCTAATGGAAGAGGCTGGAGGCACACATAATGCAAAATCAAGAAGAGTAAATCTTTCAGAATCTGCTCTCCTCTCCTCTTGGATCCCCTGGGAACCCCTTGCCTACTGTAGGTATTTACTTAGCAATAAATATTGATTGGTATGGATTGATATTTGTCTCTCTAATTTCAAGTCATCCACATCCTCAGACTCAAAATCATATCCCTGGCTAGTGACTTCCTCAAATCTATACTGACCTGGTCTTGCTCGTGGGGGTGTCTGGGCTTGCCGTGAGGACTGTCAGGTCCTGGTCACTATCCATCAATGGACTATTCCTTCTGTGGATAAAATAGAGATGATGGGAATCCTTGCTGTGATTTGTTTGTTTTTACATAAACAGAACTGGTAGCTTTGCCTCTCTAGTGGATTTTCAGCCAACTTATGCTCATATGGCACGAACAAATTAAAACAAGAATTTCACATCCATTGGAAAGGCTAGAACAAAAAAAAAAAGACTGACAACTGCAGATATTGATGACGATATGGAGCAATCAGAACACATCTATTGCTAGTTGGAGTGTGAAATGTACAAACACTTTGGAAAATAGGCAATTTCTTATTATCATACATCTAATCCTATTATCCAGCAATTCCATTCCCAGAAATTCCATTTACTCAAGAAAAATGAAAATATAGCTTCATAACGAGACTTACACATGAACATTGAGAGCAGCTTTATTTGTGATAACCACAAACAAATGTCCATCCATATGCAAATGAATTAATAAATTGCAGTATATAAGCATACTGGTGTATGTACAACAATTTAAAAGAATAAATTGACAATTCATGTAACAACATGGATGCACACCAAAAAATGTTTCATTGAGCAAAAAAAGTCAGATACAAAAATATGTACTACACAATTTCACTTTTATGAAGTTCTGGACCAGAAAAGCTATTCTATGGTGATAGAAGTCAGAAAATGGTTGCTTATGGAGCTGGAGGGCATTGATTAGACTATAAAGGATCATGTAAAATCTTTCTCACAGGTATGGGAGCTAGAAGTCCAAGATCAAGGTGTTGACAGAGTTGAATTCCACTGAGGCCTCTATCCTTGGCTTGCAGATGGCCATCATCTCACTGTGCCCTCATATTGTCATCCCTTTCTGTGTCCTAATCTCTTTTTATAAGGACACCTGTCGTATTGGAGTGCACCCAAGGTAATGTTCTCTTTTTAACTTCATTACTTCTTTAAAGGCCCTATCTTCAAGTACAGTTACATTCTAAGGTACTGGGCTAACATAGAAAGTTGTTGTTGGGGGTGGGGAAGGCATCCAGCCCATCACAATAACTGTGCATCTTGTTATATGTAAATTACTTCTTCTTAAAAATAAATAGTAACAGGGAAGTAATTCCCCCATATTCTTGCATGTAGAGGGAAGCTGGACATTGGAAACAGTGGGGAGATCTGTCATTAGATGTTAATGTAACAGTAAGATGGTTAAAATATCATAACAGACAGCATTTAGTGAGTGGAGTACTTTTCATGGAATAACTGATTTAGTCTGAAAAGATTATATGAAGTATAGGTACCATTACTATACCCATTTTTAGATGAGGAAACTAGGCTACAAAGGAGCTAAGTAGTTGACTTAAGGTCACACAACTCTAAAGTGGTCAAGCCACAGACTGAGTCCAAGCAGGCTGTGCCCAGAGCCTACACAATCACATCTCCATTCAACCCCACTGGTTAGAGAATATTTCACTGATAGTTGGTTACTAGGAAGGCAGATGTGTGCAGAAATCATGAGCTACTCTTTAAAAAATTTTTGTAGTTGTAGACAGACACAATACCTTTATTTTATTTATTTATTTTTATGTGGTGCTGAGGATGGAACCCTGTGCCTCACACATGCTAAGCAAGTGCTCTACCATTGAGCCACAACCACAGCACTCATGGGCTACTCTTAAATGAAAACAAAGGAACTCCAGGTTAGAGATAAAAGGAGAAGTTGGCTGATCACTGTGTTGCTTGGCACATAGTAGGTTATCAATATTATTTGTTAGTGCACTTGACAGGTGTCTCTGCATGTGCAGGTCTCCTTCTAAGAGAATCTGTCAAACCCATAATCCAGAAGTCCCTAAACATTCATGTGTTAACTTTCCATTAAATATAACATGCATAAATGAATGCTCAAAAACACCCCATGCCTCTTTCTTGATACCATTCATACTACCAAGGGTAACTATATCCTTACTTTTAGCAGCACAGATTTTTTTCTCTCTCTATGTTAGTTTTCCAGACCAGCTATAACAAACAAGGTGGGTGTTTAAATCACCACAAATTGGGTAGCTTAAGATAATACAAATTTATTATAGTTCTAGAGGTTAGAAGTCCCAAAGTCAAGGATATGATTCCACTGAACCCTATAGGAGAGAATCTTTTACTGCCTCTTTCTAGCTTCTGGTGGTTTTCTAGAAATTCTTGGTGTTCCTTAGCTTTGAACTGCAACTCTTCAATCTTTGCTTTTATGATCATATGCCATTCTCCCTGTGTGTCTATACCTCTGTGGCTCTTTTTAGAACACTATTCATATTGGATTAAGGTTCTACCCTACTTCAGTATGACTTCACTCTAAGGAGTTATATCTGCAATCCCCCTATTTCCAATGAAGTTCAGTTTCTCAGATACTGAGGGCTAGAACTTCAACATGTCTTTTCTGGGAGGAATAACATTCAACCCATAACACCACCCAAATGATAAAAAAATGAAAGCATACACTATGACAATTTCTGTAGCTGAGCCTCTTTCACTCAATGTAAGGTTTATGAAATTCCTTCACATTGTGCTACCTAGCTGTGTTGCTTTCAGATCACTTTGGATAATATTCCATTTTGGGAAGATACCATCATTTTTCTATTGCAATATTGAACATTTGGGTAATTTCCTGTTTGAAGCCAATATAAATATTACTGTTATAGATGTCCAAGAATATGCATTTTGGTGAAATTCTGTGTACATTTCTGTTGTATATATGTGGGAGTGGACTCATACCCCAAAGGCATCAGCCTAAGTAGATACAAACAAATAGCATTCCAAAGGTTTTTTGCCAATTTACCCTCCCATCTGCTGTATATGAAAGTCCTAGTTCCTCCCCCTCTAGCACTTGGTATTTCCTTCCTCCCTTCCTCCCTCCTTCCCTTCCTCCCTTCCTTCCTTCCTTCCTTCCTTCCTTCCTTCCTTCCTTCCTTCCTTCCTTCCTTCCTTCCTTCCTTCCTTCCTTCCTTCTTTTTCCTACTTTAGCTATCCTGGAGTGAATGTGTTGACATCACATCATGCTGTGTTTAAATGTGCTTCTTTTTGTTTTACATTGAAGCTTCCCATCTCTCTCTGCTGATCTTATACACTTCCTGGTCTCTTCATCATTCATTACCACAATTAGCATCTCTAAATCCATTCCTTACACTTGGATGCTCTGATCTATAAGGAAACCAATGTCTTTCTCCATTTATCATCCTCTTACAGAAAAAATTTCACTTGCAGCAACTTTGAACTGCCTCTGAACTCACTCATGCTGCAGAAGGATCCATGCTTGTTTGTTGATTATTTTGTTTTTCATGCCTTAAGAGCACAACTGGAACAAATATGAAGTTGGAGAGTAAGATGCTTGCCATAACAAATCTATAGGGTCTGTAGTGCATGCAAATCTACTATAACAAACACTCCCACTTGCTCAATGGTTGTTTTATTTACTGTATGATTGGTAAAATGCATTTCACAGTGAAGTTATGTTGGAGGGTCAGTTCAAATAGAGATAAAGCAACTCTTGAACATAGTGGATGCAACTGAGGAGGCAGTCATTCCTTGCCAAAAGTCACTTAAGGGAAGAATCAGGTCTTACATACTGGAAGCTAGGACCAGCCCCTAGTCTTCCTCCCACCTGCATTCTCTGTTCAGGAGGTAGCAAGCTCCAGTCCATTCTGATTTTACAAGGAGGCAAGATGGTAGGTATCCTGGAAAGACATGAGATTGTGGGGAAAGGAGGACTCAGTTCAACCTCTATGCTGTCACTCATTGGCTCTGTGAGATTGGGGCAGGGAACTGGACAGATGGCACTCTGGAGGAAGCAGGTGTCTCAGTGAGAGACCAGAAGCTTGTCCTATGTGGGTCATGGCAGGTTGTCTCCTGGTACACTCTGGACTTGGTCTTTTTTTTTGCCTCCTCAAATGTAAAGACTCTTTGAAGAAACCAGTTTGTCTGTTATACTGTGTATTGGGTTGGATATTTCAAGGGGTGCCACCCCTTTGTTGCCATCAAGATGCTACATCTCAGCGTAGTTCTTCCCCCATCTTCAAGTGTCCACTCTCAGAACTGATAGAGAAGAAAGGGCAATTGCCTTCCAACCCTCAGATTGAAATCTGTAATGGTTCCAAACTGGCTTTGAAAGAATTAGACTCTTAATATTCAGCATTTATTAAAAGTCCTAGTGCATTGGTATGATACAGATTATAAATATATCATAACCTGGCCATATAATGACCTTTTATTGAACATTTATCAAGAACCATAAAGGGAATTCAGAAGCCATCCATACTCATCATCATCACAGGATTGACAAATGAGGACTTCCAAGCTTTAAGTAAGTGGAATAGAGACTTTATTCAACAGTCCCAAGATATCAATGTTGGACCATGACTGTAACATATAGTTACAATATTCAAGCCATTTTCTTTTTGTATGGCTTTGTTGTCTGGAAACAGGGGGTTTCTGTGACTTATGTTGGCAGAATTTCCACCAAGAATTGTGTTCTTATATTTACCTTCCAAAGGACAGAATAACTTCATCCAGCAGAAAAGTTTCTTGTGAATCTGGATAGTCATGGCTTCTTCAGGGAGGAGAGCATAAGCAGAGTTCATGGTTTTTGTCTGAGATGTGAGGCCCAGATGGGTTAGTGAAGGGGTAGACTAAGGAGAGAAGAAACTACTAGAACAAATTTCATACAGAATTAGAGAACACTTAGGCTTACCTGTGGTTACTTTCAAATCTATACACATTTGGTAGTCACCTAGGGGCCTTCCTCAAAGGAAGGGAATTATTGAGGACTGTTGTTATATTGTGGTCAATATGATAAGGTGAAAGATCGACAAATGGATGATGTTTCAGCCTACAGACTGAGCACAGCCCACCTAAGATTCAAGACAAACTCACCACCTGATATCAGCAGAAAAAGAGCCAGCTACTGCACAGGTGGTACTTCTCAAATTCTCAAGATCTCAACATTCAAGTTGTCAGAAATCTGTGCCACTTTTCTTATTGAAATTTTTCTATAATTTGCTCAATGATTAGGACATAAACTAAGTTGTAAGAATATACATTTTCCCCCATGGGAATAACTAGAGCTATTTTCATTTGAATAAATGCTATCAAGAAGCATTACTGGGCTGAGGATGTAGCTCAGCTGTAGAGTGCTTGCCTAGCATATATGAAGCCCTTGGTTTCATCCCCAGAACCACAAAAAAGGTGTTTCTTCTTTCTTAAAACTTCAAGTGACAAGAGTTTGGTCTACTCTTCCACACAACTACCAATAGGATTCCATAGCAATCCAGAACAACCCCTCCATTTTCTGAGCTTTCCATTGTTCTAAGAACTTTTGGAGGGTGACATTGTTCCCAATTATTCACCTTCTCCTTATATCTACATCCTTTCCATATGACCTTGCACTGTCTCCCCTCTCTATTGACATTTAATTTGTCCATGTAACATGCTATAGCCAATAGGATATTTATGGAGGTGATTCAAACAAAGGCATGAAGTGGGCTTATGCTATTGAACTTTCCCTTTCATATTGTTCCATTGCCGTGGGGAAAGGTCCCACTCCCCACATCAAACGCGTGGTAACTGCTGCCTATTTATCCTGACCCCATAATGAAATCATGTGCAGCAGACCTAATTGTCCCCTTATAGCTTGGGGCCATGCCCTGCCAGACCTGCACCTTGAAGATGAGCTGAGTTCAGCGGATCCACAGACACCCATAGACCCACAAACACTCGATTCAATTGTTATTTTGTTTGCCATTGTATTTGTGATAATAGCTTACTATTTTTATAACTCTTCAAGCATATTTCATTTAGCTCAATAATGCTGCAAGTGGATACCACTATTATTTCCACTTTAAAGCTTTGGAAACTGATTAATTGAGAAATTAATTAATTTACTTAGGTTCACATATGTAGGAAATGTCAGAATAGTAATTCAAACATAGGTGTGTGGGATTCTAAAGCTTGTGCTATAAGCAGCCATGTTTTCCTCTTGGAGTGCAAACCTGTAGGATGTAGGGCAAGAAGAAACCATCTACTTTTTCCAGTTCCTTCACAACTTAAATGCCAGCCTACTGGCATTCCTGGTTCTGTATCACTAGACATTTTGATTTTGATATCTTTTTTCTTGTTGTTGTTGGTGGTGGCGGTGTTCTTGTTGTTGTTGTTTGTTTCTTTTCTTTTTGTGTGTGTATGATGGTGGTTCTGAGGATTGAACCCAGGGCCTTGTGCATGCTAAGCAAGCACTCTACTAACTAAGCTAGATCCTCAGCCCCCAATTTGATATCTTTATAATTTGAACTTATTTCTATTCTCATGAGCAGCAGATGACAGCAACTTAAAGTGTCTTTTTTCCCCAAAATTTTCAGAAAATTCCTTGGTGATATATTTGCTTATAGAACATGAGCCAGGTACTTCCTGAGAGGTGCAGGAGCTCAGAAATCTACACTGTCTGGCATTCAAGGGTCAATCTGGAGAGAGGACAAAGAACTTTTTTTTCTTAATTCAAATCAGTGGAGAACTAGAATTTTGTAATGTTCCCATTTCACATTTATTTTCCAGGAAGACTGGTAGATATGAAGCTATTTGGCTTTACTTATACTGGCTTAGATGTGGGTTTTAGAAACAAGTGACTAAGTCCAATAACTAAGTGGCCTTGAGCAAGTTACTTAAACATTTTGTGCCTTTTTTTGCCTCAAAAAGGAGATACTAATACTATCTAATCTGGGGTTTTATGGGGCTAAAATGAGATAATGCATATGAAGAACTTACTTAATACAATATCTGATTTTTATATGCTTTTATCTACAAGTGACAGAGATCCTGAGTCAAAATGGTTTCAACAACTAGGAAGACTATTATCTGACATATTCCAGTAAGGGAAGAGAGCTCAAGGTATGACCCAGTTGGGACTCTGACCAGGGTCTATCTGCCATTCCTTTGACTTGACCTTCCTTGGGCTGGCTTCCATGGAAGCAAGATGGCTGCTGGCAGCAACTAGGGCAGAAGATTGCTTTTCTATATCCAGTAAAACAGAAGACAGTTCACTCCCAAATATGGAAATAAGTTTCTTTCCTTCAATTTCTTTGGGCTAACCTGGGTTATTGCCTTCCCTTGAATCAATAACTGTTACCAGGGCTGTGGTTGTGGCTCAGAGGTAGAGCACTTCCTACCATGTGTAAGGGACTAGGTTCGATCCTCAGCACCACATTGAAAAAATAAAGATATTGTGTCCACCTATAACTAAAAAATAAATATTAAAAAATTTTAATTAAAAAATTTAAAAGTTAACTGTTACCAAAGGAGTACCCCATGATGTCTGACTTTATCATGGAACTTTGAACCAGTCACAGGAAAAGAAGAATGGATCATGGCAACTGAGTCACATGAGTCAGGATTCATCTTTGTCAGTGGGGTAGGGGTTGCTTTCTCCTAAATTACATAAGCTAGATGAGGAAGAAGCAATTACTTGAATAACATCAAGATCTTGTTAGAAAAGAGAACAGAGGAAATAGATTTGGGAAAGACATTCAACAGTGATGACCACAGTTGGCCGAAAGTAAATATTCAAAACTTGCCAACTTATTTTGCTGTTCTATTTTTGCAACCATAGTTTTTTTTTTTTTAACAAGTGTGGTGTTTTATGATAAGACAACTAATGTCTGGCCTTTAGCCACCCAAAAAGACAAATTTGGGAACTCAGGAATGACAGATCATTTGCATTGAAAGCTACCCTTTCTTCTTCTTTTACTGGAAATTAATCTACCTGAAAAACAAATTCCAAAGACCAATGAAGACTTGGAAGGTCTAAGTTCAATTCTTCATGTCATTGTCACCTTGAAAAGATAAAGTGGACAATGCACAGCAACTATCCCCCTCCTTTGGCCAAGGAGTATTTTGCTTACTTCAACAATTTCTGTGTAAAATCCTGGCACTCCGTGGTTGATAGCTACTGTTTTTCACCTTTCTCTCTTTTCCACCTAACAGAAACTCTTTTGCCAGTGGCAAACCTGTTCTGTGGGATTTGGATGAGGCTGGCCTCATACATATGTACATGGGCATGCATACAAGCCAGGTTGACCAACCAGAATACAGCATCCCTTCCTTTAGAGAAAGTAATTAGTTTCAGGATGGGCACATGACTCAAACCCAGTCAATCATCTGTTCTTCTTGAATGTTTGAACCTTGAGCTGAATGAACAAGTATCAAAGGAGCCACAGCTGGAATCTTTATATAGCCAGTGCCTAGCAAATATACTTTCTGCATTCCTATTATTTATGCCCAGAGCTGGCTTGGCTTCTATTGGTTCTACATTCTGATCGCCTTGATTATTCAGTTCTCTGAGTATTCCAAAATTATCTAATAACTGGTATAGACTGAATTGTCTCCCTACTCCCACAGTCTAATATGTTAAAGCCCAATGCCCAATGTGACTATATTTAGAGATAGCCCTTTTAGGGGTTAATTAATGCTAATAAGGTCATAAGGGTGAGGTTTCGATTTGATAGGTCTAGTGGCTTTATAAAAGGAAGAACAGAGACAGAGCTCCATCCATATGCACAAACCAAGGAAAGCCATGTGAGGACAGAGCAAGATAAGAAGGCAACCATCTGCAAGCCAGGAAGAGAGCACTCACCACAACCTGACCATATTAGCATCCTGATCTCAGAAGAACAGCTTCTAGAATTGTTAGAAAATTAATTTATGTTGCTTAATTTACCCAGTCTTTTTATTGTTGTTGTTGTTGTAACAGCCTAAACAGACTAAGAACAATGCTATTTTCCCTCTTAAGATAGCTAGTGTCAATGTCTGTTACTTCCAAGTAAGTTCTCAGTTTGAGGTAGCAAAGCAGCTGGTGAAGATGTTGGGGGGGGGGGCTCCTTCTTGTAGCTTTCCTCATGATCCTATAAGAAAGTTTGTTTCATATAGAAGCAAAAAGGGAAAGACTCTTCCTAATGTGACCAACAAACTCAAATGTCTGAGAAACAATCAGAGGCTTATTGGGACGGAAAAGTCCCCATGTTACACCCCAAGCTGAATTTAGAGCCCACTAAGGCAGGGAGAAAGGAAGCACCTGGGGAATAAAATGAGTCCCAGAAAGAGATCCATGGAAAAACACAAATTCTTGGCTCCTTCCAGATATCTCCAGGTGAGTTCTCTTTGCCTGACAAAGATAATAATCGTTCTCATTGTATTAAGCCATTCACCTAAATTGAATGGTAGCTTTGAACTTGGAAGCAAGAGGCAGATTAACCAGGCTTCACAACTAGCCTGTTGTTTTTTATTGCCCAAATGCGGAGGCCAAAATGGAAGCTGTTAGACTAAGAATAAAGGGTTACCTGATGCACATTGAGACCAATTATGAAAAGAAAAGGAAGCCATAAGGCTGGGTTCCAAGTTCAAGCACTATAACTCAATAAGACCTGCAGGTTTGATTAGAGTCACCCCTAGGTCATGTGGAGACCATGTGCAAGCATTCTATTTTGGAGGGCAGCAGGGGCTATGTATATAAACAATTCAATTTTTTAAGCATGCTACAAAATTTGTGGGTTTATGTAAGCTATTGTGACTTATCAGTGAAGATTCAGAATGACGGGTATCAAAGAAATACCTAAATATTTGTTTACTACCCAATCAGTGCTCACGATGATTCTTCATAGTATCCTGGCACTGTCTTCTTGTTCAGGTCCAGGAGCATCTCTCTGTATTCTTTATTGCCAAACGTGTCATTACTGGATAATTTCTTATCCCTCTTTGGAAGAAAAAGGAAGTAATGCTATTATTACTCATGATTCCATGGCTCTTTGGAATCTATTTATATTGAAATGTTATAGATCTTCTTGCTTGTTTGTTCCCTCATACCACTTATTTTGTTTATTCAGAGCTGGTTACTCTCCCATGATGCTGAATCATCCAGAGTGTCACCCATGAACACTGGCTTCCAATGACTGTCTCAAAGGTTATTACTGTGTTTCATTGATGATGGTCACAAATACAAATCTTACTGAATATGTGAGAAAATGCAAACAATAATATATTTTGTGGTTATGTCACCTTTACTGTTTAGGATGTTATAGTTTAAATATAGAACAATACATCTTCCACTTATGTCTCCCCTGGACCTCTGTAGGCTGTCGTCACTGCATTTCTAGAATTTGACCTCTTATGATGTTGACCTTGTCCCTGCTTTGCCACATAACATTGTCAGTATGGGAGACAGGATGGGGCTCACGGGTTGTTAGAGAAGAGAAGTCTCATCTGGGAAAGGAGTGTCCAACTCTTGTCCGGCATGGCTTGAGAGCAGCCCATCATGTTTATAGAACATGATGTTATATAAATGGGAGGAAAGAAGAGGACATCAATCAGAGAGGTCCATTGTCATTGTGGAGTCCTTCCAGGCAACAGGCACACTTACCTCAGGAGAACAAGTGATATGGAAACAGTGAAAGAGGTAGGGTGACAGCTCTGGGTGCCAACTGTAGGAAGCACATGGCACAAATGTAGCACAGCAGTCAGGACCAAGGATAAGTGATAGTTTGCCAAATTGCCTTCTGAAACCCAGGCTCAGGACAATCCTATAGGAAAGAGCCTTATGGTTCTTTAAAGATCTGTTCAATCCCTCCTGGATTTCTAATCCCCTATCCAGGTGTGGGCATAGCTCCTTATATCCCAGTCACATCTGCATCAGGGTTTCTTAAATTTTCTGTACTATGAACATCACAGACTAGTGATGCCTATGAATGAACTCCCTCTCAGAATCATTTTATGCAAATAAAATACACTTGAAATGCACATAGCAAACATTATAAAATAATTCATGATATAGAAATCTATGCACTTCTTTATTAATGCTGGGTTTGGGGTATATGTAGCCGAAGAGTGAATCAAAGGGGATAAACAGGGACCAGGGTCCATGAAGACCAGGGTCTGTGCACAGGGAGTCCCATCCATGAGGATGGTGCTGCTAGCTCTGGCAGTTCCAAGACACTTGAAGGGGACATAGAAAATGCTGAGGTAAGTGTATCTAGAGGCCAGGACCCATATGGGACCAGGTTGAGGAGAAAGAAAGCCATGCCCTGATGGTGCTACGAGATCAATTTGGGCATTAAAGGGGTATTGAGAAAATTTCTAGGAAGATTCCAAAGCACAGGACCCCCTTGGGACATGAAGATCAGAGCAAGGGACTTGTTTGCCAAGTCTAATGCCCACATTGGTGTTGATTACTAGCCAGTTGTTTTGTTGAAAAATCCAATGGCTGGCAACTCATGGATACTGTTAATGACACAGCATTGCTCAAGTGTCCCAAAAGGTTGGAAGGCAGAAGTCTGTGATTGTTCACTTTCTAGGCAATGCACAGGCCCCAGCCACTGTCCTGGAAGGCAGAGGCCTGCTAAATGAATGCATCTTCTAGAAGAAAATGGTATCTTATGCCTTGTTTAGGGAAGAACTTCGAGGACAATGGTCAAAAGAAGTTCTCCCAAGAACTTGGGTTGAGCCAATGTTCTCAGTGTGTATTCTTATGTCTGCTTCCAAAAAGATGTATAAAGTGGGCCAGTGTCCAGGGCTCTTTGAAAATTTTTTCACTCTCTCCTTTCCCTAAAAGGAAGGAGATCTATTAGTCTTGTTTTCCTTCACCATTGCCTATGGGGAACATTGTAGCTTATTCAATTTACCATTGATATCTGAGGTCATCTTTATTTTCACTAATATCTAATTAAAATATAGTGTTTCCTTCACATGTCATTGCAGGCAAAAGGCTGGGGTGGTATCAGCAATATTGGTCACTGATGAATCACAGATATTTGTTATCACATGAGATTTGTGGTAAATATATCAAAATGCCATTCATGGTCATCACTTTTGAAACTGCCTCAGTGTATGCACTTACCACTAGATTTTGCTATTCCACACATTTATTAAAAGGACATAGATTTCTATATCAAGAATTGTTTTATATTTTGGTATATACATTCCAAGTGTATTTTATTTATTTTGTTTAAAAATATGATTCTGACAAAGAGTCCATCCAGAGGCATGCCTAGATTGCTAGAGAGGCCACAGTAAGTACAGAAAGTTTAAGAAACCCTGAGGCAATGTGACTGGGGTGTAAGGAGCTATACACACACGTGGCTCAGGAATCAGAAATCCAGGACTTGAACTTCATACCTGAAAAAAGACTTGGGTTTCTTTTCTTTTGTCTCCTCTTCTCTCCCTTCCCTGCCTTCCTCCTTGGCTCCCTCCCTTCACGCCTCCCTCTTTCCTTCCTCCCTTCCTCCCTTCTTCTATCTCAAACTGTGTAGTTATTTATTTTTCATTATGTTATTTATTTATTTACTTATTTATTTATTGGTACTGGGGATTGAACCCAGAGGCACTTAACCACTGAGCCCCATCCCCAGCCCTATTTTGTATTTTATTTAGAGACAGGGTCTCACTGAGTTGCTTAGGGCCTCGCTAAATTGCTGAGGCTGGCTTTGAACTCATGATCCTCCTGCCTCAGCCTCCCTAGCCACAGGGATTATAGGAATGCACCACTGTGCCTAGCTTATTTTCTTCATTATGTTTTATCAGCTATCCCTTTGCAGAAGGAGTACTATCCTTGTTAGCTCACTCCACCAAGTTATTGAAATGTCACATATCTTTCCATCCCAACCTTCTATCTCATTCTTGTAGACTAACCTGACTATCTTAATTCTGTCTTTAAGGCAACTTGAAGAGTGGGAATTATAGATTTGATATCAGAAGCAAGTTTGGGGAAGAGAGTTTCTATGACAGCTTGAGACTGCCAAGGACAGATTCTGGCCCTGAGATGGTCCATTTTGGTTTTGTTCATATCCTGAAAAGCATTGTGTGTATCAGCTAAATCCTTTCTGTTATGAGAAGCCCTAATTAATGCATGCTCTGATTTGTTCTTCCCTGCTGAGGACTTCAGATTAATGATTACTGGGTGCCACACATGTTATCTCTTATGTATCTTTAATAAAAATAACAATGGCTACAATTTACAATGGCCTTACTGTGTTCAGGAGCCCCGTGCTCAGCCCTTAATATTCATGATTTTATTTAACTCTCCTGCCACTCTCTGGGGTAACTCTTGAGCATCATTTGCTTCACTGTATAGAGGGAGGAACTAAGGCTCAAAGAATTTCAGTAAATTTCTCAAGGTCACACCACAAGGAAGAGGTTCACAGCAAGACTTGTTTGATTTCATAGCACTTAAACACTTGCCATTGTGCTGTTATGTTTCAATGGCAAAAGGAAGTGAGAAATGGAATAATAGAATTTGGGCAAGGTGGCAAGAAAAATGAGGTAGCACTGTTGCATCATCTTCTGACAGCCCATCTTTCAATCCCCTTGCCTTGACACTCCCAAGATGCTTGGAATACTGATTGTGCTGGATGAGCAAAATAGGGTATGGCCAAGGAGGTGGTGGGCTCCTGTCTCCAAGATTGGACCAGACAAGTGGGAGGTGCCATTCATGCCTCAATATCTGGCAGCTGCCTGCCAGAGAGCTCTAGGGTGTGCCATAGAGGGTAGGAGAAAAGGGAATTGAGTGGGATGGATCTGGAACCTTGGTTAGTCTGGTGGGATAGGCTCCAATCAGCTCTGTGACCTTGGAAATATTCTTTAATCTTTTTGCTTTTACTTTATGCCACAGGGAGGTTAGGCTACATTTGTAGAAATTTTAGGCAGTCTATGATGCCATGATTTTTTTTAAACTTTGTGAGTTGTTGATGGTCACAATACCTTTTTCTTTTTTATGGATTTTTTAATATATAACAGCAGAATGCATTATGATTCATATTACACGTATAGAGCACATTTTCATATCACTGGTTGTATATAAAGTATATTCACACCAATTCGTGTCTTCATACATGTACTTTGGATAATGATGTCCATCACATTCCACCATCATTTCTAACCCATGCCCCCTACCTTCCCCTGCTATCTCTCTGCCCTATCTAAAGTTCATCTATTCCTCCCATGCTCCCATTCCTATCCTACTATGAATCAGCCCCTTTATATCAGAGAAAACATTCAGCATTTGATTTTTTGGGATTGGCTAACTTCATTTAGCATTACTTTTTCCAGTGCCATCCATTTATGTACAAATGCCATGATTTTATTCTCTTTTACTGCTGAGTAATATTCCATTGTGCATAAATGCCACATTTTTTTTACCTTTTTCTACTTATTTGTTTTTATGTGGTGCTGAGCATCATACCTAGTGCCTCACATGTGCTAGGCAAGAGCTCCATCATGGAGCCACAACCCCAGCCTGATGTTCTGATTTTTAAGGACAGAGAATGCTGTCATGAGAGACATAGTTTCTGGAATGTTCTGAGTCTGCTAGCTCCCATGGGTGCTCACTCCCTGACATGGTGTCATTTCTCCTCCAGCTTTCTGACACTGTTTTGTGTCATCATAAGATTCCTCTTCAGTGTTAGTTACCAGCTGTCATATACCCCTAGATTTTAGCTCCAACAGAGGAGCTCTGGCTTGGGGATCAAGCTTTGTTCTCACTCTGTTACCTCCTATGCCTTAGTTTCATCATCTGTAACAAGGGAGCAATAATGGTGCTTTTCTCATGGAGTCGTCTGAGTACTAAAGGATGCATTCACATACTGAGCTCTGCTGCTTCACATACCAGGTACATGGACCTACTCCTTCAATGTCTGTAATTATTAGCAGCAATTGAACTCTTAGTCAGCTTTGCCAGTGCTATAACTAAAAGATATAACCAGAACAACAACCAGAGGGGGTTTATTTGGGGGTTCACAGTTTCAGAGACCTCAGTCCACAGACAGCTGGCTCCATTCCTCAGGGCTCAAGGTGAGGCTGAACATCATGGCAGAAGAGTGTGGTGGAGAGAAGCAGCTCATATGATAATCAGACAACAGAGAGAGACTCCACTATCCAGACACAAAATACATACCCCACAGCCACACCCCCAATGAACCATTTCTTCCAGCCACACCCCACCTGCCTACAGTTACCACTCAGTTAATCCCTACCAAGGGGATTCACTAATTCAGTTAAGACTTTCACAACCTAATCATTTCTCCTCTGAAACTTCTTGCATTGCTTCACATGACATTTGGGGGACACCTCACATCCAAACCATAACAAACTTCAATTAATAAACATTTTCAGAGTGCCTCCTCAGACCCCACAGGGGACATACAGAAGCGCCATCAAGTCCCCTTAGCCTAGAGCTGCGTGTTGCACTTCCCAGATACAGATGCTGACACAGAGCGTGGGGTATGAGACACCAGTTGGGAATCAATGTGTGTGAAAATAAGTGGGAGAAAGCAAGACTGTACAGAGGAGGACATGGAATGGTGTATGACAGTCCTAACAAAGCCTTGGCCAATGTGGCAGAAAATTCTGGAACAAGCCATCCCCTCAGACTGTCCCATGTGGAACCAACATTGCCAGGCCTCCGTGTCCTGATCTTGTTCACTCACTGGACGTAGGCCATTTGGGGAAGAACATGACCTTGGCAGTGTTCTCAATAGCTTGGGCAGACCCCAAAAGGGCTGATAACTGGAGGTCACCTGTAGGGCTTGAAAGCAAGTTGTTCCTTGAAAGGAGATTTAGGCAGCACAGCGAGTGGAATGCCCACCACTCAAATAGTTTATAAATGACCAAGGGCATGCAGAGAGGACTGCAACCGATGGCAGATTTTCCCTGGAGAAGTTCCCAGAGTCTGGCTGAGCTGAGAGGCAATTAACCCAAAGCCACCAAATACAAACTTACTATAGTGAGAAATCAGGTCCACAGATCTCAGACTTTCCCATCCACCAGAATGGATGGGAAAGTCTGAGATCTGTGCTCCATGCCACACTGGAGTGGACAAGGTGAAGTTAATTAAGTCCAAGGTCAGAAACCTAGGTGAGGGGTGCTGGGAGAAGAAAAGAAAAGGGCAAGCATTCTACAATGGATTTTATCAGTGCAGGTTCATCACATGACTTGTGGTGGCCAGAGTGAAAACTCAGGAAGTGAGTACCTGTTCTGACCAATATGAAGGCTATGTCAGAACAGGGCATGCTGGGAAGCCCGGTATCTTATAAATGGAAGCTCTGTGAGTTCAACAGGCATTCTGAAGGAGAATCCAAAAATCTTCTCTGACCCTTGTAACACACTTGTAAGTGAAAGTAAAGCCAAATTCTGGGTGTAGAGAGGAAGACCATTTTATGGCCCCAGACCTTCTCTGTTTCCCTACTCAATGTAAGTCATCCACACTCCTTCATCTATTGCTTTTGTATCATGGTCTTGACCACCGTGATAATCTCTACCTATTAAAATGGCCCATTTGGGGAGAAAGTGTTTAGTAGGGGGTTAGGAGAGTAGCTTCCCATGTTGGCCTTCTTACAACTTTGGAGACACAACCTGGAGACATATCGTGGAGGGTCTGGGAATGCCCACACCAGGAGGGTATATTTACTTTGGCAAGAATTTGGGAATCATTGAAAACTTAGTGATCTTGGCGGGATGGAGAAGTTAGACCTGGGCTTTAGCCAAATCTGTTTGCCAACAATGTTCCGGATGTTCCAGAACAGTGGGAACTGGACACCTAATGCTAAAGTCTTATTGTCTTAGCCTCTGTGCTGAAGGAAGGGGGACTCAGCTGGGGTAGCAGTCAGTGAGAAGGACAGAATAGGACAGATGACACAAGCTACTCCAACCTCTGAACTTGATGTCAACGACAATGGCAAGTCCCTCTAACAACAATAAAGGAGTCTAGAGGAGAAGGTGGTTTGGGGGAAAGGGTAGTTGGAGAGGGTGCATTTATTTTGGTCATGAGATATTAATGGGGAAAAAGAGAAAAAAGAAATCAAGAAAGAGGTCATTTGGGCAGGTCCCAGCCTCAGCCTGTTCTGCACTAGGATCCTGGAGAGTAAGCTGTGCTTTTTCAGGTAAGGCAGCTAAGGGTTTCAGATTTCTGTGCCCATTATCCAGTGACTATGGGCCACCATGGGGATAGGGAAAAATCTCAGGTCCTTCCAGTTCCCTACATCCCTGTGCTGAGTAGCTTCCTTCTCTTCCTCTGAACACTGTTCTCCTGAAGCAAATCATAGGTGCAGGATGTTTGGAAGAAAATCACAGTGAGAAGAGCAGGGTGTATAAGCAGAGGGTCAAAAGGGAGCCAGAGGATCTGGGTGAAGTGCCAACACTGTCAGCTGTCACAGTGAGCACTGTCTTGAAAAAGAAGAGTGGCTTGCCAGCAAAGGTTCTGGCCTGGCTGGTCCTCATTCTCCTGCAGCCATCTGCTGCTTCCAGGAACAGGGTTTGAAATCCTGGGCCACTGTCTGTTGCAGCCTTCACCTTGCATTCCCCCTTTGCCATGGAAAAAAAGGGAAGCCAGAAAACATTTATCCAATGGGCTGGGTTGTGCCCTGGCTGTTGGCATATCCGTGATGCTCTGGTTTAGGGGTTGAGGGGGAGTGAGAAGGCTCAGGCCTGCAAAGGGTTCCTGGTTCCAGCTCATTATCAATTTCAATGTTGTGGCATCCAAGATGAGGCAGCCATTAGTGCTTTGGCTCTCTGGTAGCTTCTCTAAGATGGCCACTTGTCAGCAGTCAGGACACTGGCCCTCACCCCACTGGCTGATGCTCTCAGGCCATTAGTCTTGCTGGAAGACTCAGGAAGCATAGGACATAAGCAATGCCGTAATCACATGTGAATTGCTTTGGCGTAGAGGATTCTGGGTCTGAACCACAAAGCAGGGAGGGGTGGGGACAATGCCTCTTCCTTCCTTGCAAATACGTAAATAAAGAAAGAATGGGCTGGGGATGTGGCTCAAGCGGTAGCACGCTCGCCTGGCATGCGTGCGGCCCGGGTTCAATCCTGAGCACCACATACCAACAAAGATGTTGTGTCTGCCGAAAACTAAAAAATAAATATTAAAAAATTCTCTCTCTCTCTCTCTCTCTCTCTCTCTCTCTCTCTCTCTCTCTCTCTCTCTCTCTCTCTCAAAAAATAAAATAAAATAAAGAAAGAATAATGAGAGCAACGGGAATACAGACACTATAATGCTTCCCTCTCAGAACTACTGAGTCACCTTTCTACCCTTCAGGCCTGGGCCTATGCTGTAAGTGTTGGGTGAAGCTCCAGACAACGATCTCGGATGAACCAGTAACTGAAAGGTTCATTTTTGGCATGAAAGGAATATTCAGGATCCCCATCCAGCCTCTGGCTGCCTTCTGCCCTGATGGGTCCATGGATATTAAAGTACTTTGCACGTCATTCCTGCTAAAATCCACTTCTTACCATAGTCTCTCCTTCCCTCCCCTTTCCTTTTCTCTCCTCCCCTCTTCTCTCTTCTCAGCAGGTTCCTACCCACTGCACTCCCAGGAAGGCAGGGAAGCAGACCTGGCTTTACCTTCTCTTTTCAAGCAGCAAAACAGAAACACCAGACAGCTGGGAGTCAGCTGCAAAACCTGGACACCATCTCTCTGTTTCTCTTCCTGCTAGAGTACAGTGTACTGCATGCTCCCGGGCTGCCATCTGTGGGCTACCTCACTCCCACCGGGGTTGGTATGGAGCAAGCTTGTTAAGAAGGCCCCTTCTTCCAGTGTGGACCATGCCAACATCCCTCTGCCAACCCCTTATGCCTTCCCACTCTCTGGTTTTTCTCAGGTTTGGCATTCTTCCAATCCCACAGGAATTGAGCTGATAAATGAATTCATACTCAAAGGTTATTGACTTAATTTGTCACCTCCATCCAGGAGCTGTTTGCACTGAAAAGAGATCCACCAGGGAGCAGGCAATGTTTAACTGCAAAGAATGCCTTTCTAAAGGTGGGGTTTCAGGCACAAGGGCCTTTGGGCAGCCTCTGTCCGATCACCACAGGGGTGACCTTTCTTTCTGCAAAGTCCTGCTGCAAAGGAATTCCCAACTTCAGTATGCACAGGAGTACCCAGGGGAGCTTGGGAAACACTGCAGATTCTTTGACCCTAGAGATTTGATTTAGTAGGTCTGGATGGGGCATGGGAATCTGCATTTTAATCTACTTCCTGATAAAGTGGTTCATGAGCCATGTTTTGAAAAAAGTTCTTTGGTATTGCATTCATTTGGTAGGGCTGCCATGTAAAATATCAGATGGGGGGGCGTGTCCTTAAAATACAGACATTATTTTTCCCACAATCTCAGAGGTTGCAGTCTAAAATTGAGCCATTGGTGGGGTTGGTTTCTTCTGAAGTAGGTGGCAGCTGTCTCCCCCTGTCCTCCCCTGTCTTTCCCCTGTATGCATACCTCTGATGTCTCTCTGTGTAAATTTCCTCCCCTTATAAGGACACCAGCCATATAGGATTAAGCCTGTCCTGTGCCCTCATAATAATTATCTCAACAAATACAGTCACATTCTGAAGTTCCAGGATTAGGGCTCTGTCATATGAAGTTGAAAGGCAGTGGCACAATTCTACCAAAGATAGGCATGCAGACGCAAATACTAATGAAGCCAGACATGGTGGCACATGCCTGTAATCCCAGCAACTTGAGAGGCTGAGGCAGGAGGATTGTAAATTCAAAGCCAGCCTCCTCAACTTAGTGAAACCCTAAGCAACTCAGTGAGACCCTGTCTCAAAATGAAAAATAAGAAGGGCCAGGGATATTACTGAATGGTTAAGTACCCCTGGGTTCAGTTCCTGGGAGAGAGAGAGAGAGAGACAGACAGACAGACAGACAGACAGATAGACATTTATGTAGGCACAACAGAAAACACCAAGTTCTCCCCTCTTTTCAGAAACTGCGAGAGAGAAAACACAGCCAGGTTGGGAAAGATGGTAGAGAAATCCCTGGGATCTGCCCATGAACGGGCGGCACAGCGCCCCCTGTTGGCGCCGCTGGTCTCCCTTCAGGACACCACCTTGCCTCACCCTTTCAACTGCCTTCCCTAGTGTTCTTCCTCCCTAGGGTAGAAATAGTCTTTCTTCTTTCAGCTTCATACAATGAGAGAACAGTCTTTGGTGCTGGCATCAGTGTGGCCGCCCAGACAGCCCTTGCCTCCGCCTTGGAGGATGTTTCTTTCCCCAGGAAAAAAAAGAAGAAAAAAAAAAGAAAAAGAAAAAAAAGCAAAGACCCTTCACCCTCCCCATTCATCATCACCACGGGCAATCTAATTACAGCCTTGTCTTAAAAGAGGAACTCATTTACAATTGAGACTTCTTCCTTATGAAAATGTAACATCTTGAACTATGTTTTTATGGCCCCCTTTTACAAAAATAAAAAAAGGAAATTAATTAATTTCCTTGTACACAGGAAAGGCTCACGAGGTCTTCCTGGTTGTATGCAGAGAGGATGCTTGCTCGTTCTCTCTCTCTCTCTCTCTCTCTCTCTCTCTCTCTCTCTCTCTCTCTCTCTCTCTCTCTCTCTCTCGGCCTCCCGCTGTGTGACAGTGAAATGCTAAAATGATTTTGGCAGGAGAATATTCTCAAAGGCTGTTTTTTTCAGCAGCAGAAGAGTATCTCAGAACGCAGGCTGCACCTCTGCCCTGTGGGGCTGTTTCTAATTGTAGGAGGTGAGCTGCGGAAATCCTTCCCCCAGCCGGGTGGGGAGAAAGCGGTGAGAAACCTAAGGAAGATAATCGTGTCCGCCACACTCAGCGCTCACCACTTAAAGGAATTAACTTGTTGGAATAAAATATTTCTATGGGTGCAGAAAACTATGCATTAGAATAATGAGGCTGACCCCTTCCCTACGCATTGCAATCACTGGGGTTTGTTTCTTTCCTTTCTAATCACAACATGTTATCTTCGTCCTTGCTCACACCTCTGTAGGCAAGACTGGCTGCGAATACTTTAGATTATCACCTTCTCATTTTCAGTGTGAAATAATTGCCCAAGGATGGAAACTGACAAACAGGAATGGGGATTTCGGAAAGCAGGCCTCTTGTTATTTAGGATACCCCAAATGTGGATTATTTGGGTGGATCACTTCTCCCGTCCTCACTCTTACCCCTTTAGAAAAAGACCTGTGTTTTCGAAGACCTGGATTGATTTGAAATTTTACAGACAGCTGGGATACTGATATGTTTAATTAAAAACTATACTACACAGCAGCATTAAGAATATGAGGTCCTGGGGAGCTTTGTGGGTTTCACTCTTGGTGCCACCCACTTACCAGCTGTGTGACCTTGGGGAAATTGCTTAACTTCTCTGTGCCTTCATCTTTTCCCCAAATAAAATGAGTCAGTAATGATAATTCCTTATGGGGTGGTGAGATCTGAATGTGTTAGTGCATGTAAAGTGCTTGGAAAAATGGCTGACAGGCACAGAGTAAACACTCACAAAATATCAGCCAGTCCTATTTATGCCCTTGGAGACAGAAGAAGAGCTGCTTTCCTGGTCTCCTCTAATAATCATTATTAAGCATTGTCCCAGATAGAAAGAGAAGTAACCAAAGACCCTGCCCTCAGGAAGCTTCAGTTTAGCACCTGTGCTGGTCATTTAAATGGTGCATTATAACACAGATTGAAATAGATGCTCAGAGGGGATCACAGTGACATGGGGTGGAGGTCATGAGCAGAAACACTTAACAGGAGAAGATGCAAGATGGCAATGTGAAGGTCTCCGGAGGAAGGAAACAAAAGAAAGGGGTTCCAGGCTGTGGGAGAATCAGGAGTGCAGGGAGAGGAAGAAGCCAGCCTGCACAGGACACTTTAGATAAGGGTAGGGACATCTGCCCTGCAACACGACAGAAACTAATAGTAATTGGGGGCCTCCTCTGTCCTGCAACAACCCAGCACCCCAATTTGCATTTCCACGTAAAAGATCAGCAAATGAAGTTGGAACAATTAAGTACTATCTATATTTTTCCTCTGGAAGAGTTTTAATTTTTTCTTTCTTTTTTTTTTTTTTTTTTTTTTTTTTTTTTAGTGATGAGCAAAAGTCCTATAGTGACCAACTACGATTTAACAGAAAGACTCCCCCAATTTTGTCCATACGGGCCATTTATTACACCCAGAGAACTCTTTGTAGTCACCACAAACGTGCAGCTACCTCTGGGGTACGATGCGACCGCTATTTAACTGTCACGTAACATGACAATCGAGTGTCCTATTAGAGCTAAAATTTAATTGTGAAGACGGGTACCATATTTAACTGCAATCCTGGGGGGAATTTAGGTTGACAGGCTGTAATTACCCAAACTGGAACCTGGCCAGGACACACCTACTCTTTGCCAAAAGAGCTATGGGGGTTTTAACCACCGCAGGCATGGGAAGCCGGCGGGTCTTCCCGACGGTGGGGAAGTGGCACTTGCAGCCCCACAGCGCCCCCTAACCAAGCTCCAGGCAAGTGCAGGCTGTCCCGGCCACAGGCCTTTTTCTGACCCGTTGCACTTGGAGGTTTCCAGCAAAGCCCCTGTCTGCCGGCACCTGGCTCCAATCCATCACGGGTTATCAGAAACTTGCCATTTAAGGTTGTGCAGCTGTGAGTCTTGCAGTCAGGTTCTTACTGGCGCTTATCTGTGTCTGTCTGTCCTGCGCGTCTCCCCCCAGGTCCTGCAGCTTCTCTCTTATCACGACAGAAGTGCCTGTCCTGCTAAAATAATTACCCACCAGAGCACAGTGTTTCTCATCAGCAGCTGCTGTTTCGACATAGAGATCAATTAGAGGCATATTTTGACTGGGGAAGTGGGCTGGTCAAGCCGGTTTACTAAAAATCCCATTAGAATTCTTCCTACAAAATGTAGTTGGGTCTTGCAATGCAATTGTTACCAGAAAAAAAATAAATAAAAATAAAAACTGGGTCAAGAGGAGGTGGAAATGTGGCTTGCCGATGTCACTGAAGGGTTAAAAGGGAGAAAGTTCTCGGCTGCAAGCAGCAGTGTGAATAAATGTGGTCTTAATTTAAGGTTATGGATTTTTAAAAAGCCTAGCTTTTTGTCTTCAGAAGTCTTTGCATTCATATCAGTTAAAAAATAATTTAGACAGAAAATAAATGTTGGAGCAAACTCAAATTATTATGTGCATTTTAAATAAACCTGTGTTTTCTGCTGCAGACATAGCATATGAATAATAACATTAATAATGATCATGATAATTTGTCAACTGATGATATTTTCCATCAGACCTTCCAGGCTGCTGGTTCCTGGCTCTGCTATTTAACTTAGCCCACCTGTCCTTCATGATAGCAGCCTTCACTCCATCTGCAGAGTGAGAACATCTCTAAGCTCAGGATCTAGTCCCAGCTCTGCATTAATTAGCTGTGTGACCTTGGGCAGGTTGCTTAACATCTCTGGCCTGCTGTCAAAGAATGGAATGGCCTAGAGGGGAATTGGCAGAGCTGTAATGAGGAAAATCAAAAGATTTACAGTCATATCACCTGGGATTATTTTCCTTTTTTAAAGAATAAAAGTTCTGAAAAAAAGAAGTAGACTCCAAAAGCAACCTCAGTCGAGCAATTATTGGTCAGGGTACAGAAGGAAGTTAGATTAAGACTAATTTTTAAGTACATGTGGACAGGTTTTCCTCTCAGTTTCTAAGGACACACACATATACATGCACACATAGATATACATTGGTCAGAGGGGAATTCACTTAAAATGCTCACTTTTCTACTTTCCAGATGAGACACATGTTTACTGTTCTCAAAAGGCAATAACAACATTATCAGACTATGACTCTCTATTTAATACTTTTAATAGTATAATGCTGTCCAGACACTACCAGTATAACAAAAATATACAAGGGGAAAGAATATGAAATTGCCGTTTTGAGAGGTCAGAATGAATTGAATGTCAGAAAGTTTCTACAGTTTGAACTATTATTTAATGTACAATAATTTGGATCTGGAATGTTCTTCAAAGGCTCATATGCTAAAGGTTCTTCAAAGGCTCATATGCTGGGAGGTGGTGAAACCTTTCAGAGGTGTGGCCTGGCAGAAGAAAGCTAGGTCATTGGGGGCGTGTCCTTGAAGGGGCTATTGGAAATCCATCACTTTCCTGTGTCTCTCTCTTTGCTTCCTGCCCTCCATAAGCTGAGCAGGTTTGTATCACCACAGGCTCCCACCATGCTATTCTGCCTCACCACAGGCTCCCAAACAATGGAGCCAACTGACTGTAGAGTGGAACCTCTGAAACCCTTATCCAAAACAAACCTTTCCTCCTTCTAAATTGTTTATCGCAGGCATTTGTCACAGGGATGGAAAACCTAGTAGCATTTAATGTATGCTACTAGCACATGTACATGCTTTTTGATAATACTAGCAATCTAGTCTAGACAACTGAGCTTGTTTTGTATTCTTTTTTCTTTAGTGGAGCTTATGGGATGATTAGTAAACCCTTCATATTCCTATCCTAACACTTAGAATACTATAACACAAGACTGAAGAGAAGCTGGCTGCGGTGGTGCACACCTGTAATCCCAGAAGCTCCAGAGGTGGAGGCAGGAGGATCATGAGTTCAAAGCCAGCCTCAGCGAGGTGCTAAGCAACTCAGTGAGACCCTGTCTGTAAATAAAATACAAAATAAGGCTGGGGATGGGGCTCAGTGGTCATGTGCCCCTGAGTTCAATCCCTGGTTCCAAAAAAAATAAAATAAAATAATAAAACCAAACAGAAAACACTAGAGTCCCAGGCCACATTCCTAATCATAGGGCCAGCCCCTCATTTGGTCCTTTAGGAATATGAGCAGAAGCTGCTATGTGGGAGGACTGGTGAGAGCTGTCGATAGGGCTGTTAGCTTTTATGCAAGGGGAAGGGTACTGTGCACTTGTCAAGGGTGATCATAATGGAGATGGTCTCCATGAGACCTCTGCACAGTTTCACTTGAAGAATTGAAATTTTAATGTATGTCCCTGGGGAGAAATTCTTCTTCACTAAGAATTTATGAGTTAATTAGCCATTATTTTTATTAGCAATTTTTTAAAAACTACGAATACAAATAATATACCCAATAATGGTTTTAGGGGCAGCTAATGTGATAGAATGGTCCCAAACATTTTCAGAAGAAAACAGATGAGGTTCTTAGGGAAAGGGACCCTTTCATGATTAAAGTGAGTGGATTCCACAATGAATAAAGAACTAATGATTCCAGATAGGAACTATCAAATTTATCAGTGTTTAGATTTTCCACTTCCTGTATTTTATTTCTATATTTTTTGTTGCTTCTTCCACATCTGTAAAATGGCCAGAATAACCAGACCAGGTGGTTCCTAAAACATGTTTTCGAATGATAACTAGACATTTTCAGTGCAAAATAATCAATAAATTGTGAACAAGTGTTTAAAAAGAAAATAGCAGGGTGTCACGCCTGTGATTTCAGCAGCTTGGGAGGCTGAGACAGGAGAATCACGAGTTCAAGGCCAGTCTCAGCAACTTAGTGAGGTCATAAGCAACTTAGGGAGACCCTGTCTCAAAATAAAATATAAAAAGGGCTGGGCATGTGGCTCACTGGTTGAGTGTCCTGGGTTCAATTCTCAGTACCAAAAAAAAAAAAATCATCTGTAATCTCCTCATTCCAAAGCTATTACAGAACAGTTTTACCCAGATGTTTTTACACACACAGACAGACACATACACACACACACACACACACACACACACACACATTTTTAAAATGCTCAAAAATGAGATAGTTTCCAACTTTTATGTGTGTAGGGTAGGGGGTAGCAAATTATGGACACTTTTTCATATCAATAAAAATTCAGCTATTGTTTTAAAGTGAGTACATAATATTCCACTTTATGCTAAACCAATCAGCTACCAATGCATGTTGAAATTGCTCCCACTTTTCCTACTGTAAACCTCACTGAGATAATCTATCTTGTTCTTCTTTTCTTTGTATATTTGTTTGATTATTCCTTAGGATTTGTTCCTGTAGGTAGAATGCATGAATCCAACCACAAGACTTTTGTTATGAATTGCTAAATTAATTGTTCACCAGAAAGACTGTACCTATTTATAGTGTCCTTAATGAAAAGTGAAAAGGCTCATTTCTCCTCCCTTTGCCATCAATGTGTTTAATGTTTGACAATCTGATCAATGAAAGAAAGTCTAGGGTGCTACTTGATTTGGTGTCTCTATGATTACTGGTGAGATGGAATTTCTTCACTCACTTCATAGATAGTTGATTTGTATTTCTTCTTTTGTAGATGGTGTACTAATCCCACTTGCCCATTTTTCTATTTGGATGTTCCTCACTTTCTTATTGACCATAAGAGAACTTTACATATTAAGGATGCTCTTCTTTCAATTGCTTTCTGTGTGAAAAAAAATATTTTCCCCACTTTTCCCTTGTCCTTCAATTATTTTTGGACTCGTTTTCAATGACAAACTGGACATTTTTATCTATAGCAGTGGTTAACTTTTTCCTTAGCATTTCAGTCTTCAGGCTCACTGGGAAAAGGCAACATATTCATATATGTTTTATTTTTCCAGTCATATTGAGGTCCACTGCAATTGAAACTCTCTTTTCCCTCAAATCATGTTTCTTGTTACTTTTTAGAGGTTCTGGAGTGAAGTCATAGGGGACTTTGGAAACTCTAGCATTAATAGTAACACTTGACATTTTTATTTCCAGTTTGCTATACAATCACTAATTAGTGGCCCTCCTTAGCTTAGCCCCAAGGGTCAGTCTGCCTGCTATTTATTCACTCCATAGGACACTAAGGCACAGAGGTGGGAAGAATATGGCATTCCATTTGGTGGGTGTCACCCTCACTGCCCAGAAACTCAGGCCCCTGTTTTCATGTGTGCTTAAACCAAGATGAGACAATTCCTCTAGGTAGACTGGCAGATTCCAGGATGCAATGAGACCACCAGAATGAGTTCTCTGGATAAAATGTCACTACTCTCCCTTCCCCGTCCCCAGTAAACTCATATACCATATTGAATAGATTACAACCTGGGTCCTTCCAATGTGGACTTGGACAACAGAAGAGATGATAGCACTTCTCTATTCATTGTTAATTGTCGCCAATCAGAATAAGAGACCTACTGCAAGACTTAGGAAACACAAGAAAAAAGGAGGAAAAGAGTGGAAGCAAAATGCCCCTGAACTTGATGAATGGAGTCTTTCAGAGGGTGAGCCCACAGCCACCTCAAATGACACCCATTTACATCACAAAGTTTTGAATCAGAACAGGTAAAATCCTAGAGTAGTTCTTAAGCTATGTAAGGCACACTGGGGTCCCTCCAGCCCCCACCAGGTGTCATGGATCAATACTTATGAATACATGCAATAAAAAACAATTCAAATAGGGTATGAATTCTCATTTTTCCACGTGTACAGATTGCAGGATCACATTGGTTATACATCCATGTGTATACATACAGCAATCCTAGTGTCAGTTGTATTCTACTGCCCTCCCTATCCATTTGAATCAAATGTAAGATATGTCAAGATCATTGTATTGTCTTGAACAACTAATAAAAAAAAGAATTCAAAATTTGAAAAGATGCTTCAAATACCAGTCCCATTGTTATTGTGAGATTCAAAAGACAACAATCAGTCTGTAAAAATTCTATAAAAGTTTCTATTCTTCTCAGTTTGTATAATCATCTCTTTGCAGACCAGCAACAGCTCACCTGTTCGTACAGGCACAGCTGGTACCAGTCCACAACCCTCGCTTTTTGAGCAACCCTGAGCTAGCGCATTCAGGGAAGGAGTTGGGATTGGCAGTGTGAAACACCTCCAAGGTGTTAAGTAATGAGGTGTGGTAAGGGTCTTTTGAATGTAGCAACAAATAGGTATTTGCAAAGAGTGTCTTCAATGGTGTGGTTGAGACAGAAGCCAGACCAAATCAGTGGAGTTGTTTCTTGGTGTTCGTGGAGACTAAAATATATATATATATATATATATATATATATATATATATATATATATATATATATATAGAAGTGAAGGTAAACTAAATAGTGAAGCACTTCATCGTTTATACTGGTAAACATCATCTTTGTTTATACAAAACAGTTAACACAAATGTCAGTCTAAGTTCAGAGGCCTGGACAATTGGGTATAATCATGCAAAGATTAACCCTGTGACTTCACTCAAGTCCTTCATCCCCTCTGATCTCTC
Organism: Ictidomys tridecemlineatus; assembly: GCF_052094955.1. NCBI lineage: Eukaryota > Metazoa > Chordata > Mammalia > Rodentia > Sciuridae > Ictidomys > Ictidomys tridecemlineatus. Next base: position 95,097,560 of record NC_135493.1, on the reverse strand, counting down.
ATTTATTTGCCCACGATCTCTTCTCTGTATTTGTTTCCAAGTTTTGTATTCTATGCTTTGAAGTTTAAATAATCATTGCAAATATTGGTGCTCCTGGAAATGAACCAGCTTCTTTGGAGTCATGGAGTTCTATTGAATCTGGCCATACATCTTCAGGTAGACAGCTGCCAGCAAAATCCTCAGTTCGTTATGACTAGTAAGATAACCTGTCCCTCCCCGCAAAGCATTTAAGAACCACAAAGCTTATGGTTCAAACCATACACCCAACCTCAAACAGGGATGAAACCCAACTGGATCTCAGAGGCATTAGAAATGCTGACAATTCAGCGTCAGAGTCATGTGTGGTGGCCTGTGATCTGCTCAAGGTTCTAACATTTGATTAGATTATTCCTGCTGCCATAGAAGAAAAAGCCTAGAAACCATGGATCTCATGACCTTTTGATGAAAGGATCTGGCAGCCAGGTGATCTACAAGAAGCTACCTATGGGGTTGGAGAAGGTCAAGTTCAAAGCCAAATCTTATCTTAAAAAATTTTGGATCCAGGTTCTTTGTGCTAAGATTCTAGTGTTCATGGCAATGGTGTAGAATCTACAACATGGCCCAGCTGGGAAGGAGAGGAAACAATCTAATGCATCCTTGAGTTTCTCTGGGCTTTGAGAAGGCCAAGAGAAAAGGCGGTGTGGAGTGTAGGCGGGCAGTAACCATGTGCTCATGGAGACAGCTGGACAGGGCCAGGCAGACTGCCATCGGGTAGTTTTTCCTTTTCTTCCCAAATCCCTCAGAAATGTCAGGGATGCTGGCTGGATTCTTGGTCCTCATCCTTTTCCTTTCTACAGCTAAGAAATTGACCTGTCAGGGCTGGGGATATGGCTCAAGCAGTAGTGCGCTTGCCTGGCATGCGTGCGACCCGGGTTCGATCCTCAGCACCACATACCTACAAAGATGTTGTGTCCGCAGAAAACTAAAAAATAATAAATATTAAAAAAATTCTCTCTCTCTCCCTCTCTCTCTCTCTCTCCTCTCTAACTCTCTCTTTAAAAAAAAAAAAAAAAAGAAATTGACCTGTCAACCTGTCTGTATAGTATCTGATATCACAGCATCCCAATTCACCATATCATGAAAGGTCACTGCTGGCCTTTCTCATATTCATTATGTATTATCTTTGAACATTACTCCTAGCTTTAGAGACCTTACTTTGACCGTCCCCTATGTTTCTTTCGGGGCAGACTTAGCAGAACTACCATGTGGTGGTGCGCGCGCATGCGCACACACATATATACATACATAGGCATGCACACCTGCTTTATTCAGACAGAAGAGAAGAAAGCCACTCCGTGGGTTCAGGTAAACAATGAATTGCCACGTGGTCCCTGCAGAACAGCTCCCTGATAATCGGCAGGGCTGAAAGCAGGAGCTGTTTTCTGTGGGTTCCCTTGTAGCTTCACATTGCCCTCTGCCTATTAGTGAAACTGGAACAAGCCATTTGGGTGGTTGTGTCCATATCTGGCTGAAGAAGTGCCCAGCTGTTGCTCTTTCCTCTCTCCAGTTTTCAGTCCCCATGATGTGGACTCATTATGGCTGTGATCGTTGCTGATGACATTAATGCACTGTGCTGCTTCTCCACCGCACGTGCCATCTGCTCCCATCAGCCCTGTGGGGTAAGTGGTAGGTAATTGTTTCCCATCGGTAGTCCATTTTCTCAGATAAAGGATGCGAGATTCAAAAATAAACATCCACTCTGAGTCATTGCGACAAGGCTAGTGTGGATCTGGGGGCAGCCACCCCATCTACTGTTAGTAGTGGGTGAGGCTGCTTTCCCCGTAATTCAAGTTGAAGGGCAATTTGATTCATTAACAGTGACTCTGGGGGAGGAGGAGGTTCAGGGAGAGAGCAGAGACCAAAAAAAAAAAAAAAAAAATCCTGAGAGTTCTTCTAAACCAGCAGGGTCAATGCAAAAGAGAAGGGGAGAGATGGAGAGAGAAATTGGTGATTCATCAGCAAAGGTTTTGCTTGTGGATAGGAATGAAAGATAAGCGTCTGTGCGGTTGCAGCGGTGGGGAGTGAGCGTGCTCTCCCGGAGCCCAGCTTTCTCACTAGCTGTGGCCACGGCTGACTCACCAAGGACTACAGATTCCAGACCAGAATTGAAAATTCAGCACAAGGGCCAGCATGCCAGGGCTCACTCCAAGGGTGAGCAAGCAGGGAACACAGGACAGTGTGCTGCCAAAGAAGAACTGAAAGCCCAGCTCGCAGAATTTATCATGGGGGAGAAACATCCTGATTCAGTTACATCTTCCCAGACTCCCAGGGATGACCGATGGAGCTTTTGTTATTGTTGTTAAGGAAATTGCATCCTGTGGTTCACTTTTAACCTGCTTTCCCTTAAGCATTGCCATCCGTCCTCAGTTTGACCTTCACCTCCCCTCAAAGCTCATCCCCACACACATCAGTCATTTATTAAGTAAATATTTATTGCGGTCCTGCCAGATGCGAGGCGCCATGCTCACTGGGAGGTGGCTATGGGCCCCTGGAGCTGGGCAGGAATCCATTTGCCATTTACTAGCGTTGTCCTGTGCCAAACTAGAATAGCTCTGAAGTTATGTTTCTTCACCTCTATTGGGATAATTGTGCCAGTTTCCTAAAAGCATCGGGAGAATCAAATGACAGAATGTGTGCTGAACTCAGGCTAGAAGCATAAGGGCCTTCCATAAACACAGGGCTGGGATAATGAGCTTCCCTCTGATGAAACGCTGGGAACACCTCCCTACGTCTCCTTTCATCTCTGGGTTCCCTCATGTCTCTCCTTGACCAGTTCTGACCTGCTGCCCACATCTGCAGACTCAGGCCCCAACCCGATGTCATGCCTCTTGTGACCCACTGAGGACTGCCGCCCGTCCGTCCCTCCTTGGACAGGGTAGAGCGGGACTTTCCTCCCAGAGCCCTCTTTGGAAGCTAAGCTACACTGTCGGGTGCCTCCCAGCTGCCTTCTCGCCAGTGCTATGCTCTTGCAGTCAGGGAAGACTCCCTAACACCCGATTTGCTCCAATCACAGTCAGGCCCGCTAATTGATTCATGTTATTTTATTTTCTGTACTGGTAGTTAGGGCCTCAAGCAATTTTATGCAAATTTATGAACCTTATGCAAATGAGGGCATCCCTAGACTAATTGCACACAAAATGGAAGCTCTGTAGGCACCTCCCCCATTCAACTGTGCCCTGACTCCTTCTCATTCCTTAAATGACTTCCAATCTCCCTTATGTCCACGTGCTCCCAAGATCAGCAACCTCTTCTCCCCGCATCCCTATCCACAGGCTTCTCACTGGCCATTTTGGAACATTTGACGGACAGGGTCAGCCCCATTTGCAAGGGCTGGCAGCTGCCTCATATCCTAGGAAACTGAAAGTCGCCATGAGGAACATCTGATTTTTATTTTAAGTTATTTGAACCCCAGCCAGCTTCCTCCTCTAATCTTCCCAGGAGAGGCAAGACCAGCCCAGAGCAGTCTGGCACCTGCCCTGGGCTCACGGATCTGGCCTCCAAGGTTCTTTTTGTTGCAGGCAGAGATGTTTAAGGTCCTCCTACCTCCAAGGGACATAATCTTCAACCTTAGGCCCATTCTTAGTCATTGATGACTAATTCTCAAGAAGCTTCTGTCTTAGCCGGGAACATGGGCCCATGCCTGTAATCCCAGCAATTTGGGAGGCTGAGGCAGGAGGATCTTGAGTTCAAAGCCAGCCTCAGCAAAAGCAAGGTCCTAAGCAACTCAGTGAGACCCGGTCTCTAAATAAAATACAAATAGGGCTGGGGATGGGGCTCAGTGGTTAAGCACTCTTGGGTTCAATCCCCAGTAACCCCCCCCACCAAAAAAAAAATAAAGAAGGTTCTGTCTTAGGTGTTCCCCTAGAAATAAAAGGCAAGGTAGAAATTAAGAAAATAGCTCAGGAGTATGCAGATGAATTTTGATACCCACCACACCCCATTTAGAAAATTTGGTCTCCAGTAGCCCCAGGGAGCAGAGGCAGTAATCTTCCAAGTATCTTCTGGCATTTTATGGCAAAGGGGATTCCATTCTGAGGAGCCACAGGCCCACACTCGGCAGCTGGGAGATGAGTATGCCACCCACATGGGGTACCAGCCACACGTCCTACAGGCATATTTCTTTGTTGATTGAACTTCTCTTTAGCCTGTCTATAAGGCAAGGATTTACATTATCCCCATTTTATCAATGTGGGACTTCATGTGCAGGGCAGGCTGCTTGCTACCTGCTGTCACAAACGTGCTTGGAGAATCTCCTAAGTAGGGCAGCTGGAGTGGACTCTGAACCTGAACTTGCTCAGTCTCCCACTGGACAGTCCAGACTGGCAGTGGGCCAAGACTTTTGCCTCTATCCGCTCCCACGTTCCAAATTGCATGGCTTGGGAGCCCTCTTGTACATCTAGCTTTTCTCTAGAACCCTCTTTCCCTTATTCTCCCTGTTGTATGGCTTCCTACAAAACTCCTCAGAAAGAATGCGTGTGTGTGTGTGTGTGTGTGTGTGTGTGTGTGTGTGTGTGTGTATGTATGGAGTCATAGGAGACAAGCAAACTCAAAGCCTTCCCACCTTCCTGCCCTCTTCCTCTCTGTCCCCATCTGTCCTGTCTCCTCTGATCCACTTCCCTCCCCTCCCCCAATTTCCTCTCAGCTCTTCTCTCCTTCATCTTCTTACTCCCTTCCTTTTCCCCAACCCCTTCATCTCCTCACCCTCCTCCACCCCTGCCTCTTAGAAGACGGCCACCTTTGCCCCAGCCTCTGGACCCAGATGAGCCAAGGTCCATCCTCAGCAGCCCAGAGCAGAGCTAGGTACTGTTGGGAGAGGTGGCCTCTCACTCCAGGGTGTGGAATTTGGGGACAGTGCTTCTTGTCCTTTTCTGCCTACTGAGGGGATGGAGGCAAGAAGTAAGAAGGGAGGCCCAGTTGCTGGGTTGTCAGAGGCCAGGCTGAGCAGCACGCTGTACTGGACCCGCCTATGAAATAGCAGGCAGGGCAAAAATAAGAAGCCAGGTGGAAGGAGACTGGGAACAGCCTGCGGCCAGGTAGCCCAACTCACTGAATGGCTAAAGGATGAAGGCTTTGGGGACCCACAGCTCTGCCAGAATGGAAAATAAACCATATTGTGTGATGCAGGAGTCCCCCCGCCCAGAGCAGGCTCACAGCCCTTTGAACCAGCAGCAAGGCCCTTGGGTCTTGATGCTCTTTACGTGTCCTTTTCCACAGGAAATCCCTGGCCCAGTGCCCTTCCCAGGTTCCCCTCTGCCCAGCCCTCCAAAACTTCTTCATTGCTGAGCCTCAACTTTCTTTTCTGATTCCCTCCTTCCTTTTGAGAACCCTTTTTTGAGTTTTATTTCCTAGTTCCATGGTTGAAACCTGTCTACTCAGAGTCCAATATTATCTCTAATAACAGGTTACATTCCTGGAGCATTCACCATTTAATTGCTTTCATGTGAATTTACTCTGGTACACGATAGCTCAGAACAGCCATGTAAGGATTTTCAGGATGTGCACTGCACAAGAGCTGTACATTTAAAGGAAGAATGATTCAAATGGGAAAGATGTGCTAACATATTAGGGTGCTAAAGCACATATGGAGATGATAAACCTCCACAGGCCAGATCTAGAAACACTGAAGGAGATGCCCATTCTCTCCCTACTGAAACCCACAGGACTTTCACATGCTCGTAAAAACATGCATTTAACACAAGTAGAGACTTGAAAAGCACATGCTCAGGGCTGGTTTCTTCCATGTTTATATTTCTTCACTCTTGCCCTTGTGTCTTTGCCATGAAAGTCTAACATGGCAAGGTGGCCTGCTGGAGAAGGAGGTAAAAGTGAAGCAGAATTGAGTAGCTTGGTTGTTCCAGGTGGATATCAAGACATTTGAGAATCACCAAAACCACTAAAGCCTCTTAACTGCTCTACGCCTCACCACAGCACAGGAACAAGCAGAGCTGAGTCCAGCTCATACTGGTAGAACCACACAAGCTGCTATGCTTTGGGATGTTTGTTACACAGTCTATCTGACTGATGCATGGAAGAATGAGAAGCTTTTTCTAGAAGTGGCAAAAACGTGAGATGTCTCAATTCAAACAATAACTCAATAGTGTAGGGATAGTAAAGAAGTTCAGGTTGTGCAGTGCACAAGAGCTCTGCATTTTAAGGGAGAGCTATAAATATGTGAGCTATGTGCATGCCTTGCTTGAGGCTTTCCAGCTTGTGGATCGCCTTCATAAACATTCTCATTTTTTATAAAACATACCTGAGAAATTGGGTAGGTAGCTGTTTATCCCCATTTGTCAGATGAGAAAACTGAGTCTAGCAAGGAATGAAGCAAGACTGCAGCTGGACTGTTTGTTTCTGGCCCCATAGTTTTGGCACTGCTCTGTGCTGGAAACAGCATTTGTAGAAACAGGGGTTGAAGGGACATGTTCAGCTACTTGGGGACAGGGCTGTGGAATAGAGGGTCAGATGGGAAAACTCCTAAATGAGCATACCTGGGACAGAGAGGAAGAGCGGGGTAAACCCAAAACGAGGATTTGCATCTCCTGGGGAAACAGAAAGAGGAGAGCATGAACTTTGTAGAACAGATCTAGACCTGCAGCTTCCCTAGGACTCATTATTAGGTTGCAATTGACTGCTAGGCAACCGTGGACCAAGCCTCCCTCTGAGTAATTTTCCCCATTCAGGGAAACTGGCCAAAGAGTATAAACTCATCATTGTGATAACATCATGTGTCTGGCATTGTGTTAAGTTTCCCCATTTTACAGATGAAGAAACTGAGGCACATTGAAAATAAGTCACACAGCAGGCAAGTTTTAGAGCCAGGATTCAAACACAGGGGTTCTGGCTTCAGAATCTGAGCCCTTAACCACCATACTGGCAATGACCTCTCTGTGCTTAGTGTTTTGCCGTTCAGGATGTTTCAAGAGGCTCAAAGGAAGGATAAAAAGAAAATGTGGGACCAGTATCTGAATCAGTAGCCATGGAGGCAGCCCCATTTCCCTGGGGATGCATCTAAGCTGTCAGTTTCTCTCCACCTTTTCCTGTGTCTCTGGTCCTGCCTGATGGTTCTGGCCACACCTCAAACAATTAGAAACTTATTTTCCCAGGACCAGGGAGAAGAACTTGTGTTCCTTTTCTCCTTGGTGCTTGTCCTGGGAGCTGCCCCCTAACCACCACTGTATTGACCTCACACATGGCCCTCCCAGCTCTTTTATCCCTGTGGATGATGGCACAGCCTACAATCACTGTCTCTCTTTGCACCATCACCTCTATGATGGGACAACTGGAAAGAGTCCTGAGAGGTATGGATTTTCTATAAAGGAAAGTCGTGTCCTTGGTAATTCCTGAAGCGTATGGCCAAGAACAGACACCTTCCAAGATCCCATCTGATTTAGGCATCAGTGACAATCACAGCCATTTGCTGAGGCTGTCCTCCATTCTGGACTCTTGAAGGACATTTTTGCTCATCTCTATGGTACTTCTAAAGGAAGAGTATCATCATTTTCACTTTAGGGATAGGAAAACTGAGACTTAGAGATGTTAAGTGACCTCCTGGCCCAAGGTTCCACAGAGATCTACTTGGACCCTTGGTCTCTATTTTCCCCACCTCATGTCCTTCTGATGTGGATACAAGGAAAATATGGTGTCTTCTTCTTTGTCACCTCCCACTGCACTGACCCGACCCTGGACAGAGGCTCCCTATGCCCCCACAGCCCTCCACACTTGTGTTCTTCTCCATCTCCTGCCTGCTTCCTTCCTTGCTTGCATTTCAAAACCTCCAGCTCCACTTCCTGCTGCCACAGACTCAGCTGAAGCCTGAAGGGGGAGCAGTTGGGATAGCAGAGGAAGTGGTCCCCTTCCCCAGCCCCCACCTTCCTCCCAGTCCTGATCCAATTAGCATTGCCACAGCCCCAACAGAAGCAAAATGTAAGAGCTGAGGACACACGGTCAGAACATGTGTGTGGGTGAGCGTGTGTGTGTGTGTGTGTGTGTGTGTGTGTGCTATGCATGTGTATATTGCCTGTGGAAGGTGCACATGTGAGTTCCAATGAGTGTGTCCATGCAAGTGTGAATGCGTGGGTGTATCCTGTGTGAGGGTGTGTGCATAAGGGTGAATGTGCATAAGGGTAAGTGTGCATACTCCTACCTCTATCAGGAGCCAGAAGACCTCTTAGAGTCAGAGAGCTGGATGGCTGAGGGGTGCGCCCACCCCAGCCTCAAAAGGCTTTTTGTAGTCACCGTCAGGACTGAGCCATAGGGTTCTGGGTCCCCTTCACAGTGGAGGTATATTTTGTCTTCTTGGAGTATGGAAAAGAGGTCAGAATAACAAGAGAGGTAGGGGACAGTTGCTGAAGGCAGAAGCTCACGAGGGGTTCTGGGTAGCTGCAGGGAGAAAGACCATTTTGACCCAGAAGTCGTGAGGTATTGGCAAACTTTCCCACCCACATCCCAGGGTGAACCCCAACACCTTTGATTTCTGGGACCTCCGAGAAAGAAAAATGGCACTGGGGAGGAGAATTGCTAAGAAGACATCAAGTTGCAATCTAAGCATTTTTTTTCTTTTGTACCACAGATTGAACCCAAGGGTGCTTAACCCCTGAGCCAAATCTCCAGCCCTTTTTTATATTTTATTTTGAGGCAGGGCCCCATTAAGTTGCTGAGGCTGGTTTTGAACTCGCAATCCTCCTGCCTCAGCCTCCCAAGCTGCTGGGATTATAGGTGCGCACCACTGCTCCAGGTAGCAGTTTAAGCTCTTAAGGAAGACTTTGGGTCTGACCTTCCAGCTAGTTGGGTCAGCATGAAACTCAGAAAAGGTGTGGGAAAGACCAATCATCAAGTCCTAAAATGACCCAAATGGTATAAGCACTGGTTCCCAAAGGCCCTGGGGGGAGCTCTCTGTGTAGTCCAATCCCCCTCCCCAATGCCACTTCCTGTTCCTGTTGAGCAGGCTATGTTCTCATGAGAGCTGCCCTTTGTAAAGCAGGGGTGAGGCTCCTTTTGTTGCTGAAGCTCTGAGACATGAAGTTCAAGGCATATCAATCTCACAGAGTCACATAGAATAAGGCGGGCAGACATCTCCCCTGCGCGCGCTCTCTCTCTCTCTCTCTCTCTCTCTCTCTCTCTCTCTCTCTCTCTCTCTCTCTCTCTCTCTCTCTCCCTCCCTCCCTCCCTCCCTCTCTCTTTCTGTGTCTTTTTCACGTGTGCTCCTGCTCTCTTCTGCTCTCTTTTCAGTACTGGGGACAGACCCCAGGGCCTTGAACATGCTAGGCTAGTGCTCTGCCACAGCATTATACCTCCTCCATTTTTTTTTTGTTGTTGTTTTCAAGACAGGCTCTTGCTAAGTTCCTGAGACTGGCCTCAACCTTGCAGTCCTCCTGCTTCAGCCTCCCATGTGTCTGGGATTGTAGGTGTTCTCCGATGTGTCTGACTTCCAGCTCTTCATCTTCATTCAGCCTCAGCACAAACACTGCAGTTCTTAGGTGAGGTATAATAAGATGACCCAATGACCACCACAGGTCCCTTGTCAAAAGAGAGGAAAGCCCCAAAACATCTATGTTTGAGATTGCCACTCACTCCCTGGGAGTTGGGCCATGGTGTTTCTTTAAGCCAAGACTACTTCCTGGGCTGTCCCACCCACTTCTGACCTGTGTGGACATGCTTTGCTAGAAGGGAAACTTTCTTTCTGGGAGCGCCTCCTCAGTCCCTATTCACAGGATGGACGATGAATGGAGTCCCCAGTGAGGATGCTGCCTGCACTCTGTCCTCTCAACCTTCAGGGAACTGCCCCTCCAAGTAGGCAGCCTCAGACTCCCCCAGGCCTGCCTGCTTCAGGCCCCTGTAGGCCCCAGCTTCTGAAGGCTTTGGAAGGAAATTCCAATGAGACTGAGGTAATTTGGGTTGAATTCATGCTTTAGAAGCCCAACAGAACACATGTGTGTGTGTGTGTGTGTGTGTGTGTGTGTGTGTGTATTGCCCTTCAGGTCTTCAGGAAATTTCTGGAATGGGCTTTCCTGTGCTCTGGGAAGAGGAAAGAGTCTCTCCATCCTTGGTTTCTCTGACTCAGGATGCTGTTTTGATTCTGCCCAGAATCCCCAGAACCTCACTGGCCGTGACTGCATCCTTATGCCTTGTGACCTGTGGTGGCCCAGCTTCCTGCGTGCCAGGCCAGGCAGGGCGGTCAGCAGGCACTGACCTGCCTGCAGAACTCTGGCCTCGGTCTGTGGGATTCCAGCAAGGCGCCATTTCCATATTCTCTGGCAACAACTAATTAGCGATTATAAAGCTCTTTGAAATATGAAGTGCTGCATGATAATATCTGTAATGAGCCTGATTCTTTCCCTCTGCAAGAGGGAGGGGGAGGAGGGCTTTACACCCACTAAGGGGAGTTGACCTACCTCAGAGTCCTGGTCTGATCAAGTGCCCCTAGGGAAGGGGCTTGAGCCCTGGCCACTGTTCTGGGAAAGAAGGCCCCTGGCTAAGCAGTACTTCCATCAGCACCTGATTTGCCCTCCTCGGGGTGGGAAAGGGGGTGAGGATGATGGATGAAAAGGGGAGAAGAGGAAGGTGCAGTTGGGGTGAGGAGAACGCGTTGACTCGTGGTATTCTTAATGTGATTTAGAATTTCATATTAATATATCACCTCGGAAAAAAATTAATGAGAAACGTGAAGAAAATAGGATAATGAATATGATAATATATGGGGAGTGCTTTGGGCTTCTTGGAACAAAGGTGCAAGGAATTATTGCTGTGATTTTCTCACGGTGCATATATATTTTTATTAAACTCTAAAAAAAAAAAAATGCCAGTCGATTCACTTCTTTGCAAGGTATTAACGCCCCGCAGAGGAGTCGTTCTTCAATTAGTTCTCTGAGCCTCAGCCCACCTCTTGGCTGTTTTCTCGTGGTTCTTCTGGAGACTTCCAGCTTAAGGGACACAGAGAGTAGATTAGAACAGTCAGTGGCTTTAGCCCAGGGTATCTGTCACACACGTGCCTCAGGAAATTACTTCCCCAGAAAGTGGGGCTCAGGAGGGTGGCAGGGCTGGGAGAGGGAATTGACTGCACAGCAGAAAGAGAAGTCAGAACCCCGGATGCTTGCAAACTTCAGGTAGCCTGAAGGAAAGAGCAGTTTTGTGTGTGTGTTCCATCTACTGGCTTCTTTCCCCTACCCAAGGGTCCACTCAAGTCAGACATCTTTTTGATGATTTAAATATAATTAAATGTAAGTTCCCAGGTGGAAGGGAACATTGTGAGGCACCTTGCCAAGGGACCACAGAGACTAGAACTGAGAAGACAATGACATCCTCAGTCGATTTGTCACTTCCCTATACAGATGCTCCCCAGCTTACCATGGGGTTATGTCCCATTAAACCCATTGTTATAAGCTGAAAAGGTTCTAAAATGCATTTCGTCCACCTAACCTGTCACACATACGGGCTTAGTAACACAGCACACTGTTGTGTCGCTTGTTTCCCCTCCTGATTTCAGGGCTGACTGGGAGCTGTGGTTACTGTTGCTGCTCAGCATCACCAGAGAGATCATATCACATAATAGTAGCCCAGGTAAAGGTCAAAATTCAGAATTCAAAGTATGGTTTCTACTGAATGTATATTGCTTTTATACCCTGGTTCAGTAGCAAAATTATAAGTGGAACCTTTATCAGTCAGGAGTGCTCTGTACTATGTGGTCCTTGGCCAGCAGCATCAGTATCACAGGGAGCATGTTACACATGCCTAATCCCCAGCCCCATACCAGCCCCACTGAACCAGGAGCTGTGAGTGTGCAGCCAGGCAAGCTGCATTTTCAAAAGTTCTCCAACACCCTCATGGTAGAGGGCACCTGTGCTGGAATGAGCATTGCACAGGAAGTTACAGATTGTGTTATTCCAGGAGAAAATAAAGAAAATTGCTGCCCTTAGTCAAAATGCATGAACTAGGGCTGGGCATTTGGCTCGGTGGGACGACCCTTGCCCAGCATAAGAAAGACTCTGGGTTCCAACCCAGTAATATACAATAAGAGCAGGAATTATGTTCCAAAGTTACATGGCTGGTGGTCTGGAATACTGAATATCACAGGTTGGGTTTCCCAGCAAGTGTGCTTTGAGATGCAGTTTAGCCTGTGGAATGCTTACTGAGCTGTTCTTACGATCAATGACTGGGAAAAGGAAGGCAAGGAAGGAGAAGTGGAAAATGAGCAGAGGAGCTGTGGCATAGGGCTAGGGCCAACTATGGCTGACCACAGTGAGAGCTCTGCAGTTCTTTGGTCCATCAGAGTTGCAGTGAGTTGGGCCAGGCTGGCCAGACCTTTGTACCTGAGTGTAGGATAGCCCTGGAGGGCTGTGGACTTGAACATAGCTCTTTCAGAAGCTGAGACTTACCCTGCATGGGCTGAGAGCTGAAGGCTGAGCAGTGAGTCCTTTGAAAGAGGATCTAGGTGGCACATTTCAGTGCTTACTATCTTGGCCTATTCAATTTTTGTTACTATGGGTAAGCAGGAAGCTAGAGAGAACTCCCATCCTGACTCCCAGCCTCCATGATGATCAAGATTTCTCACTTTTGACCTAGCTACCTTAATTGCAAAAAATGATGCCTTGTACCCCATCAGATTCCCACTGAGAAGCTGCTAAGGACCATGAAGGCTTGGGGAGCAAAGGGTCATGGGCCTCCCTCTTGGCCCAGTTATCAGCTGAGTGACTTGGCCAAATTTTTCTGTCTCTTAGTTTCTCAGTAGACTGTTTACAAAGGACCTAGGAAATGATAACTGCTTTAATTCATTCAGTGAATATTTATTCAGGAGCAACAATATGTAAGGCAAGGGATGCTTTCCTTGCCACCCAAGAGTTGAAAGTTGAATGGGAGAAGTAGACATTCAGTAAAAAAAAAAATATTTAACTTCATATTGTGGTGTTAAGAAGGAATAGAAAAGTATGACAAAGATACAAAGGGACCTAATTTAGATGGAGGCAGTGGTGAGAAGATGCCTCTCTCTAGATCTGATATTAAGCTGAAATTCTCAGGATGTCGAGTCTTCTGGAAGGTTTTGGTGGGTAGAGGAGACATTTTTAAACAGAGAGAACAGCAAATGCAAAGGGCCTGAGGCAGGAAGGGGGTTGGCTGCTCTGGAATGAGGGTAGGGATAAGAAAGATGAGGTAAAGGGTTTGGGTTTTATGGATAGTGTAGTGGGAAGCTGTGAGAAAGTTTTAAGTAGGGGAATGACATCAAGTTCTGTGGTTCCTGAGGGGAATGTAAATGCAGGTTCAAGAGTGAGAGCAGGCTGGGTACAGTAGCGCACGCCTGTAATCCCAGTGGCTGGGAGGCTGAAGCAGGAGGATCACAAGTTCAAAGCCAGCCTCAGCAACTCAGCAAGACTCTAAGCAGCTCAGTGAGACCCTGTCTCTAAATAAAACATAAACAGGGCTGGAGATGTGGCTCAGTGGTCGAGTGCCCTTGAGTTCAATCCCTGGTACAAAAAAAAAAAGTGCAAGAACTGAGGGACCATGGCTTCATTCTGGCAAGAGATGTGGACCAAATTATGTCATGGAGGTAGAGAGGTATGGACAAGTGCCAGATAGATTCTGGAGGGAGAATGGACAGGACTTAGTGCTTATTTGGAAGTGAGGATGAGGGACAGGAAGATATCAGCTTGGGTTCCAGTGGAAGCACCTCAATAGAGGGAGGTACCATTCCAAAAAGTGCCCGGATGCCAGGGGAAAGAAGAGGAAGGAGTGGTGCTCAGTAAGGCTTACCTCTCCCATTCCTTGGCCAAATGAAATACTGAGCTGAATTAGGGAGGTGCTGAGGCATCTTAGGGCCTGTGAAACTCACGCAGCAGAGAACTGGGATGACTGTCTGGAGGACCCCACTCATACACAGTGAGAAGGAAAAGGGAGGAGGAGAACGAAGGGAAGCAGATGATCTAACAAATCAACAACAGCTAATATTCATTGAGTACTTACCATGAACCATATGCTATTCTAAGCACTTTATACACATTATTTCATTTATTCCTGATAGCTAACTCTATCAAGCATATAAAGATATTATCCTCGGTCTGAAGATACAGCTCAGTGGCAGAGTACATGCTTAGTATGCATGACACACTGGTTAGATTCACAGTATGGCCAGAAATTATGTGTATGCATATATATTTTTTTTTACATGCAAAGAAATGGAGAACCAGACAGGTTATGTCACTTACCCAAAGTCACATAGCCAGGAAGCGATGGAGCCAGGTTTTGAACCAGGCAGTGCTGTTCCAGAACCTGAACTTGAACGCACACTCCTTGTTGTCCCTTGTAAGACCAGCTGATGCTAAACGGGCATCATCTACATGGATCTTGGGAGCAGTTTCCCACGCATCGTGTGCACTATTCCCATGCCTCTCGTTCCATTAATGGGGTACCTCAGGCTCAGAGGTTCAATAACTCACCCAAGATAACTCAACTAGAAAAGGGATGAACCAGCATTCAAACCCAAATCTGTCTGACTCCATGGCCCTGCTCTCACCAGCACCCTGTACCTTTTCCTGCAAGCATTCAGACTATCTTCAAGAGTGAGGATACAAAGTGTATTTCTAATGTTTCATTGCAGCTCTTTCACTTGTGACAGCAACAGGGACACACCAGATATGAATTCTCCCCCTGGCTCCATATTCCTTGATCCTCTTTCAAAATCTTGAGATTCAAGTCTTATCCCTCACTCATTTATCCATCTTTCAATGCATGCTTTCAACTAGTCCGCATTTCCTGAGAACCAGCCATGTGCTTTGTCCTGCCCTGGGTTCCATGGCACATCCCATGTGAAAATAACCCAGCACACCAGCCTTGGAAATCTTACAATCTAGTTGGAGAATTATAAGTCACATTTATATAGTTCTTTGGGGGTATTCCTGATGCCTTCACACATTTTTACCATTGATTTTTTTTAATATTTATTTTTTAGTTGTAGTTGGACACAATACCTTTATTTATTTATTTTTATGTGGTGCTGAGGTTTGAACCCAGGGCCTCACATGGACTAGGTGAATACTCTACCTGTGAGTCACAACCCCAACCCCTTACCATTGATCTTAACCATGGTTTCCCAGATGTGGAGACTGAATAACAACAGCATCAGGAAGAGGATCCTGAGCCCCAGAAAGAAACAGTCTGATTGACATCTAGACTTTGAACAGAGGACACAGTTAAGCCACGCGCAAACTTCTGGTATGTGGAAATAGCAAAAATGTTCATCACGGTAAGCCACTAAGGCTGTGGTCATTTGTAAGACAGCATAGGAAACTAATTCTGATGGCCACAGCAATGTATCCCCTTACCATGTGTTCTTGAAACTCCTCCCATTGAGGGCCAGTGTCTAATAGTCCAGGTGGACTTGCGTCTCCTTGACAATAGAGGACAATAGAAGTGACACTGATTTCTAAGACTGGGTCAGAAAAGGCCATGTGATTTCCATGTGTATTACTTGCATTTGGAGCCCTGAGTTGCCATTTAAGAAGTCAGCTTCCTCTGAGACTGCCATGTTGTGAGGAAGTACACGCTCAATGGAGAGGCCCTATGTAGGCAGTATGGTTCACTGTCTTTTTCACCAGGTTAGCCCAGGCTTTATACATGTGAGAGAACAAACCTTCAGATGATCCCAGCCACACCATTGAGTCTTTCTCAGCTTTCTAGTCTTTCCAGTTGAGATTCTAGACATCCTTGAGCAGAGAGAAGCCATCTGTACTGTGGCCTGGTCCAATTCCTGAACCAGAGAAACCATGAACATAAAAAAAAAAAATGGTGTTTGTTCTACATGACTAAGTTTCAAGACAGTTGATTATACAACAACTGTAATTAGAAAACATGGCCAAACGCCAAATCTATCAGGTGACAAAGTAAATGTTGTCTAAGGTGAGAAACTTCAAATTCACATGACAAAAGGCATATGTATGTAATTCTAATCTAGGGAGTATCTGAAGGATTAGGAGCAATAGCATAAGTTCCCATAGAGCCTTCTAATCATTTATGTGGAGAATTCCACTGAAGCCCAGAGAAGTTTCCTGTTTTGTCCCTGGTCACACAGCACCTTGATCAGCTTCATAATCAACCCTAAAGAACATCCAGGACTGTCTACCTTTATGGATTTGCTGAATCCTAAACTGGGACTGGTTGAATGAACTTGACCTGAGAATGACCTTCCCAGTGAAAGAGGAACCTAGTGAATGCAGACCATGAACGATTTCTTTAGCTTTTAAAAGCCCCGGGCTGGTACCTGCTATAAATGGTTTCACAGTATCAGTATTTATTGGACTTTAGCATCCTATGAGTCTGTTTTTGTGGCTGCACACCCATGATAGGTCACCATTTTTTTAAAGATTATAAATGTAACATGCAAAAATCATATTTGTTACATTTATACATATTTATATCATACATTTGCAGTATATAGAGGCACTCAGAATATATATTATTTATAAGCATTGCTGCGGCTCAGGTTTGTTAGAAAGGCTCAGAGTGAGAGTATGTTTGTAAAGTGCTCCAGGGTCCTCTGGGATGAGGGCAGCTATGTAAGTGTAAGTCATTATCATTAAACTAAACTGCCTTCCTCCGATTACTGACAGCACCGAAGAGGTTCTCCCGCCTCCCCGGCCCTGCACACCGCCTGGTAATGCTGGGATAATATAAAGATAATATTACTGTAATAAGTGCTTTGCAGCATTTATGCCTTTATTAGCAGCAGCCATATTGTAAGAAAAGGAGAGGCCCCCCAGAAGTGCTGAGGGCAGAACACTCAGAAAGGTGGGCAGAATTCTAGGTCCAAGCTCAGTATGTGGTGGCGCAGCATGCCCTAAAATTCTCACTCCTTATTCCTTCTCACAATATCTATTTTCAATTTCAATTGACCCCCAGATTTGCTATTGAGTCCAACTGGGTCTGAGGTTGAGTGGGATGTGATTGATACAGGGAAGTTTCTGGAATTCTAGCCCCAGGGTCAACCCACTGCTTTTCAGGTGGCCTTCAAACCTCCAGGAGGCCCCAAATTGATTGCAGAGGTCCTCACTTTGATTGGGGTTTAACTGAGAGAGCCACAAAGCCTTGGGCTACCTACCATGAAATGAACCTCCATGATTGAGCAGTATCATTGTTTGCTCCCTGGAACTGTGAGAGATCATAACAACAAGAAGGTGCTTCTGAATAGTTCTTATCATTTACAAAGAGCCACTCACCTCTTCCAGTTGCACGTGTCTATTCAGGTAACACTTATTCTCTCTACATATCTTTCTACCATACACTTGTGATGGGAGCCCCTCAAAAGAAATGTGTTGATGATATTTCCTGTATTTCGGGGAACTGAGATATTGAAGACAAATATATATCCACCATTTCATTTGACCCTTCTAATTTCTTTGCCAAGCTAATCTCATTCTCTCATCCTCATTGCATAAATAAGGAAACTGAGGTTCAGAAGGTTTGAGTGAATAAACTATGACCATGTACCAGGAGAATCTGACCTGGAATCCAGGCCTTTTGACCCAAGGTAAATGGTCAAGCAAGGATTTGTACAGCAGAAAAGTACTGGGAACTGACTTAGAACAAATTATATTTCATGTTTTTATAATTTTGATTAAATGAATCCTAATGTTATGTACAACTAAAAATCACCAAAAAAAAAAAAAAACAAAGAAAAAGACAAGGGTCTAACTTCTACAATTTTGCTTTAAAGGAGGAAAAAAAAATAGTATGGAGAAGGCCATTGTACTGGTTATCTGACTTTACAACAAATTCCCCAAAACATAATGGGGTAAAGTGGTGATCATCATTTGTCATGAACTCTCATTGTTCTGGGGTGCAAGGCAGCTCTTATTTGGGGTTTCTCATGCAGTTGCAGTTAGATGGCTGGAGGTGGGGATATCGCTAAGCCTTCTTCTCTGTGCTTGGGCTGGGAAGACTCCAACAGCTGGGGCTGCCACAGCTGGGCTCCTGGTCTCTCTGTGTGGTCTCTCTACACAATCCCTCCAGCAGGGCAGCTTCAGGACAGCTGGATTTCTTACATGGCAGCTCAAGGCTCCCAAGGTGAGTGTCCCATGAGAGGGAGCCAGGTGGAAGCTGTATTGCCTTTTATGATCTAGCCTGGGAAATCACACAGTGTCACTTTTTGTTACTTTTGTGACTGTTTATTAGAAGTGAGTCATGAAAGCCAGCTCATATTGAAAGGGGGAGGAATTAGGCACTGCTTTTTCTTGGGGGGGGGAGCTGTCAAAGAAACTGGAGACATGTTTAAAAACAATCACAACTAGGTTCAGACCACTCCTCAGTGAGATTCCTTTTGAGGATCCCAAATGGGACTCCAGCAGAGTTAACCCTCTCATCTGCCTTCTGTTGCTGACCATACTACTGGTGACCGCAGCATGATCTGTGAGGTAACTCAGACACTGGTTGATGGCACCATGCTTGAATACTGTGATGCCAAAAGGCCATAGCCAAGCAAGGATCACGAGGGACCTGTATCCTGTTGAAATTGTCACAGCGACCCTTAACCAAAAGCCCTGCAAAGAATACTCAGTGGGAACTGCTCTCTTTGGTGGCAGGTAGTAGCCCCCACGATGATAGTCCCAGGGCCAGAGCTGCTGAGAAGGTGTGTTTGGCTTTGGGCTGAGACACATTAAAGCCCCAGTGTCTCAGTTTCATTTTGAACCTGACAGATAAAAGGCCGACTTTGACGGAGAATATTAACTTTCTGGCTCCCACCCAAGAAAGCAGAACAGATGAGGAAATAATATAAAATAAAAGGCGTCTGCAAACACTGATTGTCGGCTGCTTTCCATAAAATACGCCCACTGTTATGTGTAACACTCTCTGAGTCTTTCATTTCTCAGCCCCCTCCCTCTGTTTTGCTCCTGGTGCTGAAGGAACTGCCTTCTCTTATTTAGGAAAGAAGACAGACAGAAAGGGAGGAAAGGGTGCATGTGCTAAAAACAGCCCCCAGCTCCTCTCCAGGAGGCACCAAGCAGGTGCACCCACAGGCTAAAACTTCTGACTCCTTGAGAAGAGCAGAGGAGGCTCCCAGCATCAGCCCCAGGACAACTGTGTCTGCAACCCCTCCCCTCTCCTGGTACCAAAATGGCTGCTTTCAGGCACAGGGGAGCAATGACTGTTATGAAGGTGCTTCTAGTTGTGAGCCCTCCTGCAGGCAGTTCAAAGAGGCCCTCGCAGCCACTCACAGACTGCCCACGGCTGACTCTTGTATTAGTCAGTTTGGGCTGCCATAATAAAGTCTCATGGACTAGGGGCTCAAACAACAGACATTTATTTGTTACATCCTGGAGGCTGGAAGTCCAAGATCAGAGTGCCAGCAGAATTGGTTCCTTCTAAAGGTCATGGAGAAGAATCTGTTCCAGGACTTGACATATAATAGGTAGCTGTCTTCCCCCTGGGTCTTCATATCGTTCTTCCTCTGTGAGGATGTGTCTGAACTTCTTCTTATGTGACAGGTGTCCTCGGTGCAACTTGATCACCTCTGTAAAGACCTTATCTTCAAATACAGTCACATTTCAAGGTACTGGAGGTAAGAAGTTCAACATAAAAATTTGAAGGAAGACACAATGGAGCCCAAAGCAACTCGACAGCCCCCCAATAGAAATAATAACAGATGCATATGCCCTTATCTGTGTTCGGAGTAGCAGCCTAGTCCCAGAACCTGCCCAATGAACACCTTACATTATTAGGCACCCTGCCTTGGCCTGCCATTGTGCCTCATGACCTCTGCTGTTTGTTCTCCTTTATTGCCTGCCTCTGTGAAAGCCTAAGCTTGCAAGCAGAGATGCAGGCAGGCAGGCAAGGGGTTCCTTGAAACACAGAATCTTGGAGGGCATTCACTCTCTGCACTATACCCCAGTCACTGCACAGCTGACCCAGTTCATAAGGAAAGGCCTCTGCACCCTCTAGAAGCAAGAAATGGAAGCTGGCCATCTGTCCCAGGCACTTCCTTTGTGTAATCAGGGCAATGAATAGAAACTAAAACTCTGCCACCAACTAGATCTGGGATACAGAGTACTTAGCCATAGTTCAGCACATCTAATTTTCTTATCTATAGAATGAAGAAAAGGCCATCTATCCATGTGTGATTCAAAACCCCATTGAACTGGTCCACTCTACCAAAGTTTGGCCCACTCTGTTGGTTGAACCCATGAGAGCAGACTATCTAGTAAGCCTACCGAAGGGGGCAACTTCTTCCACAGACTTCAGAGTAAAAGGTCACAAGTTGCCATGAAGCCAGAGTGCCAAATGGAGCCAGTGCCCATTCCTTGCAACTTAATATAAAATCAGTTGTCCATACCACTAAGTTTATTCCTGGATGCTTTCCTCTGTTCCATCGATGGATGTGTATGCCCCTTTGATAACCCCATGCTGTTTCAGTTACTATAGCATAAGCCTTAAAATCAAGTACTGTGACTTGTTTATTTTTTATCATTTTTCAAATGTGTTTTAGTTCTTCTAGCTTCGTTGCCTCTCCATGTAAATTTTAGAATCAGCTTGTTTATATATGTTTAAAAAGATTCTGCTGAGATCTTAATAGGTATTGCATTAAATATGTGTAAATCAATTTTTGCAAGAATTTACTATGTTGAAATTTACCAATGCATGACCATGGTATATGGCTTTTCCACGATATGCCACCTTTTCTCCACTTTTTAAAGTCCTCTTTGATTCTTTCATCACTGTTTTGTAGTGCTCATCATATAGATCCTGTATCTACTTTGTTACATTTATGCCAGAGTATTTCATTCTTTTAGAGCTATTATAACTTGTATTGCTCTTTTTAAATTTTGTTTTAGTTTTGTATGTTGAACTTATATCTTCATACTTGCTGAACTCAATTACTAGTTCTAGGAGGTTTTGTTTCTGTTTTGTAAGTCCCTTTGTATTTACTATGTAGACAATCATATGGCATGCAGAGTCACAATTTGATTTCATATCTATATCTATATCTATCTATATATATATTTATGCCTTTTGTTTTTTTTTCTTGACTTATTGCACTGCCTAATTCACTAGTGTTGAATTGTGGGATGGTGGGGTGATTGTGGTCATCCTTGCCTTGTTTATGATCATAGGAAGAAAACATTCCATTTTTTTTGCCATTAAGTATGATGTTAACTGTAGGATATTTTTAGATACACCTTTATTGTGCTGAATAAAAGCCCTTCTGTGTTTAATTTGCTGACAGTTCTAGTCTGTCATCATGAATGGATATTGAATTTTATCAAGTGCTTTTTCTTCATCAACTGATACAATCTAGTGATTTTTTTCTTCCTTTACACTGTCAACAGTGTGCATTATATCTATTCAGTTTTGAGAATTGCATTCCTGGAATAGACCCACTTGGTTGAGTTATTGGTTTAGAAATTGATGTATTCAATTTTTTAATTTTTTCAGTGAGAATTTTTATGTATGTTCATGAGAGATATTAGCATGTAGTTTTCTATGCTTGCAATCCCTTTATCTTGCTTTGTATCCGGGTACTGCTGGCCTCATAAAATGAGTTGGAAAGCGTTTCATCCTCTGCTGTTTTCCAGAAGAGATTTATGTTAAACTAATGTTATTTCTCTTTTAAATGTTTGGTAGAGTTTTCCATCTAGACCTAGAGATTTCTTTTCTGGAAGGTTTTTAAACTATAAATTTAGGGGTTCTTTAAATAGTTAAAGGAGTGTTCATTTATTTATTTCATCTTGGGAAAGTTTTTCTAATTTGTGATTTATAAGGATTTGGACCATTTAATCTAGCTTGTCACATTCATGTTCACAGAGTCATTCATATTGTTCCCTTATTTTCCTTTCAATATTTGCAAAATCTGTAGTGATATTCTCTCTTTCCTTCCTGAGATTAGCAATTTGTGTTCTCTCTCATCAATTCTATAGATGTTTTCAAAGTGCCTGTTTTTAGTTTGATTGATTTTATCTATTGTTGATTTTTTCCAGTTCATTGATTTTTGCTTTTTTATTACTTCCTCCTTCTGCTTGATTTGAGTTTACTTAGTTCTTTTTCTAATTTCTTATGATAGAAGCTGTTTGTTATTTGATACCTTTTGCTACTGTAAGCATGCAATGCTATGAATTTCCCTTTGAGCTCTGTTGTAGACATATCAAGCAAATTTTGATATGTTACATTTTAATTTTTGTCCAATTCAAAAATTTTAAAGTATTCCCTTATATTTCTTTTTTAATTCATGAATTATTTAAAAATGTGCTGTTCACCTTCCCACCATTGGGAACTTCTGCTATCTTTCTTTCTTTATTTCTAGTTTAATTTCATATGATCTGAGAGCAAGTGTTGTATAATTACAATTCTCTGAAATTTGTTAAGATTTGTTGTACAATGTCTATTGTGGTGAATGTTTCATGTTCGCTTGAAAAAAATGAGTATGCATTCTGCTGTTGTGGGGTGGAATGTTCTATAAATGTCAATTAGATTCAGTTGGTTGACATTATTGTTCAGTTCTTTTATATACTTGCTGATTTTCTGCCTACCAGTTCTATTACTGAGAAAGGAGTGTTGAAAAGTTTCTAATCATAATTGTGGATTTGTCTATTTCTCTTTTCAATTCTGTCAATTTTTGATTCATGTAGTATAAATTCTTTTGTTAGGTGCATGCACACGTAAAACTGTTATGTCTTCTTGGTGAATTGATCTTTTCATTGTTATGTAATATCCCGTTTGATCCCTGGTGATTTCCTCTGCTCTGAAGTCTTCTTTGTCTGCTATCAATAGAACCACTTCAGCTTTCTTTTGATTAGTGTTTCTATGGTACATCATTTTCCTCCTTTCAATTTTAATCTACCCATATCATTATATTTGAAATGAGTTTCTTCTGAACAGCTTATAGTTGGGTCATGTTTCCTTTTATTAATTATTTCTAACCATTGTCCTTTTAATTAATATGTTTAGACTATTTGGAGTCATGTAATTATTGATACATTTGGGTTAATTTTACCATTTCATTATTTGGTTTGTTTGTTCCCTCTATTTTTTGTTCTTCTATTTCTGCTTTCTGGACTATGTTTTGTTCATTTTAACTTTTTTTAGATAAATTTTTTGGAAATATTTTAGATGGACAAAAAAAGTGGTATTGTTAACAGAGAGAGTTATTATGTACTCCTCAGACAGTTTTACCCGATGTTAGCATCTTATATTACCATGATATATACTTGTCAACACTAAGAAAATAATTTGGCACATTATTATTTATTAAACCCCAGACTTTATTTTAAGTTTGCCAATTTTTCTACTCATCTAATTTTTCTGTTCTTAGATTCAGTCCAGCATACTGCATTGTTCAGTGGTAGTGTCATTTTGGAAAGGGGAAGAATTGGGAAATGAATTAAAGCATTTGAACATTTTTAGTATTCAATTTTATCTATTATGATTTTTATTATACCTAGCATAGTTATTTTAGTCACTGTTCTAGGGATTACAAAACACATACTAAACTTTCACCATCAGTTTAGAATCAATATTTTTCCATTCCAATTGAAAGGTAGAAAATATAGCACCATTTAGAGTAATTTGCCCTCCTCCTTTGGGCTGTGTTTGTCTATATATTATTTTTACATCTACCTATATTAAAACCCCAGAAGGTAATGTTATAATTCTTACTTTCAATGGTCAAACATAAATTAAATATCTCAAAATAGGAGAAGAATCTTGTATATTTACCCAGATCCAGACTATTTCCATTACTCTTCCATTATTTCTGGTATTCCAAGTTTCCTGTGATATCATTTTCCTTTTGTTTGAAGAATTTCCTTTAGCAATTCTTTTTAGTGAAATTTTTCTTTATTGTGTTCTTCATGATTCGAAATCTAAATATTTTTTCCATGTATCAATTCTTTTTTTTTCAAATGAGAGAATTTCTCAAAAGAAATATGGGCCAAACAAAATGTAAACTATTGTCAAATCAGAATTTTAAGATTCATCTATTATTTATATATTATTATTTATACCCTTATCAAATGAATATGCCCTTAAAACTCTTCTCCAGTAATTTTTTTCATTTGTCCTTTATTAAATGTTTTTAGTGTATTATAGTTGTACATAGTAGTGGAGTTCATTTTGACATACATTAATGTGGAATTAACTGTAGTATATTCATATATCTACATAGCATCATTTGGTCAATTTCATTCCAAATTCCTCCCTTTCTCCATCCATTAACATACAGCCACCTTTACCAATTCTTTTAGAGCAAATCTATTGGTTACAAATTCTTTCTGTTTTCTAGCATCTAAGAATATCCTTATTTCACCTTCATTCATTCCGAAAGTATAAAAAATAATATTGCTCAATTTAGGATTGTGATGACAGTTTTTTTTTCCTTTCTGCACTTTAAAAATATTGTGCCATTTTTTACTGGCCTTCATGAAGTCTGATGAGCTATCCACAATCATTCAAATTGCTGTCTCCCTGCAGATAATGTGTTGTTTTTCTTGGGAAGCTTTCAAGAGATTTTTTTTTCCATCTTTACTTTCCACCAGTTTATAATGTGTGTAGGCATGGATTTCTTTGGATTTGTTCAATTTGGCATTCACTTGGCTTCTTGAATATTTAGGTTTATATTCTTTGCCAAACTTGGAAAGGGCTATGGTTTGGAACATCCTTCCAGGGCCTATTTATTAATGGTGTGGTCTGCAGTTTGGTACAATTGGAAGGTGGTGGAAACTTAAAGAGGTGGAACATAGTGGAAGGAAGTTAGGTCATTGGAGGTGTGCCCTTGAAGAGGATATTTGGACATTGGCCTCTTCATCTCTCTCCTCTCTCTTTGCTTTCTGGCTGCCATGAGGTAAGCAGTTTCCTCTGCCACGTGCCTTTGCCACAGGCCCAAGGCTGAAACCATGAGCCAAAATAAACATTTTCTCATTTTAAGTTTATTATCTCAGTGACAAAAAAGCTGACAAAGGGCTGGGGTTGTGGCTCAGTGGTAGAGCACTTGCCTCACAAGTATGAGGCACTCGGTTTGATTCTCATCACTGCATATAAATAAATGAATAAAATAAAGGTGCATCAACATCTGAAAAATGATATTAAAAAACTGATGAAAACAGGAAGTTTTCAGACAATATTGTTTCAAGTGATTTTTTTGTAGCATCCTACTTTCTCCTCTCCTATGCGACTCTGATGACATGAATGTTAAACCTCAAAGAACCCTGATGTGCTATTCTTTTTTTTCAGTCTTTTATGTCTGTTATTTAGATTGGATACTTTCTATAGATGTGTCTTCACATTTGCAGACTCTTCCCTTGGTATTGGGTCCATTCATTAAGTTTTTTGATTTCACTTATTTTATTTTTCAGTTTTAAAACTTTCAGCACAGTTCACCCACTATGAAAAGCAGCATGAAAATTCCTCAAAAAAAAAAAAATAGAACTGCCATATGACCCAGTTATATACCACTCCTTGGTATTTATCCAAAAGAATTAAAGTCAGCATCCTTTAGAGATACATGCATGCCCATGTTTATAGCCACTTGTCAAGTTATGGAAGCAGCCTAAGTGTCCAGCAACAGATGATTGGATTAAAACAATCTGGTATATATACACAATGGAGTTTTATTTAACCATAAAGAAGAATGACATTGTCATCTGCAAAAAAAAATGGATGAAAATGGAGATTATCATGTTGAGTGAAATAAGCCAGACTCAGGAAGACAAGAATCAAATGTTTACTTTCCTATGTGAAAGCTATAGGGAAAAACAAAAAAAGAAAGAAAAAGATATCATGGGAATAGAGGAGAGATTATTAGGGTAGAGGAAGGGGGTCATGGGAGGGAAGGCGAAAGAAGGCATTGAGAAGTGAAATTGATCACATTATGTTATATGCATTTGTACCAATATGCCACAATGAAACCCACTATTCTATGCAATTATTATGCACTGATGAAAATGCATTCATTGACCCTTCTTCATATTTTCTGTTCCTTTAATGAAACTTTCCATTTTAAAAATTGGTCCAAGAGTGTTTGTAGTGACTTGTTTGGACAATGTTTTAAACAGGTGCTTTAAAATATTTGTCATATAGTCTTAACAAGTGTTATCATTTTGTCATCGGCACCTGTTGATTGTCTTTTCCCACGTGAGTGGCAATTTTCATGGTTCTTTGTATGATTAGTAATTCGGAGTTGCATTCTGGACATTTTTGCACATTACTCTATGAGACTCTGGGTCTTATTTTAATTTTATGGAAAAATATCCGCATGTTTACTTTAGCAGGCTTTTTGTTTAATTAGGTTTAAGCTGCAAGTTACCATATACATTCTTGGGCTATGGTTTTTCTGTCAGTTTTCAAAGGCTTTATAGTGCACTTCAGATATGCCCTGGGTATGATCATCCAGTATCCTGTCTAGGACCTAAGCAGTTCTATTTTTTTTTAGTTCAGTTCTTAAACTCTTTGGTATGATAATTAAGAACAGAATCATGCTTGTGTGACTCAAGGGTACCTGGAAATAAAATTTTGAGAAGTTTTTGGTGGGTGGTGGCACAATAAAGTAGGAAACAGGTATGCCAGCATCACTAGATGAAACAGAGCTAGCCCAGGGTGTTAGGAGTATCAGAGATGGAGACTATTTTACTCCCATCACAGGCCCTACTCTACTGGCCCTGAGCAGTGATACCAATGGAGGTCTTTGATAGGTATATGGGAAAAGAATTAATTCTCATATTAATACAATAAGCCCATAAATATTTCCATCCCTAGATATCAGGTTAGAATTCTTTTCTTTTTAAAGAGAGAGAATTTTTAATATTTATTTTTCAGTTTTCGATGGACACAACATCTTTATTTTATTTTTATGTGGTGCTGAGGATCGAACCCAGCGCCCCACGCATGCCAGGCGAGTGCGCTACCACTTGAGCCACATCCCCAGCCCCTGGGTTAGAATTCTTAAACATCTCTCAGGCTACGATTCCATGATTTCTTTGTTTTCTGCAGGATAGATAAACTTGAAAATAGAAATAAACTTGATCCCACTGTCAGTTATCACTATGATTCTGCTTGATTTAGCATGTTTCAATTTGGCTGTTTTTTGTTGTTGTTTTTTTTTTGCAAGTAAGAAAAAAGTACGCACTGGTGGGGATTTCTTTCTTTATTTTTCTTCTTCTCCTTCTCCTTCTCCTTCTCCTTCTCCTCCTCCTTCTTCTTCTTGCCTGGGATTGAACCCAGGGGTATTGAACCACGGAGCTATATCCCCAGTTCTTTTTTATTTTTTATTTTGAAACAGGGTCTTGCTAAGTTGCTTAAGACTTTACTAAGTTGTTCGGGCTGGCTTTGAACTTGCCTCTTGCCTCAACCTTCCAAGCTGCTGAGATTATAGGTGTGTACCATTGCACCTGGCTTAGGGGATTTTCTGAATAAGCTATCTTAACTATTTAATGTTGGAAGGACCAAAGTCTGAGTTCTTGATTCTCCAGTTTCTATCTTTAATTATAACGTTAGTGATTCAATCTACTCTCATGATCCTCTTTAACATTTATATGACACTATCTCCCAAATTTTTATCTCTGGCTCAGACCTCACCCTTCAACTTCAGAACTACACATTGAAACCCCTACTCAACATTTCACCTGGATATCTACTGAGTACCAAAGATTGAACCCAAGGGTGCTGACCCACTGACCCACATCCCCAGCCCTTTTAAATTATTTTTATTTAGAGATGGGGTCTTGCTAAGTTACTTAGAGCCTCGCTAAATTGCTGAGGCTGGCTTTGAACTAGTGATTCCCCCTGCCTCAGCCTCCTGAGATGCTGTGATTATAGGTGTGCACCACCATGCCTGGCTCTACTAGGTCTAGGAAAATAAAAATATTCCAAATTGTATTCACTCTGCTTCAGACCTTGCAGTACAGACTATTCTTAGCACAGCAGCCAGAGTGTCTTTTTAAAACCTAATTTAGAGCCCTCCATCTTGTTCAGAGTCAAAGCCCAAATCTTATGACACCTATAGAGAGAGACCTTAACAGTCTCCCCTGGCTAGTTTCACCTCTTAGTGGTAGTCTCTCCTGCTCAAGTAATGCTGGCATATTGACCTCTTTGCTGTTCTAATGCTCCAGAATGTTCCTGCTGCATAGTTTCTGTACTGATTGGACTTGCTTCCTGGGTCTGTCTTCCCAGACACTATAGAACCAGCTCCCTCACCTCTAAAAGTATTTACTCACTGTTTTATTTGTTTGTTTGTTTTGTACCAAGCATTGAACTCAGGGGCACTCGACCACTGAGCCACATCCCCAGCCCTATTTTGTATTTTATTTAGAGACAGGGTCTCATTGAGTTGTTTAGGGCCTCACTAAGTTGCTGAGGCTGGCTTTGAACTTGCAATACCCCTGCCTCAGCTGGCTTTGAACTCACAATACCCCTGCCTGAGCCTCTGGGTTTACAAGCAGGCTCCATCACGCCCAGCTACTCACTGTTTTCTTTATAGTGATCCTTTCCCTGAACAGCTAATCTAAAATTGCAGCTCATTTTGCCTTTCTCTTCATTGCTTTTATCCCATTGTCTGATCTAGCATATTAAACTCTTTATTTATTCATTAATCTATTAAAATAGGAGCTCCTTGAAGGTATAGGAGTTTCTGTCCTGTTTCCTGCTATATACCAGGATTTCACACAGAGTAGGTGCTTGGTAAATTAGGTTGAAGGAATGAATAAAATCATCTCTTAGGTCTGATCTAACCACAGCCAGCTGAAGACAGAAGTTTGAGATTTTTATTGAGTGTTTCTTAGTGTGGACACGAAAAAGTTCCCCAGTATTTGCAAGAGCAGACTGGAAGTCATTGAAGGCATGGGATCTTCTCAAAGAAATCAATGATTTAGACACCTGCTGTTACTGCATCCTCCTAAAACCGAGTATCAGAAATGCCAAGAGCGTGAGGTTCTGCACAGATTGACTCTTTGCAAGGTGTTGGAAACAGGTACGGAATTAGAAACTGAGAGCTTTGTACTTGGATTGATTCGCAGGTTTCAGCATTTCAACTTCCCAAGTGCTGCTGCTGCTGCTAGTTTCTGAAATATCTCACAAACCGCCACCCCAGCGCAGGCGGCTGTGTGCACGTGCACACGCAGGCATACTCACGTGCTTCCCTGCACCAGGTGCTGCTCAACACAACCCATTCCCCGTCCCAGCGTACATCTGGAGGGCTGAGATGATTGCTCAAGGATACTTTTGCCAAGACAGGATTTTCCAAGCTCTCCGTTTCCCAAGGGAATGAGGTGTGTCTGATGGCGTCCACAGTTCCCTCCCGCATCTGTCAGCACAGTAATATACGGCAGATAATAGGATTTCACTGCATTGTGGTGGTTTAAACAGGCGTGACAAGATTGTGATTTCAAACCTGCATAAGTCTTAGACACCTGAATGATCCTGGATTCTCTGCCATCTTTCTGGAAGACCAGGTTAAATAGCCTGGTGATTCTTCAATCTTAGAACTCATCCTCGGCCCTTCATCTCCATGCACAGTGCAAACTGACCAAAATTCCTTTTTGGAATCTTCCCTTTTCCACCCTGATTCTGCATCCCCAGAAATCAACCCTCAAGGGCTTCAGACTTCTGGTAAGGAAGCTCTCTCTGAGATTTGTAACACAGAACAGTTATATGAGATGTTTTGCTTCTTCTGTGTCTGAGTTAAGTGAATTGTGGAGACTCTTGTAAAAGCAGAATCCAAGCAAAGTTAGAGCCCCTTTCTGGTAAAATACACATAAACACACAATGGTGCATATAGTCTTATGGATTCCAGACACTCTCAGAACTCCAGATTAAGAATAACACATCTATTGTGTCAGTGATCTATTTAAAACAATTTTTTAGAAGTATAAATAATATACAACAAAATGCAGCCATTTTAAGTGTACACTTTGATGATTTTTGACAAATGTATAGACCCATATAATCATTATTACCATGAATATATAGAAGATCTCCATCTCTCAAACACAGCCTTTCAACAAATGGTGCTGGGACAACTGGTTATCCATATGTAGAAAAATGAAACTAGACCCTTATCTCTCCCCTTCACATAAATCAACTCAAAATGAATCAGAGACCTGAGAATCACACCTCAGAAACCATGCAACTTCTAGAAGGAAACGTAGGGTCAGCACTCCAGTTTTAGGCACAGGCAATGACTTTCTCATTAGGATCCCTAAATAGGGATAAGCCAAGAGTTAATAAATGGGACAGCATCAAATTACAAAGAGTCTGCACAGCAAAGGAAACAATTAGGGATGTGAAGAGAGAAATAGAGAATGGGAGAAACTCTGCTAGCTATTCTTCTGACAGAGGATTAATATCTAGAATATATAAAGAGCTCAAAAAAATTTACACCCCCCAAAAAAAACCCAATTAATAAATGGACAAATAAATTTAACAGACACTTCTCAAAAGTAGAAATTCAAATGACCAACACAAACATAAAAAAATGTTCAACATCATTAGCGATTAGGGAAATGCAAATCAAAACTACACTGAGATTTTATCTCACACCAGTCAGAATGGCAGCCATCAAGAATACAAATAGCAATAAATGCTGGAGAAGATGTGGAGAAAAAAAAACATTGTTGGTGAGATTATAAATTAGTACAACCACTATGGAAATTAGTATGGAGGTTCCTCCAAAGACTAGGCATGGAACCACCATATGACCTAGCTATACCATTTCTCAGTATTTATCCTGAAGAATTAAAGTCATCTTACTATAGTGATACATGCATACCCATGCTGATAGCCAAACTATGGAACCAGCCTAGGAGTCCATCAATGGATGAATGGATAAAGAAAAAGTGGTGTATATATGCAGTGGAGTTTCATTCAGCCATAAAGAAAAATGAAATTATGGCATTTGCAGGAAAATGGATGGAACTAGAGATCATCATGTTAAGCAAGGTAAGTCAAACTCAGAAGATTAAGGGTCCTATGACTTTTTTCATATGTGGAAGCTAGAGAGGAAAAAGGAAAAGAAAATGGGGGCAGATCTCATAAAAATCAAAGGGAGACCAGTAGAGGAAAGGGACCAAGGGGAGGGAAAGGGAAATGCTGGGGAGTGATATTGGCCAAATCATATTGTTATATTGTGTGCACGTACAAATATGTAACAACAAATCCCATCAATATCTACAACTATAATGCAACAAAAATGTGGAAAGACAAAAAAATAAAATTTCAATTTTTCTAGAAATGTTCCTGTTCCACTTTCTAGTGAAAACCTCCCTCCCAAGATTACCAAAAGAGCCAATATTCTGAGCTCTATCACCATAGAATAGCTTTGCCTATTCTAGAACTTCATATAAGTGAAATAATAATAATCAACCAATCATGCAATCAAATGCCGTTTCCATTTGGCTTCATTTGTTTAATGTATTTTTTACATTCATCATATTGATACTTTTTTATTCATAAAAATATAGATATACCACAATTAGTTTGTCCATTTATTTGTTGATAAACACTGGAATTATTTCCAGATTTAGAGTATTGATACATAAGTCTGTGGACATATAATTTCTTTTCTCTTGGGTAAATAACTAAGGGTAGAATGATTGGCATGCTTAACATTTTAAGGGATTGCCCAAATTTCCCAAAACATTTATTTAACCATTTTACATTCCTGTTAGTAGTGTAGAAGAGTTCCACTTGCTTTTTGCATGTTAAAGAGGACTTCTAGGGAAGGCAATGATTAACTCTCAGAGCTGACTATGGTGGTAGAATTTTAGGTGTTAGTGTAGTGGGGGGGAAGTTTTGAATTCGGAGAATATTCTAGAACTCCACGAATCACACTACAGGAGTCATCTTCCAATTTATGTCACTGCCTCCTCCAAGAAAGAACTTCCTTACATATATGTTCACAGCAACAAGGGAGCCAAGCAAAGTCCGTGATTGTGAGGAGATCAAGTGGGATATGGCAGGGTGAAAGAGTCCTGGATTTGTTATCAAAGACCCAGCTCTGCATGGATCTAGCTGATGATCATGATCCCTAGTCTAGATCTCAGTGTTCTTTTCTGTGAAATAAGGATCAAAAGGGCCCATTCTACCTGAATAACAGGGTTACAGTAAAGGGTAACTCTGACAGAGAAGTCATCTGTGTGAGTCTTTACCAGAGTAGGGAATGTAATAGTGGTCACGGGGCTAGCATGAGTCCCCAGATTCTCAGAGTTCTGGAGCCTTGGAGCTCATACAGAGAGGCAGAGGGAAGATGTGGATGGCCCTACTTCCTAGGCAGGGGCAAAGTCTTACTCTATGTAACCTCCCTGAGCTTAATTTTCCTCTCTGTTAAAGGAGGATAATACCTTCCTTCCCATCATAGCAACTCAATTTAAGGGCAAGACCTTAAGGTCCAGAAATTGAAAAAAAACCAAACTGTGAGATAGAACCATCTTTGCAAATTGCTGCACAATCCATCCATGTGAATGCGTTGGACTTTGGAAGGATGGCTGGGGCTGAGGCTGGGGCTGGGGCTAGGGCTGAGGCTGGAGCTGTCAAGTGAGTCCAAGAGATCCAGTTTTGCTGAACCTCCCATACCCTTGCTGAGCTTATCAAACCTCTGACTTTCTTTATGTAAAATGGAGATAGTGCTACCTCTTGGGATGGAGGATTCAATGAGTCAAAGAATGTGGATACAGTGTCAGGCCTAGGGTTGGCAGAGAAGCTGCCATGTAAAACAAGGTAGTGTAGTGAAGTTAAGAAGGTTAATATGACCTCTACTGTTCACTAGCTGTGGGCCTTGACAAGTTTTGTAGTTTTTTATCCTACCTTAGGTGGGTTCTCAGGGAAACACTCTTGACAGAGATGGAGATGGAGATCGAGATGGGGATGGGGATGGGGATGGAGATTGGGATGGAGATGGGGATGGAGATTGGGATGGAGATGGGGATGGTGATAGGGATGGAGATGGGGATGGGAATGAGATGGGGCTGGGGATGGAGATGGAGATGGAGATGGAGTTGGTAATGGGGATGGGGATGGGGATGGGGATGGAGATGGAGATGGGGATTGGGATGGGGATGGAGGTGGATATGGGGATGGGGATGAGATGGAGCTGGGATGGAGATGGAGATGAGATGGGGATGTGGATGTAAATGGAGATTGAGTTGGTAATGGAGATGGAGATGTGAGTGCAAGAGATTTATTGAGGAATGTCCTTAGGATCAACAGTAAGTGGGGAAAAGAGACCAGCCTGGGCTGAGGGAGGAGTTGAACTGCTATGATGGAGTCACAAACCGGCCCCCTGGGATCTCTGGAGCTGAAGTGACCCTGATGAGCTGTCCTAAATTGAGATAAGACAGTGAGCCTTTAGTACCTCATGTGACTCTGTCATTGAATATGAGGGCAAGGTCTTAGGTCAGTTTCTGGAGGGGCATTAATGTAAATTGTCCCCATGCCAACATTCCAAGCAACTGAAAGAATGTGTGCCTCAGTCCTGGAGGGACATCTGGGCAGCATACTACAATATCCACTGTACCTCTCTGAGCCTCACATCCTCTGTTTATAAAATAGGAATGATAATAATGCCTACTTCATTGGTTTAAATCAGGATTAAAAGAGTTAATATAAGTCCTTAAAACGGTGGCTTCATGTGTGTTATTTGTAAGGCTAGTATTTTAGAAAACATTCAATAAATCCTCTTTAAATGAATGAATAAATGAATGTGCTCTTTCAACCCTGTCCAGAATGAAAGACAAATGTCACGTTTGCCCATTTGGGAGGAAAAAGCCCACTAGCCAGGTGACAAAGCATTTGGCTGGAAAGCGGAGAATTTGATGTCTTTTAAACCATGGGACTCTCAGGCACACAGGAAATTTAAATCTCTTTTTCAAAATATTTGCTGCACCTGAGGGTCCGGTATTCCCCATGTGCTCCTTGCCAGAGCCCTTTATCCTCAGTGTGTTGAGCTGCAGTATGGGGATTTGACAGCTGAAGACAGCTCGGCAGGGTGCAGGAAAGTAGACATTTAATGTGCTTTGACAATACAAAGGGTTATATAAACGACCCAGTTTCTGTAATTTTGCTGTAACTGTCATGGGAATTGGTATAGACAGATATGGAGAAGGCCCTGTTTATGCACTTAAACTTTAAAAGGTTTAACCACTAAACACACAGTCTCTTTCTCTTCCCCTCCCCTCCTTGCAATCCTGCATTTAAATTGCATTGAGGTGAGGGGCATGGGGATAGGAGATGGCAGTTGGAATAATGGGTTGCCTTTATTTGCCTGCCTTCTGGACCAGATCCCCACTTTCTGACTCCCAGTGAGCGCCTGCCCCTGGCCAGCCTCTTCTGGAAGATTTCCCCACCTGCTCACAACCCCCGAGATGCAGAGAACGGGAGGGAAGGCAGGAAGGGAAATTCACTGGCTCTGAGCTCACGGCTTTTGCCCAATTTAAATCTGGTTCCCGTCCCAGTGTTCAAAGCACGTTGCTGTTTGATTCTTGCCATCTCATCTTAGAAGACTTTTCCCAAGGTGGGGGTGGGGAGAGTTCTAAAGCCAGACAGGCAGGAGGCGGGAGGGTTTATACAGGCAGATACCACAGGCTTCCAAGCTAAGTGCCTTAGCGGGGAAAGCTCCCGGCTGCTGCTGACATTTCTCAGACAGGAGATCAATAAGTGGGCAGAGCTTGAAAAGCAAATCATGCTTCGACCTGCCCTGGGGAATCCTCAGCAACTGTCACGGCAGAAGAGACGTCCCAGAGGAGGCCTAGAAAGACAGGGGGACACAGATAGCCTTGATACAGCCGAGATGGGGGGCAGGGAAATCGAGACTGCCCACAGAGATGAAAGGAGTAAATGCTGCCATCTCCCCCACCCCCACCCTCCCTTCACAGTTCTCGCTGAGTGCCTTAAGACCCCTGGCTTCTGCCTCCCAGGTAAAAGCAGGCACTTGGAGGTGGATTTGCAGCTCACGTGGCATTTCCGATCCAAAGGAGCCTGGCGTGAGCAAGGAAAGCTACTCCAGATGGGAGACCTTGAATCAGTGGTTGGGTACTTCTGACAGACAGAAGGCTTATTCTCCATCCCACTAGCACCTAAGAAGGGTCCAAAGGTTTCTCCATGCTTCATTCAGATGTGCAAAGGAATTTTCTAAGCAGATATGTGTGCACACACACAAAAGTGCACACTAAACTTGGTTCTGATGTAAACAATCTCTGGGAAATTTTGTTTCTTTCACTTTCAGTAGTCACTTGCTTCCTGCTGCTCTCCTTCTCTCTTGATCCTTTCATGATGTCATGTGGGTATGGTGTGGGAGCATGCTACTTCCAATGGTCTTGGTAGAAAGAGATCTATGTGACAATACTGTTCCCCTTTCTGGGTCCTGCATGTCTCCACTGCAATCAATGTTCACAATGCTGACAACTGCTCAGTCTGCAAACTTGAAGTTAGTGAACTTATGGCATCCTGTCCCAGTCCTTGTGGTCCTCCAAGCTGTGTCAGCTCCTGCTGAGCTGTCCTGAATTGAGGTAAGACAGCAGGCCTTTACTACCTCATGTGACTCCGTCATTGAATACAGGGGCTACTGAAAACCTTCTGAGGTATGGCCATGATTCCATGATTCTATTCAGGTAACACAGTCAGTTCACTTGGCTCTAGGATTGTTTTTGTTCCACAGTGATAAATCCTTCTGGCAAGTTCTCTAGCCAGTGTCTTGCCAACATGTATATTCTTCTGGAGATCTTTAGACATTTCTGTGATCTTTAGCAAATGGAACCCAAGATATCTCAGGAATGCTACTCCAACTTATTCTATGCCTGGCTAGTAGCTATGTTAGTTTATCATGGCTTGCTATGATGATGGACTCCTCTAGATCCCTGCAGGGAGGATGGAAGATTAGCTTCTGCCCTTGACTTTTCCCTTTGCTCCTATCAGATAATTACCCATTCAAACTTTGGTCCAGACAGGGCCAGAAGAATCAGGCTTTTCTGGTCTGGTTGGAATTTTGGTCATCATATACCCTATCTTCCTGAACCATGTTTCCTCACAGTTTAGCCTTACTGACTGAGATTGTATAGAGAAAGAAATTATTTCTTGTCTTATTTTGAGTTCTGTTGAAAGCAAAGCATGACACAAGGTCATGGACAAAAGTATTTTGAGAGATGAACCCAGTAAAGGAGTGAATGAAGGAAAAAAGAGAGTGAGACAGGGTTGGAAGAAACTTCAGTAAAATGAAAGGCAACAGGGGCCGATTTCTTAAGAAAGTATAGAGAATGCCAAAAAAAAAATCCTCCACCAAGGTCAGATGGCAGCAGGTAGACTAATGCCCCAGCTTCTGGTCCCTCCAGTTAACTGGAAATATTAATTCCCTCCCTCTTCTGAACTGCACAAACACACAGATCAGGCAAACTCCCATGTGGATGGAGAAGACCCAGGGCATAAAGAAGACAGATATGCTCAGCTTGAGAAGAGTACCCACTATAGTTGTGGCTGAAATTAGAGGTGAGTCAAGGGGGAAAAGAGGGTTATCAGAAATGCCTGGTATACTACCCACAAAGGGAATTTAAACAAGGAGAAATTTTTTTATAACATATTCATTAGAGCAGCCTTAAAGTTCTGATCTAATCTTCTTTTTTAAAGTAGGTAAACTGAGGCCCCAAGGAATTCCATTTTGCCCAAGGTCAAAACGATGAAACTCTGAGTCAAGAACTTGAATCTAGATGCCAGAGAGTCATGCTAGAACTCTTTTGCTGTACTATTACAGAGCCATTCAGTCAACAATTATATCTTTGTTGACTTGCTATGGGCACTCATTGAAAAGTAAAAGTGCCTGCTTTCAAGGAATTTTCTGTCTAGATGATTAGAGAAGTTTGGTTCTCAGTCATCACTATATGCATTTTCCAAGGAAGAAGGTAGCTTTAAATACCCTCTATTCAACCAGACAGTGTTCCACATACATAAGAAAGAGGCCAAAGGGCCCAGAAAATACAGAGTACCTATTATAAATATGCATTTAGCCAACTTTAATTGAATACTAACCTGAGCTAAGAAGGTTTGGAAAGCAGCCTTTAAGAGTACCTTCCATGTTTCCTGCCTCCTGGTATTCATGCCCTTGTGAAATAATTTCCCCCCTTGAGCATAAGCTGAACCTAGAAACTCACTTCTAATAGATAGGATATGGCAGAAGTAATAGAATGTCACTTTTTTTGTGGTACCAGGGATTGAACCCACAGGTGCTTAACTACTGAACCACATCCCTGGCGCTATTTTATGTTTTTATTTTGAGACAGGGCCTCTTTAAATTGAGGAGGCAGGCTTTGAACTTGTGATCCTCCTTCCTCAGCCTCAGCCTCCTGAGCCACTGGGATTGCAGGTATGCACCATGACACCTGAGTAGAATGTCACTTTTAAGATTATGTTTATACAAAGACCATAGCTTCTTCTCTGAATGCTTTTTCTTATACTCTCTGTGTTGCTTGCTTCTGCTATAATAAGCTGTTGTGTCATGAGACAACCCTATAGAGAGTGCCATATGAGTGAGTTTGGAAGTGGACCTCTGAGGCCCGCCAGAAGTCATGCGAATGAACTCAGAAGCACATCCTCCTCAAGATGAGTCTTGAGATGAGACCCAAGTGATAGCTTAATTGTAGCTTAGTGATTCATACTGACCCAGAGGATTCAGTTAGATCATATCCAGGATCCTGACCATTACAGAATGTGAGATGATAATTTTGTTGTTGTTGTTGTTGTTGTTGCTACATTTTGGAATAATTTGTTACATGACAGTAGATAACCAATACAAAATGCACTGAAAAGTGCAAGTAACATCTGGACTTCTATCATAATAGAAATCTATTCAAATTATTTTAAACAGAAAGGAGCATATATTGCAAGAATTTGTAGTTGTCTTCCTGAACTCAGGGGCAAGAAAGACAGTAAAAAATGAAGACCAGAACCAGAACTTAAAAGGCATGGAGAACCAGGTAGTGGGTCACTTTTTTCCTCACTTCTTCTGTCTAGGAAGCCATTCAATGTTTTGTATTTTCAATTTTTCCTTGTACATGGAAAAAAAAAACAATCATCTTACGGGGCCTTACATATTGTGATGGCTCATTTTATATGTCAACTTGACTGGGCAAAGAGAGGCCCAGATAACTGGTAAAACATTTTTGGATGTGTCTGTGAGGGAGATGTTGGAAGAGACTAGCATTTGAATTGGTAGACTAAGTAAAGAAGGGTTGCCCTTGTCATTGTGGGTTGGCCTCATCTAACCCATTAAGGGCCTGAATAGAACAAAATGGAGAGAGAAGGGTTAATTTACTCGCTCTGCTTGAGCTGGGACATTCATCTTTACCCTGCGCAGACACTAGTGCTCCAGGATCTTAGTCTTTCAGACTCCAACCAGGACATATACCATTGGCTCCTCTGTTTCTCATGCTTGGACTAGAACTACACTATTGGCTCTCTTGGGTATCCAGCTCATAGACCATAGATGAGAGGACTTCTTAGCCTCCATAATCATGTATACAAATTACTTATAGCAAATATATATATATATATATATATATATATATATATATATATATATGATATCTGTGTCATATATGATAAATATATCATATCTCTCCCTCTTTCTCTCTCTCTCTCTCTCTCTCTCTCTATATATATATATATATATATATATATATATATATATATATATATATGTATTCATTCCATTGGTTCTTCTCCTCTGAAGAATCCTGATACATGTGTCTTCTCCATTTGGCTACAACAGATACTTGAGTTGTGTGACTGAATTCCCAATTCCTGGAAGAGAACATCGATTGGCAACATCTTAGTTCAGCTGTCCATTTTTGTTCTCCCAACAGAAGAAGCAGATGGAATTATAGGGCTGGCTTCCCTCTCGGGAAGGTGTTTGAGAAGACAGTGTAGGAAATGTGGGCAAAGAAGCTCAACCCATAAATTGCTTGAGCTTCCTGTCAAAAAAAACTTGCAATTTATTTGATTGGCATAAAAAAAAAAGGATATTTAGACTGTGCCGCATTTTACTGGAACACCCTTAACTGGAGGACTTAGGTATATACTTAAAGAGACTCTCAAACACTGAGCTTTTGGTTGGCCATTTCTTGAGAACCACTACTTTTTGATGGGCTTCAGTTGCCGATAAAAGGAGTAAGTTAATTCCATGTGATCTCTACTAGCCCCCTAGTTTTAAAATCCTATGACTCTAAGGGAAGGAGAAAACAGAGAAGGCATCCCCAGACAGCCTTATGGAATTGTGATGCTTAGCATTGTACAGCTGGATGACTGAGTTCTCCAGTATATGAGGTACCTGGCCACGACTGATATTGACCTTGAGAGCAATCAAACCACAGTGTCCCATATTTTAGAAGAAAGGCATGCATCTGAAAAGATGCAGATACACAGAACTTTGGAAGTTCCTGGTGGCCTTGAGCCTTATATAATCAAAGTCTACCCGGAGAATCCACAATGCAGAATATTTTAAAGATAAAAAACAATTTTATCCTCAAGGCTGTGCTGTCTTCTTGCAAAAAAGGTTATTAGGATGACCAGAGTTACTTTTGAAATGATGGGTTGGGATACACCCACTCACCTCCCCTCCCTTGCACATGTGCTCATGTGCACACACAATATCTCTGAGTCTTGATCTCAATAATTCCTTTCTGAGCTTTTTCTGAGGCACTCTGAGTTCAGCCTGCTGCAGACATCATCATATCTGGAGAACAACACCAATCAGCCTGTTCCCTTGTGTCATTTGTATGTCACCACCTTATTCCAGTGTTGGAGGATATTTTGGTTTATGTTTTATTAATCTCGGTGTCAAAACGCCCTCCTACATTTCACATTTCCATTAGCCGGAAGGAGAAATGGGTGGAAATAATTACCTCTGTTCAGTTCAGCCTGAAATAGAAGAAGGTGTGACTCGGGTCTGGAATCTGATAAGAAGGTGCGTTTCTAGGACATAGCACTTACACAAGGAATACCAATTTAATGTAGGAGACATGTTTTTGCTTTGCTTTCCTTCTCCTTTCATTTTTACCCCCTTTCACAAAGAGAAGTGCTGTGCGTGCTAAGGGGCTGGGAACCCGACTACATCTTTGTGATAGCGGGAAGCCACCTCCCTCACCGGGGAGGATGGATTAGTTAATGCCTGTTAAATGCTTTGAAATGAAATGTCTTCTGTACCCAAATACTCAATCTGATTATAGCCCTAGGTTTGATATCACAGGAGGGAAATGTAGTTCCTGGCTGACATCACAGCTGTTGAAATGGGCTTTTCTTTGTAGAAGCTACAATTGCTTTTTCCCTCCTGATCAAAGGGCAAAACCTGGGAGAGGGGAAATGGCACTAGGGTCCTGCCCAATGGCTATGTGGGAAGGGAGGAGGACATACAGAGAGAAAGAGACATGGAGCAAGGAGTATTGGAGGAAGAGAGAGAGGGAGACACACACACACACAC
Source organism: Ictidomys tridecemlineatus (assembly GCF_052094955.1). Taxonomy (NCBI): domain Eukaryota; kingdom Metazoa; phylum Chordata; class Mammalia; order Rodentia; family Sciuridae; genus Ictidomys; species Ictidomys tridecemlineatus. The sequence goes on along the minus strand of NC_135493.1, from coordinate 95,057,110 downwards.
ACACACACAGAGAGAGAGAGAGAGAAAATATTCCAATTATTATCAGGATCAGAGCATTGTAGCCTACCCTTATATTTCTGTGAAACCTGCTCAAAGCAAATGTAGTCTTGGAAAAGATAAAGTTTATCCTAACCAAAAAAAAAAAAAGCAAATTTTCTAAGTTATCAGGGATGATTTTATCTGTTTGCTTATTTGGTTTTGGATTGCTTGTTTGGCTGCATCTTTTTTTACTTTAAAATCCAACCAAATATCACTTTTTTAAAAAATTTGGCCAAGATAGCTTTTGCTTTTTGCCTTAAAATATGGCCTGATCACCTCCACCAGTTGTGGGGAGATGTAGGCCTTCCTCCTGGTAAATGACATGTCCAGATTGCTTGAACTCTCTTGGATTCTTTCCTGTCTTCATCCACCTCGGAGAGACCTATGCTCAGCAGTCACTACACCTGCCCTGGGGAATGCAGGCAGAAGAAGCTTGCTTTTACCCAATGGTCATGCTGAGCCTGCTAAGTTGGATTCACTTCTCTATCTGTGGGGAAGAGGACACAAGGCAACTCAGAGATAGAAAAGATAATGAGCAATGACAAGAGAGGGCTCCTGTCAGGGAAAATCTGACAAAGAGAAGGTGTGAGTACTGCTGAGTCTGTGAGTTATCCACCCAGGAGGCTGTCAGTGCCCGTGCCAGCAGATGATCACCCAGAATGAGACGCATGGTCACTCATTCTTTCATTCATCATTTTTTCCTTCTCTTTTCCCCTTCCTTCCTTCCTTCCTTCCTTCCTTTCTCCTTCCTTCCTTCCTTTCTTCTTCCTTTTTTCCCATTTCTTTTAGTTTATGTTCATTCATTCACTATGTATTCATTAATTATAATATTTACACATTTGTCATTATATATGCATATATATTGTTTTTTCAATAAAAGTGTATTGAGTATTCCATGGGCCAGGTACTCTTCTAGGTCTCAGCCTCGAAATAATAAATAAGACAAGGATTTTGACTTAAAAGAATCAAATATACACCCAAATCCCCCTTTATAAATGAATCATAATATTTCTCTTAATGGAGTACCAGCAAAGTTTTCTGGTTTCTCAGAGGAGAAGGCTTCCATCCAACTTGAGGGATCTCAGAAACTTTTATAGAAGAGATAGCATTTGAGTTGAGCTGGGAGAGCTGGAAGAAACTTTCCTCCATGGCCTTGGGGATTGGCAAAAAATACAACTGGCAGTAGGCCCAGCTGAGGGAAGGTCATGGAGGCCAAATGTTGGATAAATGTCAGGAACAGTAAGGCACTCCAGATAACCCAGGTACAAAGTCAAATAAATTTAGGCAGGAGAAGGAACTGAAGGCTGCAGAGACCTGGGATGTACCACTTTCCTCTTCAAAATGAACACCACACCAAAAGTTGATGGCCTCTTTCTGGATCTGTAGAAGGATCTCCAAAGACCTAACTTAAATATGATCACTTGAGAAAAGCTGCCTGAATAGTGGGTGGGTGTCCTGGATTCTTTTCTCATCAACAATTCAACCTAGATCAGTCAACCACATTTGGTCATTTTCATCGAAGTATTATGCATCATAGTCAAAACTTATATAGAAAATGATTAAGAGCAGCAGGTTTGGATTTTGGGTTTCATGGTCTCATATGATTTTTAAAAATCAAGGGAAGGGCCATAATGATGTCAACGTTTAGTTTGGTCAAGAAAGAACATACTCAAACTTTGCCAATTTACTATCACCATCTGTGACAAAGACTGCTAATTGCCTATCTAATATTCATTTTCCTTTTCTTCCTGACAGACAAAATACTACTTTGTTTTAGATGGCAATATGGCCAAAAGGAAACCACGTTTTCCGTCTCATAGGTCACTGGATGGAGCGCCTAGGAAAACTCTTAAAGAGGGCTTTCCATGCTCTGGTTGGCATGACTCGTTCTCTCTCTCTCTCTCTCTCTCTCTCTCTCTCTCTCTCTCTCTCTCTCTCTCTCTCTCGTTTAAAATCACCACTTTTGTGGGGCTGTGGTGCACTAGGATCATGACTGTTAGGCTCACTCTGAGGCACTTGCAGCTTTTCCTACAAAGCTACAAGCAACATATCTGCCCTGTGCTTAGAATTCACCAAAGTTTTTTTTAGCATTTTTAGTACACTGCAGCTGCTCCATATTTGACCCTTGTGGGTGTGTGAGGAGAGTGAATATACTGGTCTGGAGTCTTATCTTTGTCCCTTCTCTCTTTCTGAGACTATTTCTATCACTGCAAGAGCTTTCCTTTGCTCCTGGTCTCTGGTAATAACTACCTTTGAATCATGACTTTCTCATTTCATAGATGGCACTGTGCATTTTGCATTAGGACATGTTTAACTGGGACAGCATAAAGTACTTATGGACTTGGTTACAAATGTGTTGGATGCATGAGGGGGATGGCTGTGTGGTGCATACCACGGTGCTTCACCCAGAACCCCCAAAGGACAGTTGACCTAGCTGCTGAGAGTATTGGAGGCAAACAGCCTCCAGCTATCAACCATCGTCAGAGTCTGCCTTAGCAGAAGACAACCTAACCCACAGTCATACCCTCTTGGATCCCTATGTTGACCCACTGCCAGATAACAGATAAGTCCTATATACTCCCAATCTCCCTGTGGGTTGGCTAAACCTTCTTCAGACTTGCGTCACAGTCTGACTCACCCTCTGCTCAACCCTGCTTCCTCCTGCTGTCTCTCACAAATGTTCATCTTTAATAAATATCTAGCCTGCCACACTCCAGCTCAGTGTCAGCTTCCAGAGAACCCAACCTGTGACATGAGACAACCAAGAGATTAGTAACTAATTGCAGGAAGCTGCAAACACCCCTAGGCTGGAGAAACAGAGGACAGGAGGCAGGTCACAAGAGCCCAGGGTCTGCTCACCACTGACGTGCATGGAATATTTGACATGATTGGAACAGAGCCACTGCTGAGACTCCGAAGGCCACTCTGAATCACTCAAGTTGCTGGAGCCTGGAGCTGCCCACCACAGATTAGGATGCAACCAAAAATAGAAGAAAAGAAAAATGTCTTCCAGCTCCCTCACATTCCTAGTGTCCATCACTGCTTCCCATCAGAAGAAACCACCTAGAAGCCCCCTTGCAAGAGTCTAGGAAGTTGTTTCTGTAGTATTCAGATCCTCAGTGATACAGAGCAGAAGTCCAGGTGTAGGACTTAGAGAAAAGAGGCAGGTGACTAGCAACAAATCCTAGCTTCAAGACCTCACCTTATTGCAAAAGGACTGCAGAGGAAGGAGCAGGCATGAGTGCTCAGATAAGACCTGAGACAACTTGACTGCAGCCTTGTGAAAGACTGAAGCAGAGGGCTCAGCTAAAGCTGTACTCGGGTTCCTGATTCACAGACATGGTGACAGGATAAATGTTATTTTACTAGAAACCTCTAAGTTTATGGAAGTTTGTTATGTGGCCATAGATGGCTAATACAGCCAGTAATTAACAATGTGGGATGGGGGAAGCCCAGGAAAGTACTTTAGAGAAGGTTTGGAATAAATGATAAGGTTTCAATAGATAGCAAAGAGAACAAGAATGTTGCATGTAGAGAGAACAACAAATTCAAGTTCCTGGGAGGGTGTGAAAACACTAGCATGGTCCTGGGTTTACAGATCAGTGTTGCTAGATTGCAGAATGTGTGTGGGGGGCGGGGGTACCTGGTAAAATATTAAACCATAAAGTCAGACAAGTAAGACCAGTGGCTCTCAAACTTGGCTGTGCATTAAAATCAATCATGGATCTTTAAAAATACTGATGTCTGGTTCCTATCTCTAGAGATTCTGTTGAAAAGAGTGTGTAATGCTGTGTTGACACAGGGATTTTTTTAAAAACTCTTTAGGAGGCAGTGAAGGGACTAGAGTACTGTACTTGTCTCAGGTACAAAATTTAAGGGGACATTGAAAAGCTTAGCAATCAAGATAAACAATCTTTGAATGCAATATTTAAAAAAAAATGAATGCCAAAACTCCATGATGAACAAGAGAGGGCTTTTAAATAAAGACACCTCTGAGGTGGTTCTAAGGTACAATCAGGAGTTGGGGATATTGCTCAGTGGTAGAGCAGTTACTGAGCATGTGTGAGTCTCTGGGTTCAATCCCCATCACCACAAAATAGAGTGCAACCAGCATTGAGAATCACCACTGTAAACGTTGAAGGAACTTTGTACTTTCCTATAAATCTTGAGATTTATACTGGGCAAAGGAACCAGGTTTGGGCATCAAGTAGTGAGAAGACATGGTCAGATGTCTGTTTCTGAAAAGTTCCTTTGTCTGCTGAGTGGTAAGTAGGTGGGTAATGGGAGGTAGGTGGGTAATGGGAGGTAGGAATGGCAGGATTCCAAGACCAGAGAGATAACAGACTAGCTGGAAAGATACTACATAAATCCTATTGGAAAGTGATTCAGTGTGAACTAAAATCAATCATAGCAAGGAGTTAGAGGAGAGAAGGGCTGAGTCAATGGTGTGCTGGAGTTGGCTGAACCAGCTTGCAAGTATATTGCATGCTGTTCTTTTCCAACTCCACGTTCCATGACATCATAGTGTTAGCTAGAAATCAGCTATATTATTTATACCATGGAAATTGGCAAACATCACAAATCAGAGGAGACTTTTTTGGTAGAATCAGTCATTTAATATTTCCCAGTACATCCATGGCTGAGAAGCATGTCTATGAATACTAGAGAGGATTCAACCATGAGCTAGGCATTGTTATGGTTTTAATCTTTCTGTCTTCCCTAAAGCTCATGTGTTAAGCAATGCAGCAATGTTCAGAGGTGAAAAGATTGGATTATGAGAGGTATTACATCATCAATGGACTGATGAGTTTGATCCATCTATTTGATGGATTTGTAACCCAAATGGAGTAATGGGTGGAAGGCAGGTGAAATATAGCAAAAGAAAGCAGGTCACTGTAGGCATGCTCTTGGGATTATATTTTGTCCCTGGCTCCTTGTGTGCTCTTTCTGTCTCTGCTTCCTGGCTGCCATGAGCAGAGCAACTTCCCTCTGCCATGCTCTTCTGCCATGATATTCTGCCTCACCTAAAGCCCAGAGCAATGGAGTTGGCCAATCATGGAGTGGAAATTCTGAAACTGTGAGCCCCAAATAAACTTTTCCTCCTCTAAGTTCTTCTTATCAGGTAGGTATTTGTTCACAGCCATGAAAAGATAACACAGACATGGAGGGAGAGAAGAACTGAAATACACACAAGATGACTATCTGATGCCAGTAACTAAATTATGAACTCTAAGAAGAGGGAATTGGCTCCATGTTAATTGATGGTTGCAAAGCGCAGTGTGCAGGGAAGCGTCTGAGGTCACCCTTAGTCTTGAAAACTCAGTAGCTAGAAGGAATATTTTAAGGGTGCCTTTTGTCAGAGTTCAAAGCAGCTCTGAAGAGTCACAGTTCTTAAAATATTTAGGGTATGCCTAGAGGACATTGAGAGGCAAAGTGACCAGGAAGGAATTTAAGCCTCCACTTTCTCGTGCCTTGGTCTGTGATCTTTAGTAGTCTGTGTCTTGGAAGTAACTATGAGCATCACAAGCATGGTGATCGTACTTGCTCAGGCATCACAAAAGCAATCACTGAACTAATTTTATCTGGTCACCTGGAAACTAGGCTGAGAGTGATGATTCTAGGGTTCAGTCTGCCAATAATTTGTTGGCTATCCTAGAACAATTCATGACATCTCTTAGTGCCTCATTTCCTTTATCTTACTTTCCTTCCCATCTTCAGATATGAATATGAAGATAAAATGAGATAATAGCTGTTAAGTTTCCTTGAAAAATTTAAGGAACTCTTTGAATGCAATATAAGTTCACGTAATTGTGAAAATCATCATTATACTAACAGCATTATGCCAATAATCAAATAATTTTCAAAGATCTGAATGAATCACTCTAAAGTCACTATTGCCAGGCATTTCCCTCTAGAGGGATTTGGAATGCTTGTTAAGTTTAAATTGTATGGATGGCAAAGAACTCAAATTTTGTCTTATTTTTCATTTCCAACTTCATTCCTTTGGAACTTAAGAAATTACTGCTCTGTCTCAAAGTGAGAAAATTTATTTGGTTTTATGATAAAAAGTTTCAGCTTACTTGCCTACTTGTGTTTGAGTTCAAAGTTTCTCTGGGTATATTATCACTTAAACTAGAGGGAAACAATCTTCCTTAACTAGAGCACAGGGCCATGACCTTGCCTACATGATGGGCAGCTAATCCACTTAGAACCAGTGATTTGCTTTGTATAATTTATAAGACCCCATGAAAAGACAGGCCTCCATAGATTAATATTTCAGCTGTCTTCCCTTCCATTTCATCCTCTAGATGTGGCAGCAACAATCACATGAATCATTCCTGAACCGAGTCGATATCAAACATCCGGAGCTTCATCTGCATTCGATGAAGGTCCAATTCATTCAAGGGAAGTACCTATAGGATTTCAAATACATGGGTGATTTGCTTTGACACCTCTTACCCCAACATGGCTGTACTGGTTTTTAAAGTAAAATAGCTTTCAATTCTTTGACAAGCTTTAAATTCTTATTTAGAGGTGAAGATCTGGTTCCCTTCCTCTTGAATCTGGGCAGGCTTGTGACTGCTTTTACCAAGAATGTGGTAGAAGTATGTTATGTAGGTGACTTCTGAGGCTAGGTCATAAAATGTCATGCAGAATTCTCTATACCTCTTAAAATGCTTATTCTCTGAATACTGTCTCACAATTCTGCCTTTCAGAAGCAAGCTGTTATGCTAAGAGAAGCCCCAGCCACCAGGAGAGACCATATGTGGGCATTCTGGTCAACCACCCCAGGGAAACCCTGCCTTTGAACCATTTCAACCCAGGCACCAGGCATATTAGTAAAGAAACCTACAGATGATTCCAGTCCCTAGTCATTGACTAATCTAGCCACTTAGGTCTTACTCCCTGAGGCATATTGTAAAAGAGGGACATTGTAAAGAAAGGACAAGGCATCCCCACTGTCCCAATCTGAAATTCTAACCCACAGAATTCAAGAACATAACAAAATGGAGGTTTATGTCAGTGATTTTAGGGTGGTTTGTTATGTGGCAATAGATAATTAGAACACTGAATGACTAGCTTAAAGTTTCTTTTGAACATAAGAAATTACTGGCTTAGTCCAAGAAGAGAAATTTCTTCAAAACAGTCTGTTCTGGATCTCTGGCTAAGCCTAAACAAGCCTCTCGGTGGGAGCTCTAGATTGTCCTTTCCCGTGTTTTGACTTCTTGGGAGAAAGACCAGTACTTGGTGTTGGATTTCCTTTCTCTGCCCTGGCATTATAAGTTTTTGATAAATCATCCACCATTTCATTTATTTATCAAATAATTACTTATCAAACAATTATTTATCAAGCTCCTAGCATGCAGTGGGCATACTTCCAGATGCTAAAAATATGATAGCAAATAAAACACATAGGATCTCTGTCTTTCTGGAGATGGTGACCAGTGCAGGGGTCTTAATCTTTTTTGTACCACAGAGCCTTTTGACATATGGTGAGATCCCTGGACCCTTTCCCAGAACCATGTTATTAAATCCATAAAACATAAAATACCTAAGCTCATGAAGGAAACTAATTCTATTGCAGCAGTTACCAAAATATTTTATAAACATCAGGGATATAGTAATAAACGTGATGTCTGTTGGTAACAAAGTCACGGATACAGTCAAGGCCACTGTGACTTGTTATCTATATATCCAATAGAAAGAATAGTAGCACTAGTGAATATATATATATATATATATATATATATATATATATATTGTGATCCAAGTTAATGAATCTTTTTAAATTCTGTGGTTGATGTGTCTCAGTTTAAGAACCCTTGATCTGGGGGGTACAGACAGATATCCACCAATTATTAACACTAATATATAATAAACAGTGAAGCCTGCTGTGTGCATGTGTTGGTTTTCCTGAAACTGTTGTAACAAATTACCCCAAACTTATGGCTTAAAACAACATGAATTTGTTCTTTTTCAGTTCTGGACTCCAGAAGTACAAAAGTAGTATGACTGGACTGTGCTTCCTTTGGAGACTTGAGGGGAAACAAGTTCTTTCCTTGTTTCTTCTGGCTTTGGGTGGTTTCTGGCCTTCCTTGGCTTGTGGCTACATCACTCTCATCTTCAGGGACAGAAACTTAAATCTCTATGGTCTGTCTTCCCATAGTCTTCTCAGATCTTTCTGGTTCTCTCTTATAAAGATTCATGAGGTTACATACAGATCCCATCTGGATAATCCAGGATAATCTTCCCATCTCAGGATCCTTCATTTAATCTCATCTGCAAAATCTTTGCCAAAGAAAGTAACATCTACAGGCTTCAGGGATTACTATATCTTTTTGAGAGATCATTTTTTCATCCTGTCACAATCACCCAGGGTCCTGATTCAGCTGAGAGTGATGTTGTACCAAAGATGGTTTTCCTGAGAAAGAGGCTTTGGGCTTATAACCAAAGAAAGAATGAGAATCACTAGATGAAAAGTGCAGACAAGGTAAGTCAGATTGCTTTAGATGAGGGGTTGGGGTGGCTCATGCAAAATCCCAGGAGTTGGGAAGTCCATATCACATTCTGAGCATAAAAAACTGCTATGTGCTATGTTTTAAAGTCCCCTCCAGAACTCATGTTGGAATTTAATTGCCACTGTAACAGTATTGGGATGTGAAACATTTAAGAGGTGATTAGGTTATGGGGTTCTTCCCTCCTGCATGGATTAATGTCATGGAGTGGAAATGGGTTAGTTACTTCAGTAGTGGGTTGGATGTAAAAGGAAATTTGCTCCACCCACAAGTTTTCTTGTACTGTCTTGCCCTTCTACCTTCTGCCATGGAATGATGCAGCACAAAGGCCCTCACCAGATGCCAGCACTTTTGATATTGGACTTCCCAGTCTCCAGAACTATGAGAGATAAATTTCTTTTCTTTATAATTTCCTTGTCTGTGGTATTGTGTCATAGCAATAGAAAACAGACTAAGCTTGAAGACAGACAGTGTGTCTGCAGCCCAGAGGAGGCCCAGGTAGAGTACACATATATGTTCAGGAGATGTCATGGGGGGCCATTTCCTGAAGTGTCTCTTAGGATTTGATTCTGTCCTTTATAGCAATGGAAGACAATGGAGGATGTTTTATGCTCAGAGCTGGGTTTTTGAAAGATCATTCTGGTTTAAGTGAGGAAAACAAATTATGAGGATGAGATTTGCAAGAAGGAATCGTGAGGGGAACTAGTTAGAAGGTATATCAGAGTCCAAATCAGAGATGACAGACACTGGTGCAGGATGGAGTTGATGGAGGTTGGGGAGTATTTGAGAGCAGGTTCAATCAATGAACATTTTAGAAAATCTACCAACTCAGGACCCAGTATAGATTTGATTAACTGAAAAATAATGGACAAAATAAAATTGTCACTGTGGTTATAAGTTTTAATTTCCAAACCTAGGTGCAAGAAGTGAACTGTGCTTTTATTTTACTATACTTAACTTAATCCACTCTGAGCTGGTGAAAAATTCAATCTCAGTTACTACTGAGAATTCTTCATGCCCCTTTCCCAAGGCTGTGTGAAAGGTTTGAACACTGTGTGTGGTCCACACATTTGAAGAAGGACCCTGGGGTTGTGTTCAGTGATCACTACTGATATACATATATATTCCTTGTTGAGGCCCACGTGGGCTTTTGAAGGCTGTTATGGCTTTTAGGGACAAGCTGATCCAGGGTCTTTTGCCCAGGATCTGAAAGCCATGGCTCTTGATGTTTAGTAACCCACCCCCTGCAATTGCAAAGTACTCTATGCCAATGTACACAGTTCTGAAGTTCTTTTGACAGAATGATTATAGTCACCAGAAACTCTGAGCTAGCTACTCTTCCTACAACCTGCCATCAGAATGAAAGTCTTAGGACAAATTCTATCACTTCCATGGACACTTATAAATTTTTCAAGGAAAGCTCAGAAATCATCGGTACAACCTGTAGGCATGTGAAGCCCCAGCCTTTCTTCTTTCGAAGTTTACCATCACCACCTTGTTCGAAAGTTTCACCTGAAGTCAATCTCAAATTTTCAGAGACAATATTCTCGAGTCATGCAGTAGAATCTCCCCTGTGCGAGGCTGGATACAAGATCATTTAGAATGTTAACCCAGAGCTGCCTATGGGTGTGGGCTCCAAGCCTTGCTAGGTCCTTAGGATCTATTCGTGTCTCCATTTGGGTTCTTGCATAAGCCAGGGTTTACCTGCAGATCATTCAATTAGGAGGTGAAGGAACCACCAGTAGGAGAGAAAATAAATGAACCACAGAGAAAAGGGAGTGTTGCCAAGTTAGTTACCACCATAGGCAACTAGAGCTTAAATCTGTAGTGAAAATGCTGGAAGCCAGTGTAGAACACACACCTCCCATTATCCATTCTGAGGGACAAGGTAGTTCAAGCATTTGGGTACCAACTCTGATTAATTAATTATTTATTTAGGATTCAACAAAAGGAGTCCATGTCCTAGCACTTTTGGCTGCCCACCCAAACAACAAAGTGACAAGAGAAAGCCTGCAAAGTTTAGGCAATGCATCTAGTGGCACTTGGCAGTGAGCTGGTGTACCCAAAGTCTAAGGGCAGTATGTCTACAGCACCTCCTAGAGGTGGAGAGAGCCCATGGCTGGCCTTCCTTCTGCCATCTAACAAGTCACCAATTTCATCAACAAAAAATCATTCTGATATTCACTATCGAGGAATTATAGTGAAAGTCCCAGGTGTTGAATGAAACACCATCAACAGCATGCTTGGAGCAGCCGCCTCACTAAAATTGACAGAGTGCTTTCTAAAATGGGAAGTCTCAAATAAGTAACTGATGGCTCCTAGGCTTGAAACAAACTATCACATGCATAAAATCACATGGTCTATGATGAAATCATCTAGAGTGGATAGCAGCCATCAACATACCTGCCATCCCAGAGTTTCTTGGTCAGAGGATCTGACCATGCGCAGTCACCGGACATGGGAAGAGGGATCAGGTACCTTACCACTGATGGACCCATAGAATCAGTTCCCCTTCCTCATAGAGTCTCAGACAATCTCTACCTCTCCTCCACCTCTCCCTCTTAAAATCCTTTAACTCTAAATATTTATCTTCATTCCCTCACTCCCAACCCAAGACACACACACACACACACACACACACACACATTTGTCAGGACAATTCCTTTCAGTGGCTTTAGGTATCTGTAAAAGAATAACTGGAGTTGTATCTCCTATCCCATAACTGTAGTTTTCTCACACAAAGCCTTGGAGGCCCAGAAGCAGCCAGCTTATTTTACTATGAGAGGATGAGGAGAAGAAAAAAATACCCACAGTGGCCAGATGGAACTGTAAATTAATTTTTAATACATTATCCTGCCACAATTTTATAAAATGTGTGATTTATGCTTTAATTTTTTAAAACAAGGCAATTTTTAAAACCATAGCATAGATTGATACTACCTTAGCATATTAACCATCTACTGAATGTTCCCAGGTTTCAGGATCTATGACAAGATCAACATATGAGATACATATATATATATTATATATGATTAATATATATATTATATATGATTAATATATGTATATATTATATAGATATATACTATATATGATTCTAAAGTATCTTATATGAGGTGTGATTATCCCCCTTTTACAGATAAGGAAAACTGATTTTCACTGGTATTCTTTAAAAAAATTTTCATAATTGCAAAAATAGTTCTTCGGCAAGAAAAAGAAAAAGCCCAAAGAGCAAAAAAAATAAATTGAAATTTATTTTTTATAAATTTTTAGAAATTCTTATAATCCCTCTCCCCACATATTACAACTCATAATATTTTTATTATAGCATTCCCATATTTTTGCACATTTATTTTGAAAAAAACAAAATTGGGTTCTTTCAATAGCAATCCTTTTAATTTATCCTCTGAGAATGCTGAAGGATGGTTTTTCATGACATGGATTTTCTTGAGCTGGAAACTCAATCTTCACCAGGGCAATCCCAAAGCATACAGGCCTCAAATCATTCATGGTGTGCTGAAAAGGCAGGGGAGCAGCTCGATTGTGCAATTTTTGTGGGTTCTTTGTAAAACTCTTGGCCTGCAGCTTACAAAACCTTTGCCTGGTTTGCTAAATAGCCCTTCTCACTTGGCCTGGGATCTTCCATCTGATTGAACATCCCCAATTTGGACTGTGTTACTTTCAAATTTGAGACCATTCTCGTTGCTCATCTGGGACCATAACGAAAATCCACACATTTTATTCTTCCTCTTTTCTACTTTCTCAAATATGGGCTAGTTTGAGAACTCTAATTAGATAGAAAACATTTTTAGAGTGGCTCTCCAAAGCTAAAAGGAAAGAAAGGAGAAAATCTTCTTGAGTCTTCTCACCAAGCTCCCCACAATCCCTTGTCTCAGTTTTGAGTCCTAGCTGAGAGAGCACATTCCCTGACTGGGCCAGAGCTGGAGCTTGGCTTCTTCCCAGCCCTTCTCATTGTGATGGGAGGCTGAGGCTAGCCACTGTGGAGGTGGGAGGAATGGGGAAGACTGGGAGCCTCATGCAGTGGGGAGCGGTGGCCTCACCTTAGCAATCAGGGTCTCTGTGGCTGCAGCTACTTTCAAGGGCACTCACAAGTGTCCTTCCTTGCTTGCTCCCTTGCTGTAAACTGTGCAATTCCAGATCCTGAGGTTTTTGAGGGCATGGACTATATCTGACCTGTTTGTAAGTCCCCTGCCTCTAGCAGTGCTGATAGTATGCTAAGTGAATGAATGAATGATTATCTAATATCTTCTTTTTTCTTTTGTAGCAGGGATTGAACCCAGGGGCACTTGGCCACTGAGTCACATCCCCAGACCTTTTTATATTTTATTTAGAGACAGGGTCTCACTGAGTTGCTTAGGGCCTCGCTAAATTGCTGAAGCTGGCTTTAAACTTGCAATCCTCCTGCCTCAGCCTCCCCAGCCACAGGGATTAAAGATAAGGCCCCATGCCCAGCCTGATTATCTAACTTATGTTACACCAAGATACTTCCCAGAAAAGGGGCTGTTCAATCTACCATGAGCTAAGGATATCCTGATATCCACCCAGTGATAGATGAAATGAACTCTGTCCTGCAAAGCCATACCTAACCAACCAGGACTAGAACCCTCTGTGAGGCTTGACTTCCTTTGCTCTTTCATTCCTTATATCTGATCTGGCACAGCAACTTTGGAAGAGAAGCTCATATCTGGCCTTTGCTTACTTTTAGCCTATCAACTTTAGCCAAGACCCTATGCCAGTTCTCCTATCACTGTGGCATCTAATCAATCTTAAAACAAAACACTTCCATCAAATGAAGTGTTGCACAAGAGCTCAAGATGCAACACTGATGGTAGTTGTTCTTCTGGATAAAGGTGAAGGTCCTCTCCAATACCTCCCACCTTAAACCTACTGCCACATGGAATCTTGGGCTGTGGGGACATACACTGAACCCAGCAGACCATAACTTCTACAAAAACCCTATATCTACTGTCCCTGCCTCAGTTTGCTAACATGAACATCTAACCATGCCATGTCCCTGAATTAAAATTTATAGCACTTCCTGTCATGGATAGGAAAACATAATAAATCCTTAGCTTGAATACAAAGTCCTAACCTGGCCCCAGCTTTCATTTTTACACTTGTCTCTTGTGTAAATGCTTAATGTGCTCTGTTCCCACATTGTTAAACTTCTCACACTTCTTTGAATTCCCCAAGACTTTTACAACCACATACCTTTGCATATGACATTGCCTCACTGAGGATGTGTTTCAATTCCATTTTCATGGTTCAAATTTGACAGATTCTTCAGAGTCTTCCTCCATTCATCTCTGAAGATCATTTGTGTTTCTTTTCTTTTCTATTTGATTGTAGGTTTCTTGTGGGCATGAACTCTGCCTTCTAAAGTGTCTAGCACAGTGCTTTGTACAAGAATAAATAATCGATAAATATTGCTTGAATGGATCAACAAATGAAAGAATGGATCATTGTTGGCTAATGCCATCAAAGATGGATTCCCAGATGAGACTCAAGGTAAATTCTGAAACATAGGAAGGATTGGAATAAATAGAAACTAGTTGAAGGATTTTAACTCACTGCTGACTGGCTGAAGGAACCAGGGTTATTACCTTGCTGGTCCTCATCAAAGATACATTGACAGGAGTCTTCAAGGCATTCATTCACTTGGGAAAAACATGGCTTGAAATTTCTAGAATGAATCTCATCTCCACCTAAGCCATAGTCACTGTGTTAGTCATTCTCCATCTTTCTACCACTGAATTCAACATACATATGTTTTCCACTTTTCTCACCTGCTGGAGGCTGCATCTCCTAGCTCCCTTGCCAGTTGATTTCTGATTAGATTGTAACCATAACAAGTGCTGGCATAATATCTGAAAGGTCTTTCCCTGATTCCTTGTCTTTGGCAGGAAATTTGTCACTCAATTACAGCTCTATAGTAGGCAGAATGATGGTACTCCCCTCCTTAAAAGAACCTAGAACCTGTGGACATGTTAACTTACCTGCAAAAGGGACTTTGCAGATGTTATTGGGGTTAAGTATTTTGAGCTGGGAGATTGCCCTGGATCATCTAGGTGGTTTCAGTGCGATCACTTAAGAGGGAAGCAGGGGGATCTGAGTCAGGAGTGGATCTGGAAGGGGCCATGAGCCAGGGAATAGCGGTGGCCTCTTAGAAACTGGAAAAGGCAAAGAAATGAACTCTTCCCACAGCCTCCACATGGGACACAACACTGCTCTCACTTTGGTGCTGGCTGTGCAAGGTGCATTTTGGATTCCAAAACTCTAAGAGGCTTTGTAGTGCTTTAAGTTACTTCACTTATGGCAATTTGTTACAGAATCATTAGGAAACAAGTATAACCTCCAATTAGCTTCTTTTCTGTGGTTCTTTCCTCATTGCTTCAGCTTCTCTTGAGCTCAAGTAACTGATCCCCCTCCTTTTCCTTGGTTCCTGCTTTTCCTGCTTCCAACTTCCTGCTATTGCTGGTGTGTATATATCAACATTTCTAGTTGGTTCCTATAACCCTTCCCAAGCCTCTGTGAGTTTTCTTTTTATTCAATTCTCTTGATCATTCTGATCTGAATTTTATTTCTGTGCCTAACTTGCCACCTCTGAGAAACATAGCAAAATGTTTTTTTTTTCCCCCTGTCCCAAACAGAGTCCTCTCTCTGAGCGGAAGGGGCCATGCTGGAGTGAGAGCATCTTCTTGGTGGCATAGGATTTTTCCAGAGGCCAAATGCCTGCCAGCCTGTACAAAAAAGTCAGACTGAATTTGAAGGCATTAAGATACCGCCCCCCACCCCCAACAGCAAAACTTGAAGCTAAATCCCATTCTTCTTTGAGAGTAAGGATTTTGAATCTTGGTGGTCCCTGAATGGGCTTAGGGGTGAGCTCTCTGAAATGCCTGAAATTATGAATTTTGTTTGCAACTCTGTGCATATGTGCATTCTAAAGGGAGTTCTGCTCAGCCATTTTCCTCTCTGATGCAGAAGTAGCTGGACAGGTAGGGTAGGTACTGTCTATGCCCCTTGCCTCACCTCCTTGGCACACCTCTAATGCCAGTGAAGCTCTGGATGCCAGTTCCTATGGAGGAAGAATGTGCTCTCCCTTTCACTCTATGTGTCTGTTCATGTTTCTACCTCAGACTTTTCTCTGAAGCTGTGGAACCCATCATGTAGGAATAGCCCAAAAGTACAGGGGATGACTCCTGAGGGTAAGCCTTAGCCTGAGAGGGCAGAAGTCAGTGGACAAATACCCCAGTCACCAGGGTCCCTGCTGGACTTCTCTGGGGGAACTTTCCTTTGGTCTCACAGATTCCCGACCACACAGACCCCTAGTTTACTACACTCTTGTATTGGCTTGACCTCCTTCTTTGTTTCACCCTCCTGGTCCTTCACTCCTACTTCCTGGAATCACCTCTAAAAGAAACTGACTACACCCAGCTCTTTTTTTGGTACCTGTTTTCTAGAAAAACAATTTGACAGAAACTCAAGTTCAGGCTTCACATGTTGAGCCCCACATCACCCCCACCACGATGCACAGACTCTCGGGCCCACTGGTACTTAATAAAAAGTTCCTTGTTCTACCTCAGATTCCACAAAGTCCACAGCTCACAGTCATTCCTTTTGAAAGAGCAAAACAATTTTTTTTTCTCTCTTCACCTTCTGGGGCCTAGAACAGCCAACCCCTTCTCTCATTTGTGATATTTGTCTCCCAACACCCCGCTCCAACATCCAAACCTACACTTACAAGCAGAAACTGAAGGAATGGAAAAGTCCACTTTCGTCCTAGAGGAAAGAAATTCCGCTGGGGCCTTATTAGGCTTTAACTGCCTGCTGGTCATGCTTTCATCCAAACATCCCAGCATCTGCTGTTATTATTACCAGAACACCTCAACCAGATCGAGAACATTTCATGGGTGGGAATGATATGACAGGGAGAAGATAGGAAAGGCTGAATCCATTTTTTTTTTTTAAGTCCGGCTGAGGGAAGTCAGGCGCACCACCATATTAGTTATCTATTGCTGAATAACAAACTGCCCCAAACCTAGAGACTTCAGATTGTTATTTATTATCTCACAGTGTCCAGGGATCAAAGATCGGGTATACCTCCACTAAGTCCTCTTCTCAGGATCTCACAAGATTGCAATGGAAGTTTTGGCTAGGCTGGGAGCCCCATCTGGGACTCAGAGTTTTCTTCTAAGAGCATGTCCTTTGCAGCTGAAGGGCTTATAGTGACCTGCTTCCTCAAGGCCAGTAGCAGTATCTCTCTGACTTCTATTTCTGACTTCTAGACCTAATTCAGCCAGGTCCAAGGGAAAGGAAATATACAAGGCTGTGAATCACTGGGGGTCATCTTAGAATTCTGCCTATGTTAGTCAGCTTTGCATTGCTGTGACAACATACCTGAGAAAAACTACTTAAAGGAGGAAAGATTTCTTTTGGCTCATGGTTTCAGTTCATGGTCAGCTGGTTTCATTGCTCTGGGATTGAGGGGGGGAGGGGCGGGGGGGGAGAGAGAGACAAAGAGAAAGACAGGGGCTACTAAAAGATATACCCTGCCAGGGCCTGCCTCCAATGACATACTTCCTCCAACTATGGGCCCCACCTCCTATAGTTTCCACCAACCCTCAATAATACCCTCAGCTATGAACTCATCAATGGATTAATCCATTCATGAAGTCAGAGCCCTGATGATCCAGTATTCTGTCAAAAGATACCTTTGACCATTGAGACACTGAGAACCAAGCCTTTAATACTTGAGCTTTTGGGGGACATTGCAGAACCAAACCATAATGCTACCTCATAGCCACCCTGACTAGCATCCTTTAAGAAATACAAAATAGGGGTGAGGAATACAGAGACAGCAAGAAACAGACCCTAGTCATTTTCTCTACTTGTCCTTCTTTATGAGTAATGCTTTCTCTAGTGAGAAAAATTTTTCATTTTGAAAATTATCCATCAAATGAGAAAGGAAAGAGCAAAGATTGTTGAGAATACAATTGACTTATTTAGTGAAATTAGGCAGAAAAAATACACTTGGCCTTCCATATCTTTATTATCATCATATCCTCAAGTCATAATTAGGTCACCCTATACACCTCCATCTTCTTCTGCAGTATTAATCATCAAGATTCACCCACCTTACCTTTTAAATGTCTCAGGAATCCATAGAGTGCCCTCTGTTCTTCATTCCACCCATAGCAGCCTGAGCTAGAAGATTACACTCTTGGCCAAGGGCAGGGTGATAAGCTGTGATCATCCTCCCAGTCCATCCTGGGAGGTTCTGGGGTTAAGTTACTTTAGTGTATCTTTTGAGTGGGGAGTGGAGGGAACACAATTCAAACCAGAGCAATCACTCCATCTCCAAATCTCTGAAAAAAAAATAATTGTTTATATGAGCTTTCTCTAAAATTGCATTCCCATGGAAGCCAAGTGACTTCCTTCACACTAGCCTCCAAGTTAGGTATGACTTAAATATGAGCTTCAGAAAAAGGGCAAGGCAATATTATGGACCTTTGGGGTTGCTTATGAGGAAACAGAGATCCTTATGTTAGTAGCTAAGATTCACTGTGGGTGGTGCCAAATAGGAAAACATGGTACCCCACTCCTTAGGGTATGGTTCTTAAGCCAGCAACTCTGGGAGCTAGTTAGAGAATCAGATTCTTGAGTCCTGTCCTTTCTATGTAATCAAAACCAGAGTCCCATAGTAACAGGAGCTCTATAGTAAACAAGAACCCCCAGGTCATCCACAAGCACAGTAAACTTGGAGAAGTGTTGCCATAGAGTAGAGGTGGCCTCTCCATGTGACTTGGGATACTTACAGCATGACAGATGACAGAGAGAGAGAGAGAGAGAGAGAGAGAGAGAGAGAGAGAGAGAGGTAGGTGTCAAGGCAATAGCTGCAAGACTTCTGACCTAGCCTCAAATGTCACCTGTGTCACTCCCACTACATTCTCTTGGTTATAAGTGAGTCACAAAAGTCAGCCCAGATTTAAAAGGATGGGAATCAGACTTCCCTTCTCAATGGGAAAAGTGCCAAAGACATGTGACCACCTTTGATCTGTCATAGATCTCTTCTCTCCATGAATCAGAAATTGGTGTCTGCTGAGGTACTTAAAAGCACACATGGAGAAGCCTGGGGTGGGAGGGAAAGGCGGTGGAAAGAATTATAGAATTCTTCCTAATGTTTAGTGGATTTTTTTTTTCTTGTACTGGGGATTGAACCCAGGGGCACTTCACCATTGAGCTACACTGCACTTAGCTTTGGTGGGATCTTAAGTACATCCTTTGGTCTGTCCGGATCTGTATCTTCATCTCTGAGACAGGCTAATACTGTCAGGGTTGCTGGGTGTATTTATTTAATTTAATTTAATTTAATTTGCAGTGTGGGGAATTAAGCCCAGAGTCTTGTGCATGCTACCTAAGTATTCTACCTAGCCATACCCCTAGTCTATTTTTTTAAATTAAAAACATTTCCTTATGCACTGCTGGTGATGGAACCCAGGTCCTTGTACATGCTAGGCAAGCACTCTACCACTAAGCTACATCCTCCATTTGTTGCTTGGAATATTTCAAATAGGAAAGATCCAGGTAAATCAAGAGTAGTTTATAAAAGTTGGTTAATGCTGTTATTAATAGTAATAATTATGACAACATTGAGCTAGGCTGTTATATATTTGCCTGCTACCCGAGGGTTTCTAAAGATGCTGTCTTAACCCTGATGAGTGGATTGCATGATGAGAATTTCAGGAGGTGTGGAGACAAAGAGTAAAACACTTTCTGGGGATAGAGATTTTTCCGTGACCTCTGCCTTGACCAACACCTGAATTCGTGGTGGCTTTGACATGTTCTGCAATTTTGTATTTCTTGAGAGTAAGAATAGCATTGCAGTCACAGCCATAAAAAGCAGAGCATCTCTGGCTCCACTCCCACTCACTCTGCAGGGATTAGGAGCCCCTCGGATTCTTCCCAAATGGTTCTGAGCTTTCCTGCTGTGTTCAGCAGGCTCTGGCTCTTGGAAGCCTGTGGCGTCATGTCACCCCCCCCTCCCCTGCAGCTGCTGTGGCAGAGTTTCTCATCCTTGCCTAAGCCAAAATGGCCCTTTACCCCAATGCCTGCCAAAGGCACTGACACTGCTACCCAACTCTGCCAACAATGCCCTGGCTGCCACAGACAATCACCAATGTCTGCTTGGAGTGCTGAAACCCCACACTAGACAGCTGGTGTCAGGGTAGGGAAGCCACCTCCCGTGGGCCACCAACAGACTGGTATCAACATTGCTTGGCTCTCCCAACACATCCAGTGCCCTACCAAAGCTAGAGAATTCCTTTGCCCTTTTACTACATATCTGCCCTCCCTCTTGTCCCAGTTTTAGGCAAGGATTATTTCAGTGAACTTTGGTGGTGCTGGCCAGTTCTGTTCCATTGTTCTAGAACCAAGGCAGTGTGGTGACAGGTCAGGAATGCAGAATTAATCTGCTGGGAATGTGGTTTGAAAAGTTTGGCTCTACCCTGTCATGAGCTGTGTGACTTTGGTCAGTAACTTAACTTCTCAGAATCCCAGTATTCTCACCTGTAAAATGAAGATATCGATAGTACTTCATAGGTCTGTTGTGAGGATTAAATGAAATAACCCGTATGATATTCCGGAGAGTGCCTGGCACAGAACAAGTACTCAATAAATGCAAACTATTCATTTTCTAACACCATTCTTAGGGTGAGTTCTTTCCCAGGAGTTTATTTGATCTCAAAGGCTAATAGATTACTATTTCCACCTGCCCCCAAGTCCTTAAAAATATGATTGGGCATATTTGAATCCTACCAGGCTTAACCCGGGACAAAATCATTGTTCAGCATAGTTTGTATTTCTTTCACACGGCATGGATATGTAAGAAGTTTTTAGGTTATTTAATTTTCATAACAACTCTGTGGTAGTGCTCATTTCCATTTAACAGATGGTACTGTGGTCCGTCAAGCTACCATAACAAAATGCCATAGGTTAGGTGGCTTAAACAATAAAAATTCATTTCTCACAGTTCTGGAGATCATGATGGCAGCATGGTCAGGTTCTGGTGAGGCTCCCTTCCCAGCTTGCAGATGGCTGCCTTCTCACACTGTCCTCACATGGTAGAGAGAGAGGGGGAAAAAAAAGTCTGGTGTCTTATGAGGGCACAAATCCCACCATGTGGGTTCCAACATTATGAGCTCATCTAAATCTAATTACCTATCAAAGGCCTCATTACCAAACACCATCACATTGGGGGCAGGACTTCCACGTATGAATTTGGAGGAGCACAGTTCAGTTCATAGCATTCCGCCCCTGCTCTCTTACAAATTCATATCCATTCCACCCAACAGTGCCCCCCATCTTAACTCATTCCAGTATCAACTCTAAAGTCCAAAGTATCATCTAAATATCATCTAAATCAGATATGGGTCAGAATTGAGGTACAATTCATCCTAAGGTAAAATTCTTCTCCACCTGCACCTTGCAAAACTAGACAAGTTAGGTCTTTCCAAAATACAATGGTAGGACAGAGATAAGATAGACATTTTCATTTAAAAAGAGAGAATTAGGAAAAAAGGAAGGGACAACAGGTCATAGGCAAGTCCAAAACTTAGCAAGCCAACTTTCATTAGCTCTTAAGATTTGAGGATAATCTTCCTTGGTTCACTGGTTTGCCCACCAAGTGCACTATTGGGCAGTGTCACCTTGACAGTTCAGCAGGATGGTGGGCCCATGGGGCTCTCACCCAGAACCTTCCTCTACAGCTCTGCTGGACAGTGGCCCTACCCTTTGTAACTGAGATGGAGATGGCTTTGACTGACTGATCTATACTCTCTGGATTTATGATAAGAACTCTGATGATCTCTGAATCATCTTCAGGGACATCATTCCCCTGTCTTGAATGCTAGCATGTATTGGTAGTCAAAAAACTCTGGTCTGTCCTTTAAAATCAAAAAAGCCTAATAGCCTAACTTCATTCTGTCCCACCATCTTTGCCCCTTATAGTACAGACTGGCAGTGTATCTGCTGGTATAATTTCTCCTATATTTCTGATTTCTTTTCAGATGGCTGGTTAAGTTCATGAGTAAAACCCATAATTTCCTTATCAACTGGTTGTTCAGCCACACCCTTAATGTTCTCTATGGCATAACTTCTCCCATTTTTTTATTTTTTTATTTTTATTTTTTTTTGCAACTTGGATAGGCTGAGAATTTTTCAAATCATCAAGTTCTGGTTCCTCTTTGTCTAACAATCCCTTTTTCGATTCATTTCACAATCTTCATATTTTACAGTCATCAATCACATAACAGCGTTTCAGCCAATGATAGACGTCATATATGATGGTAGTCCCATAGGATTCTAATGAAGCAGAATAATTTCTACCACCTAGTGATATTGTAGACATTGAAATGACATAGTGCAATACATGACTCACATGTGCGTGGATGCTAGTGCAAACAAACCTACTGTGCTGCCAGTCCAATAAAAGTATAGCAGATGCATTTATGCACAGTATATAATAAATAATAATAATAACAAGTGAGTATGTTATTTGTCTGTATGTTTACTATACTACATCTTTAATCATTATTTTAGAGTATTCTCTTATTCCTTCTAAAAAGTATTTCCCATAAAAACACTATGCTGTGTTAATGCCAACAGTAGCCTGTACATCTAGTTTACTGTGTCTCTTGATTACATTCAGAAGCCATGCCAAATGACAAACCTATACTATCAAGGTTTGCGGAAGCACCCTCCGTGATGTTTGAAAATGACAAATCCCGAAGGTCTCACCTCTACACACGATAGTCAGATTAACTTTCCGTCCTCATAAAACCATTACCATGTGACTTTGGGGACTAAACTTCAACACATGAAGACTTGAGAGACACTCAAATCACACCCAAACCACAGCATGTATTAACTGAAGCACAGAGAAATGAATTTCCCAAGGGTACACTGCTACTAAGTGAAGGAACCAGGACTAAAACCTAACTCTCTGCACCCACGTGCCAATTCTCTTCCTATACACAAAACTTGTATTCCTTCATTAATAGATAGATAAAGTTTGGATACTAAAACCCAACAAGCACGTTTTTTTCTGTGTAACACCCACCCCAGTGGCAGAGTAGCTTCAAACAAAAACTCAGTATTTACTGTCTCCTGATTCTGTGTGTTGGCAGTAGATTCTTCTGTTAGTCTTGCCTAGGTTCTCTCACATGGCTGCATTCAGCTGGAGAGTTGGCTGGGGGATTCAGCCTTGAGGGAATAGCTGGGACAGCTGAGAATCTTTACCAAAAAAAAAGAGTCTTTACCATCATCCCACATGGTTGATGGCCTCAGAGTATGAAGGTCTCAGGTTTCTGAGAATGGGAAGAAGCCTCCAGGTTCCTTGAGGCTCAGCTCTAGGTGGTGTTATACATCATTTCTACCATGTTCTATTTACCAAATGAAGTCATAGGTCAGCTCAGAATCAAGGGAAGGGGGAAATAGGCTTGATCTCTTGAAAAGAGGTAAATCCACATCTTAAAGGAGTGTGTTCATAGTGGGAAAGGAGGAATTTGTAGCCATTAAACCATATGCCCAGAACAGATCAAACCTAGACACCAGATAGTATCTAATGTATCCCTGTTAGGGAGGACTCTCGTTTTCACATGAAAGAACTCCAACTCCAACTAGCTTATCAAGAAAGAGGAAGAGAAAATTTATTGGGCCATTTTCCTTTTAAATCCAGTAAGTTCTGGCTTAGTTCCCAGCACTTGATCTCCTATTCTTTTTTGTCTCAGTTGAGACCACCTTCGTATAGTAGTAAGTGGAAAACTAACATCTTTATCTTTACAATCCCACTATACAGAAATTTTTCTTCCAGATTTTTGCAGAAGACATCCCAAGATTTCTATCTCAATGGTTTGGCTCTGGACACATATCCATCTCTGAATGAATCACTATGTCCAGGAAATTAGAATAATCTGATCAGTCTTTAGTCACCTGTCCATGGATGTGCTGGTAAATGTTTAACAACTAGCTCTAGGGTAGGAGAAAGGATATGTTCTCTTGCATTGTTTTCCAAATTCAGTGGTGTACACTCTCACTGTGACTGATTGCAAGTTACTGGCCTGATGCTACTGAACATGAAGTTGAGATGGCATAATCCCAGGCGGTAGAAAGGGTCTCCAGCACACACATTAACCCATTCAAACCAGGAGACTAAGTGTGGGGGAAGGATGGTACCCCAGAGAGAAATCAGAAAATGGAAACTCCATAAATAAAACTACATTTTTGATCTAATTCTTTACTTTTCTTTCCCTCCAAATGGACAATATTTGAGGGACTGGTACTTTGTGTATTATTCTGCTTTTTAAAAACTCAAAGTCAGAAGGAGGTTTGGAGATAGTAGATATTCAACATGATAAAATGTTGAAATGAACCATTTGCTCAGCACATTTGTCTGACCTTGTTTTTTGCCCAAACC
Source organism: Ictidomys tridecemlineatus (assembly GCF_052094955.1). Taxonomy (NCBI): domain Eukaryota; kingdom Metazoa; phylum Chordata; class Mammalia; order Rodentia; family Sciuridae; genus Ictidomys; species Ictidomys tridecemlineatus. The sequence continues at coordinate 95,033,062 of NC_135493.1, read as the reverse complement.
GAGTGAAGATTGATAGTTGGATTTTAAAATCCCATTTCAAATAACTAACTTTTCTTGAGTACTTACACTCTGCCAAATGCTTTGCCTAGATTATCTCATTAGTATTCAAATCAACCTTATGTGACAGTTCTTATCCTTGTCCCCATTTCATAGATGCAGAAACCGAGGCTCAGAGAGGAGAGGTAACTTGCCAAAGGTCACACAGCTAGTCAGTGGCAATGCTAGGAGTGATCCTAAGGCTGTTATTTATATGGCCTCAACTTTTTCCTTCAGTTTTCTCACTGTCTGGGATGGGGTGTTTCATAATCCAAAGAAACTCATTAGGAAATATGTCACAAAAATTAGGATCCATTTAAAATTTGTCTGTGACATCAAGTCCCATATTTGAATATGGGTTTCCATAGAAGAAAGAAAGATAAGCCTTTTGAGAGAACAGTTTCTCTGGGAGGACAAATGTCATCCAGGAACATGCATAGTTCAGGACTCTGGCAGCATTTACTCACAGTAGGGATCTCTGGTCTGAAGCTGATGAATGTGACAGGGCTTCTGTCTTCAGCATCAGGAATTAAGACCTGCCCTCAGCTCCTACACGACAGACCCCAGAAGCTTCTGTGGTATCACATGATTCCAGGTAAGACCTAGGGCTCTCTTGAAACCTCCTAAGCCATTTATTTGACCACTCCTCATGGAACAATCTAAGGAGCATGGAAATGAAAGGGTCCTCTAGGTGGGGTGGACAGGGCTGCTTCAATGATGAGTGTGTGTCCAGAAAGACCTTGGCAGTGTTGGGTGTCTCCTTTGGACTAGAAATGATGATTTGTATGTCTGGGAGTTTGGATTTTGTGACCCGAACCTTTAGCCTTTCTGGGGCCTGGGAGAGAGGCCCAAAAGGAGAAGTTGCCAGAGGCAGTTAACTTTTGGCCTTGGCTTGATTTGTTCCAGTTGTTTTGCAGCTGCCCCTCAGTGGGTTGTCATCTATCCTGGAAGGACCCTGGATACCTCTTATCCCAGCTGGAGACAGGGTTGGAGGTAGGAGAAGGCAAGAAAGCAAAGGAGGCCAAGGAAGGAAGTCCTAAAGAATTGACAGAGACTAAGAGAGCAGAGACCTGTGTTGTACACAGTCGGGCTGCCGGGGGAAGTCCTGATGCTGTGGAGCTCAGGGGAAGGAGAGAGGGAAAACTCATTGGAGGAAGGGGCATCCTGCCTCTACTCCAAGGGCAGACATAAGCACCCTTAGCAAAGGCAAAGCATTCACACTAGAGGAAAGTTCTATGGGAAGGCAGAAGTAAAAAGTTCTGGGTCTGAGAAGGAAGTAGGAAGCAGAGGACAGAATTGAGGGTAAATAAATGAGGTGCAGTGGGGAATTGGGGCAGAAACTACTGGAAGCTAAAGATAGGCACTGCTCCAAGCCTGGGAAAATAGGAAATAAAGAGGTTGAAATAAATGAGAATAGAATCCCTGTTTCTCCAGACCTTGTAAATAAGTCTGACCGCCCACCACCACTTTTTCTGAGGAGAATTCATGTTATCCAGATAATCCAGGAAATTTAGAAAAACCCTTCAGACATAGGCAATATCCAGGTCTCTGCTGGACAGTAAAGGACATAAGTTGCACATTAGGATGCTTTCCCTCCACCCAGACAATGTTTCTCTTTTTCTACAACAAGAAGCCTACAGCTGGGGGAGAGGAGTGATTTTAAAAAAAAAAAAACATTCTGAGAGATAAATCTTGTAATACAAACCATAGAACAGCTGGCCCTTTAAAGCATAGAACAGCCATTTAGCCATTAATCCGTCCCTTTAAAATGCAGAACCATCCCATCCTACCCTATCCCCCCACACACATATACACATGCACATACATACACATGTGCACACACACACACACTCACATGCATACACACATGCATGCACACATACACACACTCACATGCATACACACATGCATGCACACATACATGCACAAAGGGTAGTTTAATTTCATCCTACTTTTCCTATTTATAAATACAGCCCTGGCTCCAGGTTTAACGAGTTAACACCAGCACTGGGAAGTAGGGGAGGGAAAAGAAAAAGCAGCAACCTATTCTAGCTGCCTTTGCACTAAATTCCTCTCTAGTTCTCCCTCTGAGCCTGGGTCCAGATGCAGCAGCACCAGCACCCTTCCAGGATGACCAGCCTGCCACAGCCTTCTGGCTGTCCTGGAAACTGTGCAAGTGCAGTTGCGGGGCTCCAAGCCCTGCAGTCCACCAGACACAGTGGACACTCCCCAGATCCCCCTCCCAGGCCCCACTTGCTGTTTCTCCATCTTATTCACAATGGTCATCTTGAGTGATGTGCACCACATGTGGTCCTGATTGTGCCTAGTTGCCATAAGACTTTGATGAAGCCATTCGGCTTGCCCCTCCCTGTTTGCCATCTGAGTAGCCTCTTTGCAGCTGCAATTTGTGACCTTCCCGAGAGGCAAGAAATAAAATAAAGCCCCATCACATACACACATACACACACATGGCTGTGACTGACAGGTTTGGAAAAGAGCAGAATGTGTGCATGTGCGCGCATGCACAGGCGCGTGAGGGAGACAAGGAGAGGGAATCAGATGAGTAACTGTTTGGGGTGGGATGAATTGGTTAGCTGTCAGGTATAAGAAAATTAAGGCCATTAGCTATTTTCGATTTTTTTTTTCTGTCACGTCAACAAGATTAGCAAGCCAAATGCTCAAGGAGCACGTTTGGGGGAGTTTTGAGTACTCCATGAAACCTGCAAACCTCTGCTGTGGGAGATTGCCTGGAATTGTCTCCCGCCTGCCCTTTCAGTGGATAATAATAACGGGAGAATTAGTGAGCAGACAGATGCCGCGCGCACTGGTGCACAGCGCTCAGCGTTGTATAATAATGAATGTATTTGCAACGGCTGTTTCAATGGCTGTTTCTTAAAATGATAAAGTTAATTTTGCTGGGCCCTCCTTTCTCTTTGAAACCTGAACATCACAAAGGATGGAAGCTGAAATCATATCTTATTCTTTTATTCACAATGGTTTCAATATGACATTTAGAAAAACAAACAAACAAAAAAAAAATAACTGTGTCCTTCAGGATGCTCAGAAGTCCGCAAAACCTGGTACATTCTCCCAGCATCTGATTGTCCGGTAATTGTTACTTTGTTTTGATCTTAGCCCAATGGTCAGACAAAGTCCTCAGGCAGTGGAGATGTTATTATTGTTATTTATTCAAATTGTGAGTAGGGGTTTCCTATTTTCTTGTGTTATCTCAATGATAATAGTTGTAGCTGCTGTAGTGGTACATTGGACACCTACTATGTGCCAGTCAGTACACTAGGTGTTTTTCATACATGATTTTAAATCCTCATATAAAGTCTGCAAGATCTTAGGTTGAACCACATGAAATTGCCATTTCTGTAGATCAGAAAGTCAAATATACGCAGTTTCATAAAGTTCAGATTCATATTCTTTCTCTGTTTGGTAATAAAAAGTCTAGAGATGTTAGGTAATAGACACATAGTCACCCAGCAAGTAAAGGGCAAAGCTGAGGTTTAACCCCAAGCTCAAGACAGCTAGGTTCAACGGGTATTATTACGATCTTTGATTACATCTAAAGACACCAAGGTTTAGAAAAATAAAAAGGACTTGCTCTAGGCTGTACACTCAGGAAGAGGCGATGAAAGGCTCAAGCTCCACGTCATAGAGGAGCCCATTAATCTTTCCCAGTTTGCAAAGAAAACCTAAGAATAGGACAAGTTCCTTGCAGAATCCCAATGATAGATGAACTGGCACCTTTCTGTTCGGCAATCAGCGACTTGTGTTGCACCCTGTTCCCAGATCCCCAGCATGCCCTCATCCCATCCCATTCCATGCCCAGGGGCTTATTCTGAGTTCCTCTTCTACAGTTTGCTCAGAAAGCCCATTCATTCCTGAACACCTGAACCCTTGCCACCCTGGAATGGTGGCATTTTAATGGAGGAAGTTTGAGAACCCTACCTTTATTTGGATTCCCCCAAAACTAGATCCTCTGACAAAGTCTGGAGGGTAAATAATTTATTCGAGAAAGTTGATTGTATGAATCACTAAAAATGGGGCAGTAAAGTGAGGCAGGGACCAAAAGGACACCCATAGAACGTATATTATCAAACAAGTGACTACTAAAGACAACGGGAGCTCAGTCCTGCTGGAGACCTCTCGGAGACTGTATAGAATATGTCCCCGATGTATCTCAACCAAGGATGAAGAGGGGGTATTCATCTTCCAACCCTTTTGGTTGAGGGCTATTCTGCTAATAGAAAGTCTCCAGAACCAGAACGCTCAGCTCATCTTGTTTGAGTCCTCAACACGCTCCCAGGGCCAGAATAAAAGCCCTCAGGCAGAACTTAGCAGGTGTTCATTGTAAGCGCCTGCAGGATATAGGAACAAATGCCAAGGGGATGGGGGAGGGGAGCAGCAGCATCTGCTACAGGCACCTGAGCATCATCTGAACTTGGAGGAGTGAGCCTACGCCAGTAAACTCACAGACACCTCCAAACTCCAAGACAGGCAGTGGGTTAGGACTTTGTGAGATGTGAGACCGTAGTGCAGCTGGCCTAGCACCCCCAAAGTTTTGAGCTCTAAACAAACTCTGACTCTCAAAATTCCTTTCCCTCTTTCCCCAGAGCCCCTTGCCCACAAATATGAACCTTCTCTGTAAATGATCTTTTTCCTGCTCTGGGAGCCATGATTTTTCAGCTTAGGGTCCCCCTGAGGTCACCTTCACCTTAGTGAAATAGAAGATTCCTTGGGGAGACTGAAAGAAGGCACCTTGCAAATTTTAGGACTTGATTGGTCGTACAATTTTTTTTCTCCTTTTCCCCATCTTTAATGTGACTCTAATTCTGATTTCATTGCAGAGCCGTGAAATCAAATTAGGAAATGGGAGGAGACGAGCAACCCCTTCAAGCACAATCAACTTCTGATGGTTTCCCCAAAGCTCTAATGAATCTGCATAGCTGTCCGCTAATACAAGGTTGTTTTTTTTTGTTTTGTTTTGTTTTTTTCGGCAGCACTTTGCTCTTTGCTTTTGCTTTTTATTTGTTTTCCCCCCTTGTTCTAACGGGAAAACAAGCTAGAGCATAGAACTTCAGGTAGCCTATGCAACAAGGTGTTAGAAAGCCCTGGCAAGGAGGCTGATTAAAAAGACAGAAATTATGAGCAGCATCGAGCCCTGATGGTGGGTCTGCTATGTAGAAGCCAATGTGCTAGGCATTGTGTGGGAACAAAGAGGTGGAAATGAAGTCCCTACCCCTGCATGGATAACAGGCTGATTGTTCAGAGCGTGACTACTTGGAGTGTGAAAAAACAGCATCCTCAGTTGGTAAAATGCAGAATCTCAGGCCCCTTGCTCAATACTTACTGAATGGTAATCTGCATTTTAGCAATATCCCCCAGGGGGATTCCACAGTTCAATTATGTTTTGGGGTGTTTGTTTGTTTGTTTGTTTTGTACCAGGGATTGCACCCAGGGATGCTTAACCACTGAGCCATATCCCCAGCCCTTCTTATATTTTATTTAGAGACAGGGTCTCACTAAGTTGCTGAGGCTGGCCTCGAACTTGCAATCCTCCTGCCTCAGCCTCCGTAGTCACTGGGTTTACTGGCATGCACCACTGTGCTTGGCTTGCAATTATGTTTTACATGCATTGGCTAAGAAGAGTTGGGATCTGATCCTTCTACCTACATGCTCAGAACTCTGGCTCCATTTCCTCCTACTAGTCCATCTTCAGTTCTCACTGCTCCCTACTGTCTGTGGGGATTCTATATTTTGTCTTATGATCACGTCATGCCCTTCCATCCATCCTCATGCTATTTCCTCCTGTGACAATATCCCAACCATCCTCTCTGCCAATTAAAAAGCCTGTTTGTCGTCATACCTGGATATATCTCTTCTGTGAAGCCTGACCCAGTCCCCCAACTGGAATGGGTTACTACTATTCATTTGCCACTGACTGACTTGATTACAGTGAGAAGTTTCCATCTAGGGTAATGGTTAGAGGGATGGCTATAGAGTCTGATCACCCAGAGTTTGAATCCCAGTTCTAATCATTTGAAACCACAAGAACAGATGACATCACCATTTCCAGTTTTCCACACCCTCTCTGATTGGAATCGCACACCCTTTGGCCTTCTCTGTGTGATTTTGTGGTTTTTCCCACTTGATTGGGCATAAAATATTTCCGTTGATGTTGGTCTTGCCCATGTGACTTGAGATTGCTAATAGAATGTGGGTGATAGCTGCATTATGCGAGTTCTGAGCTTAGACTTTAAAAGTGCTTCACTGCAAAATAAGCCAGACACAGAAAGACAAGCATTGCATGTTTCCTGTCATATGTAAAAACTAAAAAAAAAATTGTACCTTAAAGATGAACAGTGATTATTAGGGACTAGAAAGGGTCCCATGGACCAGGGGACAATGGTAGAAGAAGAGAGGATGGATATGATCAAAGAACCCTGTATGCATATATAGAAATAGCACAGTGAATCTCATTAATATGTAAAATTAATATACATTAATAAAAATAGATATAAAAAAGGCCTTCACAGGCATCAGTTGTCTCTAGTTGTCCCTCTGAGCTACCAACAGTATGAACAGAAGATGCCTCAGGTTCACTCTGGGTCCAAAGAAGATGAGGTACACATGAAACAGACTTGAACTCAACCTGCAGCCGTGCCAAGGTGACCCATGGCTTAAAGCAGAACTTCCCCAGCAGACCCACATACCATAGAAATTCTAAACCTATTAGGTTATCCCCCAATCACCATGCATCATTTATATACCCATCTAAACCACTCAGTAAAAAATAAGGCTTTTGGTAATATGTCACTGACTTTTTAGTGGTTAGTTGCACAGTATTCTGTGTAGCACTGTGTAATTGACACAGTATGGCACTCGAAGCCTCAATTTCCTCCTTTGCATCATGGGTCAATAAATATACACCTCATATATTTATAATTGTGTTGATTAAAATGTTGAGTTCACTCTAGGGCTTGATGATGAAGGTCACTCATATTATAATACTATTATTATGTCTTTCTACTAAAGTGTAACTTTTTAATGGGTGGTGTCTTTGTTTCCTCTATTTTGTTTTTATTGTCCCCAGTACCTACTGGGCTCCTAGCAGGTACTAATATAGAAAGTTGCCTTTCTGTTCTGATAGTTCTTGCCCTGTAGAGCCCTACTCAGCCTGCAATGATGAGCTTAAATGTATCATGGCACAATTGAAAATTCTGGGATCAAGGGTCTTTTGTTCAAAATAATGGTTATAGTAGGCCTTGGGGCTATTTTGTTGAGTTTTGGGAGTAGTTAAAGAATCTAATGGTATGTTGATTTGTTCCTCAATTAAAAATGCTGCATTTGGAATTTCATGGAAAAGAAGCATTTCATCTTTGAAGGAAGTTGTGAGGAATATGGAAACACCTGACCCTTCTGCCTTCCAACTCCAAGTGCAAACCTTGAGTGAATTCTTCATCCAGTCTAGAGTTTAACCTCTGAAAAGCTAGCTATGGAGGTGGGAGGGAGTGATGGCTGGGGTGGGACCTGGTGGCATCTGTCTCTTTAAGAAATAGAAATGAAACCTAATTAGCATAGACTGGCTGCAATTAACATATAAGTCCCAGTTCTGGGAGTTGGAGGAAGGGAAAAGGATAGAGCTAAAACTTAATGGGGTTTTGTTAGACAAAATTAGCTTCCACAGAACAGCCATAAAAATATCTAAATTATGAGAGCCTCTTGCCATTTGCCATTAACACGAGGGGACATGCTAATATTTAGTGGCGCCATGTCCTGGAAATTAACTGCAGTGAAAGAAGCCCCAGAGGCATCCCTGTGAGCAATAAGGGCTTGTCCACTGTCTCTACTGTTACCAAACGGCTTGACTAAATGTTTCACAGAAACTTAGAGCCTACAAATCACACATGTGTCAGCCAGTCTTTTGGCTGTGGTTCCAAAACTGTATGATGGAACCTTCATGGGTGATATATGGAAAGCTGAAGTTTCTTTGTACAGCCTTAGAATTTGGAGAACCATTTTCTTCCAAAGAAGACATTCCCAAGGCTGATTTGTGGGCACTTGAAGATGTCTCCAATTTTTACTCTCTCCAGCCTTACACCCTTCTAGAAATCAGTCCATTTCCACTTTGCACCAAACCAACTGGGGTGAGTTTCCTTGAAACTCATCCCATAATTCTACTTCTTGACTCCCCTTGGAGAAAGGCTTTAACCAATGTTTTAAACCAATGTTCCTCTATTTTCTGCTCCTAAGAGTCACCAATGATCATCTAAACATATGAAGGATTTTTTTTTTCATGATCCTCAGTGTCCTTGACCTGGTCCATTTCATTAGCCATAGTTGGCCATGCCCCCCTGCTTTGGTTTCCACACCACTTTTCTCTGAGGCTTGTTTTCTCTGTCCTTTCTCTTTTAGTAGGGTTGTTTCTTTTTTCACATCCACAGGCATTGCCCACGGCTCCAGGCCTCTGCCTTAGGGTCTTCTCTTGCTATTCTCTTTACTCATTATTTGCTGGAGTCTACCCTCACTCATCTGTAGATGTCATTCATATGGGAAACTTTAGGCCCAACCATTAATCCTGTGTTTCCAACCCCCAGCAGGACTCTACACAGGAGTGCCTATGTTCACCTGCATTTCTACCTACTTAAACCTTGGTTTAACATCTTTTCCTATTGAATTGAGGTGCTCATTTCTTTCTTCCTTACCTCTTGTCTGCTCTTACAGCTCTGAAGAATTTGCCCTGTAGGCTTATCATTCTCCTCTTTCCCCACCCTGATTGAATCAAGATTCATGAATGCCTGATCCATACGCTCATCCTTTGGGGGGCCTGCAAATACCCAAGAACTGCAACTAATAGATAAGAAGAGCATCTTGGAATGACAACATGGAATATAAGTCCACAAAACCTTGATGCTGAGGTCTGCAAGCTTAGCTACCTTAGCTACTTTCTTGCCCTATCTAAGGCTGAGTTGTTCTGCTTTTACATGCTACAGATTACCCAGATTTAATGATTTTTGCAGCCTTGAGGTTACTGACTGAATCATGCTCTATTTGCCTGTCCTTCCCAACATCCCTTTTGATATATTTGACACTACTGTTTTCCCAGGTCCAAAAGGATCAACCTCAAGGCATCTTTGAGGCCATGTTTTCCTACTTTATAGCTCATTTGTCTTATATCTTACTATTTTCTTCCTCAAAATGCCTCTGAAGTTTTGGATCGTGTCTTATTCAAGTCCTTATTACCACTTACCTGGGCTTCTCCGCTTTAAGATTCACCCTGACGATCTATCATTTATTTCTTCTTTTGGTTTTGCCAAAGAAATTTGAGGGTCATTGATTGTCTTTTTCTCCTCTTCATGTTCAAGACGTCCACTTATCTTGACCACCTGATTTATTTTCATCTTTTCAGATGAATTTATTTTATATACAAATTTAGCTATTCCTCAATGTTTCAGTTAGCTGTAGTTGCATAACAAACACTTAGTGACTCAAAGCAGCATCCATTTTACTTATACTCTTCTCCTGTGGATTGGTTAGGCATGACTTCTGGTTGGAAATGGCCTAACTAGTCTCTGCTGGGCTTACTCATCCATCTGCAGCCAGCTTATAAGTAGATCAGAGGCTGGATCACCAAGAATTGTCTCCCTCTTCCTCAGAAAACTTGAACTGGAACCATTATTTGATCCAGTTATCCCACTCCTTGGTATATACCCAAAGGACTTAAAATGAGCATACTACAGTGATGCAGCCACATCAATGTTTATAGCAACTCAATTCACAATACTTAAACTATGGAACCAACCTAGATGCCCTTCAACAGATAGATAAATAGATAAAAGAAAATGTAGTACATATGTACAATGGGATATTGCTCAGCCATAAAGAAGAGTGAAATTATGGCATTTGCCGGTAAATGAATGGGACTGGAGACTGTCATGCTAAGTGAAATAAGCCAATTCCCCAAAAACCAAAAGCTGCATGTTCTGATATGCAGATACTATCACACAATAATGGTGTGGGGTGGCAGAGAAGAATACAAGTTTGTTGGATTAGACAAGGGGGAATGAAGGGAAGGGATGGGGTATGGGAATCAGAAAGACAGTAGAATGAATCAGACATGTTCCTGTATTCATATATGCCTATGTTCATATATAAGTACACAACCAGTGAAACTTCACATCATGTACAACCACAAGAATGGAAAGTTATACTCTATGTATGTATGATATGTCAAAATACACTCTAGTATCACATATATCTAAGACGAACAAATAAAAAATACATAAAATTAAGAATAGAGATCCCAATTCTTAATATATATATATATATATATATTTTTTTTTTTTAAAAAAAAAGAGTTGTTTCCCTCTGCAGGTCTGTTGACTGGTAGGCTGTTGGCTAGTTCTCCTCCACATAGCTTCTTCAAGAGGTTCATTCAAACACATTTACATGGTGATCTCATGGTTCCAAATGCAGCAAGAGAACAAGCTCCGGTGTGTAATAGAAGTCCTTTCAAGTCTCTGCATATGTTTCATCTGGTAGTGACCCACTGGCTGAAGTAGGTCACATAGACAACTCATATTTAAGGGATAGAGAAATAGACCTTGTCTCTTAATGGGAGAATCTACAATGTCACATTGCAAGCAAAAGGATGTAGAATGGGGAACAATTGGTAAGCATTTTTATAATCTACTATACTCAGCATAAACTGTGAGCTGTCCTCATTAGTATTCTCTGCTTGTCCATTATGTCATGGGAATATCATCCCTCCTTGCTCTTTTCCTTTAATTCAAATTCTTCTTCCCAAATGTTAGAAATAACTTTTTGAACTCAGCTCTAAGGAACCTCTAACCACCACCTCTGCTATTTCATCTGTCTGCACCCTCCCTTCTTTTCTGCCATGGTCTGATCATTTCTTGAACTCACGTCTGTCTTCTGAATTGAAATACAAATTCCTCAAGGAACAGTTTTCTTATCTTTATTTATAAAATATATTTATAGTTTTTGTATATCTCCACATCCTTGTCTAGAGGACTATTCAGCATCCAGGAGGTACAAAATAATACTTGTTGGTAATTTACTATGGAGAAATAGCTCTGAATTCTCCTAAAAGCCATTTTTTCTCTTAACTTCACTTGAGTTAAAAAAAATAAATATATGCTTTCAGTACTTTTAAGAATGTGGTAGGAAAAGCTCAAGTGACTAAATGAGTTTAGCTTTCTGTCTAGGTGAGAATCACACCTCCAACTGGCATGTTCGTCCTGACCTTGACCTCACTGATTCTCTGACCTTGACCTCAGTGAAACCTTATGGGCCTCCTTGGACGATTCTCTTTGACTCTCAGGCTACATGCTCACTCTGAAGGGTCCTTAGCTTCCCCTTTACATTCCCTGGTTGGCACTCAGTATCTTTCTCAGTCATGGCATGGCCCTTTGAGAAAATTCCATAAAAATGGCAATCTTCTAAACCTTAACAATGGCATTCCAATGACCACAATGTGCAAAAACCCTTTTCCTGCTGGCTCTAATTTTCCCTGGTTTCTCACTCAGACAGTTGGGGCTTTCTCCTCTGTGCTGTCAGGGACCTCCTCAGACAGGTAGTGAGGTAGAACTTGCCTTCCAAATGCCTCTGATTCTGCCAGCTCTTCTCTTGCCTGGGCTTCTTCGCCTTCTCAGACTTGCTTGTCCAGGGCTTGAGGTACCCATTGCATTTGACACTGGAGATGTTTGTCTCCTAGAGTGCGTGTCAGATTTCAGAATGTACGTCTGAGACTAGGCCTCTCATTTCCCTTTCTGGGTATTTGAAAAGCGGCCCAAGAATCCTGGGTCATATTTAGCTACAGATTTGTTTATACCACTCTCAAAAATAAAAATGTTCACCAAACACCAAAACATGGCTTAACTTCTGACTGGTGAGGTGATAGGATTTAGAGCCAAGGAGCAAAGATGCTCTGCTGTTTCTGATCATGACATTGAGATTTTACACTGAGGACTCTTTTTGGAGGATACAAGAAATTACGCACCTCTGGAAAGATAGAGAAGGGTGGGCAAGGAGAGTGGAATATGAGTGTGTGTGTGTGTGTGTGTGTGTGTGTGTGTGTGTGTGTATGTGTGTAAAGAATAGCAGATTTTCCAGTCTATGAAATTTTTCGGCTGTGGGACAAGATTTGCATGCCCTTCTGTGTCGCAGAGACTTGGTATGTGTGCAGCACATCATTGGGGTGCCTGCGTCTCAAATCACTGGCTCTATGCAGCCTTGATGAGGCACCCAATTTACATATTCTCAATTTAATCTAAAGTAGGTACTAATTGATTACTGCTGAATGTCTGCACGCTCTGATTATCTGTTCAGATCCTGAGGGGGGGTGGGGAATAGCAAGAGATCTTTCTTCTATGAGTGGGATTTTGTTTTCTCTGATCCAAGGAACATTTATTTGCTAGGCCTGGGAGGCCCCCCCACCCTCTCCCCATCTTCAACCCCAGTTGCTGAAAGTAAATACCACTGCTCCAGTACGGATTCATTTTATGTTGTAGAAGGAACTATTCCTTATTCAGGTATTCAGCATGTATCCAACCGATATTTCAGAAACATCTTTGAAGTGTAAGTTATTTTCAGCTACCTATAGGCAGGATTCCATAGGACTTGGAAATACAGACTCTGCAGCCAGTTTTCTGGATGTAATCCAGTCTTTGCCACTTACTAGCTGTGTGACTTTGGACACAGTTACTTAGCCTCTCTGTACCTTAGTTTAACTATCTATAAAATGGGACAGTCACTACCTCACAGGATCATTGTAAAGATTAAATGAGTCAGGACATGTAAAGTACCCAGTTTGGCATTGAGTCACTACATGATGCTGTTTCTTCAGGGTTCTGTGGAAGATTGCTAGGGAAGACAGACAAAGATTTTGATGAAAGTTCCCTCTGGAAATTTAGGGTCTTCACTGGTTCTTACCTTACCAGTCCTGCATCATCTCAGGTAGAGTAGGTGGTATTCTTAACCTAGAAACTTCTAGAAATCTTTTTCTATATTTTCATGGTAAGGAGCTAAAGGAAAGAGAGTCTCAAGTTGGTGGGTCAGTGAACATTCACTGGATACCATTTGTATGCCAGGCTCTCTCTTGGTACTTGTGACACAAATATGAAGTAGCTCACTGTCGAGTGGCACCACTCCAAGTGCTATAATTCTTCATGTTTCCTCTGTCACTCCTCAGGCATTTATTTTAGGTTTCATCCCCATGGCTCAATTGCTGGTCTGTTTTTTTTTTCTTTTTATTGATGTGACATACATGTGGAGAAAGTCCACAAATCTTAAGTACACAGCTCAATGAGTCATCAGAGAGTGAACACACCCTTTAGACAGCACCTAGCCCAAGAAACAGAACATGGCTGGTCCCCAGAAGCACCTCTCCCACCTTCCAGTCATTACCCTCTCCCAACAGCAAACTACCTTCTCATCTCAAGACTGCAAGGGACCTGGCTGAGAGATGAGATAAGATGAGACATGATGCAAAGTGTCAGGACCATTACAATTCGGATGAAGCCCATGGTGCCATCTCTATGTGGATCTACTTAAGACTGCTTTGATTTTTTCCATGGGAATACCATTCTTTGCTGCTGTATAGCAGAGCCAGCATCAGGCAGAGCAGCTTTCCTGCTGTTCTGAGCAGATTCTCATCTAGAAACGAGCCCCCAGCTTGTCCAGTGGGGGGCCAGGTACTTCCCCCCCTTGGAAAATCTGGCTTCTGGAACCTTTTATGAAGACTGACATATTAGCAGAAGGCCATCTGATACCTCCTAGGGCTAAAGATTAGCCAGGAAATAGTTTAGTAGGGATGATTATACTTAATACTTTCCATATTTGTGTCTCAGGAGTTCAAGGTCTTGGGAGAATAGGAAACAAAATGAGTAGGTTTGTCCAGGACTATCTGGCCAGTCAGGATAAAGTTCCCTTGAAGGAACTGAGGGAAAGCAGCAGAGTGATTGTTGAAGTCATCTGTTGCTACATAATAGACCTCTCCAAATTAAGTGATATAAACTTTTATAGGCTCATGGAGTCTGTGGGTCAGACATGCAGATGGGGCAGAGACAAACCACCCCTACTTTGCTCCTTGATAATTGGAGTCTCAGCTGGAGACTTGAATGGCAGGAAGCTGGGATCATCCAGAAGCTTCTTGACTACATAACAGGCACCTAGGCTAGGATGATGTGAAGGCTGGGCTCAGGTGGGAGTACAGACAGATGACCCACATGCAGTTTTTCCATATAACTTGGGTTTTTGTTGTTGATGTTGGTACCAGAGATTGAACCCAGGAGTACTTAACCACTGAACAATACCCACAACCTGTTTTATTTTTTATTTTGAGACTGGTCTCACTAAGTTGCTTAATGCCTCCTTAAGCTGCTGAAGCTGGCTTTGAACTTGCAATCCTCCTGCCTCAGCCTTAACTTTGGATTTTCATAGCACTGAGACTAGGTTTTAAAAAAGAAATATTCTAAGAGAGTCCTGAGACCAGGTGTCCCAAGAGACCCAGGTGGAAGCTGCATGACCCTTCCTGACCCTAGCTCAAGAGTCCCATGACATAATTTCCAATACATTTATTGCTTCCAAGGGAATCACTAAGGCCAGCCCACCTTCAAGGGAAGGGGAATTAGACTCCACCTCTGGTTAGGAGAATGAAAGATCCTATTGTAGAAGAACCTGTAAAATAGGAGCTTTGGTATTTTCCTTGTGGACATCTTTAGAAAATATCTTCTGTCCCAGTAATTGATAACTAGGACTTGAGTAAGACCTACCTCGTTTCATTTCCTGGGTCTGACACATATGCAACTGATATGTTACCTAAGTGGCAACCACTCTGTGTCTCACTTTCTACATAATAGAAAATGGCACAGTAATAATTCCATCTTCCAAGTATGTTTGAGAATTTAATATGAACTCTGTATAGTGTTAGTACAATACCTGGTATATTGTAAATACTCATAAATGTTACCTTTAACTCTGATACAAGGGGATAATTGGTCAACACCTGTGACACCTTTCTTTAGAAGTACCCTAGGTGAAAAGGTGAGACACACAAATTCCCATATCAGGGTGTATAACAGCCTGGGACTCACCAGAAGTTAACTGGGACTATGGAGTCTAAACACTAGGTTATAGCACTTCACAGTTTACAAAGCACTTCATACCCACCCTTCATTTAATTCTCAAAAAAAAAAACCCTCTGGGGCACACAGGGTCCCATATTACAGATGATGCTTATCAAAATGTGACTTACCTAAGGTCACACAGCTTGTAGATTTGCCTTCTAAAGCCCCTTTTTCTTATCTTCTCTCATGATCTCAAGGGCATTGTGAAGTTATCAAAGGAAACATGCCATTTAATTAGAATTTAATTAATTAGAAAAGCATCCTGCAATCCTACTGGAAGTAAAGAGAAAAGAAGAAGGTCAGATTTCCAATAGTCATGGAATGTCATAGAAGGGAAAGGTGAGCAGCAAGCACACCAAGGGACCTACAGTTGTCGCTTTCCTCCAAAGAACTGAAAGGCACCCTTCAAAATGCCTAATAATGCTTTTCAAATGGCACCACTAATCATTCAGCTGAACAGCACCTTTTTCCTCTGAGAATTCCAAATTTTCTAATTACCCCTCACTCCTTAAAAGCAAGAAATGAGCAGTGTCCTCTTCCTTCTGTGTCTTCCTTCAGATTTCAGTCCACTGCGTCAACATAAAAATGCACAAATGCTGGGAAAGCACTGTAAATCCTGCTTTTCTGGTGTTTTCCATTTATGTGACAGGAGGAAGGATGGTGCTTTCATCCATTTTTGGAAACAAACCAAAACACCCATAAATATTCAAGCTTATAATATTGACTTAAAGCTCAGTTAGAGCCCAGGCTGCAGTCAGTTCCTGATTATCCATGTGTAACTTATCCACAGCTAATTTTAAAACTCAAAATTACTTCCTTCTAACTTGGGGCACACCCTAGGCCCCCTCTGCGGGTGTCAGCTCAGAGCGCAGGGAGATGAGACGAAACTGTACCAAGCCACGGCTCTGAAGACCCCACTTTTGCTCTTAATACAATTCCTGATTAGCTGGGCGACCTTGAGTACATGTCTTTATCTGGGGGATGGGAGGAAGGGGGCCTCTAAGTTTTTCAACTGTAAAATGAGGAAGCTCAGCTTTATGCTTTTTATGATCCCTTCTTGTTCTAAACTTCCATGAGGGAATAAAGGAGTCAAAAGAAATGGGAACACCAGACTCCTGCCAAGATCCTGCATTGAAATCAGTAGTCCAAACTCCCATCTCCCTGGTGAGAGGTTGTGTGGTCTCAGAACTGCTGAGTGGCAGATCTCAGCCTAGCACCCAAGACACCTAGGGTTATTTTCTAAAGTCCAAGGCCATACACATAAGATCTTTGTATTTTCCAAATTATGATTCTCTTCCATGAGACCAGAGTCTGCTTTGTCTGAACACGGGAAAGGTGCTATCAGTTTTTTCTTTTTTTTTTTTTTTTTTTTTTTTTTTAGAATCTTGGCCTCCCCATGTGATAGAACCGGATGGAGATGCAGAGCTGCGTGCCTTCCAAGAAGGCCCAAGCAGGGAATCACCTGGAAAGCCATGAGGTTCTCTGCCCTCCGTCTCTCTCTCAGCCCTCACTATTCCCACAGACGAGGAAAGATCCCCCTGACTTACAAAGTAAACCCCTTTAGAGTCTTCTTACTCCCTGCTCCAGACCCAGGCTTTTCTTATAGGAAGAAGGAGAATAAAAAACAGGGTTCCTTTAAAGTAGGGATGAAAAGTAAGTGTGGCAACGTCCCACTGCCATGGCCTAGGACCCAAATATCTTTAAGTTCTGTGCCTGGTGCCAGGGTAATAAAGAATGGTCATCCATTCTGCTCCCAAGAAGGTCTTAGGAAGAATAAGAAGAGACATATATCAACACAGTCTTCATAAAGTATTATAGATGTCAGAAAGGAATGACATACAGACAGAGAATGTGAAGAAGGAGAGAGAAGGGTACAGAGGAGGAAGGGCTCAGCTTTATGCAGGGAAGGGGTTATCAAGAAACACTGTCTTGGAGGAACTAGTGCCTGGTCCTTGAACTGAAGTAGATTCTGTCACAAGAAGCAATATTCCAAATGTTGGTTCACACCTCAAGAATTATTAGCCAGTGTCAGTGATATACATGTGTAATCCCAGCAGCTCAGGAGGCTAAGGCTCGAAGATTACAAGTTCAAAGCCAGCCTCATCAACTTAGCAAGGTGCTAAGCAACTCAGTGAGACCCTGTCTCTAAATAAAATACAAAATAGGGCTGGGGATATGGCTCAGTGGTCGAGGGCCTCTGAGTTCAATCCTTGGTACCAAAAAGAAAAAGAGGTATAGCAGTGTTGGTTGTGTGAGTCAGTTTGATCAAGGGTTAAGTAGCATTGAGGGGCTGGGCTGCAAATCCAAAGACTCTTTGTACCATTATTTCTGTGAGACAAGGTGTTCTGTGTTCTATACAACTTGTAAACAATCTTTGGAACATAGCACGTTCTTTGATTACATACTGCCTGTGGTGTGCAAAAAGTGAGCATCACCTACCTGAACAATACCTGGTGTGAAATTACAAAACCATGATACAGTTGACATTGGATGCTTCCAGGTCTGAACAAGTGCTCCCCTATTTGAGGCCCAGACTTGACTCCACTTAGGTACAGTTTGCCTAGATTGAACTAGAGATGAAAGAACATACTGCATGGTAATCCTGTCGCTCAGGAGAAATGTGAGAAGGGAGGCCACCTCTAACCTATTTGGGGACTTGTTTATACTCCCTCTGGTGGCTGATTCAGACCTGCATGTTCTGTCCCTTTGACCTAAGAAGCAAACACACTCTACCTGATTCCAAAGACCAGAGCACTGGGATCTTGGCCACATTCACACACACAAAGGTATGAAGTTTCAGCATGCATTTGGGTTGGTTTTTAAATGGCTCTTGTTTGGGTGTTTGGAAACTCATGATTTCAATGAACATAGCTCATTCTTTTGGGGCTCAGGACATACTTTACATTATATAACCTTGTTGAACTTCACAGAATCTTAGACTTCAAGTTCTTAAACTGGTTAGCCTCTTTGTGGTTTCAAGAAACAACAACTGAATAAGGTTACCACCAGATTGTCTCAATGGGATAAGAATATTTGTGCCCAGGAAATGTTGGATGGCTAAACCTTGGAAAGTAGAGAGAGTTAACAGAAGATTTTAAAGCTAAGAGGATTGGGGGAGTTCAATAGATTCCCATCTTGATTCCATTTCCCTCTCTCCAAGTTCTTCCTTGTCATATACTACTCCCTAACTTCTACCTTCTGCTTGCCTATTTTTCCTACTCCTTCATGAGGATGATGTACACATGGCCCATCTTGCCCTATGTGACTTCTCTCTACATAACAACCCTCTATTAAATATAAACTTGGGGAACACCAAAACAACGGATCCAAAATAATCAGCTTAGCTTGTGTCTTAGAGTCAGGCCATGTCAGATCATAAATTGGCTGTCCTAGGTCAGAGGCCTACATCAAACTGTGAGAGAGCTGGTTTTTGAATCAGCCAAAGGCATAGCAACCATTGTAATCAGTATGTGCACAGATTATAAAAAACATTGAACTACCCTAGTTTATCATATGGAGAAATTGGTATCCTCAAGAGCTGATGAGACTTACCTACACATACAACAAAGAAGCAGTGGTGGTAGGATGAGACCCTAGTTCTTCTCAGGCCCACCGAGGCTATCTTTGCACTAAACTGTACCATTTCCTATATTAGGTCATGTGGGAAAAGTGTTCCTAGACAAGAGCATTCCTTTTGCCTAATGTTCTTAAAACCTAAGGAGAAATGGTCTTCTCTTTTCTATTTCCTTCTCCCTACCCCCTGATCAGGCATCTTTTTTTTTTTCCGGTTAGAATGTGTTCCTACTTGAACTTGTGGCTAGTTTATGTGCCAATGATATCCATGACACTAAATTCAAACCAAGATTGACAGTGAAGTGTTTTACCAAGTAAGTTTTTATTCAGAAAAGAGGAATTATGCTGCAAACATTAAAGGAGAAAACTTGATAAATGAACAAAGTTCTGAGATGGTTAGGCCAACCAGAATGTAGGTAAGTGGTCAACTGAGATATTTCACCCTTTATTTCTCTTTTGCTGGAAATGTTAGAACACCACTTTTGGGTCATACAAATTTAGGACATCAAGCATATGCTTTTAATGGACAAGGCTTGAATTTGGATTTTTAAAATCTACACTACTTATGGTTTTACTTAGGCTTGCTTGCTAGAAAATAAATGATGGAAATCCTGATATAACAATTGTTTTGATGAATTAATTCATACTGCTAATGCTGCATTTAATACAATGAGATTTCTAAACAGGAGAAAAAAGTCACCATTATATTTGCCCTTGGATTTACCAGGCTAACATGATTCAAAAAACCATTTGTTCGTTTAGTAAATATATGTTGAAAGATAAACTCTCTGCTGGAGATATAAAAATGAAGGAATGTACTACTCAGCATTTGCTGCTGTGACAAAATACCTGAGACAATCACCTTAATAAAGAAAGAGGTTTATTTTGGGTTACACTTTCAAAGATTTCAGGCCATGGTCTCTTGGTCCTGTTGCCTTTGGCCTGTGGCAGCACAGTATATCATGGTGGGTACATGTAGCAAAGAAGGCCTATTCAACTCCTGACAGCCATGAATCAAAAAAAGAGAATAAAGGGCCAGGGCCCCAATACCCTCTTCAAGAACATGTCCCTAGTGACATAACTTCCTTCCATTAAGCCCCACCTCTTAAAGATTCTGCCACCTCCAAATAGTATGAAGCTGAGGACCAACCTTTTAACAACCTTTTTCCCCTTTGGGGAAAATTCTAGACCCAAACTATAGCAAGGATATACTATTGAACAAAAGAAACTTATAATTCATGGATTTGGACAAATAAGGAGAATTATTATACCAGATCTAAAGAGCCTGGACATATCAGTCACAAAGGAGGCCATGCTAAGTTGTCTGGCTGTCCTGTTATAGGTCTAACTTGGCTATGTCATGTCTTATCAACCCTCTGATAACACTGTCCAGACATCATGACCTCATAAGCAGATGACCCTCATGCTGTATGTCAGTTTCCTTAAATGAATGTTCATGTTTCAATAATTATGTTGTATTCTGTTATGTCTTCTCTTATGATCTTTGGAGTGAGGCACACCCAGAGGCAAGGGGAATAGTCTTTTCTGAAACCTGATGTTGTTTCCAGAAAGATGAGTCCTTAGACAGGGACTCAAAACTGAAGGAAAAGCCTCAGGCAGGTAAGAGAAATCTTAGCTTCTCCTTTGCCTTAAACCTTGGAAGCATCTGGACATCTGAAGCGTGAGGTTAGGAGGTAGATCTTAGAGGTCAGGAAGAAAAGCAAGAAATTCAGAAGAGGGATCCAAGAAAGATTTCTTCCTGGGTTCCACGAAATAGGAAAAGATAAGTGAGCTTCACCTGTTTTATAGGTGAGATTAACTTCATGGTTTTCCCTGCTTACTATCCTTCACAAACCTCCAGCCAGTGCTCATCAAAGGAGGGATAGCAAAATATGGTACATCCTGCATCAGACTCCTCCAAGGTACTGGGCAAATATGCAGATTCCAGAACTCTACCTGAGATCCACACCTGTGAGACAGAATGGGGAGGGAATTAGAATATGTATTTTACTAGTTCTCTTAAATTTGAGATCCCTGGGTCTTGTCATCAGTGAGGTCTTTTGTGAAGGTGTAATGTGGTCCAACTGCTTCTGATCACCAAGAAATGTGCCTTCCAGTATAACACTTGGAAATCCTAGATTATATTATCACTGGGACTGTTTCTCTTGATTTACTTCCAGTGCCTGACATAGTCAATGCTCAGTAAATATGAATAAATAAATGCTTGCTTCCTCAGATTTGCTACCAGATACAATGTGAGAGGTCAATTCAGCAGCCCAGGGATGGTGAAAGCATTTAGGAGAATGATGGACCAGGGAGAAAATGGAGGACTCATAGGGTGCTACTGGAAATCTAAAATGGTGTATTCAATTTGGAAAATACTTTGAAAATACTTCAAAATGTTCAATGTGAAGTTACTATATGACCCATCTGTTCTACTCCTGTGTATCTACCCAAGAAATATGAAAACACACATTGAGGATGAGAAAGAGGAAGAAATGCAGACTGAATTTAACAAAATCATATCATGTGCATATATAAATAAACCACAGAGATTTCATCTTTATATATAAGTAGAAAGAACCAATCAAAAATAAATGAGTGAAAGGAAGATCAGTAGAGTAGGAAGAAAAATGAGGGAGGGAAGAGGGGAAGAAGAGGGTGGGGAACAGGGACTGAAATGAAAGCCATCCCATGCACGTATAATTTTGTCAAGATGAACCCAGGTATTATGTATAAATATAATGCTCCAATAAAAAAAGAAAGAAAACAAAATACAAACTCACACAAAATCTTGTACACAAATGTTCATAGAGCCATCATTCATAATAGCCAAAAAAGTGAAAACACAAATCTTCATCAACTGATGAATGGATAAACAAAATGTGGTACATCCACATAATGGAATATTATTCAACCATAAAGAAGTATGAAGTACTGATACTTGCTACAACATGTATGAACCTTGAAAACAAATGCCAAGTGAAAAAGCCAAACACAAAGGCTACATATTGTATGACCTCATTAATATGAAATACCCAGAATAGAAAAATCTATAGAGACAGAATGCACATTAGTGGTTGCCAAGGACTAAAGGGAACACTAGCAAGGGGTGGCTGATAATGGGATACAGGACTTCTGGGGTGATGAAATTTTTCTAAAATTACATAGTGATGGTAGTTATAAAACTGTGAATACACAACAGTATGTAAATTTTATCTCAATAATGCTGTGTTTTTAAAAAATGGAAACTTTTGCTTGGATCTACTCCTAGCAGGAAAAAAAGTTGGTTTCTCATTCAGAACACCTACCTATATCTGCAGCATTACCCTTTGACAACAAAGTGCAGCTTTGGAACAACTTGGGTGACAAGTTGAGGTCATACTATGTTTATGTCCCCAAAGAGGGACATACTGTGTTTATGACTAGAGGTCATACTGTGTTTATGTCCCCAAACAGCTTAGAACACAAGTTGAGTCCCAATTATTATTTTTTTGAATTATGGATCTCTAAGGGAATTATTTTTTTTTCCAATGAAAATAGTCAATATTGTGAGTATCCAGCACAATTTCATGCAGCCCATAACTTAGTCTATTTTTACCGATGAAAATGATGAATTTCCCTAACGTTCTAAAATTGCTTTTGTTGAAAAGTAAAACAAAATAAAGCCTAAATTCATTTAGGACATTTATAGAAAGACTTGAATTATTTATAGATCTGCATCTACTTTGTATACAAAGAGCTTTTATATGAAGGCCAGTTGTTTTTTTTTCTTTATCATGGAACCTTTCCTGAATTCATGGCTCCGAGAAAATGCAGTTTAGTGATTAAATGTAGACCAAGCTCCCTTTATTTTTGTTGATGTTGTATGATGCTAAAATCCCCATTAACGTTTTCCCCCATCACTGATATCCACAGACTAATTCTTATCATTTCTCAAAGCAAATAAGGAATGGCTTGTGATCAAAACAATTTTGCAGAATAACAACCAGTTCAGAAAAAAAAGAACATTATTGCCATATAAGGGTGTAAGCATGAAAATAGTCATATAGGGGGAAGATTAAAGGTTTAATAGAATGGAAAAGAAAGGATACAGCAATGTCAATCTGATATCTGATTCTGAGTCTGAAAAGTGACACTGTGATAGAAGAGTTAGAAATTGCTCAGTTGCTTCTTATTGCATGTGGTCTAACAGCCTACAGACAGCTGAACAGTGGTTTCTGGATCTCTTGGTCATTTTCTAACTCGGTCTCCAGCCCCAGGAAACAGGGGCTGTTCTTTCTGAGAAGCCATCCCTCTCCCAATCAAAATGACCTTTTCTGGAATTCTACCATTAAACGTTCATACTTTTAAGTCTTT
Organism: Ictidomys tridecemlineatus; assembly: GCF_052094955.1. Taxonomy (NCBI): domain Eukaryota; kingdom Metazoa; phylum Chordata; class Mammalia; order Rodentia; family Sciuridae; genus Ictidomys; species Ictidomys tridecemlineatus. The sequence continues at coordinate 95,009,936 of NC_135493.1, read as the reverse complement.
AAGAGTTTTCCTATTTACCAGAATCCCCCATTAAATTGTAAATTGCCCTGACAGACTTAGTTTCTTCCTTCTCTCAATCAAATTGATGTTTGAGAAAGATAGTAGAATAAATCTAAAATATTTTCCTATGTACACCCATGAAAATACCTAAATGAATGCCACCATCATGTTCACCCACAAGAATGGGATCTTAATTAGAATAAGTTATATCTGTGCTTGTATAATTTTATCAAAATGGATTCCACTGTCATGTATAACTAAGAAGAACCAATAAAAAAGCCAGCCTCAGCAACTTAGCAAGGCCCTAAGCAATTTATCAAGACCCTGTGTTTAAATAAAATATGAAAAGTGCTGGGGATGTGACTCAGTGGTTAACCACCAACGAGTTCAATCCCCAGTACCAAAAGGAATCTAACTCTCTGCTCAGGTGCCTGCAGCTTAAAGTTCCACCATTGAAGCCAAGAAAACAAGTGTAGCATCTCTGTAAGTTTAAAGCAATTTATTAAGCAATGTCTGTCATTTCCAAAGACTATGTAAAAGGTGATTTAAAACCATATATTCAGGTCTTCCATAAACTTCTCCAGTTCATACCAAAGGCACAACAACTGAGACAGAAGTAGTTTTTAAGCCTAAACATTTTCTGAACTTTTCTTCTCTAGACTCTTCCTATATTTTCCTCATTCTGCTTCAATCTATCCCCTCTCCACCTTTGTCTGTATCTTTTCTTTCTTCTGGATGCTCCATTGATTATAACTCTTTTCTTACTTTCTTGCCAGTTTTTCTTCTAGTTGCTATCCCTCTCTGCTTCTTCTTTCTTTGGTTTGCTTGCTCTACTTTAAATAATATAATATGAAACAAATATACTCAGAAACCATTGTTTAATGAAGTTTGGAGTTTTTTTAAATTAACTTTTATGTTAGATATTGATTATTTCAGTTCAGGCAATTTTGGGATTCTTTTTAATAGTTGATATGCTAAGCATCTCTTTTCATTTATCAGAACCGTATTTTCTTTTAAGTCCTTGAACACCATTATAATAGCTATTTTAATCCTTGTTTGATAATTTCAAGATGTGGACTATCTTAGGTTGAATTTTCATTGATTTTTTTTCTCTTGAGAATGGTTCATATTTTCCTGGTTCTTTATATTTGAGTAATTTTAGATTGTATCCTGGACACTGGGAATATGAAGGGGACTATAGATTGTTACATTCTTCCAAAAAGCGTTTCTCTTTTTAAGCAGGCAAATACATTGGTTGGTCTCAAACTGCAACTTCTGTCTCTTAGATAGTGGTTCAAATCTTAGTATATAGTTCCTTTGTCTTCAACTGAGACACTGTGAGTCTTCCCTTTGCTTGAGGTTTGGGTGTCAAATGGGGATTTGGGGAAAGTATGTACCGAGAATTTAGAGTTGTCCATTCCTTTTAAGGATTTTTGCCTCATTTTCGAGTTAATGGCTGTGGTCCAGGTTGTCTCAAACTCCTCGAGTTGAAAGACTGGATTTTCTGTAGAAGTTTCAGCAGTCCCTTGCAGCATCAACTATAGTCTAACCTCAGACTAAAAGCTATAAAAATCAGAAGCTCATTCCATTTTTCCCTCTGCTTCCCAAGGCTGACTGCACTGTAGAATCTGCTTATTTTTGCTTACTCTCCAGAGCCTTCGGGAAGTTGTTTTTTGTACTTTGTTCAGAGTTTATAGCTGTTGTCTGTGGCAGAGTTAGTCTAGCAGGACCTCACTCAGCCATAGTTTCTTGATTTTTTAAAATGATGTGAATTCAACCTTACCTGCGGCTTTCTCTAAAAGAATGCTAATTTACAATTGCAGGTCAGAGTCTTTGATTGATTTTTCAGAGTGGGCCAATGACCTTCAATAGAGAGAGAGAGTTCTGTAGGCCAGTCATAGGGAAGGATGGCACATAAAATTTCATTTCAATTTATTCAACAAAATCTACTCTCTACCCACTGTGAGAAAACACTGGGTTGCCTATTATGGTTGTCTAGAGGGCATCCTTGCACTTTGTGGGAAGGGAGTAAAATTGACTGTCAAAAAGATTATGTGAGGGCCAGGCACTGGGGCCCACACCTGTAATCCCAGCGGCTTGGGAAGCTGAGGCAGGAGGATCACGAGTTAAGCCCAGCCACAGCAACTTAGTAAGGCCCTAAGCAACTCAGCGAGACCCTGTCTCTAAGTAAAATACAAAAAAAAAAAAAAAGTGCAGGGGGGGGGGTGCAGTGTGGGGAAAGATTATGTGCTCAAGACAAAAGGGAAAAAAAGATTTTAGCTTTAAGAAACATTGATTCTGTAACAGTTAATCATTTTGTAAATGCTCTCTTCTTTAACCCTCACAATTCTGCCAGGTGGATATTACTGTCCACTTGTTGTAGATGAGAAAAGTGAAACCCAAAGACTACATAGCTGGTGATTTTTATAGGTTTTTCATTAAAAAAAGGAGTTATTGCTAAAACAAATTAGGTTGGCATTTTACCATCTTCTCAATAATATTAATAGTAATAAAAATGATAATAATAATAATAATATCCAAGTGGCATTTTTCCTCTTAGCAAAGTGGGATTGTGACTCAGTACAGCTCCTGACTTTTGACTGACAAGGTTCTATAAATGCTAAGTATAGTTTTCTATTAAGATTGAAACCTATGAGAAAAAAGCCGTGGGCTGACCCATCTTCAAAGTGTCCATTTAAGATTATTTTCTGTCAGCTAGGTGGCTAATGGGCTGTGTTAGACAATGGATAGATATTGTATTCTGTCTGAAACCATAGAGTTGGAGAAAAAAGAGCAATTCCACATTTATTTGGCTTGTCTACTGCCCGGGAGCCCAAGCTGCAGAGAACATTTATTTCATTTTAACAAATGGATGGCACCTCCCTGTTTTAGGTTGGAAGAAAACCTCTGCTTTGGCCTCAGTGTGAACAGGGGCATTGGTGATGGAATATCCAGTGTGAGTCATTGTCCCCACACTGGGCAAAAATAGTGGAAGCATTCTGGGGAGATTCTAAAGGAAAATGTTCAGTTAATGGTAGGCTTATCTAATGCTGGATTTAAAAAAAATATATTGACTGCTTCATGTTTTACAGAGAGAACTTACAGACAATGGAAAGTAAGCCCCCTACTGAATTGAATAATGACTCTGGTAAGACATAAGAACACAAGAAGAGATGTTTAAAGCACAGTTGGAAGAAGAAAGTAATAAGGGCCAAGCAAGGCAACAGACAACAGCCTCAGCCTGTGGAAGTGCCATGGCCAGGAAGGAGGCCTGCATTTCTCCCCCCAGGCTTTGTACTGATTTAGTGATTAGTCATTGGACCTTGGGAAAGTCATTTCATCTCCACTGGGCCTCCACTTTCCTGTATGGCAAGGCAATTGTCTTGGGTTTCCTTCTAGATTTCCTTCTAGCTTTAACTTTTAAACACCTAAGAATCTTTCCACTTTCCCAACCAGGTCTTTTCCCACTCTATCCAAAAGTCAAGAATTCTATGGATGAAAAGTAAAATAGCATCAGAACATATGAGTTGCTTGAAACTTTCAAATTTGAATGGAAGCAAATTGAAATGAAAGTGAGACAAATACTATCTTTCTCACCTGAACTAGAACGTAGATGGCAGGTGACAAACGAATAGACTTTGGACTACTCTCTGACTGTAAACTTTCCTGCACTTTCATGTGAAACTAACAGTTCACTTTAAATATCTACAATGAGTTCTGACAGAGAAGAGCAGGCAGCTCAAATAATGAAGGTCAGCGACTAATGCCCAAATCCCACTGCTTTAGAATGTGCTCAAAGACAGCCTCAGATGCATGAAGAGGAACAAACACATTTGTCCCACCCATGACCCTGCCAGTAGCAGGCTGGGCCAGTGGTGGACATGACTGGAATCCAAAGGTCAAACAGACCCAGAGGAAAGGACACATGGTTTGGGGAGGTCTCAGTGTGACCTTGATGGAATAAACAGTTCAAGCTTAAAAGCCTAAAGTGCTGAGATCATGAATTGCTTTTGAACCATTATAGCTTTGAGATGCTTTGGGGGGTAAAGGAACTGTAAGTACCATAGAAAGGAGGTAAGGTTGTTTGTTTCATTGTTTCCTGAGGAAGTGGCTTTTTTCTTTTCAAAACATTTCTAGAAGCTCAACCTTTCCTGTCTCTAATTTCTGGTTTTCTAAGGGATAGATGAATCCTCTCCTGTAAAAATATTAATGACTGGGTCTTAAGTTATTGATAAAAGCATTGCTTATAATACACATGTCTTGAGATTAGGATGCTCAAGTAAGTAAGACAGGAAAAGAGACCAGTAAAACTTATGGTGGTTAATAAGTATGATATATCTGTGAACAACTGGAGCTTGAACCCCTAGAAGCCCTCTGAGAAACTGTGTAGAAAACTTGTATGAGTTTTCTATGGCTGCTATAACAAATAACCCCAAACTCTATGGGTTAAAACAAACGAGGTGTATTCTCTCCCAATTCTTGAGGCTGGAAATCTGAAATCAAGGTGTTAACAGGTTTGGTACCTTCTGGAAGCTCTGGGCAAGAATCCATTCCAAAACTCCCTTCTGGCTTCCGGTGGTTGCCAGTAAGCCCTGGTGTTCCTTGGCTGTTCATTAGTCTCTGCATTGTCTTCTCCTGTCTCTGCATTGTCTGGAATTCATATAAGAAAAGTGTCCTTCTCTTATAAGGACACTTGTCATTGGATTTAAGGCCTACCCTAATCCATGATAATCTCATCTCAAGATCCACAACTTAATTACTACTCCAAAGACCCTTTTTCCAAATAAGGTCATATCCATGGTTTCCAAGTAGATCTATCTCTTAGAGGGTCATCATTAGATCTACCATAGTACCCTTTAAAATCATCCCACTGAGGAAATTGATGTTTACAGTTTCTGATCCTCCATTGGTTAAAGACTGCAAATGAGGATATAAATCTCCAGGTCTTGGGACTGTCCTTGGTTGAGACTAAGCAGGTTCATTGGTACTAGTGAAATCCCTGAAACAGAGAATCAAAGAGACCCAGGTGCTTGAGGTGAGTAACAATCAGAGTCATAGTACATGTGCATAAGAACTGACTGACAATCCCTGCTGCAGGGGACTTGGTCTGGAGGGGCACATGAGTAAGGACATCAGTAATGACTATTAAAAGGCATAACTACATGAGGTATGGGTACAGACCATGTGAGAAACCTAGGGCAAGACTAAAGAAAGCAGGAAGAGGCGAAGACACTAACACCCTGATGTGACTTGTACACACAGGAATTGGTGAAACGTATACTTGAGGAAGTGGCCAGCTATTCTGGAAAAGCCATCCAAAGGGCCCAGGCAGTATCCACTGGGCAATGAAACCTTGTTCTACTTTCAGAACTTGACAGAGGTATCTCAGCAGTGATTTCTGAAGTTGACTAAATCCTTAAGGGTTGGAAGGATGAGTCTTAAACACCAACCATCAGTGAAGACCCCAGCCATTGTCCTGGGTGCACAGAGAGAGCTCTAGAAAATGAAAAAGAATAGCAAACAGCAACTAGGACATTAAGGTCCCAAGCAGATAACTTTGGGATTAAGATAGGGCTGGGGTCTCTGTGAGGGGAGGGGAAATAAGAAAACAACTAAGCAAAAATAACGGTGGAGGTCTGGGCAGGATTCCAATTCAGTTGGCTGATTTAAGTGTCTGGAAGATGAAGGAAGAATCAGTATGGTGACCTAGAATCTTCAAGGGCTAATCTGGGCACTTGGTCTGGTCAGCATCTAAAGCAGGTTGAGAATGAGATAGCAGGGCCTCCAGGATGACAGAATGCCAAGACCCACTAAATTGAAAGACATATTTTCTGCCTCTGTCAGGGCCTTTGTAGACCCAACTGACCTTTCTCTGCTGATGGATCTGGCAGTTAGGGGAAGCTAGAGAAGGAGGAGGAGGGTAGTATGTGAGGTAGCCCTGCACCCGCAGTGTCTAGACTAAATGGGTTTCCTTAATTTAACTGCTATTATTTTGACTTAAATTTTCCTCTGTAGTGTGTACAGAGAGTCACTATCTAATAGTTTCTTTTCATTTTCAGTTCCAATATAAGTATCCTAAAACTGCATTGTTTGTATCAGATACAATCAGTTTATTAATGGATGTAAAGCCAACAGCTGTAAGAAAGAAACTTCAACCTGCCTGGTAGCAAATTGTTACTTAATGTCCATAACAGGTATCTCTGATGAATACTAGATTTCTTTCTAAGTGAATTTAGAAAATCCAGGCTCCTTCTCTCTTGTGACTCTGACCATTTTCAACACATAACTTCCAAAGTCATTCATGTATATCAAGCTAGGATTTGGGGAAACCACTTAGAGAGTTGCTGTGGGAGGACTTTAGGAACCAGGCTTGGAAGTGGCAAGTATCACTTTACTCCTGGTCCATCAGTTAGAAATTAGTCTCATGGCCTTGCCTAACTGCAAGAGAACCTTGGAAATACAGTTGCATGGTGGAGAAAAAGAAAAAGTGAGATCTCTGAAAAGCTTTGCAGTTTCCATCCCTCCTCAATAGTGAGCTTTGGGCCTCTATACTAGTGCCCAGGCAGAAGAGAGAAGGGAAACCTGATTGAGTTTACCTGCAGATAGTTGAGCAGAATGGCTCATCTCTGCTCCATGTGGGATTGGCTAGGCTCACTCACAGGGCTGCATTATCTAGTGGGAGGCTGGAAAGTCCCAGGCAGCCTCACTTTCATGTCTAAAGCCCTCGTTCTAGCTGTGGACATGAACATCTCAGACTTCCCCCTCAAGGCCTCCCATTTGGGGGTAACTTTTCTCTCTAATTGGCTAACCTGGATTTATTTACATGGTAAGTCAAGGTAGCAAAAGCTTCCAGGCTTCTTAAAACCTTGGCTTGGAGCTGGCACAGTGTGTCTTTCTTCCTGAGTTCTGTTGAGCAAAGCAAGCCATAGGCCAGTCCAGATTCAAGGGGAAGAAAGATAGATTCTCTCTCCTAATGAGAAGAATGTGATTGTCTTAGAACATTTAGGAAACTATAACAAAAATAATGTAGCTTATCAGCAACATATATTTGTCACACTTCTGGAATCTGGGAAGTCCAGGATCAATGCATAGGCAGATTTGGCATCTTGTGAGGGCCAGTTCCTCATAGATGGTGTCTTCTTTCTGTGTCCTTACATGGTAAAAAGGGAGAATGAGCTCGTATTAGTCCATTTTTTCATTGCTATAAAAAAAATCCATACTTGAGGCTGAATATAAAGAAAGGAGACTTATTTAGATCACAGTTTGAGAGGCTAAAAGTTCAACATTGGGTAGCCCCTTTGGCTTGGCATTTGGCGAGGTCCTCATAATGAATTGAAAAGTGGTGGGAACACATGTAAGAGGGAGGATCATGTGGCGAGACAGGAAGCCAGAAAGTGTGGAGGGGTCAGTCTTGCTCTTTTATAACTATCCCTCTCATGGGAACTAACTAGAATTCCATCAGAACTATGTTAATTCATCCCAAGGGCAGTGCCCTCAATGACCCTATCACTTCCCACTAAGCTCCAGCTCCTAAAAGTTGCACCATTTCTTATATTGCCACACCGAGGACCAAGCTTCCAATTCATAAATCCATGGAAGAAACCTCACATCCAAACCATAGAAGAGCTCCCTTGGGCCTCTTTTATAAGGGCATTAATCCTATTCAACCTAATGACCTCCCAAAGGCCTCACGTCTTAATATTATTGCACTGGGGACCAGATTTCAACATATGAACTTGAGGAAGACAAAGGCATTCAGCTGATAGTAGCAGTCATGCATGTACAGGATGGAGGGAGTGTTGGCAGCCATATTTCAGTCAGAAGCAGCAAGCAATGAGACAGCATCCAGGCCCATTGGACAGCAGGCAGATGCCTTCACATATGGAAGAAGTGAGAGGGGAGACTGGCAGCAGGTGGCAGTGGTACAGCCATAAAGACTGGCATTACAGATATTACTTCAATCCCTAAGATGTCTGGTGGGGGAGGAGTCAGATTAGAGGCCTCAAGGTTGATTTAAGAGTCCCCATACATGTATCTATCCATGATTCCTAGGAGAATGGTTATAATAGCTTTGTATTAGTGAGTTTTCTGTTACTGCGACAAAATACCCGAGACAAACAACTTATAAGAAGGAAAAAAATTATTTTGGCTCACTGTTTCAGAGGTTTTAGTCCATGATTGGTTGGTTCCATTGTTTGAGGGCGAGTGCTGCAGCAGAACATCGTGGTGGGGAGAACATGGTGGAATAAAGCTTCATGGTGGTCAAGAGGCAAGAGAGATGGAGGGGCCAGAGTCCTAATATTTCCTTCAAGGGCATTTCCCCAGTGGCCTAACTCCCTGTCACATGGCTGCAACTCTTAAAAGTTCAACCTCTTTCCAATAGCATCACAGGCTGTTCACTTTTACACAAGTGCCTTTGGGTAGACATTTAATATCTAAACCATAACAAGTTTAGTTTGTTATCATCACTTGTGTATATTTCTGTGTCAGTCACTGCACTATAAGGTCTGTAAAGGTCAGGACAGTGTCTTAATCACTGATGTCTCCCTAGTGCTTAGCATAGGGCCTGTCACATAGTAGACATGTGACAAATGCTCATTGAACACACCATATGGGCTAGCCCACGGAGCTCAGCATGTTCTTAGTCATGCTGCCCCTTCAATGGCCTTGGCAAGGCCTAGAACAGGCCTAAAAAAGGACTTCACAGAGCTCTGTGGGCTCATGGCATTCTTACCACTTTCTCTTCTATCACACATAGGCACCAAGAAGAGGGCCACAATTCCAACTGACCAAAAGACCATGAGGATTTTTCCCATCATACACCACATCCCTACTATCTTGGCCACCACCAGTTGTCTGTCTGTTTAGGTTTCTCATCCTTAAGACCCTCTTCCCAAATGGCTCTGAATGTTCCCCTGATTGGCTCAGGCCCCCAACCACCTGGACCCCTCAGTTTTACCCTTTGGAATATGGGTTCTCATCTCTATAATTACTTATATCCTCAAACTTCTCTCTAACTTAAAGGGAAAAATATATGAAAATTAAAGGCTGGGCTCTTCCTGGAAAACTTTTATTGCTAAATAAGTAAGTGGATCTGCACAGAGTCTAGGCTCTGAGGTATACAATAAGAGAAATCGGGTAGATCTTTTAAAGCTCGGAGACTGAAAATGTTTCTGTCCCATATGAGAAAAGCAAAATCTCCTAGCATCACTGACTGAGTGGTGATAGCTGGGATCATTGGACAGACACACTCCCAGAAGGATGGGGATGATTTATTGTGTATAAGGTGACTTCCTGGGTATTATGCTGTCTAACTTCCCCTGTTCTGTATGCCACATGCCTGAGCTTGGATTATAGCACCCTGCCAGAACAGTATTTTTGTCATAGGGATAGGTGGCCAGGTCAGTTATTCACAGAATATTCCCTTCACCTTTTGCCTACATGAATTCTGTCCAAATCATAAGTACACTAGGTCTCCCCTTCAGCCCTCCCAAGGAGTGGTCTTTACCCACCACTCTTCAATTTCCAAACCTCACGAATCCCTGAGCCAGGAGGAGATAGAATTTTTTTTCCTTACCCCTCATTGCTCCTTGCAGATTTTGTCCCTCCTTCCTTCCTAAAGCACTGTGTTAGCTCATATTTTCTTCACTGTGACCAAGATACCTGAGAAGAATAACTTTCAGGAGGAAAAGTTTATTTTGGCTCACATTTTCAGAGATTTGATCCATGATTGGATGATTCCATTGCTCTGAGCCTAAGGTGAGTTAGCACACCATGGCAGAAGGACCTGGTAGACAGAAGCTGCTCCCCTCATGCAGCCAGGAAGCAGAGAGAGAAATGGAGAAAGGGGCTGCAGGGAAGATTCAGCCTTCCAGGGCAGGACCCCAGTGATCACCTCCTCTAGCAATGCCCCATCTACTTACAGTTACTACCCAGTCAGTCCATTCAAACTAGGATGGACTGATTAGATCGCAGCTCTTATAATTCACTTTACCTCTGAACATTCCTGCATTAGCACAGGAGATTTTGGGGGACACTTCATATTCAAACCATAATACACCCAGATCTTCAGATTCTTATAGACCATATTTTGTCTTTTTTCTTTTTGCTGATTCGAGTCATCTGAGAAGCTGACACCAAGACACATTTAGACATTCAAGATATGTATTGAGTAACCCACCTGGGTGTGGGTGGGGGGAAGACTAGAGATGGAACTAGAGAGGGTAGAGAGCATGAAAGCACCATGCAGATCTAACTGTTGTAGAACAACATGAGGGTTGAACAGGAAGTGTTACACACTTGTCCACATCTAAGAAAAGTTTTGGCAAAGCTGATGGCAAGTCCCCGAGTCAAAGGTACAGATCAGGAGACTCCCACAATTCCCACTGAAGCAAGTGCATTAGTGTCCCTGCTATGCTCACTCCCTGGATTGATTAATAGGTGGGGGTATGGCTTAAACTGGGTCATAGATTTCCAGGCACAGGAGCTGGATCTGTTGGTCCATTATGTTCCCAGCAGTCACAGGTCCAAGATGGCCATTCTCCTGGCTGTCATAGTCTCCTTGTTGCAATTATGTTTTACCTTCTGATTAGACCCCTCCCCACCACCAGCACTACGTTTCACTGAAGATTTTATTTCTAGGGTCCTTGTCTTTCTTCCTCACATTTCTTAGCTCTTGTTCATTTCAACATACACGTAGACAGCCCTTCCAACATTCTGCCTCTCATTTCCTTGACAAAGTGAGACTTCCTGTGGTCTGTATCACCCCAACTCAACCACCCATTGCCAAGGTCGCATTACCCAAAACTGCTCTATTTCCAAATCTTAGTTTCCAGCTACCCATATTATCACTTCTTATCATCCTAGTTTGCTCTATCTAGTGTTCCAACTCCAATGACTCTTGAGCCCCATTTGGTCCTCTAGTTCTTTTCCTGTACCAACTCTTTATTGCCCTTTACCTCCTTCACTTCCTCCCTTCCCTTTTCTAACTCAGCATCCACAGTCCATTCCCATACCCGCTGCCTGTGCACTGTCAACTCCTCATATGTTCTCTCCACTCCATTATTTTGCTTGCCATTGATAAGCAAGCTCAGCTTTGCCTACTTCCAACCTGCCACCTCTTCCATTTCACCTCCTAGGCAGCTAAAGGTGACCAGTGAAAACACTCAACCATTGCTGACTGGTCTCACTTGAAATTTACGACAACAGACCTCAAGTGGGACCTCGGTGCAGTCAGGCAATCCCTTCCCATTTGCCAGCTCAATTTGTCCTCCTCTCTCTCTCTCTGAGATGACAATTTCATAGTTTTTCCACTTTTCTCAAGCCTCAAGCAATTCCTCCCTTTCCTCCTTCTCAGCTGATGAACTTTTTTTTTCTTATTTCCCAGAGACAGAAGCAATCAGAAGAGAACTTTCTTCCTTTCTACCATGTCATTTACTTACCTGCCCACATCTATGGCTGCCAACTTTACCTTTGCTCTTAATAAAAATGAATAGACTTTTTGATCTCTTAGTCAAGTCTGGCCTCTCTGAGTGTGAGGTGGATCCCACCCCTGGTTGCTCATTAAAGGTTTTTATCCTGCAATGATCTCCCCTATCTTCTGCTTCTTCCATATTTCTCACTCCACTGGATCATTTCTTTCATTAAGAGAATAATCTGCCATTAAAAGAACACATAAAAATCTCCCTGGTGAACACATCTCTCCAACTACCACACATCACGTTCCTCCCTTTATGGGAAAACTTCTTTTGTCTAGACCTATGATTACCTGACTCCTGAACCCCCTCCAGTCCAGTGTTAGGAAACAAGGACCATTTTTCTAGCCCTACTGTTGATTTGCAATATATATTTCCCAATGCTGGGGAACTTTCCTGCCTCCAGTGTTCTGAGTAGGTCATCCCAACCCCAGGGTTCTCTTTCTGGTTTTCTGGGGAGGAAATCCCTAGACTCAAGCATATGTTTGGTTTTGCATTGACATAGGCCCTTTGTGTACCTGACATATGGATTTGATGGAGCTTAGGCTTACCTGGAGAAGTCATTCTGAGTTCTCATCATACCCTGAACATTCCTGTGATCCAGTATCTGAAGCCTTACCTTCCATTCCATTGATACAAAAAACCATGTCTTATTGAAGTTTCTCTCCTCTGAGGTCCCCTCTTCATTCACAGTCCCAGGACATGGTTATTACCCCACCCAAAGATGAATGCTGATGACACTGGTACCTGGGACAAGCATTGATGCAGGCCACTTTGACTTCTCTATTAAAAGTCAGGAGGGCTCTCTTTTGAGAGTTGTCTTGCCAACTGTGGAAACTAGAAAAATAAATACATAAAGCCAGGTGTGGTGGTGCATGCCTGTAATCCCAGCAGCTGGGGAGGCTGAAACAGGAGAATCCCAAGTTCAAAACCAGCCTCAGCAACTCAGCAAGGCCCTAAGCCACTTAGTGAGACCTGTCTCAAAATAAAATTAAAATGGGCTGGTGATGTGGCTCAGTGGTTAAGCACCCCTGGGTTCAATCCCAAACACCAAAAAAAAAAAACCCATAAGAAATAGCAAATCAATTAATAAATATTTGTTAACCACCTGCTCTGTGTTAGGTGTATGTTTAGAGCAGTAAGCAAAAGAAGCAAAATTATGTCCATATGGATCTTACACTCTGCCATGTAGCTTATTTACTATCTATAGAAACCTATATTATGATTTTCTAAAAAAAAAGAAAAAGAAAGAAAGCAACTCAAATTAAGTGACAGAAAACATGTCCTATGATCAGGTCCCCTCCCCTCAGAGTTTAAAACAGCCTTCACATTTGTGTATCTATTATTGCCCCTCAAAAGGTAAGACCTATTTATTAATCGGCAAGTGTGGGTCATGACTATCAGATCTATTCAGTCTTACACTTGATATTCAACAGCTAATTTTTGAGACATAGAGCCATTATCATTAGCTCCACATCACCACTAAGGAATTTCTGGTTCAGAGACATTAAGCAAGTTTTCTAAGGTCAATCAGCTATCAGGTGGATGAGTTGGATCTTGAGGTTCAGATTTCTACACTCAGATTGGATGGTATTATATGGTATATAGTCCATAAAGATTATTGTTTATCAGATACCCAGTAAAAAGAACGTGAGCATCTAAAGCTTCTTTCTGTAGCTGTATGTCTTATACAGAGGTACTTTTTGGCCTTGTGGTGACCACATAGAGTAGTAGAGTCCATATCTGCCCATATTTGCTCTCTTAAACTCAAAGATGGCCACACCCAGTTACCTGTACCCCCAAGTACTAGGAGATAAGATACATGCTATTGTTCTTTAAATTTGAACTAAATAGTCATCCATATTTACTTTATTTTCAATTTCTAATCATGTATAGATTTGTTATTCAATGTCCATCATCTCTAGCAATTAGAGAAATGGAAATCAAAACTACTCTAAGATTTCATCTCACTCCAGTCAGAATGGCAGCTATTATGCATACAAACAACAATAAGTGTTGGCAAGGATGTGGGGGAAAAGGTACACTCATACACTACTGGTGGGATTGCAAATCGGTGCAGCCAATATGGAAAGCAGTATGGAGATTCCTTGGAAATCTGGGAATGGAACCACCATTTGACCCAGCTATCCCTCTCCTCAGCCTATACCCAAAGGACTTAAAAACAGCATACTACAGGGACACAGCCACATCAATGTTTATAGCAGCACAATTCACAATAGCTAAACTGTGGAGCCAACCTAGATGCCCTTCAGTAGATGAACGGATAAAGAAAATGTGGTACATGTACACAATGGAATATTACTCAGCAATAAAAGAGAATAAAATCATGGCATTTGCAGGTAAATGGATGGAGTTAGATAAGATAATGCTAAGTGAAGTTAGCCAATCCCAAAAAAACAAATGCCGAATGTTTTCTCTGATATAAGGAGGCTGATTCATAGTGCGGTAGGGAGAGGGATTAGATTAATTCTAGATAGGGAACAGGGGTGGGAGGGGAAGGGAGGGGGCAGGGGGTTAGCAAGGATGGTGGAATGAGATGGACATGTATTAAGAAGTACATGCATGAAGGTATGAATTGGTATGAACATACTTTATATACAACCAGAGATATGAAAAATTGTGCTGTATATGTGTAATAAGAATTGTAATGCATTTAGCTGTCATTTATTTTTTAAAAATCAATTAAAATTTTAAAAAATGAAAAAAACCCCAAAAGAGTCAAAAGCAAGGTCTTAAAGACATGTTTGAATACCCTGATTTCATAGTAGCATTAGTTGAAAGGGGAAGTAACCCAAGTGTCCATCTACAGAGGAATAGTTAAGCAAAATATGGTACATACAAACAATAGAGTGCTATTTGGCTTGGGAAAAAAAAAGTGAGGCTCTGGTAGTATTTACTAAGAGACTCTTGGCAGTTGCTATTTCTAGGCATTGCAAAGATAATACAGTACATACTTCATTTTTAACCGTGCTAGGTTCAGATTGCAATTCTAAGATGAATATAATATATATTACCAATATGTAGCCTCTACATAACTATTCCAGCAAGAGGTAAATATCCTTACTCTTCAGGACCTTCCAATACCCAATGCAGAAATAGTAACCTCTAGGGGGAGCTAAAGACTTCTCTCTTCTCCATCTGGGGTAGACAAGAACTGGAGATGAGTCAAGGGCAAAGACATTATTGGGCCCAGGTGTGGGCAGGTGACTTTTGATTGTGCCTAACTTGGAAGTTAGAGAGTTCTGTGTGTGCATAATGGGGGTCTATTTGACCTTTTAGAATGCAATCATTTGAGAATTCTTCCCCCATATTGCTCATGTCATAGCAGGGGCCCTTCCCACACCTTAGGAACCCTGGAAAGAGCTGAGTGGGCAGATGAATCATGGATGTACGTTACTCTGGTCCTTAGGCCAGGGCAGTAAGAAATCCTGTGGCTTTCCACCTACCAGACCTGCTCTCCAGATTCAGTGATTCCACACAGGAAGTGTATAAGGGTTGGGGTCAAATCCATATAGAATTAAGTAGAGACTTTGCCTGAAAGTCTCTCTGCTGGGCTCTTGGAGGAGCCTAGTAGGGCTGTCTATGGCCATAGTGGGCTAATTTTATGGACTTAGGGATCAGGAGGTCTGATTTGCCCTTCACTAGTAACACAACACAAACTAACACAGCAATCCAATTTATAGTATAGAAATGTGTCCTGAGAAAATATGTATGATAGAAACGGAAATACAATACTGTGTTTATGCAAATGAGTCATAAAAATTATATATTGAGGAAAGTTTCAAGTAAAGCATTACCAAACAAAGCAGAAATAGAGTTAATTCCACAAAATTAATGTATGTGGCAGGGAATCATGTTGCCAGCCCTGCCCTAGAGCTCAAGGGACTGAAGCTTATGATCTTCCACTGAAAGATCTCCACCAGTTCAGCATATCTTCAGGGAAGAGTCTCACTTAGTGGAAGGAAGAGCCTTCCAGGGGAGAAACAGAAATCCAGGAACAGAAATCCTTTAGCTTCTCTGGCCTCTATCTTGGAATCCCCTCAAAACAGATGCTGAGATGAGGATTTGGGTACAGATTAGTTATTTGTGAGGTGATTTCAAGAAGCACAGATGAGGGAATGGGGCAGGTGATGTAGGGAAGCTCAATGCACGATAATGAGCACATTTGCCTTTGAGGACCACTGGGATTTGATCCTGTGCTCGGCCCAGTGAAACGACATGTAGGTCACACCTGAGAATCAGCCCCCTGGAGGACAGAAAGGCTGGGGTATTTATGCACCAATTGCCCTTTTCTACTCATGCCGGGCTACCCCTCACCTTGGGAATCAGTTTACCTGCATTTCTGGATGGCACTCATGGCTGTGAAGAGTCATCTCAGGAGACAAGGGCAAGCTCTAGAGGTGGGAAGCCATCAGTGTGCCAAAGTTCATTCAAGACTTCAGGTGACTCAGAAATGCTGAGCATAAGCCTCAGTCCCTTGAGCTGTAGGGCAGGGCTGGCAACATGAAGGAACACAAGAGAAGGCATCAATAGCATCCTCATATCAAAATTGAGACTACTGTAGATGACCTTCAAGGGTGCTCCCAGGTCTCATGCTCAATGGTTCTCTGATATATGGAGTGGCCTGCACCATGAGTTTTCTATTCTTGGTGGTAGTGAGTTGCCCATCTGCGGAAGTAACTAGTATAGTTTATTCAACAAAATGAAGTAACTAAGCAGATGCTTGCTAACCCCTTGGAAAGAATGTTGTAGCAGCAGATATGCGATTGGAATGAGAGACTTTTAACATATTGTGTTAGGTGGAGTTCTTTGGAAACAGACACTGAAGCAAGAATTCTGATGAAAGTGATTTATTGAGGAAATGCTTCCTGGGGAGGGCAGTGAGGGAGGAGGAGAAAGAGGAACTTAGAAGAGAAGGAAGCCAAGGAGGGATTCCACGTTAGTCAAAGGCCCAGCTTCAACCTGATCCCACAAGGGAGCTCTGGAGTGTAAGTGACACCTCAGATTCTATGAGGACTCCAGGAAAGTAAGCAGGTTTTTATATTCCCCCATCCTCAGTCATTGACTAAGGCTCACCCCAGGGAAACGTAAAATTCCAGGCATTTCCCACTCTGCACAAATATGGACAGAGTGGTTCCAATTGCCTGAGAACAGTAAAAGGGATCCAAGGGAACACAGCCAGTGTCTGCTACCGTTACTAGGAGGATGGCAGTCACGGTTGTGTGGGTGTTTTCTCTGTTCGGATACAGATTTACAAGGATGAGCCGCCAAAAGTCCTGTCCTTGGCCCATTCTAATGCAGTTGACACACAGGAGAATTAGCACAATAGAGCTTGAACTCCCAGAACCCCATGTTGCTAAAGAGAACAACACAGGGAGTTTTTTATGGGATGGAAATTTCAGTTTGGATGGTATAGCAAGAATGACCACAGAGCCTCATGCAAACTCTGGAATCGTTTCAAACTGAAGTAGATCTAGGACTAAAGACAGTAAAAATATTTCTGAAATGAAGGGCTAAATCTAGCTATGCAGAGGCACAGCACAATGCCATCATAAAAAATCCACTTTTGTCCATGCCACAGCCCTGAACCTCCCGTGCACTAGATCAGAGACCCTGATAAATCTGGGCTGCTAGAAATGCCAACCAGCTCATATGTTTTCAGTGAGCAATGACAGGGAGCCAAATTGCTTTATTCCGATTAGGGAAGGGCCTCTGACTGTAAAATATACTGTGTGAAAAAAAATATTGAGTTTTAGTTCGCTGACACATCAATTTAAGAGAGTTATGGCTCTCACATGGAGGCCAAGCAGGTACCTCCCCACATGTATGTGCAATAAAAATTAATTGTGGCCTTTTATATAGGGCACTGTTCTCACTTGTGGGATCAGAGAGTGACCTGAGTGTCACCTCCAGTGGCAAGTCACAACATAGAAAGTGTTGGCTCTTTTCTTGGAAACCACAGAGGGAAACCAACACCCAAATCCACGAACAAGCTTCATGTATAACTTTCTGAATTTGGAAAAAAAAGAGATATGCAGCCATGTTATCTTCATACTTTTTCCTAAAGAAGTTTTTACCCATGTTTTCTGGGAACAATGTATGTGTGCAATCAGGGTCCAGACAGGAAAACAGAAACTTCTCCAAGTCTTTCAAATGAATGCAGGAAATTGGTTACACAGGAAATGGAAGAGAGAAAAAGCCAAACAAAGAATGATGAGGCCATCTGGAGATTAGCGACAGCCAGAAGCTGCTCCCACCTTGAAGGCTCAAGGGACATAAGAAAGGAGTGGCTCTATGGAGCTCAGAGGCTAGAGCCATGCATTGGGAGCTTGAACCATGATGGGAGTTTCCCAGAGGGAGCTGTGGCCACAGAAGAAAGGACTGTCTCTGCTGGAGCATCTCTCTGCTGTCAGAGATGCTACAGGAAGCACAGAGTGAGGGGATCAATATACCCTCGATTCTCCTTTCCTCCAGCCCTCCAATTTTCCACCAAAGCTTCTCATTGGCCAAGCTGAGCAGGAGGACAAAGGGCAAGGGAGTCTGGGAAATGTAGTTTTCTGTGATATAAGGCACATCTGTGAAAGGGTGGAGAACGCATCTAAAAGCAGAAGGACAGGCAGTTGGCAGTCATGGTGGGGGTGTAAATCCCCTTTGTTAGGTTGCATCCAAATTTGGCAAGTCTATAAGACTACTGACTATATGATTTAGAGAGAGAGGTGTTGGCCTTCAGGTGGATTGTAGACACATTACAAGGAGAACATTTTTAATAGAACTCAGAATAGCAGTGAACCCACTTCTTGAACTTATACCCTCTTGGTTGCTGATGCCAAGATAGTAGGCTTATGTCTTTAGGTGAAAATGAGCTCCATAAGAACAAAGAATTCCAACTCTTCTTCCAAAAGTTCATGGCAGGGTAGAGAAATGAGTCAGGAAAAAAAGAAAGAAAGAAAGAAAGAAAAGAGACAAAGCGGTGACATGCCAGGGCTGGTTTCCCAGTGGGCAGGGGAGAGCAAAGACCCTGACTGTATTGGTGTAATGGAACCAAAATCAGAGGCTTTTAGTACACTTCCTTTTAGATGTCTGAGACGAGCCCACTTTACTGGGGGCCCAGCACCATTATAGAGGTGTCAAAGCAAGAGATAATGGGGGGACATCACATGGTTAGGCAGAGAGACATAGGAATGATTCACATGTTTCTGATTCCCCTAATGTGGCACAAGAGGTAGGTGGATTGAGGGAAATAGCCAGATGTTGGGCCTCCACGGAGGACAAAGCAACTCCACAGCAGTAACTCAGGGGAGGAGGAGGAAAGGGTTACAGCAGAAGTCAGAGGCAGATGGAGTGTGGAACTGAGGACTGAGAGGGTCTCTAGCACCAGTGAGAAGGAGCGTGGTATGAGACAAATGTTTTTGTTCCAAATGGAAGTAAAACCAGAAAGATCTCTTGCCCTTTGTACCATGTGAAGACATACCAAGGACAGCCATGTAGGAACTGGCCCTTATCAGATGTTGAATTTGCTGGTAACTTGACCTTGAACTTTCTAGCCTCCAGAACCATGAAAAATACACTTCTGTTGTTTCTAAGCCAAAACATCTAAGTATTATATTACAGCAACCTTAAAGGACTAAGATAGGAGTCAAGGTCAGGAAAGCCAAAGCAGGGCCCCCATGCCCTGTCCATACAAGGAGATCAGAGATTAGTTTTACCTGCCACAGGCTTTAGCTGCAAATGTCAGGACAAGATAATAGATGTCCCCACACTGGTCAACAATTCTGTGGAGCAGAAATCTTTCCTAGGAAGCATATAAGCTATCCGGGAGTTGCCTTCTTGACCCAGTGTGCTGAAAGAAGACCATAGACATAAAAAATATACTATGATGCCACCCGAAAAGGGGATATCATAATGTCCCAACCTGGATTCCAGTTCTCAAAACCTGGCTAGCAGGGGAATGCTAGTGAGTGGAGAAAGCACATGTTTTGGCATCATGTAGAATTGGCTTGTTTTCTGGCTCTACCAGTGTCTGGCTGTGGAAACTTGTGCAAGTTCCTAACTTCTCAGCACAGATTGACTTTCTGCACAAGTAGATGACTGCCCCTACTTACCAGTTGTTGAGAAAAGTAGAGCTAATGTATAGCTATCTCAACCTAGTGTTGGGCACTCAGTGAGGTCACTATGATAGGTGATTATTATTATTTTCAATAATAGCAGTAACAAATACAGTCTGTGTGGTAGAGCTTGGTTGGCTGTTCTCCAGATTGCTTCACTTTCCTTCCAATTTGGAGTGATCATGAGACTGAATTGGGGCCAATGAGATTTGAATGAAAGTAAAGAACTCTGACTAGGCCTTGCTCAGCAACACCTGCACTCTCACTGTTTGGTTATTTGTTGGCCACTTGTGGAGGGTAAAGTGGAAGGTTCTGAGACCCTAAGGAATGCTGGAAACATAAGATGGAGGGACCCTGGATTCCTGAGCCACTATTTATGGGACAGCTTCCTGACTGGGAGAACTCACATTGGACTGCTTCATGGATGAGAAATACATTTTACTGTCTTAAGGTACTGAAATTTAGTGATTGTTTTTAAGGCAGCAAACCTGCTACCTAAGACTGGCTATCTCCCCACTCAACCTCCCCACCCTCCATCTGCCTTAGAGTTATTATGACAATAAGCAGGGAAATGCTTGAGAGGGTGCTTTAAAATCTTAAAAGCAATCTAAAAATGTAAAGTATTGTTAAAGATGAAATAAGCTTCTTCCAGCCTGCAAAGCATACTGCTAAGGACTAAATGTCTGTGTCTTCTCAAAATTCACATCTCAAAATCTAATCTCCAGTGATTTTTTGTTTCATTGTTTTTGGTACCAGAATTGAGCTGAAGGGGTCCTGAGCCACATCCCACATCCCACAGCCCTTTTTGTTTATTTATTTATTTATTTATTTATTTATTTATTTATTTATGTGTTTGTTTTACTTTTGAGGCAGGATCTCACTAGGTTGCTTAGGACCTCCTGGCTAAGTTGCTGAGGCTGGTTTTAAACTTGAGATCCTCTTGCCTCAGCCTCCTGAGTTGCTGGGGTGACAGGCGTGCACCACTGCACTCTCCAATGTTTGGAAGGGGCCATTTAATGGGTAATTAGATCACAAGGATGAAACTCTTAGGAATTGGATTAGTGCCCTCATGAGAAAAGTGCTCAAGAGCTTTCTTGTTCTCTTACCATCAAGTGAGAATGCAAGGATGAGATGATTGTCTGCACCTTGGAAGTGAACCTGTCCCAGAATGTGAACATATTGACATCTTGAACTCAGACTTCACAGCTTCCAGAATTGTGAGAAATAGATTTCTGTTGTTTATAAACCACCTGGTCTATGGCTCGTTGTTATAACAACCCAAACTAACACACATACCCATTGCCTTACTCTTCCTATTGGTAGTGCAACTACATTATTCTGAGTTCTGTGTGCCCTCATATTTATGTCCTTGAATTTGCTTCCCCCTTGGGAGGAGAGAGTTGAGGATGGGAAAGAGGGATACCAGATCCCTCTACCACAGTCTTGAAGGTATCTCAGGGTCTCTATGCCCTGTTCTCCTCACCCAAATTCAGCCACTGGCATCCCCTCAACCTCTGGTCCTGGAAATGTCTGCCAGTTGAAGCATTTCAGGGGATCCAGGCTCTATCAGGGACATAAACAGCTCTTGGGACCTTCAGTTTCTGTAAGAGGAAGTAGCCACACTACCCTATCACCAGTACTCCAACTTTGTCTCTCACACAATGAATAATATAGTAGACAGCTTACAGTGGGTGTAGCCAGTGGCCTAGGTGGTAATTTAAGGCACCTGGAAGGGCCTCCCAATATTCTCTAGAAGCATTTCCCTTGCCTATTTTGTTAAGGCCTGTTATATGAATATGAAAACACCTTTGTGGTGGGTAACAGAGGTGAAGCATTAGGCTGGCATTAGGTGCTAACACTGTAGAATGAATCTCTGTGGCTCAGACCTCTTCCCTCTGTGCCTAGGGGCTGGGAGCAAGAAGTTTAGAAGGAGCAGAGGCACAGGAGTCCATTTGGAGCAAATGTCACGGGCCTGGAAGGCAGGGCCAGGAGGGAGACTACAATAAGGACACAGAAAATGAGAAAGGAAGTTTCCATGGAACGAGACAGAATAAAGGAGAAGGTGGGAGGGAAGGAAGCCAAATGAGGCCTGCTTTCCCCAGGAGCAGCCTTAACTACCACGACCTACAGCAGACTGCATCTTTAATAAAAAGAACAAACATCTAGTGCTCTCTGTGTGCCAGGCATTGATCTAAGTGCTTTGTGTCCGCAAAATGATCTTGGGGTGGGGGAGAGTGAGTGCTATTATTATCCCCTCGAAATGTGTTGAACAATATCACTTGCCCAAGGTCATATAGCTAATAGTGGCAGAGCTGGGATTTGAACCCAGGAAGACTCACTCTGGAGGCTGTTCTCTTAACCACTAAATTATATTTCTTCTCAAGTTAATACAATTGAATCTAACAAACACTTTGAGGGGAACTTTGTATGAAGTACTGCAGAAATGAGAAAGATAGATGAGAGATACCATTTTTACTCTTCCTCAAGGAATTTCCACTATAATGAAGACCAGGCAGGCAGGTAGCATCCATGAAATTGGTTCTCAGAAAGAGTGACTGCAGGCATCTGGCTCAGATTGGGGATTGGACTCCTGTCCTGGATGAGCAAGCACAAGGAGGACACAAGGCCTTGTGGGGATGAGGGTGAGAACCTGGGGATAGGATGAGTTATTGACACTGGAATTCAGAGCAAGAAAAAAAAAAAAACTGGAAAGCATTGTATCATTCCAGAAAGATTTTTTAGCTGCATCTAAGAGAAAACCTAACATTGACTTGATTTTCTTTAATTTACCCACCCTGCATCCCTGAATCCCTCTAGCCAAGTCATCAAGCCCTTGCCTACACATTCCAGAATCATCATTGAGGACAGAAGTTTTCAATCACCCTTGGCTTCTGTTTGCCAGTCTAACATGTCTTGATCTAAAGCCAATGCCCAACATTCTTTAGCCTGATCAGAAAATAGAAGAGTAGGGGGTTGGGGTCTCCTGACACTGACCTGTAGGCTTCAGGGTTGAACATCTGGTGGTAGCTACCCCACAGCTCTTGTTCTTGAATTCCCACACCCAGGCCCTGCTTTGAATGGGGCACTCTTTGTTGTCTGCCCAATGCCCATCCCCCCTTTCTCCTCACTAACAGAAATTCAATTTGGTTTAGGAACAATACGTCATCCCCAGGAATTGGATCATGATTTGTCTAAGCCAATTATGACAATTTTCTTCTCCATTTCCCCAGCCTCCTGGGAAGCTGGGAATGTCACATGACCCACAATTCATTTTGGCCAATAAGAGGTAAGGGGAGACTGTGGAGGAGGTTGGGGGTGGGGTGGGTATGGTCTGGGACAGTTCTTCTATCTAAGTTTAGGCAAAGCTGGCATGGCTGTCCCCCCACCTTCTCATGGTTTAAATATTAACTTCAGTTGTCCCCCCTCCCTTGTTTAGAGCTTCACATCCAGGTATTTAAACTTTAACAAAAATCATTTTTCCTCCCAAACTGTCCTTTCCAAAGGTTGATAATCCCATGATCTTACCTATATACATCAGTCACCCTGGCAAAGCTGAGGGCCATTCCCCACTGCCCCACCTCCCATCAATCACCAAGTCTCATGCATTTGACCTCTTGACAGTCTCTTGAATCAGATCCCTTTCCATCACCAGTGCTACTGCCTTAGTTCAGACATTCCTCCCACCTCACCTTGATTGCTGCAACAGTCTACTGACTGCTATCTGCCCCTCTGAACTCTCCAATCAGTCCTCCAAAAGTGAGCTGGAGCTTCATTTCTAAAATGCAAATCTGATCAGGTCATTTCTCTGCATAAAACCCTTCAGTTGCTTCCCAGGCTTTAGCTTAGGTCCCGTCATATCTGCCTTCTAGCAGCCCCTTTGGATCATGGTTCCTACATACTTACATCCACCATCCCCTATCATCCAAGTGCAATGGTACATTTGGAATTGTCTCAGCTCTTTCATGCTATTCCCTCTGCCTCGATTTGTACTTCCCTCCAATTCCTCTTGGATAAATCCTATTTGACCTTTAAAATGCAGATCCATTTGTCACTGCTTTTCCCAAGAAGCTTTCCTCAGCTCCTCTCTTCCTCTGACTACTGTAGATGTCCTCTTTTCTGTGTCTTCATCTACATTATCACCTTACTCTTGGACCTGTACCTTCTAGCTGTTTTTTTTCATTTCAATGTACTCACGTGTTTACTGAAGTTCATCATTCACCATTGCTTTTCGCCTCCTACAATTTCCTTCTGGGTTTCCTTTCTGAAGTAAATCCTCTAGGAATACTATCAGTTAGGATCATAAGTGTAAAATTCTCTCTGACTTTGCTTAAAAGTGTCTATATTTATTTTACCCTCACTTTCTTTTTACTTTCTGTTACGAAAATCCAAGTAGAAAGAATAGTAAGAAAAATAATATAGCAAACATGCATATTCTCCATCTGGATTGAAAAATCGGTAATGTATGCCATATTTGCTTCATCTATTTTTTTCTAATGTATTTTAAAATAGATTAAGGCATCCTCACATTTGATCCTATGCAGAATATTTTTCTTTTGCCCCATCCCTTCTTCTATTCCACTCTTTTTTTTTGAGAAACTGACATCTCTGGTCTCCAACTCCACAATCCCCTGCCACTTGGCTTTCTGATGGGTTGGGCCAATAAAAGGATCCAATAGAAGATCAAGAGGTGGACTATGGGGTTGACAATGGTTGGGTTTTTCCACTGAAATCCACAACTTTTGTTAGGAGACATTCTATAGCTGTAGACACTGCTCTTTTTCCAGATCCTGGTAACTGCGTCTTTCTCTGTCCCTTAAGTCCCATGATTGGGAACCCCTATAGCATTGAGGGGCTTCAATATATTTTATTGGTTTTTCTACATCCTGACTATGCTCTGTAAATAGTCCCTTTATTAAATCTTCCTATATTATCTCACTTGATCCTCACCAATACACATTCCCAAGTACAGTCACACACTGCATAACAACATTGTGGTCAACAACAAACCACCTACACAATGATCCCATAAGACTATAATGGAGCTGAAAATCTTCTATCACCTAGTGACATCTTAGTCATCATAATGTCATCATGCTATGCATTACTCATGTGTTTGTGGTGATGCTGGTGTAAACAAACTTACTGTGCTGTCAAAGAAAAGGATGGCACATTACAATTGTGTTCAGTACATCATACTTGATGACAAAGTATAATTACGTTACTGGCATATTTATTTACTACATTATTCTTTTATCATTCGGGTATATTCCTTCTCCTTATAAAAAGTTTGTTGCTAGGCACAGTGATTCACATCTGCAATCCCAATGGCTAGGGAGGCTGAGGCAGGAGAATCGTGAGTTCAAAGCCAGCCTCAGCAACTTAGAGAGGCACTAAGCAACTCAGGGAGACCCTGTCTCTAAATAAAATATAAATAGGGCTAAGGATGTTGCTCAGTGGTTAAGCACCCCTGGATTGAATCCCTGGTACTAAAATAAAATAAAAAATAATAAGTTTGCTGTAAACATACTGTATGTCATGTTACCCTGGCAGCAACCTCATATGTTTTATGGTTACTGAGTATCTTAACTGCATCACAAGGCAACATACCTGGGCTGAGGCTGTAGCTCACTGGAAGAGCGCTTGCTTAGCATATGTGAGGCACTGGGTTCAATCGTTAGTACTATATACAAATAAAATAAAGGCATTCTGTCCATCTACAACTACAAAAATATTTTTAAAAGGCCATATACCCCAAGTGATTGACCTCTATCATCCAGGTTTGTGCAAGTACACTCTCTGATGACAAAATCACCTAACTATGTATTTTTCAGAGAATGTAGCCCCATCATGAAGTTACACATGACTGTACTGCAATATACATCTCTTTTTAAAAAGACTTTTAAATATGGACACAAAGCCATTATCACATAAGATAAAGAAAATTAAGAGTAATTCCTTAATATCACCTAGCATCCATTCCATATTCAATTTTCTTCAATGGCTCCAAATATATCTTTTACAGCTCACTTGTTCAAATCAGAACTCAACCAAGGACCACATACTGCTTTGGATTGCTATGTCTTTTAAATCACTCATAATTCAGAACAGCCACCCCCCTTTCCTTTCTTTTCAAGTTAAACATATTTTACAAGAATACTTCATAGGTGATGCTGTCTATTTCATATTACATTCAGGCTTTTATGGTTTGGGGGATTCCTGTGCCATACATACAGTGTAAATTCAGATTCCACAAGGCTTTGAATTCGTATAGAGGCTTTTTAATTACACCTAGAGCTATGGGAAAGGAGAAGAGGATACATCCCACTATGTTGGGCTGATGGCTACTTTGTTCACCATCTTTTGCTATCCTTGTGAAGTGTGTTTGTCTTCCATTACTGTAATGAATGCCTGAGATAATCAACTTATAGGGAGGAAAGGTTTGTTTGGGCTCAGTTTTAGAGGTTTCTGTCTATGATTATTTGGCCCCGTAGCTTTTAGGCCTGTGGTCAGGCAGCACATCATACTGGGGAACACGTGGTAAAACAAAGCTGCTCATCTCATGACCAGGATGCAAAAAAGAAGGAAGAAAAGACTGAGGTTCCACAATCCTCTTTAAGGGCACACTCCCAATGACTTAAAAACTCTGACTAGAAGTTTCTACTCCCTTCTAGTAGGGCCAAGCTGGGAACCAAGCTTTTAATGCATGGGCTCTTGGGGGACACTAAGATCCAAATTGTAGCATGAGATACCACAAAGATCTCAGTTTGAGTTCTTCCATTTTGTGAGTGCCAGGACCATATTTTCTGACTCCATATGTATGCTCAGACTCTAACCTCTATCTCCCAAGGCACATATTCATTCCAATGGACTCCATGGATGCTACAGCATCAATTTATGAGTTTATTATTTGGATTTAACTTTTTTATTTGATACTGACACCTCAGGAGTTTCATTTCTTCCATATTCAGCTTGTACTAATTTTCATAATATTATAATATTGTATTACTATATTTTCCCCAACTTTCTAGGTATTATTGTTATTGTCTGCTTAATTTATTCTCTCCATGTCTAGGCCTTAAGCATTTTGAGGGCATCATCTATGACAGATTCAATTCCACATTCCCTAAATCTAACAAAGTTCCTGGAAGATAATGGGTACTCGGTAAATATTTTTAAATGTTTGAATGAATAAATTCAATTATAATTATGAAGTTTAATGTTTTCCCAGGCATGAATTTACAGTTAGTATTTCCTTGGGTGAAATTTTGTCATTAATCCCCTTTGACCCATTGTATTGTGAAGTCTTGCTGTTGACTTTATATGTTTGCATCTATTCTTTCTATATTTTAGAAGAAAACATCCTATCCACATACTTATTATGCACATTCCATTGTCTTCTTCTTCAGTATGTTTCCTTATTATTTGTTAGTGTACCACAATACAATAGTTCATTCTATTTAGTCTAAGAAATAATAAAAGATGCTGTCTGTAAGGAAAAGAAACCACTCCAGCTGCCTCCAGTAAAGAGGAGGTTCAGTCCACACACAAAGAAAATCTTAAGAGCAGGAAATGTAGAAAAAGGAACGAAAATTCAGGAACCTACAGGTGTGGTGGCACATACCTGAAATCCCAGCAGCTTGGGAGACTGAGGCAGGACAACTTAGCAAGGTCCTAAGCAACTTAGCAAGATCTTGTCTCAAAATAAAATATAAAATGGGCTGGTGATGTGGTTCAGTGGTTAAGCACACTTTGGTTCAATCCCTGGTTAAAAGAAAGAAAGAAAGAAAGAAAGAAAGAAAGAAAGAAAGAAAGAAAGAAAGAAAGAAAGAAAGAAAGAAAGAAAGAAAGAAAGAAAAGAAAGAAAGTGAAAGAGAGAAAATTCAGGAACTGAAGGGTTCGTTCTCTCTCTCAAGGTTCACCTTACCCCACTTTTTCTACAATTGCCTCCTCCAGGGTCCCTCTACCATGCACAGGATTCCTTCACTCCTTCCCTCTGTATAGCCTATCAGAGCCACTGGGCTCCAAATCTGCATGCCTTGGTAAATTTCTATATGGAGCAAAACTGTTCCTTTGCTTCAAATCTCCTAGAGAGGCAATCTGATTGGTTCAGCACAGTTTATAGAGTACCTACAAGCCTGCCCCACCACCTTAAGTTAGGCACTCACCTTAGGTCTAGTTAACTCTAGGCTGGGGAGTGGGAAGAGTTCCCTGGCTTACTGCCTACTTGGAAGGATAAAGTGGGCCTGTCCAGATCATTTATGCTGCCTAACATAAGCTGGAGTATGCACATAGGAACGGGAGGGGTTCAGCATGGGCCTGCAGAATGAATGTACAATTGAATGAATGAAGGTGTGTATGACAGAAACCAGAAATGGTCAGAACGATTCAGCAGGAAACTCTAAAGAAGAATCAGTCCAGTTCCCATAATATTGACAAAGCATGATTGTATCTGACATAAGACATCAACCTGACCTTATGTATTCCTGAGACCCTTAGTACCTCCGCTCCAAAACTTCCAAGCACCTGTTCCTATAAAAGCTGGAATGAGACATAAGCCATAGAATCAGAGACTATTTAACAGAAAACTGTACCCTGGAGGCTATTATAGGGCTTATTTCATTTTGCTTCATATTTTTTGTTATGTGTGTAAATGTCTGTCTCCCTCAATAAATGTTAGAATCCTTGAATGCCAGAAATGTGTCTCATATGGCATCTATGTCTCCAAAGCACCAAACACCTTGTCTTGCTCATATTTTTGCCTAGCTTCAAATCCGAGTCTAGCATGTTGTCAGTCATATACCTTAAACTAAGTCACTTAGCCACTCTGTACCTCAGTTCCCTCATCTGTAGACAGGGAGTAATAATAGTACCTACCTCATCTGGTTGTCATGAGGATTAGCTAGCTAAAACACAGCAAATCATTTTAAACAGTTCCTGGCATGCAGTAAGCTCTTAAGAAATGTCAGCCATTATTAATAGGTGTTGTTTTCAGACTGAGTTGACTTTTGAAAGGCTCCTGAGATATCTATTGACTGATCTCTGCTTCTGCTTTGTTGTTTATCTCCCCCATCTGGGACAGCTGTGAGTGCATAAGCTCATGGGCCCTGCTGGTATCTAGAGGTCACTATTGAGGACAGAAGCTATGCCCAGGCAAAATTGAGTCCCAGACAAAATAATCACCACTGAGTCTCAACCCCAGCACTTCCCTGGAGTCCAGGCCCTTGCTACCTAAAGGTGAACTTCTATGTTGCCTGGAAGCTGAGCAGATCCCTCTGCAGGCGCGTGCATACAACCTGGGGCTTGCTGCCTGCCCTTGTTCCTGTCACTCCTGCTGAGTCCTGGTTCCCCAGGGCCTCTTTTGCCCTGTTCCCAGCCACCACTCCACCCCCCATCAATAATCTTACATCTCCTGGCTCTCCTTTCTCTCTGCCTTCCCAGGTGACAAATAACTCCCCTGGTGGAACTTCCATGTGAATAAGAAAGAGGAGAGGACTTTTCCTCCCCCAACAAGTTATATGTATGCATTTTTTACAAGAGCTATTAGGAGATGCTCTAACTTTATCTCACTCAACAGAACAAATTCAGCCATGTGCATCTATCCTAGTTTGGTTCTTTTGGAAGTGAAACTTCAGACCAAGACTTGGGCACAGGGCATTCATTTGACAAGTGATCACTGGAACTCAGAGGGAGAGAGCAGGGAGAGGAAATAAAAAAGGGGAAGCCAACTGGATGCATGTGGTGGCAGTGGCACATGCCTGTAATCCCAGCAGCTTAGGAGGCTGAGACAGGAGAATCAGGAGTTCAAAGTCAGCCTCATCAACAGCGAAGCATGGGCTGGGGATGCGGCTCAAGCGGTAGCGCACTTGCCTGACATGCGTGGGCCCGGGGTTCAGTCCTCAGCACCACATACAAACAAAGATGTTGTGTCCGCCGAGAACTAAAAAATAAGTATGAAAATTCTCTCTCTCTCTCTTAAAAAAAAAAAAAAAAAACAGCGAAGCACATTAAGCAGCTCAGTGAGATGCTGTCTCTAATAAAATATAAAATAGGGCTGGAGATGTGGCTCGGTGGCTGAGTGCCCCTGAGTTCAATTCCCAGTACCATCTCCCCCACCAACCCCCCCAAAAAAGAAAGGGGGAAGCCAAGGTAAGTTTGTGATAAGGTCGCTCTCCCAGGCAACTCAAGTTTGTCTTGCTAGGATGTCCTGAGAAGTATGTGAAATGTTTCTGGACTTGTCTACCTGAAAGTGAGGTGGCAGGAGTATTTAATCTTGGCTCCTGTCCCATATTGCCCCTGTAGGGTTAGACTGGCCTAGGGGGCTACTGCAGCACCAGAGACGCCCAGGTGGAAAGTGGAACAATATAATCTGACTTCACAGGAAACTGAGTACCACTCCCAAGTCTCCCTAAAAGATGTGACTCTGAGTACCAGAGTGTCTGCTAGCATATGGCAGGCCAGGGGCAGGGAGGGGGGTTGAGCACCATCACAGAGCATCATAGAGGTATTAGGTGAGGCCCATCCTCTCTGTGTAAGAGAAGCCCAGCTTCAAGTCAAGAGGGAAAATTGTCCCCTTCCCCCACCATGTCCTCTTTCTCAAAGGACAACGGAGGCTCCAGCCTGTATCAGATAGCTCTAACTTGCCTGGAGTCCTCAAGCCTGGCTGCAGCATAACAGCCCTAAAGCATGACAGTCATCCAGCTGAGTCGCGGGGTTTGGCTGGATTCCGAGATGATGCTGTATCCCAGCTTCCAGGGCTGGCTGAACTTTTATGTCCATTCTCTTCCAAAACAATTCAGAGCCAGGTAGGAGGAATCGAAGTAGGGGTCTGGCAGGGGGTGTCCCTCTGAACTGGCCCTCTTTCTCCTTCCTTGGGGGAGCTGAGAAACTTCAGGCCAGCTCACAAGACTCCAACAGGAGCCCCTGATTTCTGGGTACGATGGCAGGTCCTATTTTATCAGTCTGAGCGACCTCAAGCTGGGTGACTGGAAACTGACATGCCTTCTATTTATTTATGAAATTTGTAACTGTGGAAATTAGCCTTAGAAGTTGTAGACCCATTACTATTAGCTTTATCGTCCTCCTAAGACATACCCCGAGGCATCCTCCAGATTGAATCCTATTGTGCTTTGCAATAAACCCATAATTGATAATGCCACGGAGCTTTAATATGGATGGAGAAATGAAATCTAGAAAGTAAATACATTCAGAATTTTGCTAGCAGGCTGAATTTAAAACTGATTTTCTGAACCTACCAGGATTATTCCTCCTCAATAATGATTTAATTTGAGTGAGCCACCCTGAGAGCTCTTGGGAGGGAGGACAAGTGTCGCCGGCTTTCTCACAGGGGCCCCTTAAAGAACTTTATCCTGCATTTTGCACCTGTAAGTTTCTGAAGATAAAATTAAACTCTGAAATTATACATGATGGACCAGTAAATAACACAGGACCCGGGCCTTGGCTGCTGCTCCGGTGTCCTGATGCAATCACCTGTCACTAACGCTGTCAGCAGAGAGATGCCGATTCTGTTCGCTTCTACCAGGCAAGCAATTATGCTGTGTTCCTACATGAGCTGGGCAGCAGTAGGGAGGGACAGATCTGGAGAAGGGGAACTGTCTTCCTGTCTCTTGGCTTAAAAAGAGCCACTTGGGCTGCAGGTGTTAGGAGAGCCTCCATTAGGTGGTCCCTCCTGCAGCCTCTCAGGAAAGCAGAACTGTGGTGGACCCCTGAGGAAATCCATGTCACTCAATTCCTAATAGATTTGCTGGGAGGAAGGAGGGGAAGAGTCCAGATCACCCCCTTCTCTAGGTTGCATTCAATCAAAGAATGAGTGGACGCTTAATGAATCACTGGCCAGGATTTTGTGGTTCAAAATGTAGATTTTGGAGCCAGATCGCCACAGCTCAAGTTCCAGCTCTGTCACTTGCTCATAGTGTGTCCTTGGAATACTGGGTCATCTCTCTGGACATCAGTTTCTTTATTTCAAAAGCAGGGTGTGGAAGGTTCACTTGCTTAGGAAGCCAGCTCTGAGATGGAGATCAGACAGCAGGAAAGTGATCAGGGATAAACACTTGTGGAAGGGACAGGAAGGGAGTCAGGTGGGCCAAAGGACAAGCTGGCATGTGATGGAATCTCAACAAAGACTTCAGCAGACCTCCCTCTCCCAGAGAGCTGTGATGGAGGGAATGGTCCAGGGCTGGAGTGAGGGTGTCAGCCCTGCCTTTATCAGTCATTGCTTGAGATTTACTGACTGTCTTGAATCGAGGCATTCTTGAAGAGACTAAGAGTTTAGGGCCACCTGCAGGCTACCCTTCCAGCAGTGGGGTAGGGAAGAGGAAGAGAAATACTTCATTCCCAGAACAAGGGAGGCATTACAGTTTCCACTGCAGATAATAAATGAAAGAGCCTACTTCACAAGCTTAGGTGGCTTAATATGCAGTGCTACAACAAAGTAGGTGCTCTGGAAACGTTAGCTATTTTTATTGTAAAGCACTTTGACCTCTCCTTGTTTAAAGGACCCATGCAATTGGCAATAACAGCATAGGCAATTTTATGGGGAGTGTACGTAAGAGTATGAGAGGAAATATTGAGGAGTGGGAGGCTTTTGCTCCAGCTTCAGCCAGCCTATATTTATTCTCAACACTCATGGTGAGCAGAAGCAGGCTCTATGAATGGAGGAGGGGACGCACTGAACACAGATGGCACGCTTCCTTCCTGCACTAAAACAGCTCATTTTCTGGAGCTGCTATAACAAAGTACCACTGATTGAAGGGCTTAAACAACAGAAATCGATTTTCTCCTGGTTGTGGAGGCTGGAAGTCCAAGATCAAGATGTCAGCAGGGTTGGTTTCTCCTGAGGTCTCTCTCATAGGTTGCAAATGGCTACCTTTTCTCTGGGTTTTCGCATGATCCTTCCTCTGCATGTGCACTCCTGGTGCCTCTTTGTGCATCTGAACTTCCTCTTGTTATATAGATACCAACCCTGTTGGGATTAGGCATCCACCTTAAAGTCCTCATTTTAATTGAATCATATCTTTAAAGAGCCTATCTCCAAACAAGGTCACATTCTGAGGTGCTAGGGTTAAGGCTTCCACATCTGATTCTAGAGAGGCACAGTTATCACCTATTTCCTCTATGGGGCCTGTTCATACACCCTAAGCTGCACTTCCTTACCTCATTCCATCCTCTCCCACTCCAAGCCAAATGTGCATTCAGCTAAGCTTTGACCTGCCAACCCTTTTGCCCTGCCTATCAAAACTTCCCTCTTTGCCATCTCGTTTCCTCAGAGCTCTCTATGCTGGGTGCCTGCTTCACTTATAGTTGAAACCCAAATTAGGCCAAAGTATAAAGTAAGCTACTCAGAGTTTTTTGTTGTGTTTTATTTTGTTTGTTCTTTTATTTTGTATTTCTATGATGGAGAGACTTTTTGAGGTGGCAATTTCATGGAACACGGGTGAATTTTGTCAGCAGGGGATGGTAAGACGTTTTGGAGCTGGTGAGGGTTTTGACTTATTAACTAAATTGCACTGTTTTTTTGTCAGCTAGCCCAAGACTTCACAGGTTTTACAATGCATGTGAATCCTCTAGGGATCTTGTTAAAATGCAGATTCCAATTCAGGAGTCTGGGTGGAGCCTGACATTCTGCACTTCTAAGCAACTCCCGTCCCTGTGCTGATGCTACTGGTCCAGGGAAACACTTTGAGGAGCAAGGGCATACACATGTTTTTAATTTGGGATATTCCCTGTGGCTCAGCCCAAAGTGGCTACAAGAGCTCTGCCTTTTGGTCATGAGTGTCCCTCTCAGGAGGCTTCAAAGAGCTTCCAGGGAGAAGGGACCTCAGAGGTCACCCATTCTGTGGATCACAGTCCAGATCCCTCTTCTTCAGGGCAGGCTAGAGGAGGGAGGGAGGGAGGGTGAACCTGGGTAGGGAAGAGCAAAGGCAGAGGAAAAAGAAGAGATTCTGTCAGCTAAGGAGGCTGTGGAAAATATGTAATGAGAGATTAACAAATCTTCAAAAGGGAGGAGACTGTAGAGACTTTCAAAAACCATACAGGCCCAAAGCAGGTGTAGTCACTGGGGATCCATGAATCTGAAAGCTAATGGCAGATCTGGAATTGGGAGCAGAGAGAGTGGGGGAAGGCAGACAAGCCATGATCTGAAATAGCTGGGTGGTCTGGCCAATATGGGTGGGCCAGCTGAACTTAAGGATCACGAGGAGATAGACATTCTCCCTAAGAGCATCATATTCCGAAAGATTTTATATCAGAACTACAACTATTACATAATGATTCATTCACATTCCCATTTTTCAACAAAATGCTGTAAAATCATAAAAATGGCTTCTAATTGGCACAATCTGATGTTTGTCCCAGTTTTTGCCAGAGAGGATACAATTATAACCCAGAGTAAAGGTATTTGACTTGTTGATTGCCTACTGGATCTCTTAAAAATAAACATGGGGTTCCTGTCTGGATTGTGCAAATGCTGATAACAGTTGGCATAGTCCCAGTCCTTATCTCCTTAGTCTTTTGAGTTAAGACTTGTTGAGCCAACCATAACTGACTTAGTCTGATGGACATCATTTATGGATGACAACGGTTATACCTAAGGAAGGTAAAGGAAGACATTTGGTGCTTTTTGAGAAAGGGAAGGGAAGGCATAACCAAGGGCAAACCAGATTTATGCCCTAAACCAAATAAGGGGTATCTATTTCAACCTCATGTTTCTAGATGCTAGAAGAAGGATATTGACTGGGAAGAACTGGGTTGCAATCAATAAATATTGATTAAGGCTCTGCTTTGAGGGAAGCAAGAACTGTGGACTCCCAAAGATAGACATGGTCAGCACAGGTTCATGACTCTAAGACCACCAAGTGTAGGTGTTAGGTTGGCAAGGTAGAGCTTGAGTTGACTTGGAGCCCATTTCAAACCACATGACCTCAGGAACCAAAACTCTTTGGTGAGAATTTCTACTTTCTTCTAAGATTTTTCTTGATATCAACCCCAAATTTTATTCCCCACCCATGCACTCACCCACTCACCACTCTCCTATCATCCACCTACAGTCTTTCAACTACTCCCATATCTAGTCTACCTACTCACCACTCTCCTGCTTATTCAAACACCCATCTGCCATTAACCTGTCCTCTCACTCATTTGTTTTCCATCCCTTTTTCATATCCACACATCTACTAGCCATTCATTCACCTGCCCACTCGCAACCATTAGCCAACATCTATTTATCACTGCTTCTATCCACCATTTTCCTAGACCTTCATTCACCAACCCACTCATCTCCCACTTCCCTATATAGCCTGATGTAGATATTAGGTGTCCCCTAAAAGCTCATGTGTGAGATAAAACAAGAATGTTCAGAGATGAAATAATTGGGTTCTGAGAACCTTAACCCAATCAGTGTGGATGGATAACTGGGTGGTAACTGAAGGCAGGTAGGGTGTAGCTGGAGGAGGTGAGTCATTGGAGAATGCCTTTGGGGTGTATGTTTTGTTTGTGATGAAGGGCTCTCTCCCCCCTCACCCTCTGTCCTTCCTGGCTTGATGTTCTGAGCTGCTTTCTTCTGCTATGCCCTTCCACCGTGATGGTTTTCCTTACCTCTGGCCCAGAGTAGTAGAGTTGGCCATCTATGGACTGAGATCTCTGAAACTGTGAACTCTAAATAAAATTTCCTTCTCTAAAATTGTTTTCAAGTCTTTTGGTCACAGTGACAAAAAAAGCTGACTAAAACTTATCCTATCCACCAACTATCCACTAGCCTATCCTTCTACCCACATGCAACCTTTCTAACACCTATGCAATCTATTTCTTTTTTGGTGGGGAGGTACCAGGGATTGAACTCAGGGGCACTCAACCACTGAGCCACATCCCCAGCCCTGTTTTGTATTTAGAGACAGTTGCTTAGCATCTCGCTTTTGCTGAGGCTGGCTTTGAATTTGTGATCCTCCTGCCTCAGCCTCCTGAGCCACTGGGATTACAGGCATGTGCCACCACATCTGGCCCATACAACCTATTTACATATCTCATAAATTCTTTATTTATTCAACATTTGTTGAGATGTATAACAGTGAGGAAGCTGCAATCTACAGCTTCTAGACATTCACAATTTAGCATATGAAAATAACAGTATATTTGATAAACAGTTTACTAGGTTAATAGAGCAGGAATAACTAATGATTCATTTAATCATTAATCAATCTGACTGGATAGCATCAGAGGAGGGCATTTGAGCTGGGTCTGGAAGACATCTTATGTTTCACCAATTATTCCTGACCAAGGAAACAGCTTAAGCTTGCTGGTGTGAAGGAGCCCTCTTAAATTTGGTGAGATGCTGAGAGCCATAGCCAAGTAGGAATGACGCATGGTATTTTTGGTTGAAAGGTGACCCCAGCAAGCCATTGAGATGATAATGATTATGTTAAGATCTGCATTCAATTGGAGATTAGATCCCTGTCTAATCTAGCTGTCTGCCTAGACCTGCTACTTTGGAGCTCTCGTGGGACTCCCGGAGAGTTCCCATTGGTTGGGGAAGTGCGGTAGGAGGGATTTCTGGAGGAGGGATTTCCTGTTGGAGTGGTGTGTCCAGGGAGGAGCCACGTGGCGTGGGGTTCGGCATATTTCCCAGGAGCGTGCGTGCGTGGCATTGGCGGGAGGTTTGGAAATAAAGCTTGTTCCTGCTTGAGTGGCTCATGATTTTATGATTTTATGCCCAGCCAGACTGCGGCAGTGAGAGGCTGTCACCATTTAAGATGGTGCGAATGGAAAAACGGTTAGTAGGAGATGAGGTTGGGTAGTTACCTGGTACCAGTTTTGAGAAAGACCATGCATCCCATGTTATGGAGATTGCACTTCATTCCAAAAAGCCAGAGTCATCAAAGTGCCATCACCATGATTTGTGCTTCAGAATAATCTCAGGTGGCAGTCATTAAGCCGAGACAGAGGAAGGAGACCAGAGGCAGAAAAACCAGTTAGAAGGCAATTGCATTATTCTAGATAAAGATGACAGGGATCTGGCTGTGGGAGTAGGGAGGAGATGACAAAATTTGAAAATGATTTAGGTGGTTGAGTCATTTGCCATTAGTGGAACTGAGGATTCTACCAGGGGCTACTGAGACAATGGTGAGGTCACTTGCAGAGATGGGACCTGAACAGGAGGAACCATATGGTACAGCCAGAGTGGAGGAGGAGAGAGGCAATCAGATGGGTCTTGCCTGAGTGACACCCAAATGAATCTAAAATCCTGGAGACAGATGGATATTCAGACCAGAGTTCAAATGATGTATGCTTTGGATTGTGGAATAAGAGGGTACAGAGAGAACAAAGGACACAGTATACTTATCAAAGTCAGAATATTAGTGTTGACACAATACTATTAACTAAGCTAATACACTTAACTAAGTCAACTAAAAAACTTCATGAATGTTTACCAGTTTTTCTACTGTTGTCATTTTTTTCTGTCCCAGGATCCAATCCTTGTGAGTTGCCTTTAGTTGTCTCTTCTTTGTCTCTTCTAATCATTGATGAGAAGAATTTGAGGACAAATGAATGGCCTAAGTCAAATGCTGAAGATAAGTCTGGTGAGATGTGTACCTTGAAGTTACTATTAGCTTTTGGAAATTGTTGGCATCTTTTCCAGTTACTGTTGCTGCATGACAAAGTAACCCAAAATTTAGTGCCTAAAAAACCAAAAGTCATTTTATTGTCTCTCACTGTTTCAAATAGGGCATAACCAAGATAGTTCATCTCTGTTCCATGATGTCAGAACCCCACCAGAAAGATTCAAAGTCTGGGAATTGGAATCACCTGGAAGCATCTTCACTTATCTGTCTGGCAGTTGATATTGTCTGTTGGCTGAGACCTTTGTTGAACTATCAGACAGAGTGCCTACATAAGGCCTCTCCATGTGGCTGCTGGGCTTCGTCACAGCATGGTAACTGAATTCTAAAAGTGAACATTTCAAAAACTGGAAGCTGCATCACCTTTTACTAACAAGAATCAGAAATCACATGCTGTTATTTATGCTATTGTTGCAGGCCTACTAAGATTCAAGGGAAAAGAAAATAAATTCCAGGTCTTGATGAAAGAAGTGTCAATGTCATATTACAAGAAGAGCATGTAGGATGGAGATCATATTATGACCATCTTGGAAAATATAATCTAACACAAGGTCTTCAGGTTTCAGGGGTGGTGTGGGGAGAGAAGTCAGACCAAGAGGGGCATGCAGTAAATAGCAATCAGAAAGTAGACAGAGCATGGTGCATATTTTTATGTCATTTGATATTGTAATGATACAGGGCACCTTGTGAAGGAAGTAGAGGAAGCAAGTATGTATTTTAAGAAGAGTGATCACTCGAGTGTGTAGGGAGGAATATATTGAAGAGCTTAAAGAAACGAAATAATTGATAGAACAAGGAAACCAAAAGGAACAGCCATCATGCAATTGCTAAGAGATGGTCTGGGTTCAAGTCTCAAGTCTGCCCATCTCCACTAGGTGGCCTCAAGAAAGTTACTCCTCTTTGTATCTCAATTTCCCCACTTTTAAAAATGAAAGAAATAATTGAACAAATTTGTGAGAGTTGTTCTCAGTACTAAGGAAGATAAAATATCAGAACCATGGCTGGTACAGAGTAAATTGCTGATTGCACATTCTTAGCTTTGCTACACATAGCTAAGAATCAGGAGGACAAGGGAGGTGCTGTTCTGGAAGAGGAAAATTAGTTATTTTTGGCAAGGAAAGGGGATGCTTGTCTTCAGAGAAGGATGGAAAACAGGAAAAGGTGAAGTTTGGAGGGGAGGTAGAATGTGGAGAATTGGTGCCTCAGCTGGTTTCTATTTTATCTTTGAGTTAAGAACTTAAGGCACCTAACAGGATTGAGTGAGCTGTAGGTGGGTTGAAAGCTTGGGGAGGGAAGAAAAGTTTAGGAGCAGCAGAGTGGTGGGAGGGGAGCATGTGGTGTAGGGTCAGAGGGAATTCTAGGCTGGCTTAGAGGTGGCCACCCTTTGTCAATAGTATAACCGAGGCAGAACAATATCAGCTTATAATTTGCTTCTTGGACAAAGTTATGAGATCTTCCAACAGGGTGGTTGATATCAGGGAGGGAAAATGGAGGTTTGGTGCTGTGGTGGGAAAACCCAGTGGGAAGGATAATGAGGGTGCTCAGAAGGCCATGAAGATATGACAAGTGGTAGGGTACAAGCCTGTGTGAGTAGGGAGAGAAGAGAGTGTTTATTGAGGACTAGGAAAAGAAATCTGGGGTGTACACAGATCTTGAGCAGAGAAGGGATGGCCCTTGACTACCCACCACTGGGGTTCTGCCTTCTAAGCTGACCTTTCTCATGGAACCCCATATCCACCCAACACCCACACCCACACACACACACACACACACACACACACACACACACACACTGGACTTACACAGGTCCTCTGATCTCTGTGTTGCCAAGGTGACTGCTTAGGACATCCCACAGAATCCTCCGTGGCTGCTGATGCTCAGCAGAAGGAGAAAGAAAGGCTAAAGAATGTGAAAGACAATAAAAGAGTCACTCAGGGTTGGGGTACCAAAAAATGCTGGGCATATTGAGTGACTTGGTCTGTTGGTGCCCCTGAGATCTGGCAACTCAGTGTGTGAAATGGGGAGAGTTATTTCCATGTGAAATCTCCCACAGTCTTGTCACCTGGCACATCCGGCCCGGGTGGTGTTGATATAAAAACAACTCGAAAGAAAAACAAACCAGAAAAATGAGGAAGTTCACATTCATTAAGCAAAGCAAACATTTTCCCCCCTAAAATTAACTCTGACAATCTTTCTTGATGGTTGACTGTGAAGAAGAGAGAGCAGGAAATAAAAGTAGTATTGTTTGGATTCAGGGCATGCTTCCTCATCTGAGGGGTTCAGTGAGTATCTAAAATTAGAAAATTCTTTGCATTATCTAATAACTACAATAATAAGACCTATCATTAATTGATAGCTTACTATGTTCTGAGCACAATGACATCCAGTCTTCCTACATGCTCCCATTTTATCCTCATAAAATCCCCTGAGATAGATATTATAATTCTCCATTTACAGAGGAAGAAACTTCAAGCTTAGATTAAGTAATTCACCCAAGATAACAGAGTAAACGATCAAACCAGAATTTGAACCCAAGATTATTAGATTCCCCCAAATCCATGTTTATAATCACTATGCTATGTGGAAAAATCTGGAAAAGAAGAAAAATCACCCCCAAAGCAGCACTGTGACACAATGTTTGGGAGTATTTTCTTCTTGCCTCTTGTCATGTTTTAATTTGTGTGTGTTTGTGAGTATGAATCTATGTAATTATCACATACTGCTTTGAGCAAATTTTCCTCCCCTTTCCAGTTAACATTATACAACATCCCTTTTCCCATGGTGTTCTCAAGTCTTCCTAGCCATCATTTTTAATAGATTCATAATGTTTCATCTGGTAAATGCACCACAATTTATTCTATCAGTCCCTTGTAGCTGAAATTTTAGATTTTGGTATTTGCAATGCTTTTGCTATAGCATTCCCATGCATACAATGTTTTTCAGATTTATGATCATGTCCTTAGACTAAATTTCTTTGGATAGAAGTGAAATTGCTGAGTCTAGCCATATGAACATTTTTATGGATCTTAATTTGTATTTACCAAATGCCTTCCTGACATAGTTGTATTAATTGACATCATTGTAAGTGATAATTTCACCACACCCTCAGTGGCACTAGGTAAGTTTTTAGGTAATTTTATTGGGGAAAATGGCACCTCATTATTTTAATCTGCAATTATTTTCTTACTAATGAGGCATGACATTCTTCTAAACGTTTGTGAACTGGTGGGTTTTTTTCCTCTCTTTGGTGAATTATCTGCTCCTGTTCTTTGCCTATTGAAATATTAGCAACTGAGTGTTTTTGTTTTTTCCTCATTTTCTGATCTCTGTATAAGAAAGAGATCTGCTATGTGAATTTTAAAAATATTGTGTGCACATAAAGCTTATATATATATATATATATATATATATATATATATATATATATATAAAACCATGAATAACTATGAAGTTAACCTGTTTGGTCTTTTTCTTTTCTGGTGTCTTCTGTCATTTCAGCAAGTAGAAAGTTATTCTTCCCCCAAGAGGCTTGCTAAATATACACTTCTATTTCCTTCTGGTTTTTCTCCTATATTTTTAAAAACATCTTTCTTTAACCCATATAATATTTCTTTTGTGTATGTAGTGACATGGAACATCTTGGTAGAAAGAAGACCACCAACCCTAACATCAACAATGCAATTCATAGACAACCCGACAACAACAAACAAACAAAAACCAACTAATCATTTCAAATTATTCCTCTGCTAAATCTTTTCAAAGAATTGATAGATTATGTCATAAAATTGACCGGGGAAAGTTTATTTCCCTTGTCCAGCCTTTGGTTGAAGGGCTGATAAACTGTGAAATGACTCAAAGGAGAGCAGACAAAGGACCTGGGTAGCCCATAAACTGGTCAATAAACCCTCTTCCCCCAACAACTGGCAAATACATATGGAGCTCCAAGTACCAAGTCAGGAACTCGCTGAGATAGTAGGAGGGCACAGAGAACAGTTTCTCATCTTCACTTTGCTAGATTTCCCTGCATCATTCTGCATCTTTGACACTGTTGGCCAACTCACAGAACCTCTCAACTCCCTTGACATTCCTTATAACTTCCCCTGCTCTCCTCTGAACTTTTTTCTTTTTTTCCTCAGAATCCTTTGACTATTTCTCAATATCCTTACTTTACTCTACTCCTCTAGTGTTTATCTTTCTTAGATTTTTTTTCATTAACCTTTGGTTTTCCCTCGGCTCACTTTCCCTGGATGAACTCATCTGCTCACATGGCTTCAGTTATTATATGCATACGAATGACCCCAAGTCCATGTCTCCTCTAAGAACAGCATCTGACTGGCCACAGGACATCTTCATATGGAAGTCTTCACCTGTTCTTTGAATCCATCAGTCGAAATCTCAGCCCATCTGATCACCAGTACCATCAAACTAGCCTATTTTGTTTCTCTCCATTGGATACGATGACTCATGGAAGGGTCTCATTTTCCATCTGGTTCCCATATCAATATTTCCATTCTACTGCCTTCAAACCTCTTAAATCTATGTCTGCTGATGCAATCCATATGCCAACTCTTTGGTTTTTATCATTCGTGTGGATTATGACAGTAGTCCTGAAACACTTCCTGGCTCTACCTTTGGGAATCCCTAGTGGACATTGCACAGCAAGATGCACAAGACCTTTTGTGATCCAATCCCTGTTTATTTCTCCATTTTTATTTCTTTTGCATTAAGCCTACAAACTCCACACACAGTAGGTAGGTGAGTTGTTGTTCCTTCAGCTACACCATGACTTTGCCCTTGCTATTTTTACTACTTGTAATACTATCCATGGCACCTGTAGTTCTCATGCCCAAGTCTTTGGTTGTCTTAGTGAGTTTCTTTTGGCTACTCTGAATTATGTCTAGACTTCCTTTGAACCCTGTGAAGGTAGAGAGGAGAACCAGAACTCCCCCCAACCTGCCCCTTGAGGCTCATCTCCAGGAATAGATCCATACTATTCTGTGAGATGCACTCTAATGAGGGTGATGGCTGGTCTAAATCCAGGTCAGAAAGCTAGATGAAGTCTTTTTAGGGCTTATTTGCAGGCTGCCGACTTGTGAGAAAGCCAAGATGAAAGTACAATTTGATTTCCATTTTTCAAAAAAGAAAACTCACGTGTGTTTCATTCTTCACACTCGGATGCTCTTTAGTATTCTTTGTAAGATTCTTTCTCCAGGGTGGCTTAGCTGAGCTGTGTGGTTCTCCAATAAGCTTGGGGGCCAGACCTGCATTTGCATACATAATCACAACTGCCTGTCTGCACTAGTCTCCCAGGAGGTAGCTCACTTGTGAGAAGGCTCAGACTGTCCCCTTAATGTGGGAGGCATCTTTCTGGCTTGTGGGGCATCTGAATGTTCAAAACAACATAGCTCCTGATACTAGAAAGATTCTCCTGTGGCCAAACTGGGCCAGCAGGTTCTGTGTCCTTGGTCACTCTTTCCTGTTTCATTTATTAGGCACTTATTATGTACCCAGCACTGTGTGGAGATTGATGGTGCTGTCTCAGTTTGTGTAACCCCCAAGCCGGTCCTGAGACAAGGTCTATGATCCAGAGGGTTTACTAAGGAGAATACCTAGGAGGCACAAGTGAAGAAATGCGAAACAGGGAAGGAAGAAAAGCCATTGACGGGTGCTTTAATGAGCAAGTTACTGCTATGGGCAATGGGGGCACAATCTCCCTGAGGATACTCTGAGGCACCATGTAGAACATGCTGGAAATCCTCTCAACAGAGGACAGAAAGCTCAGGGCATCAATCCACTGACTCTCATCCCTAAGGGTATTAACTCCTTTGGCCCCAGAGCTGCTCATTTCCCTACACTTCGGGAGTTTTGCCTGTTTGCAATAAGACGAGTTCCTAAGGTGCTGCGGAAACCCTGAGGCAGTTTCTTGAGGTGGGAGTTTGTCAGTGTGCTTCATACCATCTCTGTGACTGCAGGTAACTCAGGTGGGTTAAGGTGGTGCAGGCTGAGGTGATGTGGGAGAGCACCAAAGGCATCTTCTACAGATGGAGAGGTAAACCAGGCTAGGTATCTTTGCTCTTGAGGAACCAATCACCTTATAGGAAACTCACACAGGCCAATCACCTAACCCTCAGATTGTGGGACGTGTCCTGGCTAAGATACATACAGTCTGCATGGGGACAAGTAATTCAGACTGCACTGGGAGAGGTGGAAGATCAGTGACATCTTCCAGGAGGACATGATATTTGGGTTGAAGAAGGAGTAATGAACTTTTGGTGAGCTTAAAGTGTGAAAGGCACATGCAGAGAAGTGCAGGCTGCCTATTGTGGCCAAAGCATTAGCTCCTTCATAGGGAACAGTAGATTGGCCAGAATGTAAACTGTGGCCAGATTGTGAGGGAACTTGATCCTACCCCAAGAAGGTATTTACATTTCAGTCCCCAGGAGGCAATCAGGGCCCATCAGTTTCAATAGTGACATGTTCTGAGCTTTAGAAAGCTCACTCAGAGAGCAGCTTGGAGGGTGGGTTGGATGGTGACAGGTGAAATTGGAGCCCAAGGATCATGATTAGGAGGTGTGCCAGTCAGTCTCTGGGCAGGAAACAGATGGCACTCTCCAAAGGAGTGGAAGAGTTCCCAGACATTGGAGAGTCCCATGGCTAGAGGAAAGGATCCCTCAACAGAGGCTGGGGCCTTAGGTAGAGAAAAGCAGCCAGAACTGACCTCAACCTGGCAGGGAGCAGAGGGGAACCAGAGGGACAAACGTTCCAACCTTCCTTCCTGCCCGCTCTCCCAGCCCCTGCCAGAAATCCCACTGGTCAAATCCACCTAGAAGCCAGATGGCAGGACTGTCCACTTGATTCCCACAAAGGCCAGCCTTTCTGGAGCTCAGAGCAGGATGGAAAAGCACAAACGTTGAGTCTAGAGGGGCAAACAAGGTCTCATTTCCAGGAGTGCTCTGCAATTACAAGGTCAGAGGTGAAAGCCAGTGAAGTTGGGGTTGACATCATGGAACTTGATGAGCCCAAGGCACTGTCTAGTAAAGGTTGTGAGTGATTGGAGGAGATTAGGCTGAAACTTCTGCCACTAAAGGATGATTTCCTGGGTGCTGAGATTCTTCTAATGAGCACATCCTTCTGAGATGGATGTCTTAGTCTGTTTTCTGTTGCTCTATCAGAATACCTAAGACTTGGTAATATATGAAGGAAATATATTTAGCTTATAACTAAGGCTGAAAGCCCAAGATCCCATGGCTGCATCTGGCAAGGATGTCACACCAAGTCATGAGATGGTGGAAAGGTGGAAGGGATATCAGATGTGGCAGAAGACAACAAACTTGAGCCACTCTCTTTCTAACAACCTGCTCTTGTGGTAACTAATCCAGCCCAGCCAGAAAGGTTTAAGGACCCAATCCCTTCCTAATGGCCTCATCACCCAACACCTTTGTTATGCTGGGAATCAAATTTTGACATGAGTTTCAGAGAAGAACCATGTTCAAATCATAGCAAGGGGGAAAGTTTTGCCTATCATCTACCTTTAATGTCAGAGTTAAATACAGCATTCATGGAAAGTAAGGGCAGAGCCCAAAATGAATTTTTAAGGCAAAAGGCCTTGTGGAGAGGTGGTTCCCATGGACCTCCATGAAGCCATGTTGAAACCTTGGTAGATACAGAGCCACAGGATGGAAGGGGGGACTACA
The DNA here is from genome assembly GCF_052094955.1 of Ictidomys tridecemlineatus. NCBI lineage: Eukaryota > Metazoa > Chordata > Mammalia > Rodentia > Sciuridae > Ictidomys > Ictidomys tridecemlineatus. Next base: position 94,965,015 of record NC_135493.1, on the reverse strand, counting down.
CAACTCTAGGGACAAAAGGCTAAGAAGACAGAGTATTAGAGGACAGTGAAAAAAGACTTACATGGGCTGTCAGTGCCAAAGCTGATATTATCCACAATTCTTTAGAATTCCATAGGGGGAAAAAAAAAAAGCTCACTTCATGGAAACCTGCTGCCACACGCAAGTATTCCATAAAGACAACCCCCCTGTATAAACTGGTAAGTCTGATATAGCAAAGTGCCACAAACTGAGTGTTCTGAACAACAGATAATTGTTGTCTCACAGTTTTGAAGGCTAGAAGTCTAAAATCAAAGGGTTGGCAGGGCCTGCTCCCTTTGAATCCCCCAGGGAAGGATCTGCTTCAGGTCCCTCTCCCAGCTTCTGACAGTTCCATGGTTTGTGGCAGAATAACTGTAATATATTCACATGGCATTCCCCCAGGTGCATCTCTGTGCCTTATTCTCCCCCTTTCATAAGGTCACTAATTATATCAGATTTGGGCCCACACTAACGACCTCATCTTAATTTGATCATCTGCAAAGACCCTGTGGAAAGATTAGGGATTAGGATATATTGGGAAAGGGATAGTATTCAATCTACAGCATTCCCCATCCTGGCATGGCATTCAGATAACCTGTTCCTCCTTAGGTAATTTTTTGTTTGCATCCAAGGGGTATTGGTGGAATGACAGCTCCACAGTTTGGGAACATTAGCTCAGCAATCCTCCCTAAGGCTGAAGAGTATAGGGTAGGCATGAACTCATAGAGATAGGAGTCCTTCTTAAAACCTCAAGAGAAGTTTGGTTTTTTTTTTGGCGGGGGTCATATCCAGAGATTGAGCTCAGGGGCACTCAACCACTGAGCCACATCCCCAGCCCTACTTGGTATTTTATTTAGAGACAGGGTCTCACTGAGTTGCTTAGCACCTTGCTGTTGCTGAAGCTGGCTTTGAACTCATGATCCTCCTGTCTCAGCCTCCCAAGCTGCTGAGATTACACACACAATATCTAGGCCTAGAGATTTATAACTTAACTTCAAATATTCAGAAGCTGTGATAGCAATACAGTCTACTTATTAAGAGCTTGAGTCATGCCAGTGTCTGGGAAGCAGATCCGAAGATGAGGATTTGGAGGCCATCATTTGTTCAGGGGATGATCTGGGAGGCACTGTGCAGTGGGGGGGGGGCAGTGAGAGAGGGATGGAGGAGAGCCAGTAGAGGGGGAGTGAATTCATGTGTTACCACAGCTGGCAACTAGGACTCACACTCAGGCGAGGCCTCTCAGAGACTGCATGGGGTATGGAGGAGGCCTAGGAGGAGAAGCTGTGCCTTATTCTCCCCCAACTCCTGCCTCTTGTTGGGGAAAGGTGCCTCCAGGACTGGAGAATAGATTCCAGCAGGAAGACCCAGAAACTGCCCAGTGCAGTGAACTCTCAGGGTGGGCACAGGGGTGTGAGCAGGGCAGAGCTCTGCTGGCCCCAGGTGTGGTACTTGAACCTCACAATAAAAGTATGGAAAACATATTAATATCCTCACTTTGGGACAAGGAAACTAAGGCCTCTGTGGGTGGAGGTTAAGAAACACTGTAAAATTCATAAATTAGCAAATGGCCCTTGTTTTGAACACAATGATTTTTTTTGTACTGTATTTTCTATTTTTTTTTGTATTTGCAGTAAATAGCTTACCAGGATCTGAGCCTATTATCATATAAATTTTAAGCCAGTATTCCTTAACCACAAAGCTTGACAACTGCCCATCTTTGTTTTGCATTATCTTACTTGAAAAAGATGGGATTTTCTTTTTCTGAATTGGACCCCAACTGACATTGACGCAAAGTAGACATACACAGTGACCCCAAAGCAGTCTTGTGAATAGAGGCTCAGATTTCTTGGACTTGCTCAGCATGGTGTCCTGAGATTTGTTTCTGAGGAGTTGTGGATGGCAGGGCGAGGCCCCTGCCTGGAACCTCTACTGTAGCTTGTCATGGGAGAGTGGTTAAGAGTCAGGACAGAACCCTATACAGCCACACCCAAGTTCCATTTGGCACCCACGTGGTCCCCGGCTTTTGTGGGCTCCCCCTTTTCCAGACTTGCTTCTGCCTATCCCTTCCCAGCTGTTCACAAGGCCTGGGGCGACGGGGAGACCCTGCAGAGGGGCTGCTTAAGTCTTCCTGTCACCTACCGCTGAGATGAGATTCTCCCCCGGTTGGCTTGGAGTGACAGTGATAGATTAAACGCACCAATTAAATTAGATCCTATTTTAAAGAGCTTGAGCTGGATTTACTTTTAATTATAGTGCTGTGCTTGCTGATGAGGTATTGTGAGGACTTAACAATTGGTTGATTGTGCATTGGAGTGTTCAGAGAGCAGTTTCTGGAAGAGACTGGGAGGGCTTTCTTCCTAAGGAGCTCCCTGGGATAAGACAGAGGAGGGAGCAAGCAGGGGGGAGGGGGGGAGATGTCCTATCTCCACTGAGAACCCATCTCTCTTCTCCTTGTTTTCTGCTTTATGAGTCCCATGTTACTTGGAGATTTAATGAGCCCAGCACAGAATAATGGGCCAGAGGCCGTGGAGTAGAGCTGGCTCGGGGCTCTGTCCTGCCTCTGCCCCACTTAGCTCAATGTGCTCCCTGGGCCCAGGTAACTAACCTGTCCTATGTGTTCCTTTCAGTGATTCACTAATTCATTCATTCATTCATTCAACAAGTATTCATTGAGCTTCTAGAATGCATCCATGCCGTTCTAGGTGCTGTGAATAGAGTGGTGGATGAGACAGGAAAACAATGCACTCTCCTCATGAAGAGCACATACTAGTGGTGGGAGGGAAAGGGAGAATGAACCAAGGTGTTCTACAACAGCAGTGATAAATGTTAAGAGGGGAAATAAAATGGGGTAAAGGCATTGTGGGGAAAGAAGTCCTATTTTAGACAAAGGTCAGAGAAGGCTAGAGAATGACATTTAGAAAATTCTGGAAGCAAGTAAGAAGCTCAGCCATGTGGCTGTCAGGAGGAACAACCATCTCCTAGGCCAAGATAAAAGTGAACACAATGGCCCTTCCTCTGGTCTGGAGAAATCCCTGCTCTGCCCCTTAGACCTGCCATGTTATCAGCCAAGCCCAATCTATGTGACCCTTTCTCTCTGCCTTGAAGGGAGACAGGTCCTTGGAATTTTGTTATAGCCCTTTAGGGATCCCATCACTGGAAATGCTGGCCTACCTATGTATCTGGCCCAGGGGAGAATACAGTAGCCAGGCACTGATTAGTGATATATCCTTTTAGGGTACTTGTTGTTGTGATGACCAAGAAGAAAATTTCAGAACAAACCCCATAAGCCAAGTTTACACATACATAGTTGTACTTGAAAAGTACCTTGGACCATAAATCCAGACACGGGTTTTGGTCCCGGCTTTGCCCATCATGTGTAAATGCGGTGAATTTGGGTCAATCTCTGAGCCTCAGTTTTGTGTTCTGTACATCATAAAATGAGACCATTGTCCTAGACTTCTTTGATAACCTGTAGCTAAGAATGAAGTTGAAAATCATGGAATTATGAAAAAAGAGATAAAACAAAGTCTAGGAAGAGTTCAGAGAAGCCCCTAGTCTTAACCTCTGAGCATAAACGATTTTCCCAAAATATTTATCTTAGGTTTAGAAATGACTGCCCTATTTTTGACTGTGGTGGTAGAGAAGTTCTTCTCTGAGTCACTTTGGATCTCCAGAAGCATAACTGAGATAAAGATTCAAGTACAAATAGTTTATTTGGAAGGCAATCCAAGAAAACACTAGAAGATAGAGTGGGGAAATGACACAAGACATTACCAATCAGTTGAATCCTTCTAGGGAGTACCCAAGGGCCAGGGAGCCTATCTGTCAAAGACTCCAGGTTGCTCTGTGGGATTGGGAACAGTATTAACCCCTGGTACTCCTGGTCCTCAGCAACAACGGGTAAAATACATATCTTTCCCCAAGTAAGTCCTGAGGCAAAGGAATGACCGGACTAGAAGCTGGAAGTTGGGGGTATATTAGCTTCATGTTACTACAACAGAATACCTGACACAGGCTGCTTATGAAGTAAAGAGATGTATTTTGGCTTGTGGTTCCAGATGTTGAATTCTAACACCAGGTGACCCCATTTATTTGGGCCTCTGGCCAGAGTGACCCATTACAACAGGAATACCTGTCAGAGCAGCAAGTGCTCACATTTTGAGCCAGGAATGAGGGGGTGGGGAGGGAAACTGAGCAGTCAGGATACCCTTTGAGGGCATACCCCCAATGACCTATGGACCTCCCATTAGGCCCCACCTCTTAAAGGTCTACAGCATCTCCTAATATCACCAACCTGGGGACCAAGTTTTACCTATGGATCTTTTCAGAGACAATCATCCATGCAAGTGGTGTGCACTAAACTAGAAGGGCAAGGGAATATGGTAAACTTGGACAGCATCTTCTGTAGTCCCCATAACAGGTAGTCCTGCCCCAGTTCAGCTTTGCAGGCAGGAGCCCCAAAACTTGGGCTCCAGATTCATACCAAAGAGGGTCACCCCTCAGTAGCAGGTGGCAGGTCTGCTTTCTGGTCCCGGATCCACACCTGTGTAGTCAGGTCCCTGGCTTTTTGGAAGTAGCAGGGACAGGAACTAGGAAAAGGAAGCCCTGCCAAGAGAGGTAGAGCTGAGAGCCCCCATGAGGTTTCATTTGCAGGGGAAGCACCATGTGCTCAGCCCCTCAGCAAAGGAGTCTGGCAGATGGGGACTTGTCTGTGTGATGCCCCCTGCAGAGGATGCTGTTCCCTGACTGTCAAGAGAGTGGCTGGCAGTATTACCATGGCAACCAACAAGAGCCCACCCAAGGACCCCTCTAGTGACAGAAGAGATGGAGCAAAGACCAGGACTCCAAAGAGTCTACCTCTACAGCAGGTGAACAGGGCCAAATTTTCCTTGCTCAGGACTTGGTGATAGGGACCCCCTGTTGTGTACAGGCAGAGGCACACACACACCCCACCCTAAGCAAGTTGGGCCTGGGAAAACACCTGTCACAATGTTGTGCCGACTTGCTGGGTAAGCAGGAACAAGTGGGTGTCTCTGTTTTCCCCTTCATAAAATGATTCAGATGGTACCAGTTCCTTGGCCTCTACTGTGGGAGGCAGCAGGAGCTGATGCAATCGTGTCTGGGACGCATTTGGAGCATCTTCAAAGAAAGAGATTGTCAAGAATTCCTGTTAGGGAATCTGAAAGTTTGGCTTTTCTCTGAATTTTCAGCCTTCGGAGTTTTCCAGTTGTATTTAAGGTATTTCAAACCAGCAGCTGTTCTGAGACCACAAGCTATCCAGAGCCGCTGACCACAAAGTGAAGGTAAAAATAAAATCCAAATGAAAAAGATGGGCTCCTGACTCGTGGCCAGATTCCAGTTTGGATCTTAAAAGCTTCCTCTCTGGCCGGCTTCCTGCTCTGACCCCCAGGCTCACTTAGCTCTGAACGGCTGTGTATTCCTTGCCATTAGATATTGAAAACAGGAAATTAAGGGGCCTGTGGGGGGGGGATGGTAAAGCTTGAAACAACTTCAGAGAACAAGCTGATGAAGTCATAGATCTTATCTTTCTGCCTTTTCCATGTCGGGTTTCTTTAAAGATAAGGTAGTGAATCAGAATGTGCTGCCTTTTTTTTTTCCCAAGATGGAAGCAGAGGAGGATTTCTTTAATATCCCCTTCCCTCCCAGTGTTTCCAAAGATAACCAGATGACAGAAATGCCTCCGTCGTGTGCACGTGCATGTAAAATGCGATTACAGGACAATTTCCCCATCTTGGTCCCTGAGGGCTGGGGGAGGAGAGGGAGGAGGGAGGGCTGAGATGCTCCAGCTAGAGGGGATGCCGTGGCCTAAGGCCAGTGTGGGCTGTGGACCTCAAGGGAGACCATGGGTGGGCATATTCCTCAGTAGTGGCTGCCCAAGCTTCTCTGGGTCAGGCAGCAGCACGAGAGTACTTGTCTTCCCTCCCTGATCCCATTTCATGTTGATACATCAGAGAGGGAAGACAAGTGTCCCAGCTGGTCATTCAGGTCTGATGAGTGGGACAAAAGCAATGTAATAAGCCATCATGCGGGGGTGGGGGGCGGATCTGCTGGGTTAAAGGGAATATGGGAAGGTAGATGCTAAGCTTATTTATGAAACAGCTTCTATGGCCTTTGGGTGAACCTAGAGAACAATTTACATCTGGCAAGGCAAAACCGAGATGAGCAAGAGATTTGGGGCTCTTTGGGGCAGCTCACTGGGATAGGAGGCCCCTTGGCTCTCTTGAGCAACAGACACCTGGCTTTGGCCCTGCCCCACCCTGCCAAGGGTGATGGATGTGGGTCAGGCCCTACAGAGGTCAGGTTTCTTCTCTCTTGAGGCAGTTAAGGAAGAGGATCTTGCAGAAAATGAATTAAGAAGGGATCTATGGGGTGAGAGAGACTGGAGAGGATGGCAGTAAAAACATGGCAGGAATTAGGAGCAGGAGGGGGTTACACAGTGCACAACCTGCATAGCCGTACAGAGAAACCCAGGAATGGGATTGTGAGAAGAAAAAGAGAATAAATAAGGGAAGATAAAGGTGACATGGAGGGCAGCAGAGAGGAGCATGGGATAACGTTCCAGGTTTGATTTCATGTTCAGCCTAAAAGAACCGAAGGGCTATTGCCTTTGGAAGTTTCTCTTCTGCTGAAAAGTCTATCACAAATGAAAGAGCACAGTCCACAGACTGTCTTCTTGTTCTGAAAGAATGAAAGGGATAATGAATTAGAATTGGTGGGAGAGAGACTACGAAAATGGGCTTGCTGTCCTCTCCTCTCCACCTCCCACCCTGTATCTCTCCTGCGGCACCAGTTTGGGAAGAATCCCCCCCACCAAATATGCTGCCATCTCTGGTTCTACACTCCATACAAGTCTCCCACCCCCTCCTCAGGCTCTCCCAAAATGCCGCAGTCTGGCTGCAGCAAAATAACCAGGGGGTGACGAGCAACTTCTGTACATTGATACAGCAGGAGTGGGAGCCGTTTATTGTAGGACAGGAGGGGTAGTTATACATTCCACACAGCTTATCTAATTAACATAAACTAGATACAGCAGTCAACCAATAAGGAATCTCCACACTTAATGGCTCGCTGGCGTTACTTCACAAACCACTCCCTCTGCAAAATGCCAGGCGCCATCTTGACTTGTTTACAGATCCTAACACAAAAAGGTTCTAGGGATCTTGCTTTTGATATAGGCAGAGTTCCTTAGGTCATCACAAGTGGGTATTGGCCTTTAAAGTCCCTTTCAAGGTAAGAAGAAGCTTCCAGGTGAAGCAATTTAAGGAATTTTTTTCCAGGTAACCTGGCTAGGGTCTTCTAGGAAAGGGGAGTAACTGGGAGCCTTTAAACACAGTTTGCAAATTCTGGATGCTTCTACCACCCATGCCCAGGAAGATCCCTGAGCTCCATCCTCTTGGTCAGTGATTCTCAACACTGACTGCCCACTAGAATCACCAGAGGAATTTAAATCAAAAGAATTAAAATCCCTCAGTGTGGTAATTCTAAAAAGCAAAGTCCATAAATTACTATTGCAAGAACATAAACAACTCCATGTAGTAGCTTATATTCCCTCTCTGGGCCTCAGCTGACCCACCAGAAAAACAAGGGAGTTAGACTTGGTAATCTATCTATCCTGTTAGTTTTGATATTCTGTTCCTCTGACTAAGGAGCCGGTAAGGCTCACACATGAACATACTCACACATATTTACTCATGAATACATGGGCCTGCACCCCCACACACACCCCTGTCCTGCTCTACAGGACAACTATCATATAGCCCATCTCAATGCACAGAAATTCTTTATCTCAACCTCTTCTCCCACTCCGTGCTTGCTTCCCAAAAGGGACTGTCAAAAGTTCCAGACGCACATGCTAAGTGAAATAAGCCAATCTCCCCCAAAATACAGGCCAAATGTTCTCTCTAATATGAGAATGCTAACACACAACTAGGTGGGGAGGGAGGGAAGAATAGAAGTTTACTGGATTCGACAAATGGGGAATGAAGGGAAGGAAGAGGGGGTGGGAATAGGAAAGACAATGGAATGAATCAGAACTTTCCTATGTTCAAATATGAATAATGATCAGTGAAACTCCACATCATGCACAACCACAAGATTGGGAAGTTACACTGAATGTATGTGTGATATGCCAAAATACACTCTACTGCCATGTGTATCTAAAAAGAACAAATAAAAAGCTGTAAATAAAAAAAGAAAATTCCAGATGCATTTTACATGGAAGATCAAAAGTCAAAAGTCCTAGAAAAATAAGCCAAAAAGTGAGTTTTCTAAGAGAATGGAAGGACAGTCATATGTCCTCAATCTGGGAGTGCCCTGAATGTCCCCTCTAATCCCTGCTATTGTTGCCAAAATAACAAGACTCCAGAAAGTGAAGTCAGTTGTCCAAGTGCACTCTGTAATTTGTGGTGGGGCCAGGGCAAGTTTAGGATGCAAGTATGATCTAAGGACCTTCTGTATCAGAATGACCAGGGAATCACTTAACATGTATATTCAGGGGCTCCACCTGAGATTCAATAAGCCAGGCTCTCCCTATGCATGTGTGGAGCCTTGGAGTCTGATTTTTAAACCTGCACTCCTGCTAAGCCCAAAACTATTCTGTACCTCATCATCCTGATAGCATAGAAGCAGATCTGGTGGGCTTGGGACCAAGCACCTCAGGCATTCTCCACATCTGCCCTTTCCTTCCAACCCTGACACCTGCGACAGGTGTTGGACTCCTAAGGTTTGGAAATTGGAAATGCTCACCTCACATGATTCTTTTCAGGAAAGCTGGATGGCTTGATGGCAAGGGGTAGTGATGGAAGAAGACTGACCCAACTGTAACCCAAACCTGGTAACTTCTTGGATGGGGTGAGACCATATGACCATGCCCCAGCCATTCCCTCAACAGGACCCCACTGGAAGACAGGCCTGCTCTTAAGAAAACCTCAGTTGGTAGCCCATCCCATTAGCCCAAAGCTGAATTCAAAGTTCAAGAATGAGAGGGAGGTATAGATTGTGGTCCAAGTCAGATTGGATGCCATTAACTCTCTCTTGGTTTATCTGGTGTTAGGTCTGTGGTCTTTTGACCTTTCTTTCCACTGTAATCAGTCAGTGAATCTTCAAGGTCAAGGCCCTGCTCTGCATGTTTCCTGCCAGCTACTTCCATTCACAGAGAGGTGGTAAAATCATAATAGATACAACAACTTGAGTGCTATTGTGTGCCAAGCTTTGTGCTAAAATCCTTATAGATATCTCCTTGCTTGATTCACTTAAGTGTGGTGGATGGAACAACATCCCCCAAAATGTCTAAATCTTTGTTTGTTCATTTGTTTTGTGGTGCTATGGATTGAACCCAGGGCCTTGTGCTTGCAAAGCAAGCACTCTACCAACTGAGCTATATCTCCAGCCCCAAAGTGCCTAAATCTTAACCTTTGGGACCTGTGAATTGTCATTGTACATGGAAAAAGAAACTTTAGAAATGCAATTAAGTCAAGCACTTGAGATGGGGAGATTGTCCTGGATTATCTTAGTGGACCCAGTGAAACCACAAAGGTCTTTATTAGAGAGAAGCAGGAAGGCCAGAGTCAGAGAGGAAGAAGGTGTGAGCCTGAAAAGCAGAAGCCAGAGAGGACATCAAATGCTATCCTTCTGGCTTTGAAGATGGAGTAAGGGACCATAAGCCAAGAAACCCACACAGCCTCTAGAAGCTAGAAAAGGCAAGAAAACAAATTTCCCCTGAAGCCTCCAGAAAGAACACAGTCCTGCCGACACCTTGACTTTAGCTCAGTGAGACCCATTTTAGAGTTCTGGCTTTCAGAACTGTTAAAGAATAAATTTGTCTTGTTTGAAGCTACTGTTGGTGGCTATTTGTTAGAGTAACAATGAGAAATTCATCCAATAATGACTCCCACTTTTACAAACGAGAAAATGGAATCTCTGAGAATCTCACTCCATTTCATTGGCCATGTTTGAGTTTCCAGGGCATTGTTAGAGCCCCATGGGTAGGGATGGGAGTGAGAATAGAATGTTCATATTTCTTGTTCTGCAGCTAGTGGAAGAGATTTTAGATTTTCTCTTCCACTGAAGGCTGAAGAATGAAAGTTGGGTCACCTATAGTCACTAGGGAAGGGTCTGTCAATGGTTCAAAGAATGTGGGGTGGGCTAATTTCCTCTGAATTTTATTGAACTATGTTAGTTTGAAGACAGGGGCCCCAGAGTGGAGCAAAGACATGGCTGGGAAGCCTAGCAGGAGGGATGAATGCATAAGAACTCATTGCATCACGGGAAAGATAATCACAGCCTAGAACCAGAGTTTCTTAGGTTTTCAGGCAGACATTCTGGTGGAGATGCCAATCGTGGACCTAAGCATCTGTCATTAAGTATTTGCTAAATGAATGAATGAATGAGTGGTGGAGGATAGCAGAAGGCAGCTAGGAGCACAGCACAGAGAGTGAGTCACCTGTAATAACTGATAAGGGAGTGACCTTTGAATGAAGAGGCAAGGCACTAAGTCTAGGGAGAGAGGAACTGAGCTGAAAGAAGCCAGTTATGTCACAATGGATGAGTGAATGGACAACAATCATTTCTGAACAGAAACCATGAAGGTGGGACCAGGGAAAGCTCATCCATGGCAAAGTTCCAGAAATTTCACCAAAATGACCAGAGCCAATGACTACTCTTTATGCCATTAATGAGGGGCTTTTTTTGTCCACACTCATGATGCAGAGGTAGAAAATGGATTATTCAACAAACGCATTTACCCACCTTCCTCAGCCTGAAGTATGTCTATTTTAATGTTCGACTTACTTTGATTTAACCCTTCATTTTGCAATGCCTTTTCTCTAGCACATGCTGCTACCCTTACCACCCTTTCTGCATCCCATAATAAGTCCCAACAGAGTCTGAACTCACTTGCCCAAATAATCAGAAACAACAAGAAAAATTTTTTTCATACATAGGCCCATTCCCATCACTCAACAATGCTCATGTGCATCAAGAGTCATGTTCCAGAATATTCACAATGGCTTGGTTTAGAACAGCCAAATTGGAAGCAGTCTGATGTTCACCAAAAAGAGAGTACATAGAAGAATCAGGATGTATTCATATGATGGAGTACTACACAGCAAGGAAAGGTAGCAGTAACATGTAGCAACAGGGATGAATCTGATATATACAATGTCGATCAAAAGAAAATGCAGATTTAAAAAAAGAGTCCACATGAATCTATTTATACATGATTTCAGAAGCAAGCAGAAGAAAAATATGATGTCAGAAAATAGGACAGATAAAGTGGGAGGAAGGGCCATGAGTGGAAGAGGGCATGAAGGAAACTTCTCAGGTTCTAGAAAATCTCAGTGTCTTGACCTGAGTAGTTTGTTCTGTGGTAATTTCCTAAACTGAACACCCATGAGCTGTGTCCTTTTCTGTCTGTGTGTTTTACTTCATAAAAACACAGAAGTTTAGACTTCCTAATGCCATCACTCAGGAAAGGGAAAAATGCTGGTGTTTTCCAATCTCAGATGCATTTGCTACCTTAGGCTGTGGGAACCAAGTGAATGACTCAAGGGTTACACTTGGCTATTGTGGTCCTGGACCACAATAGGCCTGACCTCCTGGGCTCGCTTTATAAAACTAGTTTTACTGTATGCCCACATAGATGGGCAATTTTCCAAGGTCATCCCTGAGGTGTCAGATGACTGGGTCAGGAGAAGGTTCTAATCCAGATAAGCTGTGGATTCCTTGCTGGACAACTGACTCCTATCATGCCCTTGGACTATTAGGGATGTTCTAAAACTCCTGAATCTCCAAAGATAAGGGATCAAGGTTATGATACAGTTTCTCCTAGAATATGTCTCGTTTCCAATGGAAATTTACCCACACTTCCCCAGAGCACATTGAGTTCCTCTCTGAACTTTGGGGATGGACAGCCTTTGTCAACTTTCTCCATAACATGAGACCCTATCTTCCTTAGAGATGCAAAACTAAAAGGTCCAGATTCAGTGATGAGTTCTTCATGAGCAAAAACATCTGCAACCTGGGGACATTAGGTTCCCTCCAGGAGACAGGAAGCAGATGCTTACTCTTAAAGATGTGCCTCTCTGCTTCTGGTTCCTGACTGCACAATTTCTTATCTCTGCCCTTCACAAAGCTGTGTTTCTACAGCAAATATCATGACATTTGACTCTGTATCTCCACTTGTAACACAGTGCCGGACCTTGGTGAGCCCAGTAAGCAAATCCACAATCACCCTCCTTAGTCTGGCTTCCCAGAATTTCTAAAGGTGTGACTAGAGTAGAAAGCCACGTTTTGTTGAAGAACTAAGACAAAAAGGGGAAGGAGTAGGAGAAAAGAAAACACAGAGGGTGAAAAAGAAGAGTAGGGAATGGGACATTGGGAGAAGGAAAGAGGAGCTGAAGTTCAAGGGAGGTAAAGGGAAAGAGGAGAAGAGGATTCAAGAGAGGGGAAGGGGAAAGTAGGGGAAAGAGCAGGGCACAGATGGAGGCCCAAAGGATGAGACTGGGGAAAATGGCAGAAAGATCAATAGGGGGAAGGGAACAGGATCTGGGGAAGGGAAAGGGAAGGAGAGGTACTAGGGACTGAATTAGAACAAGATACATTCCATGTTTTTAAATTATATCAAAATGGATTCTACTGTCATGATTGTCTAAAAAGAACCAATAAATTTTTTTTTAAAGAAAAGAAGAGGAAGACAAGTAGAATAAGAAAAAAGAGAAGGAGCTATTGTTAAGAGCCAGGAAAGGTTATTATCTAAGCAAACAGCATGCAGTTCATGAGCTTCCCTAGTGGTTATCCTTAAGTGGTTAACCAACAATAATACAAGACCCTTGTAGCAAACCAAATTCTGTTACTCAAGGAGACATGTCTCCGCACGGAGAAACATGGCCTCACATGGCCAAGGGGATTTTCTCGTCCAGCTGAAAGATGTTGCAATTTGGGTGACATTTCCAAAATTAAGAGGATCCCAAATTTAGTCTGCACTTCATGTGTATGGACTCCACAAACACTCATACTTGCTCTCTCATACCATTCAACGACAGGACCTTTGATGGCTTGTGATGGACTCAGCTTCCCTCCTCCATCTTTCTATTTCTCACCACAGCACCATTTTCCTTTCATGGTCCCAGCTTCCCAAGTGTTTCCTAGATGTCCAGGTGGAAGGCCTATGCCCCTCCCCTCATGTGAACCTCTTAAATCACTTCCTACCAACAGACTTCTTTTATCCAGGAATTGGTTAGACGTGACTGGCCAATTCCATTGGCAGAGGTGCAGTTGTCCAGTGTATGAGTTAAAGTTAGCACTAGCTGGACACAATGCAAGTTTAGTTCTTTTTCAGATAAAGCCAGTTTGTAGCAGAAGCAGAGATTCTGCTTCACAAAGTCATTGAGAGACCCAAACCAATGGAGATCTCTGCCTCTCTGACAGCAGAGATCCTAATTTCATTGGTTTCGGGGTGAGACACGGACACAGAATTTTGTTTTAAGCTCCCCTGGTGTTGCTCATGGGCAGCCAGGGCTGAGAATGTTCTGTTTTCCAACATCTCCCTAAGCATTAACATCCAACCACCAGATACGGGCAATGGAAGAATCATATGAAAGGGTCATGTGGGAAGTATTTAGGGGCCAAGTCTGATAGTAATATACATCACATCTGTCTACATCTAATTGTCCAGAAGTTAGTCACATGGTCACACTCCACCCCAAGAGCAGCTGGGAAATGTAGTCCAGATGAGTGCACAGGAATAAAGTAAAATGTGTTTGATGGACATCTAGCTAGTCTACATAGCCAAGTATATTTCTGTCTCTGAAATCTGATCTTAAACTTAGAGAAAACATCTCACTTTTTATTATTTATTTTTAATTGACTAATAATTGTGTATTTATGGAATACAATGTGATGTTTTGATCTGTGTATGCATTATTGATTCAATCAAACTAATGAGCATATCTTTCACTTCACCAATTCATTCTATTTTGTGGTGAGAGAGTTGAAAATGTCTTTTAACTATTTTGAAATATGGAATCTGTTTTTTATTACCTATAGTCACCATGCATTGCTAAAACCTATTCCTTCAGTTTAACTGAAATTTTGTACCCTTTGATCAACATCTTCTCTTTCCTGATTTCTATCTGTTCCCTCAGCTTTTGGTAACCATCTTTCTCCTCTCAGTTTCTGTGATTAAGATCCCATAAATATATGAAATTGTCTGTCTTGTATGACCAAAAGGAAATGGAGCTTGAGGGAAGTAGAAGTTCTAGAAGTTCCCAAGGGAGTAAATAGCATAGCCCTCTACTTAGGTTGTCTGACTTGGGGGTTGTGAATGGTACAATATTTACCTTAAGCTGAGCCAGAGGGGTCCCTATAAAACTAATGAGTATTAGAGGAGGCCATGGTGAGGACTGTGGACAGGAAAGTTCTCAAGAACATGATGTGAGAGGCAACATGGTGCAAAGAAGAGCTTTGATAAAATAAGTGAGATCCAGCTTCTGCCTTTGGGAGTTCACAGGCTCTAGGAACAAAATCAAATGTGAGGTCCCTTATAAAATGTATAAAACTAGTATGAATGAGAGAGAGAGAGAATATAGGCTTCTTTAAGAAGAAGGAAGGGAACAGAATGTTTCCCTGCCAGTGCCTTCTGCCCCATTGAAATGTGTAAACCATTGCTAAGTTCGTAGAGGTCTCAAATCAGCAAGATGTTCATCCTTGAAAACTGAGTCAAAATCATGAGCAGTTTTATTGGAACTAGACGAGATCCAAGGAACATCTTCTGGAAATCTCTATAAGGAGCTTGAAAGGTGAAACATCCTTATTTGGGCAAGTGTCTTGGTCAGTTTGGACTGCTCTAACAAATGACCACAGGGGGAATGTTAAACAATAAAAATTTATTTCTCAAGGTTCTAGAGGCTAGAACTTCAAGATCAAGGTGCCACTGCAGTCAGGTTCTTGGTGAGCCCTTTCCCTGGTTTATAGATGGTAGCCTTCTTGCTCTATCCTCATATTGGAGAGACAGCAAAAATGAGAGCGAGAGTGAGGGGCGGGGCTTTGATTTCTCCTTCTCTTCTTATAAGGGCACTAATCTCATCATAGGGGCTCCTCCCTTATGATTTCATCCAAATCAACTTACCTCCTCAAAGCCCCATTTCCAAATACCACCACTTTGGCACTTTGGAGATTAGGGCCTCAGAAAATGAATTTGAAGGAGACACCAGCATTTAGTCCATACAATAAATGAAAGAAAGTAATGACCATCTCTAAATCCAAAAGGACTGTATGTAGCATTCACCAACTCCAGACTGGGAGAGACGGGGCAGCACCACCAGAAGCTTCTAACAATTCTAGGACATGAAGAAAGATGCACACGTGAGAGGACACTGAGGCTCCTTCTTCTACCCAAGTGGCAGTACAGGTCTCAAACATGAATAGAGCCAAGAATTCTGGAGGAAAAAATGGGGCTGGTGAGGTTGACAGGTGGTGTGTGAGTCAAGGGTATGTGGCCATGCTATCTTCTCTTCTTGCCAGATTGAGATTGACATGCCCAAAGGTGCACAAAGCACAGATGTACAGGGTTCGGGAAACTTTACAAACTCAACACATCTATGCCACCAGCATCTAGACCAAGAAACAACCTGACCCTAGAAGCTCCCCTGGATTCTCTTTTACAGCTTATTTCCAAAAGTGGCCAATATACTGACTTCTAACAGTATAGATTAATTTTACCTACTTTTGAACTCTATATAAATGAAATCATGCAGTAGGTATACTTTTATGTAACTTCCTTCACTTGATATCATTTGGGAGATTCATCCTTATTGCATCCACTTGTAGTTTGTTGATTCCCATTGCATGAAAATGACATGCTTTATTCAGCCCTTCTTCTGCAGACAGACATTTGAACTGAGTTCAGATTTTTACTATTATGATTATTTTATATGTGTTATTTTAGCCAACATATTTATGCATTTCTGTTGGGTAGAGAGCTAGAAGTGGAACTGCTGGATCAAGGGGTATGTGTACCCCCAAGTTTAGTAGAAAATTGCAAATAGTTCTTCAGAGTTATTAAGAATGGATGGAGTTGCTAACCAGCTAAGATACCTGAGCAACTGAAGTAGAATGGGACTGTCCCAAGACAAGCTGGATCAAATAGTCAGCCCATCATGGCCTGTCAATCTATATACCCTGAGCATTTGCAGGCAGGCCCACCCCCTGGAAAGGTGGGTCTGAATTGAGGCTTTGGGGCAGAGGGCATTCTTACAAACATATGTGTTCCATAAAGCTGAGAAGTTGCAGATGTCTTTGCCATAAAGATCCTTAAACTAACACCTCTGCCCCAGCAGATAAGGGGTTCTACACACCTTCTTTGGCTGCTTCTTTTGCTTCCAAAGCAGCAAACACATACACATAGGGAGGTGCTCAGTCCTCGACCTCTGCTTAAGCTCTTCTTTTATCATTTATGAGGATTCTCCCAAATATCCCCTTCTCTAGCCTTCTTCACAGAAGTCAGTTGAGTTGAAACTCTTGGCAGGTCCCTGAACCGCACGGGTAAAAAATTACATGCCGCACACATTTGCAGCGAGGAACACGAGGCTTTCTAGGGGAGATTTATTGCCTCCCTTCCCTCCTCCTTTTGGAAGGTTTCTGGATGCTGTTCCTTGTGTAGAGCATGTGCCTCGGGCTTATCACTACGGTAAGTATAAAAGCAATTAATTTTTCCCCCTTTTGGAAAGCGGAAGTTTTAACCGCACTTGAATACCATTTGCATTTCTGATTTCTATCAAGTTCACACTTCCAGCGAAGAGTCCTGCTGATATAATTTGTTTTTTTTTAATTGCATAGTTTCTGGCAGGAAGCTGCTTCTTTTGCCTCCAAAGCAGAAAACATGTACACATGGGGAGGTACTGAGCACTCGACCTCTGCTACAGGTGAACTTGCCTGGTTGGCATTAGGGAGGCCAGGACAGGTATGGGAATTTGGAGTGGGGTTCTCCTGTATTTTTATATAGATGTTTACATAGGCTGAGCTTGTGAAAATGAGTCGCCTGATTTGGGTGAGGTGGGCAGATTTCAAAAACCATGTTTTTGTCCTTGGTTGTGATTTGCTCTTATGTTCAGAGAAATTGTATTAAGATAGACCAGATTGATTTCTTGCTTGATTTCACTTGTTGACATCTTTTACACTGCTCTGTTTCTACATCATTATTTATACTTACAGAATATTTAGGCTGCAAGGAACCCAAAAAGCCATGTGATCTAGTGATTTCCTTGTGTTATAAGTGAGGAAAATTTGGTGGATTGAATTAAAATTTCTGATACTTCAGCCCACCCTGTGGCCACACCCTGGTCATGGGGTATCATGGGTGGAGCACACTTCCCTGTATTTTGATTTGGGGTGTGGCCAAGTGAGTCACTCTGGCCAATAGAGTGGAACATCAACTAGTTCTAAGCCTAGGACTTAAGAGATCTCATATATTTCCACTTCCTCCTGATGCCTCTGCTACTGCATGAGAAGTGACTGTTATCTTAATCTGTTCATGATACTATAACACAATGCCTGGGGCTAGGTAATTTATGAAGAACAGAGATCTATTTCTCTCATAGCTCTGGAGGCTGGGAAGTCCAAGATCAAGGCTCCAACTTCCAATGAGGGTCTTCTCACATGGCAGAAGGTGGAAGAGCAAAGGAGACAAACTGTATTGTCATATGGCAGAAAAGCAGAAGACAGCAAACCCACTCCTGTATTCATTTATCCATGAGAAGGGAGGCCTCATGACCTAAACATTTCCCAATATGCCCCACTTCCCAACAACGCTGTTGCACTGGGGATTAAGTTCCTGGCACATGCATTTAAGAAGGGACAAAAACATTAAGCCATAACACCTGCCTAGCCTGCTGGTCTGAGGAGGTGGAGAGACAGGTGGAGCAGAGTTGGCCCAGCCAAACTTTGGTCCTCTGATATGAAGCCAAGCCACTACAGCCTGAAGCATCACAGCTAAGCTGCACCCAAGGTAGATCAGCCAAATCCCAGCCAACCCTCAGATCTGCGGTACTAGTTGTTATTGTTGTATGCTAGTGAGACTCTGGGTACTTTTATACATATAGTTAACTAATACAAATATCAAGGCCCAGAGGGGAAAAATGACTTCCCCATTGTCACACAGCTGGCTTGTGTCAAAGGCAAGAAAACCCATACCCCCTCTTCTTGGCCCTGCAGGAGTTACCCCAAGATTTTCACACACATGTGAAAGATACTGTTTGGTTGTAGGTCTCGCAGCTTTTGGAAAATGTAGCTTGTAAAAAATCATTGAGAGAAAACAGATGAAACTTTACATGGCTCCAGGGATTAATAATGTAACAGGGATTGTTCCACTTCTGGTTTGAAGTGAATCTGAACTGGCTGTTCCACCCCCTCTCCTCCTCCTCTCTGACAGCTGTGGAGTTCCCCAGGAGGAAGAGTTTAATGGCTTGGGAGCTGCTCCAAATAGCATCTGCAAGAACCAGAGCCCGAGTAGCCCTGGAGACCAACAATGACTAGAGCTTGGATTTGGCCCTTTTCGAGACAAGCAGGAAGCCCAAGCCCCAACCCTGGTAAGATAAGCTGCCCCACAACTCTCTCCCTCCAAATATTAAAATCTCATGTTTAGAACTCCACCCACTTATGCTCATTAGCCCTGAGATGCCAGTGTGTGATGGCATGGACTTGGAGAAGGAGTGGAATTGTGCTTGAGCTAGTTAGCCATTTATACCTCCCAGGAAAGAATGCACCCATCACCCTTTCCAAGAGTTACTACTTACTGACTGCCTCCCTTTGGCTTTCAGCGAAGGAGTGCTGCACATAATTAGAATGACTGACAGAATTTCTGGTATTATCTTTTCTTACCAATAACCGCATGGTTGCCTGCATTCTGGCATAACTCTGGAGCTTTGATTATACTGAAGGACTCTCTCTCTCTCTCTTCTCTACCTTTAAAACACTCTGTCTTGAGGTAGGCTTGGACTCCAGATAGAGTGGGTATGAGAAATGGAAGAAAGCAAGCCCCATGCTGCCATATAATTACATGTGTTCAATATTTGATCAAGATCTGCCTCCATTCCATATTATAAATTCAAAGAAGGGGGTGATCAGATCTCTCTTGTCCCCTGTCAGATGCCTAGTTCATACCACAAAACTAGGCACATAAGGAGCATCAGTGAATATTGTATGAGTGAATGAATGAATTCATGAACAAATGAACACAGCTGTTCTGGGAGATAACCCACAGATGGCATCTGTGCACAACTGGCCTGCCATAGTTTAGCATGTCAGACCTGGGCCTGTGGACCCTTTGGCATCTGGTTGAGGCCCCTCTGCTGCTCCCCATGGCACCATGCCACACTAAACTTGTCTCAACAAGCAGTCACTGCTGAGTTGACATCTCTATCACCCTGGCCTCCCTTGTGACTAGAGGATGCAGGAAAGACTGGGAACTGTGGCAGCCAGAGCAAGTGATCGAACTCTCTCTCCTGGTCCCCACCCTCGATTTGCTGGCAGGAGTTGGTAAGTTGGCAGCATCTGCTGCTGTCTGGGACCAAGGCTGCTCATCTAGCACCTGGTGCCAGCTGAGCAGCAGAGCAGTCACTGAAGCATAGGAGAGTCCAGACTGGCAGGTGCCACCAACTGCCTATGACAGAGCAGAGTCTGACAGGACATGTCTGATAAAGGGATCACGTGGCCTTTATTCTTGCTCACTGCCAGGAGAGGTTATCTGAGGCCAGTTCAGAGAAGGCAAAAGAGGAAAAGTAAATTTCTCCCCTGAGTGCTTTTGGCTTCCCCTAGAACAAGTGCACTCACTGCCTTGGTGTGTAAACAGAAGGAAACAGACCCCAAGTCTAGGCCTGGACATGGGTAGTTTATTTGGGGAACAATTCTACAAGGGTGAAGGAGCTGGTAGACTGAGCCAAGGAAGGGAGGAAGGTCAATTTACTGTGTGATGATGAGGTGTAGATATTTACTGGCGATCAGGAATCCATCCTGTTGGGGATCCTCTGAGAAACCACGTGAAGTGCACTTAAGGAAATGGGAGGCTGGGACATTTGCCCTCATCTTCTGTCCCCTATTGCTTGAAGATTATCCCCTGGGCCGTCAACTCTCTCACAGTTCCTTGTTGTGCCTTTGTTGAGATAAGCAAGCTCCCTCGTGCTAGAACAAGCTCTTAAGCAAAGAAGTTGAGAGATGAAGGCTCTTGGGGGGGGAGGAGACGGAGTCTGCTACAGAGCTGTCCACTTCTTGCCCTGAACTCAGGTGGGTCTAGAGACTTCAACAGGGCCTGCACGTTTTGCTTACAAATGCCCTAGAGCTAGAGGATATGGGTCTCAGGCCTCTTTCAATTAACAATGGGGTCTTAGTCAACCTTGACTTCCCTACCCAGGAAAAAAAAATTAGATTCTGTGTATCCAATTTAGAGGGATTATTGTGGGAACCAAATTATAGCAGAGAATCAAATATAACTCATTTTTATATTAATATGAAATCCTGTTCCTCTAACAAACTTGTCCAAAAAACTATATTGCTTACCTGTCAGTAGGTTACATATGGATGGTTTCCAAAGATACAAGTTGTCACAGAGAGTTTAAGAGAGCGAAGGTAAAATCCAGTTTTAGATGGGAATGTGTCAATGAGTCAACCTGTAGTGGGTTCCAGATGTTCCTCTATATAAATTCGGCCTCATGGAAAGGAAAACTGTCATTACCTCATTCAAAGAATTCTTCCCAAGCTTGGCTGGCCTACCCCAGCTTGAATTATTATTCTCCCCTTTGCTCAACAACATTCCCCACAAATGCCCCAATTCCTCAAGGTGATGCTAACAACTTCTCTGCCTGCTGGGTTCCCCAGATATTAGTAAAGGTGATTCTGGCTGCTGTAATTTATAAACTTCCACAGATCACTGGTTTATCACAATAAAAATTGTTTTGTGTTTGCATAGAAAGCTGGCATGGAAGAACCTAATTAAGTTGAACACCTCCATTCAGGGGTCCAAGAGCCTTGGCACCTTTCATCCTTCTACTTTGCCACCATATTCAATGTAAGACTCCAAAAGTGCCTTGATGGCTTTTATTTCCAACTAATTAGAGAGGAGGAAAGAACATGGAAGATCAATTGTCAGGTTTTCAACAGTTCAGGTCTGGAAGTACTGCACATTACCATTTCTACCCATGTTCCATTGGCTGGAGCTCAGTAAACATGGCCATATTTAACTGCAAGACAAGCTGGGCATGACAGTACCTAGGAAGAAGAGAAAATGACTAGGAGGATCAGATAGGAATCACTGACATAACCTTCATATGATCAAGGGCTATAATTTGGATCTTCAATGTTTTGCAAAGGCTCATATGCTAAAGGCTTCATTATCAGCCTTTGGTGCTATTGGGAGGTAGTGGAACATATAAGAGGTGGGGCCTAGTGGAAGGAAGTTAGGTCACTGGTGGAGTGTCCTTGAAGAGGCTATTGGGACACTGGCTCCATCCTATCTTTTTGCTTCCCAGCCACCATGAGGCGAGTAGCTTTTCCCTACCACATACTCCCCCGACTCCATGATGCTCTGTCTCACTCCAGGTCCAAAGTGATGAGACCAAGAAACCATGGACTGAAACTTTTGAGATAATGAGCCAAAATAAACCTTTCTTCCTTCTACATTGATGACCTCAAGTGTTTTGTCACAGAAATGTAAAGCTAACACATGTTTAGGAACCTTCCTTTCTGATGCTTTTCTCCACTCCCATGGAATCCTAAACATGTATCTCTTTCATTATTTCTCACCCTAGATTTTATCACTGTTTTAGTTAGCTTTTTAACACATCGAGGAAGAGCTAGGTCAGATGGGAGTTCAACAGACCAGGAGACGTTTGTTATGGTTTCAATGCTAGATGTCTCCCAAAAGATCATGTGTGAGGCATTGTAAATAAGAGTCTCAATCAGTGCATTAATCCCATGATAGGGTGGTAAC
Organism: Ictidomys tridecemlineatus; assembly: GCF_052094955.1. Taxonomy (NCBI): domain Eukaryota; kingdom Metazoa; phylum Chordata; class Mammalia; order Rodentia; family Sciuridae; genus Ictidomys; species Ictidomys tridecemlineatus. Next base: position 94,943,000 of record NC_135493.1, on the reverse strand, counting down.
TGTAGGCAGGTAAGGTGTGGCTAGAAGAGGTGGATTGTTGGGGGCATGCCTTTGTGGTATATATTTTATCCTTACTAAGTCAGAGTCAGTCTCTCTCTCTCTCTCTCTCTCTCTCTCTCTCTCTCTCTCTCTCTCTCTCTCTCTCTCTCTCTCTCTCTCTCTCTCTCTTTCCCCTTTCCGGTGATATATCCTGACCTGCTTTCTTCCACCATACCCTTCCACCTGAGGAATGGAGTTGATCATCTATGGACTGAGACCTCTGAAACTATAAGCCCCCAATGAAACTTTTCCTCCTCTAATTGTTCTTGTCAGGTCTTTTGGTCACAGAGGTGAAAAAGCTGACCAAAACAGCATTTTCAGGGAGCAAGTTGAGTCCAGGGGAGTCTGATAAATCAAGATAAGGACCATGTATAGACCATGGTAGAGGAAGCCAGCATTTTATCTCACTTGCTGTTGCTTACATACCTTCCCACAGACAACCCTGAAGTCCTTAACTTTCCCCACAAAGCCACACACTTTCATGACTTCATGTTTTGGCATATATGCCTGGAGTTTTTCCCAACTTCATTTATCTGATCAATCAAATGTCTACCTCAATGAACTACACCTTCTAATATTTGTGACCTTACAAATCCCCTCCCCTTAAATCTGGTTTGGTCCTTTAACCAATAAATTACAATGGCAGTGACACTTGAGCAGCTCTAGGACTAACACTTATGAAAACTTGGCAGCTTCTGCATTTGTATTCTTGGGGGCCTGACTCACCGTTTCAGAAGTCTGGCAGCCATGTGTGAGAGAACACGTGGAACAACCATGAGAAGAGAGAAAGGCTTTAAGAATATTTGGAGAGAAAAGGTCAGCTGAATCCAGTCTCCAGTAAATCTGCCAGCTGAATTCAGTCACAAGAGTGATCACCAGCAAGGCCAGCAGAAGAACCACCCACCTGATCCCAGCCTCCATTTTAGAGTCATGGACTACTAATATGTTGTTTTAAACCACTGAATTTTGGGGTGATTTGCTACACAGCAGTAGAAACCTGAAACAATGCCTGTCAAGTTTCATACCAGCCTCTGCCTCTCCTTAGACATACCCTCCTTAGCATGGTTAGGAACCTTCCTTTCTGATGCTTTTCTCCACTCCCATGGAATCCTAAACATGTATCTCTTTCATCATTTATCACCCTAGATTTTTATCACTGTTTTAGTCAGCTTTTTCACTGCTGTGACTAAAAGAACCTGCTAGAACAATTGTAAAGGAGGAAAAATTTATTTGGGACTCACAGTTTCAGAGGTCTCAGTCCATAGACAGCAGAATCCATTCCTCAGGGCTGGAGGTGAGGCAGGACCTCATGGAGGAAGAGTGTGGTGGAGAGAAGCAGCTCACATGGTGATAAGAAAGCAAAGAGATACTCCACTCTCCAGGTACAAAATATATACCCCAAAGACATGTCCCCAGTGCCCACCTGATCCAGCCACACCCCATCTGCCTTCAGTTACCACTCAGTAAATCCCATCAGGGGATTAATTCACTGATTGGGTTAAGGCTTTCACAACCCAATCACTTCTCCTCTGAACCTTCTTGCATTGTCTCACACATGAGCTTTTGGGGGGTACCTCACATCCAAACCATAGCAATCCCTTAAATTCTTGTTCCTATGCCTTTAAGGGTTGTACACTTTGAAAATTTGGACAGAATCTTATTGATTTCTGTGTTTTCTGAGCTGAATACCATGTCTGACACATAGTAGGCACTCAAAAATATTTCTTCAGTAATCAATCATCGTTTTTTTTTTTTTCAACTGGTTCACAAACTGGAATGTAGGATGCATCCAAGGGAGTAAGCCTAAGGGAAAAGAGCAGGTCTATGTGAGAGAATTGTGCTGGATACTTGGATTCACTTTTCTCAAACTCCAGTTGAACTTCCTTCTATACAGAGATGTTGGAAAGCTAAAAAACTGCATTTTAAAGACTCCATTAGAACAAGGGTTCTGCCAATTCAATACAGTAATGACAGATTAGAAGGTAGAAGAGCGTCAGAGGCTATCCTTCTAAGTCAGGTGGTCAAGTAGGTCAAGGTCTTGGATTCCTGGAAGATACCATTGGCCTTGACCCAGTGATTGCTGAGAGACCTAGTGGTCAAGGGCAACAGAAGGCTCCAACTAGAGAAAACATGATTGAGAGTTATGATTACTTCATGTAACAAGGAGGTCTGTTCAGAAGATATCTCTGGGGGCTTCCTGATAACAGGGACCAAGTCCCTGACACCTCAAGGTTTCAAGTCAATATACCATTTGGAGGATCTGGGAGACATGAATGTAAGACCAGAGAGCTTGGGCAGAGAGAGTCTGCCTAGTAAGAGTGACTGAGAATAATCCAGGTTAAAATTCAAAAGATGGGGAATTGCATGTACTACAGAGCAACGACCCAGTCAACCACTTTTACAACATGGTGTTGATAAGGCTCTAAGTGAGGCAGTGTTGGTTTGATAATGATGTGCATTTTCTAGAGACCATAGAGTAGAATGGAATTTACTCTATTTCATGACAATAAAAGCCCCTGAGCCTTGTCTGCAAGGCATTCCTCTGTGTAAATGTTGAAAACAATGCAGTATAATAGTTTAGAGCAAAGACTTTGGCATCCAGAAGATCTGGGTTCAAGTCTCAAGTCTACCACTTCCTGGTGTTTTAATTTAAAGTAAATTAGTTAATCTTACTGAGCCTCTATTTATTGAGAATGGAGATGCTAATATTATCTCCCTCATTAGGTTGCTGTAATGGTCGAATGCAATATTGACTTTTAAAACACGTAGCCTAGCAAAAAGTAAGTGCTTGAAAATGATGGCCACTAACCCACGGAATTGTGGGATATGATCAAGTCAGTCCCGAGCAATTCACTCACGTGAAATCTATTGTTAGCATTTGAAAATTTTATGAATGATTAAAAAGAGATACTTTTAAAAATTAAGATTTTTTTATAAACATATTTATATCCATAGTGCTATGTAGAAAAAGGTGATACTTCCATGGCTGACAATGATAAAATATTTATTTTAATATTTATTTATTATGGTTTTCAGTGTGCCAGATTCTCTCTAAAGCACTTTATATGCATTAAATTATTTAATCTTCTCAACAATCCTGTAAGGTAGATACTATTATTACCTTCATCTTACAGACAAAGAAGCTCAGGACTCAGAATGACTAAACAAGTAACCCAAGGTCACAGAGCTAGTTGGGTGCTGAGTTCCTTTTGAGCCCAGCTGTTTTGGCTAACTAGCAATTAACCATTACCGTAAAATGCCTCTCATTTGTAGAATATTCTAGGAGAATTACAAGATCAGAACTTATTTGTAAGCAGAAATTGTTCTGTTATTAAAGAACTTACAAGGGAGACTAGGAAAAGAAATATATTGCTCGTGCGAGTAAATATTTACATACACCAAAATATTTATGTTCATATATGTGAGTACTGCTTTCCACAGGGGGAGAGGGGAATGTGTAAATATTTACTCACTGGAAATAGCTGACAAGTAGTTAGGAAATACGAATATTTATACTGTACATTGCTTTTGTGCTGTCCAATTGTTTCATCTGGAGTCTATGCACTAATTCCCAAATTGGACAAGCAACACAAGAATCCTAAAATTGTAAATTCAGGGCTCCTTTTGGAGATCCCTAACATGGGCATGATACCAGTTTACAAACAAAGCTAATTCCAATTTTCCTGAATCCTATTTTCTAAAATGGTATACTTCCTTTTAAGATGTCCTGATCTTTTCTTGGAGAAGTAATCCTTATGCCAAAAATGGAAGACCTTTATGCACTGAATCCCATGCTGTGGGTTCTCTGCTTTGAGGACCACTTCTGGACAAAGAGTTGGAAGTTGTTGCAAAGCACGTCAAATACTGAATTGGCTCAACAATGACCTAGATTGGTGGTGACCCCCAGACACAGACAAAGATACAAATTTTTCAAAAGCAAAATGTTTTTTTTTCATGCATACTGGGGATTTTGAAGGAAATTGTAGCAAATGGCATTCAAATAAAAATATAGACAGACCCAGTGTATTGGCTTTGAGTTGGCTATTTCATATGTCATTGTATTTAATCCCTAATGTGGCAGATAACCTTTGCATTAATTGGATTGTTTTTAGCTGCAAATAACTGAAAACCTCCATGTGATTTATGCGAACAAGAAAGGATTTATTTTTTTCATGTAATAAGGAGATCTGGGGTGGGGATGTTCTGGGGTTGGCTAATTCAGTGGTTCACCTCCTCATCTAAGTCTCATGTTTCTTCCAATTTTCTCTGTGCATTCCTGGCAGATTGTCTTGTTCTTGACAAGATTGCCTTATGGTGGCGAGATGGCTGCTAGAGTTCTGAAATTCATTTGTAGGAAACACAGGTCTAACAGAAGAAGTGAGACTTTTATCCTAATACATCTCTCTTTATCATCTAAATCTTTCCCAGAGCTTTCCAAAGACTTCTCCTCTCATAGCATTAGAGAGAATTCAATCATATGCCCACATCTAACCAATCACGACCAAAAGGAATGGAACCACCATACTTACCTAAGAGGAATCATTAGTCCTCTACCTTGTGAGCCCAGGACTGGAGTCTGCTTCCTTAGAAGCATGTGGTCTCACTGAGCAAGGGAATTTCCTGAATGGCATTGGGATTTTGTAGAAAAGAATCCAGAGGATAAATAGTTACTGAGTAGGCAGACAACAGGGTCCACTCCATGCCATTTGAAATATGGGGAAAACAAAGCTAAGAGAAGTTTTGACCATGTGTTTAATAAATGCCACAGCTGTAATTCAAACCCAGAGCCTTTTCTATTATACCTCCAACTGCTGCTGCTTTTATATTATTGGAGCAGCTGGGTGCATGGGCACAATTGATGTTTTCCACTGAGCTGCCTTCTCAATTTCCTGTCTAGACAATTGTGAAAAGGCTCTTTATAGAAATTAATACAGTCATAGGCATTACCCACCTGCCACTGGCTACAGGCCTTCTTCCTTCCTCTCTCTTCAAAATTCCTGTCAGAGGCCATATTTACCTTAGTTTGGAGACCTACACAGGAGAGTACCTCTGGGCTTGGACCTAGGCAGTGAGAGTAAAGAGCCAGGAAAGGAACTGTGGCTCCTTAGCCTGCGTTGTTTTGGCTGCAGGTACCTGGCCCCACCCCACACTCTGTCTCCCCTGTGCTTAGATTCTGTCTGCCCAGTGTTCACATTCTCCAGCGACAGTTAACTATTGCCTATTGTTCTTGTACCTGCCCTTCTGGTACCTGGGAAACGTTTACTCTTCTCTCCTGAAGATGATATCTCCAATATCCTTTGGTTTCTGGAAACTTCCCTGACTCTTGACATAGACAAGGGTACTCAATCTTTCTGTCCACTTTGTTTCTAGAACATTCCTCCCTTGTCACTCAGGGCATTGTCTTATATCAAATTACCTTACATTAGTCTGTTTCATTATTATTGTGAGTTTTCTGAGGGAAGAGTCTATATCTCTTCATCTTGGCTCAGCTGGTCCCAGCAAAGATAGAAATATCTTTAGCATGGCAGCAGCCATCTTCATTGCAAGATCTATATGCATGTATTTTTATGTACTTCTGTAATGAGATTTCTTCTAAGCTTTTGTTTATTAGCTAATGAAGGGAGGACATTTGTTCATGTTTCTTTGTCTTGTTTATGCATTGCTTTGTTTACTTGTTTACTTAAATGTACTTTACTTTAATGCTAAAGCACTGGAAGGGTAGAGAGAAGAGAGACAAGGGGGTGAGGAAGAGGCACCATGCCAGAGGCTGCTGGTGGCCTAGCTAAATACCCTAGAGTCTCCCCTTCTTTCTTTTTAACATAACCTTCATTGTGTTCTGGATAACAACATGCCTAGCTAAAATCTCCATTTCCCGGCTAACTTGCAGCTAAAGATAGCCACAGTTCTGATGTTTGAGATGTAAATAGAAGTTACTATGTAGGGGCTTCCAGAAGAGTTTGTGTAGTGACTCTGTGGTGCACCACCAGATCTTTCTTTGGGAATGAAGAAACTGTCACTTCAGCCATTGGGAACACTGCTAATGTCTAATCCCTTGGCTGTTAGCACCCACATGGGTGGCCTCAGTTGAAGAAATCACCTTCTTTTTGGCCTTCAACTGCTTAACAGCATGAGATAAATAGCTGGCCCCTTCGTCCTGGTTTGGGTAACTGTGGGTAATTTTGTAGAGTAACTGTGGAGGGGTCATTTAGAAAGGCACATGAGAAAGAGTGGAGGCTTGAAATAAGATGCTAACTGGAGATGGAGAAGGGTAAATGAATTTGAGGTTTGGGATTTTGAGATTTAGCGTCTGGAAGAAAGTGAGGACGTTTACCAAGATGACAAAAACTTAAGAGAAACACCCATGTGGTGAAGACAATCAAGATTTCTATTTTTATTTTATATTAAGTTTGAGATGCCTAGTAGAAATCCAGGAAGAGTCGGGTGCAAGTGGTACATGTCTGTAATCCCAGTGACTCAAGAAGCTGAGGCAGGAGGACTGCAAGTTTGAGATGAACCTCAGCAATTTAGCAAGACCGTGTCTCAAAATAAAATATACAAATAGCTGAAGATGTGGCTCAGTAGTACAGCACCCTTGGGTTCAATCCTCAGTAGAAAAAAAAGTTCAAGAGGCATTAACTAATACTGTGGCCATGACAACATGTTACTTAGATCTTTCTCTGCAGGAAGAAAAACTGATTTATGAAACCAGCTTCTGCCCTTTACACAGAGGTCACATTCCCCACAGGCTGTTCCCAGTCCCTGACTGAGGACAATAGAAGTACTGAGGCAGGGTCACTCCTATAAGAAGTAGAGACTTCTCTGTCAGACAAATGGCTCAAGGACCTCCTAGCAGCCTGGCTGAATGTTTTCTGGAAATGTACTGCAGTCTGAGACCCTTCCTGCCCAAGTCTCCTTCCTTCCCCCTCTCCTATGACATCAGCCCCACACTGCTGTCTGGAGACTCTTACCTACTCCAGCTTCTTACCTCTTTTACTTTATGGGTATTTCTCTCTAGAAATCTCTGGCATGCCTAATCCAGTCTGCTTCTCAGAGGACCCAAATGAACACCACCAGACAGGTAGATATATGAACCTGGGGCTCAGGAGAAAGGTTTAGTCTGGAGATAGAATAGAGATGGTTCAGGCTTTAGGGTGATGAGACTTAATGAGATCACTTAATGGGAGTTGGTACAAACAAAGAAGAAAAGACGATGTGGATTTAAACCTTGGAAACTTCATGGAAATTGAGTAGAGGACAAAGAACAAAATTTTGGCCATGGAAACTGAGAAATGGCAATATTTTAACAAGCAAAGGGGCCAGGGTTAAATGCTTCTGAGAGAACCAACAAAATGAGCATGGTGAGAATTCACTGGGTTTGGTAACTTGGTAACATGGAAATCCAAGCCGGTGCCTTTATTAGTCTAGTTTTAAAAAATATGGAGATTTCATGTTATTATTTTCACTTTCTCAACAAAGAGTGAGATGAGTAATGAGTGGAGGAAATGCAGGTTTGATGAAAGAGAAAAAAAATGTCAAATAGTTTTGTCAGGCAACAAATAGCAAGTTTCCTAGAAGAGACTGCCATGTGTTTATTGCCTTTTTGAGGTTTGTGGTCATAGGCTTTAAGTGAGATCATTCAGTTCATTTGGGTAAAGATAGACATTTAAAAAGTTGATTTCCTAATAAGAGTATGTGAGGCAGAAAAAAGTTGAACTGTCCAGAACCCAAGGGATAAAGAGCCACCCAAATTTCTTTTCCCATCTCTCTTTATCAAACATCTCAACAGGGCTTTGGTACCCTAGGAGCTCAAGATTGGTTCTGCCAAGAAAGGACTGCTATGTGGTGGGAATTTGGGGTATGACCAGGCCCTCAGGGGAACTATGTCCTTTTGGATGTCCCTGGAGCAGGTTCATGATGAAGCCCCACCCCCCCAACTTCCCTAAGTGGTTTGCCAATGAGTGGAATTCCATCAAGATGCCAAAGTCACAAAACCTATGTGAACTTGTTTCCATATAGTCAAGGCTTTCTCCAGACAATTCCAGAAATATCTGGAGGAAACTTTGTGATCTGTAGCCTTGTTGATAAAAATTGTGCATTGTTGTATATGCCAACTTGACTGGCTCATGGTACCCAGATATTTTGCCAAACATTATTCTGGCTGTTTTGGGATGAGATTTTCATTTGAATTGGTGGGCTCAGTAAAGCAGACAGCCCTCACCCAATCAGTGGAAGGCCTGAATGAAGAAAACACTCACCTCCACCAAGCAAAAGAAAAATTTGCCAGAACACTCATCTCTTCCATGGGTCTTCAGCCTGCCAACCTATTGATTCTGGTCCTCTGGGGAAGCCTAAGTAATTTAGGTATAAATTCTAGTGAGACCTCATTTGCCTGGGGATGCCTAAGTACTAAAGCTACATTTTTTATCTCTAGAAACCAAAAGATTGTCACATAAAAGGAACATAATGAGTTTTTAATAGATAGATGAATGGATAGATGGATGAGAGAGCACAATTCAAAGGAGGAAGGAAAGAAGGGAGGGAGGGAAGGAGGAAGGGAGGAAGGGAGAAGGAAGGAAGGAGGGAGAGAAGGAAGGAACAAACGACTAAACACACTAAAGAATGAAGAAAGGGGACTGGGGTTGTGGCTCAGTGGTAGAGTGCTCACCTAGCATGTACAAGGCCCTGGGTTCCATACTCAGTGCCACATAAAAACAAATAAATAAAATAAAGGTATTGTGTCCAACTACAGCCTTTCCCTTTAAAAAAAAAAGAGTGAATCAAGGAAAGAAGGGTGAGTGTACAGGTGGATGGATGGATGAATAAGTGAATAAATAATTGCATGATACTGTGGTAGAGCTTGAATTCAGGAATTCAGAATGTGTTCCATTCTTAATTCTGCCACTTATTAGTTTTATGACTTTGAGTCTTTCTTTACAGTTGGAATGCGAGTCATAATCAATAACAATATTTGACCTACCAACTTCATAGGAATCTTGTGGCAATCAGGTTCTTCAGAATGAGATGACCCCAAAATCTAATGCCATCTTAAATTGCCTTCACAAGTGTACAGTACTCAGATCAAAGATCTGAAAGTACCCCAATGCTCTGCAGCACTGAGACCTTGTTTGTAGTACATGTTGTATGCTCTTGAGAGCCGATGGTGCTTTAGAACTATGAAGCGCTCTGTATCTCCAAACCACTTTTATTATCATCATCATTTTTCTCAATCTCCAAGCCCAGGCTTTGGGTTTTTTTTTATTTAGGAAAAGTTCGGGACTTACCTTGCTGCCTATCTTCCTGATAAAGAAACTATATATATATATATATATATATATATATATATATATATATATTTACCACATCTGCAGTCCATTTGACTTTACTTTCTCTGAGAAGGAGAATCTATTGGCTTATAGATCTCATACATACAAGGTTTTGCCTGTTCATAGGAATTCAAATTTAGAACCTGTCACATTTTTCCCCATCTTACTTTGCTTTCCTTGGCATTAGCTTCTTTATCAGGCAGTCTTTCACCACATGGAAGGGTGGTGTGCTGGCCTTCTATGGCTGAAAGAGGTGAGTCTGATTCTATTTCTGATTCAGCATCCTTTTCTTCTGAAGACATTCCTCCTCACTGTGACAGACAAGTTTGTATTCAGCCATCCCTGTATTCTTGCTCCATTTCCTGATAGAGACCGAGACCAGTTGCTAGTCTGTTTTGTGTTGGCTATAACAACATATCCAACAGAGTAATGTATAAAGAACAGAAGTTTGTTTGTCTCATGATTCTGATGCCTGGAAAGTCCAAACAACATGACATTGACATTTGGTTAGGGTCTCTCTTGGCTCTGTCACAGCGTGGCAAAGAAGTAAAAAGGAAAATGGCTACATGCAGAAGGGGCACATGTGAGCAAGCAACCCATAGATCAAGAAAGGGCTGGCTTTATTCTTTTATAACAATTCAATTTTGAGGGAATTAACCCAGTCTTTTGAGAACTACATTGATTCCTTCCAGTGGTGAAGCCCTATGACCTAATTATCCCTTAAAGAACTCACAACCTTAGTACTGTCATACAGGGAACCCAGCTTCTAGAACAAGAACCTTTGAGAGACACACTCATACAAGCATAGAGCAGAACTGATAAAATATCTTTCACCAAATGCTCTAGGATGAGGAATACAATGAATTTGCTAGGACCTCAGATTGGTTGGTTGGAGAGACTCTGTGATGAAAATTCATGATGGTGGAATTCTTGGCATTTTGGTGGGGGGAGGAAATAGATACTCTTAGGATGTCATAGCAATACACTGAGGATATTGGGCTCCATTTTCAGAATCCAGCTGTGGTTATGTGTCAAGAAAATTCAGTCTGAGAGGCTCTCTAAGGCCACCCTGAAAGGGAGAAGAACTAAGTCATTGAGATGGGCTAATCATGTCTGATTTAATCAAAATGGAAAGCAGCCCCACTCCAAAGGAAAATAATTATGTCTGGATATTTACGTAACTGTCAACTGCTTTTCTTTTGTCCAGAAAAATGGGATTTGGCTTCTTGTAATATCATTTTCTCTAGACTATGTGTATGCAGACATCTTAGAAAAGGAGGGTCATGTCTTCACACAACATTGACCCAGTAGCAAAGCTTAATAAATAGTGTCCTTCATCGTTTGACAATGTGACTCTCAGTCATTGATCTTGTTCTAGTAAAACAAGAAGTATGAGGGCATCAGAAATGGCTCTCCGCAGGCCAGGATCTCACAGGCTTCCCAAATTGGAGCTTTCTGCTTTGCTTCAGTGGAACAATGTGTTCAGATTTTCACTCAGGGTCAAGAGTGAGGTATGGTATTGGCAAATGACTTCCTGACCCAGAAAGTCGGTGTGGACTTGAACAACAAGCAGGAAGCCGGGATGCCATCCCAGTTCCTGTTCTGAGTGCTTCTGTCCTGGCCCCCCGAAACTAGAACACCATCAGCTGAGGCCACCATTTTGGCTCTCTGTATTGGCAAAGAACTCCAACACGTTTTTCTACTTAGAATAAGAATGTTAGTGCTGGAAGAAATCTTAAAGAGCTATCTAGTTCAGTGTTTTCCAACACAAACTCAACTAAGGCAGGGGAAGCTCCCTAAATTCTTCACCATGGATCAATTAAAATTACATAGATATAATATATACTTATTGAATTCTTCAATAAACAGTGGCAACCCATTTAAACTTTCTTATTCATTTCTTTTATCACTAAAATAAAACATTAGTTCACATTGAGGATATCTTATTTAAAGATGAATTTTATAGATTTTAAGAAGTGAAGGCTTTCAGTGGTTTCAAAAAAAATGTATTCTAAATATCTGTCCTGGATCAATGCCCACATTAATAACAGAAGACCCTGATTCTATTTTAATCCTTTTTGTTTCCTATATGAAGAGAGGGAACTGAGGCCTCAGACAACAGAGTTGAGACCAAAACTTGGCTCTCTGGACACTAGTTCAGTGACCTTTCTACTATCTTGGTCTAGTTCACAATGAAAGTCAATGGATAATCAATCAATATACAAATAGATTTGGTGTCAGTAAGGCTCAGTGCTCCACCTAAGCAGAGAACGATTTGTATTTCCCACCTGGCAGAATTCACAGTACACATTTCAGTTTATTAACTACTCTTGTGTTCAATTTCTATTACCAGTATAGAATACTAGTTAGGATATATTTCAGTACAACAGAAAAATCTGACTAATGTTGACTTATGCCATAAATATGCCAATTGTTTACTTAACAAGTGGTAGCTTAACAAAGCCATCAAAGACCCCCCAATTGCACACTTCTCAGCCTCATGCCTTTATCCTCAGATTTACTGTATCATGGTCTCAAGATGGCTCCTGCAGCCACAGATGTCATCAACACATATCAGCACCAAAAGCAGAAAGCAAGGAAGGGGTTAAAGGCCTTGTTTTTCTGTGAGCCTGTTTTATCCTGGAGCTAATAATTCCCAGTATCCCTCCATCACTATCTGCTTATATCTCATTGCTCAGAACTGGGTCACAAGGTACCAATCAATTGTGAAAGAAAACAGAATTATTCTAGTTGCCTTGGTCTAATCATGATTTATCCCTGGAGCCTGGACACATTGACACTGAACAAACTAAGGTTCTGTTAGCAAGGAATAAAGGGGAGCAGCCTTTGTCTAAATGACCCTCTCCACCCCACACCCTGACACGTGAAAATGAGGATGCTTTTCACTGGAAGAAATAGCCTTGGGCTGGTGCCCTCTTTCCTTTCAACTCTGTGAAGCTGTGAATAATTTGTGTTGAAAAATATAGAGAGACCCAGTCACCTTGCACATCCTGAGCCCATAGCAGTCCATCCAATGAGTCGCTGTAAGCCCCTCTTCCAGATCTGTCAACCCAAACACAGTGCTGCTCAAAGTCAGGGGCAGCCCTCTCTCACTTCTGGAACCTTCCCTGTGTTCTTCTCTCGTGGCTCTGCATCTTTAGGAAAAAGGTCCAAGGGATGGCTAACCCTCCAACCTGTTTCTCTGCTGGTTCTTCCCCAACCCCCAGGGATTCCCTGAACTGCAAGCTAGGTGCTGAAAGAATCCAGGTATCAAGGGTGCTAATGTGAGCAAGAGTCTGGTATAAATGCTCACTTCAATGTTTGAAAGAGACTCTTTTAAAAACCAAGAGAACCATTTCTCTTACATTGACATTTCAGATACTGTAATATGGAGAAGGGACTGTTTAGTGGCTGTCCTATAGCCTCCAGATCACTCCATCAGAGTGTATGCTTGTCCTGCCCAAGTGGACAACCACTGACCCCAGATGACCTCTGCACCCACCTCTCTCTCCCAGGCTGCTTTTGCCTGGCAGCCCTGGGCTCCAGTTACCTCCCGGGCAGTGCCAGTCTGCTCCAAAGCTGCTGCGCCTAGCAGCCCACTCCAGACAAATGTGCAGCTCTTTGTGAATGTTGAAAAGTCTCAACCCACAACCCCGAACAAGTTCATCCAGTCTCCAGTCCTCCAGGGTGGGGAGCCTTGTCTTTCACAGACGCCTCTCAGTGTGCACCGATGTGTCAAAGGCTCTGTCTTCTACAAGCACACACCTTAGGCGACTCTGAGGGTTGTCACCAAGTTTCCTGCTCTTTGGAGTTTATGTCCCTGAGGTTGTACAGTTGTGCAACCCATGAGCATATCGATGCCATTCTGAGACTCTGCTGTGAAGCTGCTTTCTCTGAAGATGCTTCTGTTTCCCCCTCCAGACTGAAGCCCCAGAGCCCAGGGCCAGCAGTTTATTTGTGCCTGGCCCACCACCTGCCATTCAGAGGGCCCTCAGGACCTGCTCCATCAATGCTGAATGAACACAGAGACCAAGGAGAATAAAGCTCTCCCCTGGTCAAAGGCAGGGCTGAAACAGACAGGCAGGCAGTGACAGCCTCTGCTTTGTGGCAGAAAACCCACCACGATGTCCTGCGGTCATGAGTTATACCACGCTCTCAGGTGCACACTCTGAGTCCCGCGGCTGCTTTCGTATTGATGGTGTCCTTGTGGCCAGGGCCATTTCCTGTGTTCGATTGAGATCTATCAATAGAACACACTCTGAGAGTTTCACTTTGTGCTTCCTTCTGCCTCTGTTCCAATGACATGAGTGTTCTTATTACAGCCACACACTCAGGCCCCCGTCTCCTGCTGTCTCTGTCAGATTCACTCAGGGCTACAGGAACCCACTAGGACTGAGGGTCTTTGCCAAAAAGCAGAGATGATAATTGTCTCCTCTCTTTCCCTGCCCTGGCTTCAGATCAGGGGAGTTGAATTCTCCTCCCCCACTTTTGGTCTCTCCACTTCTGTATCTTTTTTTTTTTCCTTATTCTTCTGTCAGGCATTCTCTCTCATTGAAACCCACTTATCCCCTATGACACGCTTTGAGGAACCAAGGACAGGAAAATGCTGTCAACTGTAATCAGGAATAAGCTGGCTGTGTGTCCCCCAGGTCTCTAGAAGATGCTGTGGGATGTTGCTGTTTGTCTGTGTGTTGGGAGAGGTGCCATCTGTGTGTGGGGGAGAGAGCATGAACAGGGACCCTGCCAAATTCAATGCAGGGAAGGGAGGGTGTGCAGCGTGCCATACAGAACCTAATGGCTCCTATTTCCAGGCTGCCCAATGAGCCCAGAGCTCCGGAACAGTGGCTGTTAGGGCTGGCTGTGTGCATTCATGGTAAAGCATTAGCTTTTTTCCCCTTGAGTGCCTACCATTTGAAACCACCATGGTGCAGAAGGCACACACATGTGGGCATTTCCAGTATGCAGGAGCCTGTAGCATAGAAGCTTCCAAAGCCAACTTGTGCTGGCTCACACCAGATTGAGCCTGGGGAGCTGTGAAGGAGCCAAGGGTACAGTCAAAGGAAGCAACTGATAGCCAACACAAGCTTCCTCATGCCTCAGTTTCCCCAGCTCTCAAAAAAGAACCATAACTTCTATTCACCTTACGTGTGTTCTGTAAGGATATCGAGAGCTAGTTAATCATTGAGTGCTTGACACTATTTCAAATGCTTTATTTTTATTAGTTTATTCAATAGTCACAGAAAACCCACAAGGTATACACCATTGTTGTTCCAGTTTTCCACATAAGAAACAGAGGTACAAAGACATTAAAGAACTTGCCCGAGGCCACACAGCTGGTGAATAGCAGAGGTGGGATCTGAACTCAGTGCTCATAACAATCAAACTGCACCGTTTTGGATGTGTAAATACAAGTGTTTGAAAGTCAAAAGTATCATACAAATGCACTCTTACAAAAGAGGTCAGATGGATACACTGCTCTACAGAGATTATGGGCTCACTGCCAGTCTCCTGGGCAATTTAGGTGGGCAGAGGTAACAACCTTCAGCATATGGCAGACAGAAAATCGATGCCTGTTTTGCTTTGAGTATGTCATGTCCTCACAAAAACTCATTCTGATGCTTGGTCCCCAGTGTAGCACTGGTGGGTGGTGGGACCTTCAGGAGGGATGGATATCTTTCTCATAAAATTTGGGTTACTTCTCACAAAAGCAGGTTGTTATAAAGTCAGTCAGTTCCTTCATCCCCTCTTTCTCTTACATGTTGCTCCTTCCACACATGTCCACTCCCCCTTTCTGCTTCTCTACCATGATGACAAAGCACAAGGTGCTCACTAGAAGCCAAGTACATGCTGGTGCCATGCAGCCTCCCAGAAATGTGAGCCATAAAAGACTCTTTCCTTTATAAATTATCCAGCTTTAGGCATTTTGTTATAGTAACAGAAAAGACTAAAACAGTGCATGAATAGTCCAACTTGCAACACCCTTGTATGTTCTACAGCATCTCTCACAGGGTCCAGTGGGACTGAGCCCCAGTTCCCCACAGCAGTAATCTGCTCACTGCACATTCTTTAGCAGGCATTGGGTGAGATATCTGCATTTGAAAGCCAGAAGGGAACTCAGAGATCATGCAGCTATCTACTCCATGACAAAATGGAAACCCACTGCATTTAAGAGATTTGTGCAAGTTGCACCAATCGGTTAAGGCAAACTTGGATTAGATCTCAGGGTTCCTGAACTCAATTCCTTTTTTGCTGCCCCTATCTGTTGGATGATACATAGACTAGAACCAAGTCTTCAAGAAAGGAATAAGATCATCATGCTTCTGCTAGAATTCTGAGATGCACATCTAGGGATGGATCCCATTTCATCCTATGGCACCAGTCATGGAACCCAGGAGTCTTATCTCCCCTTCAGCAGTATGGACTCTGGACATGATCAAACCCAGGGTTGGCTCTTGGGCCAGCATTCATTTGCTATGTAACCTCGAATAAATTTTCAACCTGCTGAATTTCCATAGGAGAGGATAATAGAGCCATCTACATGAGATGGCTATGGGAATCAAATGAGCCATTAAAAAGAAAATCCATGGTAGAGGCTCAATAAATAGCAGGAGGTTGCTTTGTCTTGTGATGTCATGAGAGTAAGGGTTCTATTGCCTTTGAGCAATCATACGACCAAAAGAGAAGACTAAGAAAGAGAATGAAGGGGAAAATTGTCACATGCTGTAAATAACCTACCTGATGGGCTCAATTAAAGTAAGAATTATGTGGCGCATCATGGCACAAACACAGGTGCCATCTCTCATGCTGAGGTAAATCTCAGGGGGATTCCTTTCTCAGGGCAGGAAATGGAGCCACAGGGTATGCAAATGGTTTTCACAAGGTCACAAAGTCACAAGGCCCGGTGACTGGTTAGTGATGAAGTTAAGACACAAAACTGAGCCTTTCCCATCTAAATCTGAAGTGCAAAGTAGGAAACTGCTAAAGATCTAATACAATCTTAGGGACAATTATAGGGTCTAAAGCAGGTGTCTAAAGCCTGTGGAAGCAAGAGACATAGGTGAGATGAGTTACCTGGGGCAAAGACTTCAGTGTATCACAAAGGGCAGATCCAAGGAGATAGGTGGGTTTCCAAATCAGGGAGAGAAGAAAGTTAGGTAGAGAGTATGTGTGTGGAAAGAAAGAGAGAGAATATAAATCTGTTTCACTAGCTGAATTTCACAGGGAAGAAACTTTGAGATGGAGCTCAGTGTGCAGGATGTTAATTTAGAAAAACTCTGGGATCAACATCTGAGGAAAGGAGGAGAAGGACGTAGGAATGGGTAGGCAGAATTGACTGGCTGTTGGACTTTAAAGAAGGCTTTAATGGACTTGGCCAACCCCACAGGAACTGTGGAGCTAGAATGGTCTTTCAGAGATGGGTAGAAATGGTCAAGCATTTATAATCCTGTAGAAATCACTCCCTGGATATGGGCAGCCCCAGGATGGCAGATCTGAGTGGTTTACCAGTGAGTCTATCCAAATACATGTGCTAGCATGTTTTTATGTGAGTATGAGTGTGCAGTGTGCATGTGTGAGATCTCTGCCCTTCTGACTGGAATTGGGCTCCTGTACTGGATTCCCATGCAAGCCATTGGCTCACCAACTTTACTGTCTTTGCCACTGTGGGAAGGTTCTGTACAGCAAAAGAGCTGTGAGCACCAATTTCTGCCCCTGAGGAATCTCCAAGTGAAGGCCCAGAGCCAACTACAGGCATCTGGCAGGGCAGCACCTGAGTTGCATACTGAGAGCAAATTGTCTACAGAGGTCAATGTAGATGCAGGGGCATGGGAAGAGAGTGGCTCAGAAACCACGAAGTCAGGAGAGAGGAGACAGCAAGAGGCACAGATAAACATGTACACACACACACAGAGAGAGAGAGAGAGAGAGAGAGAGAGAGAGAGAGAGAGAGAGAGAGAGAGAAACATGGAAAGGGGCAGATTCATGCAGAAAGAGAAAGCAAACCTGCATGTTTGAGACAGGATCAAAAAGAAACAAAGGAGTAATATTCCATTGTGTATAATTGCCACACTTTTTTATCCATTCATCCACTGAAGGACATCTAGGTTGGCTCCACAATTTAGCTTGCAGGGAAATGGATGGCATTAGAGCAGATTATGCTAAGTGAAGTTAGCCAATCCCAAAAAAACAAATGCCGAATGTCTTCTCTGATATAAGTGGGGTGACTCAAAATGGGGTTGGGAGGGAGAACAAGGGAGGAAGATTACCTCTAGATAGGGAATAGGGGTGGGAGGGAAAAGGAAGGAG
Source organism: Ictidomys tridecemlineatus (assembly GCF_052094955.1). Lineage (NCBI taxonomy): Eukaryota > Metazoa > Chordata > Mammalia > Rodentia > Sciuridae > Ictidomys > Ictidomys tridecemlineatus. The sequence continues at coordinate 94,925,334 of NC_135493.1, read as the reverse complement.
AAGGGGAATAGCAAGGATGGTGAAAGGAGACCCTCATCGTTATACAAAATACATGTATGAAGATGTGAATTTGATGTCAACATACCTTAATCAGAGATATGATAAATTATTGTATAATGGTGTATTAAGATTTGTAATGCAAATTAATTAATTAATTAATTAATTTTTAAAAAGAAACAAAGGAGCCAAGTGCAGTGGTGCATGCCTATAATCCCAGTGACTTGGGAGGCTGAAACAGGAGGATGGTGAGTTCAAACCCAGCCTCAGCAACTTAGTGAGGCCTTAAGTAACTCAGTGAGACCCTGTCTCTAGATAAAACATAAGAAGGGCTGGGTATGTGGCTCAGTGGTTAAGAGACCCTGGGTTCAATCCCCAGTACAAAAAAAGGGGTGGGGGACGCATGTGCAGAACAAATACTGACACACATAGAGATGGATAATCAAGGACACAAAAAGAGACAAAAACAGGCAGAAAGAGACAGAAGCAGAAAAAGATAGATACACATGAAGAACAAACAGAGAAACACAGAGTGAGCAAACACAGAGACCTGAGAGAGAAAGAAAGATCTAGAAGAAGACAAAAAACAAGAAAAGAGATTAAAGGGAGAGACCAGGCTTGGAAGAGACGACAGTAGGGGAGTTCAGTGATGCTGAAGAAGATATGAGGATCCTTCAAAAGCTCTTGTTCAAGTCCAAACATTTCCCACAGATCCTTTCCTATGCACAGTCTCATGGTCAGCCCCTCCAGCCCTGAGCCTTCCCAGGATGCTCACATGTCATGGAAACCACTCACATAACAGCTGACTGAGCTGCAGGGAGTCTCAAAGTCAATGAAGTTAGCCTGGCAAGTGCAGGGGCAGAGCTGAACTGGGGAGCCCTCCCTCCCAGTGGTTCCTGGTCAGGAAAGGCAACCATTGCTCCAATCAATTGACTAGAGTGGGGAATGACCACAGAACTGGGAAAAGAGGCAGAGAAAGAATATCAGAAAGCCAAAACCAGACAAGAGCCATGGAGAGATGCTAAGAACCTAGATCAGGAGAAGCTCAAGAAGAGGCCATGGAGGGAGGTGAGCAGAAAACTCACACTTAGAAAATCGCCACCTATAAATGTAGGTGTTATGGTGACATTCTGGGGGGATGGCCTGAAGCCTGTAGAGAAGCAAAAGAGAAAATTCTGGTGTTCTGTGCAACCAGGCTGAACTGGACCAAGACAGGCCCAGTGATTGGAAATGAATCCAGGGCACAAGATCCCCAGGATATCCTTGCCCTCTTCCTGGGAGATGCTTCCTGGGAGTGAGGGGCTCTGTGTAGTCTCAGCCCACCTGAGAAAGGAGTTAAAGATGGCAACCTGCTGCTTTGTATTAGAGGGCCAACAGTGCCCTGGGGATTGTCAGGAGCAAAGCAGGAGAGGGGAGGTTCCTCAATCCACAAGGACTGAAGTCAGATCCATCTACAGGCACACTCAGACCCTGTTTCCATCCAGGGTTCCAAACTCATTTAGTATATATTTAATTATTTCTCTCTCTTTTGCCAGGATATTTCTTCTTTGTCCAATTTAATGCTCCTATTTCATCATGGATGAACACCTCTGCTCAGATATGAATGTAAATGCAAGATGCACTCCTGAGATGTTACACATAACATTGTATTTTGAATGCCACAAGGACAATCAATACTTAACAGAACTGAGTGGTGAATTCCTTAAAGCACAGAACTCCCTTCGAATTTATCTTTTGTTTTAAGTTGGATTTTGAAATGCTATTTTGTTTACTAAAATTGAGACATACCCATATGTCTTCAAAACCAGTGGTTCTCAAATGTTAATGTGCATATAATTCATTTAGGAATCTTGTTAAAACGCAGGTGCTCATTTGGGAGGTCTGGAATAGGCCTGGGATTTTGGATTCCTAACTAGTTCCTGAATGATGCTAATCATACTAGTCCACAGACCACACTTTAAGTAGCAAAGGCCTAACCTACTTCCGTTAATTGTGACATGTGGCCTGAGAGTACCAAGGTTCATTCCCAAATACCTCTCTTCTTATCTTGTTTACAAATACAGGGATCCTCCAAGGGATAGAGTGTATAGTGTCATAGAAGAACATGATTGATTGGTATTTGTCTCAAGGAGGCAGTATGGTATACAGGGCAGAAAAAAGACTTGATCTCTGATTCCTCCTCTACTATGTACAAACTACTTGGCTTTATTTAAACTTGCTTAACTTTTTGCCTCCCAGATGTCTCATTCACAAAGTGGGGGTATTAGATATTGCTAAGTTGTGGAAAGAATTCAAGGTAAGAAAGATAAAGCAAGGTCTGGCTTAGTACAGGAGCCTTTCTTGACCCCTCTCATTCTCAGTTTCTTCTAAACACCTGGTTCTTTTGATCTGAATCACTTCTTTGACAATTAATTTCATTCTGAGTGCCATGTGGTGCATTTAAAAGACTCTGGTATCCATGTAAACTTTTATTTCTCCTGGAATTCTCTTCATCTAGATTATGCTTGTCTTCAAGTTATTAAATATATCATTTTGAATTTAAGTGTCGCTAAGTTCAATTGACAGATGGATGGATGAATGGATGGTTGGATGGATGGATGGAAGGATGGATGAATAATAGTTGTATGGACAGATGAAGCAAGTCATACAACTATGCTAATATTTGCTCTTTCTACTCTGTGAGGCATGCAGCTTGCTGGATGAGGTACCCTCTCCCTCACCCTTGCTGAAGCCATCAGTCCTCGCCAAATTGAAGAGAAAGACATGGGAAAGCTACTAATAAGCAGCCAATTGGTGGGGCAGGGTATGATTGTAGAGAGTTCTCAACCAAGGGTGAGCATTCTATTCAGTTATTTTACAATATCATACACCAAAATCCAGTTCTTTCATCTTGATGGAAATAAGATGATCCCAGTTTTCCCCATTTCCTATGTGAAACAAGAACTGGGGTTGTTCAGACCACCTCATGGCAAGTTCAAATTGTGGGGCTGCCATTGTCCAGAAGAGGCTGCCTGTTTGAAAAGGAGAGCTACTACCTAAACTTGTTACTAACTGCTGAGAAAAAGACCCATCAGGAGAATCATGAGATTGCTCTTTAACCCTATGACCATGTCTTTCATGGAGTGATTACTACTAATAAGGACATGTATTTTGTTGGTAAAGGTTAGGAGCCAAGCTTACTATGAAATCTGTCCTTATCAGGGACACCTATCAACTCCTTCTGTCAGCAAAGGGATGCCATTCATATCTTGGTTCAATGAGTAGCTAACTGCACCCACCAAGGAGAACTAATTGATTTCAAGATCCTTAGGTGCATGATTCTCTTATTTACTCAAAATACAAATGTGTCCTTGGAATGAGGATTCAGAATACTTACTAACTTGCCAACTTCACCTTCTACTTGTAGCTTTTGCTTTCATTACTCTTTATCACATTGCATTTACTCGCTTCAACTTTGTGAAATTTTCCTGTCTTTAGTAGAGTCCAGACTTCAGTCATACAAAAGACCCAGGAGAATAGTTGGTCCCTGGGGGTCCCATCCTATCCCTGTGACTTCATCTTTAGCTAATTTAAGCTAGTTCCTTTCCTACTTCTCCCCAAGGAGGAATCTTCAACTTCCCCATCTCTCAGATGAGAGAGTGGGGTAGACCAGATGATAGCTTGGCTTCCTTCCAGTTTTCTGAGTCCATCCATCAAGAGGCTTCTGTTTTTAATTCAAACACCCAGCAAGTTTAATCTCCTCCATATCTTGGGCTTACAGCATGAGAAAGACATCCATGGGTAGGAGCTGATGGGAAATTTGAGAGAGAAGAATGAAGCCACTGGCTGATCTCCAGGGCCACCAGACTTCTTAGTGCTATAAATAAAGAAAACAGAAAGAACTAATGTGACCCTACCTTTTTTTTTCTTATGTACAAGAAATGACTGGACAACAGTTGCTAAATAAATAAAATAAACATTTAAACTACAAGATGTATAGTTGCCGTGTTTAAAGAAAGCCTGAGTTAGCGTTTCATTCTCAGTTACCATCTGTGGTAGATTGTAATGCATGGCCCGACCCTGAGGAAGCATACCTCATGGTATTTACTTCATTATGGAGTCCCCTCTCGCATTGACTTTAGGATCAGTCCTGTGGCTGGCTTTAACCAGTGGGACACTAGCAACAAAGCAAGCAGAAGCTTCAGGATTGTTTGCACATTGGTGTTTGTCCTCTTGTAAGTGCACTCTAGCAGCATCTCCCTCTTGGAAATTGGTGCCATACTGGGAGAAGCCCAAGCCACATGGAGGAACACTGAAGCTCTCCACCACAGCCTCTGCTGAAGTCCAGCTAAAAATCAGAGCCAACTTGCCAGCATGTAAGTCAGCCATCTTGGAAAGAGATCCTTCACCCCACATCCCACCCCCATGGAGCCACCCCAGAGAATTCTGCATGGAGCACAGACAAGCCTTCTGCATCAAGCTCTGCTGAAATTGCAGAAACATAAGCAAAAATGTGATTGCTGTTGTTTTAAGCCACAAATGTTTAGGGTGGTTAGTTATGCAGCAATAGACAACTAAGACACCTCATTCACACTCAGAGGAATCTGGTCCTACTCCCTGGCTTTAACAATATTCCTAATGGTGCTTCTTCTGGGGGTTCACTTGAGTGACTTCAGTCCTATTGTGGTGGGAAAGAACCAATAACCAGCTTTCAAATTCCACTTTTGTGGTAACAATGGCCGGTTTGGTTCTCTGTGCATCTTTGTGAATATAAGTTTCTTTTCTTCCCTAAGACAAACCTTTTTGCATAGACAAATAAGAACTGGTGAGCTAGAAAGAGCTGATTTAAGGAAAGGTTCCATAGTTTGCTTGCTTATCAGGTGCATATGGGGTTTGAATGCATCAAGGTCCCAAACCTAAAGGTTAATGTTTTGACACTGAAAATCCATCAGTCAGAGGGTGAGGACGAGGGGACAGTTTGCATTAATTATTAGTCTGACTCTTAATTTGAATCAATGAAAATGCCAGAATGACGGAGATGTTTGGACTGAATAATAATTAGCAAGACTGACATGGGCCTGAACAAAGAGGCATCGAGAGGAGGAAGACAGTGTCTGTTAGCAGGAAACAGGCTGAAGAGGCAGGGCTGGGGCTCCATAGGAAGAAAAGGTAAGAATTTTGGCCAGAGATCCTTCACCTGGACTGGAGTCATTAGGGCCGACTGAGAGGAGAAGGGGAGCCCCAGGGCCAAGCAGGGCACGGCTGAGCTGCCACTCTGCAGTTTGGGCCTTGGAAGGGGGGCAATTTCTGGAGTATCCTTAACACTACTGAACTTATGACTTTGACAACAGTTGTTCTTTGAGAAATGGACCAAGTCGTGGAGATTTTTAAGGATCAAGACACGGTTTCAGGGCTGGGGTTGTAGCTCAGTGATAAGAGCTTGCCTAGCATGTATGAGGCCCTGGGTTCAATTCTCAACACCATATTTGAAAATTACATAAAATGAAGTCCATCAACAACTAAAATTTTAAAAAATAAAGATTAAAAAAAAAGATAGGGTCTCATTTTGAGACCAAGGATTCCCCCTGGATCTTACATATATATCAGCTGTCTCAATGAGCCAGATTGGTTTGCAGATGGATGAAGTGAAGCTCAGAGACTGGAAGGAACTTGGACAAAGTCACACAGCTGGTAAGGGACAAAGATAGAAAGATGCCCAGGTCCTCTAACTCTGCTTACTCTAGTTGTCCTTCTCCCAGGCCCCAGTATTTGGAAGTTTCTTGTAGATTAATTAGCCTGGTTTATTTCCACACTTTTATGAGAGGTAGAGCACCAAGCAGTTAGGTGCATCCCTGGTGGGGAAGAGAATAGGATAATTTAAGAGCTGAATGTTAGTCACATGGGTAAGACAGGAATTAGCAATAGCTGGAAGGGGGAGCTGGCTAATTGCTGGGATTTGCAAGAACTAAGGTTCTTTTGCTCCAAAAGCTTACTTAAAATTCCACTAGAAAGTCATTGCTTTGGATTAAACATTTCTACCTTTCTGTGGTCCTTTAAAAAAAATCTAAATGCCCCTGAAAGAGGTAGTATGAAAGTAATTCATTTGCATCTTAATGTGAATAAACATAATCAACTCATCTACTCATTTAGCAGACACATATCAAGTACCTCCTTTACACCAGAACTTGGGCTCCCAAACTGGAGTCCGTGTGTCTAGAAGCTCACCATCTCTTAGGGTAGACTGACAGATGATGACAATATGATAATTTCCCTTTGTTGAACATCTGCTCTGTTTCAAGCACTGGATAAAAAAAAAAAAATCAACCAGATTCCTCTCTTCATTCTCTCCAGAGAAATGCAGTACTTTCCCAAAGCCCTGTAGCTAGTGAATAGTGAAACTAGAATTTGGACCTGGATTTGTCTGATTCCCATGCTTGAGTGTTTTCCAGAACCTCATACAATGGCCCAATGCCTCTCTACGATAGGAACCAGGTGTGATTAGAGGAGAGTAGAAGCAATAGGTCCAGTTTCTTGGACTTAAGGATACTGGATAGATAAAGGTGAGGGGATATAGAGAGGGCACCAGCATCGTTGGAGGGGGTGGTGTTTATAGCCAAGGAAGAGCCTGGGAAAAGGCATAGAAATATGAAAGGATAATCTGTTTTCCAGAAGTTGTAAGTGGTTCATCATGACTAAATCCAAGGACTTGAGGAGAATCTAGGCAGGCCAGCAGGGACCAACTCTCCCAGTGGGAAGCAGAAGAGCTTTTGAAAATATATAGCTTTGAAGTCCAGATCTCCTAGAACTTAATGCTTGGGAATATGGGTCCTGGTGTCAGATCTGGATTTCATCTTATTTCACAGAAGTAATCATTTAATTGTTCTTTAATTGTTCTGTTTCCCACTGGAATCTGAACTGTCTCAGCCAGCAACCATGTCTTGCTGATCATTGCTTGAAGTATGAAAGTCTCTGGCATATAGTAGAGATTTGTGGGAGACCAAACCCATTCTGCCTTTCCTCTTGGACACATGGCCACCCAGGTAGAGATGACATTTCCAGCCTCTGCTGAAGCTAGATGTGGCTGTGTAATTAAGTTTTCCCCAATGGACCCAAGGAAGAAGATGAGTGTGTAACTCTGCCTTACTTGCTTTGGAAATGACTTGCCATGAAATCCCTTGCCTTTTTCACCTTACCACCAGCTAAACACAAATTTGTCCACGGCCTGGCTTTGATCTTATGGATGAGAGCAACAACATAGCAGATGGCAGAGCTGAAAAGCGAAGGATTCTGGATTCTTGAAGAACCACATGGCGACTTCCCTATAAGGCTGAACTATTGACCTTGGGACTGCTACATGGGAGACAAATGAAGTCTTCTCTTTGGTAAGTCACTGAACTAGGGGGCAATTTTGTTATAGTAGCTGAGCCTTTACTCAGATTAATGAAATGCTCAAGAAGTATGTGTTGGCCGTGTGTGGTGGTGCACACCTTTAATCACAGAGACTGGGGAGGGTGAGGCAGGAGGATCACAAGGTTGTGGTTAACCTCAGCAACTTAGCAAGGCCCTAAGCAACTTAGCAAGATGCTGTCTCCAAATAAAAAATAAAAAAGGTTGGGGATGTGACTCAGTGGTTAAGCATCCCTGGATTCAATCCCTGGTACTAAAAAATTACACACACACACACACACACACACACACACACACACACACATATATATATATATATATATATATATATATATATATATATATATATATATTTGTTGGATGAAGGAATGAAGTATATCCTGAAAATATTGGAATCTTGTTTCACTTCTTCAACATGATCATACGTTGGGTGCAAGGACCCTATCTCTGTTTACTGTCCCCAACGTACCTAAATGGGTGCCAGACTCTTGTTGAATTGAATTAAATAGAATAAATTGAATTCTGACTAGATGAGTCTCCCTGGACCAGCTCTTTTAGTAGTTTTTCTTTGCTAGAAGGGGAGAAGGATCATTAAAGAGTTTAGGAAGTGTTTGAGGCTCTTTGGATGAGAAGGCGTTACTAAGCCCGAAAAACGTCAAGGTGGCACTGCTCAGGTAAAAACCTCTTGGGTGACACTAGAAAATTTACAGAATTATAGCTGGCAGAGCTGGAGCTTTGCACAGTGGCTGAAAAGTCACAGGGGAGATAGGGAAGCCCTCTCTGTGGAGAGCAGCATTCTGGCAGCGGAAGCGCATCCAATTTAACAACATTGCCATACACACCCCAAAACCCTGTGTTGCTGAGAACTCGTTAGTTACATCGGATGTGACATATGGGTGGGTAATATAGTCTGGAGCCTAGATTTCTTTAATTAACCAATAGCAATCAGGAGTGAGGGCAATTCCAGGGGATTGGTAATTGTCTGGAAGTTCTGGATGCCTGCAGGCTGAGCCGCAGGCCAGAAACCCAGCCAGCACTGTCCCTGGGAAGCACGCTGAGCCAAGGTCACCACTGCCATTTTAAACAGGGTCTTTTTTCAAAAAGGTTTAGATCACAGCTGATTGTTGTGGGTGAGGATTTCCTCTGTGATGTATACAACTTTGGGAGAGTGAGCTTGCTGTTTGGGGCATCCCATAGTACCACACGAGTGCACGGACAACCTGCTGGTTCTCCAGGGACCAAATCGAACAACCACTGGGTGACCTGTGACTGCAGGAGGTGAGGCCAGCTCAGAGTTCTTTCATTTGACAAGAACTTACTTTATAACTAGTGTATATCGGGCTGGAGGCAAGGGCTCGATATTGAGGACTATTTTTAAATGTCTGAAAAAAATGCAAAAAAAAAAAAGTTTTAAAAAAATATGGTTATAACATCCACCATGATTGTAAACTCCTCATTTTCATTTCAATATATCCAGTGGGACTTACCCTATGCTCTACAGGGAATTGGAGCTCAGTCAATGTCAAATTGAATGTAAGTTCAAGGAGTGATGCCAACTAGCCCACCAATGGGTTGCTTTAAACAGTATTTTGATATCAGTTTTAATAAACTGATTAGAATGTCATATGATTTGGGGCCTGTAAACTGGTGTTTCTAAAGTGATACAAAAGGTTTTATGCCCCATACTTTAAAGTTGTCAAAATAACTCCCATTACATTCTTTATTTGCTTGGCAAGCTCTTTCTCCCTGAGAATGCAAAAGTAAACAAACACCTGTTGGGCCCCTCTCTGGATCATCACAAATTCCAAATAGAAACAGTATGAATTAATGAGGGCTTTTGTTTACTATTCTAAGTGGAGTTGAAAGATAAACAGGCCTCATTTGTCTGGGCCACAGGACAGTGAACTCAGAACATTCCAGGCTTCAGTTAGGCTACTTAACACCTTTGAGGAGTTCAACTCCCAGGAAAGAAAAATAAAAGGTGGTTCTGGGTCCCTGAACTTCCAAGAGAGCCTCAAGCTATTAACTTGAACTTGAAAGGAGGTCAAATCTTTATTGTTGTCCCAAGGTTGTGTCTTGGAAGGGAAGAGGTGGAGATTGCATCGCAAGATGGTTCTTAGAGATCTTCACCTATGGAAGGGAGAGCAGGAAGCAGGAGTGGACAGAGGTTGGAGAAGGTTGGGGCTAGCAGGGGACTGGGAGGTTCAAGCTGATGCGCATGCCCAAGACTTGGCCAACCCAGCAGGGTGCTCTGGATAAGGATTGCCTGCAGAAAGCCTCTGGTTGTGCAGAAATGGCTGGGCCTTTACACCAGCCCCACCACACACACTGTTTAGTTGCAGGATGCAGACCACCCCAGAGGAAGGCATGACCAGGGGCCTGACAGCTCTCAGCAGCCGAGGTGCTTCCCCAAAGGAGCTGACAGCTGGAAGCTGTCTGCAGGCCACGCTCCTCACAGCTGGGCAGAGCGGACTTCCTTGAAGAAGGATCTGGGCAGTGCATCTCTGTCTATCACAATTCCAGAGGCAAAATTGGTTCTAAGTGCTGCCCAGGGCTTTCCGGCTGCTCAGAGCCCCCAGGCTGGCCCCCACTCTGCCTGGACTGTCAGGCATCCCATGAGCTCCAGGCAGAACTAAGCAAAAGCCCACTTGTCTTTTCCTGTGTGGTCCCTGCCTCCTCCCATTCTGTGTCAGCCCCTTGTTACTTTCTCCTTCTCCCTTAAGTCATAATATTTATTTAAAAAACAGAATCAAACACCAATACACTGCTGTAGGTCCCGAGACTGAACAGGGATAAACAGGGCCTGGTGCCTGTTCTCAAAGAGCTTACATTCTAGAGGAGAAAGTGCTACTAAGTTCTCAGGGGGAAAAATTGTTTTATTAAGGTTTGGTAAGTATATGAAAGAAATGATGTTAAGGGAGCCAATAACAATCACCACTTATGAGATGTTTGCTATGGCCAAGCACTCTTCTTAGACTGTCTATACTAATATCTATGGGAGCTCAGGAGTAAGGTTCTAGTATCATCCTTATGTTCAGGCTTAAGAGGTTGAAGAACTTGCATTCTATCCCTAATAAGTGGTGGAGGAGGTTTTCGACCCATATAATCCAACTTCAAGATGTGTTACTTTAACCTTCCTGCTGCACTCTCTTTTCCATTTGATACAGATAACAACCTATTGGACTCACTTAGGATGAGATGGAAGAGGAAACATTGGTGGGCACAAAATCAGTGGAGAAGACCCTAGCAAGAAGAAAGGCTTAGAAACCAGCAGGTGGAAATGAGACAAAAAGGGATGCTTTAAACAGGAGAACATCATCAACAGAGCTTGGAAGAAATATTAGTAAGATGCATATCTTTGTTTAGACGTAAGAACTCAAATGCAAGTGGTTTATTTGGGAGATCATTCTAGAAAACACCAGTAGAGGAGTTGGGGGGGGGTAGGAGAAACACACAGGGCATGACAGACAGCAGATGAAGGGTGTGTTATCCAGCCAGTTACCACTCTGAGAGCGATCCCTCTGGAAAACTCTAGGGGGTAATATAGGACATGCTTCAGTTATCACAGCTCAGGGACAAGACAGCTGGGGTATTTATCCACCAGATCCCACTGGGCATTGGTCAAATCTTCCTCTCAAGTTTGGGAGGGGTAGGGTATGGGGACATTGATTACCTGACATCTCCTTCCTGTTATGTGATGAGATAGAGCAAATTCCAGAAGCCAAGCCCTCAGGCAGCGAGGCAGGTGCTGACATTGGGAAGTCCAACCTGCATGGGCAAAAATACTAGGTATTGTGGGAGTATGGTCATAATACTGACAGATTGAGCTAGGGCACATTCTGGGTATGGTGTAGAGTAGCTCTGTTGAGAAGAAGAGAATGAATAGGTCTTATGATACGCTGCAGAATACCTCCCAGATGTCCACATTTAATGCCTAGACCTGTGACTATATTACTTTTCATGGCAAGGGGGCTTTGAAGATGTGATCAAGTTGGGGATTTTTGAGCTGGAGAGAACATCTTAGATTACTCAAGGGGAGCCCAATGGAATCACTAGGGTGCTTAGAAGGAAGACAGAAGATCAGAGTCTTTTATAGGAGATGTGATGATGGAAACAGAGTTTGGAGCCACACGAAGAAGGGGCCAGAAGCCAAGGAACATAGGTGACCTCTAGAAACTGGTAAAGGCAAGGCTATGAACTCAGCCTTTGGAGCCTTCAGAAGAAACCAACCTTCCTGTCACCTTAAGCTGAGTAACACTGATTTGGGGTATCTGGCCTTCAGAAGTATAAGAGAATAAATGGGTGTCATTTTAAGTCACCAAATTTGCAATGATTTCTTATAGCAACAACAGGAAACTAATACAGACCTCTTATATCCAGCCAGTGTGCTCTCTAGCATAATTTTTTTTCTTATCTGTCAGCATCCTGTATTTATACAGCACTTAATTGAAAGAATTTTCCCTGTGGCACTCCACAATGACTCCTTGGTGTAGGTAATAAAGGTCTTGCCTCCTTTTTCTGAGAAAATGGAGGCGCAGAGAAGCCAAAGGATTTTTCCTGGTATGCTTAGCACGTTGGCAAAGGGAGAAACTTTTTCACCTGCAGTCCTACTATGTTCCTGGATCTGCATGGTTTGCATGCTGTGGACCCTTGAACTCAGAGTTTTTGCTTCCAGAAACTACTGCTCCAGCTGCAGTTTTGCCTGTGGTTGGGAAGATCCTCAGGATGTTATCATTGGAGACTGTATCCTTTGAGGTCTTAGCCCAGGAAGGAAGGCAGCCATGATAGAACCCCTCTCAGGGTTGATCTTAGACTAAACAATTTCCTAAGCCCACCTGCCCTTGATCTCCATTTGCTGGTCTTCTTCATCCATCAGACTATTAAAGAACTTTTTCATGGGCTGAGGATGTGGCTCAGGCGGTAGCGCACTCGCCTGGCATGTGTGTGGCCCGGGTTCGATCCTCAGCACCACATACAGACAAAGATGTTGTGTCCGCCAAAAACTAAAAAAATAAACTCTCTCTCTCTCTCTCTCTCTCTCTCTCTCTCTCTCTCTCTCTCTCTCTCTTTAAAAAAAAAAAAAACCTTTTCATGAATTCACAGTATATAGGAGGGGCCTCTCAAAATATCAATCTCCTTTATTTCACCTTAGGGTAGTGACAGAAGAGGTAGAGATATTCTGAACTCTGCTAGTAGTCAACTAAATGACCTTGGGCAAGTGATATTAACTCTCAGGCTGAATTTCCTGGCAAAACAATGATTTCTGGTTTCCCTTACAAGAAAAGAGATAGTTAAAAGTCACCTCTGTAGGATCACTTAAGTAAGAGTTCACCTCAGATTATTTTACCCACAAATTTTTAGGGAATCTAAATTTCCACCATTAGATATGGATGTCTTTGGGGAAATAATCTTCTATTTTCAAGAGTCCCCTATTAAAATGAAAACACCCTGAGCAGTAGCTGTATCTTGGGTTATAATGAACTACAACTTTAACCCAGGATGGCCATATTCTCTCTAGTCTTGTTCAAAGCCCGAATTTAGAACAACAGAAGAATGGAGCCTCTTTAGTAGGAAGATGGAGATATTTTCCCTACAAAGAGAGGTAAGGAGATACCAATAAAAATTTTATGCTGTCTTATGATTTAATTCAAGGTCTGAACTTAATCACATCATCAGCCAGTGATCTATTCTTGGTAATTATTGCTTCCTAATGCAGACTCAAGGAAACACATTCATAAACCCAAATGCCATTTTACAAAAGTTTCTATGCATTGGAGGTGAAGGAGTGAATGTATAATAAAAAATTTCTGATACATCTAGTGTGCTTTCTGTTATAGTTTGAATGTGAGTGTTCCCCCAAAGGCCCCTGTGTTGAAGGCTTGGTTTCCAATGCAGCAATATTCAAAGATGAGGCTTTGGGGAAGTAATTGGATCATGGGGGTTCTGATCTTATGAGTGGATCAATCCATTGGTGAGTTCATGGTTGAATATACTATTGGGAGATGGTGGAAACTACAGAAGATTGGCCTAATTAAAGGGAGTAAGTCACTGGATGCAGGTCCTGGAAGGGTATACCTTGTCCCTCGCCCCTCTCTCACTCTCTATGCTTTGGATCACCATGAGGTAAGCAACTTTTCTCTGCTACATTCCCTACCATGTTGCTCTGCCTCACCTCAGGCCCTGAAACAATGGACCTGAGTGATCATGGACTTCTGAAACCACGATCCAAAATAAATCTTTCCTTCTTTAAGTTGTTTTTCTCAGGTATTTTGTCATGGTAATGGAAAGCTGATTAACACAATTTTCCTACATTTATTTACTGGAAAAGTCAAAGTACAGAAGTAAAGTTTGATTGATGCCATTGCTGGGGACTCCAAGAAAACAGGGACTGAGGCCAACATACTTGCTGGTACTTAATGAAGGAGGTAATCTCAGGTCAGTGGGAGTGGCGGGGGGGGGGGAAGAAAGGAAAATAAACATAAGGCAGTAGGTTCCAGGAGATACATAGTTTGTAACTTAGGAATGGTGGGTTTCTTCAAGGACCCTGTTAGAAAACCACTGCATTTGGAACCATCTTAGGGAGCTGGGGGCCCCAATGCTAACCATTTCATATCACTTATCTGTCTTTTGTCAGAGACACTACTGCAACGTCACTTCATAGCTGCAGGAACTGGAGCAGTCACTGAGGCCACTGTGGCAAAGAAGCACAAGTAGCCAAGGACTGAGGGTCAGGGGAGATGGAAAACTGGAATGGTGCTTAAACTTGGTCTGGAAAATAAAAAAAAAAAGAATAGTCATTAAGGTTTATCTCATCTGATTCTCATACAGGGTCAAAGCCTAAAGTGCCAACTGTCCTCCGGTATTGACTTCATAGATTATCAAATGATGCTGTAAAGTTCCAGAGTTTAGCATTCAAACCACCTGTGCACACTGGCTATCACATATGGGAGTAAGTCAGCAATTTGCTGAACCATATTACTACCAATTTGGATATGAAGAAAATAGTTCCTCAGCCCAAGCACAACGGAGGTTCCAAATTATCAAGGCACACTCTGTAGATGGTTGTCTTCCTTCCTGGAAAGTTAGCAGAATAAAATAAGTGAATCTTGAATAAGAGCTTCTGCGTTTCAGTTTGTTTTCTCATTTCAAATCTATTGTCCTGAAAACATGCCTGAGCCCATAAAGCTAGACTAAAAAAGATGTAAAGAGCAGAGTCTAGTCATCCCAATCACATCAAGAAAAACTATTCTAAATTAGCTGATAACAAGCAGACCCTCACACATATGAATGAAGCTAGCCAAGGTCAGCAGAGCCAGCCAGCTGCCCCACAGCTGACTGTACATGGGTGGGCAAACCTTACTGAGATAAGCTTGGTTCCCCCAGAGCCGCTGAAACTTACATCTGGGGGTGAAGTAAATGTTTATTGTTCTATGCCACTGAGATTTTTGTGGGTTTTTTGTTACACAGCATTACTGTGGTGATAGCAGACAGCTGTAACTCCATCAACTCCAAGTTGAACTCTACCTCTGTGAATTCCCATTGTCTCTCTATCTGTACCAGTTTCTTATTTTCGTAGTTCTTTCATATGCACAAGTGTCATCTTCCAGCTCTGACTGCAGACTCTTGAGAGTTTGGGTTTACATTTCTCTGCTTCCTTACAGAGTACTTAGAGGCACACTGAACAAAATATTGATGTGGTTTCTGAGCCCACATGGATTTCCAATGCCACTGGTATTTGCTTTTCAGAATTTTAGATCATGAGAACTAGAAGAGAACCTACATAGCTTTAGACCAACTCCCTCCTTTTATAGATGAGGCTAAGAGAAATTAAATTGCATTTTTGGGGCCACATGACTAGATAGAAGCAGAGCTAGACATACAGGCCAGTTTTCCTGGCTGTGATTCCAGTACTCTTTCCCCCAGTAGCAAAACCAGTTCCACAACTGATTGGCAAGTGCTGCCCAACACCAGTGTAATGAGATGATTCTGAGGCTCAGTCTGAGCATGGTAGGACAGAGTCCATGACCAATTAGCCATCTCTTCCAAAAATAAAGTAGTAGGGTAACATCTCCACCACCTGTGGTTGATTATTGGTTAACCTGTTGGCTCGTATTTATTACAAAGCTGCCATTTTGTTTATTTTACCTTCCACTACTTTCTGTTTTGAGTAGACTTTGAAAATTCCAGAGGCCCTATCTACCCACTTCTGTGTATGCCCAAGATCAGGAATCCCTTTTTCTACTTGCAAGTAGCATCTTTTTCTTGTCTTGACCATATTTTATTACAAATGTGATTTACATACTATTTGTTTGACTCAAACAACAGTTATATATAAAGATTAATTTGAAGGTATGCCTACTTACCAACCAACCACCAACTCCTTTCCAAGAGGTATTCACTGCTAAAATATTGGAGAGTAAAATCCCTGCTTTAAATAGAAGAATCTTTTTTATTGGTTCTTTTTAGTTATATATGATAGTAGAATTCTGATATAATTATATGAACATGGAATGGTATTCACTATGGTGTATTCATACAAGTACATAGGAAAATTATTTCAGATCATTACACTGTCTTTCCTTTTCTTATGCTCTTCCCTGCCCTTCATTCCCCTTTGTCTAATTCTACTGAATATCTGTTTTTCCCCTCTCCCTCATTATTTTGGGTTAGCTTCCACATATCAACAAAAACATTCTACATTTGGTTTTGTGGACCAGCTTATTTCACTTGGCATGATAGTTTCCAGGTCCATCCATTTACTTGCAAATGTCATAAAGTCATTTTTCTTTATGGCTGAATAATATTCCATTTTATGTATATACCACATTTTCTTTATCCATTCATCTGCTGAAGAGCACCGAGGTTAGCTCCACAGCTTAGCTATTGTGAATTAAGCTGCTATAGACATTGATGTGGCTACATTACTGAAATCTGCTGATTTTTAAATCCTTTGGGTATATAACCAAGAAGTAGAATAAGTAGGTTAAATGGTGATTCCATTTCAAGTTTTCTGAGTAATCTCCATACTGCTTTCCAGAGTGGCTGCACCAATTTGCAGTCCCACCAGCAATGTGTGAGTGAACTTTTTCCCCACATCCTCGCCAACGTTTATTGTTACTTATATTCTTGATAATTGCCATTCGGACTGGAGTGAATGAAATCTCAATGTAGTTTTAACTTGAATTCTCTAATTACTAGAGATATTGAACATTTTTTCATATATTTGTTGATCATTTCTATTTCTTTTTCTGAGAAGTGTCTGTTCAGTTCCTTTGACCATGTATTGATTAGGTTATTTGTGGTTTTATTTATTTATTTATTTTTTTGGTGTTAAGTTTTTGAGTTCTTTGTATATCCTGGAGTTAATGCTCTATCTGAGGTGCAATTGGCAAAGATTTTCTCCCATTCTGTAGGCTCTCTCTTCACATTCTTGATTGTTTCCTTTGCTGTGAAGAAGCTTTTTAGTTTGATGGTAAGGCAGCATTTTTGAAAAATCTTATTCTGGTGTTACTTTTCAAGATGATGAGCACACAGAAATGGAGTCCCAAACTAAAGAAAGACTGAAGATTTGAAAAATCAATGTCAGAATCTGTCACAGAGCTCACAGCAGCCATGGTGATATCATAAGCAGAAAGAACAGGCTGTTGACTTTTATGCCTGCTCCCCCCCCAAAAAAAAAACTGGGTTCTCCTTGCTCTGGTCAATGTCATCAATACCCAAGTTAGGAGGCAGGGATATCACTGAATGCAATATGGTTGACCTTGAACTGCATTAGGAAGCTAGTGATCAGGACTGATGAGAATCCATGGACAGAGAAATTGAATGGGAGTAGAATGAAATGGGGACTTTATTTTCTTTCCTTCTTCCTGAAGAAGATTGAAGTGTCCTTTTCCATTGTCCTCTCCTTGCGTGGGTCTCAACTGATGTTGCTTTCTGAAGAAAGTGCTCCCTGATACTCTTGATGTAGAGTTAAGAGCCCAATTATATGTCCTCATGTCTCTTATATTTTTTTTTTCTTTGTAACAGGGACATTTTGTTGAATCTGAAATCCATCAATTATAAGATGTACCAACATTTTATGTACCAATCAGAAAAAAAGGGCCACCATTTAATGATAACACAATGCTTTTATACCTCTTAAAATTTTTTGCTGTATAGTTATTAAAAGAGCACTTTTAAATATATTTAGACAGATTTGTATGATATAGCACTCTTGTGCAAAGGAAAATACACTTGAAATTAACTGGTTGAGGTAATTATCCTTAACTTTCTTCACATGCAGAATTCTCCTTGGAGGGCAGGGGATGGGGGAAGGAGGAGAGATTGGTTAATGGGTACAAAGTCACAGCCAGATAGGAGGAATGTATTTTGATGTCTTATTACACAGAAGGGTGATGGTAAACAATAATATTGTATTGTATAATTCAAAACAGCTAGAAGAGAGCATTTTAAATGTTCTCACTACAAAGAAATGATAAATGCTTGAGATGATGGGTAGCATAAGTATACCAAGTTGATCATTATCCAATTTGTAAATGTAGAAAAACATCACATTGTACCCCATAAAGATGTACAAGTATTCAATGTTGATTTAAAACATAAGTAAATAAATAAAAATTTTAAAAGAGTTTGAATATTTGAAATCAATTTATGATTTGGAGTCATCAAGGTCTACTTTATGCCACCCAGGCTTGGTATCCTCACCATGGGCACCACACCATCCCTCACCTCTTTCTCTACCCAAGCCTCCCATCAACATCACCAGTACTGAAGCTGCTGGGCTCACTGTTAGCCAAAGGCCTCTACTGACTCTTTAACTCACACCATCCCCATAAAAGTTTTATTGGGTGAAAAGGCCTAGAGTTGTTTAGATCCTCAACTTTTAAATGTGGATTTGGAAGCTCAACACCATGAAGTTGTTTGGTTGAATTTTTTGATGTTATAGTTGTTCTTTTTGGATATATATAACAATGGAGTGTATTTTGATATATCATGGAGTATCACTTCCCACTCTTGTGGTTGTGCATGATGTGGAGTTTCACTGACCATGTATTCATATATGAACATAGGAAAGTTCTATCCAATTCATTCTATTGTCTTTCCTATTCCCATCCCCCTCTCTTCTGTTCATTCCCCTTTGTCTAATCCAATGAACTTCTATTCCTGCCCCCTTATTCTGTGTTAGCATACATATATCAGAGAAAATATTAAGCCTTTGGTTTGGGGGGACTGGCATATTTCACTTAGCAAGATAGTCTCCAGTTCTATCCATTTAGCTTGGTTGAGTTTTTATGGCAAAGTCACTCACAGAGCTGGTACAAGAGCCCAGGTAGTCTGACTTCTGTTGAAATGTCCCCTCTGCAAACCTTGCACACATTCATTACTTCTACAGATTAAAATCCATGACCCTCAGAAGAAGGTGGTTCTCAAAGCTTGAGCCTTGCAGGGTAATGCACCAAAGTGGTAACTGCAACCCTGTGACTTCCTGAACAGTGGGATGTCAGGCTAGTTGCTCCACTTCACTAGGCCTCAATTTCCTCAAGGAAAAAAAATGATGCTATCAGACTCCTTCCTTCTCAGGGCTTTTGTGAAAAATCAATAAGCTAATGCTGGAAATGAGGATAACAGTACCTAGCACATAATGAGGGTACACTTACTTTTAACTACAATTTTCATTACATTACATGCACAAGAGTGTAAGGTTGGTGCTGCACAGAAATGAGAAGTGTCTTATGGAAGCGACAGTCCCCATGCCTAAATAAATCCACTGCAAGAGCATGTCTAACGGATGCTGTTGCACAAGGACAGATGGTTCTTGGATGCAAAGAGAAGTGAAATTTTCATTTGATTCAAGACATGCATGCAGTCTTGAGGGCAAGACCTGGCATTTGAAGGATGGGAAAAAGTGACAAAGGTTGGAGTCGGGTAGTGACATTCTGTGAGGGCAGGGAGGGCATTTGACAGGGAGGGCAACAGCCTAAGCCAAAGGCAGAGATCTGTAAGCATAAGGTGTATTCTCACAATTGTGACTTGTTTACTTTAGCTGAAAATTAAATAAATATGGTGCAATAAAATAAGCAATGAGTTTTATTCTGTGGGAAAATGAGAGTCATTGAAAGACTTCGGGTAAGAGAATGTCTTGCTCAGTGATGCCCTTTAGAAGGATAACATTGGCAGTGTATAGAATGACTCGGTGGAGGACAAGAGGGGCAGCAAGAAGACTGCTAAGAGGCTATTCAATAGCCCTGGAAAGAAGTATGGAGGGACAGATCTAGGGAAGGGCTGATAAGAACCTACAGAGACCAATTTGAGTCACTTCACAGAGGGAAAATCAAGTGATTATTCATGGGATGGCAGGGGCAGGCAAAAGGACAGGAAGAGGGAGCAGTTGAACAAGTCCCGCCATCTATTTGAGTCCAAGTGGCTGAAGCCATATGGAGATGAACAACAGTCCCCTGAAAGTGTGGTTAGGCTTGGATGGAGGGGCTGAACATGGCACTAGAGGAAATGGTCCAGGGAGAGGGGTAGCATCCAAGAGATCAGGACTCGGGATGTGACAAAAGCAGGGATACTCCTTGTGTAGGAATCAGATTTTTTTAAATTTATTTACATATGACAGCAGAATGCATTACAATTTTTATTACACATATAGAGCACAATTTTTCATATCTCTGGTTGCATACATAGTATATCCACACCAATTGGTGTCTTCGTACATGCACTTTGGAAATGATGTCCACCATCATTTCTAACCCCCTTCCCCCTCCCTTCCCCTCCCACCCCTCTGCCCTATCTAGAGTTCGTCTATTCCTCCCATGTTCCCTCTCCCTATCCCACTATGAATCGGCCTCCTTATATCAAAGAAAACATTGGGCATTTGTTTTTTGGGAATTGGCTAACTTCACTTAGTATTATCTTCTCCAACTCCATCCATTTACCTGAAAATGCCATGATTTTATTCTCTTTTATTGCTGAGTAATATTCCATTGTGTATATGTACCACATTTTTTTATCATCCATTCATCTATTGAAGGGCAGGAATCAGATTCTTAAGACAGAGCAGCACCCATTGTCCCAGTAAGTTTGTCACAGTCAAATTCCCTGCAGCATGGGAATAGATGACTCTTTCTTCCACGGCCCATCAGATAAAGTAGTTGCATTTCACTGGGTGGGCATAGTATGTGCAAAAATGTCAATTTTAACATTAGAATCATATTCAGTGGAAGTAGACAGTCCTATTAGGAGAGAAAAATACAGGAACCTAAGGTGACCTGGGGACCTGCCCTATCCCAGGCAGTCAGTGTGGAGTCACCTACCCTGCCCAAATTGTTCTCCCCGTATCTCTTACTTCCTTGCATGTAATCATGTCTAATTTGCTTTAGTAGAATGTGTATTCCAGAAATGTACTATATTTATACAAAGCTCTTTATCATGTGTGGAAGGTCGTAGAAAATAGAGAATATAGGCCCTGCCTGGCAGAAACTCTCCATTTAAGTGAGATCAAGTTAAAAACCCTAACTGGTAACAACTTC
This sequence comes from Ictidomys tridecemlineatus, assembly GCF_052094955.1. Taxonomy (NCBI): domain Eukaryota; kingdom Metazoa; phylum Chordata; class Mammalia; order Rodentia; family Sciuridae; genus Ictidomys; species Ictidomys tridecemlineatus. The sequence goes on along the minus strand of NC_135493.1, from coordinate 94,904,419 downwards.
AGGCCTACCTAGTGACAAAGGCCAGATTTTATTTTTCTTCAGATATACAAAGGCTTTTGGAGAACTTTAGAGAATGAAAATGGACCTTTGGAAAGAAGATGTTAAAAAGAGGTGAGTACTGATTTGGTTCATGAAAGGAAAAAAAAAAGGCAGTTGGAAGCAATAGGAAGGAATGGAGATGATGCTTCCAGTGAATGGAACAACACAGGCAAAGACAGAGAGATTTTAAATGATCATAGAATATTGGAACACAATTAATGTATCAATTAGAATACCATTAAGTTGTAAGTAACAAAATACTCAAGGGGCATTATAGATAAATAAGTAGCACTTAGTTTATATAACAAGAAACCTAAAAGTTGACAATTGCAGTGTGGATTCAGTCATTCAAAGATGCCAGAGATGGCATTTCTGGCATTTTTATAGCTTTTCTCTCATGTTGGTCACAATAGGGCTGCTTATCTCCAGTCATCACATCTGTGCCTACATTCAACATAGATTAAAAAGAGGAGATATGCCACCTATTTTAATTTGGATCTTTCCAAAAGTAGAGCTCAAAACAAAGACTTGGGGGCATATACTTTATTTGGTAACTGATTCCTCGAAGCAGAAGAGGAAACAAGAAGAGTAAGAGAGGAAAGAAGAAAAAGTCAAAATGGGGGTATTTTTAAAAGGCTGCTGGCCATGTGTGGTGGCACACACCTGTAATCCCAGCAGCTCAGGAGGCTGAGGCAGGAGAATCACGAGTTCAATGTCAGCCCCAGCAAAAGTGAGGCGCTAAGCAAGTCAGTGAGAACCTGTCTCCAAATAAAACAGAAAAAAAGAGCTGGGGATGTGGCTCAGTGGAGGAGTGCCCCTGAGTTTAATCCCTGGTACAAAAAAAAGTGGGGAGAGTTGCTGCCTTGAGCAACAGGAGCTCAATCATAGCTAGACTTTCTGAGAAGTTTACACAATGCTCCCCAGACTTGTACCTCTGAAGGACCAGTGGTTCAAATGTCTATCCACTAAGCTCTTCTTCCCATTGATTAAAGGTCAAGCACAAGGTCATGAATCTCACACTTACAGGCTTTGCTATGTGTGCCAGCCCAGTGGGCTTCCACAGTGTTGGTGAAGGCCCACTAGCAGAGAAACAGAGATGCACAGCATACATGGGGTTTGTGGGAGGGAAATCAGAACAACACACATCTGTCCACCACAGGTGCAACTGAAATCAGAGGTGGGCAGAGGGCACAGGGCACAGGGCATCACAGCCATCTGCCACACCAGCAGACCTCCCAGCGTCTTATTGGCCACTTTCCACTGAAAGAAGGCTGGCCGGTGAGTAGCTCAGCTTACAAGCCTCTGGAACAGAAAAATGGAGGGGGAGAAATGATTGGAAAGGGTCAGGGACAAAAAAAAAATATGTAAGATTTCAGATTCAGAAAGGATGTGTAGCTTAGATCATCAACTCTGATCATCTGCTCTTTATAAATTTATAAATGAGTTCCTAGCCTGGCCCAATCCTGCAGTTGGGATAGAGCTGGGTTTCAAACCAGCCTTCCAGTTTGAGATCTTTCCACTTTCTCCATAATAACCCTCTTGGGCTGCAGAAGAATGTCTTGGCTGGAGAGCTGTTTAAAAAAGAAAGAAGGAAACGAAAAGAAAAAGAAAAGGCCCCTGCATATCCAAGGTGGGCTCTGTTGTCACAAGACCTGGAACAATAAGCCCAGGCATTTGGACTTGGTCTCAGGGACAATGGGGAGCGATTGTAGAATCTTAAACAGGAGCATGGCAATTTGAGTTGCTTGTAGGTAGATATTATATAAATATAAGGGGTTATTTCTCTGTTGATTATGGCTGCTGATCCAGCCAAGGGGAAATGGAGTGCTGGACAGGCTCGTACCTCCAGCGGCGACTGCAGGTGCTGTCAAAGGGAGGTGCAGGCTGCTATCTGACATTCTCAAAAGGCCCCTGCTCTCCCGAGAATGGCTTGATGCTTATTGCTAATAACAAGGCTGGCAGCCGGCTGAAGCTTTCACTCAAAATTCTCCTGCTTTCAGTAATCAAAGCCAGGCCTGGGTTGTTCCTTGGCCCTCGACTGCAAAAGGAATTTCCTTTATTTTTGAACATGGAGAGAATAAAAAGAAGTACAAGTTGTTTTATAAGACAAGTGGGGCAGCAATTTGAAATAGGCATTTAGGCATCTCTTAGGGATTAACATCGGGACTCATTTAAGGGCTTGGAGTGTTAATAAGGATGAGATGTATTTATTTTTCCCTGGGTTCTTTTTTAGGAATCCCTGGGCAGCGCTCTGGATTGATCTATATTGGTTTGAATTTCGCACATCCCCCCATCTTCTATGCCAATTTTCCCACCCCTCCTTTTGACTGAGTCGCATCTCCTGTTAACTTAGAGAAAATACCCTCGCCAGGACCAACAGCTGGGCATAAACAGTACCTACAAATACTGTTCATTGGGTTGAGGCAGCTCAGCAAACAAAATGGTCTTCTTTTACCCAGGGAATCTGGTTTGAAAATTGGACATTAAGTTACACTTCTAATTGAAATGAATTTGATAGTTTGAGAACAGTCCCCAGTGATCCCAGCCCACATCATAAAAACCACCATAGGCAAATTGGCACCATTCAGCCTTGGCTCAAACAGGCTAGGGAGTAAAAGAAGATGTAAACTGAATTTGTGGTTGTTTTTATCCTCAGATAGACAGGCTGGAGGGAGCTTCCAGAGGAGAACTCTTGGGTTGGATTACATCATTTTCCTGACAGTCTGAGAGGCAGTGTGGTATAGAAGAAAAGTGGTAGACAGTAGTTGGTATTTGTTCTTTGGTGAGTTATTACATTATTGCATGCCTCAGTTGTCTTGTCTGCAAAACGAGGATAATGCTATTAATATGGCTCATGAGTAGCATCGGGCTTCAGCAATGACAGCCAAATTATTGGTTCAGTGGATTGAGGCAAACTTCCGAACCAGAGGTCCTCACTGCTATACTGGTGTCCACCTCACCAGTGGGCTTCCAAAAGTCAAAAAGTGTGTCCTCTCATGAAACTTGGCTGCCAGGGTAGATGAGCTCAAAGCAAAGGACAAAATAGAGGATACCCAAAGGTTCACAGTAAATTGTCATCAGGGTGCCTTGAACTGACTCCTTATTCAGCTCAGGTGCAACTACTTAAGCGAAATCATGTATGTATTTTATACCTCCTCTGAAAGATGCCAGCTCAGGAATTTTCTCCTGCCAGGCACCATACTAGGGTTCTACACTTTCCTCTCTGCAACTATGCCAGGTAGATTTTTAATATTCCCATTTTTCAGATTTGAAAAACGAGGCATGGGAAGGTCACACAGTTTAGCTAAGGTCAAACAGCTAGTACATTACTGAGTGGAAATGGCACATATCATTTAATAGTGAAAAATACAAAATCTTAACTATTTTTCTTCTGAACCTTCTTGCATTGCCACGTGCATGAGCCTTTGGGGGACATCTCACACCCAAACCATAACAAGGTTCCTCTGATGAATAATATCCTTTGCTTAGTGCTCCCACTACCTGGAATGACTTTTAATATCTGCATGGCAATCCTCTTGGAGAACCCAACTTTGATAGGCCTCAAGGCAGAGAGAGCTCACCATATGCATTTAGTGGAACTGAAGGAAGACTGGTGTGTTTGGAGCAGATAGAGTGAAGGGACAGTGGCTGGCAAAGAGACATGGGCTAGAATATGATATGTGACTTGGAAGCAGCTGGAATTTTATACTAAGTGCATTGAGAAGATGTTGAAAGGATTTTTAAAAATTCACCCTAACTGCTGTGTGAATTGGAAGGGCTGGAACACAAGTTTTGAGAAACTTTAGTCAGTGAAGTGGAGAATGTGAGGGGAGACTATTCTAGAAAACCAGCAGTGCTCAGTGAAGGATTAGATCATCAAGGGAGGCAGCTCATAGAAAGGGAAGCAATTGGCAGAGGGAACTGCCATTTTCTAAGATGGTAAAGTATTGGTGGATCAATAACAGATTTGGGAGAGAAAGTCAAGCATCCAATTGTAGCTGTGTGGAGTTTGTGATTATTGTATACAGAAGGGTAACACTGAAGATTGGACTGACCAGGAAATAAGCCCTTGGAGGCCATGAACATACCAAAGGGATTGAAAGCTCTGAGAGCTGACAAAGAAGCTTGAGGAACTTAAGCTTATGTCCCTTTCCCTTCAGCCCATCAGCTAATGTTTTATTCCTGTGCTTCCAGAACCTTCTAAAACCTTACTTCCTTTCAGGAAATGTTCTTGGGTGGAAAGGTCTCAACTTTTCTGAGCCCCCTCAGAAGGGAATAAGGGTCTGCCCAGGCCTGTTCTTTCTGCCTCTGGAACAGTAAGGTCCTTACTGTCCCTCAGGCTATTCTTAGCTTTTCCCTTTGTATCAGTCAGCTTTTTGTTACTGTAGCAAATACCCAAGAGAACCAACTGATAAAAAGAAAAAAAATATTGTCATTGAGTTTGGGGGGTTCCAGTCCATGGTCTCTTGGCCTCATTGCTTTGGGCCTGTGAGGAAGCAGCACATTGTGGCAGGAAGTATTGGGTACAGCAAAGATGCTCACCTCATGGTGGCTAGGAAGAGAGGAAGAGACCAGATCTCACCATCCCCTTTGAAGGCATGCCCCCCTCAGTGACCTTACATCCTCCCACTGGGCCATATGTCTTAAAGCATCTTTCATTAGTAGCCACAGGCTTGGAGACAAAGCCTTCAACACAGGTGTGTTTGGGGAATACTCTAGGCCTAACTATAATGCCCTTCAACCTAAATACCAGTGTCTAGGAGTCTTTCTTGTAATTTCTATACCCCACCATCCTTACAGACAAGATTCCCTCAGGGCTGGGGAATCAACTGCTTCAGAGGAGAAAGTAGCGCCTGGCCCAGGGCAGTCTGGGGACTTGGGAAGGTGCCCCTTCTACCTGCCTAGCTCTAAAATGCTCCACATAAAACACTCTGCTAATATCTAGAATGTACACCATAGATATGCAGGACAAGTGTATTGAATGCATGGGGTCATTTTATCATTTGGTCACGGGATCAGCATGTCTGTCATAGAGCCCATCTCTTCGATATTACCTTTCAGAATAAATGAAAACAATCTGGCCATTATTTCCCAGGCAAGCACATGTCAAATAAAAGTTCCTCATAGAGATGTAGCTTGCTGCAGAGCAAAATGCAAGGGAAGAAAGTCTCTCCCCCCTTTCTCACTGGTATAAAATGAGATGACAATCCCAAATCCCAGCTTTATAACCTAGGTGGTCTGAGGACCTTTGGCCTTTATAGAGAGATGGTGGTCTTCTGCCATTAGCCTTTAGCCCCCACTCCAACACCAAGTCTTCTTTGTTGAATGGAACAATCCCAGTTTCCCCTCATTTCTTTAGATGTGACATTTTGCAGGAAAACATTTGATGACTGCAGCCTTGGGAATCGGCAGAGATTCACAGTCAATAAGCAGTATTCTGGACATTCGTCAAACGGTGGCCCTGCTCACTTCTTCCTGCCCCTTCTACTCTGGTAGCGAATTTCCCATCTGCCATTGTGTTACCTGGGTAGGTGCAGGAAATACCGAGCAGCCTGCCCCAGGTCCATGGAACCTTCTCCTTTACTATCCTGATCCAATAAAGGGCAGTCATACCATCTGATCTTTGGGGAGGATCCTGAATCTTGAGCAGAGAGACATGCAGCCCAAAGCTGGCTTGGAAGACATTCATTGCCCAGGAGTGCTCTCGGGTTCCAACTTCTATAGTGCCTGCTGCTTAGTGAGGTGCCTTCCCATAATTGATTGAAGCTCCAAGTCCCATAACATCCCCCTTTGCCCAAGGTGGCCAAGAGTCAGTTTCTGTCACTCAACGCCCCCAAATTTCAAACTGATGTAGGCAATTTCTGAAAGGGACACTATATCATCATTACTATCTAGCATCACTGAAGAGGAGGATTAATTAGCACCAACCCTCTTCCTTCACCTATCAATGGGGCGGTCCACAGAGGATTTATCCCTGAGCCACTAATGAATTTTGCAACTGTCACAAAACCATGCAAATAAGTAAGATCCACATCTGCTGAGCACCATCATGAGGTCAAACTGTGGGTAAATAAATGCTTGCTTCAAGGAGAGGGTAAATCCTAAGGTGAAGAGTGACAGGGCTTTGTTTGCATAAACCCAGCAAGGTATTATGGGTAGGATATTAATTAAATCATGCTCCTGGGCCTCACGGAGCCCCAGCTCAACGGCTTCAGCTTGTTGACAAACTGAACGCAGGGCCCCCGGAGAGAGCACTAACATTTTGATGAACACAGTTGGTTGGGGTGATGTTTCCTAACTAGCATTTTAATATAATTTGTGATGCTTTATCTGAGCAACCTGTAAAAAAAAAAAAATGTTCGGATAAAAGAGAAGGGCAAACATCAAATGTCCAAGAGATGAAACTTCCATTGAATCTTAGTCCACTGGAATTGCTTCCTGGGAAGATTCCTCTGCTACCCTTGCTCAGCCCCAGGCCTTCCTTTCTCGCTCCTTCTCAGCCCCTCCCCAGTGCACGCATGCCTGAGAGAACATCTCTGAATAATGTTGAAGCTGCCTCGGGTTTAAATGAAGTTTTAATGAGTCTGAGAGTCTGTCTGAGACCCCTTCAATCTTGCCTTTTTGTTCTTCCTTCGTTTTTGAAGAAATTAACCTGATGGCAGGTACTGTCTTCGTGGAAAGGGCTTTTATTTTCAGGTTGAAATGAAAGACCCCATCCCAGCTGGAGTGGAAGGTTGGTCATTAAAAGACCCTCGGTGGCCACCAGACGTGTCCGCTCTCTGAGAGACACTGACCGGGTATGTTCAAGTTCCTCGTAATTGACTAATGACCCTGGTCCACCCAACCCCACCATTCCCATCTTCATTTGCACTACATGGCCTCTTTCAGCTCAAAATTTCATGCTTCGCTGGAGGATTATAAAGCCTCTTTTATCTGAGAATATGCAGACAAATATGAACTAATTAATGCTCCCACTAGCCCCCTGGGAGTGTGCAATTGTCCTATGGCCCACCAGCTTCCCAGGCATTCCCTGATGAGGTGCTGGTGCCCTGCTTCACCCCTCCCCTCCCTCACCACCCCCAGCAACTCCCAACTCTATTTCTTCCAAAAGATGCTTAGAATCCCCCTACCTCATGCCGTCTCTGCTTCTCCAAACTGGTTACATGCCTTGATTAGGAAAGCAGAGCTTCCCTCCTTCTCTCTCTCTCTCTCTCTCTCTCTCTCTCTCTCTCTCTCTCTCTCTCTCTCTCCTCCCTCTCTTTCTTCCTCCCCCTCCCCTTTCTCCTCTCTCTCTCCCAGGGACTGAACGCAGGGGCACTTAACCACTGAGCCCCATCCCCAGCCCTATTTTGTATTTTATTTAGAGACAGGGTCTCACTGAGTTGCTTAGGGCCTTGCTAAGTTGCTGAGGCTGGCTTTGAACTCAGGATCCTCCTGCCTCAGCCTCCTGAGCTGCTGGGATGACAGGCATGTGCCACCATGCCAGGCCAACATAGATTTTCTTTGGGTCTCTTAAACACCAAGCTCTCTCCTGCTTCAAAGTCTTTGCACTTGTTATTACCTCTTCGAATATTTGGACCAAGAAGTGTCAAGTTGTGACTGATCTGACTCATGAGCTGAAATGTAAAGGATGGTTGTTCTAACACTGAGTTTGAGGATGTTTTTTTTTTTTCCAGTGCTCTTGTAGCATCAGCTAACTGATAAGAGCATCTGTTCTTTCTTCCAACAAGTGCACATGGATTTTACTGCAGAGATCCCTTCTCCACTCTGCATCCCCATGATTCTGGTGGGGGTGACCCCATCCCCAGCTCCACACCTAGCCAGTCAGAGCTTCTATCCCTCTGGTCAGAGGACTGGTTCAGATTCAGTATGTAACTGCTAAGTTCTGTCAATGAGATTTGTTATCCCAGAAATTTCTCTGGAAACAATGGTTTTGAAAAAAGAAAAAAGGTCTTTCTTACAGTTTCTGAACTCCTAGGTGGAGAAAACTACAGCTGCTACCAGGAAAAAGAGCCAGGCTAAACCCCAAAGGGAACTCAAATTGAATGGAAAGGCACAGAATTCTGACAACATCAGTTGAGTGCCTGAATCCAACCATTCCTGATGACCTGCCCCTGCATTCTCCAATTTCATAAAATAGTCTCTTTTTTCTTTTTTCTAAATTTTTTTGTAGTTGTACATGGACAGAATGCCTTTATTTTATCTGTTCATTTTTGTGTGGTGCTGAGGATTGAACCCAGTGCCTCACACACGCCAGGCAAGTGCTCTGCCACTGAGCCACAACCCCAGCCCCCATTCTCTTTTTTCTGAAGTTACTTTGACTTGGTTTTCAAATCACTCATGGCATCAAAACTAACTCAGACAAGTTCCTACTTGGGTCTAGTTCAGCCCTAACATTGTGTCCCTGTCTTCAACCATGTACACCCTGACCAGGTCCTTACCTTAATTTTCTGCCTATTTCTCTGGTCCTCCTAAGTCTGTGGTCTTATGTTTGGAACCAGCCCTTACCTCTCCATTCTTTCTGAAAATGGAATAAGAGGCAAAGGTTCCTTTCAGAAATAAGAGTGCTATCCCAAGATACTAACTACTTCATATTTCTCCCCTGAGTAACCTAGAATACCGAGGCAAGGAGAAGACTGGCAAATGGCATGATCTGAATATGGCAGAAAAAATGAGACAGATGCTCGTTCCACTGCTTTGAAAATCTGTTGGTCACAGGATCTGGAGAAGGAACTCAAATTCTCACAAAAAATAAAAAAAAAACCACTGGACAAAATGTGTAATGTATGCAGTTTCCAAATGTTTGATCTGTTTGTGTCATGTGTGGTTGCCTTTAGGTAAGTTTGGTGCAAAGTTCCAAATAATGACTGTTTTCTAACATGTCCCAGAATTCATACTGTTAATCAAGCAATGTTTGCCTATTTTTATTAAATAAAAGCTGTGATAGGAAAGAAATGATCCTGCATTTTAAACAAAATGAAAGCATGGATGGGTGGGTAGGTGGATGGACAGATGGATAGATGGATGGATTTTTAGAGTAAGTGAGTCAAAAAAGAAAGCATTCAAATGACTGTTTTTCTTTCAGAGAATTTGTCGATGGAAGGTCAGTACTTATTGATACGATACTGCTGTTATTCTCAGTATCTCTAGAATTCCTACTTTGAAAGACAATCTTCTTAGGTTGTTCAAACTCTAGTTTGGTGGCTTATTAAGACACCCCTCCCCCTCCTAGTGTTGAAGGACTGTTGAGGGCTGACCTTAGTCACAGATTAATTCATCTTGGTAGGCGTCACCCAAGCCCCCATAGATTGATTTGTACCTTCCAGACAGAATTTGGGGTTAGCATATTCTGACCTTCTGCTGGATATCGCCTACATTCTCAAATCTTAATGATGGAAAATTATTCTGTGTTTTTAATGATCAGTTTCTCAAGTCACAGTCTGACCTGTTGTGAAAAGCTGTTCCCTGCAAACCAGTAGCCATGCAAGAGGTGTGTAGGAATCTGGCGTCCTTGCCATCCCATGCTATTCTCTCCAACAGCTTCTCTGCCAAAAAGTGGTTGCTAAACCATAAAGTGTTTTTGGGAGTTAGATTTTTTAAATATTATAGAGAAATAGTTGATTCTGGGTTAGATAGTTAGGAAAAGACAAGATGAAGCATTTTTATGCTTCAAAAAGTCTTCAAAAAGACTTTTTGAAGCATAAACATACTAAAAAAAATGGTGGTGGGGGGGGGCTGGGGATGTGGCTCAAGCGGTAGCGCGCTCGCCTGGCATGCCTGCGGCCCGGGTTCGATCCTCAGCACCACATACCAACAAAGATGTTGTGTCCGCCGAGAACTAAAAGATAAATATTTTTTTAAAAATTCTCTCTCTCTCTCTCTAAAAAAAAAAAAAAATGGTGGGGACATGTCCAAAGGACATGGGAGCCAGCCAGATGGGGTATCTTCTGGACATACTTGAGACACCAAAATAAATAATGATGGTAATGGCTTATGGATTAACTTGAATTAAAATTGAATTTAAAGTCCATGACTCCAGGAAAGAGATCTGGGGGAGGAGAGAGGGGAGAGAAAGAGAAAGAACTAGGGATTGAAATGAGCAAACTATCCGTTGATGAATATGTCAAGATGAACCCCACTATTTTGTATGACTATAATGCACTGATAATTTTTTTTAAATCCATGAGTTCATATTAATATAAACAAAGCTAAATCAATAGTGAAAAGAAAGTCCTTCCGTACATATAATACCAGTCAATAAACATAGAATAAATGATAGACTTAGGAAAAATCATCATTTTGCAACCATCAGAGGAATGATTAATTCAGGTGAGAACCCTCAGTGGATAATAAAAACAATTGGGTGAAAGTTTGCTGGGGAACCTGATATTCACACAGTCTCAAAATGCCTCCTATGATTACCAATTAATTATGAATGTGAAAATGATGGCATTACAGTGGAGAAATCTGGCAGGCACCTCCTTAACAAGCAGTCAAGATGAGCATCAATATTGGGATGAAGTGACATAATGTGCCCCCTGATAAGATGCACTGAGAAGAACTGAATGCTATTTCTGGGCTGTCTCTGCCAAATATCCACAACCTGAACTTGAATGTGAGAAATACTCTACAAACCTACATTGAGGGACATTCTACAAAATGTCTTTCCTGAGCTCTATGAAACTGTCATGAAAGACAAAGAAAGGCTGAGGAGCTAGTCTAAAGCAAATGACACTAGAGTCAGGATCACTAAGTAGATCAGATTCAGCATCAGAAACAACAAAAAACGCTAAAAAGGACAGCAGGAAAAATGGCAAATTTTACATATGGATTATAGGTTATATAAAATTGTATTGAGCTGGGCACAGTGGTGCACACCTGTAATCCCAGCAAGTCAGGAGGCTGAGGCAGTAGGATCACAAGTTCAAAGCCAGCTTTAGCAAAGGAGAGGTGCTAAGCAACTCAGTGAAACCCTGTCTCTAAATAAAATACAAAATAGGGCTGGATATGTGGCTCAGTGGTACAATGCTCCTAAGTTCAATCCCCAGTATTCAGAAGAAAAGAAAAAAGATTGTATTGAGTTTATAGTTTCTGAATTTGATCATTATATCATGTCTTTAGAAGAAAATATTCTTGTTCCTAGGAGATACATACTGAAATTTTTAGGATAAAGGGTCCTGATCTGCAATTTGTTCTTATCAAAACAATAAAAATAGTCCATATATGTATATGCAATGTGTATATGTATATGTGTATATGTCATCTAGATAGAATGATTAAAGAAATGTGGCAAAATTTTTGGCCATTAGGGAATCCAAGTGAAGATGTGGAAGTTCACTCTACTATTTTTGACACTTTTCTGTTACATTTTATTTTTTCTAAAAAATGAAAACATGCATGCATGTGCGCACACACACACACACACACACACACACACACACACACACACACACTTTAAAGGTCCCCAGCAGACAAATGCAGTGACCTGCTAAAGACCTATGTACCTATGTCTGTCCTGACCAATATGGTACCACTAGCCCCATTCATGACTATCTAAATTTAAACCTAAGTAAAATAAAATTGGATGCAAACTAAAATTCACTTCCTTCTTTAGACTGGCCACATTTCAAGTGTTCAATGGTTGCATGTGATGAGTGGTTACTAGACTGGACAGACCAGACATAGAAGTTCTGGTGGACCAGTGTTGGAAGGCAAAGAGCACAATCTGCCTTTGCAATTTATTAAATGACCTTGAATAATTCCCTTCACCTCTCTGAGCTTCCTCTTCCTTATCTGTTTGATGAGAAAAATCACAGTTTCTTTGGTGATTTTGTGTGAGAGAGAGTTGGGAGCCAATGTTGTTTATGGGAATGCAAAAGACACATCAGTGCTCTGCTCTTCTTGTGAAGTCAGTTCCTGGGTTCCCCAAAAGGAAGCTGACTTCTCAGTCAGTGTTTAACCTTGAAGTTAGGGATCCAGCTTGACATGACTATAGCCATCTTGGTCATAACCGCCATCTTGCTCACCAAGTGTACTTGGCACGCACCCCAAGCTATAGAAGAAAAAATGATTGAGGTATTCAGCCAAGCACATATGCCAGCCACTGATGTCCACACTACTTCTTAACTGATGTTGGACATTTTAATAGTTTTGGAGAAAGACCAGGTTCAGGGCCCACTTTTGTCTAGCTTAACACATAAACCCCTTTCTCCTGCCTTGGGGTGCAGGGATCCACCTGTCTTGCTGTCACCCAACACCTGCTTCTGTCAATAAGTCCCCAGTAAATTTCATTTTGTGCAATCCTTGTTCGTCTGCTGTTGTTTTTTGGTCTCATGTCACCTTCCTTTGGTGGTATGTTCTCATCCATTGGGAACAGGTTTTTCTGAAACACTGGAGAACTGGTCCAACTTACTTTCCCACCGGAATCCCTTCACTGCTTCTCACACACCTGTCTCCATCACTCTTGTTCCTGTGTTGTTCTCATCTGTCTAGCTCAGGACTGATTCCCTAGTCCTGCCTATGTTTGGCATTTAGCTTGGGAACTCTATGAGCAGAACCCCACCCTAGTCCTCACCTTCCTGGTGTTGCTATCCCATGTCTCTAATGTCAAAATCCACTCCAACTCAGTATTGATGGCATTCCTCAGCTCCCTGGAAATGCAGTCACTCCTCAGCCCAACCCATGCATAACTGTGTTTGGCTATGGTTCTTAATGATGCTGCAGATACTTTAATGTGTGGCCATGACATACATTTAACCCCTGGATCAGGTAGCAGTAATATTTCTTGATTTGTTTCCCAGACTAACTCCAAGTTGTCCACTGCAGTTCCATTAAAGTCTGTGGAACTTATGGTCACCTTATACAACACTAGGGAGTTGAGAATAGCTCTACACACTAGTTCAATCAATCTCTCTCTCTCTCTCTCTCTCTCTCTCTCTCTCTCTCTCTCTCTCTCTCTCTCTATCATATTTTTGGAAGAAAACAACTGTAACAATGTATTCTACCCAGTATGTACTTATTACAATGTGAAATTCAAACTAAGCCTTCAAGAAATGGGGCCCAGGCTCTTTCCCCTTGAGTCTTAGCAGGCCTGTGATCATGATAGAAGTGTTGCCCTGTGACTTTTGAGGTCATGAAAAGACAATATCGCCTCTGCTTGGTCCTGTTGGAATGCTCACTTTTGGAACCCAGCCACCATGTTATGAGGAAACCCAGGCCACGTGGGAAAACCACATGTAGGGGGTGACAGTTCCTACTGAGCCCCAGCCAACAGCCAGCATCAACTGCCAGACATGTGAGTGAATGAACCTTCAAATGATACCAGCCCCCAGCTTTCGAGCTGCCCCAACTGATGCTTTGTAGTACAGAGAAAAGCTCTCCCCACTGAGCCCTGCCCAGATGGCAGATTTGAGAGCAAAATTAATATTGTCATTACTTAAAGCTGCTATGTTTGGAGGTGTTTTCTGTTACTCAGAAGTGGATAATCAGAACACTGCCTGATCAGACTGCTCTGCTGTCTGCTAGCTATAAGGCTACAGCCATGCCATGGGGCCATCTTGCCTGGCAATCTCCATGCCTGGACTCCAAATGCAGACCACAAAAATCCCACTGTCACTGATTGTTTTCCTTGAAGTCTAACCATGTGCTTCTCTATGGGACAGATGTTTCTTTTCCTGTCTGGAAGGAATTTTCTCTATATCAAACCTCTTCCTTCCCAAGAAAGCTACATGCCTTTCCCCCCTCCTCAGGGCCATAAGAGCAAATGAAATACTGGGAGAGACACTAACATGCACACAAAAGAAGGTCCTGAGATATTTAACTTGCCACACAAGAATCCCAGTAAGTTGAGGAATTTGTTCCAGAACCCTCATCATCAAAGGGGGAAAGACACACCATAGAGGGCAGAGGAGAAAGGCCATACCTGCTTGACTTTGCATGAGAGGCATTCTAGATATTCTTCATACATTATGTAATAGACAGATAACAGATATAGAAGCCCAGACCCACAAAATGCCTTCATCTTCTTGCCTGGCCAAGATCTATTTATAATATTTTCTCCACATGTGGAAGGAATACTTTCTTCACCTTCCATTCCATTTCCATATGCTCACTCTCCTCACCTGCAGGACTCCCAGAGCTGTGGCAGCTCCTCCCTCAAAAGAAACCTGCAATAATTTTATCATTTCTGGCAACAAATCCATCCTCACAGTGAGTCGTCCTCTGACATTTATAAGGATGTGGATTTATCCAAACCAACCCTATTTGCATAGTCTCATTCATATTCTCTGTCATTATAATTGCTAATAATGCTGTGCTTGAAAATTGCAGAAAGCTTTGGATCATTGTAGCAGACACTTATTGGTGTGTCCATCCAGTCCTTGTCCCCTGAATGCTGCCCATCTCACACACAGGTTTGCTGCCAATGCACACAACACTTATGTCTTTTCCATATGACTCCACATGTCTGATCATAAGTGACTTTCCCAGGGACCAACACATGATAGAAATAGAGTGAGATTCTTTCTTCAAAATATGAATGGGAACATCCAGAAATGAAACATTAGTAGTTGAGTTGTATTAGTGGCAGTATTATGGGTGGGAAGTTTTATGGTAGCATAGACAGTGAGTTCTGATGTCCTGGTTATTGCTGGGAAACCTCAATAGTGACCCAAAGTGTTGGTGTGGACTCTCTTCTCTCATGAAATATACTGATAATAAATAGAACCGTCAAGCCCATGGGGTAGCAAATGTCCTGTCTGAGTTAGTTTGAGTTCCCCCAGAAGCAGATCCTGAGACAAATTTCAGTGAAAATGGTTTGTTTCAGAAACATCAATAAGGAAACTATGGAAAGATGAAAATGGAGATGGAGATGGGGAGATAGATCTGTTTTTAAGGAATTAGTTCACACAAACATGGGGCCTTTCAAATACAAAATCTTTGGGACTAAAGTCTCAGACAAGAGTTGATGTTGCAGACTCAAGTCCAAAGGCATTTTGGAGAATTCCTCCTTTCTCCTGGGATCTCAGCCTTTTTCTCTTAAGGCCTTCAATGGTTTGGATGAAGCTCACCCATATAATGAAGTGATACATATACTGCTTTACTCTAAGACCTCATCCAAAAACTGTCATCACAGAAACATCTAGAAAAGTGGTTGACCAAAAACCTGGTAGTATGTACTAGCCAAAATGACATGAAAAATTGACCATCAGTGGAAATCAGACAGAAGAGGAAAGGCAGCCAATAAAAGGTCCATCATTCAGCAAATTATCACTCTGAGCAACCATGACATAATCTTGCTAGGGAATTGTGGGAGATAGTGTGGAAAAATACATCTTAGACTTATTCTGCCTGGGGGGCCAGGGGACTGGAGAAATCTGGGAGCAAGCTATCTCCTTTTTTGGAAAAGGAGAAGAACATTTACCTCACAGACCTGTTGTGAAGATTAGGAACAGTAGATATGACTTAGACTGGGCTCCCTGAAGAGCAGAGGGATTGGGTTATGGGTAGTTGTTTGTTTGTTTGTGGGAGGCTGAGTTCAGGGAGCAGGAGACAGAGAAACAGGGGATGGAAGAGAAACCATGAAAATAATAGACTACTGAGGTCTCTGTTCTAGGGAATGGGGAGTGGATTCCATCAGAATTTTTGAGATACAAAGAATGCCTCCTAGGATAGTCTGCCCCAAGCACAAGAGGCTTGGGGGGGTGGTTATTCCCCATTAGTTGAATTGAGTGTCCCCCTAGTAGGATAACCCCTTCCCTGGTTCTGGGTTTTGCTTCAAGGCTGAGCAGATTCTCACAGCTTGATGAGGGCCATGACATGGAAACAAATGGAGATACACCCTGGAAGCATGAGATCAAACACTATTTTAGTGTGACTCTGAACTCACAGCTGAGTCCATTTCTGCTGGGGCAGACATCAGAAGTACTTCAGGGGATGCACCCAAGTCATTTGTTCTAGTGTCTGAAGTGCTCGACCCTTTACAAACGTCAAAAGGGACACAATTGAAAAGGTAAGTGGACCAAGATGGGAATGTGGAGAGAGGGGAGCGCTGTGCACTATGGGTAAACAGGTGCAGCTTTTCTGAAAAGCAGTTGGGTTTGGCTTGGTAAAATTTTGTTGGCATGTGCCCCATGATCTAGTGACCACCCTCCATCCCAGATGGAGAGCCTAGAGGATTTGACCCGTGCACGAGTACACAGGTGAATCTTTATAAGAATATACACTACTGACCTATTGGTGACAACATGGAGGACAGTTGGCCACAACGTGGGTGTTCTTCCTTAGGGGAATGAGTTGGAAAAACAGAATGGATGCACTATGTGACACCATGCAGCTGTAAGAAATGACACACAAAATCCATGTGCAGCAAGAACTCAGTAGCTCTTTGTGACACTGCATTGAGTGGAAAAAAAAAAGGTAAGAAAATGAATGAGATCTACAATGTGGCATGATTATGGAAAGTAAGATCCCACTCACAGAAAGGCATGGCCTATTTTACAAGGATGTCTGTATGCATGGGGGAGGGGAAATGAAAGGGAGGATTGGGGCTGATGAGGGTGAGACATATGGGTCATGGAAATAAAATGCAAGCTGAGTCCTGCATGGACCCAGGTTCATTGTGTGCTGTGAACTGAGGAATAAATTAGCCACCTCCCTGTACCCAAAGCCTACATAGATAGATATTTTCTAAGTAAATAAAGTGCCTAGAACATGGTAGGTGTTTAATAAATGGTTGCTAAAAATGTGGCTGTAGGACATTTGAGCAATTTTCCACAAAGATGCAAGCTACCCATGTCCCCTTTAAACCAGAAAGCAGCAAAAGAATGACTTTCTCCACTTCATGCATCAAATCTAGGGAGATGGGTATTGGCTGGGTGGATTCACCAATTTGGATGGGGAAAAGTAAGATGATGTGTTTATTTTTTCCTCACTCGCCAACCGCAACTCAGCCATGTCCATGGTTGTATTAGTGATATCAGTGAGTTTATCACCAAAAGATGTCAGAGATATTTTTACATCACATTATAGTTGTTACAGGTATCATGAAATATGCTTTGCACTACTTGGAAATTATGGTAGTTATTAGATCTGCCACTAGATCATATTTAATGCATTAATAAATGGACATTTATCATACATCTTGTTTCTTATATTTTTGTAACTGTATTTTAATATCATTGGCTTCCTTTGTGATCCTCTGTATTTTATTTCTTGTATTTAAAACAATTATTCTGAGAAAATGTCCATAAGCTTTACCAGAGAGCAACGGGTCATCCAGCTGGTGCCAGTGTCAGAGAGACTTGTCCCTCTCAGTCCTGTGGGGACAGGGAAGGAGAGGACTAAAGAAAAGGAGGGAGGTGGGAGGTAAAACGAAAAAGAAATGGGAAGATAATTTTCCCAGCTTTTTTACATCACTGAACTGAACTTTACTTTTAATAAAAGTATTATTAATGGAAATGGCATGCTCATTATTTTGCATTTCGGGGATATTCAGAGACATGGTCCCAGTAATTATTTGATCTGGGCCAGTCTGGCATGTTCTTTTATTCTGAATATGGTTGAACCAGCATCTCCTGCTCCAGGGGAAGATGCAGACAATCCCCACTCTCTTCTTTCCCTTGCTTCCCTGGCACCACTGCCCATGAAGCCCAGAGTTCATGCACTGAGCCAAGGTGACCTGACTCTGGTATGGAAAAATGTTCTGCTCCCATAATTGCAGTGTTTACATCCAAAGGCCTCCCAGAGATAGGGGCTTTCTCCTCTATCCACATTTATCCAAACCTGGGTTTAGATCTGGTTCTTCTAGAGACAGACCCTGATGCTGAACATGAATTGCAATCACTTTATTTGGAAAATACAGGAGCTACCAATAAGGAGGTGGACCAGGGAGACAGACAGGGAGGGCAGCCAGTGGCAGGTGTGTTATCAATCAAACTGCTGCAGCTGGTGACTCGGTCTCAATCTCTTAGGGGAAGCTCTGGGTAAGAAAACAGAGTGCATGCCTCCAAGTTATCTTGCCCAGGGGGTGAGGGAACCAAGACATTTATACACCAATCCCCAGAGTCACCGGTTGCATGGGAGCTTCTCCCAGGAGATGTTATTTCTTGGGTGCTTCTGGCTTGCACAGGCAAAGTGGACATTCAGAGTTTTGGGAGAAAAAAAAAAACCTTGGGCTCAGATTGCAGACAGTTGCTGCTGGTGGGGAAGAGAAAACAGGGGAGCAGGCAAGAGATGGTGGGTTCCTGTTAGAATCTGCTACAGACCTAACGCTTGCAAGCCATCTGCGACCTCTCCATCTAAGAGTGTCCACCTCCCTCTGATTCGGTTGCCCCTTCTCTGCAAGAGGCCACCGCTCTCCAAAGGCTGCAAATAGGAAGCCTGTGACGGAGTTCTTGAGTATAGTTTGTCTGGCCCAAATAGCTTTTAAAAAAATTTTATAATTGAACCAACTTTTCAAATATCACAAGGTTTCATATGAAAACATGACCTTTAACAGCCTGTGGGCACACTCCCATCCTCTTGGTTGAAAGGTTTTTTTGTGTTGGTTTGGGGGGTGGGGTTGGGATGTTTCTTTTTCTTTTCTTTCTTTTTATTTTATTTTATTTTTATTTTTGTAGAGGACAGTTCCTTTTTTTTTTTTTTTTGCCATTTCACATATTTGAGAAGTGCAGGATTTGGATTTAAAATTTCCACGTAGCCTCAGCCTGCCCTGCCAGAGTTTTTGAGTGGGCTGCTTGCAGGAAAGACCGGGCCATCTGTTCCCAGCGACAGCAAGGGAGCATCTTCCTTCCTCCACACCTGCTCCCAAACTCAGGCCCAGGGACATTTTGCAACCCAAGAACAGCTTGCGTCTATCCCAAATATGGGACCCCAAATTCCTCCACTCTTCGCCACATTCGCCATCAGTTCCTTGCAGGTTTCACCCAGCATGAGATGAATCAGCTGGCTAACTCCAGCTCCAAGAATCTTTCTGACTGCTGGGTTCCAGCCAACCCCCAGAGGCCACTGACTGTGCCTATCAACAGAAGTGGGACTCAAGGGCTCTCAGCCCATCGCTGAGCTGCCCTGGGAGTCGGCAGCTGATGACACAGGCTGCCCCTGATTGCCAATCTAGATAGCGCCTTGGAACATCCCGTCCCCGGTGATGCCCTCAACACAGCTGTGATTAGTCTAGTCTCCCAGGCCCTCGAGAAAAACCTCAGTGACTTTGAATTGTAATGGGAAAGCCAGTTGAAAAGGGTGGAAAGTCTGAATCCGGGCTCCTTTTAAGCAAAATGAAGTTTGACTCATTTCCCATGCATGAAATAAAGACTAACAGGACAGTCAGAGAGCCATTCTGACTTAATGAATGGATAACAATCGTTGATTGGGCCACATTTTTAAAGAACAGAAACGGGTACTGTCAAAATGATTTTCAAGTCCTTAGAAGCAATTTCAATTCTTGACTGAGCTGGGAGTTGCCTTTCCAAACATGCTTGAAAAGTGGCTGTGGCATCAGATGGCTGGGTATCTGAATCCAGGCTTTCCCATTCGCTAGCTTAGCTGTGTGACATTGGGCACACCTTGACCTCTCTGTGCCTCCAACTCATCACCTACAAAATGGAGAGAATAATAAGACCGTCTTCATGGAGTTGCTTTGAAGATTAAATGAGACACCCACCTAGGGTGTTCCAGACAGTATTTTGTTGAGAGTCGAAACTGAGTAAACATTATATATTATTGTTGTATCATTATGAATGATTTTTTTCAAGGATAGTGCCAAGATTAACATCAGTTCTGGTTCTTTGTGACAAAAATAAATAAATCTGAATTTCTGAATAGTGGGGGCTGAATGGATGAGCTCTTACCAGCCAGCGTCTTGCTTTTCTCCAGTCCCTTGTCACAGTAAATCTGATAAGAAATTCCGGGGCTATGCTCTCAGCAGACAAAGCTGCTGTGGGCTGCTCAGCACTAACTGTGGCCAGAGGTTGAGAGGAGGGCAAGAGGCATCTGGTTGGGGTAGCAGGGCCTCCTCGGGGCAGTGCCCACAGGGCCCCGGGAATTTGTGCAATCCACAGCCTCCCAGCATCTCCTTGCTCATTCGCAGGTGGAGGTGAAACAGCAGAATCCGATTTTTTTGTCACCTTGCGAAATTATGAGACTCCATTCCAGTTGCGTTTGTATCATCAGAGCACAACGGACACGTGGGGTAATTGCTGTTGCTGGGTTACTCCTTGTAAGTTCAAACAGTTTCACATGCTGCATGACAATATATTTGCCGTGACCTGGGTAAATTAAAGCAATGCTTCCTGCCTAGGTAGACTTTGACGTGATTCAGTCCATCTGCTTCTGATGAAAGTCAAGCAGGAAATCAAAACGCACACGGCTTTGCTGACGTTGGGTTCCCCTGCCTCCCTCCCTGCCTCCCTCCTCCTTTCTATCTCTTACCTCATTTCTTCTTTTCTATGTTTTTTAAATCTTTTTTCCCCTGTCTTTTTTTTTTTTTCACTAACAGGAGAAACACCAGCTCTGGGCCACTCCGTGTTGCTGGCACCAGACCCTTTCTCCATGTGTCCACAAATCAGAGTCCTGTGTCCAAACATAGGACAGAAATGTGATCAGGGCTGGGTCGAGAAGGGATTGGACCGTCTTCGGCATCCCAAATCTCCAAGATGCAAAGGTAAAGTCAGACTCTTTCCTTAAAGGTTAAATTTCACATTTTAATTGCCTCATGTGCAGGCTGCTGGGAGCTGGGACTCCGCGGTCGCCTTGGCAGCCCTCCCAGCTTGCAGGGGCTTCCCGTCTCCCGCCGATGCCTCCCTCCTCCCTCTGGCTCCATGAAAATCAAGCGCCAATCAACAAACACCAAGGAGTTGGGCAAAAAGTGAATCTTGCAGTGCTAGGAAGGTCGGATCCCTTGGAGCCCTTTGTGCTTGTACTGAGCAGAGCAGGCACGTGTTCTAGTTATTGTCACTGCATAACAAACCACCCTAGACCTGCTGGCTGCAAACAATCACTGGGAATTGACTGGACTCAGTTGTACAGTTCTCACATGGAGTCTCTCAAGACAGCACAGTCAGATAGAGGTTGGGACTGGAGCCCTCTGGAACCTCAGTTGGGCTGAATGTCCATGATGGCACCTACACAGTGCTAGTGGTCACAGATTATCAGCCAGAAGCCACATAATGTCACTTTCTCCAAAATCAGTTGGTCAAAACAATCAGAAGTCTACTCAGCTTCAAGGGGAAAGGGCATGCATGTCACTTCTCAATGGGAAGAGTGCCAAAGAATTGGGGGGACATGTTTTTAAACTGCTATAGTGTTGTAAAAAAAAAACACTTAGTTCATTTTATTTAGCTTCAAAGTCCTGATTCTGCTAAAGTCTAAAATGCCAGCTTGTCTCTGCTACCTACGTCAGCATCTGGAGGGGAAAGTGGAAGATCTGAGGGGAGAAATAAATGCCACCTTTCATTTCCTATCTTTCCATCATCCTTTTAGGACTCAAGCAACAAACTAGAAGCACCTGATATGAATGTAGCCTGAAATGAGTTTCTAAAAAATGGATCTAATATTTTACAAGTTGGAGATTTCCCATAAAACCGAATTTTCACATCTCTCAAAGAATCAGATCTAGTAAGACAGCCTCAGTATTCCCCAAGGCAACAACAGCCTGCTGCCAAAAGCCTCCTTCAGAGAGGACTGTTAAGCACCAACTTGCCACAGTCCCCACCCATCCATATTGCCCTTAGCACTGAGACTGGGTAGCAGTAGCTGTTTATCAACATGACTGCAGTGGGGTTTGTTTCTCTAATTTTTATTTTTATTTTAGACAGAAACATATTTCTCTGGATGCCATGTTTTTATCAAAATTGGGAAAATATAATACTAAACCACATATTTGACACAAGTTTTAAAAAAAGGCATTTTTATCAGCACAAAAAAAAAAGAAAACTTCCTATGTTGCTTTTAAATACACACCAAAAAGGATCTGCCTGAACTATTTTCCCTCCCTTCTCCTTTCTCTTTCCTCCCCTCTCCTCTCTCTTCTCTTCCTCCCTCTCTTCCCCCACTCCCCACCCTGTCCTCATCCTCTGTCTTTCTTTTTTCTCTTCCAATAGTTAGCAGGAGAGCTGATCAATTCTTGTTAATAACACTGAATTGATTTCATGTTCAGTCTTATGCTATTACTTGGGTTAAATCAGTTTTTCTCTCTCCCGCTGTTTGTCTTTTACATGACAGCCAACAAAATAATGAAAGATTTGGGACCTCAACACACTGTCTCTGGTATAAAAGACACATCAAACACCTGCAGGACCAGCCTAGAGTGATCTCCCAAATGGTGCAAGGTGGTTGCTCTTCCAAAGGAGAGGTCCCTTCCCATCCCATCCTGGGCATGGCCATGTTTATTGTCCCAGGTCAGAACAGACCACTACTCCACAATAATCACTCCAACTGATTCAAAGTGCAGCCAACACCAACACGGTAGACCATCAGTCTTTTGTCGCACAACTCAATCCTGCTCACATTTGGTGACTGACATTTGGCTACAAAGTCCAGGCCCTTGGCCTTAGAGGGGCCTGTCTCCTGTTCATTCTTGGTGTGGGATTATTCTGTTCCATCCATCCACCACTACCAGGCTACCCTTTGATGGATTCCAGAATTCTCTTCTCTCTTCTCCTCCTCCTCCTCCTTCTCCTCCTCCTTCTCCTCTCTGTCTCTATCTCTATCTCTGTCTCTGTCTCCCCTCCCTTCCCTGGAAACTTAAGTTCCATTTGTCTTTCCTGTGTACAGTTCCCCTGATAGTCATTTACCCTTGGTTCATCTATTACAGTGACCCTTTACCAATATCTATATCCTTTAGCAGAAACAGCAGTCTTAGAGCATCTCTCCTGAATTCATTTGAGGAGGAGGGGTCTCTAGGAGGGAGCCTCAGCACATCCAAGTTCACAGTAGTCCTAAGACAAGAGAGGGTCTGAGCTAGAAGAGGGATCTAATAACTATGGGGATTCTTCTCAAGAATACTCAGGCTTTTTTCAGTGACACAGCCACCAATGCTGGTTCATGATGAGCCCCTGTGAGACTCTCTGAACAGAAGGGCACCATCCTCCTAGGGTCTGGAATCATGCAACTATAGCCATTGGGTACTGAGAGGAGGAGGAGGAGCCAAGGTAGTAGTGTGAGGGCAACTGAAGCTGCTTTGCTTTCTCCTTGTCAAGAAAATGGACAGGAAATTTCCCTTCAAGAATGTTCCAATTTTTTTTTTTTTGCCAGTATGGTGATGTACACACACACCTGTAATTCCAGGGACTTGGGAGGCTGAGACAGGAGGATCGTAAGTTTGAGACCACCCTCTGCAACTAAGTGAGGCCTTAAGCAATTTAGCAAGACCCTGTCTCTAAATAAAAAATAGAAAGGGCTGAAGATGTTGCTCAGTGGTTAAGCACCCCTGAATTCAATCCCCAGTACCGAAGAAAAATCTGATTTTTTTCTTTTTTTGAAGGAAACATTTTTCTGAATTGTTTCCTTGGGGCAACCACTCAGCTAAGGAAGAAGGATGCTTTCCCTCGGAGCTCAGCATACTACTTTGACTCCTAGAGCAGGTGTGCCCATGAAGCAATGAAGCTGATTTCTGAACTTACGTGAAAATCATCTTGCATATGTATGTTTGCATGTGTATAGATGTATGTTCCTGGGTGTGTGCAGGCACACATGTACAGGGTCTTACTCTGGACACGTGCATGTGTTTGTGCCCATGTGTATGCACATGAGCACATATGTTCATGTGTCCATGATTGTGCGTGCATGGGTGTTGGCACTTGTATGCCTGTGTGTGCCGGGGTTGTGCATGCTCAGACATCACAACAGACAATCCAAAGGGAAACACGAGGTGACCTCCCTACTCTGCTCCTCCTATAGCTGAATGCACACTGGTATGGATCACCATGAAAACCAGAGGCAAAATCATTCCATATGTCCACACACCCAGCACTGGATGAGGCTAAGTCATAAGGGAAGAAAATAAGACTGTCCTCCAACTTTACTGCCCCCCTGCCATAGAGGGTCCCCAAGGCCAGGTGTCTGTCCCTGTGCCCCTCCTCCCTCTGCTCAGAACCTTATTAGACTTTGTGATGACACCATAAGTCTATATGTTTTCTACTGATGACATAAAGAATCTAAACATTGTGAACTTGACCAAGAAAGAAATAATTCACATTGAAGATTTGAGACAAGTCTTTTAAATTCTCTGAGCTTCAGGGTCCTCATATGTGAAAGGAGGACAATAATATCCCCTTCCCCAAAGGAGAAAGTGTCCACATTGCTGACTAGCACATGTAGCCTGTTCCATGCGCTGACACTGGTGGGGGTTATTATGGTTTGCATGTGAGGTGTCCCCCTAAAGCTCACGTGAGACAATGCAAGGAGGTTCAGAGGGGAAATGATTGGGTTATAGCCTTATCCCAATCAGTGAATTGATCCCTGGTGGGATTAACTGAGTGATAACTAGAGGCAGGTGAAGTGTGGCTGGAGCAGGTGGGCACTGGGGGCGTGGCTATGGGGTATGTATTTTCTATCTGGAGGGTGGAGTCTCTCTCTGCTTTCTGATCACCATGTGAGCTGCTTCCCTCTGCCACCATCATGTTCTGACTCACCTCCAGCCCCGAGGAATGGAGCTGGCTGTTTATGAACTGAGACTTCTGAAACTGTGAGCCCCAAATAAACCTGTGGCCATCAGCTAGCCCTCCTCTATCCCCCGACACCTTTCTCAGTTCCTGTACCTTCTGAGAGCCTTTGGGGATTCGATTGCCAAGACTGACCCCTCAGCCAAGCTTGGGGCTTGAGGATCAGCAGTGGCAATGGGGCAGACCATCTGTCCTTCCACTTCTCCATGTGGCATCCTTTCAGCCCCTTCCCTGGGCCTGCATCTCCATTCCTTCCCTGATATCATAGTGTGGGAGCAGGATATAACAGGGACTTCTCTATGAGACTGTCACGTTGGTTAAATGAGTGGCTATAGGCACCTCCCCCAAAACCCCTGCCCACTGCAGTTCATGAGAGGGGCTGAGAGGACAGACCATCTGCCCCATTGCCAGTGCTGGTCACCCTGCGGCCTCTCTAGCAGTCAGGGTTTGTGGGCAGTGTCTTTCAAACCAAGTTACCTTCTACAGGACTCATTTCTCCCCCCAGAAGCTCCTTCACCCTTGTCCCCTCCAAATCCTGGGAGCCTGATCTTGTCCCTCTTTCCATCCTCTCTCCATCTCTTGCTATCACAGTCGTGATTCCCGCCACCTTTCCTCCTTCCCAGTGCTGTGGACAGGTGGTGCTGCTACTCCTAGCCTGGGTTGGGGGGACAGGGCAGGCTCCCAAGAATTACAGTGCACTGGGGTGGGCGGGGCCTCAAGTCTCTGCAGGGCAGGCTCTCATAGCACTGATAGGAGCATTGCTCTGGAATCCCCTGGTCATGGGCTGGTAGCAGGTGCAGGGGAAAGGCCCTCCATACTTGCACATCTGTATGGCTCTCTGCAGGCAACCTGCTTCCTTTGATTGACAGCGCTGGGTGACAGATATTTGTGGTGCAATCTCTCACTTGCACCCCTCTTTCAAGAGCCAGTGTGTTGAGAAAAGTCTAGTGGTTGAAACTGCAGGCTGAAGGACAGAGTATCTGTTCAGGTCTGAGTCCTACCACTGCTCAGCTGTGTGCCCTGGAGCAAGCTACTTCACCTCTCTGTGCCTGTGTTTCCACAATTGTAAGTGAGAATGTTGCAGGACCTTCTCTATGGGATTGTTGTGAGGATTAAATGAGTTACTATAGGAGTAGGACATCATAGAACCCAGTACATCTTAGGTGCTCAATACATGACAACTATTGTGTGATTCTTTCCATGCAGTTGGTACTGGGGATTTAACCCAGGAATTCTCTACCACTGAGCTACTTTTCAAGCCTTTTTAATTTTAAGACGAGGTTTCAGTAAGTTACCGAGACTGGCCTTGAACTTAATGATCCTCTTCCATCAGCCTCCCAGCCTCCTGAGTAGGTGGGATTACAGGTGTGCGCCACCATGCATGGCTTGTCATTCACCTATTAACCATTCACTTACTCCCCTTATTTTGGGAATACAGACACATGGCCCCTGGAGCACTGTATGACATTTTAGTTCTCCCCAACTTTCCATGCTCACACTCTGTGTCTTTCTTTCCCCCTTTACTGAGGTTGACAAATTGACAAATAAAAATTGTATATATTTATGGTACACAAAGAGACATTTTGATGTATGTGTACTTTGTGAAATGATTACCACAATCAAGCTAATTACCATATCCATCATCTCACATACTTACCTTCTTGTGTGTGAGACAACAATTAAGGATCTACTCTTAGCACATGTCAAATATACAGTTCATTACTGTTAACTGAAGCCCTAATGCTATACCTTAAGTCTCCAGAATTTATGAATCCTGCACATCTGAAACTGCTTATTTCTCACAAATGACAAGATATTTTGTTTTTAATACCAAATAATATTCCATTGATAGATCTGTATGTATGGGGCCTTTACAAAAATCAACCTGGAATCAATTAAAGACTTAAATATAAGACCAGAAGCCATAAGTGGCCTATGTTCTTTTTCAGAATGGCAGCTTGCAGGGGTTGGAGTGGGAGGGTTGGGGAGATATTGATCAAATGATGCAAAGTTTCAAATAGGCAGAATTAATAAACTCTGCAGAGTTAAAAAGTTGACTCTTATCCATTGACTGACACTTAAGTTGATTGCATATCTTGGCTGTTGGGAACAAGGCTGCAATGAACAGGGACATACAGGTGTCTCTTTGTTATGCTGATTTCACCTACTTTGGATCTATACCCAGCAGTGGGATTGCTGAACCCAAGGGTAGTTCTGTTTTTTATGTTTTGAAGAACCTCCTAACTGTTCTCTATAATGATGCACCAATTGAGAGTCTCACCAACAGTATTTAAGAGGTCCCTTTTGCCACATCCTCACTAGCCCTTGTTAGCTTTTGAATTTCTGATAATAGCCATCATAGCAGATATGAAGTGATGGCTCATTGTAGTTTCAATTAATGATACTGAGCACTTTTCATACACCTGTTGGCCATTCATCTGCCTTCTTTTAAGAAGTGTCTGTTCGCAGCCTTTGCCTTTGTTTTGATTGGATTCTTTGTTTTCTTTTTCCTATCCAGTTGTTTGAGTCGTTTCTATATTTTGGATGCATCTGTTACATAATTTTCAAATATTTTCCTCTGGTTCTATAGGTTACCTCTAAGCTCTGTTGATTGTGTCCTTTGCTGTACAGGAGCCTTTTAGTTTGATGGCCTTCCCATTTGTCTATCTCTGCTTTTGATGCCTGGGCTACTAGGGTTATATGAAAAACTCATGGCCCAGATCAGTGTTGTATATGGTGTGAGGTAAGGGTGCAATTTCATTCTTCTGCATAAGGCTCTCCAGCCTTCCCAGCAATGTTTATTGAAGATACTGCTCTTTCCCCACCCTGTGTTCCTTGCCCAACTCATTCTTGCCATCAAGCATTTGCCAATGTTGTCCACCCTTCTGGACAGCACTTTCCTCACTTTCTCCATCAAGGTAAATGTCATCTAATGTGGCAGCCATGGGAGGACACTATCCAGACCTCCTATCAGTGAAGAATATTCTAGAAGTGTTACTGGCTGACAGCCTCTCCTGCTGGATTCCATAGCAGCATGCTTGCCTTGGCCACACTCTTCCCAGGCTATCCCACTCAATGACAGAGCACAGCAAAGGGAGTAGAGCTGGGTCACTTCTCTGATGGGCAATCTTTGCTCTGGGCTCCCCATCCACCTGGTTGAGACTTTCTCAAAGCTGCACAGCCTAGCTAATGCTCTTCCCACCCACCCTTGCTTCCTTACTCTCTCTTTCCACAGGGGTCAGACCTGCATCCCCATCTGAAGGCTCCCTGGCCACCTTTTCAACTCCATTTTTCTTTCATAGGTGTCTCACTCCATCTTGGTGTCCGCTTCTTAGAGGACCTGAAGTGGCACGCTTAGCCAGGATGTCTTAGCTCAAGCTTCTTATCTGGTAGGTATTTCCTGACCACCTCCTTCAAGCCCTTTTGAGCTGAGCAAGGGGCACACCCTTCCCCCATGCCCCATGCCCTTCTCTGAGCTCCCAGACCACCTTGTAGCCACCTGAACCAGAGCACTTTTATGTTTAATTAATTTATTTATTTTTATGTGGTGCTGAGGATGGAACCCAGGGCCTCACCCATGCTAGGAGAGCGCTCCACCCATTGAGCCACAACCCCAGCCCTAAACCAGAGCAGTTTTATTCTGCAATGCTCATAATTTCCTGTCTGCCTACTAAGCTCCCTGAAGGTAAGAAAAATTCCTATGAAACTCTGAATCCACAGCACATAGTGCAATGCCAGGTGCTTGCTAGACACTTCCCTACCAAATTGACTGACTGAATGAATAGGTAGGAAGTCAAGCTGGAGAATCTGAGTGTGGAGCTAAGAGATGATAAGCATTGGAGAAATTCTTCAGAACTGAAAAAAAGAAAAAGGTAAAAAGAAAAAAAGAGTTAAAGGGAATTTCCATATTGTTCTTGGATTTCCAAAGCCCCAAATCTGTAACCTGATCATCATTTAAAAAATATCATGAACCCAAATACAAGCAACTCAGTGTATTGAAAACTCCTTTTCAGCTTTTAATGAAAACATCTCTTCTTTTAGAATGAAAGTTGGTGAGAAAGTAGAATCTGCTTTAGAGAAATTTGGTCCCCAACTCTCCTAGAATTCAGAGGACCCCCTTTCTTAGAGATTTGTGATTTCAAAACACCAAAGCTCCCCTGGAGCTAAAACTCAAGTAAAAGTTTTCAGGTAAGGAAATATCCATAGCTCAGAGGCAGGCCCCAAAGGCTCTCTGTACAAGCAGGCCTCAGAAAAATGGCCGCCAAGAGCAGAGAGGCTAAGAACTGGCATCAGAGCCTCCTGACCTACCCTATCTGGGCTTCTGTCTATTCTGGCTAGCACATGCTCCTTCTACAGAACTGGCCACCCCTCACTACCTGGAATAAGTGTCCAACTGAGGAGATACCAATTCAACTCCATGTGTCCTGTTAGCAAAATATGGAAAAGAAGATTAGTTTGGTCTCCAGGATCTCAGCTACAGCCCACAGGTGTGGTCTCAGAACCACTGGGGCAATAGGAGGGGGCTGATGTGGAAGGTGACTGTCCCCCAGCCCTGCCTTGCAGCCATGGAGCAGCTGTGTAATCAGACCCAGCACTGAAAGCCCTGGCGCAGAGGCTCACTCTGCTTCTGAGTTGCTGTGAGGACTAGAAAGCCCCTTAATTTCTCCGCAGCTCGTGTTCCTCACGTCTGAGATGTGGCAAGTGGAAAGTGCCAGGTGTGAACTTTTTTTTTCTTCCGCAGCCTGCAGGATCCCATCACTCCACTCTGCCCTCTCCCCAGGCTCTTCAAAGCAATACTCGGCTGCACTTTCTCCCTCCCGTTCAGCAAAGCCAGGCACTCTTAAAAGAAAAAAGAAAAAGAAAAGGAAAAAAAAACCCACACATTTTAAGGCAAATTCCTCTTTAATTTCCTAATAATAACAAAAGTCATTCGAAGCCACTTAACTGTGAGAAAATAAATATCTATGCATATATTCAGATCATTTGAACCCAAATGCTTTTTTAACAACATTTCTCAATTAAATATTCGGCAGAGATAATATGAAGTCTGAAGCATTTCATCCAGTATATATATATATATATATATATATATATATATATATATATATATTTTTTTTTTTTCAAAATCCAAAATGCGGAATATCAGAAATTAGAATGAAAGTGCCACTGCATGAGATGCTCATCCAAAAGGGCAGAACCACAGGTCAAAGCCACATCTCTCTGGATTTGCTGGCATTTAACTAGATGCAAAATGTCAGCATAGGAAATGGCTTGTTCAATGCAAATATTAACAAGAGAGGAGTGTGTCAGTGTGTAAATGGAGCTTCAGCCGATGAGGCCCTTTCTGACACCCTCCCCAGTCACCTGGAAGCAACAAGGGAACTTTCTTCTTGTTTATTTTCACCCTCTTTGCTGGGGGCCAAGTTGAAGAGCATTTGTATCATGGAAGAAAGGAAATGCTGACACAGAAAACCTGCAAAGCAAGATGGTATTGGCCTGGATCAGGAGTTCAGCTTTATTCTATTCTATTCTATTCTATTCTATTCTATTCTATTCTATTCTATTCTATTCTACTCTATTCTATTCTATCCCATCCCATTCCATTCTGTCTGTTCCTATCCTATCCTTATTCTAGTCTATTCTATTTGAATATTTCTTGTGCCCCTATTCAGAGAACCTGGCACTTAACAATGCTAATTTTATCAAGACCAAAAAGAAGGCAGAGAAATAAGAAAATATTTTTCTTATTTTTTTTCCTCCTTCTTCACACTCAGGAGAATTTAGTGGTAGCTCAAAGGTGCACATTTAACTTTCTGTCCTTACTCTGCTCTGGGAAGTGTGTTCTCAGAAGGAGTTTTCTACTGGTCCCTTCCCATGCTCTCTGCACTTGCATGCCTGCTTTGGATGCTCTGGGCACCCTGAGAATGGATTGGCTCACTTAGCCAGCTCAATGGAGACTTAACTCCACCAACCAGGATGACTAATCAGACTAATGCGGAGCGATGCCAGACATTCCCGCTGGCCTGACGATCGCATTCTCTGCCTATGAGCAAATGATACAGGCAGCCATGTTCCCTGATGTAGCTTGGGCTTTAGAATCAAGTCTGGTATGATTGGCGCTTTCAAGGAATTGTTGCAATGTTAGGTAATGCACCAAGTTACCAGCCTGCAAAACTGACTTGGCAAGCAGGTGTGGTAAGATTACAGCCAGGGAGACAGAGCCCACCCCAGCCAGTGGGAGCACCACGGGAAATGCCAATGGATGACAAACCCTCCACTCCCTTGTTCACTGGTGTCTGCTGGAAACTGGATGTTTCAGCCACTATGGCTACCATCACAGTTTAGTTTCCACTGTCCCTACCCCACCTCCCCATTCAAATCTATATCTAATGGGCTGAGCCTAAGTCACACACACGTGGCCCAATGATCAAGGCACATTGGGAAGAC
The DNA here is from genome assembly GCF_052094955.1 of Ictidomys tridecemlineatus. Lineage (NCBI taxonomy): Eukaryota > Metazoa > Chordata > Mammalia > Rodentia > Sciuridae > Ictidomys > Ictidomys tridecemlineatus. The sequence continues at coordinate 94,873,274 of NC_135493.1, read as the reverse complement.
AAGGGTCCTAGTTTATGTCTCCCTTGAAGAAAAGCCTGAGGTAAGGATTTGAGGGACTGTAGTTTACTTGGGAAGTAATTCTGGGAAATATCAGCAGGAAGTAGAATATTAGGCCAGGAAAATGGAGAAGCAGTAAAGAAAGAGTCCTGGAGCTGTGGGTATGTTATCACTGTGGGCAACTGGGGCTCTTTCTTGGTGGCTTGGGGTTCCTACCTGAAGGATGAGGAAATTAGATTTCTTTTTAGGTTGGAGGAGGATACTAGGGATTGAACCCAGGAGCACTTAACTACTAAGCCGCATCCCCAGCCCTTTTTGTATTTTATTTAGACAGTGTCTCACTGAGTTGCTTAGGGCCTTGCTGTGCTGAGGCTGGCTTTGAACTCCCGATCCTCCTGTCTCAGCCTCCCAAACCACTGGGATTATAGGTGTGTGCCACCATACCTGGCCTGAGGAAACTAGACTTTTGATGGATTCCCTTCTGTCCTTGTTTGAGAGTAGCCTTAACTTCTGAGGGAAGTCAATATCCCTGCCCATCCTACTGAGATGCAGGGATTTCTTGCTTCTTTGGCAATTTTGAAGAATGAGATCCATGGACACACAGGATGAGAGCAAAGTAACAGGATTTTTCAAATAGTAAGAAAGTAAAGCAGAGCTCCCACAGGGAAAGGAGTCCCAAACCAGGGTTGCCTTCAGGTGTTAAATGTCTAGCGCTGTATATTATAATGTTAGAGGGCAGTTAGGTGGCCTTGAAGACCATAGGCGAGAGATTTTAAAGAAATCAGTGTTGGAGTTCAGTCACAGCAGGACACCTGGTGTTGCCGCTGTCCAATCAGGATGTTCATCACACACCACTTCACCTCAGGGACAGGCTGGGGGTTGTGGCACATATATTCAGGCTCCAATGGAGATGGTCACAAGTTGTGTACTCCATGTAAACTTCTGAGGTGGGGTCCTGCCTAGCACATTTTTTTTTAAAGAGAGAGAGAGAGAGGAGAGAGAGAGAGAGAGAGAGAGAGAGAGAGAATTTTTGATCTTTATTTTTTAGTTCTCGTCGGACACAACATCTTTGTGTGTATGTGGTGCTGAGGATTGAACCCGGGCCACACGCATGCCAGGCGAGCGCGCTACCACTTGAGCCACATCCCCAGCCCCTGCCTAGCACATTTTTAAAAAATATTTTTAGTTGTAGATGGACAATAAAACTTTTATTTATTTATTTATTTATTTTTATGCAGTGCTGGGACTTGAACCCAGGGCCTCACACATGCTAGGCAAGTGCTTGACCACTGAGCCCCAACCCCAGTCCCTGCCTAACCTATTTCTATCTCCTGTTCTCACTACTTTTACCTTACAAGTGGTCACACATGCTTACAATGGCATGAGCAAGGACAAAAGCATCAGGTACTTATCAGTCCCCTCTTCCTCTGCGAACTACCCAAACCTGCTGTTCTCAGGGAGTGGTCACTGGGCTTTGATAATGGCTGCAGGGTGGCACCTGACCTGGGACTGGCCAATCAGAACTCTCCCCTGGAATATGCAAAGGTTGAAATGAGTCAGTTTTCTCAAGTGACCTGGGATTTGACATGCAGCATTGAGAAACTTTGCATAGGAGCACATCCCACTCACTGTATCAAGGAAGCAGGCCCGAAACAGAGGGAACAGCATGCACGAGAGAGTCACAGGGCAGAGAAAAGGACGTCAGTGTACCAGTACACTTCCCACCCCTCCACTTCCCCGAGATTCTGCAATCCAACACACGGTTTTCCCTTACATTTATAATCCAAAGAATCCCAGGTTAACATGATGAGCACAGAAACAGACACAGTGATTATCACAGGCTGCCCCCACCCCAGTGAGCAGAGCCACCAAGATGAATTAGCAGGTAACATGGAGAAGTGTGTGGAGGAGAGCTCTGGTGTTCTGGTTTGGATGTGAGATGTCTCCCAAAAGCTCACGTGTGAGGCAATCCAAGAAGGTTCAGAGGAGAAATGATTGGGTTGTGAGAGCCTTCACCCAGTCAGAGAATTAATCCTGCATGAGACTAACTGAATGGTAACTGGAGGCATGGGGGGTGTTGCTGGAGGAGGGAGGCACTGGGGGCGTGGCTTTGGGGTCTATGTTTTGTATTTGGAGAGTGGAATCTCTGCTTCCTGATCATCAACATGAGCTGCTTCCCTCTGCCACACTCTTCCTCCATGATGTCCTGCCTCACCTCCAGCCCTGAGGAGTGGAGCCTGCTGTCTATAGACTGAGACCTCTGAAACCCTGAGCCCCAAATAAACTTTTCCTCCCCTACATTTGTGCTGGTTGGTCCTTTAGTTACAGCAGAAAAAAAGAAATCTGACAAAAACATGTGGGAGGAGGCCTTCAGGGAAGCCAAGGCAGAAGAGCCAAGCAGGAGGGACAAAACAGAATATGGGCCACAATGTACCATCCTTGAAGGGCCTCAACTGATACCTGGGGCATCAGAACTAAGGTGGCCCTTCAGAGTAGTTCCAAGTCAGAGCAAGGGCCTGGGCCTTTGTACCCGTAGGTGACCAGACATTGGCTATGGGCTGCCCCAGGAAGGGAGCAGACTTGGACGAGGCAGCTCTTTCCACTGGGTGGTATGTACAGCATCCAATATAATGACCTTAGCAGACATGGCCTAGATAAGCCTGAATGAGGACTCTCTCCTCTTGGAGAGGGGGCCTTGTCAAGCTGATAACCATGTGCTGAAGACGCCATGCTCAGTGCTCGGCCTCCTCCTCATTGGCCCCTCTGAGACTGGAACTGCACTCCTAGTTCACAGATGAGGAAACTGGAGCTTGAGAGTAAAGGAACTGGTTCAGAATCTGAGAGCTGACAAGCAAGCGGCACAGCAGAGATGTAAAATGCACATCCCAAGTGTGGAGCTGATGGCTTGAGATGCTGCCAGGTCTGAAGTTCTATGGAAAGCAAGTGAGGCACCTCAGGTTCATTTAGGAAAGCACTCACACTTGAGTGCCCATCTGAACTTCTGTATCTCTGACAGTGAGTCCCTCTTTAAAGCTGCATGTTCCAGTTGCCTTGCTTACACTCCCCAAGTCCCACAGTCCTCCTCTTTACTATGGGACCAAGGATGCTCAAGCATCCTGAGATAAGGCACTCTCCTGGGTTTTTTTTTTTTCTATGGGCCCCACCAACCTCTGATTCCAAGTCTCACTTTTCTGGAAGTTTCCATGGCTCACCAGGCTCTTTGATTTCACTCTTTCCCCAAACACAGCACAACACAAGGAATTTGACTTACTGATTTAGCCTTTGCTAATTCCTAGTCATTTTTTACGTCTGCCTCCCAGGGCACTCAACTATTCAGCTTGGGTTGGCATTTTGGGTCTCATTTACTCTTTTTGGGGGAGGATACTGTGAAATGAACTCAGGGGCACTCAACCACTGAGCCCCATCCCCAGCCCTATTTTGTATTTTATTTAGACACAGGGTCTCACTGAGTTGCTTAGCACCTTGCTTTTGCTGAGGCTGGCTTTGAACTCACAGTCCTCCTGTCTCAGCCTCCCGAGCCACTGGGATTATAGGCATGTACCACTGTGCCCACCTCATTTACTCTTCAAAAGACCAATCCCAGTCACTGAGTGGAGCTTTCACCCATGGGTAAATGATGGAGTCCATTTTGTATACACTGTACCAGCGTCACTATGAAGGCAGGCCCCTAGCCACTAGGATTCACAATTGCCTCCATATGTGGACAAATCCTAAGAGTTACCTTTGTGCCTATTAAGAACTCTGGGACTGTACCTATTCCCCCAGCACCCTGCAATGAGATTCTCCCTGTCTTGCTCCACTCCTCTTAAGTAGGAGAGGACCCACTCCCTATACAAGGTGGCACGTCCCATCCCCTCCATAGCCTGGGATGCATGAGACAGATTTCTTGAATGAAGATTAACCAACCCTCTGTAGAGCTTAGCTCCGGTGAATCCACCGTCCAGCTGCAGTGAACATCCTGCCAGGCCTCCATCTGTTTTTGAAACACAGAAGGTCATTCCTATTCTTGGGGGAGAAACTTTAAGGATTTAATGAAATGCTTCTGCAGTTGAGGCTACGGATGATCTGTTGACATGGTCAAAAAGGTTGTAGGTTGTTTAATGTCTTTCTGTCCCATCAATTCTGCATATTGTACCAACTCAGCAAATTGGTATGAATTTAGCCTACTGACAAGGACCTTGAAAAAGAATGTGGCTTCTGCAGGTTTAAGAAGACAAAAGAATTGGGAAGTGGTCCTAATGGAACCTGGGATCCTAACCTGTGCCATCCAGTGTCTCTGAGGACTTTGCCTGGGAGGGACTACAGCAGCGTGTATGTAAGCCTCCAGCACACCTGCCCCAGGGCTCCAAACCTATCTCTGAGTGCCAGTGTGGAGACTGGATGGGCCTCACCTGCTCCATCCTTTACCTTTCTTTTTTGCAATAAGAAATCCCCAAAGCATACTCTCTGGGGATCCTAGATGCAGTTCTTGCTTATCTCTCTCATCTGAATGCAGTCTGACAAGTAAGCTTTGAAGTTCTGGAATTGGAAGACTCAAATGCAACTCTGGCTTTGGAGGGTTGCATTTACTGACTGCAACTTGACATCTACCAAAGAGAGTTTCATCAATTGCTAACGATTCTGTAACATATTAAATAGGAATTGTGTGTTGGTTAGTTACCAGCAGCAGTAATGATGCTGTGTAACAAACAACCCCAAAACTCAGTGGCATACATTGATTTGCATTTATTCTTCATGCATGCACCTTCAGGTTGACTGGCATGGCTCTGCTTGTGTGTATCATTCCAGGGCCCAGGATGGAGAGGGCAACAAGCCCCTAGGCATGCCTTCTCTTTGAGGGTGGAAAAGCACAACAGAAGTAATGGAAACATGCAGTATCTTTTAGGTCTACATTTGAAACTGTCACGTCATTACTTCCACCCTCATTTTATCAGCTAAAGCAAGTCAGTCACTTGATTAGATTTTCACAAATGGGACTGTGAAGTTTATTCTTCCCAGGGAGATTTAGAGAGAGGGAGAGAATTTTTTTTGTATGGTAATTTAATCTAATACAAATTGCATAGAAGAAATAATCATATAATTTGTGGAAGTGCTGTACTTTTTATTAAAAAAAGCACAAAAGGCTCAGGGTGTGGCTCAGTGGTAGAGTAATTGTTTAGCAAATGCAAGGTTCAATCCCCAATACTGCAAAAAAAATTAATTAAAAAAATGAAAGCATTAGTTGGGGTGTTGGAGCTTAGAGAGTCACTTTTTGTTTAAGTGAAACAAATCTTGGATCCTTTAACTCATGCATCTATTCTGAATCTCCAAGCTGGAAGCATGGTATGTGAGGTCTCATAACATTTTTTCAACTATGCCACTAGTGTTCCACAGAATCTACTTTAGGAAAGGTTGCTGTAGCTCATGGGTAAGTGTCCTAACCTCTCTGAGCCTCAGGTGTCCAGGTTCTTTGAATAGGAACAATGATATCTACCTCAGAGAATGGTTTGTTGGACACATAAGATGATACAGACACCCATTCACTCATGAGTTCAAGGAATAGAAAGAACCCCAGCTAGTGAGAAAGAGGGCACCTTCAACACGGGACAGGCCACACCTATGCCACTGGGGATTCACACACTGGAGTAGGCAGACCTGGGTAGGAAACCGCTATAAAGATAAGAAAGTCGCTCAAAGTCTGAGAGTGGGGACATGTGCTAGAGGCCTCACCGATGGGGGAGCTTTAAGGGGTGACAGGGTTGGGAAACTGTAATCCTGTGCTAGAAGGCTTGGTGACACTCTAATCTAAATTGGTGTAGTTAGAGGTTGACAGTGGCATTTCACGGAAGGCTCTGGTAGGACTTTAGCCTGGAATGACCCCTGACCTTAAAGAAATGCTAGACCTTCAAGTCAGTTGTGTTATAGCTCCAAGTTTGTTTTCAGATCAGAATCCTGCCTTTTTCCTGAACCTGCCACAAGTTTGTGTCCTTTGGCTTCTGTCTCACCCGTACAGAAGCTGGTGGGACCTGTTCCTCTTTGCCTTTATTTTTCCAAAGCAGGGCCATTCCTGCCTGTGGTCCTCCACAAACAAACCTAACAGCACATCAGAATCATTAGCATAAGGATACAGAAGCACAAAAGAAGTTCACAGAAGATTCCAATTCTGCTCAGGTATGCATGAGTAGGAAATTCTCCATGGAATGGTCTGGTTCCCCTTAGTTACACATGTGTTTTTTATTTCTGGGGGAAGGAAAAAAAAAGACTCCAGGTGCTGATCTTCAAAATCTCACCCCCATCCTCCTTGGCAGACTCCCAATTCCCCAGGTCTGTAGGAGTGCTGCGAATGAGACTAGCAGCTTCTAGCAGGTTCCACAGACACGGAAAGAAACACAAGGAACCTGTACGTTTACATGGCTTTTCTTCCATCAAAACACCCCAATATCCATCCTTTGTGCTCTTCAGGGTGTCTCCTTTCTTGATGGATTGAACAGTATTTGGGGACCCCAAAATACTAAAGGATCCTCAACCTAAAATCTCAGTGGCCTCAGCTGGGATCTTACCTCAGTCTGGATCCCAGCTCTCCTACTTACCAGCCCTGTGACCTTAAGCTGGCTACTTAATTTCTCTGGGCCTCAGTTCCCTCCTCCATCATCTGTAGATACTAATATGCCCTCATCATTGGGCCCTTTATGTGTTCCAAAAACAATATAAAAAAATACAATTCCAGCTGGATTTGCATTTCAATGGCAGATAAAATGTCAAGTCAAAGGAATGAATCTGTAATGACAGAATTTGCCGTTGCTGGTGAGGAGAATACATGGTGGAGCCGGGTTGGGTAGAAGAGGAAAGGAGGAGAGAATATCAACCTGAAATCCCCCCAAACAGGGCAGCTGCCTCTTGGACCTACCAGAAATGCCAGCCCCCTCCTATATGCAAGAAAATCTGATTCCCCTGAGAAAATATACTCTGAATGGAAACCCCACGCATGCCCTGGACCAGTTCTTCCAATTATGGAAAAGGCCCCCAACATCCCTTGATTGGCATACCACAAAAGCCGCATCCCCGCAATAATGATGATGATAATGGCATCAGTAATGGCCGCGATGCAGCTGTTACTCAGCCTCGTGCATCCTCCGAGTCTCCTGGGGATCGGCGGTGTGCTAATAATAGTCCTAGCACCAGCGTTCAAGAATAATCGGCTGACCAAAGTGAAGCCCAAGAGGCGGGGCTCTGCCTGCTGAATGGGCTGCCAGGTGTAAAGGGAGAGAGACGCAATGGCAGGCTCTCCTGTGTGGGCTGAGAATCCCCGAGGAGGCTCAACTGTGTGTTCGGGCTTGGAAACCCTAAAACAAGGAGCAAGGAGCGACTTTTCTAAACCAGGGCTCTCAGAGGAACCCCACTTTGAAATCCCGTGTGCATCCTGGCTCCTAGGGGCTGCTCCTTCATGGACCACCCAGAGTAGAGCAAAGGAGTCAGCCACACCGTGGGTGAACAGCTTGAAGAAGATATGCTGTCAAGACGGGATTAGCTAAAAGTGATGGAAAATGTCAAAGTAAACTGATTGAAGTTTCTTTTCATCTTCTATAAGTAAGGCTCAGAAGTGGACAGTTTCAGGGTTGGGGGGTGGTTATACAAAGTCACCAGGATCTGGGCTGTTATTGCCATTACTGTTAGCATTGCTATTGTGTAACTGGCATGTGGTGAAACACACAGATTATGATGCATTTGGACAAAAGTACACATTGTGTGATCAACAGCCCTTTCAAAGTATAGTACATTTCCATCATCTCTGAAAGTTTCTTTGTGCCTCTTTCCAGGTGACAGTTCCCCCACCCGCCCCCACCTCCCCCAAAGGCAAATCCTGTTCTGCCCTCCCTCACCAAGGAGTGAGTCATCCTGTTTTCAAATTCCATATAAATAGAGGCATGCAGCAGGTATTTCTTTGTTTTGGGCTTCTTCAGCACATTTTGGGAATTCATAGATGCTGTGTATTAGTAGTTTGGGTTTTATTAGTGAGTAGTATTCCATTATATGCATCCACTAGATTTGTTTATTTTACCTGTTGATGGACAATCAGATTGTTTCCAGTTTGGGGCTATTATGAACAAAAGCCATTATGAGCATTTTTGTGCAAATCTTTGTGTGGATATAGACTTTCATTTCTCTTGGGTCAATACTTAGGAGTGAGATTGCTCGGTGTAGGCATATGTTTAATTTTGTAACACAGTGCCAGTTTTTCAAAATGATTGTATAATTTCAGCCTTTATTCATCTTGCTCTGCTACCATTGTCTATATGTGACTTCTACCTCATGATATTATTTGGCTGCTTGAGTTCCAGCCATCATCTGCACATTCCAACCCACAAGAAGGAAGATGGAGGAAATCATAGGCTTCCTCATTTTAATAACCCTTCTCAGCAGCTTCATATAATACTTCTGCTTCTACCCCATTAACTAGAGCTTAGTTACATGGTCATATCAAGCAGCAAAGTCCCAGTAATTTTTAATTTGGAAATCCACAGGCCTTGCTAGAAATGGGAAGGAGGGATTCTTTTGGGGATGGTAGAATAATGGGGACAAGAAGCAGCCTCTACCAGAGCCAGGTGGCCAGAAATCAGGCAGGGAGCATGTCTGCCTTACTCAATAAAGTTTACTCCAGAACTATGTTGTACCTCGGCTTGTGGTAGGTGCCCGATAAATGTTCACGAAGGTGGAAGGAGGATGGGAAAAGCAGCCATGGTAGCCAGCTGTTCATTCGAGAACATCTTCTAGGGTCATTATGCTTGTCACCCAACAAGAAGGCTGTGCTTAAAGGACTATCACCATTCCTCAATTTCTGACAGTGTTTCAAAACATCTCTTAGATGCAATTAAATGGCATTGTGTGAATTGCCAAGAGAGAGCCCTTCATGGCCTGGTAAGTAAGGGCTTTTTTGACTTTGTTACCTGATAGAGATCACTTGGGCATGGTTTTTCATTGTGTGCGCGCATGCGCGTGCGTGCACAGGAAACCTGGGGCCTTTTTCCTACTTAGAATCTCACAATTTCTGTAGTGATCAATGCATTCTCCTCAAAGGCTTGTACCTTGGACCAAAATGCTCAAGGGGAGAGGGAAGAAAAGAGAGACGAAGAGCAGAGTGGTTTGGGAGCACCCGGCCACAGCGGGCTGCAGGAACTTCTGCGAGAGACCTCGGTGTTCCCAGCAAACGCGGGGGTCATCGGGTTATGTTATTTTATGGTACAAAAGCAGATACGGTCCGCTGCCTCCGCTCTACCCTGATAATTTTGTTTTCCTGGCGAGTTTGCCATCAAGGATCTGACGTGCCATTAGGTTTTTATCTCTGTTGCCCAAGGAGGGGCGATGTGGAGCGGGGGTCTGCTTTTCATTAAAGTGGGGCTGGATGCACGAGCCGCTTCTTTGAACAAAACAACCTCGGTTCACGACAAGGTTAGGGAGAGGCGGGGCGGAGGGAAGGTTGTTAGTTATTACTTGTGCTTTCTTCCAGCCCTGGGGCTTCTCCCCGCCAGGGTTCGGCTGTCCCTGGGGGCTGGGAGCTCATTCCGAGCTCAGACCCTGATCCCCAGGCCCACCGAAGAAGCGGCGCCTTCTAATCATGCCGAATCATCGGGCTGATTCGGTGACATCCAGGAAACCGGCTGACACCAAGAAATGCATTTCGCTTCCCATCTCGGCCCACACTGGACTTGCAGTCCCTGCTGATCCTGTGGGGACAAGGATCTCCTGCCAGCGCATAAGGATTTCTGCCAGTTCTCTCTCCCCAGGGGAAAGAGGTGTCTGGGGGGCCTGTGGGGAAGGGGTGGGCTGGGCATCAGCCCAGACTGGCTCTGGCCTGCATGGAAGGACCCGGTGGATTGCAGGGCATTCATCCGAACTGTTTCTTCAAAACAAAACAAGCAGAGACACGCACACAGTAGCGAGTCGGAGAGAACAAATGTTCGGCAAATATCTCCATTTTTTTCTTTTACGATGCAGTAGCTAACACTGGTGTCAGGAAGGGCCCCAGCTGTTTGTGATTCTTGCCCAAACAGCCTGAGGACTTCAGACGCCTCTCTGGTGACGGCTGTTTTTGCCAAACCAACTATTCCAGGCCACCTTTTAATGTCCTTCTCATCAGACAAATCATGCTGGCCTGATGCTCCGTGTGACATGCTGGCCTTCCATGAAATACCAGCATCCAGGGTCTCCAGTGGGACTCTGCTTGCTCATCTTCCTCCCCAGCCTCTCCTGCCCTAGAGCCCCCAGACTCCCCCATCCTCCCGAGCTCTCCACCCACCCACTGCTGGGTGCGATTTATAAGCACGGAAATCCTCTTAATCCCTGAGATATGTGGGTTATTTCACCCAAGAATTCAGAGCGCCGCATCTCTCGCTCACAAACTGAATTATAACATAAGCATAGAACATTGATTCCAGGCGTGCGGAATTTTAATCCCCAACTTCCCACACAATGCTCCTGTCCATGGACAATTGACCCGCCATTTCAGCATGTCGCAGCAGCTAGGACAGTTAAGCCCCTTCTGCCACCCCACCATTCACAGTCATTGGCTGGGGAGGCATCTAAGCGCTCACCTCCCACTCATGTGACTTCATGTTGCAGGTAATTTGTGCCATTCTCCTGTGCAATTCTTTGGAGCCCAACATCACCTGGGCATTTTAAAATCCCTCTGCTACAGGCAAAGCCAAAGCCAGGCAGCCATCTTCAGAATGTCACCAGCCATTAACCGTGAGCAGGGATGAATTATGCTTGCCACCGTTGCAAGGTGCACTGGGAAGAGCAACTCTGGAGACAGCTGCCACATATTGGGGAAAGTTCCAGCCCTACATGCTGCCCACGGCTATCCGAGGGCCACCAGCCTGTGTTTCCAGAGACCCAGTGGCTCTATATGCAATTAGGTTTGGTTTTAAGGGGCATTAATTCTGGTGATGATAAATGCCCTCATTTCCTCATTACAGGTGAGAATTGAGACACTCAAAGCTGTTGGGTAGGACACAGAGCTCTTGAGTGGCAGGAACACATCTGCTCCCAGGATCTGTCTACTTTTTATTACAACATTGCACTCTAAGAAACTTCTGTCAATCTTATTCATAGTCCTGACTGCCCACCCCAATAATATCACCAGGCCCAGGTGTCTGTGTTTTAATGATGATGCAGCTGGAGCTCAGAGACATTAAATGACCCAAGCAAAGACACACAGCAGTTGGAAGGAGAGTAGACTCCAAAACCTAGAATACAACAACCTACCAGGTTTGTGCTCAGCTTTGGGGATACCCAGTTGAATAAGGTACAGTCACTGCCTTCAAAAGACTTGACAGTCCTCTGAGGCAGGCTGCAATATACTCGATGATATGTATTCAAATTGCAGGATATCATCTTATTTGTATGTGGCAAATGTCTTAAAGGCCTGAAGATGGAGTGAGTCATTTGGAGGAGAGGCCCCGTTTGAATTTGTATTACTATAATGGAAGCACCTGACATAGGCTACACAGGAAGTAAATGGAGGGTTATTCTGTCTCATGGTTCTAGAGGGTCTTGTCCAAGATTGGACAGTCCCATGGGTTTGGGCATATAGTGAAGATAGTATGTCATGGCAGGAGCATGAAAAGCAGTGACTGTTCACATTACAATTCAGAAAGCATAAGGAAATAAGGAGACTGGGGTCCAACCATCCCTTTTAATATCCACAATGACCTAAGGACCTCCGACTAGGTCCCATCTTTTAATGGTTCACAGCACTTCCCAATACCACTACCCAACATATTGGAAACACTACTCATATTCAAACCATAGCAGAATTGATCCACAAAGGATTCAGAGAAATATCAAAAAGCCTGTCGTAGCCTATAACTTAGTACGGCCCAATGGAACTTTCTGGAAACACTATAGAGTTGCCCTGTTTCCTACCTCAGTTGCAGATCCCTGCCAAACACTTGAAATATGGTTTGTGAGACTGAGGGGACTGAATTTGCCATTCTATTTACTTTGAAGTCAAGTTTCAATGTCAAAAGCTACATATGGCTAGTGGCTCCCAAACAGAATGGCAGAACTCTGGCAGGTCACCTCCAGCAGAGGTGGGCATAATTTTGCCAGGAGCTGACAGACCAGCCTCTGTGAGGTGGTGGCTGGAGGATCTGCAACTGCTCCAACACTCATCCAGTGACCCCCAGTATCCTGTGACCCGTAGGGCCACAGACAAGTAACCATATTGTCACCTCCTCCAGGCTACATCATCCCCTATGAGGAGGCTAAGAAACAAGGTTCTGTAAGAGACAATCCCCATCTCAGCCTCTTTTCAGAGGAGGCTTTTCCCCTGCGATCATGTCACTGTGGGAACAGTCACTGGTGCTAGAGAGGAGCAAGAGGGCTGCACATGGTGCCCGGAGGTCTGTCCTGGGGATAAGGCTCTCTCGTTTCTGCTCCAGGATAGGAAGAGGGGCTTCAGGTCCCCACTCTGATGTGCAACACAGCTCTCCAGGTTCCCCAGGACCAGGATTCCAGGGCATCACTGTCTCTGTGTTCACAGTAGTGAGGAGACCTAGGGCCACCCCAGTTAATCAATGCATGTAGCTTCGATTTGTCTTCTTTCCTATGTATTCATTGGGGGAGATGTGGAAAGTCAAGAAACATGAATAAAGAAGGAAATAGATCCAGAAGCTGACCCCTTCTGGCCTCCTCCACTGCTCTGCCCTGGTCAAACTGTCATTGTGTCTGTTTGTACAATGGCCTCATCGATCTCCCTGTTCCTGCCCTTGCCTCTTTGAAGTCCATTCTTAACAGAGCAAGCAGCCAGAGGGATTCTGCAAACCCTAAGCCAGATCCAGGGACTCCCAGCCCATAACTCTCCAATGCTTCTCCTGTTGGCACAAAAGCCAAAGTCCTGCACAGCTCACAGTCATTCCCACCCTTCCTCCCTACCCTGACTTTATTTTTACTCTCCCCTCACACACCACAGGTCTGTCCCACCCACACTGACCTTCTTGTTGCTCCTAGAATATACTTGGCACAGCCTACCTCAGGCCCTTTGCACTGTCCATCTTCTCTGCCTGGAGCACACTTCACCTGGTCAGCACATGGCCCATTCATGATTTTCTTTATGCCTTTTTCCAAATGCCAACTTCCTGGTGACATCTTCCCTGCACACCTATTGAAATTTGCAATATCACTGCTCTAATTCCCTATTCATTTCACCTGATCTCTTTTTCTTCTAGCCTTAATGCTGTCTGCCACACTACAGATCTTACTTATTCATTTGGTTTATTATTGATCTTTCCCACTTGAATATAACCTCTAGGAAGCCATTTTTTCTGCTTTCTATTTCACTCTACTGACAGCATCTAAAAGTGTCTGGTGCTATGTAGTCCATCAATAAATATTTGAAAAATAGACGAATGAAAGAATAAATGAATGAAAATCACCTCGACTCACAACTACTGCTAAAGGTTGGCTCTATTTCCTTCAAGACTTCTATTGAGCCTTTTTGTTTGTTTGTTTGTTTGTTTGTTTTTGGTACCGGGGACTGAATTCAGGGGCACTTGACCCCTGAGCCCCATCCCCAGTCCTATTTTGTATTTTATTTAGAAACAGGGTCTCACTGAGTTGCTTGGTGCCTTGCCATTGCTGAGGCTGGCTTTGAACTCCAGATCCTCCTGCCTCAGCCTCAAGCTTTCTTTTGATGAAGTTAATTAGGAGTTCTCTAGTCACCAAGAGAGTGTTGAGGAAAAGGGGAGGGGCACCTCTCTCAATTTCTGTCTCTTGATTATCTTTTTTTTAACCTTTATTATCTTTATTTATTTTTATGTGATGCTGAGGTTTGAACCCAGGGACTCACACAAGCTAGGCAAGTGCTCTACCGCTGAGCCACAACCCCAGCCCATGTCTCTTGATTATCTTGATGGAGGCCAAGACCTCATCTTGGTGGGCCCAGAAATCAACACTTGGAATTGTCTCAGGGATGATCGGTCTGTAAAAGATGGACCCCCACTAACTAGACTCACAGGAACCTGATAGACAACACTGAAGCCCACGTTACTAATCCCTACTCCATTCCAGGTATTCCTCCTTCAAGGAACAAGGAGCACTCCACTGAATCAGGTGGAGTGGGCAGGCTTTGTCCATTGCCCATGAGGCTGAACTAAGATTCTGGGAATCTTGAAGCATGGAAAATATGTTCTGCACCATTCCATGTGTTATTAAGAATGAAAGTAATGCTTGACTATAAAAGAATGACTGTGCAAACATTGTGCCAATGTGGCCCATCATGATTATGTCAATGCTTTTAAACATAGATATTAAAAACTAAATTGATTCTTTTGAAAAATCACCTTTGTTCCTCCTGTTTTGTTGGTGTCCTGGATTTCCTCTTATAACAAAAAAACTGGATTTTTCTCTTGGGGACCTCTTCCTCATTTTCAACCAGAATGATTTGTGGGAGATAACCTCCCCTCCACCTTCAGGGTTGAGGTCAGTGAGATGTGAGAAGCAATTTTGTGAAAATTCTGAGAATCCTTTTGGGCAGTGGGATGTGATAATATTTAAGACCTGGTGGTGCTGGTGGCAGTGCTAGCTAGGCAGTATTTTGGTACCCTATTGGGGGGTACCTAGAGAAAGTGGAGCTACCATGCAGAATTGGAGCCAACTTGGCATAATGCAGAAAAGATGAAGAGAAACCACGTCCTTGGCAGCATGACCTGTGCTACTGGGTCAGACTTTACCTGAGGCCCACTGTTCTGCTCATTTTTTTCCAGTTTTATGTGAGCTAATACATTTTGTGGTGGTTTAATTTAGTTGGAGGTTTTTGTCGATTAAAGTAAAAAAGATTCTTAATGGTAGCCTCTTAGAAATATGAAACATAGCACGGAGAATTGAATAGATCTCTGCACTTTTCTAAATGTATCAAACCTGACATAGTCTAACAACCTTTAATTTCAGACTCTGTTGCAGGTGTTCTCCATGCCAGAGCCCCTTTGACCTGAGCTGTGTTTTCTACCACACAGCAGCTCTGTGATCTTAGAGAAGATGCTTCAATCTCTGTGCCTGGAGAGTAATAATACTTTCCTCCTGGTAGAAAGAAAGACTGCCACCTTTTTATTGAGAGGCATATCGTGGTTGTTTTATAATTCAGCAGATCTGTTTGTAAACCTCATAAGGACCAAATTTTTGTCTGTTTTGTTCACTGCAGATTTCTCAGCATCTCCTCCTACCCCTCCCCCCAAAAAAAGAAAAGAAGAAACATCAGTGGAGGAGACAAAGGAGAATGAAGGGAAGGGATGGGACAGGGAAAGACATAGAGTAGAGGGAAAGGAACAGGGCGAAGGAGAAAGAGAAGGGAAGAGGAGTACTGGGGACTGAATTAGAACAAAATATATTATGTGCTTTTATACTTATGTTAAAATGAATCCTCTTATCATGAATAACTTAAAAAAAAAACAATAAAAAAGAATAAAATCCTCAGGGCTGGGCACAGGCCTATAATCCCAGCAGCCTGGGAGGCTGAGGCAGGAGGATTGTGAGTTCGAAGCCAGCCTCAGCAAAAGGGAGGCCCTAAGCAACTAAGTGAGACCCTGTCTCTAAATAAAATACTGAATAGGGCTAGGGGTGGGGCTTAGTAGTTGAGTACCCCTGAGTTCAATCCCTAGTACCATAAATAAATAAATAAATAAATAAATAAAATCCTCAAAGCCAAAAAGAAAATGA
The DNA here is from genome assembly GCF_052094955.1 of Ictidomys tridecemlineatus. Lineage (NCBI taxonomy): Eukaryota > Metazoa > Chordata > Mammalia > Rodentia > Sciuridae > Ictidomys > Ictidomys tridecemlineatus. The sequence continues at coordinate 94,857,566 of NC_135493.1, read as the reverse complement.
GTGATCCTTAAATATCCCATAGACATTTAGTGGCCTGCCTGAATGAATGAATGGAAATGAAATATAGATAGAGTGACCTACCCGAAGTCACATACCTAGTTACTGAGATAATAAGAGGGAGAGTGGGCGGGGGATGTGGCTCAAGCGGTGGCACGCTTGCCTGGCATGCACGGGGCACTGGGTTGGATCCTCAGTACCACATACAAATAAAATAAAGATGTTGTATCTGCTGAAAACTAAAAAAATAAATATTAAAAATCTTTCTCTCTCTCTCTCTCTCTCTCTCTCTCTCTCTCTCTCTCTCTCTCTCTCAAAAAAGAAAAGAGGGAGAGTCCCCTGTATCACACCACAACATACTTGGAAACATTTTCAATTTATGAAGAAGAGGGAAAGAACCAACATGGATTGTGCTCATTGCCTGGGCCAAGCATGGTTTATGCATTTAGAGCAGTGTCTTTCTTATAACATGTCACTCTCCTATCATAGACACACTCTGCCAAGAGGAAGGTGTCATTACTCTCCTTTCAAAAGTGAGGAAACTGAGGTTCAGAGATCGAAGCATCTTCTCTAAGATCACAGAGCTGCTGTGTGGCAGAACACACAGCTCAGGTCAAAGGGGCTCTGGCATGCAGAATGCTTACCATGGGACCCAGAATGTCAGAAAATTCTACAGATTGCTGTACCCATGCATACCAGGTGGGAATTTTTGCTTCTGTTTTTGTATTTGTTTTTGTACAGGGGATTGAACTTAACCACCAGCTCACATCCCCAGCCCTCTTTTTTTTTTTTTTTTTTTTTAATTTAGAGACAGTCTCTCTAGGTTGCTTAGGGCCCTGCTAAGTTGCTGAGACTGGCCTCAAACTTGTGGTCCTTCTGCCTCAGCCTACCAAGTCACTGGGATTATAGGCATGTGCCATCATGCCTGGCTCTCCATGTAGGTTTTTATCAGCTTTCACTTTACAGACTGACATTTTGTGACCTCGATCTGAAAAACTGGAAGTGGCAGTGTTTCCTGCACAATTACACTAGTGTAGGTTGGGGGAGAATAAATTGTGGTATGGTGGCCGCAGTGTTATCACCCTTATGAGTTCATGAGGGACAGAGCAAGAGCATCACATACTGCAAGGTATGTATGCATGTGTGAGCGTGTGTGTGCACATATGCGCACATGTTTTACATAGATAGTCTCAGAATACGGGCTATGATTTGTGGACCCTTTCCTTGTGCAATGTAGATGCATGACAATGAAGACAAGCAAAAGAATCTTTCAGTCACATCTGATCCCCCAGATGTGTTCCTAGCATGGCCACAATTTCAGCAGAGCATGCTACTACCTATCTGAACATAAATGGCAGAGGAGTCCAGGCACTGGCTTCTAAAGGAGCTAACCATCCACCAGATATAGACATTTGACCCCACCTCTCTCTCTGAGTTGTACTACTGCACACACCCTGACCTGTGCAGTTGCCTTCCCTTACCTGCTATGTGCTCAGGAAGGCTTCATCTGCTAACAGTTGTGTGTCAGCCAGCTTTGCATGACTGTGACAAAATACCACAGATAAATTTAAAAGGAAGAAAGGTTTATTTGGGCTCCCCCCTTTCAGAGGTTTCGGTTCTTAGTCACTTGGCCCTGTTGCTTTGGGCCTGTGGCAGCCCAGCACATCATGGCAGGAATACATGGTGGAAGAGATTGCTCACTTCAGGGTATCTGGGAAGCAAACAGAGACACAACAGAGGGCCAAAGTCCTAATATCTCCGTCAGGGTCATGTCCCTAATGACCTAACTTCCTCCCTCTAGGCCCTGCCTCTTAAAGAGTCCACCACCTCCCAGTAGTGCCACAGGATGGCCATACTTTAACACATGGTCATTGGTGGACATTACAGACCCAGGCTATAGCAACTTGAAAGGGCCTTGCAGGTGATACAGCACAGTTCTATTGGAAGAGCCCTGTGGGATCAGAAGGATCCATAGTGAACTGTCAGTTTGGTGACCTCAGGAAAGCCTCTCCACGCTCTGGGCCTCACATTCTGAGTGTGGGCAGTGGATTAGGGAATGCTAAGCTCCCTCATTTCATGGCACTGAAGCAGAAACTTCTAGACACATAGATGAGGAAGTACTATGACTAAAGATCCTCAGACAAGGGGTAGGGAGCTCAGATCTAATTGGAATTGTCCACTGCAGGGCTCCCATGCTTTTGAGGGCATCACCCCTGGCCTGTTCCACAGGCTGCTGATTTGGCATGCTGGGAAAGGTTGGAAAGGAAAGCAGAAGGGTGGCAAGGGAGGGGTGAACCTTCCAGGTTTCAAAAACACTGACTCCCTGGGCGCTGCCTGGTCCTCCCCACTTTGCAGGAAGAAACACCAACGTGCATTTTTTTTCTTTTTAACTTGCTCAGGTCGCAGGGGTGGGGGGAGGGGAAAAAGTAAACATCTGAGAGAAAGAAAAGATTGCTCTCCTTTGTGTTTTCCCTTCTGCAGAGCCAGGAATGGATTGCAAAGGGCCGCTGGGAGATGCAGAGAGCTGTCCACACCCCCTCAGGCCTTTGAAGGGCGGCCTCCCTGTGATCACTGCTCCAAAAATAATCAGAGCGTGGGGGTTCTAAATCAGGAACAAAGAAGAAACAAAGGGTTAATGAGAGGACACAAGTTTGATGTTTCTTTGCATAAACACAGAGCCAGGGATCGGCAAAGGCGCTGGGGCTGGCCTTTGCCAGGAGAGAGCCAGGACAGCTTTTAGCCCTCAAAATGCTGAATTTGCTATTTTTCCCCCTCACATTTGCAAAGGCCATGTCACATCGAGCTCTCTGGGCCAGCCCCCTTCCAAAGCATGTTGGTGAGAAGACAACCCTTTCATCTATCTTGGGACCCCCCACCCTGTGGCTTCAGCCCCTTCTTATTTTTTTTTTTTTTTTTTGGTAGTGGGGATTGAACCCAGGAGTGCTTAATTGCTGAGCCACATCGCCAGCCCTTTTTATATTTTGTTTTTAGACAGGGTCTTTCTAAGTGGGTTAGGGTCTCACTAAGTTGCTGAAACTGGCCTCTAATATGTGATCCTCCTGCCTCAGCCTCTCCAGCCACTGGGATTACAGGTGTGTGTCACTATGCCCGGATTTCATCCCCTTCTTGATCAAAGCCTTGCTGGAAGGTCTAACTTTTGAGTGGCTGAAGGGCCCTAGTAGTTGCAAAAGCAATGGCTACTCTACATTTTGGGGTTTGCCCTGTGTGCCATGCTTGAGTTTGCTGCAATCCCATACCACTAAGTACTGTCACCACACCCACATTGCACAAAAGGGGACAGAGGATTACTTGAACCTTCCCACAATCCCAGATTCACAGTCCCAGGATTGCAAATTGAGATCCTAAGTAATCAGAACTGGACCTCAAATTCTTAACTCTCCCACCCCTGCATTTCGGGCAAGACAATTAAGCAGTGAGAAGTTATCTAGAAGCTTAGACACATAGTAAGGCAGCCATTCCTTTGACTCTCAGAAGACAGCCCCCAAAAGGAGACTGCTGCTGTTACATAGTGTTAATGAACTTGGAGAGGCGTCTGATCACCACCACCCCAGCCCTACACACTGTGCCAAGCTCTTTGAGGAGTTTGGTACATACATCCATCTAGCTGCAGTCCAGCAAATAAGATTCTGTCCCCAACCAAACATCATGTCCTAGCAATCATGCTGCACTTGTGAAGATGTGATGTTGATGGGCATGGTGGTGCACACCTGTAATCCCAGCTGCTCAGGAGGCTGAGGCAGGAGCATCACAATTTAAAGGTGAGTCTCAGCAACTTAGTGAGACCTGCCTCCAAATAAAACATAAAAAGGGCTGGTAATGTTGCTCAGTGGTCAAGCACCCCTGAGTTCAATCTCTATTATCATCCCCCTGCTGCCAGAAATCGTACTTTCTGAGGGCAGGGGCAATTGGGAAAGAAAAATTTGGAGACAAGAAAAGTCAAATGACCAATCACCACTGCAGGTCTCAGTAGTATATCATAGTTCCTCACCTGGTGGAGACACTCAGAGAATGTTTCTTGAAGGAATGATCAAAGAAACAAATGAACTAACAAACTGACTCCCAGGTGATGCTGTTGCTCCCGGTCTGCTGACCACATTTTGAGTACCAAGGGTTGGGGCACCTAAATCTTACTCATGGCTACTGTCACACTTCAAAATCCTAAAAGAAGAGGGTCTGATCTGTTACATGTAATTATTTGGGTTCAACTTCCCCAGCCATTTCATAGTATTTTTTTGTTTCTACTATTAAGTTTTATTCCTACACACACAGTGCTGCTTGTTAAGATACCACTGTGTTTTCTTTTATCTCTCACTTCTATTGGAGGTGGACTTTACGTGAAGTTAATGAAGCTTAAAGCCTAGGTCCCTTCTCTTGTATAGGCCCCATCCCACATTCTCAACATAGATGGCAATGTATTTTCACCCTTAATATGTTTTTGTGAATTTACAAAAAGCAAAGAGAATCCCCTAATTTGTATAAATTTCAACTCACTGTGGAAACCTAGCTCCATCCTTGCATTTCTAAGAGAAGGTAAATATTTCTCTTATAGCCATGTCTCAAAAAATAGCAAGAAAATAAAAGCAAAGGAATCCACAAGATTTAAGAAAAATTTGGAGGGTTTGGAGTTGTAGCTCAGGGGTAGAGTGCTTGCTTGCCTGGCATGTGTGAGGCAATGGGTTTGATCCTCAGCATAAGGAAGGAATGAAGGAAGGAAGAAAGAAAGAAAGAAACAAAGGAAGATAAGTATCATGTACATCTACAACTAAATAAAAGAAAAAAAGGGGGGAAAATTGGAAGAGCATAATTCATTGGGGAAGGTAGATATACACTTGGTTAAATCTATAATCACCAGCTCTAATTTGTGATTTATGCTGCCCACTTGACCCAGGTAGGCATCAGTGTTTGCAAGCACCCATCTATCCTTTGCTAAAGAAGCATTATAAGCCTGGCACAATGGTGCACACCTGTAATCCCAGTGGCTCAGGAGGCTGAGGCAGGAGGATCTTGAGTTCAAAGCCAGCCTCAGCAACAGCGAGGTGCTAAGCAACTCAGTGAGACCCTGTCTCTAAATAATATACAAAATAGGGCTGGGGATGTGGCTCAGTGGTCAAGTGCCCCTGAGTTCAATCCCTGGTACAAAAAAAGGAGGAAGGCAGGAGAGAGGGAGGGGAGGGGGAGGGGGAGGAGGAAGATTATAAATTTAAAACAAAAATTCCCCACCTGTGTCAGCCCATTACTACAGAGAAGTTCACAGAACCCATAAGCCTTGTTCTCCAGGACAAAAGGGTTCACCGTGATAGTGAAGTGTGCCTGCTCTGGTTAATGCATGGGTGACAATACCAGAAACCTCACAACAGTGGGCTCCATCAAGTATATGCAGCCATAGGGCACCTTTAACCAGTCCTCCTCAACTTTGGCTGCACCTTGGAATCACATGGGAAAACATTATCACCTGGGTTATACCGCCAAAGATTGTCCTGACTTAATTGGTCTGGCATGTGGTCTGGGCAGTGGCAGTTTTTATAGCCTCCTTGCTGATTGTAATAGGCAGCCATTTTAAGGTTCCAGCATCCTCCCCGGATTGGGTGGTAGCCATAAAGCATCCAGTTGGGGGGAGGATGCTGGAACCTGGCTACTCAGACCAATGGCCTTGAATCCCAAGCCATCCCCCAGACTTTCTCCAATTCCAGCTGCAGAAATTAGAAGCCAGTATGGTGAAATGATTTAGCCAAGGTCCCCCAGATGGGTGCCCAAGTCCCAGGTCTCCCATCTTACAACTTCAACCAGACTTTCTCTCCCTCGCCTGCACTCTGTGTCATTCTAGAAGGGCCCCAAGAGTCAGAGACACAGCTCCCATTTCCATGTTGCAGAAACCACACAAATGACTGCAGAATTTCTGGCTTTTTTTTTTTTTTGGCTAGGGAAAAAAAAATATGTCTCAGTGTGATCCATTATGTATTCTGGGTATACACAATGAGTTTGTCTTGAGACATATTTATGCTCAAGAATATTATGTATTCTCTTTATATACCATGCAAGGTTAAATTTTTGGAAAATTTATATTTGCTTTTTATCACTCAGACATATAAGCGATTTATAGCTGGGCCTGATGGATTGGAATCAGATGGCAAAACCCAGATTAACCCCATGGATCCTGGTGGCCATTGGTCACTCCTTGCTATTAATGGTATTTTCACCTGAGTGGATGCATTAAAGACTTTCAATATAAATATGCAGGTGGGTGTCATTTTTGCAATGCAGGCACTTCCTCTTGTTCCATAAGTTTATCCAACATTTTTCCAAGCCAGACATATTGAAATAGTCATACACTGAATAATTCATGAGGAAAAATTGGGGGGAGAGCTACATAGAGGTGACTCGTGGTGTTATGAGGTGGACACTTTCCATCTTACATACTCCACATTCACCACAAATGCAGTGGTTGAAGCAACTGAGGGACCCTTCACAAGGCCCCTAACCCCTCAGTCACTCAACCAACTCTGAGTGATCCTGTTTCAGAAATAAAAGATACTCAGTGTATGCAGGCATATTTGAAGGCCATTGTGTAAACTGACCCCGCCCAGGGGACGTCTGGCAACCTGTCAATGGAAGCTTCCCACTCAACTCACAACTTGATCACACGTGCACATGAGCAGGCGTGATCTATCACCCACAGTTTTCTGCCAAACCCAAAGAGAGTCTTTATGTGCAAATCCCTGACCAAGGGTGGTCCTGCAGAAGCGCTCAGCATTCACCCAGGTGCGAGAGCCAGCCAGAGGATGAATCATTATTATTTTTTTAATCAAGTAACAGGCCCAGGTGTAGCAGCAGCCCAGCTTTCTAATATCACTGTGGCTTTGATAAATATGTCCCATTCCTTGATAACTTTTCCAAATCCTTTAATATCCTGCAGCTCAGTCCCTGATGTCTGGCTGTCGCAAAAATGTGTGAAGGGAGACCAAATGTCAATAAAAATCTCCCTGCCTGCCTCAACCCAGTACATAATCAGCTCCAAGGTAAATAAATGGTAAGTTAGTTATCTGCTGTGGGGAGGGGAGGCCCTGGTGCTTATCTGACTTTCATTTTGGCCTTCCTATGGTGCTGACCCAAATGTCTTCTTGTTCTAGTCTCTTCTATGGGCGGGTGTTGGGATTTTCCCCCTTTTTCCTATTTCCCTTCCCCTCGGAGGGACAGCCCACTCTGCTTCTCTGAAACCGTTGTCCGCCTCGGCTACGTTCTCTTCAACTCTATTAAATCACCTTTCATCACATTAAATACAGGTCTTCGGGGTGGTCAGAGAGCTGCGCTCTGAGGGATGATGTTATAATGAGGGCGACGTGTATGAAAAATCATTTGGCAGCTCAATCCCAGGCAGGCCACAAGGAGAGGGGAGGCGCCAAGTGCATCTCACTTGAGACAGGAGCCAGGCTCCTAAGGAAAGAGAGGTTTCATTCATTCATTCGCTCATTCGTTCATTCATTCACTCATTCATTCATTCACTCGTTCATTCATTTGCTCATTCACTCGTTCATCCTTCCACTCATTCATTAATTCACTCACTCATGAATTCACTCATTCATTCATTCGCTCATTTGCTCATTCTTTCATTTGCTCATTCACTTGTTCATTCATACGCTCATTCATTCATTCATTCATTCAGCAGACACCTACGCAATACTGCTGTGTGTCCACCTCTGAGAACAACAGAGATAGAAACATCCCTTCCTTCATGGAGCTTCCATAAGTAGACCTATTTGAGGGCCACTTGGGGAACACGATTAGTAAAGATGAAGAGGCGGCTCATTTGAAGACTTCCCAGTGTCCCTGCCCACAAAGGACTCCTGCTCCAGCACCAAAGCCTGGTCTTCTTCCAGGAAGTACTCTTTCTTTTGAGTGAAATTATCCTTTTTCCTATGAGCCATTCTTTTTTCCAAGAGCAATTGCCCTTGGAAGGGATTAGCTGTTATCACTTCCTAGCACCTGAGTGTGAATTTATTTATTGGCTCCTTTTCCTGCCTAGATAGGAGGGCCTCCGGGGCTGCTGAAAGACACAAAACTCCTGCAAAGGCAGCAGCAAGAGAGACTCAGGATGATTTGCATCAAGGTTGCTCCAGAGAGTCCCCTGAGGCCACCTATCCCCCATCTGGACCCTCTGAATAAGGATCTCCCTCCACAGCCTAAGAGCCCCTTCCCAGGGCTTTCCCACTAAACAACTCAGATAAGGTCTGGTTCCCTTTCCTCCTGATGGTGACTGGCTTCCTACTGCTTCTTACCCTTAGGTAATACTGTCCTTGGTTGGTGACTTTAAGTAGTCTCTTTATTAAAGGAATACCTTACTGAATGGACCATCTGTTTGCTACCCAGAGTCAGATCCATACAGGGGCAAAGAAGAATCAGGGAGATCAGTTCTAGAACTAGAATCTGGATGTAGTGGGGGAAAAAAAGGAATGCCCCCAGAGCCTGGTGTAAAGCAGTATTTTCACATTTAGTGGGGATGCCAATGTCTGCAAGATGCAGATTTCTCCCTCATATCCCCTTCTGACTCATTGGGTCTGGACAGAGGTCTGAATTGAGAATTTTTAACAAATATCAAAAATGATGTTGAAGAAGACAGCCTATTGTGTTAGTCCATTTTGTGTTGCTATAACAAAATACCTGAGGCTGGGTACTTTATAAAGAAAAGAGATCTACTTAGCTCACAGGTTTGGAGGTTGGAAGTTCAAGATAAAGCAACCCCATCTGCTTAGTTCTCATGAGGGTCTCATGGCAGATGGCATCACAATGGCAGGGGCATGTGCAGAAGAGATCATAAGACAGGAAGCCAGAGGGATTCAAGGGCCAGGTTTGCCGGGTTTTTTTTTTTTAATATTTATTTTTCAGTTTTCGGCGGACCAACATCTTTGTTTGTATGTGGTGCTGAGGATCGAACCTGGGCTGCACGCATGCCAGGCGAGCGCGCTACCGCTTGAGCCACATCCCCAGCCCAGGTTTGCCATTTTTATAACAGTCCATTCTTGCAAGAACTAACCAGGGTCCCGCAAGAGCCACGCTAATCCATCCTGAGGGCAGGCAGCTTCTCCAATGACCTAATTACCTCCAGGAGGCCTCACTTCTCAGAGGTTGTGCCACCTCTCAACACTGCCACCCCAGGGGTTGAAGTCTTCAATGCATCAATCTTTGGGGGACACACTCAAACCAATTCCAAACCATGGTTCCTGTGTTCCACAATTTAATACATATTGATTTAATAAGGTCTAACTAAGCATATTGTACTATTTTACTACATTATCATTCTCTTTTCTGCTTTATCAAAAATCTCTACCATTGGAGTCACTAGTAATTTAAACAATACATGAATAGCAGTGAAGTACAGGGTGCTCAAGAAGAGCTGAAGAAAGAACTTTTCAGTTTACAAGCAGAATTTAGAAAATGTGTTAAGGAGTCAGGACTTGCTGGGTTCAAATATAAAACTGTTTTTCACCCCTGGTGTTTTCTGGCAAAAGTCTCAAAGTGACAAATGGCCTCCAGGCTGCCAGTAAAACATGACCTCAGAGACAGATCAGATCAGGGATGCAACCAAGAGACCCTTTGTTGAGATCTCAAGAGACTGAATGCAGTGCCATATAATGCTTTGTAAGAATCTCAGGGTGCTATCCCACAGCCCTGGCTTGTAGCTTGTGTCCCCAATACTTTTTCTCAGCCCCAATATTACTGTGTGACAAAAGTGGCTCAGAAAGCTTAAGTCTGTGGTCACCCTGCTGTCAGTGGCAGAGATGGACCTTGAACCCAGGAAGACTGATTTCTATGCCCTGACCCAAGATAAATTATTGACTCCCTGAGAGATGCAAGTGTTTCGAAGCATTTGTTTCACATGAATTTCATATTAGGCAATGCAATATTTTTTCTTTGCAATTTTCACCCTGAGAATTGAACTGAGGCTATTGTTTTACAACTTGCTAGTGTTTTACCATTTTGTGAACTTGTGTGATTCACTTTCCACCATATTGGATGGTGAGATAAGGTTGGGTAAGGATGGAAAATAACAAGACACAGGCCCTACTATCCCCTTTCCTTGTTCTTCTTGCCCCCAGACATCTCACTGTGTCCTCTGCAGTATCTTTGATCATTTCAACTCTGCCATTTGAGCTTCCCTTTTACTGTCTGTAACAGTCAGTGTTGCTGCATAACAAATTAATCCCCCTGATAATTAGGAGGTAAAAACAACAATTATTTTATGATGCTTAGAGATTCTGTAGGTTAAAAATTCAAAGGAGGCACAGCAAAGATGCTTTGTCTCTGCTCCAGGAAATGTGAAGACTCATCTGGGAAGACTCAAAGCCTGAGGGCAAGTTCCAGTGGACTCTGGAACCATTGGAAGGCTTCTTTGTTCACATGCCTGACACCTGGGCTGGGAGCACTTCAAGACATGCACGAGAGGAAGTCCCTGTAGTTTGCAGTAGCCCCAGAATAGTTGGGCTTCTCATAGAGCAGCTCCAGGTCTCTAGCAGCCCCTAGTGCAAATAATTCAGCAAATCAGATGGAGTCTATGACCTTTTTATGGCCCAGAAGTCACCCAGCACCACTTCCCCTGGATTCTGTTGACTGAAGCAGTCACAAGCCACCCAACCCATATTCAAGGAGGAAAGACACAGACCCTACCTCTCATTGGCAGGAAGGCCAAGGTCACATGGTAGAAGAGCCTGCAATATTGTTGCCTGCCATCTTCAAAAGTGCTCTGCCACTCTGACCTTTGGCCACAATTCATATCATCCCACACATCTTTCCAGGCTTAATTTGAGTCCCCTCCTCCAGGAAGACTTCTCTGATTACTACAGATACTTTAACCCTATTTTTCTCTACCAGTTCTACTTCATATCACAGGATGGCAGTAGTACTGGTAGTGCAGGTTAAGTATCCCTTTCTGAAATGCTTGGGACCAGAAGTACTTAGAATTTTGGAGTTGGGGGGATTGGGGAATATTTACATATGCAAGAGCTATCTTGTGGATGGAACCCCAGTCTAAAGGCAAAATTGATTTATTTTCATACACCTTGAACATGTAGTCTACAGGTCATTTTATATAAGAATTTGAGTGCTCTTAAATTTTGACTACAACCCATCACATGAGGGCAGGCATAGAATTTTCTCCTCATAGTATCATGTTCATGTTCAAAAGGTTTCAGATTTTGGAATATTTTGGATTTCAGATTTAAAGATTAGGGCTCTAACCCTTCTTGCTGCTGCTATTGTTGTTATTATGATTATGATTGTAATTATTATTGTCTATCTTGACTTTCTGAGAGTAAATTAAAGACATGAAGACATTTTGGTCTTAAATACCCCCACATGCACCTCTTAGGAACATGTACATTGGGGCTGGGGATGTGGCTCAAGCGGTAGCGCGCTCGCCTGGCATGCCTGCGGCCCGGGTTCGATCCTCAGCACCACATACCAACAAAGAAGTTGTGTCCGCCGATAACTAAAAAATAAATATTAAAATTCTCTCTCTCTCTCTTAAAAAAATATATAAAAGGAACATGTACATTCTCCTACAGGGCCACAATACAATGACCAAAGTCACCAAATTTGCCATAAATACAAGGATTTTGTCGACTATACAGACCTCATCCAAAAGTTTTGGATTTTCAATTTCAGATTAGGGCTGCTGACACTCTAATGGTGCAGCTCATATCATGAGACATTGGACTTCATTTATATTAGCTTGGGAAATCTCCAGGACAGCCCCTAAGGTAGGTGCCATCATTATCACCCTTTTACAGTTGAGGAAGATGAAGCTCAGAGAAGTTCGATTACTTGCCAAAGTCACCCGGTTAATCATTGGCAGAGTCAGAACAGCTGGAACCCAGGCAATTATGTAGAGTCCTGGTCTCCATCCTTCCCTTAGGTAGCTCTTCCTTATCGCAGTTCATTTTCCCCTAGCCACCATAAAAGATCACTTTTTTTTTTCTTTTTTGGTACCAGGGATTAAACCCAGGTGTGCTTAACCACTGAGCCACATCCCCAGCCCTTTCTTATTTTTTTTATTTAGAGACAGGGTCTCACTGAGTTGCTTAGGGCCTAACTAAGTTGCTGAGGCTGGCTTTGAACTAAGGATCCTCCTGCCTCAGCCTCCAGAGCCACTGGGATTACAAGCATGCGCCACTGCACCAGACAAGATCCCCTTTCTTGATACCGCCATAGTCCCTGACACCCACTCTTGTATGAGTGATTTCCAAAGGGATGTGCATCTGTGCCAGCAGCCCCCTAAGCCCAGAACTGAATACTCTCCAAGCTTCAGTGTCCACATTTCTACAACTGACCCACTAAGCCCAGCCCGGGCCAAGGCAGAAGGATGCTATTTGCAGAATGAGTAAAAAAACGCTTCAAGGAAATCATCCAAAACCAGCCAGAACCCCTTGAATAGGGCAGGCACAGAGGACCGGTGGCCAACCGGGATATCCAAGGTGCCTCATAAGCACCCCCAAAAGCCAAAAGAAAAATACATCAATAGCTGGAGAAGGAAAAATTAGATTTCAAGATGGTTTTAATTCTGAGCTTTGAGAGTCTCGGGGACTGAGCTGAGTGAGTGAAAGAGAGAGCAAAATGATTTAGAACCACAGGCTTTTTATGGGCAGCGGGGCCTCTTTCAGCCTGAGCAGGCAGATTGAGAAATCCGTAAACAAGCAAGGAGCAAGCCCGGAGATGGAGCGCGTGGTCACCAGGCGGAGGGATAATAGCGCTCAAGTCAAGGGAGGCTCAGAGCCACATGGAAATGATTCAGGACATAAAAGACCGCGCCTGGGTGCTTTGTATCTGAACAAAAGCATTCCACGTGCACCCAAAAGTGGCTTCAGAGAAAGAACAGGTTTGCTTGACCGAGCCCTGTAGCTGTAAATGAAGCTTTGCACCGTTAGTTACCTTGAAGCTTGCACTGCTTCTAGGAAGAGCCGATCTGCCGGCACAGTGGGGGGCGTTCAATATTAGCCAGAATATTGGCAATTCCTGGCTGAAAGTGCGTTTTCCATCATCCCTGGCTGGTCTGCAGGACTCTGAAGAAGCAAAGGGCTCTGAGGGCAATGACCTCATGACCTTAAGCCATGGAAGCAAGAAGAAATGCCGAGGTGGGCAGATAACTTTATCATCTTTAATGGGCTACTTAACTCCTTGTGGGAAAGTACAGGGGCCACTAGTGACATGCCCCAGGCAGCAGATGGCAGCGTGGGCAGGCTTATGCAAGGGAGGGTGTCTCCATTTGGGTTGTTCCAGAAGCCAACTGGAAACAAAGAAATAAGTACAAACAGTTTATTTGGGATGTGCAAGAAACATTAGAAGGTGAGGTGGAAAAGTGAGATAGGGACGGGAAGGCATCCAATCAGGGGTGTGTCGCCAAGCCAGCTGGCACGGAGGGCAACGGGAGCTTATTCCCACTGAAGAAAGTGGGAACCAGTAAGAACAGTGCTTCTCAAGATATCTGGGTGAAGGGCCAGGTTGTCACATGGTGTTAGCAATCCAATGTAAATGGATGGTTTTGCAAAAATACAATTAAAATGTCACGGTGCTATCAAAGTTTCTCAAGAATGTCTTTCCCTGTGGACTTCTCTGGAAATGTACAATTAATAAGCATTTCACTGCTTGTTGCTTTTATGGGGACCACACTTTGAGTAGCACCTCCAAGTTATCTGGCCCATGGAGCTGGCCTATGTATACCCCAGTTTGCATTAGTCATCTGCTGAGGGTATGTACTTGCTCCCTATGCATAGACAGAGTGGTAGTCCAGAGTTTCTAGAAAGCCACCAAGCAGAGATGCATGTACTGGTAGTTGGAGTCAGCCTGAACATGCTGAGGAGGACAGGATAGGGTGCCCAAAGTATCTGCCACAGATGGGTCCACCCTGCCCTTTTCTTTACCCCTCGGCCCTTGCTCACCATTAGGCAAGAGCATGGAAGAGACCAGATGCAAGTTCCCAGAAATCAGGGAGCTCCAGGCTCCAAAGTCAGGACTTCTCTATGTCTGCTTGTAAATGAAGAGGCCACATTGGGTGGGCTGTCCCTTTTCTGCCCAGCCTAGCATCTGAATTCAGCTCTCATCAAAACAGCTGAGGCACTGTTTAAAGAAAACTAACTCCCCAACCCCAGGTCCTGCTGTCAGCTCTGATGAGACACAAAATCCAGAGGGGCTGTCTTTCCTGACCATGGCTCATATTGCTATGTGGTTTCCTCCTGCCAAAACCTTGCAGTTCACATGCTTTGTCTTCTGCAGGCTCATTTTCCAGGGAAGGCGGCAGCTCTTTTTAACTGCAGTAAACCCAGGGCCTGCAAGATGGAGACAGGGCATGATCCCATAGCAGTGGGATCAGAGTCCACCTGGGCTGTCCTGAGGGAGAAACCAGACCAGCCTGGCCCCTCCACAGTCAGCACCACTTCTGGGAGGCTTCCTTCCAGAACATGCAAGATGGGGATCATAGTAATGCTAAAAGCAAGACAAAAGCCTGCACGTTCCAGCTGGGCAGTGACCTTGCGCTGAGTCCTCTATATGCACCCTTTCATCAGCCCAAGAATGGTTTTATTATTTGTTCTTTTGTTTGTTTTGCTGTGCCAAGGATGGAACCCAGGGCTCGAACATGCTAGGCAAGTCCTCTATCAGGTAGCCACACCCCCAGCCCCCAGAAACAGTTCCAAGGACTGTCTCACACTCACTGAGAACAACTCCCTTGTCACACTGCCTGGGTCTGAATGTTGGACCTTCCACCTCTCAGCCAAGTGACTTAGTGTGCCTCAGTTTCCTCATCTGCAAAATGGGTTCTACTTACCTCATTAGTGTCTTACACGGGCTTAAATCTGTGATGTGCTTAGAGCAGGATGAGGCGTAGAATGAGCCCCCAGCAACCACACAGTCCTGGATGTGACCTGGTCAGGCTCCCAGCTCAGCATGGTGGCCACTACCAGGCCTCAACCAGCAGAGCCCCAGCCCTCTGGAGAAATGACCAGTAGCATATCAGCTGGGCCCCCCTGAAGCACAATTTCACCCTTGTCATGCAGATGACAGCCAAAGAAAGAAGTGTGACTAAAACTTTCCATTTTCGGCTATTGGCTCTGTGATGACATGCAGGCACCAGACTGAGGGCTTTTGTCAATTGGGCTGCGACGCCACTGCTGCTACTCCTACAATTGCCGCCTGGGAAATCTTATATGATCACTAACTGGAAGGCCAGTTGGGTTTTCATCTCAGGGGACGGACCTTAGGATGAAGGTCACCCCCTTAACCTCTTCAGGCCATGTTTCTCCCCCACCGTCCTTGAACACAATCTGGCTGCAGAGCAGGCCTGAGGGGATGATGGGATGCAGACCATTCACAGATTAGGTATGTTAAAGGTTAAAGGTTCCCAGATCTGTCTGATCCAGCCCAGAGTCGTACATAACCCAGGCCTCTGTAATCATTTCCAGTTTCCTAATTAGTTCACCCTATTTCCAATCATGGTTTAGGTTGTCAGATAATTGTGAGTTTCAGATAAACAATGGATTTGTTTTTAGTAAAAGCATGCCCCTGCTTTTGCACAGAACCTCTACTAAAAATGGACCCATTGTTTATCTAAAATTCAAGTGTAATTGAGCATCCTGTATTTATATGTAAAATCTGACAAGGGACTTGTTCTCAGTTACCGTGACACTCATCCAAGGCCACAGAAGGGGTCTTGGTATCATCAAAGAAGCCTTGAATTCTGAATCAGTTTCTTAGGTGTCCCTAGAAGCCAACTTTGAGAAAAGACTTGGATACAAATGGTTTTGATCAGTTGATCCCAGGAAGCATGGGGAGGCAGGAAGTGACATAGGGAAGAGACGGAAGCCAATAAACAAGACATTAGGAGGAAACAGAAATATGTGGCAAGTGCCTTAGAATCATCCTGAGGACCAGTTGGGCATTCATCTACCATGTTAGCCTGTCAGGCTGCTATAATGGAATACTCTCGACTGAGTGGTTTGAACAACAGGCATTTATTTCTCACAGTTCTGGAGGCTGGAGGTTCAAGATCAAGGAACCCCAGATTCAATTCTTAGTGAAGGCTCTTTCCCTGATTTGCAGATGGCCACCATTTTGCTGTGCCTCTGCACGACAGGGACACAACTCTGTCCCATCTGTTCTTCTTACAAGGACCCTAATGCCATCAAGAGGGCCCAACTCATATGACCTCATCTAAACCTAATCACCTCCCAGAGGTCCCACCTTCAAATACCATCACATTGGGGGTTAGAGTTCCAACAAAAATTTTGGAGAGACGCAAACACTGAATCCACACAATCCACCAACTCCCCCTTTCACATAGCTCCGGGCTGCCCTTGAGACATTACCTCTGGGTTGCACTTCTGGGCTGCACCTGTGCTTCGCTGAGCATGCCCAGGGCAGAGAAGCAGAGAGACGCACACGCTAGAGGTGAAAAGCTGTCAGCAGACCGGAAACTGTCTACCACGGTGCAGGTGAGCAGTCCAGCACCTGAGCCCAGAGACCCCTTTGTGTGCCATCCAGAATACCTGCTTCATTTCCCTTTACCTCAGGCTGACCCCCTCTATCACAGGAGGATTGGAAGGACTTGCTCAGTTGGGCTCGGAGGATTGTGGCCAAGATCAGATGAGATTATATGTGCGAAAGGGTGTTCCAACCTGCAAGGCATTATTTAGTCAAGAAAGAAAAGGAGGAGAGGGAAGCAAAGATTGTGTGTGTGTGTGTGTGTGTGTGTGAGAGAGAGAGAGAGAGAGAGAGAGAGAGAGAGAGAGAGAGAAGAAGAAGAAGGAGGAGGAGGAGGAGGAGGAGGAGGAGGAGGAGGAGGGGAGGGGAGGAGGAGGAGGAGGGGAGGAGGAGGAGGAGGGGAGGAGGAGGAGGAGGAGGAAGAGGAGAAAAAGGAGGAGGAGGAGGAGGAGAGGAGGAGGAGGAGGAGGAGGAGGAGAGGAGGAGGAGGAGGAGAAAAAGGAGGAGAAGAAGGAGGAGAAGAAGGAGGAGGAGGAGAAAGAAGAGCAAAGAAGAGAAGGGAAGGGAGGGAGGAAAGAAGAAGAGAGGAAGAGAAAGAAAAGTAATAATGTCATAGAATAAGATCCAAGGAGATAAATCAGTGTTATGTATTCAACCAGCTATCATTGCCCCTCATTTTGTTCCAGCTGTCTTCTAGATAGAAAAGGATTCAGTAGTGAACCAAATGCCCCAATTACTTGCCTTCATAGAGCCTGAGTTCTAGTGGGAAGTAAAATCCATAGCAAGTGCTATGAATGACCACAAACCAAGGAAGGGGTCCAGGCGGCTGTGGAGTATGACAGATTTGCAGATTTGCAGTTTTTAGTAGGTCAGGGAAGGTGCCACTGGAAGGTGATTTGGGGGGTCAAGTCCTGAAGAAGAGGAAGAAGAGAAAAGCCAGGGCAAGAGCCTGCAGATGGGTGTGTGCCTGGCCTATTGGGGGGAGGGCACGGAAGCCATCTTGGCTGAGGTCCAGAGAGCCACAGGGAAATGAAGTTGCAGAGGCTGCGGGGGGAGGGGAGATGGCATAGGGCCATGTGGACCATAGCGATGACTTTGGCTGTCTTTGCAGGGATCTGGGTCTTTGGAAGGCAGTGGACGGTGGCGTCCACAGTCTGACTCGTGTTCTGAAAGGAGAGGTTTGGCAGCCAGCTAAGAACAAGCTCCAAGGGCAGCCACTTGGGAGACTGCTGCCGCAATCCCCACCCGAGCGGATGGTGACAAGGCCAGGGCCAGGCAGCAGGAAGGATGGGAAGAGGCCAGATCCTGGATCTGTCTTTTAAGGTATTGCCAACAGGATTCACTGCCAGAATGGATGAGAGGAAAAAGTAAAGGAGGAATCGAAGGTTTTGGACCTGAGCAATTGGAAGGATGGAGCTGCCAAAACTGAGATTGAGAGACTGTGGGAGGAATGGGCTCCGGTAAGGAGGTGATGGGGACTTGGCTGAGCCTGAGATGCTGCTCTGTGTCCAGATGGAGAGGTCAAGGAGCAGCCGTGGAGGTGTGCTCTGCAGATCCGAATCAGGCAGGAATGGGGTGTAGCAAGAGAAGAGGGACCTGGTGAGTCTCGGGGGCACCGTGAGGGTGAGAGGTCAGAGAGACAGGAAGACACTAGCAAAGGAGACTGAGAGGTAGCAAGGGGAAAGGAGAATTTCTGGGACTCAGATACTGAACAGGGTGACCTTAGAATGAAGGCATTGTGGATCAGTAGGGTACCACCACCACCAGAGCTCCCCTACCCATTACAGCAAAAACCTTCCAGGGCAAACATTCCTCACGGGTCTTTCTGCCTGGTGCAGTGCTTCTGTTGCCCTCCACCTTTGTAGGCAAAGCTACACCTGGGTCCCCATGCCTGCTCCCTGTTCCTTCCAACAGCCTTCTACTTGAGCATCTACCCATGTCGGGTCCTGGCTTCTGCCCTCCCCCCTTTCATCATATCTCCACGTCCTCATCTAAGCACTCACAGAGCACCAAATGCAGGTCGATCTCAGCTCCTCTCTAGCCCCCACTCAATTCTGGACCCACCATCCACGGGCCTCAAATTACCCATCAGAGCTTCCACAGCGCCCCCTCCCGGCATAGAGCTCGTTCTTGATCTGTGCTCTATTGGCCAACAGGTTCCATCATCTAAAGCAAGCCCTATTCTTCTGGAAGTATTCCAGCAAGCACACTTTCTTTCCAAGTTGGCCAACCCCAAAGTAACCCAGCACTGGAAAGACCTGGTGTGGAGAGCACACTCAATGGAGAAGAAGCGCGCATGTGCGCACACCCCCTCCCCCACCGCCACCGCCATCCACCATCATCCTTTGCAAGCAAACCCATTGCTGAGCCACTCAGCTGTCAACAGCCATTGGGAATCATGACTGAAGAGGCCAAAATTGCGTGTGCACATCTCTTCTTACCACTCTGAGGCAGCAAGGGCCCTTAAAAACCGATTAGAACCTCCTCCGCTCCTACCGAGTAAATAAAGGCTGGGCTCAGGCACGAGCAGGGCAGGGAGACCAGGAGGGATTGGGTGGGCTTTTCCCCTCACCACAGCAACCTCTTCACTCATCGGGGGCTGGCTCAGAGGTTTTAGAGAGAGGCAGCGCCGTAACTCATGAGATTAAAACATGCCTGCTTCTCCTCAGACATGTATTCTATATGAAAATGTGGTTTATGGGCATCAGGTCCACAAATCTCAAGCCCAAGCAATTCTACCTATGACCATCAGTCATGGAAGTTACACTCACGGAGAATGAAAATTTACACGACCACTGTTAGCCCCTAGCCAGCCACAGAGCATCCCTCCCCCCCAGGAGCCAGGTCTCCCTGACAACAACTATCCTCCCCATTTTTACTGGCTGATACCCAGGCTAGTGGCAATGACTCTCAAATGTGTGTATTTATCATGAGCCACTTTCAAGGCCCATGTCTTCTGGTTTGCAGAGAGGGTACTAGATTAGAAATGAGCAAAAAAAAAAAAAAAAAGAGTTGATTTTCATTTTTGCCACTTACCTCCCACATAAACCTCAGCAACCCACCCTCTTTATCTCAGTTTCCCCCTCTGGCTACCTGTCCTGAGAACCTCAGGTGCAACAGGTGCCACAAAAGTGATCTTAATTTTGCATAGCAGAGTGGGGAAATTCTTAGCCTCTAGGCAAGTTACTTAACCTCTCTGTGTTTTAATTCCTTGTCTGTAAAATTGAAATCATAAGAGTACCTGCCTCATAGAGGCATTATGGGAATGAAATGAATTAGTATTTGCACAGGGCATACAATAGTACCCAGCACCATGGGAACTGCTCAGTAAGTGTTACTTCAAATTCATTCAGCCAACAAGCATTTCTTGGGCACTGGGGCTGCTATAATAAAGTACCACAAGATGGGTGGCGTATAGCAGCAGAAATGTACCATCTCACTGTTCTGCAGGCTGGAAATCTGAGGCCAGGATGTCAGTAGAGTTGGTTCCTTCTGAAGGTTATGAGGGGAATCTGCTGCCTGACTCCCCTTGTCCCTTGCTGGTCATCTTTGATGTTTCTTGGCTCATGAACACATCACCCCACCCTTGGCCTTTGCATTCACATGGTATTTGCTGTCTTGTGCTTGTCTCTGTCCAAATTTTCCATTTATATAAGGATACCAGTCACTTGGATTAGAGCCTAGCCTAATGAACTCAACTCAACTTGATGGCATCTGCAAATGTCCTATTTCTAAATAAAGGCACATTCTGGGGTACTGAGAGGAATTTATATCCTTCTGGGGAGACACAATTCAACCCATGACAAGCACTTACTAAGGGCTTCTGAAGGAGCTGAGAGTACAGACAATAATAATAATAAAGTTGGGGGCAGTGGAGCACACTTATAACCCCGGTGGCTTGGGAGGCTGAGGCAGGAGGATCATGAGTTCAAAGCCAGCCTCAGCAACATAGCGAAGTCCTGAGCAACTCAGAGAGACTCTGTCTCTGAATAAAACATTAAAAATGGCTGGGGATATGGTTCAGTGATTAAGTGCCCCTGGATTTGATCCCTGGTACCTCTCCCCAAAATGGTCATGCCTCGCAAAGTTCACATTTTAATGTAAGAAACAAACTCCTATACATTAACTGAGTACATCTTGTGCCAGGGAAATATGCTAAATACAAGGACAAAAGGAATGGGGAGGTAGTCACAGAAGGGGTTTCAAAAGCTTCATGTGTGTGCTACGCCAGACTGACATTCCCCAGAGGGCTAACATACCAGCTGAGCCACAGGAGTTTGGAAATACCTAACATTTTCTCGAAACTCAAGCCTTTAATGTGGCTGTAGTACATAGTAGGACTCAGGAAAAAGGAATTTAGAAACATTGTTAGGACCAGATTTCAAAATATATTGACTTCCAGGTGAAAGGGTTTTCATTTCATCCTATAAAGTACTTGTCTGAGGTCAAGGTCCCCAGAAGCATACAGAGATTCTTGTGAAAAGGAGCTATTAGGAAGGATTTCCATGAAAAGATAGAAAAGGGTTAAGGAATGGCAAAAACCAAGCTTAGGGAACATATTAAGCAAAGATCAATCCACAGGGGACAACTTTTGCCCAATCATGTAGGAGACAGTCAAGTTACACCATCGTTGTCCAGATTGGAGGGAGGGAACCAGAGGACATGATGGGTCCCTGGTTCAGAGCTGCCCCAGGTACTTGGGACTGTCCACACTCTGAGGTGCAGGTGAGATGGAACTGGTTCCCACTGTCATCTTTGCAAAGAGAAGCTAGCCACCAGGAATGAAGACATACTTGGAGCTCATGTCCACACGAATGGCAAAAAGATCAGAGGGCGGGGTGCCAATTGGATCTGCTATGGTTACAGAGAGTCATTGAAATGTTTCCATTAAGAAATTAAGTGATATGATCTCTATGTCAGAAATCTCACTGAGGTTGCCATAAATGAATGGAATGGCAGGGAAACAGGTTAGCAGCAAAGAAAGGACTATGGCAATGGTCCAGGCAGGAACTACTGGGAACCCAAACTAGGGCAGGAGGAGGAGGCGGGGAAGTCAAAGAGGAGGGGGATCAGAGAATCATTATGGCTATGCTATAGTTTAGACCTTAAATGTCCCTCAAAGATTCATCTGTTGGAGGTTTTGTCCCCAGGGAGGTTCTGTTGAGAGGTGATTACACCAGTAACAAGTAGAGACTAGTGAGAGGGCCTTAGGTCACTGGAAATGTGCCTTTGGAGGGGATAATGGACCCCCCAGTTGCTTCCTCTTCTCTTTTGCATCCTGCCCTGATGATGAGTAAGTAGCCTTACCACAGGCCCAAAGCAAAGAGGGCCACTTGATCATGGACTGGAATCTCTAAAAACATGATCCAAAATAATCATTTTCTCTTTGTAAGTTAATTATCTCGAGTATTTGCTATAGTGACAGAGAGTAGACTGACACAGGCTAGGACCTGATCCTTGTTTGGCTTTGGGCTGAAGTACATAGAAAAATGGTTCTGAACACATTGAATGTTTCTAGAATACATAGCTGGAGATGCCCAGGTGGCTAGTGGGAAGATGGGTCTGGACACCAGGGGAGAGGCTATAGCTGCAGCTATAAGAATGGAAGGCACTGGTGTAACAATGGGAGATGGTAATAAGAGTTAGAAAGAAAGGGTAGGGTGGGAAAAAAGATCAAGAAGAGAAAACTAGGGGGTTGGGGATGTGACTCAGTGGTAGAGAGTTTGCTGATTGTGCCCAAGGCCCTGGGTTCGATCCAAAGAAGACAAGGAAGAGAAAGAGGAGGAGGAGGAAGAGGAGGAGAAGAAAACACTAGAGCATGTCAACCCTTGAGAAATGATCAAGAAAAAAGAGACGAAGAGCAATCAGATGCGTTCAGAGTTGGAAAAGGCAAAAGAGGAAGAATAGGCAAGAAGGAAAAGTTCAATGGCATTTATTGATGTGGAGATGATGAACAGAGCACAAGTCATGAGTTTTGACTGTTCCCTTCGCAGGAAGCATCATGGAATGGGAAGCCACACTGTGATAGGTTGAAGAGGAAGTGGAAGAAGAAATGCGGGTAAGAATGTATACCAGTGCCACCAAAAGCATGGTCCATGGACTGGCAGCATCAGCAGTACCTTGGGGCTGGTTAGAAACAGATTCTCAAACCTCTCCTGAACTAGAAGTTCAGAAGCTGGAACCCAGGAATCTGTTTGTAACTAGCCCTCCAGGTAATTGTAATACCTCCTAAAGTTTGAGATCTGGAATATACAGCTTTGAAGAAGTTTGTAAACAACAACAACAAAATGTGACAGCTTAACTACCCAGGAGCTAGTGTCCAGTTAGAGTGGAATATTGGATAGTGCTCCACAAATAGAAGGAGGTGTTGGGAGAACAGTAGCCAAGAATAAACAACCCATAGGGAACCTGCTGGCATAATTAGGACCAATATCCATGATGAGAGTTCAAAGATCAGCACCCACTGGAAATGCATGGCTGCTTCTTTTGGAGCACAAAATCGTCATCTGGGTAGTAATTTTCACCTAGATCCCTCACAGCATTCTACAGAGTAGTGCCTGATTATGGCCATGTGTACCCTAGTGTGAAAACTGCCGTCAAACAAGTCATAAGAAAGTAACAGCTTCCTACCTCTGCATTTTTATAGGCAGATGAGTGGAGAGGCTAAAGTGAGTATTTTTGGAGCAAATCTTGCTATAGAACCCAAAACATCAGATTCCTAATGTCTAACTTCATTTCTAGTTTTCTATTTCTATGAAACCAGCCACCTGAAACGCAGTGGTGTAAATCAGAATAATCAATTATTATTATCAGGGCTCAGCTAGGCGATTCTCTCTGTGATTTCATCTGGTGGCTGATGCTGGAATCATCCCCAAAGTTCCCTCATTTGCATGTCTGGCTGCTGATGGCTGTCAGCTGGGACCTCAGTGGAGCTACTGTCAGCATCTGTGTCTGGTCTGGGCTTCCTCACAGCATGGCGACTGGGCTCCGAGGACTACATCTTGGGAGACAGCTAGGCAGAAACTGTGCTGCCCTTTTTGACCTAACCTCATAGCATCACTTCTGCCTGTACTGCATTCCTAGAGTCGACCATAAGTCCTGTCTAGGTCCAAAGGGAGGGGACACAAACTCCCTCTATGCGTGGGATTGAGACAAGTTTCCAGAAGAGCGTGGAAGGCAAAAACTATTGTTTCAGCCATTTATTTGTGCAAAATACAATCTGCCACAGGAAATAAATTCTCAATGGTCAACCCAGTTTTGACCTTGCTTACTCTGGCAGGTAAGCTCCAGCCTGTCTCTAATTACCCATGACCATGATGATTTGTCATTCTTGTGACCTTCCTTCCGAGGAGGGGCATGGACAGTGGAGGAGTAAAACCTTAGGAGGCCCCCAGGGCCACAAATACTGCTCTGCTTCCAGCCTGGACCTCTGGAAAACCCCCACTGAGAGTCCCTTCCTCCTCTAGGACTTAAGCCCCTGGGAAGGGTGTGGTGGCTGGAGGGACAAAAGGAATTGATCAACAGCCGGAATTACATCACCCCGTTTCTTTGTTCATTTTTCATTACTGTTGTTGTTCTTTTTCCTGTGTTTAATTTCTCTCCTTTCTTACTCTCCCCTAGGACCTCCCCCTTGGAGATGGGGTTGGGGGGTTTGATTGATTGGTGCTGAAAGCAGGGAGGTTGCAAGTAGAGAGAGATCACCTTACCCCGGAGATAGTTTCCATGGCAACAGGGACAGGTTGGTGGGAGGGGCGGGCAGATAAGGGCCCCACTTTGGGGTTCAGTGTGCGGTGGAGGTGAAGGCTGGAGTATTTACAGTGGAGAGACAGAAAAAAAAAATCCGCCTGTGCAGCTGGTTAGGAATGGGAACATTATTCGAGGCTGCTTTGAGGCTGGCCTCTGCCGACCTCTCACCCTCCTCTCTCCCCTAGTTCAAGATGCAATAACCGGAGCGGCAGCATCTGCTTGCCTGCCTGCCGCCTCTCATCCTGACTTGTAGCCTTTCTGGTCATTATTTGCTCCAGGAAAAGCTCTCTCCTCCTCCTTCTCCTCCTCCTTCCTCTCTCTGCTCGCACTTCTCGAGCTCCGGCTTGGCTTCTAACCTGAGAGGCTCTGCAAAAGCCAAATTCCCCTCCCACGAGGTGGGGGAGGGCTGCTGCCTTGCTCCCGGCTGCAGCCTGGGCGGGGGTGTCTGGGGCCCACCCTGCCCTCCTCTCCATAACAACCTTCATCTGGCAGTGCTACTCAGGAAGCTGCAGAAAGAATCGGGGGAATCACAGAAAGCCAGTAATTAGCCCAAGATACACAGGAAGCCCCTGAATAGTGACCACCCAGGCATCCGAAGCCCTGTTGTATGTCGGCCTGTGCTGAGCACTTCCATGCCGGCCCATATGGGCCACTTCAACACGACCTGACCTGGCACTATCTGGAGAAGGAGTTGCCCCACTGAGGGGTTCCTCCGGAAAGCAGAGGGGGTTTCACCAGAACACACTTGGGGCTCTGCACTTGGCTCTTTTGTCCCCCTTTGGTTTCCTTCATAAACAACAGACTCTGGGATTGCTTCTTCCCAGGGTAAATGTTGCTCTTGTTCCCTAAAAGGAGGTTACTGGTGCAAGGAGCAAAATAAAGTCTCCCCATTTTGAGGTGGCACCCGAGAGGGCTGTGGCGCATTCCTGGGTCTCAAAAAGCAGGTCCACCACTCACTCCCTGGACTGGGGTCCCTCAAGATCAGGGTGCTGTGTTGTTTTTTCTCTGGATCTTAAGGGTCTTTTCAGTTCTGAGACATAAGGGCACTTAAAAGCACATTTTGTTCCTCAATGAGTTAAACATAGGATCCCTCAGTTCCACTCCTGGATATATACCCCCAAAGAATGGAAATCAGGGACTCATATAGATATATGTACAGAAATATTCATAGTAGCTCTATTCACAAAGCCAAAGGTGGAAACAGCCCAAATGTCCATCAGCAGATGATAACCAGATAAACAAAATGTTGTCTAAACATACAGTGGAATATTATTCAACCATAAAAGGGATCAAAATTGTGATACATGCTACAACATAAATGAATCTCAAAAATGTTATGCTGAGGAACTGGCATAGATGACTCCATTTATGTAATATGTCCAGAAGAGGCAAAATATAGAGAGAGATAAAGTCCATTCATTTGTGGTTGCTGTGGGCTGGGGGAGGGAAGGGAATAGAGAATGACTGCTAAAAGAGTATGGGGTTTCCCTTAGGGGTGATAAAGAAGTTTTGGAACTACATACAGAGGTTAGACTCTGCCTCAGCTCCCAGAGCCAGGAGGAGGCCTTCAGTGGAACATCGGGGCAGCTCTGGGAAGAATAGCATGGTTATGATCCAGGCACAATAACCAGTCAGTGCTTCCAACCAGCACATGAACCCCTTGAGAGTCTTGAACACATGTAGATTTGCACTCAGCAGGTCTGGAGTGGGGCCTGAGAATGCACTCGAAGGGAATGCTGGTGCAGCTGGTCCACAACCACACCATGAGGACCAGAGTTCTATGCTGTTTACATATATGAATTCATTTAATCTCCCTAGAGCCCACTGACATAAGAAGTGCTACTACCCTCATTCTAAATATTGCCAGAGGCCCAACTCTAGGGGCTCCCAACAAATCAGGTCCAGCCACTTGCCTCAAAAAAAAAAAAAAACAAACAGAAGGCCAGGTGTGGTGGTGAACACCTGTAATCCCAGCAGCTTCGGAGGCTGAGGCAGGATGATTGTGAGTTCAAAGCCAGCCTCAGCAACTTAGAAAGGCCTAATCAACTCAGCAAGACCCTGTCTCTAAATAAAATATCAAAAAGGGCTGGGGATGTGGCTCAGTAGTTAAGTGCCCCTGAGTTCAATCCCTGGTACCAAAGAAGAAAGAGGGAGGATGGAAGGAAGGAAGGGAAGGAGGGAGGAAGATAAACCAGAAAAGTAAGGGTGAAAAGCAAGAAAGGAACTTCAATCATTATAGCTATGCCAGGAAGACAAGGGGACCAGTGTTTCCAGCCCTATCTTCAGTGGTACTCACATGGGATCCCAGATTATATAAATAAGAAGGACCAGAGCATACAGTCAAGCATTTGTAGTCCACCTGTAGTGTAATTGATCATTATCTCAGGATTGGTCAGGTGGGGACTTGGCTGAGAAAAGAGTGTTGCTGTTGCCTGCTGGGTAGTTTCAACTCCTCGCAAGATGTTCATCACTCAGACCTGTTATTCCTGGAATCCAAGGTGACTGACTTCGAGCGAAGGAGACAGATGTAAAGTGAAGGCAGAAATGCCAATCTTTTTACATTCGCAGGCCCAAGTGAAGACTGGATGTTTTTAGCAAAAGCAGTTTCTAAGTCCTGGTTACATCCAGACAGAGCAGGAGGCACAAAGAGGTTCTGCAATTCTCCCAAGATCACATATGTGAGAGATGAGGGGGTCGGGACTGGAACCCAGGATGGTCCAGACACCAAGGCCACAGTCATAACCAGTACCCTTTCCCGCTGCAGAGATAATGTGGGTAAAGGATTTGGCACCAGGTCTGCCCCAGGAAACTTCCCCAAAATAAAAACCATTGTTGCCATGAGTTATATTAGAAGTTGTCTGGTCCTTGAGAAAATTCCTAACCATTGTAGATACCTCACTAGACCATAAGGACTGAAATGTCCTTTCAGCTCTGGTCTAATACATAGTCTTCCTCCTCTTATCTTTTCTTTTTAGTAAATTGTTCAGAGCTCCCTAGGAGTTCTTTGTAGCTCTGAATCTCCTCAATTCCCAAAAGTGAGGAAGCTGTCTTCCATCCTCTTTTTGAACAATAACTCCCCTATAGGACCGGAAATGACCACATGCTCAGATCCATGGCTGGCAGGGTGGTTAGCAAACGCAGGGGACCTATTATCTACCTCTGTTGCCTCTCAAGACTCAGTTTCCCAATCTGTAAAACAAGCGAATACCTACCTACAGTCTTTGCTTCTGAAATCCCACAGTTGAGGAACAATCCTTCCATCGAACCATGATTAAACACCTACTGTGTGCCTAGGGTGCAGCCTGAGAGAGACATCTGGAACAGAAGCACTTCCCTGTCCCCCATCTGGCAGTTTTGTGATTCCTTGCAGCAGGTGGTCCTGTGGGAGTGGGAATGGGAATGGAGAGGCAGCCGACAGCGACAGCGAGTGCTTTTGGTGGCTGTGCCCAGGGTGTGGGCGGGAGCCTAGGACAGCTCTGTGAGAAAAAGGAAGACAGGCTCGATCTGGATCTTGATCAAAGTCCAAGAAAATATTTGGATCTACAGAATAGAGGAGGTTTTCCCAGCCAGGACAATAACAGCTGACAGCTGTCACCCTATCCCGTGAGCTCTTGTTCAAAGAGTCTCCTGGACTGGGTGCGGCTGGGCTGGAGCGTGAGGCAGGAAGCCCGGGCAGAGAGGAGGCAGAAGGTCAGACTTCCTAGTGGGATGGGTCTGGTCTGAATGGGCTCCGGCCAGGGGGCAGCCTTGGGGTGGTCCTTCCGCACAGCAGAACCTGAGCCCCCGGAGCCTTGGCAGCCCCTCCCCCTGCCCAGGCTCTCTACAGAGACAGCTTCCAGAGGTCTCCCTGAATCCATATGTGGCTTTTGGCTCTTTCTGTTTTTGGCTCTGCTTGGCAGCAGGGGATTCGAGGGGTGGTAGTGTGATTTGTACAGCTGTCATTAGGGTAATTGCACGATATTTTCCCAAATTTCTCCTGCAGCTTCGGGCTCGCTTTCCAAACTTCCTGCCCGTTAACACGGGCTCTGGTGAGAGGGGCTGGCTCAGAGCCTTCCCAGCATCTGCTAGTGACACCCAGGGGCAGCCCTCTCCAGTATTCCCATGGGATCAGGCGGTGGCAGGAGGGGGGGGGTGTTAGAAGAATGGCGAACAGGGCCCCTGGATTGGAGGTGTGGTGGCTTCCTAAAAGGCACATTGGCGGTCACTATGGATTGTCCTCAGCGTCCCTATTCCCTCTCCAAATGGAAACATGCAAAATTAATCCGCGTGTCTTCTGAAAAGGCAGAACACCTTCTCCTGACAGTGAAGGAACTTTCCAAATCCTGGTGTCATGAGAAGATGGAGCACATTTAGCAAGCTGAATCAATGAATGGAAGGATGAATGAGCGCCAGGGAGCGGTTTGGATCTGACTGGTGAAGGATTACTTTCCTCCCTTCTCAAGTGGGTCTGCCCACCCGCTTCCCACCACTCTGACAGGCACTTAATACTATGGACAGGCCCCTTCAGCACACGCACGCATGCACACACATGCATGCATGCATACACACGCGTGCATGCATTCAGCACGCACATACACACAGTGGTATGTGCGCATGCGCACACCATCAAGAAAGAAAGTAGCCCCTATTTTTCGGCTTGTGTAGAAGCTAAGGATGAAAAGAGGGAAATCCAAGACTTGAAACCCTTTAAAAAGTGGGACAAGTGTTAGGTGCTGCAGCCCGGACTGCCCAGGGAAGAGTGTGCATGATGGAGCAGCCGAGGAGACCACAGGCTGATCTTGTGCCTTCAGCCTCGAGGTCTGTGTTCCTTCTGACCCACTGGCTGCGGAGTGGGACGCACCGTGGAGAGTCTCGTCACTTAGCATCGCGTCTGCTCCAACATGATGCCTCCGAGTAATGTAATTTATATTTCATGCACAATTGAAGCAGCTAATGGTGTAATTCTCCAAGGGGGAAACAAGTTGTTATAGTGTTAATTACATTGCAGGCATGTTCCCTCTCCTTTGCCCCCCAAGTGCTCCAAGGAAAGTTACCAGGTGGCAATGGAGTGGGGTCCAAGAAGGTGGCTTTGGTGGGCTCCGTCGATGGTGGGAGAACCAAGGATATCTTCTTCCATTCTGGGGAAGGGGTGGCTTAAATTGCCCAGCGGCCTGGGCTTCCTTGTCCAGCCTGTTAGTGGGATTCTGCTGGGTTGCAGGGCCTCTTCTGTTTGGAAAAGGAGACAAAACACAATCAGACCAAACTCAATAGCCTAAGTGTTGTCAGTGGCCGACACCATCGATTATATGGAGGAGGTACCTCTGAGGGCAGACCTCTGGAATGGGAATCCCAGCTTTGCCCTTTGTAAGCTGGGAAGTGCCCAGGGAGGTTACTTCACTCGTATACCTCGGTATTCCTAACTATGGAATGGGCATAATACAGTACCAGAGTCACAGGGTTGCATTGTTGGGAATGCTGGCACATAACTCGGTAAATGTAAGTTCTGATAGGAGGGAGTAAGTAGAATCAAACTATCATAAGGTTCTGGCATTTTCTATGAAGTGGTAGAAATACATATTTTCCTACATGCATGGAAGCTAAATTTACTGAAAGAGAATAAATGTCTTGCTTTCAAAAAAAGAGGAGAAATGTAGATTTTGAGGAATTATGGAACCATAAAGTTGAGAATGTTTTCCTAGGGAAAAAAAAACCTTTAGATTGACTACTAAAGAGTTTTTTTTTTTTTTTTAACTCTTAGCAAAAGGAAGAAAGAAGAGAGGTGGGGCAGAGGAAGAAAAGAAGGATCACTAAAGACCATCCTGGATTCACTATGTACGAGTCAGGCCAAACGTATTCTATCTTTTTTAATGATAACTCAGAATAAGTTCCCCAGTGGATTTGAGAAAAGTCATATACATAAGTATTCTTGATTTATGCAAGCATTTTATAAAATCTCACAGCTTATCCTTATGTAAAATATGGACAAAAGTGGGCTGGCTGGCAGCATGGTTTGCTAAATTGTAGCTGACTGAATAACTGTATGCTTGTGTGGTTTTGAATCCCACTTCCGGTACCCATTCTTCTATTAGTCAGGGTAGGCTAACTGCTCTAACAAATAATCCCCAAATCTGGTGCCTTCATCAATAAACTTGTTTGCTCACATCCTGGCACAGTATAATGAGCAAAAGTGGCTTTGCCCTCTCATAGTCATTTGGCCATATGGATTCCATCTTACGATGCTGCCATCTTTAATTTATGAACTGCCAAGGCTCCCAGAAAAAGGGTAGAGAGGAAAATTTTGTGGGTGAGATCTCTGCAAGCCAGGACTAGAAATGATGTGTATAATCTCTACCCACATTCCACTGACCAGAATTCAGCCACATGGGAGTACATTGTGTGAGGGGGACCAGAAGAAGAAGAGAACGAGACTACCATAAGCGTTACTATATAGACCATCTCTCTTCTCCCAGGAGTTCGCTGTCTCCACTTGATCGTGCCCTGGATTCAACACTACTCAACTGTTCTCCAAGAATCACTTTGCTCTGCACGTTCTATTTCCTCTCCTCTCACCAGGTGAACAATCCTCCAACTTGCTTCCCAGTGGAAACTCCTAAGTCGGGGAGGGAGTGCATCTGGCTCATCCAGGGGATCCCTGCTCAGGCAGAGCATGCATGAGCTTTTCCAGCCAGATCCCCTCGTATGCATTTGGGCACTGTAGGATTTGGCTGGCTTCAGATGGCAGAGAAGGTTTGTTTAGCAAGTTTCCAGGTAAGACGGGAGCTGGGGGGAAAAAAGCTATTATGACGGATGAAAAACTAAGCCTTGAAAAGATTTTGCTGGACTAGCATGATGAACTGAAGTCAAGAAAATTAAATTATATCTGTCAGGGACCCAGCAAGAACCACTCACACTCTCAGAAAGTTTAATTGAAGAGAGTTGAAGGACAGCGCTGTTTACAAAGGCGGAGACACTGTTGAGGAAGCTAACGAGCAATGGTTAAGCCCCCAGGGGCTGGTACCAGTGGGGAGGCCATTACCACTCCTGGCCTGAAAGGGGAAGGGCAGCAAGTGGTTTTGCCACAATTCAGCCAGAGGGTCATGGAAGAGGAGCTCCCAGGCAGTAGCAGTAGCTATACATACAGAAACAGAGAAATGCAGTCACCACCAATCCACTCCTCCCTCCCTTTACACCCTGTGGGTGCCTCTTTTGGGTCACAATCAGCAAGCAGCCAGGCAGCCATGGAGTCCAGTGACACAATCTACAGACATCAGCCTCCCAAGCCCCGGAACATGCAAAGAGTGGAGGAGATGGATCTGGAGGGTGGGGAGAAAATAACCAGCACAAAGATTCGCAGAAATCTGTGTAAAATGTGGCATTCGGCTTAGAAATTCAGTTGCATAAAAATAAGATGGAGGGGCTGGGGCTGGGGCTCAGTGGTAGCACACTTGCCTGGCATGCATGAGGCACTGGGTTGATTCTCAGTACCGCAAAAAAAAAAAAAAAAGAAATAAAATAAAGGACTATCATCAACTTAAAAAAAAAATAAGATGGACACATTGCAATGTGTAATGAAGACCCATCTCCTGTGCAAAAGCTTCAGGAGTTTGCACTAACTCTAGATTCTGCGTAGATGTATTAATAGGAGTAAGGGGTCTCCTTCAGGGAAGGTTATGGTCCATGCCATGATCAGACCATACCTGGGGTTTTAAGCTAGACCGGGTCCCATATTTTATCTTATTTTATTTTATGGTACCCAGGGATGCTTAACCATTGAGCCACATCCCCACATCATATTTTAGAAGGGATATTTATAATCAAGTATTCAGAGAAGCAATTGATAAGTTGAAAAGTCAAGAATCAAGTCTAGGGGCCATGGGAAAAACGGACAAACTTTGGGCAAAGAGAAGGGATGGGAGGAGAGGGTACATGGGGGCAGGAAAGATTATGGAATGAGATGGACATCATTCCCTAGGTACATGTATGACTGCATATATGGTTTGATCCTACATCGTGTACAACCATAGAAAAGTTGTGCTCCAATTGTGTACAATGAATCAAAATGCATTCTGCTGCCATATATACCTAATTAGAATAAATAAATAAGAAAAAATCAAGATTTAAATGAGGAAAGGCTGAAGAGGACTGGGAAGAAAAGATGTCTTATGGAAACCACTAGAACTTTCTCAAAGTATTTCAAGTGTAGACAGAAGGGCTCCCCTTTTGGATGCCCTTCCAACCCTTCAATTTCCCCAGACTGACTGTATGGCACCAGTCCTGGGAATTCCCAGAGCAAGCTGTGATTTTTCACAGCCTTTTACCATGCTGTTAAAATTGTCCATTTGCTTGTTCATCTCTTCTACAAACTGAGGGAAGGTACTCCTCACCACTGCACCCCAAGGTCTAATGCTCAGCCTCTGGGAGGTGCTCAGAGAGTGAATGGCGCATTGCCAGCACCCTAGACAACCCGCAGCAAGCGGAAAACACCTGTGTATGTGGAGATGGGTGGATCCCACCCAGCTCTAAGTCCACTTGAGATGTGTGAACCTGGACACTCCTCAGCTCTCTCTAAACCTGTTTCCTCACTCTCTGTGGGGTGTTTGGAAGAATCAAGGATCTAGTTTATTTGTAAAGAGCTGTGGTGGGGGGGGGGGTAAAGAATAGAAGTTCATTGGATTAGACAAAGGGGAATGGAGGGAACGGAAGGGATGGGAATAGGAAAGACAGGAGAATGAACTGGACAGAACTTTCCCCTGTTCATATATAAATATGCGACCAGTGAAACTCCACATCATGCTCCACCACAAGAAAGGGAAGTGATATTCCACGTGTGTGTGATAGGTCAAAATACACTCTACCGTCATGTATATCTAAAAAGAACCAATTTAAAAAGAGCTCTGA
Organism: Ictidomys tridecemlineatus; assembly: GCF_052094955.1. Classification (NCBI taxonomy): domain Eukaryota; kingdom Metazoa; phylum Chordata; class Mammalia; order Rodentia; family Sciuridae; genus Ictidomys; species Ictidomys tridecemlineatus. Next base: position 94,824,464 of record NC_135493.1, on the reverse strand, counting down.
CCATGGCAGAGATTCAGAACATGGCCATTGTTAAACAGGTATGGTGGCGCCTGCCTTTAATCCCAGTGACTTGGGGGCTGAAGCAGGAGGATCTCAAGTTTGAGGTCAGCCTCAGCAACTTGGTGAGACTCTGTCTCAAAATAAAAAGGGCTGGAAATGTGGCTCAGTAGTTAAGCATCCCTGGATTCAATCCCTGGTTAAAAAAAAAAAACAAAAAAAAAAAACAGAAAATGAAAATGACTATTGTTGCCACTACTGCTCGAATGATTGAAACTGGTGAAACTGTCTTAGATCACATTCCTCAGGGTGGAGACTCTGAGATACAGATTTCCATCCACGAGGCTTCTGGTAAATGTTCTTCATAAAACCCAAACATAGCCCCAAGATGGGTAACTTTAGGGACAAGAGAAGGTCACACCTGAGTGTCGGTCTCCATTGGGAGCACTGAAGCCAGAGAATATATCACCCCATCCCCCCACCTACCCCCCATCCACCCCCCCATCCCCTCCACACACACACAATCAGCAGCTACTGGTCAAGCAAGCGCTGGCCCAGGGGAATTGAAGTTCCCAGGAACTACTGCTTTATGCACCCACAGGAGAAGTGTCCCCAGTCCCCTGCGAGCAGTCCTTCTATAAAAGTCACACGTGCTAGGGCAGCAGGGGAAGCCCTCCAGGAGCTGGTATGCTCCTGGGAAATGTGGAAGAGATGATCTATTCCACTAGTACACAAAGCTCAAGTTGCCAGGGAAACCCGGTTCCCCACCCTCCAGGCAGAGAGGCCTTACCTCAAGCAGTGGTCCCCACAGCCCGACTGCTGCAGAGATGTATTAGATCCCTGTCCCTAAGAAGACCCAGCCTCTCCTCGCCCTTGTTCCTCTTAAAGTCTTTGGGGGTATGCTTAGCCTTTGAGATCATCCCAGGCTGTTATCAAACTGGACTTATCATTTTTTTTTTTTTGGTACCAAGGATTGAACCCAGGGGCTCTTAACCACTGAGCCACATCCCCAGCCCTTTTTGTATTTTATTTAGACACAGGGTCTCACTGAGTTGCTTAGCACCTCGCTCAGTTGCTGAGGCTGGCTTTGAACATGGGATCCTCCTGCCTCAGCCTCCGAAACCTCTGGGATTATAGGCCTGCACCCCTGCAACCGGCTGGACTTCTCTATTGTGACAGGATTCCTGAGCTCATTACTGCAGCCTTTCTTTCTTCTTTGCCCCATCCTTTAAGTTCACAGGGATTCAATTCCTCTGACCCAGTCCCATCCTCTTTCCTGTCTTTGTTACATACTCCTGTCAACCCTGCAGTCAGGCATCTGGTCCTGGGGCCCCCCCTCAGGGACAATAATGGAGGATGTCCTCAGGACATGGCCCTTTCTCTTTGTGGCTAGGCTAAAGTTCTTTTGGAATGATTTCTAGCTCTAGGAAGTTTGACTGCTTTTGTTCTGGAGAGATGGGAGGGAAAGAAAGACTATGTTCCAGGAATCACTGGGGCACACTCTTGAGATATTCAAAGCACAGTCCCAGGAGCCTTGATGGTTGTGTTATGGACTGAATGTCTGAGCCCCCTCCTCAGACTCATATGTTGAAGACCAAACCCCCAGTGCAATGTTATTAGGACATGGGCTCTTTGGACAGCAAATAAGTTTAGATGATGGCATAAGAGGGGGGCCCCTATACCAGGATTGGTGTCTTTCTAAGAAAGGGAAGAGATGTGTCTCTTCTCCCTGCCATCCCACCCCCATGTGAGGACACAGTGAGGAGGTAGCCATCTGCCAGCCAGGAAGAGGGCTTTCACCAAGAACTGAGTCTGCGGGCACCTTGACCTTGGACTTTTGGCTTCCAGAACTATGAGGAATAAATGTCAGAACTATGAGCAGTTAATATCTAATTTCATCCCCTCCGTTACAGTAGGCCAAGCCAGCTAAGAAAGTATGAAAGTGGGAGCCATTGCCTCCTGCTTCCAGGAGCTGGTGATTTTTAAGGGGCTTTCAATTGAGATCTGTTGACAACCCCTGCTAAGCACTTCGGGCAAGGCCTGGCCCATAGTGAACTCAATTATGCCCCAAGGTAATGTTGCTGCTGCAACTGGTGACAAACCCCACCACAGGATACCGGAGAGGCTCTGCTTGAGTACTGGCAGCCTTGTGTGATAGACAAGGAGACGGAGACTCAGGAGAGTCAGCAATGGTGCTTGGTTTTCATCAAGTCCTCTGTATGCCAAACATCCTACAGAGTTCTAGGAATCCACATTTTGAGCAAAGCAAACATGCTCCTCCAGGAGCTTACGATCCAGACAGGGAGATGGGCTGTACCCAAACAATTTCACAACTGAGGCACAACTGCAAACGAAAACAAGCCCTCTGCCACAAAGGACCCCGAGTGAACACTGGGAATGCAATTTGACTGGGAGTCTCCCTGACGGTGTGAAGAGCAGTGTAAGGTGACCAGAAGCAGACTAGGCTGGGAATCCCTCAACGTCGTGCATCAGAAACCCTTGCAGGCTGGTTAGGCCCAGAGTGCTGGGCTCCCTACTCAGGAGGTCAGGATTCCAGAAGTGTGAGGTGGGGCTGCAAATTTGCATTTGTGAAGATGCCCGCCTGCTGCTCCCTGGCCCACACTGAACTCCCAGGGGGAGAAAGCAGGAGAAAAAGGCCTGTGCAAAGACTCTGGGGGCAGGCAGGAGCCAGTGAGGCTCTGTGAGGTCAGATGTTGAGGCGCAACAGGCAAAGGAGATCCCCACAGGTGGACGATGAGGCTGAGGAAGTCAGGAGGGGCCAGTCAGGGCAACAGCAGCCTCAACTTTAGCTCCTACCCCGAGTAACAGGAGGTTTAAAGCAGTCCAGTGCTGTGGTCTTATTTCTATGACTCTGGGTCATTACTGAACCCGGGTGAGAGTGGAGACCAGGAGGGCAGCTAGGTGGACCCAGGCACCTCACTGAGCATCTGGAAAGATGATCTGATGAGGTTTGTTTCCCCCCACAGTTCCGTTGCTGCCATTAAGCCAATCACTGTGGCCCCTGTCTCCAACCTTTGCCTATCCAGGCAAAAGCTTCGGTCACCCTCGTTGTGGAGGTGAAGGCTGTTCTCAGAGGCTGGCCTCACAGACAGAGCAGAGACTCAGTCCTTTAGGGATTGTTTTCTGTGCAATGCCATTTGGCATTTGTCCTCCAAAGTAGCAAATTTAAGACCAGAGGCTGTGTGAAATGTGGTCTTTTTGAAAACATCAAAAGCACTGTAAGAATTAGTACAAGTGAACAGAGAGTTGGATTCTAAAAATGGAGTGTTTGGAGACGAAGGGGGTCAGTGTTTTTAATGCTCGGGACTGGAATCAATTCCATGTGTTCCAGACCCACATGTTAAGCGGAGCGTGGGCACAGCATGATGGCTAAGAATGTGAACGCTGGAGTCTGTCTCCCTGGGTTCAAACACTGCCTCTGACACTGGCTCAGAATCACACCTGGACAGACTTAGCCTCTTTTGCCTCAGTTTTCCCCATCTGTAAAATGGGGGCAATAATAGTAACCATTTCATAGGATTTGTTATGGGGATTTGATGAGTTAATAAGCATATGTAGATTCATGCCTGGTATATATGTAAATGTTCCAATAATGAGTTATCATCATCATTATATGAATTTATAGGAATTTGGGTTGGATCATTAGGCTTACCATGGATTAGGTGGACAGATGGTTCTACATGATGTGAAAGTTAGCAGCATCAAAATGGAGTCACAAATGTCAACCCCTAACAAAATGGAACCAGGTGGAACCAGGTGACCAGAAAGGACAGGCCCTTGTACATGTATGCCTATGATGAAACAATGGAAGGATTTCCTCAAAACCACTGTATTACAGATAAGCCGCTGACAGAAGGACTCATATCCTACAATGGTTGTCTCCACCAATGAGCTCCCACAACAAGCCTTGATAACCAATGATCTCTGTTTCAAAATACCTTGCGAGGACATCTCTTTTTTGTTTTCTGAAGCTTCCTCTTAGTCAGATGTGGTGGTGCACACCTGTAATCTCAGCACTCAGGAGGCTGAGGCAGGAGGATCTCAAGTTCAAAGCCAGCAACTTAGTGAGGCCCTAGGTAACTCAGCCAGACCCTGTCTTGAATTAAAAAAATAAAAAGGGCTGGGGATGTCGCTTAGTGGTTAAGTACTCCTAGAATCAATCCATGATACCCAAAAAAAAAAAAAAAATTAGAGCTAAGAAAATAAATAAAAGTTTCCCTTTGCCCCAATCCCCTGGGATGCACCTTTGGCCCACCATATCATGCATATCTTGGGTGGCAATTTCCTGCTATTCCCAAAGAAACTCTTTGCTTTTGGAGACTCAAGTCTCTTTGTTGCTCATTTTAAGCAGACAATATCATGCCTGGTTTTGCTTTGCTTTTGATTTACCTTTTAAGAACACCAGGAGTGAAATGGAAAGCTGGAGGCTGCGAGGAGAAGAAGGAGACAGGAGAAGCTGTCCTGGTGACTCAAGGAGGCAATGTGGTGCTTTGTCCAGAGCCACTGAGATGCACCCACAGCCTGTCTTCCTAGGACAGCCAGCCCTTGGCCTGTCGGACCCTCTTTTCCCAGATGTGTGGGGGACTGAACCTGTCTGGAACTTTACATCCCCTCCTAGACTGCCCCCAACCACCAGAGTTGGTCACAAGAGACTGGCCCTTGGTCCCTTCCCTGCAGTGCGACAACTCCTTAGTGGGACCAGGCCAGGGTTATCCTCCAAGGTCCTTGTCTGAGATCACACCCTGCCTGGCTTCCTCCCACCCCTGTCCAACTTCCTCCCCTTCCTTATCGTTTTCCGGGAGCCACACTTCCTTTGGAAATTCCTTATATGTGACCCTTCATCTTCGAATTTGCTTTGGGATAGGGAAGGGGAAATCTCACCAATTTTTTTTTTTTTTTTTAAGAAGGGAGGGCAGGCCTACAAGAGTTTTGCACCATCCACATGTGGAGGGCGGTGATCTTGTCGGCATCATATAGTTAGATACTCAGATGCCTCCTGGTCAGAAAATTAAAGGGGACAAGAGGAAATGATACTGTCCACGCAGCAAGGAAATGGCCACGGCAGAGCCAGGAGGCTTTGCTTTTGGACTGCGTACATATGTGCTCATGTCTCCAACCTGCTCTGAGAACTGAGCCCTGAGCCAGCAGGTCTGGAGTGGAAGTGGAGGTAAAAATACACCACGTGCCTGAAAGATGAAACTGGCCTGAGTGCACTGCATCCGTCACTGACTTCCTGGCTGGGAGGACTGGCTGGGCAGGAGAGGCAGGGAGGGGATGCTGTTGGGCCAGGAAAAGTAAAAGTACAAACACAATACTGGGTGGGCTGGCTTGCCCGATGGGGAAGCATGCTCAGGTTGTGTACTGCCATAGGATCTGAAAGAGAAAAGAAAATTTGACATAGCAAGAGAGAGATTGAAAGATATGCAGAGGCCAAGAGATTTGTGGACACATATGAAAGCTAAGACACACAAAGACAAACTAAGAAAAGGAGAGACAAGGAGAGAGACCCAGAGAAAATTGCCAAGGGATAATCTTGGCGACTCCGAGGGATGCAGGCAGCATCCAGAGCTGAAGATGGTACAGCCAGCCCCAGCCCTTCCAACCAGTGAACAAAACTGCAGATCTGTAGTCCACCCTGAATCCAAGTGGAGGGTCCCAACATCTGAGAGAGTATTCAGGCCAGGTGCAGAGCAGTGCATGCCTGTCATCCCAGCAGCTCGGGAGGCTGAAGCAGGAGGATTGCAAGTTTGAGGCCAGCCTCAGAAACTTAGTGAGGCCGTAAGCAACTCAGCGAGGCCCTATCTCAAAATAAAATATAAAAAAGGGCTGGAGATGTGATTTGTGGTTAAGTACTCCTGGATTCAATCCCTGGCACCAAAAAATGAAGAAGGAGGAGGAGGAGGAGGAGGAAGAGAAAAGAAAAAAGAAAGTCTTCAGGGCCCTAAGGGACCACCCCACCTCTGTGATGAGAAGTACCCTGGGCCCAGCCTGGCCCTCCCTAGCCCATCACTGCATGCCTCTACCTTCCAGCCCCGACTCAGGGCCTTAAAGCCATCCCATGTCAGCCCCTACTCACGAGGGAAAAGCCCACGAGCACCCCATCTGCACAGCACAAAAGCCCTCCTTAGCAGCGGGGTTCCCATCAGAGGGGCCAGCGGGACACGTATTGTCAGGAAGCTTGTTTTCCCAAGAGCCGACGCTGTTCAGATGTGCCATGAGCAATTGCTACTCCGCTCGCCTTCCCCTGGCAAATTATTCTGCTGGAGTCTCTTCCAGCGTTTGGAGCTGCGCTGCTGTAAATGCCAGAAATCATGTACATTAAGCCTGGAGTGACGGCAGGCTTATGGATGGATTTACCTTCAAACAGAGGCCGCTGAGGCGCCCGGCGTGGGGGGCAGCACTTTATGGATGCCGCTCTCTGCAAGCGGAGGCTTTAAGCGGTCGACTTGGCCACGTAATCAATTTCTCATGCAGGCCTGGCTCTGGGCCACCCGCTCCCAGGCAGGGCTTTGGGATGCAAGCCGTCTACCCACATCCCCCCTGTCCTTGCCCCTTCCTAGGGGACTGTTCCCATCTGTCTGGAGAGCCAGTAGCAGGGGTTGGGCAGGGGCCACACCAGGCCAACTCAGGCAAATCCAGAAGCCCAGGGCCTGCCCTCCTGTAGATGCCTTTTGCCTAAGTCTTCTTGAGTGGGGGGGGCAGCCATGGTAACGCTATCTCACTGCTCTGGGCTGAGCCTCCCAAGCTGAGTGTGAAGTCCCCCCCAGGCTCACACTGGCCTCCCACCTTCCCACCCCCATCCTCTGAACTCCTACTCTTCCTCCCTCTCTGAAACAGGAGGCCTGCTCACTGACTTGGCTCTCTCTCCTAAGTGGCAGCTCCTGGAACTTTCCCTTGGTCACCTCCCATCCCTAGGCCTTCCTCTGCCTCAACATCCTAGGGTACAGGAGGTGGAACTGTCAGAGGTACAGTGTGGGCCCAGGGACCCCTGCAGGGCTCTTCCACTCCTGGCCAGCCCCTCCCCCGCCCCATCTGTGGCAGGCTGTATTTTTTCCCAGATGCTCCAGAAGCGCCTGTGTTAATGTTCAGGGGTAAAATTAGATTAGGAGAGCTGTAACCTAATCAATGGATTCATACATTTCACACATTAACAATTTGCAAGGACTACTTTACTGGTGGTAGCTGGAAGCAGGTAGGGTGTGGCTGAAGGAATCAGGTCTCTGGGGGCATGCCCTTGGATTATATCCTGCTCCCCTGGCTCCTCAGGTTCTTGCTCTGCTTTCTGGCTGCCAGGAGCTCACAGCTTTCCTCTGTCATGTCCTTCTACCACGAAGTTCCGCTTCACCTTGGGCTCAGACTAATGGAATCCGCCAAACCATGGACTGAGCCTCTGAAACCATGATCCCCCAATAAACTTTTCCTCCTCTAATTTATTATTATCAGGTATTTTTAGTTTCACCAACCACCAAAAAAAAAAAATCTAATGCAAGAAATGATGTTTATATTCCTTTCACTGATGTCTAACTCTGGCAGAACTGACCCTGTGTGAGTGCTGAGACTAGGTTATGCAAGACAATGCCATTTCCTCCCAGATCCGTGGAGCACCTGGACTTGCAGCTCTGATTCACCATGTCTCACCACTCAAGGCTGCCATGCTGGAAGGAAGCCCAAACTACCACAGGCTAAAAGACCACCCAAAAGGGCCCTACCAGCACTGCCCCTGTCTTCCACTCCAGCCCCTTTATGACTACAACTGCATCAGAGACCCACAGAACCACAACCCGATGAGCCCTGCTGGGCCCCACTGAGCTTCTCCCAAATTTCTGACACACAGTAACCATGGGAGATAATTTAAGACAGCCCTAAGTGGCTGGGTGAGTTGTTGCACAACAACAGGTTAATGAGTCTTAATGCAGTAAAAATATAACAACAACAAAACGAGGCTCAACAATCCAATCTTTCTTTGAACATCAGAAGGCATTTGCAGCGTTGCACAGCCTAGCATATTGAATATCAGTTCTCAATGCACAGCATCCGGGTATCAGAGGAGGTGTCTAAACCTTGACAACTCCCAGACACCGCCTGGCTTCGTTCACAATCCAGAAATCAGGAAAATATACATGACCACAATTGTTTGGCCACTTAATTCCCAGGAAATAATGAGAAGTAAATAACAAAGACAGGAATTATTCCCCAAAGCAATTCCTGTGCTTCATTCCAACATTTACAGACCTCTTGGGGGCTAAGAACTCTAAGTCCTCTACCAACTAAGGGGTTTTTGGGTAACTGATAACCTGGAACTGGGGAGTCCCCCTTTTTTTGTTTTAAACATAAAGAATGGATTTCTCCAGAGGCTGAGCACTGTCTTGGGAGGTTTACAAAAGTCCACTCATGCTTGGGGAAGCAATTTTATTTTTTTTCTTCTTCTCTTTAAGCCAAAGGACACCCTAGAGGACAGAAAGGTGATTTCAGACTTTGTGGTAGACAGGTTTAGAGTTTTAGCTACTCAGCCTCTCTGGGTTATGGCTTCCTCATCTGTAAAATGGGAATGATAGTAGAACTTTCTTCTTTGGGCAATGTCAGGGTTAAATGAATTAATATATGCAAAAAGCTTAGAGTGAGATGTGTTCATTGCAAGTGCTATGTAAGCACTTGCTATTTTTATTATTGTTGTTATTATTATTTTTGCTGTTGTTGTTTGGGGATTCTAAGCTACTGGCACTAACAGATTCTGTTAAAAATATTGTCAGTGGTATAACTGTGTGGTGGAAATTGACCTCTCCTTTTACGATCCCTCTTTAACATCGACTCCCCTCCCCAGTTCTGGTGGGCACACACGTGCACCCTCAGTCATCAGTCCTCGTGTGCCACAGGTCACACCACAGTAATGTATTAGCACAGGACAAACAAGAAGCTTTATCTTCCCCTCCAGGCAGAAGGTGGACACAGAGAATCTGCCTGCATTGTCTGGGATGGCTCAGAAGCCTCTGGAGATGCAGGGCAGAGCTGTCCCTGGGGTACTGGAGTCCTGGGAGGCCTTGGAGGCGGGTCCCGAGGGTCGTAGCTACATCTCTCCTGGTTGCAAGCCCAGTCTCCCAGCACCTGCCCATTTCGCAAACCCCTCCCTTGCCTGGCTGTTGTGCCTGCTGCAGGCTTGCTGATGTGGACACGGTCTCCAAGGGGACGAATGCGCTGCATGTCAGGCGGAGGGGCAGGGACAGGAGCAAGCCCTGGCAATGAAAGACACACACAGCCTTTCCCTCCAGCCGCAAAGCGAGAATCTCTACTCACATTCTTGTCTCGTGGCAAATCTGACCCCAAGGTGGCCCTGCTGGACCAAGGCTGTCCCTGAGTGAGCTAATCCAGCAGAGCCCTGTTGTCCACACACAGCAGGAAGGACCTCGAAAGCCCAGCAGGCCAGGCCACGGGGCCTCTCACCCTGCAAGACTCTCACAGCAGGCTACGCCAGGCCCTGGTGATACACTGCCAAAATAGATTAATGTCACAAAAGGGGAATCTTTAGGAAAGAGAGGAATCAATCTCATTTTAGGGGGTCCATTTAGCAAAATGAAAACAAATACTTCAGGGATGGATTAGCTTTCCAGGTTTTTGGTCATTTAACAAATATTTATGGAGTGATAACTACATGCTAGGCAGCGCCATTGGCTTGGGGCCTCTGTCCCAGAGAAGCTCAAGGTCTTTCCCCCTTCTGGCAGGCAGTTTACTGGAAAGTAATTGTGCTGGAAGTTGTGGCATCCACAAGAATGTGCCCCCCAGACCTCTGACTCCAGGGAACATAAGAGAGAGGGTGTGCAGGGCCCCAGCTGCTGAGCTCAGGAATCCAGCCCAGCATTTGGACCCAGGGTACAGTCAACGACCGCACGTGGCAGGCCATAAACGCAGGTCAGCCCTATGAGAAACTGGAGTCCTCTGGCAGCTGGCTTGGGCTCAAGGACCGCTTGCCTTCCTTGTGGAATGTTCCATAGGCTGCAAGATGGTCTAGGATGCTCACCGCCCTCTGTCCTTCACTCAGGTGATCACAACTTTCATCCTGCCTGGCCAGTCCCCAGGCCCCTCCTCATTTCCTCTCCTGGGTAATTTCCCTAATAAAACTCTTGTCTATTTAATCTTCCCTGGCATCCGTTTCTCAAAGGACCTGACCTAATCTAGAAGCACAGCCACATCTTCCTGCTTTTCCTGTGCCCAGCCTCCCCAGATGGACCAGCCTGGGTCCTGCCAGTATCTGCCCCTTGCGGACACCTGGATTGATGTACTCATTAGGAGCTTCTTGATACATTTGGCGTCTCCCTGGTAGATCCTACGTTCTGTAAGAACTTACAGCATCCTTAAGGCTTCTTCTCACTCTGATGGTTCTCAGCAGGTGTTGCTGACCCATGGAGGAAGGCACTTGACATCAGACTCTTACATCATATTTCAAGAGGCCCCATTGACTTCCCAATATAATTAACAATAACCGTTGCATAATGAGCTCATACCGAGATGCTAAGCTTTTCACATGCATAACCTAATTTAATGCATAATCCTGGACACACACCCAGTCACCAAGCAAAACATTTTCCCCACTACCCACTACCCAGGAGAGCATGGATATGCTCTCCTTGGAACAATGGCTCTATTGCTTGCTGTCCCTAGACAGCCCCTCCTCCTTTGTGAATCCAAATCAAGACATTTGCAGGCAGAACACAGAGATCTGATCTTAGAAAGTGTGAGCATTTCCCAAGAGACAGCCACTCCCCACATCGAGAAATTCCAGGCACAGGGTTTGGTAACAAAGTCCAGCCTGGCCCGGGCTAACACATGATAGATTCAACTCTTCTTTTTAATCCTATCCTGTTTTACGCCCCCCCAAGCCATTTCTTTCCTCTGCGCATCTCGGCTTCTTGGTACTTGAAAAACAAGGCCTCTGGGCTCACATCCAGGACACATCCCAGGCATCCTCCGGCCCTCCGAGCTTGATCCGTCCTCCCAGCCCCCACATGCGGAAATGTTCTCGGCTCACTGGGAGACGCAGCTCTACATACTAAACAGCAAGCCGTGGCTGCTGGCCGGGGACCTCACACAAGTTACTTGGCATCCGTAAAACAGGGTCATTGGGAGGATTAAAGGGAAGAAGGAATTTGAAAATGACTGTAAATCCTTGCTATGCAAAGTGTGGTCCTTGGGCTTGCAGTGACAGCAGAACCTAGGAGCTCCTTAGAAAGACGGAAGCCCCTGTCCCCGCCCCCCCCCCCCCAGGGCAACCTTTTCCCCAGGTGATGCAGGTGCACCTTTAGGGTTAACCAGGCTTGCTGTCTGAGTTTGAGGATCAATGAGCACCTCTCTCTGCCTTCTTCTCTTGCTTCCTCTTGTTTGCTCTGTGACACTGTCAGCCCTCCCCAGACTCTCAGCAGAGAGGCGAAGGCAGAGGGTGAACTTGGCAATATATGTACACTCACAGGGGTTCAGCTTCACGGCCAAGGATCAGGCAATCTCCCGCAGGCTGTGGAGAGAGGGCTGCAAATGAAAAGGGACCCCAGCTGGGAAGGAGGCCTGACCAGTCGATGTCTCCATTCACCTCTGATTCCAGCCCCTGCTCAGTGGTGAATTGCCCCTATTTCACGTGCCTGATGTGTAACATATTTTGTGTAATTACGGTGATGCCGTCTGTGTATACGTTAAATGATTATAGCAGTTAATTATTTGTGAATTAAACAAGGGATGTTTCTGCCCCAGGAGAGATGGAGAGATGCCCGCCCAACCTGGTGAAAGAACCTCAGTCTCAAAAAGAAAGTGGGGAGGGGCTGTGGCTGGGGCTCAAAGGTAATGCGATCGCCTAGCACGTGCGAGGCACTGGGTTCGATCCTCAGCACTGCATAAAAACAAATAAAGTATTGTGTCCATCTACAACTAAAACATTTTAAAAAACAAAGAAGGAGAAAGGAGGGAGTGGCCCATGCCTGTAATCCCAGCGGCTCAGGAGGCTGAGGCAGGAGGATTAAAAGTTCAATGCCAGCCTCAGCAATTTAGAGAGGCCCTAAGCAACTCAGTGAGACCCTGTCTCTAAATAAAATTTAAAAAGGACTGGGAATGGCGTTCAGTGGTTAAACATCACTGGGCTCAATCTCCTGTTCAAAAAAGTAAAAGAAAGTGGGGGGAGTAAGAGGGAGAAGCATTCTTCCCCCAAGAGTTTCTCAAGGAAGATGGAATATGGGGTGAACTGTTGTAGCCTTAAAATGCCAGCCAGTCCTCATGCAGCCTGTGCCATCCCTGGGAGGTCCCATTGCCAGGATGGCTCTCGAGGAAATGCAAATTCAGAGCCTGCTAGTTTTGCAAATATCTATCTTCCTCTTTTTGTTAGATATAGAGCCCCAATTTTTAGCTGGGTACGAGTTCCTATCCCCAAGTAAAGACTACATCTCTTGGCCTGCAGCCAGGTGTAGCCACGTAACCAAGTCTAACCAATGGGACATAAGCAGAAGCAACTGCTGGAATGTGTTCTAGAAAAGAGTGAGTGCTTGTCTCTTTGCCCTTTTCCCTTTCAAACCCCTAGAAAGGGATTCTCATCTGTAAAATGGGTACGTTACTGAACTTACATTTGTGGAGATGTGAGTACAGGATAAAGCTCACAGGCAAACGTGGTAAGAGCCAGCCTGGGAAAGATTATAGAACACTGGCTACATCCTCTGTGGGCCCTCATCTGTCTCTTAACTAATTGGCTTAACTAAGCATCAAGCAGGAGATTGTCACTTCTCCAGAACCTTCTCTAACAGAGTCACCTTGTCAAACTGGGAGAATTCACAATCTCCTCTGTACCCTGTCTTTAACACCATCATGACTCATATCACATTGACTGTGGCTTCTTTTCCTGAGCCACCTCTAATTCTTGGGTTTCTAGTTTGGTGACTGGCAGGTAGAAAATGCCCAATGAAGCAGGGCACAGTGGTGCACACCTGTAATCCCAGCTACTCTGGAGGCAGAGACAGGATGATCACAGGTTCAAGGTCAGCCCCCGTCAAATTAGCAAGATCCTTGTCTCAAAATAAAAAGGACTGGGGATGTAGCTCAGTGATAGAGCACTCCTGGGTCCAATCCCCAGCACCAAAAAAAGAAAGAGAGAGAGAGAGAAGGGGAAGGGAGGGAGGGAGGGAAGGAGGAAGGAAGGAAGGAAGGAAGGAAGGAAGGAAGGAAGGAAGGAAGGAAGGAAGGAAGGAAGGAAGGAAGGAAGGAAGGAAGGGAAATAAAGTGAAACAAAATGAAGATGCCCAATGTGTGAGCAATAATATCAAGTTTCCTTAAAGTGGTCAAATTCCCATGGTGTTGACAGACTATCCAAAGTCAAGAAACATGACTTTCAGTCTCAAAATCTCAACCTTACTCTCTCTCTCTCTCTCTCTCTCTCTCTCTCTCTCTCTCTCTCTCTCTCTGTAGCAGGGATTGAATGCAGAGGCACTTAACCACTGAATCACATGCCCAGTCTGTTTATTTATTTTTTTTAGAGACAGGGTCTCACTAAGTTGCTGAGGCTGGCTTTAAACTTGCAATCCTCCTGCCTCAGCCTCCCCAATGCTGGGATCACAGTTGTGCACTACTGTGCCCAGCTTCAACCTTACCATCTCTTTTTTTAATCTTTATTTTATTTATTTATTTTTATGTGGTGCTGAGGATTGAACCCAAGGTCTCACACAGGCTAAACAAGCACTCTACTGCAGAGCCATAACCCCAGCCCCTCAACCTTACCATCTCTTACTTGAAATCTCCTAAGCCTCGATTTTCTCATCCAAATAATGGGAATAATAATAAAAACCAGTGAGGCTATTGCAATGACTAAATTCGATTTCGGTTTAAAAACTACAAGGCAAGAGGTGGATGGTATATTGTTGGAGAAGGGAGAGGGGCAGTTTTCATTAGATAAGTCTAAGTCTGAGCCTCTGCAGGCCTGTTTTCAGTGCAGAACATTCTGGGTAGGTAGTTCTACAATATTAGGCAATCACCAAAGTGTAGACTCAGGGACAATTTGCCACATCCTGAAGGTAGTCTTAGGGTCAGCCTCTCTATTCTAGAAATGCAAACTGTTTGGCCACATAGGCCACTAAGTAAAGGCTGTCAAAGGTGCCCAGGCCTGGAAGTTCAGATGCTAAGGCAGAGCAGTTAAATATGGAATTGTGGCCACTTTGCTGTACGTCCTCGATGGTGAGGGTGCCTTGCCTGCTACATACAGGACTCCAGGATAGGGATAGCCTCCTTTCCAGGACAACTAGGAGGGACAAGGAATAACCTGGCCTCTCTAGCACAGGTTATTGCACAGGTGAGGGGCCTGACGTAAATCTTGGGGGCAGCCATGATGCATTCATACCAATCTGGCAGGATGACAAATTCAGATCCTGTGTCAAAGTGTTGGGGACACAAGAGGAATTCGAAGCATCCTGACCTGGAAAATAAGTGAGTTATCAGCAACACATTTGAGAAGCGGCAGGTTAGACTGGTTAAGAGCACAGACTCTGGAGCAAGCCTGCCTGGAGTCAAATCTTGACTCTGCAGCTATTTTAACTATTACCTTGTTCAGATACATACCCTTTCAGTGCCTCACTTTCCCATCTGGACAATGGGTCAGTAATAATTTTCACTTCATAGGTTGTCTTGAGGGCTGAGTTAGCCTAGCTATAAGGCCCTTAGCCTCTGTCATGTAGTGACTATGCCAGGGGTTGGGGACTGGAAAAGGTGATGAGGAGCCATTTGCAATTCCAGGGTGCTGGCCCAGGAGACAAGAGCCCTACTCAGTATGGGCTTAATGCAATTGGAGATGTGGGTCTCCACATGGAAATCAAAATACACTACAAACCAGGCACAGTGGCACACATGTGGAATCCCAGCAGCTTGGGAGGCTGAGGCAGGAGGATCATGAGTTCAAAGCCAGCCTCAGCAACTTAGTGAGGCCCTAAGCAACTCATGAGACCCTGTCTCTAAATAAAATACAAAATAGGGCTGGGGATGGGGCTCAGTGGTTGAGTACCCCTGAGTTCAATCCCTAGTACACTCCCCCCAAAAGAGATAAAGAAATAGCAAAATAACACCACAAAGCTGAATACAATCAGAAATCAGTGAGAGGGTATACAAGAACTCCAAACGGGCAGAAAAATGCCACTTGAACTGACTCCATTTTTTAAAAAGAGGAATAGATTTGCTCAGGAAACCAATAGATTAAAATGGCAGTTGACTTGAGGCCCAGCTGAATTCAGGCACTTATTCCAAGTGATGACAGATGACCATCAGTGGTTTCAGATTTACATTTCATTGATAAAGGAACTATAACAGAGGCAGTACTCTTTCCTAGAAGTTCCAGAAAAATCCCTATAGCTGCCACTGTACCTTTGGCCACTCCAGGGCCCAGGGAACATGACTGACTTCATTTGAGCTAAATAGACTGAGGAGCTCATGGCTCCCCAAAGAAAAAGGGGGGAGAAGATGGAGAATGGGTCTAGGCAAAATCACTAACAGATAATGGGAACCAGCTAGGCAAAATCACTAACAGATAACCCGTTCACCATGGAGGAGAGGATTAAGCTCACCCCATCTCCTCCTACTCTCATTTAAATAGTAACCAGCATTTGTTCAAAACGACAAATTGCAAATGGCTAGCACCTCCACCATTTAATCTCTCAACTCACTCAAATCACTTCCAGGCAAGGCGAAAACTGACAACGCACAGGCCCAGAGGTGGGGCGGGCCCACACCAGGCAAGATTAACTAGCAGCCCTGTGCTGGGGGCTCAGAGGTGCAGAGCCTGCTGGATTTGGGGCACACTGTTCTTCCCAGCCTTAGGGAAAGGGAGCCTATGCCTGAGTCTTCCCAGCTCCTCACTAAAGTCCTGGGGTGCCACGGCAGGGAGAGAACAGGAGACAAATGCACATAGGAATAGGCTGAGGACTGGCTCAGGTTTGGAGGCAGCTGTGTTGTTGACTTAACCATGATTCTCAAGAGCAGGGAGCGAGAAAAATGGCTGACAGAAAATGGGGTACTCTGTTAGGGGAAAGAGGGGAAAGTTGATTTTATTTGTTTGAAATGAAAATGCCCCAAGAAGCATTCAGGTCAAAGTGACCACAGGCAGAGGCCAGAGCTGTCAATTCCAGGGTCCTAAAGTCACCTGGGTTTCCCTGTAAGTGACTTGGCCTAGCTATTGGGGGGAGTTTGTGCAGAGAGCAAGAAAGGTCTCTGGGTCCTTGGAATAAGGTAGTGCCCTGCCTGAGAAGGGGTCCCTGGCTCTGGGAATGCTAATAAGTGTACTTCAGGTCAACAGAATTTAGACTCAGCCCAGAGAAAAAGAAGAGGAGAGATAGATGGAGGGAAATAGCTCTCTCCCTCCCTCCCTCTCCCTCTGTGTCTCTCTCTGTCTCCACACACACACACACACACACACACACAGGCCTGTGAAGGAAGAGAAACTGTTTGTGTTGTCAGAGAATTCCTTGGAGAATCCTCCCCAGACGCCATCTTCTCCAGAAACATAAGGTTCTCACACACGGGTGCACGTGCCCACACACACAGTTACACAGAGGCGCACGTGTCACCACAGGGACCGGGCTGTTGGGCTCATACTCCGCCAGTTGCAGAATGACACAGCAGTGGTGGAAGGAAGTGGGGAACAGGGGACCGTGGCAGCTTCATCTGTGGCCACCCTTCGCTGGGAGCTGGCGACCCTCTGAGTGTGGCCTGGGAGGCTGGTCCTCCCTGTGGGCAGGCCTGGCAGGCTCTGTCCCCGCGTGTGAGCACTAATGCCTTGATAAACAGGGAATTTGGTGGAATGCGGCTGTTAATTGGGGCTAGAGCCACAGTCTGTCACCCCGGGAGCAATGGTTAATGACAGGCCACTGGGGGAACTGCAGACATTTGCCACTGTTGCGGGCCTGTCCTCCCTGCTTCTTAAATGGCAGTTTATCTCAAAATTGAAAACACTTTCCTGGGAATAATTATTTCTTGGAAGCTCTGAGACTGCGATCACATTTCACAGACTGCTGTCAGGGCAACCTTCTATAGGCCGAGGGACTGGCTGTCCTTGCTGCTTTGGGGAGGGACAACTTTAGCTGCTGCCTCCTCCTCCCACACACAGCTTCCAGCTCTTTCCTGGGCCCCTAGTGCGCAGCCACTGTGGGCATGTTTGAAGGGGCTTCTGGCTTATTTAAGGCCGAGGGGGTGATGTACCCACTAGAGGAAGACCAGGGAAGGAGGGCAGGAGAGAGTCTTCACACTTCGAAGGGAAGATGCTTCTAGAATCCTTGAGTCCTGGTATCCTCTCTTCTGGCTGACACTGAGCTGCAGGCCTCTGGTGGGACAGTGTCAAAGCCCAGAAGCTGCGGTGGCCACTCTGGGCCCCATTTCTTCCTCTGAGACTGTCCGCAGAGTGGACAGCTCACAGCAGCGAGAGTCTGCCAGCTGCCACATGAAGATCCAGGCAGCCCTGGCAGAAAGGGACACCCGGGAGCCAGAGCTGGCCTTGCCTGGCGCACTTGGGTTGGCACAGCCCCTGGGCGGTGAGGGAAAAGGGGAAATCCATGCCAAACGCTGACCTCAAGCCTCCCCTCCCAGGGTCAGCCCTCGGACTACACCAGGACGGGGGCAGCCAGACTGCAAACATGGCCCCAGGCAGCAGCCCCCTGGACGTGGAGGGCAGTGACACAGGCGGTTAAACTCAACGCCTTGGCCACAGGCCAGCCTTCCGGCTTGGCAATTACACACTGTCTACCTCCGCGCTCCCTGCTGCCCCGTCACCTCCCTGTCAAGCAGCTTTTAGGCCGCTCGCCTCTTCCTGTCAGCAAATGTTTCTGTGTGGCGTTGCTGGGCGACAGTGGCTTGCGTTTTCCTGGCCCCCGGACCCCTGACAGAGATGTCCCTCTGAGGACTTAGCAAGGTTCCACGTGTGTCATTGCTGCGTGAGCCCCAGCACAGAGAGGGACAGGCCTGATCCACAGAGGAGAACTAGAAGGTGGAGTCAGACCTTTCTCATGCTCCCAGCTCCCTGGGGACCTCCGTCGGTCTCCTTTACAGACACATCTGGGAAGACAGCAATTGATTCTACCAAATGCTTTTATAAAGGCAGGAACCACAGTTCTATCCCCCCCCCCAAGTGAAGTCACATGTGTCCCCTGCCCAGGGGAAGCTGGACAGGGGGGGTTCACCCCCAGGCATTCTGGAAACACAGTGAGTCCAAGGACACACCCCAAGGTTTACAGAGAAACTCAGATTCCAAGCCAAGTTCAGCCAACCACCAGCTGTGTGGCCTCAGGGCCGCACGTCAGCTCTCTGGGCCTCGGCTGTCTTCTGCATGATGTGAGGTGATAACAAGGACTCCTGACTTTGTTCAAAACGGATGGGGCTTCTCTCTGACTGTGTATGCTGAGAGGCCACAGTGGAGGTGTCAGAGTACGAAAGAACCCTCCATCCTAATGGGGTAATGCAGAGAAATAAGTGGCACAGGGACCTAGAAAGGAACCAACAGGTGAAGGCTGGAAGGGATAGCTTGGGACAGTGGTACTTCACAGGAGAAGATGCTAAAGAGCTCAAGTGAGAGCTGGTGAGCCAGGCTAGAAGAGAGCAGGCCTGCGGGAAGAAAATCAGCCAAAAAAGGGGGGGAGTCTTCAGATCACACAGATCCAAGTCCAAGATTTTGCTCTGACCTCTCTTAGCTGTGTGACTCTGGGTAGTTTGCCTACCCTCTCTGAACTTTACCTATTCAATACACTCCCAGTGCTCCCCTCATAGGGTTGTTTGAGTCTCACACACAGTCTGACAAGCAGTGGACACCCAGTGAGGTCAGCCTTCAGTCTGCTTGGAGAAAGGGGACTTATCTGTGGAAAAGGTCAAGTCAAGCCTTAGGGGAACAAGTGCATCAGGCTTCAGCAAGGGCAGCCAGGGAAGATGCATTAGTTTGGATTCTTGTGGTTCCAAGTGACAGAAACAGACCTTAAAGTGAAGTGAGCAACAGAGGACATGTAATGCACAGTGGGCTGGGGACAGGAGCGCTGAAACAGGCCCTAGCACCCCACCCACATGCACCCAGCTTGAACCTGACTAGCAAATACCAAGGCTTTTCTTCCGGCCCCAGGAACAGAGCAGCCATGGCTCATGTGTATAGAATCAAAGCACCTAGAAGCAACCCTCCCCAGAACAGCCAGGGAGTCACTATCTCTTGGAGTTCACCAACTGAACGGAGGCTTAGTTGTCTAAAAGGGATTCCGTTCCCTTTCCTGCCTCAATTCCCTCCTCCCCTCTCTACACTTCCTGCCATGATTGTACAAATAAACTACCTGCAATCAAATCCTTGTTTGGGGGTCTGCTTCTGGGGACCCAAATGAAAGCAAATACTGAGGCTTCAGGTCTGGCTAGTTCTAGGTGCTTAAGCAATACTCTCAGGAATTTGTTGTTCTCCGTCTGTCCACTCAGTTCTCTCTTTCACTTATCCCCATCCCAGATGGAGATAAGATATATTTGAAGTATTTCGACAGATAAAACTTGTATTTTTATCCCCAGGATAGAGACTGGGCATCCTCTAGAATGAAAGTTAGAAAAGGATGATGGAAAACCACGAAGGAGACAAATGAATGGATCAGGCAGAGGGACAGAATTCCTCCCCTTGACACCTGACTTGTGGAAATACACTGGGCTGTTGGGAGATACCAGGGAGAGGGTAGACTTGTTTGGGCTTGGAAAGAAATATAGTCCCGTGCCACATACTCGAGTCTCAGTTGCTCTGCAAACACTATGGTGGTTCCTTGAGATTAGATCACCTAGTGACGTCATAACCATCTTAGTTTACGCAAGCACACTCTGTGATATTTGGACAAAGGCAACATTGCCTAGCACTGTTTTTCTCAGAAAATGTCCCCACCATTAAGCAACACATGGCTAGAATAATAAAAGGCAATGTAATCACAGCCCCAGGGAGGATTGGGAAATGGCAGGCAGGCGTGTGTATTTGGAGATGAAGGTACCCCTTGAGCTGGGAGGGGAAACCCCGAGGCAGCTTATGTGGAGTTCCTGCATGTGGAGCTGGGGGCAGAGAAATGGGAAGCAGGAGCTCTGGTCACTGAGAGCCTGGCTGAAGGAGCTGAGGCTCGGGTGCCTAGGTCTGTACCAGTTCAACCACTAGACGATCTGTATCCTGGGACGACACCTCTTTGCCCTGGGCAGTTGCTAGCTGAGATGCTGCAGTAGAAGTTGCTAGAATACAGATTCTGAGCAGAGGAGCAGAACAGAGCCCATCTAAGTGGAACAGATAAAAAGAATGACAGAATAGCCAATAGATTTTAAGCAAAATAACACTTTACATATTTTTTTTTATTTTGTTTTTTGATTTTTTGGCTTTTTTTTTTTTTTTAAGTACTGGGGATTGAATCCCAGAGTGCTTAACCACTAAGCCACATCCCCAGCCCTTTTTTATTTTTTATTTTGAGACAAGTCTCACTCAGTTGCTTAGGACCTTGCTAAGTTGCTGAGGCTGGCCTCCAACTTGCCATCCTCCTGCCTCAGACTCCAGAGCTGTAGCGATCACAGGCATGTGCCACTATGCCTGGCTATGCGTTTTGACCCTGAAATCCTACCTCTAGGAGTCTTTCAGAAATACTCACACTCACATCAAATGTGCGTGTGTGTGTGTGTGTGTGTGTGTGTAGAGAGAGAGAGAGAGAGAGAGAGAGAAAGAGAGAGAGAGAGAGAGAGAGAGTCTTTTCTTGTCTGTAACGCTGAAAACCTAGTGGCACTATAATAGAGGAACAGTTAGTGTGATCAGGGCATATCTACTGTGGCATACTTGACAGTTAATAAAACACAATAGTTATTTCTAGATCATCACAGTTTCTGTAGAAACAGATCGTGGGACCAAGATAAGAATGCAAAGAAATGGGAGGGGTGCAGGTGGGGCTGCAGGGGCACCGAGAAGGGAGATGGGACAGTGAAGGCAGCTGGTCACCACTCTGGGCAAGTAGACCTCTGTCCTCCTGGGAACCTCATGGAAATATCAACAGAGTTATCCCACCCAAGTTGCAAGAGAGCTGATGTAATTATGTACCAATTCCTGAGCCTCATCTGGGGAGGGCTGCTTTCTGCACCGTGAATTCACTGAAACTCTGGCTGTCCTTGCTTTTGGCAGAGCCACGGAGAAAGACCTTAAGCCACAGGATGCAGACCTTGGCAGCTAGAGGCAGACGCACACACTAAAGCAGTGGGCCTCCAAAATGCAAGCCAGGCACCCACAGTACCTGCCAAATACAACCACAGTCCTGCCTCGCTTCAGGATGGGATATGTTTTGAGACATGTGTGAGCATCATGGAGCCCGCTGACACAAACCTAGATGCTATCAGTAATACACATCTAGGCTATATGGTAGAGACTATTGCTCCTAGGGCCACGAAGAACAGATCAACACGGGAGTCAATCAAGCACAAAAGAATTGAGAGATGCAGAAGCCGGGTGCCACGGTGCTTGCCTTGTAATCCCAGCGCCTTGGGAGGAGGATCATGAGTTCAAAGCCAGCCTCAGGAACTTAGTGAGGCGCTAAGCAACTCAGTGAGACCCTGTCTCTAAATAAAGACACAAAAAGGGCCGGGGATGTGGCTCAGTGTTTGAGTACCTGTGAGTTCAATCCTCAGTATAAAAAAAAAAAAAAAAAAAAAACCAAAGAGGACCTCATATTGGTTTAAACCAGGTTTGACTGCCATATACAAAAAGCCTTTAGGTTTTCATTGTGGATCATAAGTGAGGCAAAGGGACTATCTAAAGCCAAAACGAGCAGGTCAAGAAATCAGAGCAACTCAGGCCTCATAGAATGATACAGCATTAGCATTTTACAGTAACCACACAGAAGCCACCTGGACCCAGTTTCTTCTATCACTATATAGCAGCTCTTGGTGTCACAGTCTAAACATTATGGACAGACATCCACCCCCAGGGATCTTGTGAAAATGTAGATTCCTATTCAGCAGGTCTGGGGTCATGGTATGGTTTGGACATGGTTTCAATGTATCCCCCTAAAGGTTCGTATGTTGGAACTTGGTCCTTAGTGAGCCAATGTCGAGACTTAGGTAGGACCTGTAAGAGTTGGAGACTACTGAGAGGTCCTTGAGTGACTGAGGCACAATCCCTGGGGATCATGGGTCCCCAATAGTTTTCTGGCTTCTTGTTTGGGATATGATCGCTTCCTTACACGCATGCTCCTTCCATGAAGTGATGCAGCCCAGAGGGCCCTCAACAGAGCCCAGCCAATGTCAGTGCCCTGAACCTCAGTGTCAGTGTCTCAAACCTCCAAAACTGTGAGCCAAATAAACTTACTTTCTTTATAAAGTCAGCCTGCCTCAGCTGTTTCATTATAGGAAAAAAAAAATACAAATAGGGCCTGAGAATCCGCATTTCTCACACCTTCCTGGGTGAGGCTGATACCTCTTACCAGGAGACCGAGCTTTGACTAGTGACACCGTAAAGTCATTCAATTGAACTGAAATGGGTCTCCATATAACTTCCACCTATCAGCCATGGCAGCCACAGAAAACATGTCAAATTGTCATATAAATCATCAGGTTCCTTCGATCAGGTGCCAGCAGGGAGAACATGACAGGGCAGGGCTATGGTGACAGAGGGGAACCCAAATAGGAAAACATATTTCTCTGGTCCTTGAGAAAGTGAGATCAGGACCAGAGAGCAAATAAAGGTTGTGTGAGAGAAGAGGGGAGGAGCAGTTACCCAGATGTGACTGCCAAACACTATTTTATAACCTGGGTGTCAGGAGGTTCCAGGCAAAGAGCACAGGCCCCATTCAGAGGAATCTGGGCAGTAGCAGACTGGAAAGAGTCTATGGCAATAGAAGTCAAAGTCATGGTTCCTTCCAGGGATGGGACATTGATGCAGAAAAGACACAACAGGGAAGAGGCACAGGTTACAAACATCCTATAGGTTGATCTGGGCCATGGTTTCATGGGTTTTGAATATATAATAAGTCATCAAAACACATGCTTAAGATTAATGAAGTTAGCTGGCACGGTGGCACACATCTGTATCCCAGCAGTTTGGGAGGCTGAGACAGGAGGATTGTTCAAAGCCAGCCTCCACGACAGCAAGGCACTCAGCAATTCAGTGAGACTCTGTCTCTAAATTTAAAAAAGAAAATTTAAAAATGAATCTGACTATGTAGTTGTCATATCTCAATTGAAATTTGGGAGAGATTTTTCCATGAACCTCAACAGTGGAATTCAGTAGGTGAGCCAGTCCTTGGACCCTCCAGAGCATTGTCTAAGGTCTCAAGGAAATGACAATCTGCTTAGTGGGCTGCCGTCACACACTGTGCCTTCACCAGAACTGAGCTAACTAGGGGATGTGACTGCACCCTGGGTGTGACAATTAAGCAAATGAGATTTGTACCAAGGTGTCTCATGATTTCAGTCACATGAGATGTCTGTGAAAGATTCCATTTGGCAAAGACCATCCCCTACCCCACAAAAATCTGTTCTGTTCGCCCTTCTTAGTCACAGGTCATTTATTTGAAGCAGTAACGTGCTCAAGATTAGCACTAATTTTGACCACTGAGATGTACGTAAGCGGAAGTGATTGAGACCCCTGCAAGTTCTCCCTTAAAAGACAGCTATGCCCTTCTTCCTCCTTTCCTTCACATTGCTGCCTGCAGATACAATGGCTGGTGCTTCAGCAGTCTTTTTAGACTATGAGGACAAGGAAAGTTGTTTGGGGGTGGAAGAAGACATAGTCTGATAATTTCATCAAGGCTTCTTAGATGCTTATTGAACCTGAGAGAGAAGACTATCTTTCTTATTGAAACCCAATTATTTCAGATTCTCCTTTTTTTCCTGCCATTTATAGACAAATCGAATCCAAAGAGGTTCCCTTTGTCTGTATATAATGGAGCCCAAATCGCTCAAAGGAGTTCACAATGGCCTCATACTGGCTGTGTGCCCTGGACCTGGATAAGGAAGGCATCAAGGAAATCCATACCATGCTACAGCCTGGAAAAACTGGGGTTCAGGAATGCAGACCACACAATGACCACCAGCTCTCCCAACATCCCCTCCAATATAGGTCCTTCCACCAAGATGAAATCTGTTTCTCTACCCTTTAATCTTGGTTGGCCCAATGACGTGCTTTGGTCAGTAAGGCAGCAAGAAAAGTGACTGGAACAGAGATTTGAAAAGCTCTTGACATAGGGACTTGCTATTTTGTGACTCTCGGAGCCGTAAGATGTCCATGTGAATGAGCTCCAGCTAACCACGGGGAGGATGTCAGAGCATGTGGGTTAGTCAGGGCTCTCTAGAGAGGAACAGAAACAGTAGCATGCAATATGTAATTACAAAAGGGGATTTATGAGATTGGCAGACCCAATCAGAGGCTGGAGAGTCCCAGCATTGCCGTCCCCAAGCCATTCTGGGACTACCCAGAGCAGAGTACTGCTCTCCAGAGAAAACTAGTAGCTGCTCGATTTACAAACCCAGGATCCTCAGACCCAGTGGGATGGGTGACGCAGCCCTGCTCTGAGGCTGAAGGCCTGGAAGTTCCCAAGAGCAGCTGGTGCAAATCCAAGTGAAAGGCCAAAAGATCTAGAGTCTATGCCCAGGGTGATAGTGGCAGGAAACAAACACACACACAAAAAAAAAATGTGCTCTCAAGAAGAACCGAGCTTGCACACATATGCAAGCTGCTCTCTTCATTTTTGATCCAGTGAGGCCCCCACCGTATAGGACTGTGCCATCCAGATGGCTGACTCACATGCCAATCATCTCTAGAAACACTTTCACAGGCACACTTAGACGTGTGCTTTAAGGATTTCCTAGGCAAGTCTCAATTGGGTCAAGTTGACAGCCAAGTCTGACCATCACAGCACAGGGAGAGAAGCCTCCTGTAGCCCCAGCCTCCATAGCAGAAGAGCCACTTGGCTGAGCCACAGATTAGTGAGAAAAATGGTGGTTGCTTGAGACCACTAAATCTTAGGTGGTTTGTTGGATAGTAACAAGCTGAATGATACAGGGTAGCCGGGGTTTGAAGGGCAAAGTTCTTGTCTCCTCTGCCTCACCCTGGAGCCAAGGCAGTGAGGAAAGAACCAGAATTGATCCAGAGTCTTCCCTGTGCCCCTGCCACTGCGTCCTTCCTCAGTGAGGAGTAAGGGGGTAGCAGGTGGCCACAGGATGATAGCCTGGGAAGCATAGTTTTCCCAGGGCAAAGGGAAGCCTCAGTTCCAGAAGCCAGGGAAAGGGATGGGGGTGGAGGAAGGTGTAGCCCTTGGGGCTAGTTTATGCTTTTAAAACATGCAGATGTACAGAGAGACAGAACGAGTCTTTTCTATTATAAAATATGTGCTTAGCATATTTATGTCATAGTTTCAATGCGTGCTCTGAATTGAGTTAGTGCATTAGGGAAGGAGATTTCCTTTGCAGCTTTTGATAGACTTCGGTCTATCTGCAGCCTGCTCGTGGTCTTCGTGCATAAAAGGAACCCTGGTGTCTGGCGGGGGAGTGACCTGCAGGGGGTGGGGGACTGGCTCTCAAGGCATGCCAGGCTCTCAGCTTCACTCTAATGAGCCCAAGAAGTGCCTCTGTGAGGGCGTTTCTTTCAGGAAGTCCCACTCAGAGGGACCGAGGCCCTGCTGCTTATTGGAGCAGCCCCCAGAAAGATGGGGTGCAGGAAACTTGGAATACTGCTGGCTCCCTAAGAGCTGGCCTGGTGTGGCAGCAGCCTGGGGCAGGGGAACAGTGAGCTCTTAAGGTTCAGCTGACACAAAAGACTCACCTTGCTGTGGCATGTGGTCTTGGCCCTCCTCTTGTCCCCACAAAAGTCCCTTTCATTTGTTTTCTGGCTCTTTCTCTCCTTCTCTCACTTTCTTTCTCTCCTTCTCTCGCTTTCTTTCTCTCCTTCTCTCGCTTTCTTTCTGTCCCTCTCCTTCAATCTCTTTCCTCCAACTTTTTCCATCTTAATTGGCCATAACACAGAGCCGAAATTCTTTTTACTATCAACTGTATTTATTGAATACAGTTTTATGTTTCTTGCTCTTAATTTTTAAAGTGGATGAGCTGAACACTTTATGGTTTTCTTTCAGAAAAAATAATAATGTTATCTCACAGCAATTGTCCTTAGGGCTCTTCACAAACAGTCCAGTTTCCTACTCAAGCATATGACTGCATTACATGTCCCCTTCAGTTTGGGTGTTACTCCTGGCCCAGTAACTTGTTTGGGCTAATTATCTGTCACCTGTTTGGGCCAACTGGATTCCAATACTCCTGGGTGGAGGCAAATAGCTACAAGGCTTCAGAGCTATGGGACACATTGTTTTCCTGCTGTTGCAGAGATGTGGGGGGCTTCTGGGAGTGGGGGGGAAAAGGAAGGTTTTCTCAGTCTGGATTCCAAATGATTGCAGTGCATATGGTCTCCCCACCAGCCCATGTCTGGCATGGATCATGAGTAAGGAATAAGCCTTATTACACTAAGCCACAAAGTTTGTTACCACAGCATGGTCTTACCTATTCTGACTGATGTAATCATTTTTGCCACAAATCATTTAAGTTTGAGCATCTTCTCTAATAAGAAATCATTTCCTATGATTCCCAAATTATTATCTATGTTCGTGTTGAAAACAAATTGGGGGGGGGGGGCGCTCAGGATCCCTTTGAAAATCTGATGAAACTTTGAGCTCCCTCTATCCAAGCATGGATGCACAGGCAAAGTTTTGCACACAGTTGTAGGTGTTCATGCTCTCTGGGGCACGAACACCTTGTCTGTTCTACAAATTCATGAGTCACCATCACCATTCTGCTAGGCAATTTTCATCCAAAGGATGAGTAGGATGAAGTCTTCTTTCCTATTCCACCTTGCATCTGCCCCAAGAACATGAAGCCATCGCAGACAGGTTCAAAACTCTGACAGTTCTAGTAGCATTCTAATGTAAAGAAGCCACGCATTGCCAGAGTCTTGGCAATCATTGGAATATAGATAATTGATTTCCACAAAAGTCCCCCCCCCCCGAGAGGGAATAAACATCAACAGGGATGTCATGGCAGCAGACAGGGGTTTGAGACACTTCTGGAACCACATCTCCAAAACCCCTTGACAGGGAAGAACTGAAAGTAAGGGGAAGCAAGGAGTTTAGACGGAATGCAGTGACAAAGCACTTGACCATGACCCCATAGGCTTGTCCTTGTGGATTTCTTTGTTACTGCTAAGAGCATTTCCCTAGTCTGAGACATGATGCATCCTTCATTTGGAGGAAAAAAACTCTTTATTCAATATCACATATGTAAGATCTTTTTGCCTTTTTGAATGTCACTCTGATCATTTGTGCAGCCTAAGTTATTAACTGGAAAAATTCACCAGTGTCAGGACTGGGAACAAATGTCCCCCATAAAGATGATGCTTAAAGTGTCAGTCCATCCATAGACGAATCACCAAAATCTATTGGATACATCTGGGCGCTGGAAAACATCACAAGCCAAGTGAATGAATCCATCCAATGAGATGGGACAGGAAATTTGACTTTGGTTATTCTCTTATCTATTTTCTGGCTCTCATCTTTCTCCCACTGTCCCTTCATTCAGGTCCTTGGTCCCCAAAGCACACTATTGCTAGAATTGCCCCTCTTCCTCACTCCAAATCTCACTTTCTCTGTGTAGCTGAATGCCAGAAGGGTGTTTCAAAGAAAGCAATTTTATGGGACTAATTCGCGCTACGGTATGAGTGATTGGGAACTCCTTTATCCTTAATTCCTTAATCACTGAAACAAAAGTATGTCTCAAACTAGCTCTTAACATCACCATGTTAGGGCTGTGTGTGTGTGTGTAAGAGAGAGAGAGAGAGAGAGAGAGAGAGAGAGAGAGAGAGAGAGATGGCACATATGTGTGGCTTCCAGGCATTGTAGGCAGGAAAAACAGCAGCTCTCGGTAGCCATGGGTCACTAAATCCAGTGTCCCTGAAGCCAGAGGATGACCAAGAACAGAAGCGATGACACCAGAATCACACAGAAATCTCTTGTGATGAACGAGGGGCATTGTCTGCACAGCGGGCTGGCATCTGGGAGAGGGAAACCCTTATTTGAGGGAGTGGGAGGTTGGGGATAAGAAGAATAGATTTTCCATTCCTTAAAAACCACTCGTGGAATATAAAATTAGTCACAGCCCCTTGATACTGGGTACAGAAATCAAATTCACATGGTGCCTAATTCTGCCTAAACACACAGCTCTCTGTGCCCTGGAGCTATGTCCAGAGGTCTGACAGACGAGACAGTCTTCACTTTCAATCCTTCCAACTGGGTGAGGATGCGCCTCCCTCCCTTCCCCCCCCTCCATCCCCCCCTCCCGGAAAGAGGCCAGGTGCCAAAGGGGACGTTATCATCTCTCCCTTCATTCAGAAGCTTTGTCTGCAAGATTGGAAAACGGCTAGCTGGTATATTTCGAGGGATCAAATAATTAGTTCTCTTGGAATCTCGTTTTAGATTTTAATTCTTAGTCTTGAAGCCAAACTAGAGAGCAGAAATTTCTATCTGCGGCTGGAGGGATTCAGTTTCAGCACACTAAAAAAAGGCCTTGCTTCGGAGGCATTTTTCCATGCATGAATCAAATTATTCCAGCTGGGTTTTACCAACACGTAGGTAATCAAAACCTACTTTCACTTGCTATTTTATTCTTTATTTACTAGTTCTATAAATACTATGATGGGTGTGCTTTTATATTGGGGCAGGGAGGAGTTGGGGGAGCAGCAGCTGTTTGCAGCCATGCTGATGTAGAGTGTGTGTGTGTGCATGTGTGTGTGTGTGTGTGTGCATGTGTGTGTGTTTGGGCGGGGGGACAGGCCTGCCACCATCACCACATCTGCTGAGAACCCATCTCGGCCATTCCTGTCTTTGGGCTCCCGGATGTGGCCACCAGTGTCCCATTTATCATACCTGTATAGAACATCTTGGCCACCTTTTTTTTTCCCTCTAGGCTGAGAAGGTCAACCTGATTTCTCAGAAAAGGGTACCCAGGGCTGGAAAGGAAATACAAATAAAATACTATTAAAATTCAGGGAGGCAGCAGATGAGTACAAACTGCAGATAATTTCAGCCCAGATTGGTACATCTAGAAGCGGCATCTGGAGCAAAAGAGAGAACTTAAGATGAGGGGTTGCCCTTGATGGCCCCCAGCTCTGATAGCTGATGATTTGATGAATTATACTTGTGCTCCGGGCCCTGACGGATAAACCAGGATTAAAGGGTGAAGTGCCAGGGAGGCAGATTCTGCCTCAGCATCAGGATGAATTTGATAAAGATTAGAGTTGTCTAAAAATGAGTTGGGCTGCCTTGGGGGTAGCAAGTGTCCTGTCTCAGAGATTTTTTTCCAAACATGGGATGACCCTGAGAAGCAGTCATAAGAGGGAACTCAAAGCTCTGAGGAAGGTTACATTGAGTGGCAGTTAATGCCCTCTCCAACTCCAGAAGCTCACAACCTCTGCTTCTGGGATGCTGAACTTCCAAAGGATGTGCATTGTTCCTCGGGCTCTCTGCCACCTTCCCTAAATAGACACAGCTCCTTCTGCCTATGGAGATCAGAGACCTTCCGGTTGGGGCCAGCAGAGAAGCACATAAGCAAAGGAGAGTGCTGTAGCTTGAATCTGACATGTCTCTCAAAGGCCCATGTGTGAAAGCCTTAGCCGTCATCCTGCGGAACTACTGGGAGGTAGTGGAACCTTGAGGAGGCGGGGCCTAGTGAGAGGAAGTTAGGTGATTGGGGGTGTGCTCTTGAAGAGGATATTGGGACCCCAGTCCCTTATTCTCTCTTTGTTTCCCACCTGCTCTTCCCAAAAGGCTCTACCATGATGTGCTTGCTCTGCCACAGACCTGAAGCAATGTGTCCAATTGACCATGGATTGAAATTTCTGAAACCATAAGCCAAAATAAACCTTTTATGTTTTCAAATTGATTACCTCGGATATTTGTTATAGTGACCAAACACTGGCTAACAGAGGATACAGCCCAGACTGTTTTGAATAGTTGTTCCTCATCTCAAGTCATTATATTCTTGACAATTATTCTGAGTACTACAAGTGGGAGTGGGGTGGGGAGGGGAACCGCTGGGTCAGTCAAGGACATTTAGGCACTGTTCTCCTGCAATAAGGTTTTTATAGATAAAATCAAATTCAGATAATGCAAGCCCTCAATCCAATGACAATTTTCAGTAGAAGAAGAGATAAATTGAGCACAAACACAAAGAGAAGGACAAGGCCATGTGAAGATGAAGGCAGAGATTGGAGTGATGTGTCTATAAACCAAGAAGTGCCAAGGATTGCCAGTAACCACCTGAAGCTGGGAAAAGTGAGGAACGATACCCCTCTAGGGTATTCAGAGAGAACATGGCCCGGCCAGCATGTTGATTTCTCACTTCTAGCCTCCAAAACTATGAAAGAACAAATTTCTATAGGTTTAAGCCATCCAGTTTGGGTCACTTTGTTACAGCAATCAAAGGAAACTTATACAGCCAGGTTGACAGCTGGCTTTCCCAATAGCTGCAGTGTGACCACCTCTGTCTGGCTGCTTGTGAATCCTTAAGTGATCTAGATTTCAGTGTATTAAATATCTTTGCTACAAGAGAAGGCAGCATCACCTCATGGGAGTAGCCTCAGAATAAGAAAATGACCCCAACCTGAAGTAGAGGCCTCTTTCACCTTCAGTTCTCAGAAGGCAGCCATAATGACCTTCAGGCCCATCCCAGGCCTGTAATCTGGACATACCTGTCTTAAAGGTATCACTGTTTGGGCAAGTTGACAATCTCATATTCAGTAGAGTGAATAGTCTTCACTATCCCCAGTGAAGATCTGGGGGGGAGGGGGCAGGTACAAATTGAAACAGCCTGCAGTCCACACACTGTAAAAAATTGCAAGTCAGCAACCAATTGTCATAGTCCATTTTCTAGTGTTATATCTGAATAGCTGAGACTGGGTGATGTATAAAAGAAGAAGAAAATCCATTTCTTAGAGTGGTGGAGGCTGAGGAGTTTAATAGCACAACACCGGCACCCACTTAGCATCTGGTGAGGGCTTTCTTTCTGCATCACAACATGGTGGAAGCATCACATGGTGAGACAGAGCAGCTCAGGTATCTCTTCTTCTTACAAAGCTACTAGTGCCATCACAGAGACCTTATTCTCATGACAACCTCTAATCCTAAGTACTTCCCCAAAGTTCCACCTTCAAATACTATCAACATAGGAATTTTCTTGAGATTTGCCATTCTCTTTACTGTCACAATGACAACCAAATTCCCTTACATGAATTTCAGGGTACATGTTCAAAGCATAGCACCAATGTCTTCAAAAGGGAAATATTTTATATTAAAATATACTTTCTAATTCTTTCATCAATTAGAAACTCAGGTCTCACCTGCTATGGCAAAGAAGCAGTGGTCCTTTTTGGGTCTGGACCTACCCATCCAGCCTTCCACAACTCCAGTATTTCCTATCACTTTCTGCCATTAAGGCCAGCCATCAATTGTCAAAAATCATTTTATTTTCATTGCATGGGTCTGATGTGTACTATTAAGAGGAGAGTGAGCTATTTCATATACTCATGTCTCTATTAAAGGTGTAAAAAAAGAAAAGGCTGTGTCTTTAAAGGCAAATAGGTGTGAGCGTGTACCTTCATGAAGTACAGACTCTTCTTACATAATTACTATGCAAAGTGTTTCTGCACAAAACACAACAAAGCCTAGGTTGCCATTATGGAAAGCGAAGGAAAAGAAAAGAAAAACCAGCCTGCTCAGTCACTGACACCCCTGCTCTGTCCTTTTAGGGGGTTGACTTTGTAATCCCTGTTGAAAAAACCTAAAGGGTGTTCTCGAATCTTCTCAGGTTTTCAACGAGAAGAGTCAGAACCAGGGTTCTCTCAAATCTTTCTCCAGTCTCCTCCATCTTCAACAGGATTTTTTTTTTCAGTGTAAACTTGATAAATTTGAAAGAGGCCACTTCCCCCTTTAAATGGCTTTTATGGTCACTGCCACCTACAAAATAGAGCAAAATGCTGTTAGTCACCAGCTGCCCCTTTCCTGGCAGCTTCAGTTCTCCAGGCTTCTGGCTTGGCTCAGCCCAAATCATGTAACTGAGCCTGCTGTTCCAACACTCTGGATATGTTTACTGCTCCATGCCTTCAAGCTAGCTTCTCCTTGGATTCTGAATGCCTTTCTTCATGGCATTGAGGTCTTGCTTGTCTCATGAATTCACCCAACTCAGAGGCTTAGGGATGTCATGGCAGACTCCCAGAAATCAAATTTTCATCAGGTCTCTAGATCCCTTGCTAGATGACTTCAAGACCTCAGAGTATTTCATTGTACCATCCTGAAGGATTTACTGTGCCTCTTCCAAAAAAAAAAAAGGGCACCACCAAAACTTGACCTAGCCTCTGGGAGCAAAAAGAGGACTCCCAGGAGGCAGGGCTCACTCCCACCCCTACAGGGACAGCAGCTGAAGACCGAGGGTCCTAGCAGATTGTGTGTTTTGCGCCCAGCATTGGGGATATTGGCCCTAGTCCTCAGAAAACTCACTAAGTCTAAGTTACACTGTTTGGGAGTCTCTGAGTTTTGGAATCAATCCAAGATCAAACCACATAATTTCAGTGGTAATTACTTGAGGGGAGAAAACTCCTCGAACCTCAGAGGCAATAAAACCCCAGTGACCTGGAAACACAGAGACAGCTGTGGGCAGCAGGGCAGTCTAGGGCAGCAGGCAGGCTGCCAGTTGGGCGGGTAGGGACAGGCATTGGTGAAGAGTGGACTGGAACAAAGATAAGAACTGTAGCAACTTTACAGAAAAGGAAAGATTCTGTGTGCTCCTGGAATTGCCACCCAAACAATTGATACTTCCTTTCCCACGATGTTACCTCCATCTGCTAACAAACTCCTATTCACTGGTTATGCCCCAGTTGAAATGCCCTCTCTTTGGGGAAAGCTGCCCATATTCTTTCCTTTCCTGGCTTCCAACTGGATGGCTTTCACAGTACGTTTGCTGCCTATAGGACATCGCAGTAGGCAACCCATCAGACAGCCCTCCCCTCCAGAATCCCTTGCCTCCTCAAATTGGGCTTCACTTGCCCCATGACTCATTCACATTTCTTGGTTTTGTTTTTGTTTTGGGCTAGCCCTTTGATTAAAAAGCCAATTCTCCTTCTCAGTTGTTCTGTGCCTCAAACCACACACTTGGAACTTTCTAGAAAGAACTTGTCCCCTGAGCCCAGGCAGATTCAATTCCCCTTTTCTCCATACCCTCCAGCAGTGGACCAGTTCCGCTACTCCCACATGCAGTCCTGGCTTCCAGAACTACAACCCAGGCCCAGCTTCATTGCACAGTGTAGGGGTGCAGGTACCCCAGCAACGAGGGCCATTCCCACCTCCATGTTTCTATGGCTCTTTGTTCTACATCTCATTTCTAGTACTTTCTTGAACCTTTGTTCCTATGTCTTCATAACCATCTGTGTTTCTCAGAGGCTGAGAATCTGTTTTATCTTTCGGGGTCTCTTCAGAATTTCACATGGGGCCTGACAACAAACAAGTTGTGATAGATGGTATTATTTGTCCATCATTCTTTACTGTTTGTCACTGACACTGCTTACTGTGGTCAAAATATATCTCCCTATCCTCTGACTTTAAGCTTGGCCATGGAAATTGCCCTGGTCAATGACAGAAGTTAAAGCTTTAAGTATCTGCCAGCCCTCTTGAAGATTCAGCCTTTTGTTATAAAAAGAGCATGTCCCAGGCAGCCATTATTATTTTAGCCTGGGCTGGTCTTGGATTGAATCTGTGTGGGACAAACATGAACCTACACAGAAGCCTGGACTCAGACCTAGTACAGCTTGAATTGTAGCCAACCTGCAGGTCTGCAAGTATGAAATCAATGTTTGCAGTTATAAGTTTGCCAAAATTAGAGAATTGTTTGTCACACAGCATGATTATAGAAAAAAAACTGACTAATACACAGAACCAGAGAGGCTGGAGAAGGGCCTGGAATCACTTCATTTAATCATCCATTCTCCCATAATATCCTGAATCCCTAAGTAGCAGTTTTGTGGTATAAATCAATGGAGGCTGAATGAGTGAAAGATTTGAGAGTTGTTTGTTACAAGGCATGATTAAAGAAAAAAAAAATGAATACATGGTCTCTAAGTAACACTTTTGAGGGATAAACCAATAGAGAATGAATGAATGTAACACTCTTCCTTCAGACAGCCAGCTCAGCTCCAAATATAGTTGACACTGCAGTGGTCCCCAGATAATGTTCTAAGACATTCTGTGGATGCCTGAGACTGCAAGTAGTACCAAGCTCTATATTAACTATGCTTTTTCCTGTACATACAGACTTATGATAAACTTAATTTACAAATTAGGCACAATAAGAGATTGACAACAAGAACTGATAATAAAACTGAACAATTATAAGTATAATAAAAATATTTAGCCGGGTGTGGTGGTTCACACCTGTAATCCCAGCACCTCAGGAAGCTGAGACGGGAGGATCGCGTGTTCAAAACCAGCCTCAGCAACTTAGTGAGGCCCTAAGCAACTCAGTGAGACTCTTTCTCTAAATAAAATACAAAATAGGGCTGGGGATGAGGCTCAGTGGGCAAGTACTCCTGGGTTCCATCCCTGGTACCAATATATATATATATATATATATATATATATATATATATATATATATATATATATATATTTATTTATATATATTTAAAATTCACAAATTGTTGAAGAATGTTCCATTCAATATTTTTGGATCATAACAGAGACCATGGGAAGCAAAACTATAGATGAAATCTGTGGTGACCCAGTACTTTTCAAAGCGTGCACCCCAATCCAGCTGCTTCTACCTCACCTGGAGCTTGTTAGAAATGCAAATTATTGGGCTTCTCCTCAAACCTGCTAAATCAGAAACTTTGGGGCTGGTGGGGGCAACCACCTGTGTTTTCCCAAACACTGTGGGTGATCCTGATGCACACTTGAGTTTGAGAACCATTACAGAACTAGAGCAGCTTCCTTCAAGTAAGGAACCATTTCTTAAAATGAAAAAAAAAAAATTTGAAATGATGGAGCCCAATTGACAGAATGTCTTGACCTTTTCCAACCCCCATATTATTGTAGGTGCACTGAGATTTTCCATCCAGGCCTAGAACCTTCTAGTCCAATGATTGTCAATTCTTAACTGCATAATAGAATTTCTTGAAAGGTTTTTTTAAAAATCCCAATACCCAGACTGTACCCTGACTAACTACAATAGACCCTCTGAGGGTGAGAGCCGAACATCAGAATTGTTTAAAGCTCTCCAAAGTGATTCCAAAGTGCAGCCAAAAGGGAGAAGGATCTTTCCTTTTTTTAACGGATGGGCTACCTGCAGCTACCTGTGCTCATCTGTCACCATGCAAGGCACTGTGTGTCCTCTGCCCCAGCTTGACAGAATTGAAAAGCTCCTTCGATGGCATACAGCTTGGTTGCATTTGCAGCAAGTTAAAGAGACTGGATCCAACTGGGGAAGCTTTGGGGAAGCACAGAGCACGGGCTGCAGGGCAATGGAGTGATTCCATTTTGTCATCCATTCTCCCAACATATCCTGAGTGGCGTGCACTTGCCAGGCAGCGTGCTGAGTTCATGCACGTCTCACCAGTGGCAAAAGTGAGGCGAGCAGACAAGAGACTGAGGGCCTGTGTCTGGCTGAGAGGCCCCCATGGGAGCTTGAGCACTGAAGCACCAGTGTTACGGTACTGGGTTCCCAGCCAGGATGCAAGAATCCAGGCCCCTCTCTGGAGGCCGCCTGGCTGGCTGACTTCTATCTGCAGCCAAGACGGGAGGGAGTCGGGTGGCTTCATTTCCCCACTTCCCTCTTTGGCATGAGCTAGGTACTGGGAGCAGGGGCTTTCTCCCTAGGAGGTCTCCCCTTTGCTGTTCCCTTGGCCCTCCAAAACTGCCTATAAGCCTCCTCCTGGCCCCTGAAGATCCTTTGCTTACTGAGCTCTCCTGGCTGCATCCCCAGAAGCCACCCTTGAGCTGTAGATTCCCAGGGCAAGTGGTTTCTGCAGGAAGTGCTCCTGGAGGAATTTGGTAAGGGATGGAAGGAGCAGAACAGGAGACGGGATGAAGCCATTTGAGCGTGCAACGTCAGGCCCACTTCGTCATCCTGATCCTACCAGAGCAAGGCGAGAGTGCCAGGCTTTCATATTCCTGTCCCCATCAGTTATTGGTGACCAGCTTAGAACCACCCTGCAGCTGGACTGGGGAGACAAACTCGCAGGGCCTCCAGCAACCCAACAGCAAGTCTGCAAAGGAAGACTCACAGGAAAAGCCACCCCAAAGCTGCATGGAAGGGCAGGCAAAAATGGCAAGGGCCACGAGGATCCAATGTGGGGTCGCCAGTGTTTGCAAACAAAACTCCCAAATGGCTAATAACTTCCAAATTTCAGAGAAACAACACGTTGTTTTTTGGCATAAGTATACCGCCATATGCTCTTTGGGACATACTTATACTTTCTTTGCTATTTTTTATTGGTTCTTCTTAGTTATACATGACAGTAGAATCCACTTTGATAAAATTATACTTTTAAAACTTATGTGTTTATTGAAAATTCAAATGTAACTGGCTCTCCTGGATTTTAGCTGGCATGGCAGTCTGGGGGCATCTGGTGGAGTACTGACCAGGTTTGCCTGCATAAGCAGCAGGGTAGCCATTTTGGTTGCTCAGATGCGCATGACAAAGGGGTAGCCATAAGGGCTTTTGCTTGGATTCTCCTCCTTTCCTAATTATGTTGCTGTGCTTTGTCCTCTGCAGTCACTAGCATTTCCCTAGGCCACCTTTCACAATATTGGGGATTCTTGGCCATTGCATCATAACTAAGGACAAAGTTTGAGACTTCAAAGATACTAGAGAACACGGCATCTCATTGGCCTTCTGGGTACTTCTGCATTAAACTACGGCTATGAGACTAGCCTAGCACCACCCAATCCCAACTCCTGGGGCAAATGGAAGCCCAGATGCTCAATCTGGCTACCTTGCCTCAGAAACCAAGGTGCTTGCTAATGCCTTTAAGCCAGCATGATCCTCAAGCCCTGAGCTGCCTTGTCATTTGGTCAGCCTGACCCTTTCATTAAATATTTTTGCTTCCTTTCATCAGTCTTTAAATAATGAAAAGAGGGCTCCAATAGTTCTGGAAGTTGTCCTGATGGTTGGCAGTTCCTGAAAATAGGTTGGGATTGATTGATTGTGGTTATAACCAGTAGGCCCCGCCGTGGGTGCCCCCGGCCCATGCATAATATAAAATATACAAACAGCAGACAGGGAACAAAGCCAAGACTATGGCTCTTTACTTTGATTTGCGATCGGCTCCCTTGAATTCCCATGTATTTTGAAGACTCTGAGACTGAATAGGATCCTGCTCCATAGCCCTGGTGTCTGTCCCCTAGATTCCCGAGACCTCTAGGGCCAAGGGGGTAAATGTGAGGCTTGCACAGAGTAAAGGGAGAAGAAGGCAGTGGTCAGTTTGATGTTTGTGTGAAATTAACACGCAGCTGGGTATGACATTCCAGGAGGTTTTATTCATAATTATTTTTAGATGAATTAAGACATGGGCAGAATAAATCAAGTGCCTCTTGAATTACTCTAAATGCTGTCAAAGTCTTGTGGTATTTTAGAAAAGTACTTCCAGGTAGAAGCTTTAGGCATTCCATTTCCAAAGTATATACTCTTAAAAAGCACAGGATGTAACTGGTTTCTGGAATTCATTGGAAAAAAAATCATAAGTCATTGTTTGAGGCTAGGTTCCCCCAGAAGCAGATTTTGAGATGAGAATTTGAGTATTCAAAGTGTATTTAGGGCATATCCCAAGAAGCACTGGTAGAGGAGTGAAGGAGTAAAACAGGGAAGCAAAGATAAGTCATTGTCTTAGTCCATTTTTCTGTTACTATAACAAAATACCTGAGACTAGATAATTTATAAAGAATACAAGTGTATTTGGCTCATGGTTCTGGAGGCTAGGGCATCCAAGAGCATGGTGCCAGTATCTCGTCAGCATCTGGTGAGGGCCTTCATGCTGCATCATAATATGCCAGAGGCACTACATGGCAAGACAAAACAAGCACAAGTGCTACCAAGGCCCTAAGCTAGGTGCTATCTTGGGTCTCTCTCTCTGTCTTCTTATAAAGGCATTAGAACCATAAGGGAGCCCCATGTCATGACTTCACCTAATCTTTATTACCTCTAGAAGGCCTCACTCAAATACAATTAACATAAGACTTTGGGGATTGTTTCCAACACATGAATTTTGAGAGGAAACATTGAAAACATATGCTCAATGAAGCATGCATTATTGAGAAAATGGTGGGTAACTGGAACTTAATCCTGTTGGGAAACAGTGAAGAATTAGGGTTGTTGTGTTTTTAATTTCCAAGCCATCTTGGACCACCAATACCTTAATCTCTTCCTCTAGATACTTTGGAACATACAACAAAAATGAATTACTAGGAAAATCAAAGAACAAAACAAACAAAATATAAGCTCCAATTTATGATGATAATGATGATGTTCAAGAGATACATCATTTTGATATGAACTTGCTATAGAAGTCCCCCAGATGCTTCCTCTCCGATTTCTGTACTTTTTGCAAACCAATAGCAAACCGTTCTCAGACTGGCACCAGTCCAGAAACCACACTATGAACATGCATGTCACAGCCCACCAGGGGGGAGAGGAAGCTGGGGTATTTATGGACCATCGAGCACATAGGCTGAGGCTTGCTCCTAGGGAGGGGCATCTGGGGGGAGGGTTGGGTGTACTTCTGTGCATCTGTGCGTGAATGTGCATGTTCATGCAGGTACAGAAAAAGAGATGCACAGGTCCTGGCAGCTCAAAGTACACGTGTATGCTAAAGTGTTAAGAACCAAAAGGCTCTAAAGGTGGAGGTGCAGCTACATCATTTTAGATTCATAGGGCAGGAAGGGACCAGGAAAGTCCTTGGGCCAGTCTCTTCTCCTACAAGAGATGGAGAAACTTGTCCCTGAGCTAGAGCTGAGACCAAAGAGGGGCTCTTCCCCAGCTGCTTCTGTCTTGCGACCTTCACTTCCTTCTAGACATCTGCTTCACTAGTTGCTGGCACCAGAGTGACAACTGCCAACTGGGAGACAGGTGGTGTCCTTAGAGACAGGGCCAAAGCCCAGTGGGCAGGAGGCCTGGCTAAGCCTTTGTCTGCCGTTGATCTGCTGGGGAGTGGAAGAAAGGTCCAGGGATTTAGTGCAAAGCCAGAGCCCTGACACAGACCTCTTGGCTCAAACCTGCTGCATGACCCTCTGGTGCTGTTTCCTCATCCATAAAATGGAGATGCTAACCTGTGCCCTGCTTCCCTCACAGGGCTGTTGTAAGGATCAAGTGAGATGAAAGCAGAGGAAAAAAAAAGTTTTTTGAAAAGTTGAAAGTCCTCTGTGGCTGTCAACTCGGAGAGGCACTAATTATCCAGAGGTGAATCTTCTGGCACCCTCAGTTCTCAGAATACAGAGCTCAACTCAGTTGTGGCTTTAAAAGGTCTCTGATTAAATTCAACGCACGATCTTCATTTGGAGACTGCATCAAAAAATTGATGGTCTAAAACATGTTATTGGGGCAAATGGTGATATTTGAATAAGGTCTAAATGGTAGACAAGAGTATTGCATCAATGTCAAATTTGGTTAATTTGGTCATTGTACTGTGGTTACATAGAAGAATGTGCATGTTCCTAAGAGGTATATGCAAAAGCACTTAGAACTAAAAATGTTATGATGCCTGCAACCTACTCTCGTATGATTCAGCCAAAAAATAATTACAATATTAATAATAGCAAGAATACTGGTTGAGTATCCCTAATCCAAAAATCCAAAATTCAAAATGCTCCAAAAATCTCACTAACACAATAGCACAAATGGAGAAGCTCACATTTGACTTCATGTGATGGGTCATAGACAAAACACAAGTGCACTAAAAATGTTTGAAATTACCTTCAGGCTACATGTATATAGTATATATGAAACATAAATGAATTTTATACTTAGACTTGGGTTCCATCAAAAAGATCTCTCTTTATGTATATGCAAATAGACAAAAATTTTTAAAAAATCTAAAATCTGAAACATTTCTAGTCCCAAGCATTGTGGATAAGGGATACACAACCTATAATAACATGCATGTATGTGCATGTGTATACACACAGAAAGAGAAAAGAAAACATGGTAAAATATTAAGAACCATTTAACTTAGTGACTTGAATATATAGGAATATATACACTGATTTGGTAACTTCTCTGTAAGCTTGATTTTTTTTTTCCAAAATAACTCTTAAAATATCAGTTTAACGCCAGGCACAGTGGTACATACCTGCAATCCCAATAAATCAGGAGGCTAAGACAGGAGAATCGCAAGTTCAAAGCCAGCCTTAATAACTTACCAAGGCCTTAAGCCACTTAGAGAGATCCTGTTTCAAAATTAAAAAAAAAAAATAGAAAGGGCTGGGGATGTGGCTCAGTGGTTAAGCACTCCTGGGTTCAATCCCCAGTATATAAGTCTCAGACTCTCTGAGCCACTATAAACACCATACTAATGCTATAGATACCATACTAGTGCTTCCTGGCCCCTCATTCACAGCTCATTGGCTCATATTCAATAGATTTCTTTTTTTCCTCTTCAACAGAGATTTCTAACAGAGTTGGCGATCTGATCAATCAGCCCAGAACAGAATTAGAAAAAAATAAGTAGGAGGTAAAGACAAATGTACTAACAACAGAAGATGTGGTAGTTGGTATAAGAATATCAAGAGATGGAACAAACAAACCCTAAAATCAGACACACAGCTGTCAAACTTTGATAGTGCAATAGATGCCATGATGCTAAAGGCTGGTTCTAGGAAGGTCTTCATTTGACAGACAGAGTGAGTGTGTGGCTTATCAGAGAATTCACAGCCGATGAGCAGTGGGCACAAATTCATGTGTTGGTGGTTCTCTTTGCTCTGCTCTATGCTGAACATAGACATGTAAAAAGGAGGTTGGTTCAATGTCTCTGTTCAACAGACAGGGAAACACACCAACAAAATCTGTTGAAAACTTTTCATTTCTGATTGAAGAAGTAGCTATGGCAGACACTGTTGGTTGCCTGTACTGTGGCCCTTTTCTTCCACTTCTTTTCTTCCTGTCAGATTCCACTGATCCTCCAAAGACTAAAACTACCAGATATTCACTTTCCCAGTCTTGTGTCTAGACCCTGCCCATATAATTTTGTGGGATCTGAGGAAGAGGCTTCTGTGGAGCTTCTGGGGGAAAATCCTCCTCTCTGATTGAAAAGGGTATGTAAGTAGAAACTTTGCTTTATGCCCTGCTTTGGACATGACTGGGTGAGGATACGATTCCTGGAACCATGCAAGTCATCTTCTGATCATGAGGAAACACAACAAAGATTAAAAACCAACATTCTGAGAAAAAAGGAAAAGGATGGGAAGATCTTCTATTTTTAGTGGTCTGTCTAAAAGGTTGAATTAATCAACCATGCAACCAAATTTCTTGTTAGGTGTTCTCATTATTTGAATCAGATTTTGTTTTCTATTCTGTTACTTGCAGCCCAAAACATTCTTACATCACCCTGGCAGAGTATCAGTTTTCTAGAAACAACTATTTCTGCAGAGCCCTCCATTCTCCACCTTACTGTGGGGAGTAAATTTGGAAAGTCTTGAACAAAATGTCAAAAATGAGGGCCTCTTAAAAATCTGCATGGAGGAGAAATAAATGCACTTGGAGATATCTTAGAAGAAGGTCAGCCTAATAGGGATTCTGATACTCTCAATATACTGTTTTATAGCTCCTCCATGCCACTACTTCCCCAAACCAACTGTATGTATCATGATAACAAAGGAGATTTTTTAAGAATAAAGGTACCAAGGTTTCTATGAAACTCACCAATCACTCCCACAAATGGAGTCTACTCCCTAAGAAGTATGTTAATGAATAAAAATGTATCCATCTTGCCACATTGGTGAAAATCAGCTGCAATTGTCAAATACAATTTCTAAGTCAAAAGTCTCTGAATTTTTCAGGAAATCACAGAAGAACATACTTGCAGAAAATCCCTGAGGTGTCCAGGGAGTTATTCTTATTTTTCTCTTGTGGGTAAAATTTGGCCTGTGGTTTTACTGTGTTTTCCAAATCAGTGACTTAGTCTTCTCAGTCAACCATGTGAGGGAATTCATGTGCAGCCAACATGAATTGCTGGCCTGCTTCAGGGCATGGGGGAGAGTCAGACAGGGCTAAATGCCAAAGAGACCCATGGAAAATAGGCATCCAGCCTCCTCACTAGGGACAAGGACTTTGCTGTACCACTTCCCTACTGCTGACTATCCAGTTCCTTGTGAAAAAGGGATTGCAAACCACAAACTACAATTCCCAAAATCCTCTATAATCAGGGTCAGGCACATGACCTTCATTCCACCAATCAGCCATACTCTGTTGGATCTGGATGCCCTGGAGAGCCATGAGAAGCATCAGACCTGTGCAAAGACATTAGTGGCAGAGGCATTTGCTTTGAGACAACCAAGATTGAGCTTTGGGTTCCAGTGGCTGAGAATCAGTGGTGCCAA
This sequence comes from Ictidomys tridecemlineatus, assembly GCF_052094955.1. NCBI lineage: Eukaryota > Metazoa > Chordata > Mammalia > Rodentia > Sciuridae > Ictidomys > Ictidomys tridecemlineatus. The sequence continues at coordinate 94,781,829 of NC_135493.1, read as the reverse complement.
GCTTTGGGCCAAGAGATCAGGGTTGTTTCAGGGAGAACATGCACTTGTTACAATGGAGTGTTTCCCACTGAGTTGTGTTGGATATGTTGTTCTGGCTCTGAAGCAACTAAGACCAAATCTTTGGCCCTCCCTGGAGTTCACTAGCTGTTTAATTAATATTGTTTAATAAATCTCTTTCTGCCTAAGCTGTTTACAGTGGATGCTGTTTTTGCAAGTGAGAACCTTGAGCTTTTGGAGAGATCATTTACATACTCTCCCCAAATGGAAAAGAGATAAAAGTAATATCTTTTTTTAAGGTAAGAATGAAGAGATACAGCATCACTAGCAGCTCAGAAAACTCCCTCACACCCAACCTCAATCAATTACCCTCTACAGGCAACCATTATTTTGATTATTATCACTAGAGGTAAAGTTTACCTATTTTTTGAACTTCATATCAGTGTCTACTCTCATGTCTGGCTTCCTTGCTCAATTTGTTTTTCTGTTACTGAGTATTAAACCCAGGGGCTTTAAACCACTGAGCCACATCCCCAGTCCTATTTTATTTTGAGACAGGGTCTCACCAAGTTGCTTAAAGCCTCACTAAGTTGCTGAGTCTGGCTTTGAACTCACAATCCTCCTGCCTCAGCCTCCCCAGTCGCAGGGATTACAGGTGTGTGCTACCGTGCCCAGCACTCAACCTTTTTCCTTTGACAGTCATCCATGATTATTTCTTTTGGTTGCTGTGCCATATTCCAGTTTATTTCTCTATCCTCATATTGATGGATGTGGGGATTGCTTCCAGTTTGAGGCTATTATGACTGAAGCAGCCATCATGAACATCCTGTGACACACCTATAAGTGGAATTGTTGATTCCTAGGGTGAACTTGGTGTTAGCATTAGCAAATATCACTACACTGCCTTTCAAGTGAGTTGAATCAATTTAAGCTCCCAACAGCCGTATAGAGGGGAAATGGCCCGAGCCAATGTCTGTCTAATTTTTAAATACCTACCAACATCAAGGAAGTCCTCATAATGAAGACTTAATCATCAGTGCACATGATATTGATTAAGAGAAATTCAAAGTGAAGGTCCTCAGTATTCAGGTTCAGAGATTTGGACAGGACAGGTGCAGATGGGAAAGCCTGCAATCTCCAGTATTCAGACTCCTGGGACAGGTGAGGTGCTACTGTGCAGAGAGAAGAGACTTACGATAAAGACTATAATGCTAACATGTCAAGTTCAAGGATGAGCCTGTCATGATAAAGTGCAAAGGGATTATTAATTATTTTTTTTCCTATTTTAGCCCACCAATTCCAGGTTAAAGTTCCTGCTCCCTCAATCATAACCCCCTTCCCACCTTATAAAAGCAATCTCTTACTAAAGAAGAAAACTTCTGGGGGCATTTATTCAGGGGTGCAGATGCTTCCTCGTCTGAAAAATGGGAACAAAACTGATCCCCATTTATGAGGTACTAATCACACAAAGCGATAGGTAGCACAGCATTGGATCCATAGTAAATAAAATCCAACTGTTATAATTCAAGCCAAATCAGGTTGACTTTTGCTGCCAAAGCCATTGTTGGAAACTTTGGTGATCCTCTGCAAAAATTACTGAAACCCCTACCTGTGAGCCCACCTATCCCATCCAGTTCTAACTCACTCACTTGGTCACAAGATTATTTCTCTGTTCACTATTCCCTGGACAACTCAGTTTGAAGCTAAATAATAATTTTTACCTTGGCTAGCTTTGTTTATAATAGACATGGTTCAACTCATCTTTCTAACTCAGAATTTCACCTGTGACACTCTCAAAGTCAAGTGCCTGTTTTGTTTGGGGCAACTGGTCTACCAGCCACAGGTAGAAACAGGTTAGAACTTGAAACATAGAAAAAATAGATAGAACTATATAATAAACTCCCTATTGCTCATCACAATTGCAACAACTGCCAATACATTATCAGTCTGTCATATTCTCACTTACTTCTTCTATCCTTGTATTATTTTAAAGCAAATCCCAGACATCTGATCATTTCATCCATACATATTCAATACACTTTGCTAAAGATAAGCACTGTCTGTTTATCATAACCATGACACCATTCTTACATCCCAAACTTACCAAAAATTCCTTGATGTCATCAAATACATAGGGTTCCAATTTCTAATCGTCTCCAATGCGTCCTAAAAATAATTACAACACACAGTGTGTTTGTTTTGAATCCAGATCCAAGTAAGCTTGGGATTTGTATTTCATCTTCACTATTATTCTTTTCCTGCTCTCATGGCCAGCTCTCAGGGGATGATTACATCATAGTGCTGAAATTCTTGCCCCAAATGTGCATACCGCTCAGTTTGCTGAGACCACATCAATTCCATGAATGCATGATAGAGGAACAGGGAGGGGCTTAGCACACTCTCCTAATTGTAGCCCATCAGACTGCTATGTGCAAGGGCTCAAACTGTCAACACATCATAAATTCACAGAATTCTCAGCAGGGGGTGGGGGGCTGGGACCCTTTTGATTGCAACCTCTCAGGGAACATTGTGTTCCCTCGTTCTCTCAGCTTTGCTAATTCAGCATCCATTCTGCCTTCACAGTGAGGGCTGGGGGACAGATTTGTTTCCAGAAAGGAGTCTCTCTGCCTTCCATGTGGTTTGCTGGCTCCATCACCCCTCACAAAGTTTCTGACCTCCCCAACACCTTCAGCTCAAAGATACTACTCATCAGTCATATGTCCATAACAGGTCAGCCAAGGCCACCGAAGATGCTTCAAGGGCTCAGCCCCGCTTCTTGGATAGGAATATGTCGAAAGAAAAGCAGAGCATGTCGGGAGTGGAATGTCCCTGGTGCTCCGACATCCCAAGGAAATATTTCCACTGAACCAAGGACTCTCCCTCCCACCTGCCTTCCCACACTCAAGCCTACTCACCAACCCTGAAGCCCTCCAGAAACAGATAAATTAGCCAAAGACTTGCTCCTCAAAGTGTGGTCCATGGACCAGCAGCACAGGCATGCTTGCTCAAAATGCAGAAGCTTAGTTCTCATCCCAGACCAACTAAATCAAAATCTGTCTGTAATAAACATCCCCAGGAGGGGCTGGGGTTGTGTATCAGTGGTAGAGCGCTCGCCTAGCACGTGCAAGGCCCTGGGTTCGATCCTCAGCACCATGTAAAAATAAATAAATAAAGGTATACTGTCCAACTACATCATTTATATATATATATCTCATCCCCAGGGGATTCCTACACATGTTAAAGTTTAAGAAGCATGGGAGTAAGGTCAAGTTTTTGAAGAAAAGTGCTAGGACTACTTCCTATTTGTCCACACACTTCAAGAGCACTTCCATGGAGGGCTGATGTTTCTTAAAAATGTGAAGGCAAAGCCAGGGAGAACAGGTCACCTGGTAATCAAGACTAATGGGTCTCAAAATGGAAAATGAACCTGATCTCTGCCTGTGCTCAAGGGTGCAGTGCCCAACCCCCTCTCCCTGTCGCCTACCAGCACCCTCCAGCACCCTCGGAGCTCCCTGTTCATGGAGACCTTGCTTTTAAATGAGAGTCAATGGACCAGGTCACAAATCTGTCAGACGCAGGAATTTCTGGTGCTTGTGACTGTTGTAATTAAAATCATCCGAGTTGACTAAATTGGCCGAAAAGGAACCAGGCCCACATGACTGCCATTCAAAGGGGAGCAAAATAGTTCCTAATTTGTTAATTAAAAATATGAATGCACTCCGCACGGAATGTCTGTGTGTTAAATTCTATTCAGATTCCATTAGAAAACAAGCTCTGGGCCCTGATTAGAGGGACCCAGTTCCCCCCAAATCTGTCGTGGGTCTTTTTTTCAGAGCACAAATTTACAGCTTGCAAAGACCTTGCCAGGAAGTCAAATTCCTAGGGAGATTTCTCTGGTAAATCAATCTGGTAATTAGAACAACACGCTGATAGATTAGATCTGCTCTCTCCTTCTTCATCATACTCATGAGACTGGTTCAAAGAATATATATTTCCAGAAACATGGGTGAGGCCATTTCCTGTCTGCTTCAAAATTCATCTACTATGGAAGTGAAGGACTTGGCCCAGGTAGGAGGGATGGGGGGTGGGGTGGGAAATACTGATTATGGGTAAAAGGGGAGAAAAGCCACACCTGTCTGGCCAGTCCCTCTCAGCCACCAGTTTTGAATCCCTGCTTGTTTTAGTCAGCTTATTCATCGCTGTGACCCAAATACCTCATAAGAATGATTTAAAGGAGAAAAAGGTTATTTAGGGTTCAGGGTTTCAGAGGTCTCAGACCATAGACCTCTTTTTTCTAGGCCTAAGGTAAGGCAGAGCATCATGGGAGAAAGACCCAGCAGAGAAAAGCTGCTCAGCTCCTGGCAAGGTCAGGAAAGAGAGAAAGTGACAGGGGAAATGGAGTCACAAGGAAGATGCACCCTTCCATGACATTCCTCTAGTGATCCCCCTCAGCCAGCCACACCTCACCTGCCTACAGCTGCTGCCCATTCAGACTAGGATGGACTGATTCCATCACAACCCTCATAATGTAGTCATTTCACCTCAGAAGATTCCTGCATAATCAGGAACTTTTGCAGGATACCTCTTGTCCAAACCCTAACACGGCCCTGGCTACTAAGCAGCCGTGGGCCAGGTAGCTGAGTCTCAGTTTCCCTCTGGGAATATAGGTTGGGTCACAGCTCTCCAGGGACCCTGCCAGCCTGCAGATTCTACCACTCCTCAGACCCTCAGGATCCCTGAGGCTGCTTCTCTCAAGTTTTCTGCCACTGCTCAGCCCACTGGGGGCCTAGAGCTCCGAGGCAGGTTCCAATCGCTTATAGCCTGAGGCCAGATTGGAAAGACTCTCTCCAGAGGAGCGAGGTTAATCTCTGCCTCCAATGGGTTTGTGTTTTCCTGAAGCCCGCCTCCCCCCCCCCTCAGTAAATGGCAGAGTCCTGCCTCCTGCCCTCTTTCTTCAATGGCTGTATCCTGCTCTCCATGCCATCCCCCTCTAAAGCCAACACAGTGTCTTGGGGCAGATGCTGGAGACCGGACTAGGGGCAGTGTGGCTGCTGGGATTGCACACTGGATGTGCCTGGCTGTATTTGCACTTTGGTTTGCTGCAAACCTCACCAGGCTCTCCAAAGTGAGCAACTGCACAGAGGCCCAATATGCTTTCTCATGGGGGACCCGAAAAAGAGCTGTCTGTACATCTGCTCTTTCCACTAACAATGAAGCTGAAGAACCCAGAGGTCAAAGGCAGCCCCAAAGGCACTCGCTTGGAGTCAAGCAGACTGAGTTCAAATTGCAGCTCTACCACTTGAGATGACCCCCAGCCCGTACAGTGTAGCAGATGCTACTAGAACCTGGCTTGTGGGACTGGGGCTCACTATTCTCATGCAAGGTGGAAGCTTTGTAGTAGAAGAAAGGGCAGAAAGTCTGAAGCTTTTCTCAGGCTGCAGGAGCAAATACCACTTTCCAGAGTGCTAACCAAGGTGCCGGGAAAACTGAGGCTCTGAGGAGGAATCGGAGGATAAATACCCCAGCTCTCTTGCCAGTGGGTGAGACGACTCTGGGAAACCTCAGAGAGAGTTCCACATGCTCTCCTGAGGTGTCCCCATAACATTGAGTCCCAGTTAGTCATTCTCCCTTTCCCTCCCCGCTACCCACTGCTTTCTGAAATCAACACTTTTCATTTACCACTTACACTCAAATCTCGGCTCAAGGTCCACTTGAGTCACTCCTTTTGTTTTGTTTTGTTTTGGTTTGGGTTTTTTGTGGTACCAGGGATTGAACCCAGCGGTGCTTACCCATTGAGCCACATCCCCGACTTTTTTTTTTCTATTTTATTTAGAAACAGGATCTCACTAAGTTGCTTAGGGCCTAAGTTGCTGAGGCTGGCCTTGAACTTGCCATCCTCCTGCCGCAGCCTCCAGAGCTGCTGGGATTACAGGTGTGCGCCATTGCTCCTGGCTCTGACTTATTCTCAAGTTGACTTACCTATCTAACAGGAGTGATCCCAGGACTTTGCTTATAAGAATCATAATGAGAATTGAATGAGATGAATCATGAAAAGCATTAGCACAGTGTTTATCACATGGTCAACACTGTTAGAAATTGATCTTATTAATGGATAAATGTAATAATCTAAAGATTTCTTTTCATTCTCGAAGGCCTTCATAGTCCTCATCAACTCAACTCATGGGGTCTTGTTCACTGATTCATTTATTCATATATCTCTCTCTCTCTCACACACACACACACACATACACACACAAATAGATTTTAGATGGCTTTGAAAATGTCATGAGGCCCCATCCCTACTATTGGCTTGGCCTTTTGAGAGGTCATTGTTCTAGTACAAATAATGAGTTCAGAGGTTCCTTGAATGCCACAAGTTTTCCCTGTGACTCCCTAAATAACCCCCAAGCTTGCACCTGAGTCTAGGTACATGAAGACCACTGCTGCTCACTTCTTCCCTGGAAAATCAGAGAACTTTTGTTACTGAAGCTCTCTGAGACCACTAAGTCTTACCTTTTAATACTTCTATGCCCTGTATCTCCCCAGAAGCCACCAGAATCCTGAGCAGCAGGGAAACACAAGTCCTAAAAGGTAGTGCCAAGTTCTTTCATAGCAAGCAAAGCCGGTTGTCACTTAGCCTCATTCATACTCTTGTTGATACTCAATTTGGAGGGTATATTAGTCAGCTAATGCCATATAACAAACTATCCCAACTTAGTGGCCCAAAACAACCAGGATTGATTATTTCTCTCAGGAGACTGTGAATTGACTGGATAGATGTCCTGTTAGCTGGGATCAACTCATACAGTTTCAGTCATCTGGAGGTCAATTGAGGCTAGAACATCTATGATGGCCTTGCTTGTGGTCATATTGGTTGTTGCTGACTGTTAATAGGATTGCTGTGGTTCTCCTCCATGTGACGTCCTCACATGGATAGCTTGGGCTTCCTTACAGTATGGGTGCTGCATACTGAATAGAAGCATTTCAAGAGAAATGAGTCCATATGAAGAGCCTTCTAAGCTTTTGCTTGCATGATGCTTGCTAATGTTTCTTTTGGACAAAACAAATTGTAGATAAACTCACAAAATCAGTATGGCAGTGGATTATATAAGGACATAAGTACTGAGAGTTGTGGGTCATTGAAGGTCACAGGTTAGCATAGAGGGTACCAGCTTCTCAAGGCCTCCTCACTCATTCACATGGCATCCGCCTCCCGGGATATATGATCAAAGCAACCAGGGCTATTCCACTATTATGTCCCCAAGGACCTTTTCCCTGATGGGGCTGGCCCACTCAGCCTCTGAGTCATGGGATCAATTAGTATTCTTTGGTTCAAAGTCACGGAAACCCAATTTGAACTATTTTAAAAGAGAGAATTTATTGGTTCATGTAGCTAAAATGTCCAGAGATGGTTGGCTTCAGGCACAGATGGATCTAGGAGTTCACATGACATTATTAATATTCATTCCCTCTTTCTCTCCCCTCCCTTTACTGATTCTGCCTTCTTCTGTGTTGACTTCATCATCAGGAAAGCTTTTCAGAAGTGGTGGCAAAGATTTCTATTGACAACTCTAGGCTTACAGTCTATCACCTTAGAAATTACAGCAGAAAGAGAACATTTCTCTTCAAATAGCTTCAACCAGTGTCTCAGAATTAGGTCCCATTAGCCATTGCTATCTGTGAACAAATTGCTATGTGGTTAATCTCTACGATGATGCAAATCTGGGTCATCTGCTGTTCACCCCTAGAGCTAAGAGAGGGGATCCACCCCAGGTAAACCCCCTGCACCAAAATGGGCAAGAGTTTATTTCTTCAATGACAATCAAGATGCTATTACCAGGCTGGGTGTGGTGGCATACACCTGTAATCCCAGTGGCTCGGGAGGCTGAGGCAGGAGGATCACGAGTTCAAAGCCAGCCTCAGCAATTTAGCAAGGCCCTAAGCAACTTAGTGAGACCCTGTCTCTAAATAAAATACAAAATAGGGCTGGGGATGTGGCTCAGTGGTTGAGCACCCCTAGGATTAATCCCCAGTACCAAACAAAAACAAAAACAAAAAAAGATGCTATTAATAGATAAAGAGGAGGCCAAAAGTCAAGCATCCATTAGTTACAAATTCAATAATGGAGCTCAGCAAAACCCACTTCTGGGTCTTCTCTGCTCCCCATTAATGTATTCTCACCTGTGGCCGGTTTTTGACAACTTCAGTGCTCAGAAAGAATCTTCTTAACAGGGGAAGATATAAGAAGCAAAGCTCAGATCAGGAAAATTTCCTATTTGCTAATAACCCTGACTCCAAATTCTATAAAGAGGAAGGTAAACAACTATATAAAATAAATAGAGCGCAATTGTTTTGTTATGATCATTATTATTACCCTCATCATCTGGTAATTCTGAGTGTGTTATCTAGTCATTTCTGGGACCACCCATTATCAAGAATTAATTCTTCGGATTACACATGCTCTCTTTCGAATGAGAGAAAACAAAATTCATCCATATGAAATGATGATTGCTAAGAAGTGGGGAATTTTTCTGCTGGTGATAAGAAACCTGTGGCCACAAGTTGTATGAGCCGTTGTCTCAAATATCAGGCAGGACTGAAGAGCATTGTAGCCCAGCCAGGAATCCCAGGAGGTCAAGGACATGGTGACTTTCTTCATCTGGCACTATACCAACACCTCCTTGGAGCAGGATGACAGATAAAGAGTTCATCACAAAAACATCAAAGGACCATGGGCTCAGAACCCTATTAGCAAAAGAGCAAGAACCTTAGTCCCCAGGGAGAGTTCTGGAACTGGAATGGTCCTTCAGCTACTTCTCCCATTGGGCTGAAATCAACAGGCCCTTGACTGTCCCATTGATAAATCCCTAAACACAAGCTGCTGCAGGAAGGGGTGTGACTGCGGGGTCCCTATTCCTGAGACACTGACCCTTCAAAGCACAATACCACTCCCAGTGGCTGGGTCAACCAGTCCTCCTCTAAAGAGGACCTGAGAGGTACCCCAAGTGCCAATCATTTACACCAATCCCCAAAGAAAATACTAGCTGTCTAATGAAAACAGGTTTTGTGACTGTATTCTTAAGTGTCACTAATGTCTCATCTAACACCTTGGCTTTCAGAAGAAGTAGTAAGCGAATGTCCTGTCAGAGGACATGCAATGCGTATTTCCACGACTACTTCATTTAGAGAAGTACGAGGGAAACTCTCGGGTCCTCTTTGGAAGCATGAGTCACCACTGAGGCACGACATCCCAGCAGGCTGAATGAAATAGGCCTTCTGTGTTTAAGGATAAAGAGTGGAGAACTGCCAAGCCAATGTGGGCCTCCCTGATGTCAGTGTGAAAAGGGACTTTTGTGACTTAAAGGTCTGGGCCCAGTTGGAGATAATCAAGCTCTGTTGCCTGCAATAGAGGGTAAGAGCAGCCCTTTGAGATTAGAGAACTCAAAGGAGGGGTATCTGGGCCCTGAAGAGCAATAGGGGGAAAGAGAAATAGCTGGGGAGGGGGCCAGCTATGATAGTAGTTGTACTCCCCCCAGAACATTCCAGAAAATCCTGACTCAGGTGGACCACCACTACAGCAGGATCCCACCCCCAGTTCTGTGCATAAGAAACAAGTCCCAGGAGTAACCCAATCTTCTAGTTGTCCTGAAAGTCACAGACTGGTTACTCCTCAGCCTGAGTCTGTCCCCCTGAATCATCCCACTCTTCCTCTAGCAGATCTGGTTTTCTGATTTGGGAGTTATTTGGGGGAACTTGCCTGCTTAAGAAACCTCTTCTGTTCTTCTGCTAGGTTTTGCCCACAAATCTTTTAATGGGAGATAAGTCTTTGACTCTACAACATAGAGATGAAGTTTGAATGCCAATAATCCCAGGGGAGGCAACTTCTTTATCAAAATTCACACTAGGGTATAAAGGACAATGAGAGAAAAAGAGTGGCTAAAAGACAAAGGAAGGGGCAGTATTGGGAAGAGGGAGACTGGAGTACCAAGGCAGAGGAACACTGAAAAGAGTGGCAGTGTATTAACAATTTCATAATTTTGTGAAGACCTAAACCTAATTAATACAAATAGGTAGGCCTTGACCCGTGGTTCTCAACCCTGGCTGCATCTTATAATCCTCTGGGGAGCATAAAAAATACTGATGTCTGGGCCCTACCTCAGACCCCAGTTAAATCAGAATATCTTGGTGTTGTACCTGAGACGAGGAGTATGTTTAAACTTCCCATTCATTCTAGAAGACAACCAGGGTTAATGTATTAGTCAGCTATCATTGCGATACTCCTGCATAACAAACAAGCCCCCAAAGCTCAGTCACTTATGACAGTGAACATTTGGCTTTGTCTTTCACACATCTGCAAGTCAGCTGCCATTTAGTTGATTTTGGCCAGGCTCAGCTAGACTCAATGCCAAATTGTAAATTTGGTTCAGATCTGCTATACCAACATCATCTGGACAAACAGTTCAGTAGGGTAAAGGTTGCACAGAGAGATGACCAGAGCATAAGAGGCCAAGGCAAATCATCTAAGTACATGGAAAGCCTCAGCTCTCACCACAGCCACTGACATTCTATTGGCCAACATGAGTCTCAAGGCCAAGTCTAACACCAGCAGAGTAGGAAAAATAGCTGATGCTAGCAGGAAGAATCACAGGGTTGGGCTGGGGTTGTGGCTCAGTGGTAGAGCACTCACCTAGCATGTGCAAGGCCCTGGGTTCAATCCTCAGTACCACATAAAAAAATAAATAATTAAAATAAAGATATTATGTCCAACTATGACTAAAAATTTTTTTAAAAAGAATCACAAAATTACACGGAAATGGCTATGTATATATCATTCCAACATAAGATACCGCAATTTGGAGACATTAGCTTATAGGCTAAGGATAAATTCTTTTCCAAAGTGATGTTTATAAGGGGATCCTGCTGTTTATGCATTTTCGTTTCCCACATATTAGATGCATACCACAAGTGGATCACTTAACCTCCCTTGTCCTCAGTTTTCTCATATGTGAAATGGGGATGTAGTCCCTAACCAGCCTCTCTTAAAGGGCTGGGGAAGGGGAATCCTGCATATGTGAGAGCACACAGCTTTCTCTCTGCCTAGCCTCATTGAGAAAGATCATTGTGGGGTATAAGAGTTGAACCAAAAGCCAGGGACACAGTGAACCCTTTGGGTACATGCTCATGTATGTTACTGGGAGTTACTAAAGGTGCCTGGAGGTGACTCGGGAGCCATGTGAACCATTATCTCCCAGCCTGCCATGGTCTAAAAGACCAGTGTGGGTCCTCTCTGTCCCTCTGGAGACTTTGACCTAAAGCAGCGGATTCTGTGAAGCACCCCTCAGATTTCCTCATCCCCGCTGAGGTGTCTGGTCCCCTAGCTGCCAGTGAAAGGCGCTGAGGACACTCAGCCAGACCCCCTGTTGGAATTTGCAACAGAGCTGGTGTTGCCTGAGGTCGCATCCCCTCCCATGGCAACCAGCCAGGAACATGGGTCTATGCTGGAGTATAAAGGCCACGCCACCTCACTTCAATCTCAGGATAACTAGGTGGGTTCTTCCAGTCCCCAGAGGTCCCCATGGAGCCAGCTAACCCTGTGATGTGATCCCGACTCAGTGCAGCCTCCTGTGTTCTCAACAGGAGTGGACCCCGGTTCCCTAATGGAGCATTCTCTGCCTGCAGATCCCCAACGGGGGGTGTGCTTCCTGAGGACCCAGCCTAGGACAACAGGCCACCAGGATCAGCTACCAGGCTCTTTCCAGACCACATCGAGGACACCTTTACCTGCATCAGACACCCTCTTGGAAACCCTGAAGGCTGGCCAGCCAACCCTTGGCCAGAGACCACAGGTTTCTGGAATGTGTCACATCCCATACCAGACTTGGTCAGAAGAGTCCTCTTCAGCAGTAGGACTCCAGCTGCAGCTGAGGTGGAGCCCGCAGGACAGCTGCCCCTCCCTGCTGTTTGTGCTGCAAGTGTGCGTGCACGTGTATATTTGTGTGGTTGGAGTGAATAAATGTTTAAATCAGTGTGTCAGTTATAATTAGAGCGGCTCTCCTTTTTTTTTTTTTTTTTTTTTTTATTCCTTCATGCTTAACGCCTGGCATGTCATTTTCCACTGTGAAATCCTTATTCTTCAAGGCCTGGTGCCAAAGTCGGCTTCTGATGCACTTCCCCCACCCACTCGCGCCTCCCATCCCCCAGCCGGAGCCGCTCCTCCTCTCTCCCTGTGACCAGGCACTAACACCAGCCTTCGCATGTGCCCCTCATCTCTGTCTCCTGGCAGAGGGAGGTCCTGCCCTGTTCTTCCCCGCTGTGCCAGTTACACAAGGGGTGATTAATCCCAGAGGAATGAATTAAAAATTGAGGCTGCGAGGGAAGCAGTGAATTCTGGCCAGGCCACCCGAAAAAGCATCTTAAGGGGGCCTGCCCATGGAGTCTTTCTGGAGCTGTAAGATCCCCAGCATTGAGAAAGGAAACCATTCTCCTGCATCTCCCCTGCCCCACCCCCGTGCCTCCTCCATACAGAAATCTGGCTTCGCTGGCACCCAGGAAAAGACTGGACACAGCCTTCCCCACCCTATTCCAGCGGGAAGGAGGGATGCCCCTGTCCCCTCACCCTTCCTGGTCTGGTTCCCTACACAATCGGTGGCAGCGCGTTCAGGGTGCCCCCTCTTTGGACTGAGAGACCACCGTGTTATTGCAATCGATCAACTTATCAACACACAACTTGATGTGTGTTTGGGGCGGGTGTTCAGCCAAGGGAGAAGCCACCGATTTTCACTTGAAATAAATCCAAGCTGAATGGTGGGTGTTCACCTTACCTAGGGGACTTCCCTGTCCTTCTGCTGCCTCCTGTCCACTCTCAGAAGGCAGCCGCCTAGGTTTGGGGAGTCTTCTATTTTGAAACGCCATCCCCAATTTTTTCTCACTTAGAGAATGAAAGACCCACCCACCCCTGGCCTGGGCTTCTGCATGCACTGTATTAGGGAAGTCTCCAGGGAAGGTGTGTTTCTGTGCCTGGCCACAGAAACCTTCGTCCTTCCTTCCTTCCTTCCCTTCCTCCTGCACAAAGCTCTGCAGCAGACCCCGGGTGGGGCTCGGGCCTCTATCCTTCTGGGGCCTGCATTCCCCAGGGGAGAAATAATTGGCCTGTCTATAGAGCATCAGGATTCAAATAAAGCTGAAAAACGCACGCAGCCCTGCAAATTCTATAAATGTGGAATTACAAACGATGGCCCGCCACCACATACACACACGTGCGCACGCAGCTCTGAAGGCCGCCTCTGCTTGTGGCTCTGACTGTTTCCACATCCACCTGACTCAAATAAGCCCACTCTCATTTGAACTGGAGGCAATCAGGGTGGAAAATACCCTGTGCTATTGGTGCAGGTCCAAACTGTCACCATTTGGCATCCTGACACACACCGATGTCCCCATCAGCTGTTCAGCGTCAGCCAAAGGGGGCCTCCCCCAGCCAACAAATCAGAGATTTCATTAACCAGCAAAGCCTCCCGGAAGGATGAGCGACCTCACGTGGGCCTCCCCCACCCCGTCGCCCTCCCCTCCCCCTCCCTGCCGCTCCACAAACAGGCTCAGAGCAACTAGATTGGATTCAGATCTTGTAGATGAAGAAATTCAGATACGACAGCGACAGCGGTGCGTCGCCAGACCCTGAGTGAGGGCCGAGCCCCGCACGGCAGCTGGGCTGCCTCGGTAATAACCACTCGTAATATGTGACAGAAAGAACCCACACTGGTCATATCCGATCGTGCCACATGAAAAGAAGCATTACACCGGCCTCTCGGGGACCAGGGCTAGGGAGAGCCTCGGCACAAATCACAAACATTTTCCACGAAGCTGCTATTCAAGGGCTGCAAAATCAACAGGGGCTGCTTTGCTCACATCCTGGGAGATGCTATTATTCTCCAGGCGACACAGCTCACAGAACGCGGCCAGGCCGGCTTAACCCGAATTCGCAGAGCGTTTGGCATTTCTGAGCTCAGAGGCCTTGCATGGGCAGAAACAAAAGCCCACGCTCTTGTGGGAGTGAGCCATGGGGCTCCTCGGTGGGGACTTTCAAAATATTTAACAACGGGGACAGCCTGGGCCTCAGCCATTCAGAAGGAACCCTAGCTCCAGCCCTGGGGCAAGGAACTGGGAGCCTCAAGTTGTGGCAGGCAGCCTGGGCGGAGGGGAACTTGGGACAAGGATACAGAAGAATTTTGTACTACGGCAACTGGTAGGGCTGTTGGTCCCAACCCTGCTCCAGAAGCCCCTCTGGAGCTACACTCAGGGACCCCCTGACTGCTCATAGCACCTCATTCTGTGGTCTTCAGGACAGCCATAAACCGCCCCCTGAGTCAGAAGCTTCCAGATGCAGGGCCACCCCTCATAGAGACAGGATTGGACTACTGGGTCTTCCAAGGTACCTGTCCACCTAAAGCAGAAACTTATAAATCCCAAGCTGCAGGTGTGTTTCTCCACAACTGGATATTCTAGACTCCCCATTCCTCCCTCCAAATTATTTCCCTTCACATCTTCTCATTGCCAAAAGCATGATCTTACCCAGGAAGGAAGAGCTAGATCCCCCAACTCTGTTTCTATCTTATAATCCCATGCTATCAGCTCTAGCCTCCTCCTGGCTCAGCTTCATACAACTCTGAAGGCCCAGGGGTCATAGTCACTGAATGATTCTGGAATCCCAAATACTTGCCTTTTTTGGTATAAGGCAACTATGCCATGTCAACAGAGTAAGGTCAACCTCAACCCAGTGGTCATCTTGATTGGAAGGTATCAAATGTTGAGTTTGTTAAGTAGCTGTGTACAAACATACAGGTAGTGTATTCTGGAATCTCATGGACTGGGATAACAGAAATTAGGTATTATATATTCAAGGTATTTCTTTACTCTTGTTCAATTTCCCTGCCTGTAAAATCAGACCAACAAACTTTCTCTGTGCCTCAGTTTACCCATCCAAGAAATGGAATAGTTATGCTTCCTGCCTCTATCACAGGGTTCTTGTGAGGACCAAAGGATGCATATGACACTGAGCACTACAAGTTGGAAAAGTGACACCCAAAAGGAACCCCTAACTAGCCCAAGCCCCTGCATGGCTAAAATGCCTGCCAAGCCTTCCTCAAGCCAGCCCACCAAACCTTTGGGAAACAGAGAGTGTCCGAGTTTCCTTGGGCAGCCTTGCTAGAGTGCAATTTTCTGAGGACAAAACAGCCCCAGCCCTCGGGTCCCCCGCTGCAAGACAGCCTCGTCACCTCAGCATTTCTATAAAAAGATTGCTTGGGCTCTGGAGCCTGGCTGACGGGCAGAGCTAGGAGGGTGTGTGTGTGTGTGTGTGTGAGAGAGAGAGAGAGAGAGAGACAGAGAGAGAAATGCTCCCATAACAGCTGGCCTTGGTCACAAATCCACATTTACCCTAAAGCCCCCAGCCCCAGTGGCAGGAGAGGAATGAATTCAAGGAAGGGAAGAGACACTGAGAGAGAGAGAGAGAGAGAGAGAGAGAGAGAGAGAGAGAGAGAGAGAGAGCCGTGGAATGGGGCTGAGCGGAGACGTCTGCAGCCAACACAATGGACCTCTGGGTGGGCTCCGAGAGTCCCCCCCAACCCCCGATCTCCTGCCCGTGACACAGATAAGGACCTGGAGGACTGCTCCTAGCTGCTGCGTGTGCCCTGGGCCAGCCGGCAGCGAGGCCAGCCTGGTGTGAGTGCCAGCAAAGATAAACGGGCGGCCACGCGGGCATTGAATGCCCCGACACAAAAGGCCGCCTCTCCCCAAGTCCCTCTGAGGCCCAGATGGTCAGGGAAGCCCTTTCCCGCCTCACAAAGAGGATCGCTGCATGTCTTTTTCTTTTAAAATGGAATAAAAAAAAAAAAAGCCATTGCTCACAAAGGACCTGGATGAAAAATAAACCCTTAAAAAAAAAAAAAAAAAAAACCCGGCCTCTCGTCGTTCAGCAGCCCGGCATTTCTTCCGACTGTCAGACTTAGCAGATTGCTTTCTGGAAAAGATCCAATTGGCAAGACCCGCCACTGTGCAAATGAAATTTTAAAACCCCGCTCCTTGTTGCACTCAAAGAGCTTTTCTCTCTCTGCTTGTTCTACACGGCCTCGTAGAATTATTCTCTTGTCTCTCGTTGGATCGGAAACTAATATTCCCCCCGCTTTCCCACCCCACGTGAGGGGTCCTCACCCCAGCTGGGGATTGGGGTAATCAGGGATGGCTAGAGCATCCCTCCAGACCCCCACGTTGATTCCCCACCTGGGCTGCAGCTCACAGAATCACCTGCTAATGAGGGGAGAGACTCGCTCCTGAAGAAAAGAAACACTTCCACCCGTGCCTGCCTCCCTCCCGGCTTCCCCTGCACCCCTCCTCAGTAATGAGATAAGTGTTTGGGGGACCAGGGAGAAAGAATAACGGGGACATTCTTTTGCGCACAAGGTTTGACACTCATCAAGCCCGTGACACCAGCTCTGTTTGGCTGGCGGATCCCTGGTGAAAAGTCAGCGGGGGGAAAAAATAGCCACAGGACTTGTCTGGGTTTGACAAGCTGCCTGGGTGCGTGAGGAACTCGTGGAGAGGAGGCGTGGGACGCGTCGGAAGCACCCCAGGCCTGGGAGTCAGGAGAACTGACTTCCAATTCCAAATCTGCCCCTAATAATGCCACTGGGCTAGGCTCTGTCCATGTGTTCTGGCCTGCACCTCGTGGGGTAGTGCTATCATTTGGACATAGTTCAAGAGTGGCTGCCAAAGTTTTGGGTACTGGAAACAGTGGGAGCAATGGTACCTTTAAGAGGTGGGGCTTAATGGGAGATTCTTAGGTCACAGGGAGGGATGCCCTCCAAAGGAATTAAGATTGGGACCCTTGAACTCTTACAAGTTCTTAGAAGCCCAACCCCTGAATCACTCTCTAGCTGCCTGTTTCAACATGTGACTTCTTCCCCCTCAACATGCACTCCCACCATTGACACCATGAGTTCCTCACCAGAGAAAAGCTGATGCCGGCACTATGCCCTTGAATCTCCACGAATGTAAGCTAAATCAACCTCTTTTCTTTATAATGTTGGCCTGTCTCAGGAATTTCATTCTAGTAACAGAAAACAGACTAATACAGACAGATTGCATCATTGGCCCCTATTATTCACCCCTTCCTCTTGCTATACCCTTTGCCATAAGACTTTGCAGTTCTTCTCACTAAGGGCCAAAGTCTATATTCCCAACCCTTCATTTTGGGCTTCAAACCTGTGTCCTACTTTTAGCCAATCAAAGGAGGCAATGTGCCCACCCCAAACCTAATCCTTAAGAGGCACAGCCGGTTTTGCCCATTCTCTTGTGTCCCTGTCATCCCACAAGAAGAGTTTATTTATTCATTCACCATTCACATATTTACTGAGTACCTACTGTGAGCTGGGAGATGGGCCAAAAAGAAATACAAATTTCCAAGTAGTGCAATTGATCCCTCAATATTCAAGTGATTTCCTCAGTCACAGGATGTCAGTGACTGAGTTAAAACAAGAAAAAAGAAAGAAAAGGACTCAAGCTGGGCAGGCAGGGAGACTGCCATATTAAAGGGTTATGTCAGGTGTAAATGGTGGCATCTTAATTTCAGAAATGGTAACAGGTGAAAAGAAAGCATGCCACAGGACCAAGACATCTATTATCAATTGTGTTCAAAGTCCAAGGCACTGTCTATGGGAATACAAAACTGTTTAACCCAAGTTTAGGAGTCAAAGTACAGACCATTGGAAAGAGCCCAGAAATCTTTGTTTTCAATGATTCATAAAGCTTTGCCAAAGTCTCCAAATGATGTGACATTCCCTATGTAGGCCACCAGCAGGTCCCTCAAGGTATTCCTTATATAAGAGGTTTCCACTGGCAGGCACCCTGTCAGTCATTCAGATCAGCGGGGCCAGTAATGGTGACTTGTCAGGGAGGCTCATGCCCAAAGGCTAGGCCTGGACCCAGAGTTCCCTGAAATCCAAGGGTCCCTGGAGAAGGAAAGACAGGCTGAGGAAATCTTACACCCAGAGCAACAGCTCTCACCCCAGGAACTTCTGGTGAGTCACAATAAATAGGGTAGAGTTGATGGCCAAGTGCCAGGCCAATTCTGAAAAGGCATCAGTATTCAAAAGCATCCAGATGGGGCAGGATGAGGACAGTCGGGGGCCAGGACTGAAGCCAGCTCACTCCATCCTGGGAAAAGGCAGACAGAACTCAGATAAGGGCCCAGCCCATGCTCCAGAAATCCCGGACAGTGGGTATACCAAGAGCCCAGGGACTCAGGCAGAAAGGCCAGTGCATCCTGAAGCCAGAACAAGGAAGAGGCAGAGTGGGCCAAACTCACCAGGCTGTCATGCCCAGGTGGAAACTCCAAGAGAACTTTCTACAAACACTGCTGGCTGACAAGTGAGAACTGACTATTTTGCCTTTGCTAACTGTATGGTGAGTCCTGGGCTGAACCTAAAAACAGAGCCCACCATTTATCACAGCCCTGAAGGGATGACCCCATCCTCCCTGGCTACATACCCATGTCTCTGTACCCAACAAGCCCTTCTCAGGTCTGGCCCTTGGAAACAATAGCAGTGAGAACATATTTTACCCTCTTGGTCATCCAGCACTCACAGGTATGAATATTCTGGTTATTCAGCTCTTGACATACCTGCAGTCTGATTAGCAACCATTTAGGGTCCTGAGCATCCCACCCCAAGTGCTTTCCACAGTTGTTCCCTCTCCGCACCCTCCCTTAAGACTCATGCACTCATTATGGTTTGGATGTGAGGTGTCCCCCAAAAGCTCACATGTAAGGCAATGCAAGAAGGTTCAGAGGAGAAATGATTGGGTTGTGAGAGCCTTAACCCATTCAGTGATTTGATCCCCTGATAGGGATTAGCTGAAACTAATCCATTAGCTGAAACTGAAGTGGTAGGGTGTGGCTGGAGGAGGTGGGAATTGGGGGGCATGACTTTGGGATATATACTCATATCTGCGAGTGAAGACCTCTCTCTCTCTCTCTCTGCTTTCTGATCACCATGTGAGCTGCTCCCCTCTGCCACACTCTTCCATTATGATGTTCTGCCTCACCTCAACCCCTGAGGAATGGAGCCTGCTGTCTGTGGATTGAGACCCCTGAAACCATGAGCCCCCAAATAAACTTTTCCTTCTAAAATTATTCTTGTCAGATCTTTTATTCACAGCAGCAAAAAAAAACTGATTTAAACAGACTCCAAACAGACCAGCCAGTAACCAGTTGAGGCCCATAAAACAGGGGTCTGTGTCCATCCTGAGTAGTCAAGAAGTGTGCCCTACCAGTTGCTAACTGTTTTGAACATGCCACCTGGGAATATGGCAAATGCTAAGTCCTCTGAGTCACTGACTTGGCATTTCCAGCCTCCATACCCTTCTACAATCACCACTATGAGAACCATCTGGGTCCTTCTAATGGAATCTCCCCATTTCAATCGCGATGACTGGAGACCCCCAGGTCACTTCCCTTCAAACTTTCCCATCTACCCTCAAATCTCAACCCCACCAGATCCTTCTCTAACCTTTCAAGGTTAGAGACATTCCTGTAAGACTGTGACAAGCATCACAAAGTCTGCTTAGTTTTTCATACAGCCCCTGAGCTATTTCATGGGCCAAATGCTAAAAGTATTTGAGCAGCATTTACCTGTATGTACTAGAATGCCTTGCCCAAGCTGAGAAACTCCAGTCAGCACACTTGTATCACCTGCCACAGCCCTGCCTGCTGTGCACCTCCCTCGGGGCTTATGGGAGAATCTGTTCCGCTCTGTAGGAGGGAAGGATCCACTAGTGCATGTCAATTGGGGCACTTCCCCAAAGGCATTGGTTTGATAGTGTTGTCCATTTGATGCATAGTACGTTGTGAGGAAAACGTGTCCAGGGAAGGTCGCTCAGCCCAAGGCCAGCCCAACATCTGGGCCTTCTTGAGTGGATCATGACTGGGACAAGTCTACTGACAGGGGGCAGAGCTACTCAAGTTAGTCCCTCTTCCCCTCTTCAAAGACAGTTACCACTCTCACTTTCACCTGACTAGAGCTGGTATCCTCTTAGAGCAGAATGGCCATGTATGGCTCTGGAGACCAACATTCAGATACATTCTAGCCAGGACCCCCTTGGGGTAGAGGGGACGGGATGTTCAACCACTGAAAGATCAGATACCTGGCAGACCACATTCTCTTCCTGATAGCATTAGTCAGGGTTCACTAGAGAAACAGGATCAGTAGGAGATAGATAGATGATAGAAAAGGAAGGGAGGAAGGAAGGAAGGAAGGAAGGAAGGAAGGAAGGAAGGAAGGAAGGAAGGAGGGAGGGAGGGAGGGAGGGAGGGAGAAAATACATAGATAGATAGGTAGATAAAGTAAAGGGTATTGGCTCCTGAGATTGTAGAGGTTGTAAAGCCCTATGATCTGCCATTTGTAAGCCAAATGTGCAGAAAAAAATCAGTGATGTAGTTCAAAGTCCTGAGAGCTGGAAGGCCAATGGTGTAGATTCCAGTGTGGATCTGAAGCCCTGAGGACCAGGAGCACCAAAGGCAAAAAAAATCAATGTCCCATTTCAGCAGTCAGGCAGAGGGAGCACCAGTCCAACCTTCCTCTGCTCTTTTATTCTCTTTGGTCCCTCAGTGGATTGGAGGATGTCTACCCACAATGGAGAGAACCATCTGCCTTCTCGTTCCAGTAACCATATGCTGGTCTCTTCCAGAAGCACCCTCACAGACACACCCAGAAATAATGTTTTACCAACTATCTGGGCATCCCATAGTCCAGGCAAGTTAACACATAAATAAACCATCACACTGATGAAGTTAGCTACCAGGGCAGTGAGAAGGGAGAAGTGAGAAGCATCATTAGTAGATTTGGAAAACCCAGGAATCACACACTCAGTGTCAGGGATTGAACACTGTGTCCATTTTTGGGCTCTTAATCATCTCTCAAGGTTAAGGACAGATGATCCCACATCTGCTTCAGGGCTACAAAGGCCAGGAACACCCAACTAATTTAACTTGAAGAAATAAATCAAGATGTCATTCAGGTGAATGCCAACACCTCTCTCAAGTCATTCATGGTTGAAATAGAGTAAAGCTAAAGGGCCTAAGAGCTTTAAGATGGACTTGAACTGTCTGAGGAACATCTACAGAACAGTCTTAAGGTTTCAGGGAAAATACCATTCAATCCTTTTGATGATTTATTTATTAATATTGAGCACTAATTATAGAGTGGACACCATCTTCAATGGGGGATGCAGCCACAGTATAGGAGTCAGAGGTCAGCTGCAGAGAATGAATCCACTTTTGCTAGTTTGAGCCAAAAAGTATTAACAGCATAATCTTTGACAGTGCTATAGAAGCAAAGTCTAGATAGATCTTTCAGAAATAGTGAACTCTCCAAATCACACTGCAGGATAGGGCTGCTGATAGAGGCTCTGCCAGGATGAGGACTCCTCTATGGCCCCAAGGCCACTGCCTTAGCTGTTGAACTACATGGCCTTTACCAAAGACCCAACAAAAAAAAAAAGATGCCTAGTGCAATGCTTCCAGTCACAGACACATGAATCAGCACCGAAGCCCAAGGCTGGATGGGTCCTCCAACTGATGAAACCAAAATCATCTCCAGAATCCCAACTGCTTGGCCCACAAGCCAATTCACTGTGTTCATCACAAATGGTAAACCAGACAGACAAACTCTGTATCTTTCTCTCTCTGCTTCCTGGTTCCCATGAGTGGAGCAGTTTTCTTCCACCACACCCTTCCGCCATGTTGTCCTGCCTCACCTCAGGCCCAGAGCAATGGAGTTGGTCGACCATAGTCTGAATCTCTGAAACCATGAGCCCAAAGTAATCTTTTCCTCCTCTAATTCTTGTCAGGTATTCTGATCACAGCAATGAAATGTTTGACCAACTCAGGTTATGTGACAGAACATGACACAGCATGGAAGCTCAAGAAGATTTGCCTGAAGAAATGGCTGAAGATGAAACAGGAGTCAGTTTGGTGATGAAGGTAGGGGAGAACTTTCCAGAAAGAGGAAATGGTGGTGACATAAGCTCAAAGTCAGGAAAGAGTAGGCATGTGCAGCCCATGAAACATGTATGGAAGATTCCTTATCATGTAAGAAAACTATTCTTGGCACATGTAAAAACATGGACACCACATGGCTGATCAACAGTGAGCTTAGCTAAGGAGAAATAGCCTGTCAAGGCATCTTGGAGAGGCACACAACCCCAGATATAAAAGAATAGCTGTCACCTTGCACCTACTAAGTGCCAGGCACTGGTTGAAGTATTTTTCATCTATTTTCCTTTCATCCTCACAACACTGCACTCTTAGTATCTCCATTTTTGCATGAGAAAACTGTGACACAGAGAAATTAAGTAGGTGACTTGTCCACAGCCACACAGCTAAGAAGTGATAGATCCACACTTGAAACACAGAATGCTCACTGCAGGGTTTGAAATCTCAACTCTTGTGTCACAAAGGAAAGGTCTTGGCCACATGGCAGAAGGCTTTGAATGTCACCATGTGAAGCTTATGGAATGTTGTTAAAGTAGAATTAACAGGACAAGACAGAGGTCACTAAATAGCGAATAAAGGGAACAGCAGAAATATGCTAAAGGGGTTTGTAGCACATGCTCCAACAGCCCCTCCTCCACCTCTGCTTTCCCTCCCTACTAGTGCACAGGGTTCTACTGCTGACAGGACCTGCACCTCTTTTTCTCAGGGTTTCTCTGGCCCAAGCTGGCCTTGCCCATCCATTCAGCAAGCCTGATATGCCAAGGAACTACCAGCAGCGGAGGCAGAAGCCTCAACCAAGGACTGACAGGAGGTGAAGGAGGAACACCCCTCTCCACTGCCTTACCCTGTGAACTGGAGAACTGAGATGCATGTGTTCTACAGTAATCCTCAGAGTTTCCCCTTAGGAGTGAACCTCCATCATTCAAAGGGGTGACTTGCTTGATAACACACTCTGCCTCACTGTCTTCCCTTCCCTGTCCCATGTCCCCAACTCCTACCAGTGCTTCTTAGCATCATAGCCTACATAAATTTGCATTCACATAAATTTGCATTCACTCAAATCCTTGTCAGAAGAGGTGGGATTGGAGATAGGTACAATTCCATGTGGACACACGTGGTGGCAGGTATCATGAGATCTCTAACCTCGTCATTCCAGGTAAGAGGATCTGGAATAGCCTCACCATCATTCATGCAGGTGATAGTGGATGTTGTTCCCCAGCCAGGGGCTTCTGTTCTGTCCTTAGTCGCCCTGCCTTGTCAGAATCCTCAACTTCTTCTACTCCTAACCTCAACCAGACCTGAGGGCCAAGCACTCTCAGGTGACCAAGCTGTCACGTGAAGGTCACAGAGCTTCAAAGCTCTGTTTGAAGTTGGGACTGTTCTATACCACCCCCCAGCAAAGGTCACAGGGAAAATGCCACATAACATGGCCACTGCCAGTTTCCTGCTCCTCTCCTATCACTGCCTTCATAGCTAGGGCCTACAGGGTTCCATTTCATTGGTAAGAGAGCCTCTTTTTTTTTGGGGGGGGGGTACCTGGGGATTTTACTTTCATTCTTTAATTTCTCATACAGTCTTATGAAATGGGTACTATTTTGGGGGGGGGGTACCGGGGATTAAACTCAGGGTAACTCAGCTACTGAGCCACATCCGCAGCCCTATTTTCTATCTTATTTAGAGACAGGGTCTCACTGAGTTGCTTAGCACCTCACTAGTCTGCTGAGGCTGGCTTTGATCCTCTTGCTTTAGCCTCCAGAGCCACTGGGATTACAGGCATATGCACCACCACGCCAGGCAAGAGGCACTCTTTTATTAGGTAAATAGAGAGGTTTTGTCCTGGTCTGTTTGAAAGATGAGGAACTTATCTCTCTGCTCTCCTCTGAAAGAGTCCCCCATGGGCCATGGTAAGACTCATAGTGTGTGCTATCAATTATTTATATTCCCTCAAAAATCCTATGTTGAAATCCTAACCCATAGTATAATTGCATCAGGAGGTGGAGCTTGTGGGAGATGATTCAGTCATCAGGACTCAGCCCTCATGCATGGGGTTAGTGTTCTTATAAGAAACCCTGGAACTCTCAAACATGATTAGTGGGAATGTAAGTTAGTTCAATGATTAGGTTTAACAGTCTTGAGTTTCTTCACAAAAACTCAATGTAGATCTACCATATGATCAGCTAGCCCACTTGTGGGTATGTATTTTAAGGAAATGAAGTCAGCCTACCAAAGAGATACCTGCACACCCATGTTTACTGAGGCACTATTTTCAATAGCTAAGATATGGAATGATCATCAATGGATGAATAAAGAAAATGTGGTATACGTACATAATGGAATATTATTCAGCCATAATATAGAACAAAATCCTGTCATTTGCAACAAAATGGATGAAACTGGAGGACACTGTGTTAAGAGAAATAAGCCAGACACAGAAAGACAAATACTGCATGTTCTTTCTCATTTGTGGAAGTTAAATAAAGGTAAACCTGATTATAGAAACATGATTACCACAGATTGGGGAGTTGGGAGGGGGGATAAAGGGAGGTTGAACTTGATCAGTAAATGCTGTATGCATACATTGAAATATCACACTGAACCCCATTAATATGTATGATCAATTACATGTTCATCAAAAAAATATAAGAGAGATGTTAGGGAGTTACACACATCTTTCCACCATGTAAGGGTACAGTGAGAGAGCACCATCAGGGGACCAAGAAATAAGACCTCATCCGACACCAAGTCTCCTAGCACCTTCATCTTGGACTTCCTAGCCTCCAGAACCATGAGAAATAAAGTTCCATGGTTTAAATGTTACTCAACCTATGGCATTTTGTTATAGCAGCTCAAAAGGACTAAGACAGAAAATTGGTACCAAGAAGTGAAGATATCACTATAGAAAACATGTAAAAAACATGGAAGTGGCTTCGCAGATGGGTAATGGGTAGAGACTAGAAGGGTTTTTTGAGGTCACGCTAGAAAAAGCTAACATTACTGTGAATAGACTTTTAAAGGTGGTTTTGATGAGGGCTTAAAAAAGAAGAGAAGTCTCCATCTTCTTGAAGAATACCTAAGTAATCATGACCAGAATGTTGTGAAGTGATTCAGTGAATCACTTTGTGAAATCTGGACGGGATATGCCATTCTGATGAGGTCTGAGACAGAAAAGAAGGTCATGTCATCGGACAATGGAGAAAAGACGATCCTTGTTATAAAATGGCAATGAACTTGGCTGAATTGTGTTCATTTTCTGTGTTCTGGAAAGCAGACCATGTGAGTGAATACGTTGTGGAGGTGATTTCTAAGCGAGGTATTGGAGGGTATGGCTTGGCTCCTCTTGACTGATTCTAGTAAGAGGTGAGAGGACAGAAATGACTTAAA
Organism: Ictidomys tridecemlineatus; assembly: GCF_052094955.1. Classification (NCBI taxonomy): domain Eukaryota; kingdom Metazoa; phylum Chordata; class Mammalia; order Rodentia; family Sciuridae; genus Ictidomys; species Ictidomys tridecemlineatus. The sequence goes on along the minus strand of NC_135493.1, from coordinate 94,756,412 downwards.
GACAGAATTATAAGGCTAAAAAAACTGAACTTGACAATTTGGAAATTTCTTAGGCTCTCCATATTGCAAAGCAATGGAAATGATGTTTAGAAGATAATACCACCGCATGGTGGCCAAGGAACCAAGGTCGGTGTGGGTATAAAGTACCCCTCCACTTAGACAGCTCAGCAGAAGCTGGGTGCTATTCTTTGAAACAAAGGAAGAGTGGATGGGGATATGGCTCAGTGGTAGAATGCTTGCCTGACATGCATGAGACCCTGGGTTCCATCCCTAGTAACACATACACACACAAAAAAAAAAAAAGAAGAAAGAAAGAAAGAATGGAAGAAAGGAAGAATGATCTGGAAGGCAATTCCTTGATCTCAGAAGAGGAAACCATCACCTTCGTTTCAACAGGCCAGATGGTATCCACCCAGAGCTAGAGGGCAGGGCCACCCAGATCCTTGGAGGGGCCCAACCTCTATCCCAGTGGGCCAGTAGGCAGAGCCTTGAGCCAAAGTTGGTTATTCTCAAGCCTTAAGCTCTTGTGGAGTTTCCCCTACAGTTTGGACTTACTTGGGATCCATCACCCCTTCCTTCTTTCTTATTTCTCCATTTGGGAAAGCGAATGTCTGTCCCTATGCTTGTCCCACCATTGTGTTTTGGACACTGGGAACTTGTTTGGTTTCACAGGATCAGAGTTGCAGAGCCATTTGCCTCAGATGAATCATGCCTTGGGTCTCACCTATATCTGATCCAGATGACGTTTAGCAGAGACTTCGGATTTTAGAGTTAGAGTTGATGCTGGAACTGATAAATACATTTAGGATATTAGGGTGTGATTAATATATTTTGCATGTGAGGAAGGCATAAATTTGGGGAATTTAGGGGTGGAATGCTATACACTGAATGCTTGTGCTCCCTCCAAATTTGTGCACTGTAGTCTTAACACCTTTCCTAATACCACCCCGTGACTCATAGCTCTGGCTTTAGGAGGCCAGGCCTTTGTGAAGTGATTCAGTTGTGAGGTCAAAACCCTCAGGAATGGGATTAGTGTTCTCACAAAAGAGAGCCCACGGAGTTCTTGCATTTCTTGCACCATGTAAGGACTCAGAAAGAAGACCAGAAGCCGGGAAGCAGGCCCTTAGCAGACACAAATCCACTGTCACCTTGATCTTAGACTCCCCAGCCTTGAGAACTGTAAGAAATAAATTTCTGTTGTTCATAATCCTTCCAATTTATGGTATTCTGCTATTGCTGCCTGAACAGGGTATGACAGTGTGGCAGATGGTATTTTCCAAAGGTAGCTGCAAAAACATATGTATCCCATCCCCCCACATTCTTCTGACACTGTGACCGGTGCTCCTCCCACAGAAGAGCAGCCTTCCTGTTAAATCTGAGTCAGGCGGATGATTGGTCTGACCAATAGATTTTACTGAAGATGATGTGAAATCTTCCAAGGTCATAAAAAAGGCCCAGCTTCCTTCTATTTCTCTGTCTTGGAAGCTCACTCAAAGAACCCAAGCACCATGCTGTCAAGAAACTCAATAGAGAGAGTCCACACACAGAGTCACAGGAAGACAGGAACCAGGGCCCCCAGCCAATAGCCACACCGCTGCCACATGAGTGCTCAAGCTTTCAGATGGTACCAGCTCTCAGCCTTCCAGAAAAGGCTCCAGAAATTATGGAGCACAGGCAAATTTTCCCCACATATCCTATATGTAATTTTTTTTTTTTTTTGGTACCAGGGATTAAACCCAGGAGCGCTTAATCACTGAGCCACATCTCCATCCCTTTTTTATATTTTATTCTGAGACAGGGTCTCACTAAGTTGCTTAGGGCCTTGCTAAGTTGCTGAGGCTGGCTTTGAACTCATGATCCTTCCTGCCTCAGCCTCCCAAGCTGCTGGGATTACAGGTGCGTGCCACTGCCTCTGGCTCCTGTATGTATTTGTGACCCACAAAAACTATAAGAAATGATTGCACCAGGTGCAGTGGTGTATGCCTGTAATCCCCATGTCTTGGGAGGCTGAGGCAGGAGGATCACAAGTTCAAAGCCAGCCTTAGCAACTTAGCAAAACCTTGTCTCTAAATAAAAAAAAACAGAAAGGGCTGGGATGTGGTTCCTGGTTAAGTGTCCCTGAGTTCAATACCCAGCACCAAAAAGAAAAAAGAAAAGAAAGAAAGAAATGCTATCACTTTATTCCACTACGTTTGGGTGCTTTGTTACACAATCATAGAATCATAGTAACTAAAGCACCAAGTTCCCTAAATTCCCATTGTTGAGTTGGGTTAAGTTAGATTTGAGATTGATCCATCCCTATGAGGAAAATTCTAGGAAGGCAGCCTTTGGGTCAGGGTCATGACCCCCACACACCTTTCCTAATACCACCCCACGACTCATATTTCTGTAAGGAACGTGTCTGGTGTTTCTACAGTGATGTCCTTACAAAGAAGATAGGAATGGTGATCCATCCGATAATCACAGGACAGACTGGGGTGACTTTGCTAATTCAGTCCCACCCTATCTCTTTTTTCATTCTCACAATAAATTGAGGCCTGCTGGCCAGAGAGGCAGCCTCCCTTCTCCCACTTGATCCATGAAACCCCAGAGAGCACTTGCCAAGTTCACAGAGACCTCCACATCTACAGAAGCAAAGCCAAATGACCAGGAGAGCAAGCAAGTGTCTGTAGAATTTATTATTTATTTAGTTGCTCACATCTGTAAGTCGGACCCCTCTACAGTCCACTCAGATTTTTTTTTTTTTTTTTGGAACCAGGGATTGAACCAAAGGGTGCTTAACTACTGAGCCACATCTCCAGTCCTTTTTTAAAATTTTATTTAAAGACAGAGTCTTGCTGAGTTATTTAGGGCCACGCTAAATTGCTAAGGCTGGCTTTGAACTCCCAATCCTCCTGCCTCAGCCTCCTGAGCCCCTGGGATGACAGGCGCGGGTCACTGCAACAACTAATGAGATAATTTTTGAAAGTCCTCGTGATGTTCCAGAAACTGCACGGCACCTTTTACATGTAGTAATAGTTCCTTGAGTCCGGAAGTCTGTGATAAACTCCTACCACTGGAAACCTTGTTGGGCTCCAAGACTACACATTATTTGATTATGGTCAACATTAACTATATTAAAAGGATTTGAAGCAGAGGAATAATCAATCAGGATAGAAAAAGATCTTGAAAACAGATTTGTTTTCTTTGTAATACAAATTGCATGTGACATCAGGAAGAAAGTCAATCTCTCCTTTGGTTCTCAAAATGGCAGCTTGAGAACACTGACTCAAAAGTGTGATGACCCAGGCCCTCCTTCCTACATTTGCCCCACAGCAGCCACAGAAGTGGGGTCCTGCAGTCGCTTTCTGTCATTTGAGAACAAATTGCAAAAGGCTTATCATGGCTGCAGATCCCTGCAGGAACACACCCCAGCCAGGACAGCCAGTGTCCGCCTTGCTCTTCTTCATTTTGGTCTGACTTTCCTGCCCTTTTTATTGTCCATGAACATGCCAACATGCCACGCCTAGGGACTTTGCCCTCACCATCCATCGCCTCCATAGACATACTGTCCCCTCTGATAACAGAACCTTATAATCTCACTTATTCAGCTCTCTACCCAAATGGCCTCCTCTATCATCTATCTCCTTAATACACATTTTTTTTCTTTAGGGTGCTTATCCTGATGTTATATCACATGCCTGTTTGTTTAGCATTTCATCCCCAGCATCTGGAATAGTAACTGACACATATTAGGTGTTCACTAAACACTTGTAGATGATCAAATGGCCTTTCTAAAATGTCATCCCAGGGCTGAGGGTGGAGCTCAGTGATAGAGCACTTGCCTAAGCATGCACAAGGTCCTCAATTTGATCCCCAGCACCACACGCAAAAATGAACTAAAATATCTACCCAACACTTCCATTCATTGAATGATTCACCCTATGGGCAAAGTCTTCCAGAGCCCTTCATGATGTAATCTCTGCATAGCTCTGTTCACTTCCCCATCTGATCCATCCTCACTGCACACACTCACATTCACATGCACTATGCACACACAGAGATACACAACACATACACACAGAAGCCTATCCATGAACACATCCCCAAGCATACCAGGATAAACACAGATACACGCACATAGACACAATGATGCATGTGCACACACACACACACACACACACACACACACACACACACACACCTTTCTAGCCTCCAGACATAACCCCCTCACGCTCACCTTCAGGATGTTACCATTTTTCACTTGCCTGTCCAGCTCAGCTGTTCTGGACAGCTCCCACTCTTCAAGTGCCAACTCTATTGTTGTTCCTCCTAAGGAGTCAGGAAAATATGGGGTTACAAAGCACAGATGCTGGAGACAGATGATTCGACTTCAAACTTTGACTTTGCCACTTGCTAGCTGTGTGAGCTTAAACCAGTTACTTAACTTCTCTGTGCTTCCATTTCTTTCTCAATAAATTGGAATAGTGATAAGAGTACATACCTCACAGGATCATTTTGGGGAGTTAATGAGCTAATACATATAAAGTGCTCAGAACAGTGCCCAGCTCATAATGAAGATTGCTTAGATATTATTCTTATATTCTGATTATTCATCCAAACCCCTCCTGAGCATTCAATATGGCTACTGTGTGTAGAACGAATCCAACTATGTCTCCAATATGTGTTCCTTGTCTTTCTCCTCACCAGCACTGAGCAGCCGTGGATGGGTGTGCTGTGCCCCAAGCCCAGGGCCTGTACATCAGGGTGCTCAAGAAGTATTTGCAGAATGTCCAAATGCCCTTGGATGAGCCATTTGGTTGCATGGGGATGTGGCTTTCTCTTCTATAAAGTAAGATCATTGGACCGGAAGTTTTCTAAGGTCCTTCCAGGTCAAACGGTCTCTGATTCTCCAATTCCATGCTTGACCCTTGATTTGAAGAAATGTTCCTTCCTCATTATACCAGAAGGATAATTGGTATCTTTTTGAAAGCTCTTTTCAACTCTTCCAAATCTTTTTCAAAAGGAATTTGCAAAATGATGGGTGTCAAGGGCCCTTAGAAATGAATTCAATCCTGACCTTTCGCTGTGGAGGGGACAGAGACCCAGAGACTGGAGAAGCCTTGCTCAAGGTCACTCAGCCAGCTAATGGAAGAGTCAGAACCACAATTCAGAGGTCATGGCTTACGAGACTATTTTTTTCTGCACACACACACAAAAACATGATTCAGATAGTTTTTCTGTTTTTCTTTTTAGCAAAGGCATAATAATGAAATCTAGCAACATTTGCATGGAAATATGAGAGACGGGATGAGTCATGTCTTTTTAAAGCATCACTGGGTGCTTTTGCCATAACAATACATAAAAATAACACTAGCTTACCGGCTTAGCCAATCTCACCAATAGCCGGGCCAGTACCAAGCCCCACCTGTCAGAGTGTTATTGACACATCCTGTCAAAACAAGTTCACACAGAAAAGTATAGGTGGAGCACCTCTGGGCTATAACTTCTCTTTCTTCCCCTTCTTTTTTATGATGATTTATTGTGTAGACAACGCGCATGTGCTGAAGACCTGTCAGAAAAGTGGTATGGAAGATACTGGTCATATAAGCTTGGTCCCCTGCTATTGCTGGGTAATTTCTTTCCCAATAAATTGGAATGGTGATAAGAGTACCTACCTCATAAGATCATGCTCAGCATGACCCTATGCTCAGCAGCATATGACAATAAGCATTTGTTGCTATGCCCACAGTTCTGAGCATCAGCTGTGTTTCTGTGAGTTAGCTGGTCTAAGCTAACTGTGTGAGCTTAAACCAGTTCCTTATCCTCTCTGTGCTTCCATTTCTTTCCCAATAAATTGGAATGGTGATAAGAGTACCTACCTCACAGGATCATTTTGGGGAGTTAATGAGCTAACACATATAAAGTGCTCAGAACAGTGCCCAGCTCATAATGAACTGGACTCCAAACTGTGGGTTCAGATTAAGCCTCTTTAGACATCTCTTCATTCTTCTGAGACCAACTGGCTCCCTGGGGGGAGGTTGTCAAGTGGAAATGCAAATACCATTTGAGGCTTACACTTAGAACGAGAAGGTTGTCACTTCTGTCTATAACCTAGCATCAATGGAATGAGAAACAGACCCATCTCTAATGGCAAGTATAGCAATGAGCATAGATAGAGGGAAGTATAAGAAGTTGGAAATAGTTATGCAACTGAACACAGAGGTCATTTAAAATTTTAGCAAGGAAGCTATGGAACCAACCTAGGTGCCCTTAATAGATGAATGGATAAAGAAAATGAGATACATATACACAATGGAATATTATTCAGCCATAAAGAAGAAGGATTGTGGCATTTGCCAGTAAATGGATGGAACTGGAGACTATCATGCTAAGTGAAATAAGCCAATCTCCCCAAAACCAAAGGCTGAATGTTCTCTCTGATATGCGGATGCTAACACATGATAAAGGAGGAGGAGGGAAGAATAGAAGTTCAGTGGATTAGACCTAGTTTCTCGACTCTGGCCAGGCATCCAGGGCTGGGACCTGAAACAGGATCTCTGCTGAGCTCTTCCTGCCCCAAGTGGTCTTTCTCATAGCTTCCCATCTTCCTAAATAAATAAGCCTCTCCTCTCACCATGCTGCTTTCAGACTTCAGTTTCCCTACTTGGAATAGCAAGTGCAAAATGCTCTTCACATGTCTTGCCCAAGCACTGTGGGCCCAGTGGGCTGTGGAGTACTTCTAGGATGGTTATGAGGACATGGAGTCTGAAAAGTATAATGGCAGGGGAAGGGAGGTCTGGTCACAGCCTTGGAGTCAAATAGGCAGGAACTTAATCCAGTCTCATCACTGTCCATCTTAGTGATCTCTCCCAGCCTCAGTGTTCTCATCAAGAAAATGGTCCCAAAATGGCACCTTCCTCACTGGAATGTTGTGAGTGTCTGATGAGGAAGAACCAGGCAGTGGTTAGAAAAGAATTCTATTCTTAATTCCCTGCAATTATTACCATATTCTTTTGGGGTTACAATGGTCAGGTTGAACCTCATGTCAAACCTTTGTAGATACGGTCTGAGGGTGCGGGAGCCCTGAGTAGGCTAAGTCTGCAAAATCCAGCTTTGCCTGTGGGTTCTCAGTTTATTTGTTCACCCACCCTTCCATGCTTAGAACTAGCCCAGACACTGTGAGAACTGTGGACAAATGTAGAACACACCCATCACTCAAGTAGCTCCCAGTTTAGCTGGGAATCAATGTCCTCAAAACAGCATGGTAATTCTAGCAAGGAGCAGGGACACAAAGCTCCCAACCAAGGCAAGAAGCCCCCCTGCCCTATTTACCACGTAGGTGGCCAAGTATTCTCAGTTCCCTATGAGAAAAAAAAAAATCTGTGACTTGGAGCTGAAATTCAGGTTCCTGTGACATGTCCCCTCTTGGAACATCTACAGACAGCTGTCCCATGTCCCCTGAGCCAGATATTCTAGTTTCTAAATGGCCCCTCAGATGAGGCCAACCCCTTCTCACAAATACCCTTTTGATATAAGGTGACAATCTAGGGAAAATCACAAGACACATTGGTGACAAACTGGCTAAACCTGTGCATTTTGAGGGGTATTTGGAACATTAGTCCTACAGACCTTATGTAAATGCAGGTTCCAGCAAAATAAGAGAATAATCAAGGTAAAATAAAATAGGAGTAATGTTAGGGAAGCAAAACCAGCCAGGTTGTGTGACTGAAATCTATCATGAAGTCATTAGGAGAATCACGTGCACAGTACCTCTCCAAAACGTAAGCCACAATGAAGTCTCCCTGAACCTGTTGGTCCCAGGACTTGGCTCTGCTCATGAAACATTCTCAGAGTTCTCAGAGAACTCTTTAGGGAAAGTATTTGTTTAAAAATGTCTAAGCTGAAGCCGGGCACAGTGGTGCACACCTGTAATCCCAGCGACTCAGGAGGCTGAGGCAGGAGGATCACAAGTTCAAAGCCAGCCTCAGCAAAAGCGAGGCACAAAGCAACTCTAGTGAGACCCTGTCCCTAAATAAAATACAAAATAGGGCTGGGGATGTGGTTCCATGGCTGAGTGCCCCTGAGTTCAATCCCTGGTACAATCACGGGTATCTGAGCTGAGTTACCAGGCAGAGTCAAGAGAGCTCATCCTGAGTTGGATGGTATGGAGAAACCATCATGCCTACCAGGGGTCTCGTGCAATTTCCTTCCAGATAAACTCTTTGCTCTAACTTAGGGGCTGCTTGCCAAGTTCATTTATACTAAAGTGCTTACCACTTTCCCCCCTCCTCTCCTTCTTGCCTCAATGTCCCCCAATTTCCCCACTGCTTGGGGACTCCCATCTGGCCAGGGTGGAAAAGGACTAGAAAGTACGAGCCATGGGAAAGGAGGCGAGAGACCTCTTGGGCACATAAATCACTCCACAGCCGGGAGGCCTGGATCCCCAAGGCGGGAAGGTGATTCCCAGGGCAGAGAAGAACTTGGCAAGCAGCCCCCAAGTCAGAGCAGGACTCAGGGCCAAGCTCCCGGGTCGCTTTTCTCCATGGAACTGTGGGCGTAACCTTGATCCCTCTGCCGAGGTAAACAACAGGGTCTGAATTATTTGGTTTGGAAAGGGAAGAGGCCCCAGGGAGACCCAGCGCCGCAGTAATAAATGAAGAACAGAGACGACTGCGCCGAGCCTGCCGCTTCCCCTCCATTAGCGCAAACCCGGGGCATCTCTAAAAGCTAAAAGGCATCACTCTCCTCTCCCCATAGCAGAGACCGGAGTTGCAGAAGCCACAAATCACCAAGAAATGTGCAGAAGAATGTTCACCATTTCTTGGAATGGAAATAATAATAAATAATAATAATCTGTTCTGTGTATTTAGCCAAGACATGTTCTCCAAGGAGCTTTGTACTGAAATTTATCGTTAAGTCCCCGGGGTCTGGATATTTTTTAATTAAAACTTTTATTGGGGAAAACATCCAAATAAAAAAAAAATCCCTCCTGAAGTGAGTTATGTGGAGGGTTGCCGTTTTGCATTTCCTTAGCATTTGTCCTTTTTATTCTAGGTCCGACCTGCTGTGTTAACTGTTGGCTGCATCAAAATGTAACTCAAAGCACCTGTGCTCGCTGCCCTGGAAGAGGGACAGGGAAGGCGTGAAAGTGCACCGTGCAGTTTGAGGGCCAGGTCCTTCAGACACGTGTTATGTTCCTAATTGTCACCATAGCCCTGGGAGCCGCCATGGTGGTAATGACTACTTGCTTCCTAAGTGCTTTCCGGACACCACCTCATTAAATCTGCATGCAGCCCTCGTATGTGAGCTCGCTCAGTGTCCCTGTGTTTCGGATGAGGACATGGAGGCTTGGAGAGGTTCAGAAACAGGAGGAAAATCTCCCAGGTAGAAGCAGGGAGACATGGTTCTTGGGGCACCCGTTCCCCCTTGAAGGAGGAAGGGAACGGGAGATGAGTGGGGACAGGGGAGTGGGTGGGGAAGAAATATGGAAGGGCCATGAGGGAAGGGAAGAGTTCCAGGTGAGGATTCTCCCAGGTGAGGGTTTAAGGACAGGTATGTAATTGAGGTATCACTCTTAGGAGATGCCAGTAGGGACGCTACTGAACAGGCAAGTGGAAGCCAAAGTACCACCTCAGCCTTATCCTGCAGGGGGCGCTCTGGAGAGAACAATATCCCAGTTTGTCCTCCTCCAGGCAATGGAGCTAGATTTTTTAGTTCGCACTCATCTCTGGTTATGGATGCCCTGGGGTTGGGTGGGGTGGGTGAGAACGAAGACAGAAAATTCCTAAGCACTTCCAGCCCTCAATACCTTTGGGGAGTTGCCAATGTCCAGGAGTGCCAGTTATTGGTAGGAGGACAGGCCCACAGATGTGGGGAAGGAACCCAGTAAGGTGTGTTACATGTGGCCACCTCACTAAGAAAGACCCATTCAGATGGCAGATGTGTATAGGATCCATAGTCATAGCTGTGACCCTCATCGCACCCCATATTGGCCACTGACTGCAAAGTCCCCAGGACTGGGTCGTTCTGCTCTGAACACAATTGCCAGCATAGCTGATGTTTCAGTGAGCTTTTCTGCTGCTGTGACTAAAAGACCTGACCAGAACAACTGCAGAGAAGGAAGAGTTTATTTGGGGGTGCATGGTTTCAGAGGTCTCAATCCATAGACAGCTGACTCCATTCCTCGGGGCTCCAGGTGAGGCAGGACATCATGGTGGAAGAGTGTGGTGGAGGGAAGCAGCTCATGTTGATGATCAGAAAGCAGAGATACAAATATAGACCCCAAAGCCACGCCCCCCAATGCCACCTCCTCCAGCCGCACCCCACCTGCTTCCAGTGACCACTCAGTTCATCCCATCAGGGAGCAATTCACTGATTGGGTTAAGGCTCTCACAACCCAATCACTTCTCCTCTGAACCTTCTTGCATGGTCTCATACATGAGCTTTTGGGGGATATCTCACCTCCAAACCATAATAGCCTGTCTCTCCTCCCAAGACACAGCACTGGCCAGGCTGAGGGGATGAGGTCTGGTAATCCACTCAAGCCAGCTGGCCAGAGACCACCATGGCAGAGTCTAGAGACAGAACCTGGGACCGCCTTGTGCCTCTTCTCAAGGCCACAGCCTGCTGAGAGGAGTTGCTGGGTCCTGGTGGCAGACAAATCTCCCTTTTATTTCCAATTGGGTTGAGTGGGTATCTGCCTGGCCATCAGTGTCTAAGAATGGGTGTCATTTCAGACTCTCAACACTACCTGGGACACAGAACCCAGTCACAAGGGCTCCCATCTACACATGTGCACACACACCCCTTTCCCACTCTGCCTGCCAAGGCACCGAAAAACCCATATCACAGCACATACTCACGTTTTTATACTTGTACATGTCGATAGGTATCAATTCCTGCAGTCCTTGGAATAAACCTTCTATGGTGGGACATTTAGGATGCCATGGTGTTGCTATTACAAACAAATAATGTTGAGTAAAAAAAAGGCAAGTTACAAAAGGAAATGTACAGGACTTCCTTTGAAAAAGGTAAAAGCTTCCAAAGGGATGGTGCACATGTTCAAGGACACACATATATGTAGCACAAGCAAAAACTGTACACAGGGTGCTACACCTGCTCTGCATGACACTGACCTTGAAAGGGGAGGGAGAGATGAGTTTGAGCTACATTTGGAAATCTGTATTTTTTTTTTCAATACATGAAAGAAAGAAATGAAGAAATATGGCAAAATGTGATTTATCTGACTTCTGTGGCTCATGGGTATTTCCTACTACTTCCCATCATTTTCTGTATTTGGAATGTTTCTTTATCCTAAGTCATGTTTTAATGATTTTTCTAAAGTTCAACTAAAACTGAATCTCAGCACGCTGATGACCCAACTATTCTACTCCTAAGTATACATTCAATGGAATGTGTACAGATGTTTACCAAAAGACCATACAAAGAACGCTCACTCCAGTGCTATTTGTGATAGCCCCTGACTGACAAACTACCAACCCAGTGCCCATAAATGGTGCAATAAATAGAGGTGTGCTCATGCAAGGGAGCCTTATATGGCAATGAGAATAATCAAACACTATGGCATTCAAAAGCAGCAATGGAGCTCACATATGCTGTGTTGAGCACGGGCATCAGACATACTCTCTGGCTCCTATTTTAGCCAGCTTTTTATTGCTGTGACCAAAATACCTACCACAAACAACTTGGAGGAGGAAAGTTTATTTGGGCTCACAGTGTCAGAGGTCTCTGTCCACAATCAGCTGATTCCATTGCTCTGGGCCTGAGGTAAGGCAGAGAACATCATGGTGGAAAGGAGTGGTAGAAGAAAGCTGCTCAGTTTATGGCAGCCCAGAAGAAGAGAGAGAAAGGAAGGGGTCAAGGGACAAGACATCGTCCCCAAGGGCACACTGCCAATAACCTACTTCCTCCAACTATGTCCTACCTGCCTATAGTTTCCAACACCTCCCAGTAGTCCACTCCGATAATTAGCCCATCAAATGGATTAATCCACTGATGAGGTTAGAGCCCTCAGGATCCAATCATTTCCTAAAGTCCCACTTCTGAACATTGCTACCTTAGGGACCAAGCTTTCAACATACAAGACTTTGGACATTCCAGATCCAAACCACATCTCCTTCTATAGAAAGTTCTAGAACAGGAAAAACTTGGAACACTCTGATGTTACAAATTAGGATAGTGCTTACTCTAAGGCATGTAGGGCCCAAGGCGTCTCTGGGGTACTGATTATGGTTTGTTCTTGATACAGGTGTGGGCTCGTGGGTGTGCTGAATTTGTGACAATTCATCAATGGGCACTTAGGATATGTGCACTTTTCACCAGCATGTTATATTTGAAGAAAATCTATACTTTTTCCAAAAGTAAAAATTGAGGCAATTCAACATTATATGGAGGCCATTGTCAGCCATGAATTCTCAGTTTGAATTAGTCTATTGATCACCAGTGTTGTAACATAATCCATATCGGACATGAAATTATAGACCTGGAATAACCTCTAAGTTGCTGCAGTCATGGGGGGGTGGCAGATGGGGGCTCTGTTAATGGTATTTCACAGGAAGTAGCATTCCCCTCAATGAAATGTCCATTTTAGCCCATATCCCATCAGAAAAGGACTGATCATCCCACCCCAAAGGACTTCAGCTACACCTCCCTTCTCTTGGGCAGTTGGGAAGACCACCATTAGGATCCAAGTGCCCAGGTTAGACAGGAGTTTCTAGGGGGAAAAAACCCACATGCCAAGCCTTCAAAAGAGCAGACTTCTGTAGATACCACCCACCTGCCAAAATGTGGGTCTCACGGGGCTTCCAGCAGGTACTAAGTAATGGAGAAACCAGGCAGATGCAACCTTGAAAGATGATGGCAGCCCATGCACAGCTCACAAGTCTTCCATCTTTCGCCAAGCCTCTGGCAGGCATCACTGATCAATCAATGCCCTTGGCTCTAAGAGACAGAATGAAGCCTCAGACTCTTCTCAATGCCTCTCTGAGTAACCTGGAAGAAGGAGGTCTGGCAAAAAGACCTTACCCTGGGTTACATGGACTGAGCAGTGGATTTGGGGACACAGGATAAGGATTGATTGTGTTTTGAAGAAGAGTTGAAACCAAATATGCAACACACTATTGATCCTCTGGGTTTGATGCATACATTTCTTCTTCTAAATTGAATAATAAACATAGATGCTTTTTATTTTAGAAGACAGACTGCCCTCTTTCAATGGTCCTAACGTAAGTCTCCCCTTTGAACTACTGTCATATTTATGTAGGAGGTGGTGGGACTCACAGCAGCAACCAGGTACATTTTTCCCCCCTGTTGGGGAGAAGCCAGAGAGAAAGATGCTAGAAACTTCTATTTCAAAATTGTGTACCGACTACACCAGAGCAAAACCCTGAGGCTACAGACTCTTTAAAGGTAAAAGTGTTGCCATTTTTTAGGTAGAAACCATTCCAGAAAGAACAGGTTCCCAGTGGACGGGATTGTCACGTTGCACGTGCAGATGCTATTCACATTGTATGTTTTGATATTGGCTTTCTCTGGACCCGTGTGCCATGGGACCCCAGCCATAAATGATTATGGCGATGGCTGCCCATGACCTGCTCCCTGGAAGGAGGCAGAGGAACCAGAGAAGGGTTATCAATCTTCAGGCTCACCTCAAACTGTTCAACCATGAATAAAAAAGAGCTGTGTCTCCTGGTCAACTATTGTCCCTGTGGGGGACGATTCTCCAGGCAGGAGAAGATACAGACCCCACCCCCAAGCCCTTTGTACAATTCCACCAGATTCCTCCTGGCTGTGGCAGAAAGGGGAAGTGCTGAGCAGACAGCCATCTATTATTACATCCCCACCCTGGGACAACTGACAGCCACACGCAGCCACTAGCTCACTGCTGTCTTACCCCGTGGCTCAGATCTGACCATTGAAATGTCTTTTTCCCCATGGCTGAGATGGCAAGCAGAGCCCCTCTCTTAGGGAAAGGTGAAATGCTCACTCGATTGCTGTTAACCTGGCATTTAACCCAACTGGCTCCTGGCTCATGGAGCCCGCAGTTCCCTGATGTGTCTGCATTATACCAGCTCATCCGCCCCTGCCCAGCCCTCCATGCACCCTGGGCTCCTTAGAAACCTACTTCTCCTCATTCCCCCCCCCCCAGCCTTGCCCCTTGTCACAGCCCAGAACTGGACCTGAAAAAGAAATCTCAAAAGAATTTTGCAAATTCCCATTCCATTTCATTCTCTGATTTTATCCCCAGCTCCTGCAGACATTTGTCCTGGGATTATAAACTGAATTCCAAGTTTAGGACACTCTGTCTGGGCTGTGTCCCAAAAGTGAGCAGGTTGCTGACAGGAAAACAGACAGAGGGGTACTTCTCTCCCCAACCCAGCAGGGGGGCCAGGCATTTTCTGCCCTTGAAGCAGGATCAAACTTCTCAGAATTGAGAATCCTTCAGAATGTTCTGTTGAGGAGGAACAAAAATTGGATGAAGTTATAGGTGGGGTCATGCCACACCTGTGCAATGGGGCCGCACCTAGAGCTGAATGGAGGCCCATTAGGGTCAGGCCAGTATGTTTGGTCTTTGATTATATTTCATTGGAAACCATAGAAAGTTCTTGAAGAAGGGAGTATATAACAGAGTGCTATTGGGGGAAGTAAATACCTGAGGATAGGGGACTGGCTTGGGGTTCTGCAATGCCCAAGATAGAGGAAAGGAGGAACTGACCCACAGAAAAACTCTAGAAAGTTCCAAGATGTTAGGGCAAATGTAAACCTGGGCAAGTAAAGAAGCCAAAGCAATAATTTCTCATGAAGCCCACACGAATAAAAGTGTCCCTGTGTTAAAAAGGACACAGTGTTAGGGGGTATCTACCCCAGTCACTTTTTCTCATAAATGAAATTACAAGTCCAGACAAGTAACTTTCCTGAGTTCCAGGTCAGGGGCAGTAGTCTGCTAAGTACTTTCCCACCTTTTCCCTAATAACCCATTGAACCATTTTTTCTGGGATAATGGAATGGCCTAAAGAGGTTTAGAGACTCCCCCTAGGCCAGGGCTGGCAGCCCATCTCCAAATTCAATCAGGGCTCTGAGCTCTTCTGTGCCCTCCATGCCACCTTTTCCAGAGAGAATGGCTTAATCCTTTAGAAAATGGCAAGTACCAGAGAGAAGTGGCCTTGGATTGAGACCAAAGAGGCACAAGACAGAGACAAGCCACCCTAGCACTACCAAGGGCCATCGGGCAATGGCATGGGCCCCTGATGAGAAGAGCCATGTCACCATAAAAATCAATGCCAAGCCACCAGGACATGAAGACTGGGTTTAGCTGTGAGCCCTTTTGGCAAAAAGAGGGCCCATAGCCTGCAACCAGGCACCCCCATAAGAGCTGAAGCACATTCAGAGAGGAGAGAAATCAGGAAGGGCTCACACCAAGCGGGTTCCCTAGCAGCAGAACTGACACGGTTGCCTGTATGCCACAGCTTGGGCCATGTGTTAAAGACCTGGCTCCCAGTGGGTGGCAATACTGGGAGGTGGTAGAACTCTGGAAATTAGAGCTTAGTAGAATAAACTTAGATCATTGGGGAAAAGCCCTTGACGGGGATTTTGGGACCTCAGACCCTCTTTTTCCTCTTTCTTTTTTTAAAAAAAATATTTTTTAGTTGTACTTGGACACAATACCTTTATGTTTATTTATTTTTATGTGGTGCTGAGGATGGAACCCAGAGCCTCACAAGTGCTAGTGGAGCACTCTACCACTGAGCCACAACTCCACCCCCCTCTTTTTCCTCCTTTGCTTTCTGGCTACTAGGAGCTGAGCAGATTTGGTCCATCACATGCTCCTACCATGATACTCTGCCTTATCACAAGCCCAAAAGTAACACAGCCATGTAGCCATCTGACCATGGACGAAAACCTCTCAAACTGTGAGCCAAAAGAAACCTTAGCCAAAATAAACCTTCTCTCTCTCTCTCTCTCTCTCTCTCTCTCTCTCTCTCTCTCTCTCTCTCTCGAGGTGCCAGGGATTGAATTCAGGACTACTCAACCACTGAGTCATATCCCCAGCCCTATTTTAAAATATTTTACTTAGAAACAGGGTCTCTCACTGAGTTGCTTCAGGCCTCACTAAATGACTGAGGCTGGCTCTGAACTTGCGATCCTCCTGTCTCAGCCTCCAGAGCTGCTGGGATGACAGGAGTGTACCACTCTGCCCAGCATCTTTCCTCTTTTTAAATTGATTTTCTCAGGTATTTTTTACAGCAATGGAAAACTGACCAAAGCACTGCATGAGGGATTTATGGAGGTAGAGGTCTCAGGAGAACCCATAGGGGAGTGGAGGACGCCAGAGAGGGCAAGACAACCAGCTAAACAGTGACATAGAGTCCCCTGAAGTCAAGGATGATTGACTGACCAACTGTCCTGATTTTCCCTAAAATGGACAGTCCCCAGAAAACTGGGACAAGTTAGTCACTATACCCCAACCTGACCCCACAGAGAGCTCTGATGCGTGAAAGTCCCCACAGAATTGTCCCTTCCCTGTGAAGCAAGGTGTCCACGTTTTTGTGCTCCTGGTAGAAATCATCCGCCACTCCTCCCCTCCAGCCCCCCAGGCGGGGCGTGCACTCCTCTCTGAGTAAAATGGCACCTCAGGCAGTCCCCTGAGGAGGAGGCAGCTGTGTGTGGATACAAGCCAACATCTGGCCCTGCAGACAGAGGGGCACATCGGCCAGATAAAGGGGATCTGGGTGAGGCACCAACAGTGCCTGCCACTTGAAGGGTTAAATGCCATTAACACCTGTGGGAAGCAACAGAATGAGCCAACTTGCCTGCACACCGCCCCAGCAGAAGCCTCCACGCATGCGCCACTCTGTCAATAAGGACGGGAGTCTCTCTGCTGCCCAGCAAGGGAGGGGAGGAGGGTGGCATTCACGGGCTCCTATTGGGGGCAGTTTGCAGGTTAAGTCAGCTGATTCCAGAGCCTCCCAGTGCTGAGGGCAGTGCTCAAGGCTTTCACTGAAGTCTCTTGATGCTACTCAGCAAAAGGCTCTGGGTTAAATTTGGAGTTCTGCTAACTCTCAACAACGCACAGCACGCTAACTCGTATTTATGCACTCCGAGCGCATCCGACATTTAACTGAGCTTCAATAAAAATGAGAACATGCTCACCCACCCATCACCACCAATCATCTGTCACTTTTTCCAAAATGCAAAGGCTCCCTAGGACTCCTTAGTGAGACATCAAGTTTGATGAAAGTTATTAGTTAATACCTTCGAAAGCAAAGTTATTGTGGAATGCATCGAGGTGTGAAATGCAACACATTGCTACGGTTCATATTAGGTCTCTCTGGGAATTTGTTCAGCAAGCATTTATTGAGCTCCTACTGTACACCAGCTGGCTCAGTGCTGGATACTATGGGTAGAAGATCAATAGCATGAGGTCCCTCTGCTCAGAGAGTTCACAGTCCAGCAGGGAGAATTGGATAGGGAAACAAACTCCAATAAAAGTTCTGGGGAACTACTGGGTGCAGTGGCGCATGCCTGTAATCCCAGCAGCTGGGGAGGCTGAGGCAGGAGGATGCGAGTTCAAAGCCAGCCGCAGCAGTCTAGCGAGGCCATTAAGCAACTCAGTGAGACCCTGTCTCTAAATAAAATACAAAATAGGGCTGGGGATGTGGCTCAGTGGGTAAGCACCCCTGGGTTCAATACCTGGTACCAAAAAAAAAAAAAAACCCAGTTCTGGGGAACTACAGAATTGAATCAGCTATACCCCAAGCAGAGTGTTGGGGGAAGTGAGCATCAGATCTTCACAGATGAATACTTTATCAGACTGAACAAAGACACTGCTAGTTGTTCCCCGGTATCTGTTCTTCTCTCCTTTCTCATTTTTTGTTTCAATAAAAGGACATCTAAAATAAATCTACATTTCCCAGACTTCTTTGCATCTAGATAAGACAGTGTAACTAAGTTTGCTGACCAATGGGATTAAGGTGTACTCTGTGACTTCCAGAGAATGTCTCTAAATGGAAGAACTAAAAAAGTCTTTTACTTCATCCCTGCTTCATTCTTGCCAGAGGCTGGACTGTGGAGGTAATGGCTGGTGCTTGAACAGCCATCCTGGACTGTGAGATAATTATATTGCTAAAGATACTGGAGCAACAAGATGGAAGAAGCCTGGCTCTCTGACAACTTTGTGAAACTGCTTGAACAGCTTTGGGCTGTGAGACTATAACTTCATATACTGAGAAAATAGACTTCTATTGCATTTAAGCCATTGTTATTTTGGATTTTCTGTCATTCATTGCCAAACCTAATCCTAATGGGTGAAAAATTTACGGCAGAGCAATTTCATTCCAAACTCATAGGCTCTGGCTTTGGCTTGTGTGGGTAATTTTTCTTGTTGCTCCCAATTTCCCTTTGGGCCCTCTGCATTTTCTTGCTCAGAGCCCCCGTGGAGAATGCTAGGGTATGCTGACCAGAATCTATTGAATATCAGTCCCTAGGGTTGTCTCACCTAAGGTCATGCTTCTTCCTGATACCCCAACCATCAATGCCCAACTCATGTGAGAGCCTTAGGGAGATCTAAGCCCAACTAATGACCACTTATAGAGTCACTCCTTAGTTCCTCCCCACCCCAGAGCTCAGTCCCAAGGACCTACCCTCATTTTATTGTCCTGCTATTTAAACTCTCATACTCTGCTTCCTATATTTTCCTCCACTCGACCTGCAATGAGGCCTGATTCTTGGCTTGTGGACTCCATTCCTTCTTTCTTCATCTCTTAATAGCAACTTTAATCCAGAGGCCCCAACACCTAAAACATTTCCTGCAATTAGCACCCAATGCAATTAGTACTTAATGTGATCTTTCTGTAATGCTAATGGAAGCCTCTGGGCTGAATCCTGAGCTAGGGTTCCTCTGGCCTTGTCTAAATGGTCCACAGGGAAGTAACTGGGGTAAACTGAGCCCTGAGTGGACCCCAGGGACCCATCTTTGCTTCAGATATGCTACGTGACCTCAGGTCAGCAACTCAACTTCTCTGTGCTTCAAACACTTGAACTAAGAAGTTGAAATCACAGTTCTTACTTTAGAGGACATTTTTGTGACTAAACCAGAGGTTGGCAAACTCTTGGCTCATGGGCTAAATGTGGCTCATGGCCTGTTTTTGTAAATCACATTTGATGGGAATGGAACCACACCCAGTGGTTGACACATTGACTCCAGAGGCTTTCATAATGCAATGGCAGGGTTGAGTAGTTGTGACAGAAACCTATGGCCTGCAAAGCCTAAAGTGTTTACTTTGCAGCCTTCTACAGAAAAAGTTTGCTGACCCCAGTTTTTAACAAAACAAGGATTTGTCCTATCTCTTGTCTCAAATGTTAGGACTGGAGTGTGTCCGTACATTCAATATTTATTGAGCACCTACTAGGTGCAAGGCCCTGTTGTCAACACAGGAGCTGCAGTAACAGAATGAAGCGAACCTGTCCTCTCCCAGACAGGAAAGAAGCAAATAAAGTAGGGACCAGGGGAAGAAGCTGAAAATGTTACAGAAAAACTTAAGGCCAAAGGGCAACTGTAGCCTTCTGTTCCAGGAACAGGGAGAGGAGGGGAGATCCACCTACTTTTGGCCTTTCCCCTGCTCTTCATCAAATGGGGATAATGTGCCCTAATGTCACTTTCTGGATACCTGACACAGGAAGAATTAACTGGCCCTGGAAGCCCTCCCTGTCAGAAATGATCAGCAAGACCTGCAAGATGGTGGTGGCGGGAAGGACTCCTCTCCTAAAAGGGAGTGACCAGAAGTCCCCTGGGCCTGCTCTCTACTTACTCAAGAGCTCCAGGGACTCCAGAGCCATTTCCAGGGCTCCTGAAATCTCCACCACACTCACAGAATGCCTTGGATTGAAGTGGGATGCGCGTCCCTCCTTTTGCACCTGCGGTGACCTTACTTTAAGTAACCCATAGGATGTAGAAGTGACACTCAGGGACATCTAAGGATAGGGCATGTGGCTTTCATCTGGGCCTCAGAACACTCACCCTGGGGGATGCTAGCATCAGGCAAGAAGCCCAGCCACCCCCAGACCACCATGCAGGAGGGTCTGCGTGTGGGCATGCCCACCAACAGCCACCTGGGCTCCAGCTGCCCCATGCATGAGCTATGGTGGACCCCCAGCCCCGTGAAATCGGCCCTGTGTGCCATCTGACTGCAGCTCAAACAGGAGCTGCTCAGCCCAGCCCTTCTCGAATTCCTGGTCCTCAAAATGGTGAGCAAGAAGTTTGAGGATAAGTTTTTGCATAGCAATATCCATCCAGCCACCATTGATTTCAGAGCACGGCTGCCAAGGCCCCGTAGGCACACTAGAACGGGTGGCACCGTGCCCCCCTTCACCTACAAAGAGGCAATTGTCTCCAAAGCAGCTTGGTGCCACCGATCAGCCACCCAGGGTGTCCCAAGCCCTGAGGGACAGCAGACATGGCTGCATTTCTGATCTTTCTCTGAAGTCGGCTCCTCCATGGGGGAGATGGCATGGCAGGGTGGCTCCCGTACCCCATGGGCTGAGCAGCGTCTCATACAACACACAGAGTGGGGGCCACACAGTCCAACGAGGGAGAGATTTATGCTTCTTACTCTCCATCTGCAAAGCAAAACAAAAATAGCTGAAACGCCGGTTTTCTGCTTTATCGGCTCTGTGAATAAGCATATAAATTTCTGTGACATTTCTGGAGGCTTGCTGAAGGGGAAAAAGCCATCCCCCAGGACGCGGCCAGCAGCGGCGGCATATGGTTCGCTGAGAGCCGAAAAAGGTGACTTTGTGGGTAATTTCAGACTCCAGCCAATGCAGCCAATCAACCCTCCGCAGGAAAGCAGGACCACGGGCTCCGGAGGAGGCTCGGATCCCGCAGCCTCTGCCTAGGGCGAGACCAGGCTCTGGGCCTCTGGCGCTGATAGAGAGCCCCCGGGGGACACGCTCCCCCAGGACAAAGCAGACTGTGCGACCTGTGGAAAGACCTGAGTAACCACAGAGGCCCAAAGGAGGCTGATTTCTTTTCCTCTCCTTCGGGCTAGTCCTTCCTCCAGAGAGAACTTGGACAGAAATCTGGAGAAGACATCTCCAGCCCTGCAGTGGGGGGGGGGGAGCAGCCCTAGCATAGAATCTGCATCAGCCTGGAGGGAGGCAGCTGCCGCCCCCCCCCTCCAGGATGCAGAAAAGATGCAACCTGTTTGCAGTTCAAGGAAGTAGAAAAGGCCAGGAAAGTATTGTGCTTAGTCCACTCCAAATTCCACAATGAGATGCATTCTTGTGGCTTAAAGCAAACAAGGACTTTGTCCCCTTTTAGGTTTGAATGATGCTTTTCCTTGGAGTACATTCATGTTTTGGTTCCCTATCAGTCACCTACACTTTAGTATAAATGAATGGATTAGAAACTACCCTGGAAGTTAATAGTAAAAGAGAGGGAAAGACATCAGCCGTCTCCCTCCAGGCTGATGCAGATTCTATGCTAGGGTTGCTCTCCCCCTGCAGGGCTGGAGATGTCTTCTCCAGATTTCTGTGCTGGATTGTCCTTCCCACCTCCGATGCCTATTAAACTCCTATCCGTCCTTCAAAACCCAGAGCAAATGAGGGACCTGGGCTGAGGGGAGAGAGGAATGGGAAAGGATAGCAGAGAGGTTCAATCAAGGAATCAAGAAGGGAAATATGTCCTAAGACATATTTAGCCTTCTTCAGTTTCATCCAGGATCCTACCTTGCTATCACAAACCGGGCCACTGAGGAGAGAACATGACTGAGAATACTCCAAAAAGCCATGGTGCTCACAGAAGCATCGCGTCAGGTGTGAAGAAGCAGGCTGTCCCCTTGCCCTCTCTCTAGAAGCACCAGCTGGCTGCAGAAGAGCAGGCTCTGTCCTGCTCCTGCCTGACACTCCACTGCAGGGTCTGCACTTGGGCCCCTGAGTATCCTCAGAACAAGGCTAACAAGTTTGCAGAATAAAGTGGAAACGTGTCACCCTGGCAGGGAAAGCCTGTCACAATTTGTCTGCCACCTGCTTTCCCAGCCTCTTCTCCACCGAGGTCCTATCCTCCCCCTGTGCTGTATTATGCACTTGCTTCCTGGTTCCCTCCCACCATCCCAAGCCCATCCTGCGTTCCCCCACCTCTCCCTCTGCTCACACGCTCTGCTCTTCCTGGATCGCCCTTCCCACCTCCACTGCCTATTCAACTCCTATCCGTCTTTCAAAACCCAGAGCAAATTGACCTCATCCAAGAGGCTTTCTGAGATCATTCCATAGACTTTCTGTACACTGTCTGAAGGTGTATTGTCATGCTTTGTCTATTGTCATGCTTCTTAGTTGGCGTCATAGTTTTGATTCCCCCCCCCCCAAGAGCATAGCCTGAGACAAGGGTCTGGGTGCTGGTTGTTTATTTGTGAGATCTTTGGAACCCCAGTGAGGGAATGGAGAGGGTGAGACCGAACAGGGAGGGAAGTCAATAAGAGGAGATTATCCATGTAGGCAGCTGGAGCTCAGACCCCCTGAAGGACCCCTGAGAAATCACAAGGCACAGGCCTCAGAATCAGCCCCTGCGGGGAAGGAGGCTGGAACATTTAGCTGACAATCCCAGCCTTCCTTGGCCAAGGGCATTCCTGAGGCACTAGCTCCCTGTACCTTCTGGTCGCTCCTGCTTTGGCCCAGGCAAACTCCCCTGGTGCTCCAAAAAGCCCTCAGGCAGTGGAACTGAGAGACATAGCCCTTGAAATGGGAGGCAGTTAATGTGCTGGAAATCATCCACCCCAGCTGCCCAGGAACTCTGGTGGGCTGCAGGGAAATGGGGCAGGAAACAAACAGCACCTGCTCCTAGTATTAGCGACATACGGTAGTCTCTCCTCTTACCTGCTGTTTCGCTTTCTGCAGTTTCAGTTACCCGAGGTCAGTGGTGGTATGAAAATCTTAAACAGAAAATGACAAAGTAAATAATTTTTCAGTTTGAAAACATGTGCCATTCTGAGAATTATTTGAACAAGAGAGCTGGGACACTACAGTAGTCTAAGTAGCCAAGATGGCTACCAAGTGGCTAACGAGTGGGTAGTATATACAGCGTGGATACACTGGAGAAAGGGATGATTCATATCTCAGGCAGAATGGAGCAGGATGGAAGGAAATTTCATCATGCTACTCAGAATGGCTTCCTGGGATCAGTAAAGAATGTCAATAATAGCCTAATGCTGTCACAATGTCTACATTGTTTACCTTATTTCTCATTCCCTCAGAATTGTATCATCTTGTAAGGGTCCGGTGAAGCATCGGAGGAAGAGACCATACAAGAGACTGGCTTCATGCAATTGGCAGGAGGGAGTTTATTGAACCAGCATGCTGGGGCTCAAGGCTCACTCAGGAAGGGAGAGCAGCCCAGAGCCCAGAGCAGAGGTCAAGCAGAGTTTAAGTACACTTTTTGGGGAGGGCGGGGGGCTTTGCATACATCAGAACAAATCATCATGAGGTGCGGGAAAATTGAACAACAACTCTGGGACATGATTAGTACATTCATTGGCGGGAACAGGCTGGGCAGGGGTGATTGGTCACTTCTAAGCGGGGTACACATTCAAACTGATTGGTTTTGGGGCCTGGATGCCTACGTGCGGAGCTACTCAGAGCCCTTAGCTATTAAACAGCCAGAGGATCAGGAGGAATATTTACTGGGCAGTTCAGGTATTATCCTAACAGAGGATTTTAACAATACCTAGCCCTTTGCTTTTTAACTCAGGCCCTGCAGCTTGGAAACTTTACAATGCCCGGTCTCTTACACTTTAACTCAGGCTTTGCGGCTTAGAAACAGCTTAGAAATTTCACCTTTACAATCTCACACCATCCCCAGAAGGGTGAGTGCAGTACAATAAGATATTTCAGAGGGAGATCACATTCACGTAACTTTATACAATATATTGTTATTTTCTGTTTTCTTATGTTGTTAATCTCTTACTGTGCCTAATTGATAAAGTCATGTTTATCACAGGCATAGGAAGAAACTTAGTAAACACAGGGTTGGGTATTATCTGTGATTTCAGCCATCCACTGGGAATATTGGAAGGTATCTCCCATATTTTCCTCCTCCCCATAACATTCTAAGAGGCTGTGGCCAGGGAATTTGCTAAATGATAGATCTCATTTTGCAATCTGTATATGGGGTAAAAATAGGAGTTCATAACCCACTTGAATCAAATGTATGAAATACGATATGTCAAGAGCTTTGTAATGTTTTGAACAACTAATAAAAAAATAATAAAGAAAGAAAGAAAGAATTGAATGACAAAAAAAAAAAAAATGATAGATCTCCAGACAAGATGGTGCTGGATTATGTGGGTGGGCTGTAAATCCAGCGGCAGGTGTCCCTGTGACAGACCCACAGAGCAGAGCCACGTGGAGAGAAGAAAAGGCCATGTCCAGATGGAAGCAGAGACCAGGACAATACAGCCACAAGCCAGGGACACCTGGAGCCACCTGGAGCCACCAGAAGCCGGAAGAGGCCCAGAAGGATCCTCCACTAGAACCGCCACAGGGAGTGTGACCCTGAAGACACCTTGAATTCAGTCTGCTGGCCTCCAGGACTGAGTCTGTTGATTGTTAAGTCACCAGTTTCTGGTAAATTCTTAGAGGAGCCCCAGGAAATGAATATAAGTGGCTCCTTATTGTTCCTCTGACAAGGTACGCACATTCCCACCTAAGAGACGCACCTGCAGTCCCCTCCGCATGGAATGTTCTTCCTCTTTTTCTCCTTCCCTCAGGTCACTTTCTTAGGGAGGCCTCATTGACCTGCCCCATGGAAACACTGCAGTCTACACACTTTCTCTACATTGTCCATACCCCTTCTTTCTTCTCCTGAATGTGTCACTTTCTAACAGACTATAAAATGGGCTTATTTACTTCATTTATTGTCTTCAATCTTTACTAGAAATTAAGCTCCATGAAGTGTCGTTTTGTTTTGTTTTGTTTGACTCTGGTTAGGGTTGTTTCCAAGTCACAGTAGACATCCAATAAATACTCAGTAAATAAAGGAATGATCTGAATGCAGGAAGAACCTTCAGGAAAATAAGACTTCTCATTCCACAGTACTATCTACATAGCTAACTCCTTGGACCAACAATACCTCTCTTGATCCTCAAAATACCTTGGGGAGGTGACATTATGACTTGATTTCCCAGGGGAGGAGGTTCAAAGAGACAAAATAATTTACCCAAGGTCATGAAAAGGTGCAAGGAAAGATTCAAACCCAAGCCCTTCTGACTCCAAACCCCACTCTCTTTCCAATACACATACAAGTAAGGTGTTATTTCTAGAAAGTTGCCAAGAATAAACATTGTGTGCTGAGCAGAACAAATTAGAAATCATCTAATATGTGTTTAATGCATAATATTACAAGATTGGCATCTGTATACGTATGTGTGTGAAATTAAAATTGAGAGGGCTTGTTCCTGCTGACTGTGATATTTGCCAAAATCATTATTATTCCCATGTTCTGAGGATCTGTAGTTTCAACATAGTGATTCAACAAACATTCATTCAACAAACATTGAATCACTTGTCATAGAACACACTGCCTTGTTCATTATCCCCTCAGCCCACCCTAGAGGTCACCTGCTCTTTGATGGAGAGTTCTGGAAACTTCAATGGCTTCTTGTGTCCGGCACTTATCTCTCTGTCTTCAGGCTTATGGACCTTCTAATGGAGGGCAACTCTGGGGTATGTTCTTCATTGTTTTCCAGAAAGTTCTCAGCAGGATTGAGCCTCGCTTGCCCACCTGCTCCTCCACACTGTTTACTGGCTTTCTTTCCTTCCCTGTCTCACTTCTGCCCCCTCTTACTGGGCTTCTGGGATCTCTTTCCAAATAAACGACTTGCACCCACATCCTTGAGAGAACGCAAACTAGGACACTTGCCATGTGTGCGTCGCTAGGCGTTGGAGATTCAGAGCAGGGTAAGCCATGGCGAGGTTCCCAGAGTCCCAGAATGACGGCCCCAACAATCGAGGAATCTGGAAAGTTGGCTCCCTCGGAAATGCGTCACTCTCTCTGGCAGAACAGATCAGCTCTCCACGCTCTAGGGACGTGCCGGAGGGATGGCATGCCACTAAATGCTTTCTGAAACCACCTTTCAGAAATGTTGACAAGCCAAGCAGGAAAGTCTGGCTCGCCCTGTTGCTGTGATTCATCCTACCTCATTTCTGATCCTGAAAAGGGTTGGATCATTCTTATATCCCACAAATATCTCCTGAGCTGGGTATTGGGCACTGGGTCAAGAGTCAGACCCGGATTCTACGTGGGGCCCATCCTCTGACCTGGTCGCTGAAACATGGACCAAGGTCTGCTGCCACCTAAAAGCATATGGCACAGGCTCCAAAAAGCACATCCATGAGATGTGTCCCCAAAGCATTTTTGGAGTGACAGTAGCCACCTGGCAATTGATAAATCCCTCCCAAGGTGTCTCCCTCAGAGGACCACAGCCACGAACCAGAAGCAGCTGTGGAACACTGGATTTTAATATGAGGTTTCATTATCATAAAATTATATCTTTTTTTTAAAAAAAGTACTGATGTTAAACCAAACAGACAGACAGAAGATGGAGAATAAATTGCCATGTTCCCCAGAAGGCCTCAGAAAAAGCCAAGCCAAGAAGCAAGTTGGTAGACTCCCTTCACTCTCTTCCCTAGGATGAAACCCTCAACAAGGGTGTGAGGTGGCCCTATGCTGATTATCCAGAAAACCAAAGTGAACCAGAGCCAGCCCTCAATCCAGTGACCTGACTCACCCCAGTCCCTACTAGGCTTAGTGGGACTCCTCTGTTGAGCATATAGGGATCCTGGTGCTGCCAACATGGGAAACTGGGAGTTCTCTGGGCCCTTCAGTGTGGGTCCTTTGCTTTGGGATTTCATCTAACCTATCCTGAGCTAAAAGCAAGTACCACCAGATGAGTCCTATTACCCTTGAGGAGGACACAGGGCATTTTTGCTTCTCTGCAGCCACATCCGCCAAAGAGTCTTGTGAGATTACAGGACAATGTGACCTTCCCATGCCTACTAGCCTGATGTGGTCTGCAGGAAGAGGCCTGGCAGGGTAGACCAGAAGTCTGGCCTGTGCCCAGCAGCCTATTAGGTGTCCTCCCTACCCAGTTGGGTACATTGGATTTCTTCTTTCCAATCCTGAAGTTTTTTTCCCCCTTTTGTTTAATTCATCAGGAAGACGAACAGGGCTCCCCAGAAAGCACATCAAACCTCTCTAGGAAGGAGACATTTTCTCAGCCAGGAAATAAAATCTTGTACTTTAGACAGTGATTATCAAGAGGGGCTACTTATTTGGGTCCATGCTACCCAGTGCTAAAAGGAGCCCACTTGCACTTTGTGGTTCAGCAGCCTGGGTGGAGGAGCACGAGATTATACATCAAGGCTCTCGGAATGGGACAGCACATGGCAAACGTGCTTTGATCACAGAAAGGCATTCTGTAGAAAACCAGGGTCATTTTCCAGCCCCTCTCCAGATTTTTTTCAATACTTAACCACTGAGCCCCATCCCCAGCCCTTTTTATATTTTCTTTAGAGTCAGGGTTTCACTGAGTTGCTGAGGGCCTCACTAAACTGCTGAGGCTGGCTTCAAACTCATGATCCTCCTGCCTCAGCCTCCCAAGATGCTAGAATTACAGGTATGCGCCACTTCGCCCAGCTTCTGGGCATATCTTGTGTCCCCTGATATCATAGATGTAGATGGTGGTCCTCAACACAAATGGAGAGCCAACAGGAAATGGGGAAAGCCATCCAGACACTGTCCCTCCCGATCAAGTTCACAGCACCATCAACGAAGTAACCTCCCCACCCCCGTGCACCGGAATCTGAAGGAGCCTTTAGATCTAAGGACCTGATTTACAGGATTCACAGGTGTCAGAGGACAGTGTTATGAAATGACAAGCATGTGATCAGAAAAAAAAAAACAGACTAAAAAGCTCTCTAAGACAAATATCCTGGCTTCCTTCCTCAAATAAATGACAAGAGAGTAAAAAGGAGACAGAGCTATTGAATATGTGCAGCACTTATTAGGATCCCAATGCAAATAATCTATTTTTTCCAAAAAGATTACGACTTTTATTATGCAATAAAAAAACTCAATATCCACTGGATATTTGATACTATCAAGAAATTATTAAAGTTTTTAAACATTATAATGGCATCTCAGTTCTCTTTTTTTAAAGGCCCTATTAGAGATAGACATCAAAATATTTTCAGGTAAAATGATGTAATACTGAAGTTTGCTGAAAAATCGTCTGGTGAGGGAAAGGGGAGTGGATAAGGGTCTAGATGAAACAGATTGACAATGAATCGATTATTGTTGCAGTTCAGTGTTGGCTACATAATGATTCATTATACTACTGTTTTCTTCCTTTAGGATATGCACTGCTGTGGTTGGATAAGATCTGAGGGTGTCCTTAAGGGTCGCACTTTTGAAAGCTTTTTTCCCAAGGTGGTGATGTGAGAGATGGAGGAACTCTGTCTTCAGAAGTGATTTATGTCGTTCTCATGAGATCCCCGTGAGCTCCCTTGAGAGTAAGTTGTGACTGAATTGGACATAACTCTCTCTCCTCTGTTCATACATGAATATGCGACCAGTGAAACTCCATATCATGTACGACCACAAGAAAGGGAAGTGATACTCCATGTATGTGTGATAGGTCAAAATACACTCTACTGTCATGTATATCTAAACAGAGTGAATAAAATTAAAAAATCATAGAGCCTGGCATGGTGATGTATGCCTATACAGGAAGCTGAAACAGGAGGATCAGGAGTTCAAAGCCAGCCTCAGCAATTTAGCGAGGCACTAAGCAACTCAGTGAGACCCTGTCTCTAAATAAAATATAAAAAGGGCTGGGGATGGGGCTCAGTGGTTAGGTGCCCCTAGGTTCAATCCCTGCTACAAAAAAAATTTTAAAAATAAATAATCTTAAAATTCAAAAAAAGAGTGAGTTATTATAAAGGAGGATTATTTAGGCATAAAAAAGAACGAAATCACCTCATATTCAGGAAAATGGATAGAACTGGAGATCATCGTATTCACAAGGTAAGTCAGGCGAGTATCACGTGTTTTCCCTTGTGTATGGAATCTGGGGCAGGGGACAATATGAAAGTAACAGGGAAACTATTAGGAGAAGAAGAAAGGGATCAGGAGGATGGGAGGAAGGGGAAGAAAGGACCATGGAGGTGGAGGATGATCAAAGTATGTTATTTGCATTACAAATATGCCACAATGAAGTCCATGAGTCTATGCAATTGAAATGTACTAATTGAGAATACATATGTGCATGATAAAATAGAGGGTAATAAAATAGATGAAGTCAGCCTTCCGGTGTATGAATCCTACTTTCCCAGCCCACTATCTGTGGGATCATGGACAAGGTGTTCAGTCTCTCTGTACTTCAGTGTCCTCATTTTCAAAAAGTGGAGACAAATAACTCTTGTTATTGTGATATTAAAAACAATAAAGCTGGCAAAGTGCTTAACCTAAAAAAGAGAAGGGCGGTTGTTACAAAAGAGTAAGCCTGGCCCACACTCTGGCTTCCTGCACACACTCCCAACATGGCGGTGCCATTGCCATGAGGTCCAAGCCAAAGATGGTGCCATGCTCTTGAACCTCCAACTCTGTGCACTAAATAAATTTTCTCTTTATGCATTAGCTATCTTTGGCTGTTTTGTTTTAGCAGCAGAATATGGAATAATACATGCTTGAAATTTTTATGATTAAAAGTTGTTTTAAAGGCATCTGGGAAGAGCTTGCAGCACACTCCAAAGCCCCCAGGCAGGAAGAAGTCTACATAGTCCAGAGGCTGAAGGAGGGTGTGTGTAAGAGAATGAAGAGGAGGAGTGGGGCTAAATCATGGAGCCTAAACATTATTCCATTAGAGGTCTTTGGCAAGGGGCTTCTTTGAGCCTCTGGGTGAACACTGTACAGGGAAACCAACTCTCCTTTTGCAAAGCAGAAAGGGTGAAAGGGAAACCATGATTGGCCAATCACAGCCCATGTGACTTATACATTTCCTCTTGAATAGTTGATGAAGAGGATCCACTTGGAAGTTACCAGTCATAAAGCCAAATACAGCCTTGGACCAAGAAAGCAGCCTGTTGCAAACACTGACCACCAACTGGATAGCTTGAAACAATGGAAATTGATTCTCTCAGTTTGGGAGACTAGAAGTCCAAAGTCAAGGTGTTAGCAGGTGCATGCTCCCTCTGAAGGCTCTTGGGGAGAATCCTTTTTTTTGCCTATTCCTGGTTTCTGGGGGCTTCTGAAAGTCATTGGCATTCCTTGGCTTGTAGTTACATCACCTCGATCTCTGCTTCCATTTTCACATGGCCTTTGTCCCTCTGTGTTTTTCCAAATCTCTGTTCATAATGACACCATCATTGCATTTATGTGTCACTTCTATTCCAGCGTGATCTCAACTTGATTCCACTTGCAAAAACCCTATTTCCAAATAAGGTCACATTCATGGGTACCAAGTATCAGGACTTTTCCTGGATAACTTTTGTGGGAGGGACACCTTTGACCTACAGCACCCTGCTCATCATGTGGTCCCTGGAGCTGATCATCCATTGGTCCATCAGGATCTACCACTGACTC
Organism: Ictidomys tridecemlineatus; assembly: GCF_052094955.1. Lineage (NCBI taxonomy): Eukaryota > Metazoa > Chordata > Mammalia > Rodentia > Sciuridae > Ictidomys > Ictidomys tridecemlineatus. Next base: position 94,725,781 of record NC_135493.1, on the reverse strand, counting down.
CTCAGGGTCTCCACTCAAAGTCTCAGGGAGTCCTGGGACCCTGATTGAGTCATGTGATCCTCTGGAAGAAATTATGCTGGAACAGGGGAGACTGTCTGGGGATTGGCCAGACCTGGGTCACATGACCATCTCCCCCAAACCAGAGGATGGTGGAGAAGGGGTTCTGCCATTGGAAGACTAGTACAGGGCCCCAGGAATAGAAGACAGCCACTACAATCATGAGTGCCATTATGAGAAAGTGCCCAGGAAAGCTTTGCTGTGCTACATTGGGATGGGATGTCGTGGGGATGTTGCCCATCGGGCACTCCCAAGAAATGTCCAGAACACTGAAGAAGTAATTCTTAGGAATTAGCATCAAAGTTGAGTTTAGGGCTGGGGATGTGGCTCAAGCGGTAGCGCACTCGCCTGGCATGCGTGCGGCCCGGGTTCGATCCTCAGCACCACATACAAACAAAGATGTTGTGTCTGCCGAAAACTAAAAAATAAATATTAAAATTCTCTCTCTCTCTCTCTCTCTCTCTCTCTCTCTCTCTCTCTCTCTCTCTCTCTCTCTCTCTCAAAAAAAAGTTGAGTTTAATTTTATTATCTCTGTTATGAGTTGAAGTGTGCACACTCTCCTTCCCACCAAACAATATGTTAAAATCTGAATCTGCCTTCATTTGGAAATGGTGTCTTTGCACATATAATCAAATAAAGATGAAGTCATGCTGGATTGAGAGTACACTCAAATTCAATGGTGTGTGTCCTTCAAAGAGGGAAATTTGGACACAGAGGCTCACGGAGAAAGGCCATGTGAAGAGAGAGACAGAGACTGGATGGATGTAGCCACACCCCAAGGAACACCAAGGACTGCTGTAACCACAAGAACCTGGGAGAAAGAAAGGCCTTGACCAATCTCCCTCAGAATCTCCAGGAGGAACCAACTCAGCCAACACCCTGATTTCCAACTTCTGACCTCCAGAACCATGAAAGAATCCATTCCTATGGTTTTAAATTTGGAATCATTTGTTATAGCAGCCCAGGAAACTAATACAGTCTGCTGTGCCTTTCAAAATATTTCAACAGAAGATTTGCCTCAGCTCCCCTCCTCTTCTACAAGGTCACTGAAGCTTCACATGCGTGCACACACGTATGTTACCAAGGCGTATGTGTATGTGTGTGTGTGCACAAGTGCACACACACACACACACACACACACACACACACACACACTTGCACATACACAGAACCACCATTTGGTAAATGGAATAACAAACTCAGGTAATAAGCACACATGTAAGCACAGTTTGGCCTGGTATCTGTGCCTCTCTCGCAGCCACAGCATGGCTGTGGGCAAACACCAACCTAAGGGGGCTCAGAGTGGGATCTATTGCTTCTTTTTCCTGGGATAAAGGCTGCTTCTATCTCCCCCAGTGTTGGAAGATGGGGAAGAGGGAAGGGAGGGGTGAACTGAGTCCCATCTAAGTAGGACTACCCTCAGGTGACATCCTGAGCTTGCCCAGTGCTCAAAGTCACTTGCTGTTTCATGGGAACTTTTGTAGGTTCTTTATGAACCCTAGAGCATCCCTTATGACAGAATGTCCTGCCTCTCCTTGGGCAAACTCTCCCATGGACATTGGGTAACAGGTCCTTCCACCATCTTGCAAAGCTCTTGCCTTACTTTGGGATGCCCCTGCAGATGGCAGGACAAGGATTCCAGTGTCTGTTATTTATTGGGAAGGGAACACTAGTAGGAATGAGGGAGGGAGGCAAGGGAAGAGGGGGCCAATGAAGACAGGCTGTGCTCATGGGCAGGTCACTTCTGTGGGCTGTGGAGTTCATCCCACTGGGGACTCAAGAACTGTGGAGAACTCACGTCAGACATCCCACCCAATGGGGAGGAAGATGGAGGGTTTCCATGTCTATTGCCACCTGGTACTGAGTTAGGGCTCCTCCCAAGAGGAATATTCGCTCCCTGTGACTTTGGGACTCCTAATCAGGACCCAAGCACATCTCTAAATCAAGTGAGTGTGCACACGAAGAAATCTCCAAAGGTAAGTTCTAAGGGGTTCTGTGGGGGGACCAAAAGCTTAGGCCACAGCCCTCTGGGAAAAATCTCTTATGGAGATAAATCTAGACCAGACCAATATTCCTACCATGGTTTAGAGACCAGTGCCTGGGATTCACACACCAATGACATAACAGCCAAAAGGAGGTTAGTCATATTCTCTACAGAAGAACTAAAACACACACTCTTCTCTCTCTCCACCCCTCCCTCCTGCTTCTGCTTCAGACAAACAGCCCCAGCCTCTCAGAAAAGAAAAGCATGTGTCAGCTCTCAGTTCACAGTACACAGGTAACTGCTGTTGAGAGCCACAGCCAGTTGGAATGGCCCCTGGCATTTTGCCAGAAGTAATGGTTAAGAGGCATTAAGATGATGCTGGATTGATTCAATTGTATATTAGACCTTTACTGTCTGGTAATAGGGCGGCTCTTGCTGCCTCGGGCGCCTGCTACTTTGGAGTTCCTGTTGAGTTCTCATGGGGTTCCAAGAGTGAGTGCATGGGCAGCCCGGGGGAGGGAGTTCCAGTTGGTGTGTGGTGTGTTCCTGGAGAAAGCCAAGTGGGTGGCGTTCGCGGGAGTTCGGAAATAAAGTTTGTTGCTGCTTGAGTGGCTCATGATTTGTGCCCAGCCAGACTGCGGCAAACTGCAAAGGGTCAAATGTCACGGGGCTTTCCAAGTGGAGTGTGGACATCATTTCTTCTAAGCCTTCCGTGAGTGCCTTCCTCCATTCCCACATACACTTTCACCCACTTTTCTAGGTGGGACCCTGGGGGCTCCTAGCATGAGATCAGTTCTCTCCAAAGAAATCTGCTCACAGAAAAGCCAGTGTCTCCTCTCTTCAACCTTTTATATCCTGCTCCGGATTTAAAGTCCTTTAACTGATTCTTTGATATTTCTTTTGAAAAAATGTGCATTTGGGTTTCATGTTAGAATCTCTGAGCTATTGTCATCAGCACCCCAGGTGAAATGTGCAATCTCAGGTCCCATCCGAGAGGCTCAGCTCTGGAGGCCAGAAAGCACTCTTACTGCCACACTAACCTCTGTGACAGGGGAGGGGTTGTACCTGTCTCCTCACCCAAAACCCACTTCTGACCAGGCACCAATGCAGCCCCTTGGTGTCCTGAATGGCAGAATGTACTCTTTCAAAATAGCCAACAAAGCCTCAGACCAAGTTCAAGGGATCTGGCCTGGGGCCAATATAAAATGCTAGAGTGGGTTGAATGGTGACCCCCACCACCACCACCACCACCAAAAGATATGTTCACCTGGAACATGAGATGTGGCCTTATTTGGAAAAAGGTTCTTTGCAGATTTAGCTAAGGTAAGGATCTCAAGACGATATCACCCTGAATTACAATAAGCCCTGAATCCAATGGCAAATGTCCTTATAAGGGAGTAGGGGACTCAGAAAGGAGAAGATAATGTGGAAATGGAGCCAGAGACTGGGGAGATATAGCCACAAGACAAGAAGCCAAGGATCATTTCCAGGAGCTAGGAAAGAGGCATGGAAAAGAATCTCTTTCAGAGCCTTCAGAAGGAACTAAGCCTGCCTGCACCTTGAATGCAGACTTCCAGCCTCCAGAACTGTGAGACCATCAATTTCCATCGTTTTCAGTTACTCCATTGGTGACATGTGGGTGCAGCAGTCCTAGGAAACCAATAAAAGACCAAGCATGACTGGTCTTCCCTCTAACCCCAATTTTCCCTTTTCCCTTCCTCCTTCTGCTTTCCCCAAATCTGACCTTGACTCTCTTTTCCCCAGGCAGATCAACACAAGCAAACAGCTCCCACTGGTCAGTCACCCTGCCAGTTCCATGGCCAACTCCACTCCAACCAACCTGGTACAGACATAATTGCACTCAATGAACATGGCCCCATGTGAACTTGATTCTTGAGTTTCTTCAGGGTGCAGCCTCCCCCTCATCAATTTCCTTTTCTCATGCTCAGTCTCCTCTGACTCCAATCTCATAACCTCCCCATATACCCAAGGTTCGTGCAACTTTACCGAGTAGCCAGAGGTCTAGTGTCCATTCAAGCAATGGACAGTGTTATTGGGACCCTGCTGGATGCCAGGCACAGAGCCAGGCATGGGACATAATGGTGAACAATAAAGGTTGTTATCTTTCCTCAGGCAGGTCTCAACAGACTGGCCTCCATCCTTCAGATCCCAGGAGAATCCAGATTGAGGTTGGTAACCTGGTCTCCTTCCCTACCACAAGAAGCTATCAGCCCCAGATCTCCCCATGTCCCAACATTACAACTCCACAAATAACATAAAGGTTTTAGAGCCCCAAGAAAAGAAAATTCTAGAGCCCTAAGAAAACAAAATCAGAGTCCCAGAAAATGCACAGAACTCCCAGTCTGTTAAAAAGGGCCATTCCTTGGTGCTGTTATGGTTGAATTGTGTCTTCCCAAAATTCATATGCTGAAATGGTGACCCTCTGGCACCTCCATATGTGACCATATTTGGATACAGGGTTGTTGAAGATGACCAAGGAAAGATGAAGTAGGCCCTAATCCAACTGATGTCCTTTTAAAAGAAGGGGACTTTTGAACATAGAGGAAGATGATATAAAGACTAAGGAAGAAGACAGACATCTACAAGTCAAGGAGAAAGGCCTAGAACAGATCCTTCTCTCACAGACCGGAAGGAACCATCCAGGCCAACACCTTGATTTTGGACAGTGACACAATATGTTTAAGACACCCAATGTATGGTGCTTTGTTACTAGCAGACTAACACAGTTGTGAATGTCAGGTGTGACAGTTCTATGAGACAATGACATCAAGAGGACAGCATGGTTTTGAACCATGTATGGTGGTCCCAGCAACTCAGGAGGCTAAGGCAGGTGCATTGCAAGTTTGAGACCAGCTCAGCAACTTAGAGACACTCTGCCTTGAAATAAAAATCAAAAAGGTCTGGAGGTGTGGCTCAGTGGTGGAGCACCCCAGAGTTCCATCCTTAGTCCCCAGAAAACAAAAAGCAAAGAGGGCAGCTGGCCCAAGGTGACCATCAAAAGGAAAAGTGGTCATGGCAGAAGACAGGGAGCCCTGATATGGAGCATCAGTCCCTCTTGTCACCTTTACCATAAGCAAGGCATGGCTTAAGAGTCAAGCACAGCTCATTTCAAACATGGGCTTCTTTGCTTTTCAGATATGGAAGTGAATCTGAATTCTGGGCTTCCTCCTGTGAAAAATGGCAATTGAATCCACTTCATAGTCTGACAGGATGAAATGGAGTTGGCCCTGGGCCTGCTCCACCTGAGACCCTCTCTGTGGGCCAGCTCCAGTTCTTTTCCCCCAGAAGCTGATCCTGAATTTGAATCTAAATGTAAGTGGTTTATTTGGGAAGGGATCCCAGGAATCTTCAGCAGGAAAGTACTCAAGTGACACAAGGCAGGAAAGAAGGCAAAAAGGGATACATAATTTAGCCAGCTATCATGGCAGTGACAAGAATTGAATCCCATGGGAGACTCAGAAATGTTGTAAAACCATTGCCTCCAAGTTATCCTGCCCGAGGGATGAGGGAGCTAGGGTATTTACTTACCACCCACACCCATCAAGCATCAGTTGAGGGCTGTTCTTGTTGATTCCTGAATGTATAAGTTTCCTACTGCTGCTATAACAAATTCCTACAAACACCCTGGATTAAAGTCACACACTTTTATTATCTTTTAGAAGTCAGAAGTCCAAAATGGATTAGCAGGACTGCATTCCCTCTGGGAGCTCTAGGGAAGAATCTATTTCCCTGCCTTTTCTAGCTTCTAGAGTCTCCCACATTCCTTGGCTCATGGCCTATGTGTTAGTCAGCTTTCTATCACTATAACGAAATAGCTGAGATAATTAACTGATAAAGAGAAAAAGTTTATTTTGGCTCACGGTTTTAGAGGTTCCTGTCCAAGAGCAGGCAAGTCCCTTACTTTGAGGCTCTAGTGGGTGTGCCAGATAGCAATGGCAGGGAACATGTGGCAAAGCAAACTGTTCACCTCATGGCCAGAAAGCAGAAAGGAAAGAGGAAGAGGAAGAGACCTGGGTCCCATGACCCCCTTTGATGGGATACCTGTCATGACCTAAGGACCTTCCTCTAGGCACCCCCCTCCTAAAGGTTCCCCTGTACCTCGCAGTAGCACCACTCTGGGGACCAAGCCTTTAATAATGGACCTTTGGACAACACTTATCCAAGCCACAGTACCCCATATCACTCTGATCTATAATGTCACATGTCTTTCTTTGTTTCCATTATCATATGACATTCTCCAACTCTGGCCCTCCTGCTTCCCTTTTGTATAAATCTACCCTGATAATCGCCCCATCTCAAGATCCTTATTTTCACCCTATCTGCAAAGTCTATTTTACCATCAAATACCATGATCACAGGTCCTGGGAACCAAGACATGAACAACCTTGGTGACTATTATGCAGCCAGTACACTAAATCATTCTGGCCTGCCCCACACAAGCAGAGCTACCCTCTGGAGTGGGGGAAGCTCTCAGGTACACAGACAGAAATTCAGAAAAGAGGCTGGACTGGATAGGGGCGGGGGTCTAAGGCTGAACAGCAGAATAGTTGTCAGCAGAGCAGAAAAGCAAAGACGGGCAGAGAAAGTCACTGAGTTGGCAGAGGCACAGCAGGTGGCCATAGTGGTCTCAGAATTCTCAGACCAAGGGCCTGGAAGAGGAATCCTGTCCTTAGAAAAATCAAAGGAGCCAAAGTAATACATTCACACATTGCATCCTCATGAGAACTATTTCATAACAGGGAAAGGCCATGCCATTGCTTCCATTTGATAGCTAAAGAAACTGAGGCTCGTGACTTGCTCCAGATTGCACAGTGGAGAAGCAAAGACCAGATCTTGCATCTCCTGACTTAATACCAAGTGCTGCTCTCACTGCTCCTCACCTAGCTGCAGCACAGCTTGGAACAGTCTGGAATGAGCCAGGCCTGTGGCCATACCTGAGAGGATGCCAGCCCCTCTGTCATATAATCTTCTACCTCTGAGCCTCTGAGTGCCTGGCTGAGCTGCTGGAATTGAGAGAGACCCAGCAGGACTGTTGATAAATTCGATTGCTTTACCAGAAGTTTAAAAATGTAGCCGCTCTGGTTGAGCATTGTTTATAATCTGTCTCTGGTAATTCGCCTCCTACGTGTGTACACGCAAGAGCAGTTGCCAAATCCTGTTGATGATCCCTCCCCGATCTCTCTCTCCCCCATCTGTCGCCTCTCCTTCCTTCTGACTTTCCTAGCTCAGAGCTCCATTGCCTCCCACCTGGACCATAGCAAAAGCCTCCTGGTGATGTCCCTGTGTCCCCTGCGCTAAGCCATCCGACGTCTTACCTCCTAATGAACTCCAGCTAAGATCAGTACAGGAGAGATGGATGGCACGTCCCTATTCCTCCAGACTTTTCTAGTTTGGTGTGCCCTGGCCGACTTTGATTGCCAGTGTCTGTATTTCTGTTCCTGAGGGTTTTTTTCTCAGGACCACAAGTTGGAAGGACCAAGGAAACAGTATCTCCAGAAAACAGCCCTCAAGCAATGATGGAAGGGGAGTTGGTAGATAAATGCCCCAGCTCCCTGCTGTTCCGTTGGGATAACTCTGAGCTGTGTGGCCTACATTGTCTCCCAGAGTTCCCCATGGGATTGAGCTCCAGTTGCGCACAGTGTGGCTGACTTGATAACACCCTTTATACCTACCCTCTTTGACCCGTCTCACTTCTCTACTCCCCTGCCATTTCCCACCACCATCTTCCAAAGAACTTTTGTCCTTGAATCTTTCTCTCAGGGTCTGTTTTTGAGAAGCCCTAGCTCAGACTATGGGGTTACTCATCTATACAACAACTGGCCAGAACTGTCTCTCGGTGCCCTCCTTTACCTGCTATCCAAGGCTCTCCAAGGCTGGCCCCAGTCTGTGCTTCCACTTGAACTTCCATTATGGAAGTGGTACAGAAATCAAAGAGCATGGCTGAGCATGGCTGACTTACTTCCTGGTTGTGCATTCCTGTGCCTTCCACACAGTAGTCTAAGGGAAACATTCCAGATCCAAACTAAAACATGTTTCCCGTACCCTATAAAATCAATTCCGAGTTACCAATAAGGCAAGAAGAGAAGGTGTTGATGGTTTTTGAAGCTGGGGATAGGTTCATGGAGGCTTATTTAGTTTATTTTGTATACACATGACAGTTTCCATAATAAAAAGCTGAGAAATAAAATCAGTTCATATGTGTGATAGACTTTGTTGGTGTCCTGCCCATTTGCCCTCATTCTTATGGCATCCACATACCACTCTGTCTGGGGGCATTCTCTAGTGTCAGAGCATGCTCAGTTCTTATGCAGAGCAGGTCAACAGTGCCAGGGAACCAACACTCCCCACAGCAGCTTAGATGCATGGAGTATGTGGATGAACACTCTGGCTACCTCGCCCTGGAGTGCAATAACTCTGAGGATGTTGCTCACCATCTCCCAGCAGCATCCAGTTGGACCAAACCCCAGATGCTCTTTAGCAGACTTGTACTGGCTTCCTCCTCTTCCCTCTCTGAGTCCCCCTCTCCCCTACTGGTATTGCAGTGATCCTCTCTCTAATAAAGTACTTATTAACAAATCCTGCTCACCAAGTGTCTTTGTGGAGGAGCCAATGTAGGACAATACATCACCACCACCACGAAGGTATTGCTTCTTCCCATGCATGGAAATGAGGTCTTCCTCCTCTGTGTCTGTGGGGCACATTATGTACACTCTGGAAGATTCAAGGCAGCTCCTTCTTAAAAATGTTTGGAAGGATGGCAAGATGGAGCATGGTAAAGAAGTTAACAGAGCAGAGTTTCAAGGCCTAGAGGCCATGGTGAATGAAAATTAAGTGTGTTATTAATTCTGAATGGTCGGGCATGGTGGCGCCCACCTGTAATCCCAGTGGCTCAGGAGGCTGAGGCAGGAAGATCACGAGTTCAAAGCCAGCCTCAGCAATAGTAAGGTGCTAAGCAACTTGGTAAGACCCTGTCTCTAAATTAAAAAAATACAAGGGGCTGGGGTTGTAGCTCAGTGGTAGAGCGCTTGCCTTGAATGTGTGAGACACTGGGTTCGATTCTCAGTACCACAAATAAATAAAAAATAAAGGTCCATCAACAACTAAAATGAATAAAATAAGTAATTTTAGTGCTCGCTTCGGCAGCACATATACTAAAATTCTGAATGACTCAAGCCTCCTATTTCCCTCCTAAGAGTCTTTTTACAGAAATAACCATATTAGTACCTCATACTAATTAGATCAGGGTGGGCTCCTGCTTCTAGAAGCTTCCTTTTCACAGGGTCTGTAAGTGGAGAGCTTCAAAGGGTAGCAGGTGACATGGAAGACCAATTCCAAGCTCCCATATAGGTCCTGGTGAAGATGACACCTCTGTTGGGAGCATTTGGCTCCTAGGGCCTGAAACCTAAGCTCCATTACCTTGGGATCCTCATTAAAGATCTTGAAGGCCATGTGCATTTTGGAAGGGTGGACAGTATGAGCAGGAAGCTTTGACCATGAGCAGCTCAGTGGCTGTCATCATGGCCCTACCTCTAGTTTCTAGTCTATAGAAGTCTGAGGGACTCATGAGGCCCTTAAGAAAGAAAGGAGTCTCCAAGAAACCACTGGCCCAGGCAAGAGGAACCTCCAAGCCAGCACAATAAAATCAATGGAATTTCTTGCCTTCTGGAGTTATGGAAACAGACACTTTTGTGTCATTGGTAGGGTTGACTTCCAAACATAGGTTGAAAATGGCCATGCAGCTGTGTTATTTTCTCTTAGGATATTTGTTTTGGGAGCTGTGGGTCTCCATGTGGAACGTGCTGCTACCCAATGAAGCTTCTATCTTTGAGTTCATCAGGAAAACCCAAAAAGAAATACTTCGAGGAGTATAGGGAGTGTTGGCCAAAGGATGTGAAACTTCAGTTAGACAGGAGGAATAAGTTCAAGAGATGTATCGCACACTGTGGTGACTACAGTTAATGATGATATATTGTACATTCAGAATTGCTAAGAGAGCAGAGTTTAAGTGTGCTCACCACACACACACAAAAAAATGATAAGTATGTGAGGTAATGCACATGCTGAATAGCTTGACTTTGTCATTCTACAAATGCTGTGGTTTAAATGAGTACCTTAAAGTTGACATATTGGAAACTTGGCCCTCAATGTCACAGTGTTGAGAGGCAAGACCTTTAAGAGGTTATGAGGTCAGGAAGGTTGAGCATTTGTGAATGGATTACTGTTGTTTTCATGATAGTGAATTCATTAGAATGAAAGTAGATTAGTTACAAAGGCAAGTTCAACTCCTTCTTGGTCTCTCACATTGTCTTGCCCTTCTGCCTCCCACCGTGAGATGATGCAGCAAGAAGGTCTTTTCCAGATACCAGTCCCTCAACTTCAGACTGCCCAGCTTCCAGAACTGTAAGAAATAAATATCTTCTTTTTTAAATATTTATTTTTTAGTTATAGTTGGACACAATACCCTTATTTCACTTATTTATTTTTATGTGGTGCTGAGGATTGAACCCAGGGCCTTGTGCTTGCAAGGCGAGCGCTCTACCACTGAGCCACAACCCCAGCCTGATAAATATCTTCTTTATAAATAACTCAGTCTCAGGTATTCTGTTATAGCAACACAAAATTGACTAAGACAAAAATGTATACATGTATCAAAATATATGCCATAAATGTAAATAATTTTCACTTGTCAATAATAATATAAATGCTTTTTAAAAAACAAAAAAAATGAAATATAGAGAGATGCTCAAGGATTCCCAGTTTTTCTAGCCCCCCAGTTATCTGTGCCAATAGCCAGTAAGATCCACCAAAAACATGAATGAGTAGGCCTTCAGATAATTAAGTCCTTAGCCTTTGAGCTAACCCTACTGACACTGAGTGGAACAAAAAAGATCTGTCTTCACCGAGCCAGGCCCAAATTGCAGATTTTTGAACAAAATAAATGTTGTCTTAGCTACTAGATTCTGTGGTGACTTATAACATAGTGATAAGTAACCAGAACAACCATGCCACCCCTGCAAATTGTATGGTTGTTGAATTCTCAAAGCCCTCTCCAACCGTGGCACAGACAACACTATGTGCTCACCAATCTCTATTTTATTTACTCTTTGGGCACACAGGATGACTACATTTCCCAGCAGCCTTTGCAGTCAGCTGGGGCCAATAACTAGGTTCTAAACAGTAAAATGTGGCACACTGACATCTGATCTCTAAACCTTTCTACCCAATCCTATATGCTCTCTCCTGTCCCTCAAATGTCCTAAGATAGAAAGGATCAGTGGAGAATTTCAAGATGGAAGAAGCAAAAGATGGAGTAGCGTAGGCTCCTGAGTCACTTCCTAGAAAACAGAATGCCAATATCTGCAGTCATTGTTCTAGCAACTAGCCTTCCCCGAGTAATGTACACTTATCTTATTTTCACCTCCAAAGAACCTTTCATGTTGTATCTTATGCCTATATTCATAATTATTAATGTTCCTGTCTTGGCTTCTATACTAGTCTATAAAACCCCTTGGGGCAAATTATACGCTTGAGTACCTGTGTATCCTCCACATACTTGACACGGTTCCCTGACTGTTCTGCAGACTCAGTCATTATCAATACCACTTGCTGACATTTATTGAATAAATACTATAAATTCCACATTTTGATATCTTTACTCTATGCCATAACACCACAAGATCGTTATTATTAGTACTGTCAACTTAAGAAATTGAGGATCAGGAAGGTTAAGCAATTTTCTCAAGGCTGTTCAGCCAGTGCTGTCTAGTTCCAATGCCTATGCATTTCCTCACCACCCTCTCTGCCTGAGCATGGCGCAGGTTGGCATACACCCTTTCCAACATTCAGGAACCATGAAGACAAAACTCAACCACATGAAAGTGGTTACATGCCCCTTTTCAGAAGAGGGCTTTGTGCTCACCCAAACAGCAGCACCCCAGGCTTCACGGCTTTCACAGTGGCCAAGCTTGGGACACAGGTCTCTGTAGTCCCAGGGGCCCCAGTCATACTGAGGCACAACAGGAAGCCTTCCCAGCATGTCTCATGTGGCTGGGTGGCTCCAGCTGCTTCCTGCACCTTTGACCACCCACCCAGGCACCTCGGGGCTGGTGAGAACATCCACCAAGGCACACGGTGTGGTCATTCATCCTGCCCACTTTTCCCAAGGCCAGCTCTGCATTCTGCTGCAATGATAATGTAAACCTACCAAGAGAGAAAGAAAACTTGAGATCGTGCATGCACGTGTGCATGCTCACGTGCACGTGTGCATGAAGGGACTTGCTTGGAAACGCCAACCCCTCACCAAAGATGTTCCCAGCCCTCATTTGTACACACAGTCTTCAAACATCAAAGTGTTTGTTAAGCGTAAATATTTTTATTCGCTCCCCTCCTTCGCCTCCCTCTCCTCTTCCATCCATGATCTGAGCTCAGTGGATGCCAGGAGACCCCTCTGACTCAGAGCCAGTAAGGATGGGTTTTGGAAAAGGGCACTTCCAGGTCCCAGCGGGCAGTCGGCAGCTGAGCCTGACAGCCGCCCGGGACTTGGCTCCCAGCAGCAGGCTCCTAGCTTGGCGCCTGTTTCCATAGAAACGGGCGGGCCAGGATTGGCAGCCGTGGGAGCGTTCCCCAAGCTGGCTGCTATTGAAGCGTTCCTGGGTGTACCTCCCCTCCCCTGCCACGCCTTGCCCAGGCCTGTCCTGGAAAAGTGCCCAAATAGAGGGGAGCTGGAAGGCTTCCCCCAGCGCTCTGAATTCGGAGGCACCAAGAACCTGAGATGACACCTTGCTGAGAGCAGTTGTTGGCCTCCAGTCCCCTGCCATCCTTCACTGGATACTCGATGCTGTGCCCAGTGTAGATTTCCCACAGCACCCACCCTCCTGGCAGAGACCCAAGAGCCCATCCAGAGATCCCAGGTGGGGTTATGCTCAGAAGAGGCACCAAGCCACAAGGGGCAGCCACTCGTTCTCATCCGGTAAAGCCCTGTTATTAAGTACCTCTCAGCTCCACGGTTTCCTGGACCCTGCAGGTCAAATTGTGCTCTGCCTCTTCATTTCCCGCCACCCCTGCGCTGCGCATCTCTCATTAAACACAAGCCTGCAAACAGAGCCGCTTTCCGGGTCTCCAAAGCTGGTGCGATGCGGGCTCTGGCAGAGAAAATTAAGAATGAGCACACAGGTTGCTGTCTTGGAGGGGACACCTCCAGGGAGACGCTGGTCCAGGTTCTGGCTGTCACCAGACTCTGAACCCGAGTCTCCCACTGTTGTTCTTCTGGACATTGTTGGACTTATTTGTTGCCTCTTTTAGCCTTCCCTACAGAGGGGGCTTCATCAAAGCTCTGCAAAGTTCAAAGGATGCTCTGGGAGAAGCCAGGGGTTTGCTGGCGGGGCTGAGGAGGCTGGAAACTCCTGCTCCGAGCTAGAGGTGACATGCCACCAGCAGGAACGAAACAGCTCTTAAAGCGGAGGACACTCAGAACTATTGATCAAGGATGCACAGACTACATCTATAATTAGACCCAGAAAGATGCTGGCACATCAGAAAGAGAGAGAGAAAGACATGACCGTGGCTTTGTCAAGCCAGAAATGCATCAGGGTTTCAAAAACAAACAAACAAAAACCCCCCACCCCTGCAAAGGCCCCGTGCTGTTAATTCCTCTCTCTAAAAAGTCCCCTGTGAGTCACACACTTCAACCCTACATGGAGCAGCAAAATGTTATAAAGACCCTGCTCAGAAGGCAACAACAGCTGACTATGGAGAGTGATCACAGCTAGACCTCCCAGCTCCGTGATGCCCATGACCTCCCAGAACCAAGCAGCTCAGCAACTGGTGCCCCGAAAACCCAGGCAGCAGTTACCTTTGGAAAGTTGTTTGCCTTTTGCATTATTAAAAGTGGCAGGAGAGGCTTGATTTCTGGGCGTTTTGTGGCGTTCATTCTTTCTTTGGTATAATGAATCTGATTGGGGAACTGCTGTTCAAATTTGGAGGGGGAGAGTCCATTAGAAAGAAATACTGTTGGTTGGGGCCGTGGATTGCTTGTGGCGATCTGCCCTTCCTAAGTGCTGCTTTTTTTGAAAACTCATTCCTGCGGTAGGAAAATAAAGCAGATTTCAGACACTTAAGAGATCATTTTCAGAATGGTCTAGATGCACGCTGGTGTGCTGGTACATTTGCCTCTCATTGTTTTTTAATCACTATTTTGTCAAGTTTAATTGCTGCCACGCTAACAACCCAAACGGGAGTGAAACAAAATAGGAGATATCTATCATTGGTGAGAGCGTTTTGATGGAATCCATATCCATTTACATCTTCCCCACCGAATAACAAAAACGGAAAATAGAAAAAGCTTTCTCCATTGAAAGATCCCCTGAATTGCTCTGGGTGGGTACATTGCCAGGGTACCAGGCAAACAGAGTGGCCTCTCACACATCAGCTTAGTCGCTTAAAAACTGGGACCTGGGGTTTTCTTGCCTAGATTTTTCCATTCAGGAATATCGTGAATTCTTGCAAGTTCTACAAACGTGAAAGTTTTGAAGGCATAGACATCTTGCCTTCATTCTATACCTGATGCCGGGGTCTGCTCTCTATTCTCCTTTGGAGTCTGGTGACAGCCACAGAGAGACATCACTCAGAGCCCCTTCAGGAAAGAACTCGCTGCCAGCTGCTGTGGGCGTGGCTAGCTGACACCCTCCAGCTGTTGGCTTCAGCCGAGCTGGCCCCAGTTCTTGAGCTGAGGCCACTCATGTTCCTCTAGGGATGGCTCACTGCCAATAGCTGAGCAAGGGCCGGCCATTTATGCCCAACATGGGGTTCCTCTGATCTGCGCGTTGGCTTGGAGCTCCCACTGGGTTGGTAGTGACTTTTCAGGTGCATTCCCACCTGATGCCCCCACTTCTGTCCCACCCCCCCCCTTCTCCTTTCACAGGTGTTACTCCTGGGTTATTATTTTGTGCCCAATTTCATTCAGTCCTTTCTAAAAGCCATTGAAAGCCTAAATCATCTCTCACAATCATTAACTCCATCTCAGCCTCTGCTTCCTGGAGAACCAACCTGAGATTGATCTTTTTCCCACAAAATGGCTTTTAGATCTCAACTTCCGGCTGCTGGATACCGGGAACACTCAGGGATTTTCGCAACCAAGAGAAAATGCCAGGCAGCTGTTGGGAATGATAGGGGTGTGACTCCGTGAGTTTTTGAAGACAGCTGGTTCAAAGTCGGGTTTCCAGAAAGGCCAGTATAGGACCTGCACCTGGCAACTTGAAGAAGTGCAAACAGAATATCTGCTGTCCTGACGCAGAAGTAAAAGCTCAGCTCTGGGACCAGGAACATGGAATTAGGACTTACGTTTCAACAGGACTGGGGCTTGTTGTCACTGAAAAGGTTACCGATCCCTTGGCTCTCCAAGTAGGATGGCCAACACCTCCTTAAAAGTACAGACATGCAGCCGGGCACAGTGGTGCACACCTGTAATCCCAGTGGCTCAGGAGGCTGAGGTAGGAGGGTTGCTAGTTCAAAGCCAGCCTCAGCAATGGTAAAGCGCTAAGCAACTCAGTGAGACCCTGTCTCTAAATAAAATATAAAAAGGGCTGGGGATGGGGCTCAGTGGTTGAGTGCCCCTGAGTTCAATCCCCAGTACAAAAAAAAAAAAAAATCAACATTGGGGCTGGGGTTGTGCCTTAGTGGTAGAGTGCTCACCTAGCACGTGCGAGGCCCTGGGTTCGATCCTCAGCACCACATAAAAATAAATAAATAAAATAAAGGTATTGTGTCCAACTACAACTAAAAAAATAAATATTAAAAAAAAAAAAAAGTCAAGACATGCATGTCTTGCTTACCCTTCCAGGGTCTAGATCTGTGCCTGGTACATGATTATCGTTCAATAAATTCTTGATGGATGAATGAATGAATGAATTTCATATACATCATTTCATTACTCTCATATTAACGCTCCCACATGGCCTTGAGAATGAAGTACAAACACCTTGGTGTGGTGGACAAGAACTGTTGCCACCTGGCCTCCGTGGACCCTGCCCTCCAGCTAAAACTCATAGAATTAGCCAAGTGGCCTACCTCGCACTCTGGCTAATTCAGCAGTGGCTGTATCCCCAGTACTTTTTGGCAGGTTAATGCCTACTCATGCTTGAAAGACTTCCTGTGTCTTTGCTTTCTGTCCCTTGCCCTGACTCCCAAAGGTAATGAGGGGCCTATAAATCCCAGGTCCCCCAGACAAAAGACAGTAAACACGATTCTTTCCTATGTCCGTTCCCAGGAAGGCTTTGGCTTAGGGACCCTCATTAGCACTGTGTCTTGTGCCATGTAGTAATAATACCTCTCATTTGAACTCAGAATTCACTCTCTTCTGGACACTGTCCTAAACCCTCAGTATAGGTTAACTAATTGAGGCCTTATACCATTTCCATGAGGTAAGCATTATTTTTACTTTCACTTTGCAGGCAGAGAAGCTGAAGCACAGAGAGGTCAAGTAACTTGCCCAAGGTTACGCAGCTAGTAAGTACTATACCTAAGCAATCTAATGACAAAGTATATGCTGCTCCCCAGTTTATCATTCCCCTGCCTGTGTGACTGGTGACTGCATTGAGGCCTGATTGGTGGAAGGGACTCAGCCCAAGCATAAGCCACCTGGCTATTTATTAGGATGTACTCTTACCTCTAAGAGGCCAAAGATGAAAACCATGGACAGAGCTGAGGGAGATTGGTCAACGAAATGATCCGCACGATCCTGGCCTCATGACCTTGTGCATCTCCAATGCACAAGGAAGGACAGAGAGGCGCACACCCAGTGTCAGGCAGAGGACCAGGCAAGGCCTCATGATGCCCCCATGATGGAGAGGTGGGCATCTTCTTCCTCCTGCAGATTGCACTGGGTAAGTGGCAGGGCCAGAGGATGAGCCCAGGCAGTGTGACTCCAGGACACAGGTGTCTAACCACCGTGTGGACCAGAGCAGCACCGATGGCCTCCCTGCTATCCCTGGTCCGGCCAAGGCTGACCCCTCCTCCCCCATCAGCTCCTGTCTCCCTTCACTCGGCTCCCCGCTTCCTTTCCTTTGCCTGGTCTTCCAAGCCCTTTCCCAGCCACCTTCCCCAACTCACCCTTCCATGCATTTGAGTGTCCTCTGCTGACTTTGGGGTCCCACTTGGAGGCTATGCTGAGTAGCCCACTCCCAAGCAGCTTTCCCTCCCCTAACTGACAGCCGACTAGTTCTGCCGCTGATGCTGAGTATTGATTGCGGCGACAACCCAGTGTGCAGACACACACACACCGGCCCCTGCCTTGGGAAGTCTAACCTTTGCTCCCAGCAGGAAGAACAAATAACACGTATCAGCTCTTCTGCCTTTGCAGGGACAGGCGGGGAACACGTTCCTCTCAAGGTTTCACGGTTTTGGTCAATGTTTCCGATTTCATTCATTCTTCCAGAACAGGTGACCAAGCCCCACTAGGTGTGGGCCAGGTGCCCTGGAGGCACTGGGAGAATTCAAGTCCTGATCAAATGTGCTGGTACAACCCAGCATCAGGGTGGCAGACACCAACGCCTAGGAACGCAACAGGAAGGCAACGCAAAGGTGTGTAAACAACTACTTCAACAAGGGGAACAGCCCTACTGACACCCCACCCCATGTCCCCTGGGAGCAACCCTAGTTTACTTGCAGCCATGGTAGACAATCTGTGCGCTAATGGCTTCCCACCTCCACTGCCTGCCTGCTTGGGCTCTGCTGTCCCGAGGCTTCTTCTAGAATCAGGGGCAGGCCAGGCTTCATAATTTGTGGCGCTCAGTGTAAAATGCAAACTCAGGGCCTCTTGCTCCAAAATCAGGGCACTTGCTCCCTCTGTCCCGCGCACTCTCTTGCCTACCTGTCCCAGGGATTTGTATTCGCTGGTTGTTATTCTCAGGACAAGTGCAGACCTTCCTTGGAGCCCTGCCCCACAGCTTGGCACCCACCCAACTCTCTTGTGCCTCGGCCAGGTTCCTGCCAGGGGCGATCAGTGGTGGTGACAGGGTGGAGGCAATGGGGCAAGCGGCCAAGAGCCCCTCCCAGGGAGGCCGGGAGGCTCCAAGCTCTGGGAGCCTGCTGCGACGTCCCATTAGGCTTCACTTACCAAACACAATTTCAAAGATAAAATCATTATGAATTGCAAGATGGCAACCTACGGGCATAAACCCCAGGCAGGGGTCTCCCTTCTGCAAGGACTATGTACTCCGACTAGAGGAGTTTTCTCACTCACATGTAGGCTTTACCTTCAAAGTATGAGGCCATTCATGGCTCTGGGGGCAATCCGCAACCCATGGGGGCAGGAGTTAGTGGATAAATGCCAATCTGCCCTTCTAGGGCGTATTCTACACATGGTAACCAGAGGGAGTTGAGCCCGGCTGCCCATATCAGCAACCTGTTCATGAATACATGGTGTCTCCCTCCCTCCGCCCATTCACCATGGCCCTTGATACAAAGGCTTCTTTAAGAGGTAACTCAAACTAAGCCCCGCAAGAGTTTGGAGGGTACGTTGGTTTCCCAGGGTTGCCAGAACAATGGACACAAACGAGGTGGCTTCAAAGCAGAGAAATGGATTCTCTCACGGTTCTGGAGGTCAGAAGTGCCAAATCACGGTGTTGGCAGGGCCCTGCTGCCTCCAAGGACTGCAAAGGAGGGTCCTTCCTAGCTCTTCCAGCTTCAGGCAGCTCCCAGCATTTCTTGGTTTATGGCCTTATCTTTCAGCCTCTATTTCCTTCATACGGCTGTCTTCTCCCTGTGTCTATTTTACTCTTTTTTTCTTCTTTTGGTACCAGGGATTGAACCCAGGGGCACTTAACCACTGAGCCACATCCCCAGCCTTTTTAGTTTTTTATTTTGAGAAGGATCTCACTAAGTTGCTTAGGGCCTTGCTAAGTTTCTGAGGCTGACTTCGAAATTGTGATCCTCCTGCCTCAGCCTCCTGAGCCACTGGAATTACAGACATGTGCCACCACACCTGGCTCTATTCTACTTTTATAGGTCACCATTCAAATGGATTAAAGGCCCACCCTACTCCAGTATGACCTCCACTTAACAACTTACGCTGACAACTTCCCTATTTCCAAATAAGCTCACATTCTGAGGTAGAGGGGCTAGGACTTCAACATATTTTATGGGAGAACACGACTCAATGTCATAAAAGGAAGTCAACAAAAAAAGTTATCATGGGAGAAGACAATTTGACCTATGTCTCAATAATTCCCCTCAAACTATTTTGGAGGTAAATATTTTGGGAATCATGTTCAAGTACAAATTCTGCTTTGGGGTGTTCACGTGGACCCAGCCAGTATTCTTTTTTAACTTGCTCTCTCATGATGTTTAATAGAAAGGTCTAAGAAAGAAAATGGCTAGAGACACATGTATTCATCTTCCATGACTCAGTCTTATGAACCACTGTGGAGAAAGAAAGTGTCACTTATGGCCCTGTTTGGTGGAGGTTTGGGGGCAGGCCATCTCATAGGTACTAGCCAGTCTGTGACTTGGCTACCTTTGGGAAGCACCCAACCATCCTTGGTCCCATCAACACATGAATGGGTGGCAGATACCTGTTGCACTGGCCTGCTGATATCTCATTAGAATTTCTCAGGCCTCTATTTCAGCATGACAAGAATTCTAAGCTTTGGTCTTGAAAATAGTATAAACAATTTATATCAAAAGGATTTGAAAACTGAAATATGCTGTTTAAATATTGAGATGCAGACATCTCAGTGACTTAAAGGGCATTAGGTAGTGGATAGTAAATCAAATCAGCTCAGATCTATTCAAGGTTCAAACCACCAATTTAAGAAGGGTTTTGCTCCAACTCCCAGGACTTTGCAGGCTAAGTAACTCACAGGACACTAGCAGACCTAGCCCTGCTCTGTTGCAAAAAGATTTCAGATGTACTTGATGTATTTGCATTCAGTTTTAAGAATTCTAGTTTACTAGGTATATTAGCCAGCTAATTCTATAGCAATGCCCAATAACAAACATCCCCAAACTCGATACAAATGGTCCCTGTTGTGACAACAGTTGAACCTAATGATGTTTTGACATTACAATGGTGTGAAAGTGATACACATTCACTAGAAACAGTGCTTCAAATTTTAAGTTTTGATCTTTCCTAGGCTGTTGAGATGCTGATACACACAAAGAGCTACAACTGTCCCTCTATAGTGTACAAGCATTTGGTGGGGGGGGTGGTACTGGGGATTGAAGTCAGGGGCACTCTACCACTGAGCCACATCCCCAGCCCTATTTTGTATTTTATTTAGAGACAGGGTCTCTCTGAGTTGCTCAGGGCCTCACTAAGTTGCTGAGGCTGGCTCTGAACTCGTGATCCTCCTGCCTCAGCCTCCCAAGATGCCAGGATTACAAGCCTGTGCTACTGCGCCCAACAGACCTCTGTTTCTTCATCTGTAAAGTGGGAATAATAACACTGTATACCTACACAAGTTGTTGTTCATATTTGATGCAACATGCTTTGCAAAGAGGTCAACCTTGCTCCTGACACTTGACCTTCACTCAATACATGGAAGTTAGTGTGCATCCACAGTCCCTTATCCAGACCACAGGGATGGCTAGGTTCCAGAGCTATGCATTTTCCAGATTTGAAGGCCATCAAACAGTGCATTTACCACCCACTACAAGAAACCCTGACAGAGTCCAGGGCGGCACCTCACAATCAACCTCAGTGACATGTGTGCAGCAAAAACACACCAACAGTCACCTTAACTGGGGTTACACATGGCCTCACGCAGCCTCCCATCAGTTCAGGCCAGGGTTTTTTTGCCATCAGAGGAGCGTGAGGGGGAACCCTGGTTTGGGGGGACTGGAGAGTCTTGTGCTGCAGGTGAGTGGCTTCATTAGCAGGTTTGACGCCTTCTGTGAGTGAGGGGCAGGATCAAGAGGGGAGGGGCAGGTGGTGGAGCAGAAGGCCTGGGAAGGGAGGTGAGCGGAAAACCAGCCAGCAGGCAGAGGCTGGTGGGAAAGCAGGCAGGCTGCTCCTGCATTTCTAGTAGTGTCATTTCGCTCCCCAGAGGCCTTGAAAATATTCCTTCCCAGACCCCCTCTATCAGTCACTGAATAGCTGAATAAATGGATGCAAGGCAATGAATAAATAAACAAACAGAGCGGGACAGCAGAGCAGCTGCGTTCTGCACCCAAAGAGAGACAGCCGCCTCTTTCCACAGGGCATTCCAGAAGGTGCACAGGAGGACCCCTGGGCATGCAGGGGCAGGAGGCGTTGGTCAAGGTGAACATTCACCTGGTCTCCAGCTGTGGGGCTGGAGGGGGGGACAGAGCTAGGGGGACCACTCACCCAAGGCAATTGACCTTGGCAGGGAGGGTGGGCGATCTGGCCTTTCAGCCTGGAGTTTTATAAGCCCCAGGAACCAAATAATTCTATTATCCTGGGTTTGTTCCCAGGTCCCTGAGAGCAGCCTCTGGTGGATCATTAGTAGGGACACGTGCGCGCGTGCACGCGCATGTTGCCCCTCATGTACCAGCAGAGACATGCAGAGAAAAGAAAGCAATTGTTTTCTGGGAACCCAAAGGGAGCTGAGCTGGGGGAGAGGGAGGAGCGTGTCCTCCCCCCCCCCCATGTCTCTTCTTATTTTGCATTTCTCATTACATCCTCATGTCACGGGGCTGCTGGCTGATTTATAATTTATTGGTTTAGTGTCTCGCGGCAGGGAAAGGATGCTACGCTATATTTTTCAGGGACACTCAATTCAACTTTGGTGAAGCAGCCAGGGCCACAGCTGTGCGGGGCACAGAAGAAAGATGTGCACGAGGAGGAGGCCAGAGAGCCCCACACTGACGAGTGTGTCCCCACTAAATGCCAGGCTCCCGTCACAGACGCCGGCCTGCACGGGGGTTTTGTTTAAGTGGAGGGTTTCTAATTGGATTTTGGAAATCCAATCTCAATCAGCCATGTAAACATGCATCTCCAATTCCGGGCACTAGGCTCCGTGGACTTGGTGGAGTCGCGCTTTAGTGGTTTCCCATGGCAGACTCTGCGACTGGGAATCACACAAAAGTAATTTTATTAAGTTCTGCCAGGAGAAAGCGATAGAGCACTGTATTCATTTGCTGTGACAAAGTACCATGCACTGGAAGGCGGGGGAGGGGGGCTGACGCAGCAGAAATGGATTGTCTCATGGTCGTGGAGGTTGGAAGTCCAAGTTCAAAGGTGTCAGCAGGGTTGGTTCCATCTGAGGGCTGTGGCAGGAATCGGTCCCTGCCTCTCCCCCAGCTCTTGGTGGCTTACTGGCCATCTTCGGGGTGATCCAGCTCACAGAAGCAGCACCCTGGTCTCTGCCTTCACACCCACATCACCTTCCCCCTGAATGTGTGTCTGAATTCAAATTCCCCTTAGGGGCCACCCAAATGGCATCATTTTAACTTGATTACTTCTTCAGAGACTCTGTTTGCAAAGGTCACATTCAGAGGTACTACGTGTTAGAACCTCATCACTGGATTTAGGGTGTACACGATTCTGCTAATAACAGGTAGTAAGGAAGTATACAAGGGATTCCTGAGATAGCAGACACAGGTCACCTTTAGAGATGTCCCAACTGGGGTAAAAGGAAGCTGAAGTATTGGTTAATGGAAGCCCCCAGACAGACATCAATTCTCAGACACTCCCAGCCCTCCCCACCAGTAGGTAACAGGGGTGCTGGCTCTTGGGAATGGAGAAGGTTCTCAGGGGCGTGTGGGAAACACAGCATTTGCTATAAACCCCTAGTTCCTGTTTCTACTCAGAAGTGACTATGCCTCTGATAACTTATCTACCTACTGAAAGTGAGGAACACAGGCCCATTTCAGAGCCTGGAGGGCAGAATAAAACAGGACAGTGAAAGCACAGGTTTCCAGAAAAATCTAGCTGGATATTGACATTGAAAAGCCAGTTGTTATTTTTGCTAGGTTTTTGTTGTTGGTGGATTTTAAGCAGGACAGCAGGGGTGGGTGGGGACCATGTTGAGACACACGAGAGAACTGTCGTTCTTGTGTAAAGCAGGGAAAGGGAAATACACTTTGGGGGAAGTGGTAATGATCGACTCTTGGGGTTAGAATCACAGTCTTTGATTGAATAACATGGCAGGGTTCTGATTCAATAGTAATCCGATTTGGGTGACACACCAATAATAAATTCTCCAGCAAACTGAAAAATTCTGTAGGGTAATGGAAAGCATTCGAACCCCATGGTTTTCATTGAATTAAATATGAAAATGTATCATACAATCGATATTGCAATATTTGATTCAATCAGCATTTCAGGATGGGAACCGTTTTCTTCCATTTGTTTTTATGCTGTCGCGAAATATTTCAATTTGCTTCAGAATTTATTATTGACAAATCACCCTAACAGCCATTGGGGGTTGGGGTAGGGAGCTGAGAGAGGCTGGGCCTGGAGAAATTGCCAGGTACTGGGGAAGACTGGGCTGGAAATCCATAAAGGGGTTGATTGTCCACAGCAAGGGGTGGAGTGAGGACATTTGTCACTGCAAGAGAGGAGCTGAGATGGGTGGTCCTGTCTTTCCCCCATAGAGGGTACTCTCAGAGGCGTGCTGGCAGTGATGCCTACTCTGATAAACAAGCAAAATGGGTATCTCCATCTCTTCCTCTCTGTGATCCAAGCTCCCACAAAGAAAGGGCTTTCATCTGGACTCCAAGAATGCTAACTCTGTAACCTTGAAATAAGTGTCCTGGAACCATGTTACAAATACCAGCATGGAGTCGCAGAAGCTTGGGGCTGAATCTGGAGACTTCTACTAACTAGCTGTGTGGCCCTGGGAAAGTGACTTGAGTACTCTGAGCATCTCTTTCCTTATTTGCAGAATAGTGATAAATTCTACCTACTTCGCTGAGCTGTGTAATTAGTAAATGAATGCATATTAAATTAATGTGTGTGTCAGGCTCCATACATCATCAGTCACTAGTAAATGGAAATTATTATTACTACTATTATTATATCAATTATCTCTTGCTATGTAGTTAACTTACAGTCTTAATGACTATAAGCAATAATGATTCTTCCAGTTAGTTCCTCTGGTCCAAGCTGGGCTTCAAAGATCTTGGCTAAGATCACGTAGGCATTTGTGACCAGTTAGAGGCTTACCTGGAGGCTGAGTAGTCCTAAGTGGCCCTGCTCACATGGCCAGAGGTTGGCTAGCTGTTGGCAATGGTGGTAACAGGACCATGTGTTCAGCACCCAGCAAACAAGTACAAGATGTGACATGGCAGTAGCTTCCAGGAGGAGGGTCAACCTTGAAATTCAAGACTGGGCTTGTGTCACATTTACTAATAATGTTTCTCACTGGTCAGAGCAAGACTTGAGAAGAGCTCAGATTCAAGGGGTCCTGCAAAGTTTCACCTCCCCAGACACACATGCACGACGTGAGGACATAGATTCAAGGAGAAGAAGACAAATGGCCAAAATTGTAATTATTATCAAAATCATTTCTCTGAAGGAGTTTCTTATCTCAGGAAAAGACACAAAATACCTTTCTCACCAGCCTGATGCTTCTTGAGGGCAGGAGATTTTTGCATCTTTTATACTCAGAAAGGTAGGAGGTAAAAATGCTTTCAGAATGAATTATACAAGTATATTTATATAACTTTGTAAAAGGGATTACTTTTAGAAATACATTCCTACTGGTGAGTGAAGTTATCAAAGTGCAGGTTTATGAGAGTATTTGCATTTCTAAGCTAATGGCAGGAGGGGAATTTGGCTTAACACAAATAGAAGTTCTGGGGGGAATTTGAGTAATCATCAGTGGGAAGCTATTTTCAACAAGAATCTCTCTCCCATGGTCCTCAAATTGCACCATTAGACAACTTTCAACTCCACTTATTATAAGTACAGCTTCCTTGACTGTGTCTCCCTGAGGAAGGGGGTAGCTAATGACACTTGCTCCATTTCCCAGGTCATCATTAGTCACCCCTGGGGTTCTGGACTTCACCACTTCACCAGCTTTAAGTGCACCTGGGAAGAAGGTAAAAAAGCACGGTTCATTGGAATTCAGAAAAGAGAAGAGACCAAGGTCAAAGTGGAGCTGATGTTTACTGAGAAACTACTATGTGCTGGGAACTGTTTTGGAGCTTCTATCCTAATAGCTGATTCAAAGAAATCAAAGCCAGAAAAAGCCAGAGGCAGGGGCTGACCCTAAGGAAAACTGCAAAGTGTTCAAAGTCCTAAGTGCCAGGTTAGGTGACGTGAGGTCTGTTCCATCTCAGCTCCTCACAATCCTCCAGCTCTTCCTGTAGGCATTGGGGACAGCTGCGAGGTGGCAGGCAGGACAACATAGGCATTGGTCTCCAGGGAAACAAACCCTGTTTATGCAAAGCAGACGTGGGTCCCATGCCCAGGACTTCCTAAGCCTATGTACCAGTCAATGTTCTAAGCATGTGCACGCATAAGTTCATTTAATTCTTACGTCACCACTTTATCGGGGAATTTTTGCCGCATACCACATCATGAGGAAGACTCAGTGGCATGAAACAATCAACATTCAGTTCTCAAATATCTGCAGGCTTTAGCTGATCTGGGCCAGCTGGGCTGAGCGGCTCTGCTGTACTTGCCTGGGCTTGTTCATGAATCTGGGTGTTGGCAGGGGCGCGTTGATCTAGGCTGATTGCAGCAGGAGTGACCCGATTCTGCTCCACGTGTCTCACAGTCCAGCAGGCATGTCCTCGTGGCTGTTGCAGAGCCACAAGAGAGCAAGCCCCGCTGCACAAGGCCACTTTGAGCCTTCTGGATTGTATCAAAACTGCCAGCATCCCATTGGCCAAAGTGAGTCACGTGGCTAAGCCTTGAATCAAGGGGTAGGGTAAAACACTGCCCATAATCACAGGGTGACTCTTCAAAGTTACAAGGCAAAGGACATGAATTCAGGGAACACTAAAGAACTGAGATCAATCGCAGAATCTACGATAAAGAAGTAGGTATTATCATGAAGCTCCTTT
Source organism: Ictidomys tridecemlineatus (assembly GCF_052094955.1). Taxonomy (NCBI): domain Eukaryota; kingdom Metazoa; phylum Chordata; class Mammalia; order Rodentia; family Sciuridae; genus Ictidomys; species Ictidomys tridecemlineatus. Next base: position 94,699,749 of record NC_135493.1, on the reverse strand, counting down.
TATAAAGAAAACGAAGCAGAGAAAATTGAAGGCGTGCCGGGCACGGGAGTTCACACCTGTCATCGTAGCGGCTGGGGAGGCTGAGGCAGGAGGATCGCGAGTTCAAAGCCAGCCTCAGCAACTTAGGCACTTAGCAACTCAGTAAGACCCTGTCTCAAAATAAAACATAAAAAGGGCTGGGGATGTAGCTCAGTGGTTAAGTGCCTCTGGGTTCAATCCCTGGTACTGGAAAAAAAAGAAAAAGAAAAGAAAGAAAGAAAAGTAAAAGAAAAAAAGAAAGTTGAAGGTGCTTGGCTAAGGTAGCACAGCTAGTAATTGATGTATCCACAACTTGACCTCAGGCCATCTGCTCTCGCCCACTCCTCTTTACCATTTCACTTCTTAACTCTGGCTTAATCCAGAGATAAATCTAAGAGGATGGGATATATGGACTGTGTCACCTTCAGGAAATCCTCCATAAATATATATATTTTTTTTCTTCCAGCCTTGGCAGGCATTAAGCCACAGTGCATTCAAGGTTAGAGACCTAGTCAAATACTCAGAGTTCACGAATTAAGTGTTACCATTTGGATGTGGGGCCACATGCTTTAACAATTAGCCTCGCTGGGATTTGACATTTGGGGTAGCTCGAGAGCCTGGTGAGGACATGGGCCGAAGCGGGAGGGGGTGGGGCTGTAAGGTTACATCATCAGCCCAGCCAAAGTTGAATTCAGAAACTACTTTGGTTCTTTTTAAAGCAGAAGAGAAAGACTACTCCAGAATTTCCTCCCACACAGTCGTGTATCTTAACCTTTTATCAGGGGGGCCACAGACCCTTTGAGAATTGAGGAAAGTTAAAGATCAGCCCTTCAGAAAAATGGACACATGCCAGAATTCTCCATAAAATACATGTGTTGAGAAACACCTGTGTGGCCCCGTCCAGCATCTGTGATGAGATGGAGCTGGAATCATTTTCGGCTGGATGGTTTTGAAAGCAGATGTCCAGCTCTGGAGGTTTCAGTGAAGAGCTCTCAGGCTGTTTAACCTTGAACCACACAACTTCCCCTGGCAACTCAGGGTAAAGTAGGCCCCTGGCTAGATTCCGCATCAAGAAGTGATGCACAAGAAGACACCTCTGCTTCCTATTCTTGCTTCATCAGGGCTACTCCAATAGTATACCCAGAAGCTTCTGATTCCTGTCACTCCTGTCCCATGGCTAGCAAGAGCACACCAGCCATGACAGCAAAATTCTTCATCTCTGGCCTGAGCCTAAGCAGGGAAAGTTTGGGGACTTTTCTGTAGAGAAAGGCAATAGGGTGTAGTACAGGGCATGGGTTCTTAGAACATGAGCATAAAGACTATCAAATCAATCTTTTCCTCCTCCCCCTCCTCCTTCTATTCCTCTTCCTCCCCCTTCCCTTCCCCATTCTTCTCCTTCCCCTCCTCCTCTCCCTCAACCCTTCCTTCATTCTCCCTCTCTGGGCTCTGTTTGTCCCTAAGTCTGCTTTCACGTTGGTCCCACCTTCCCCTGCCACACGTAGGTTCTTACCACAAGGGGAAAAATGGCCGCCAGCAGGCCAAGCACTCCACCTTGCAACTGGCTATCAGAAAACAAGAGAAACCCACTCTCACTCTCCACGAGCACTTATTTTTCAAATCTCCTGAAGGCCTCCTGACTGGCCTGGCTAGGGTCATGTGATCCCCCTGAAACAGTTATGTTGGAATAGAGGATTGGCCAGGCCTGGTCACATGACCATCCCTTCCCAGACCAAAGAGGACGGTGGAGGAGGGGCTCTGCAATTGGAAGGCTGGTACAGAGCCCCAGGAACAGAAGACAGCCACAGCCATCATGAGTGCCATTATGAGAAAGTGCCCTCTGAAGCTTATTGCTGTGCTGCATTGAGATAGGACATTGTAGGGACATTGTGTATCACAGTGCAATGTTTCTCAAACATTAACATGCTTCAGAATCATGGTGGGGGCTTCTTTAAACACAGATCACTGAGCCACACCCCCAGAGTACAAATACAAGAGTATACATTTCTACCAAGTTCCCAGGTGATGATGGTGATGGTGAAATCACCTAGTGCCCCCTCTCTAGAAACTCCCACAGAGAAAGTTCTACCTGGCCTCACTATTGTACCATGTTGAGTGTTGGTTCTGCCAATTCGTTTCTTTTTTTTAATTTATTTTTTATTATTGTTTTTTGCATTACAATTCTTAATACACCTTTATACCACGATTTATCATATCACTGTATACAAGATATGCTGTTTCTTTTGATTTGGAGCTTAGAAATCATGCCTCCCTCTATAGGCTGGCTGCTGGAAAGCCCAGAACTAACCACATGACCCAGTTCTGCCATGTCTATGGGGCCAACAGAGCCTCAAGTTCTTTCATCCACTAACCTTAACTTCAGCTTCATTTTATATTTTCCTGCTTCAGGGTTGCCTTCCATCTAAACACGATTTGGTTGAAAGTGACTGAAGTCAACTTGAACTAAATATATTAAGTGGGAAAGGTGGGGTGTTGATGAGAAGGGATGCTAGAGAATCCTATGAAAGAGAGATTATTTGGCCCATGAATAGCTGGGGCAAGCGGCCACACCTCTCATTTTGGCTTCTCTTTCATGTCCTCTCTGTTGCCCTCTCTCACTAGAGCCCAGATTTCCCCCACAGGATGGAGAACATGGTTGATAATCCTGATCTCTTAAAGCCTCTGTCACCTCAGCTGATGATGTTTGCTCCTATCCCAGTTTAAAACTCCCAAAGAATAGGTGTGATTGGGGAAGTGCCTTGGCCTCAGGCCAAATGGCTGTGGTGAGGGTGGGATTCCATTGTACAAGATGGATGCCCTGCAGTACGTATTGTTTGGGGTTTGGGGGGTTATAGTTTTCAGGGACACCCAAAGTTTCAGATTAAGTCCAAGGCAGTTCGCTGTAGAATTTTCTCTTGTTGTGGGGGGCCTTTTTCTGTTCTATTCAAGCCTTCAACTATTTGGATGAAGTCCACCCGTTTTAGGGAGAGCAATCTGCTTTATCCAATCTGCCAATTTAAATATTAACCTCATCCAAAAACACCCTGATAGAAATATCTAGAATAATGTTTGACCAAATATCTGGGCACCCCAGGGTCCAGTCAAGTTGACACATAAAATTAACCATCACAGATATCTCTTTTAATTGGCATTAAATTATGTTTTATCTCATGTCTGAATCCCTGGCACCTAGGTAAGAGCTCGGTAAATTGAGTGAATGAATGATCCATGATCTTTTCAATGCCCTGAGATGGCGGGCTTTGCCATTTTAAGAAACTTGAGGTTAGGACTTCCATAATGGAAGATGGGGAATTAGACTCTAATTCTCTCAACTTGAAGATTCTGATTTTAATTTATTGGGTTTCCATAATGTCCTCAGTAGACAGTTTTGGTGGTTTAAAGTTTCTTTCCTTCTCAAATGACTGGAACTATGATGGAGACACATATTTTTGTTACAGACCCAAGAATTTAGTTCTATTGAGCTCTGCTCCTCAGAATTCCTGGCTCATGGGGATCCTGTCCAGATGATCTGAGAGGATTGCCACTAATCTCCCACAAGAGGCAGACCACACCTTTCATGACTAGAGTTGCCATGTGACAGGTTGTCCATCTTGTAGAATGTCCCAGAAAATTTGTCAAACCAAAAGCAGGAATTTCCCACTCCCAGGCTTCCCCCCTGCATTTGGCCAGGGCAGAAGGGGTAGGGGTACCCATTTTTAGAAACAAGTTGCCAAATGATTCTTTCTAGTTGAAAGTCTCTTGCCACAAAAGTTCCTGGCTAGCCACATTTGAAGGTAGTCCCTATACCAGAACCATGATAGAAGACACTTGCAGAGATTTGTTGCTCAAATCCTAAAATGAGATATTCAAATGTGTAGTGATTTTAAGCTGAAGTTGAAGAAGGCAACCAGGAAGTCAATAATTCTCTGGTTTACTGCACTGAGACTCAGTTGTCTCATCCATCAAATGGAAATGATGAGCACAATCTAGTGTTGCTGTGATTGTTCAATAATATCATTAATTTGCTTTCAACCAGTGTTTCCCCAGCACCCTCTGCATGCCAAACATTGCACACAGCCATGGCCCCTGTCTTCACAGACTTAAAAATGAGCTGGGCATCACAGACTTATATTTGAAGTACTAGGTCAAGAGCAGTGGCCATTTGTGTGACATGAGAGGTAGCAAGGGCCCCCCAAAAGATGTAACAATGGTGATCACAAGCTGGAATTCAGAAGGATATTTTTAACCCCCATTGGATACAGTCTGCAGCCACCATGACATCACCTTGGGAAGATAGGGTGAGGTTTTTAGGAGATAGTATGGTAGATACAATGAATTGGTGACTCATCTACACGACTTGATGACCCCAAACCCTGTATGTAGACTGCCCAACAAACACAGCAGATGCAACCAGATTAAAATTAATCAAGCAAAAGAAATATAAAACCCTGAGATGGTTTATAAAGGAGATTTTAAGTTCCAGAAGAACTTAAAACTTATCCTAGGTGTCCATGCAAACACCCCAACAACAGAACCAGGACATAGTTGTCACTCAATAAGTATACATTTCCAGCTATTAATTTGAGGAGAAGCAAGATGCCACTAAATTAAAAATCTTGACTTCTGAATCCCAATTCCAGATTTGCAACTTACCAGCTCCATGGCATACCTTCATTGGCACGCCCAATAAGTATTTATTGAACACCTACTTGTGCCAGATAGCTTTCTAGGCCTAGGGATATGGCTGTGGGGGGAAAAAAATTGACAAACATCCCTGACCTCTTGGAGTTACATTCCAGCCAGGAGAAACAGAAAATAAGCAGATAAAAGATATAATGTGTCAGAAACTAGAAAGTACCATGAAGAAAAACAAAGCAGGGAAAAGTGATAGGGGCTGGGGAGAAGGTTACTATTGGACATTGACTTAACCTTTGTAAGCCTCAACTTCCCTATCTGTGAAATGGGTTGTGACCTCCACCATATTGGATTCCCTTGATGATTACACTAGACAATGTAGATGAAGTGATTAATAGCACTTGGGCCCTAACAGGGACATGGTGAATATGGCCTCCCTGACCATCCCTTTACTACTAATGCCAAGAAAAACTACTGGCCAATATTCCAAAGAAACATCTTCCTTGTGGCATTTCAGAATCTCCCTGGTCTTTTTCGTCTGTATCTACATTGCACGCATAATCTTGACATTAGAAGAGTTTGGGCAATTGTAGCCTATACACAGGCACCCAAGGCTGTAGGAAATGCATAGACTTAGGAACCAAGTACAATTCAAATCCTGGCTCTGCCTCTAGCAGTTGTCAGACCTTGAGCCTTGGTTTCGCTGCTGTGCTAGGAGACTTCTATTGCTGTGACAAAATATCTGAGAAAATCACCCTAAAGGAGCAAAGATTTGTTTTTGTTCATCGCTTCAGAAGTTTCAGCTCATGATCATCTGGCTCCAATGCAATGGACCAGTGGTCAGGCAGAGCATGGAGTGGAAGGGCCCAGCTGCTCAGCCCATGGTAGCTAAAAGCAGAGAGAAACAAAGAGAGAGGGTAGGGGACTAGGGACAAGATACACCTTTCAAAGGCACACCTCCAGGGACCCATGCTCATCACATAGGTCCTGGTATAGTTTCTACCTCCTCCCAACAGTCCATCTAGCTATGAATCCCCTGATGACCTGATCCACTCACTGATGACGTCAGAGCCCTCATGATCCAATCACCCCTCAAACACCCTACCTCTGGGCACTGCTGTTTTGGAGCCTTCAATACACAAGCCTTCAGAAGAACATTCCAGATTCAAACCATATCTCTTGTTAGATTGGAAATGATGGTACCTATGCTGGAGGGTTGGGGACAGGGTGAATGTAATGGCATAGAGCAGCACTGAGCACTCCCTGCATGTCATAAGTGCTGGGCCAATTACAATCCTCTTTTCCTATGGGCACCAGAAAAATGAATTGTCCTTTCCCAAAGGCCAGCTGGTGACAGCATCAGCATCTGCGTTAGCATGTGGCACCTGTTCATGCTCCACCTGGTATCAGCAGGCTTCACCCTGGGAGGTTTGCATAGACAGACTATGAGGACACTTGCAGAAGTGCCCACAGGTGAAAAGAACCATAAGGGGAGGTCGAGGCACCTAGAACCTGGGACTAGCCAGGAGCCATCACCACTCCTAGGAAGAAGGGGAGAGTAGTAGTTTATGGGAGCCAAGGGAGACATGGGACCTTGGAAAGGGGCTCTCGCAGGAGCTGTGGCAAGGGAGGGGCATTGCCTTCCCCATAGCAGGAGAGGTGAGCTGGGAGAGATCAAAGAAGAAACATTCAGAACTCCCCCCCCCCTTACCACTCACGCCCAGTTGGCTGAATCCAACTGCAGGTTGACTCTCCTGTTAGCTGATCCAACTCAAACCCTGATTGGCCAAGCCCATCTGAAAGCTAACTACCAAGGGAGCCTGTTGAGAGCCACAGTTTAGTCGGAATGACGCCTGGCATTTTGTTAGAGGGAATGGTTGAAAGGTGACCCTGCTCCGGGATTAGGGCGGCTCTGGGATTAGGGCGGCTCTGGGATTAGGGCGGATCCTGCTGGGATTAGGGTGGATCCTGCTGCCTCGGGTGCCTGCTACTTTGGAGTTCTCTCGGGGTTCCGCGAGAATTGGTGCGCGGAGCCCCGTGGAGGGAGTGTATTCCCAGGAAGTGTGTGTAGAGGGCCGGTGAGAGTTGGGGAATAAAGAGTTGCTGTTTGAACCTACAAGGCTTTGTGGCGGCTCGGTTATTTTGTGCCCAGCCAGACTGCGGCAGGAGTCCAGAGAGCTTAGTCTCCAAGATACAGAGAAATGATGGAAAACAGTTGAAAGTGGATTGGGGACAGCAAACAGGGGACAGCAAACACGCATCTTGTTTTTAATTGGCTTTCTCACCCTGCAACCAAAGACCTCATAAGAAGGTCTGGGCTGTGGCTCAGTGGCCGAGCACTTGCCTAGCATGTGTGAGGCACTGGGGTCCATCTTCAGCCCCACAAGAAGAAAAAAAAATACACAAGAACAGCAAATAAGGAAAAATTCATTTTGGCTCATGGTGGAAGAAAACAGCTCAGAATAGGAAAGACAGTAGAATGAATCGGACAGAACTTTTGTATGGACATATATGAATACATAACCAGTGAAACGCCACATCGTGTACAACCACAAGAATGGATCTTAATTAGAATATGTTATCCTCCACCTATGTATAATATGTCAAAATACGCTCTACTGTCATGTATATCTTAAAAGAACAAGTAAAAAAAATTTTTTAAATAAAGAAAGCAGCTCTAGACATGCCACCAGGAAGCAGAGAGAGAGTTCTGCTTACCAGGGACAAAATATAATCCCTAAAGGCATGCCCCCAGTGACCCACCTCCTCCAGCCACACCCTCCCTGCCAACAGTTACCATGGAGTGGATTCATCTGCTGATTAGGTTACATGTCACAGTTTAATCATTTCACCTCTGAAAATCCTTGCATTGTCTCCCACATGAGCTTTTGGGGGACACCTCATATGTAAACCCTAACAACCTGTGCCAAGATGTTTACCCTAGGGATACTTCTGGAATTCGGCTGTTCTTTGCTTTTCCAAACTCCTGGGCTTAAGCAATCCTCCTGCCTCAGCCTCCCAGGTAGCTGGGACCACAAGTGCATGCCCCTGTCCCCTGCTAGCTGCCCCTATTGAACAATGCTGCTCACACTTCAGCATGCCTCAGAAACCCCTAGAGGGCTTATTAAACACAGATGGCTGGCCAGTCCCCAAAGTGGTTGATTCCATAGGTCTAAGGTAGAGCCTGAAAATGGGCATTTCTAACAAGCTACCAGGGCATGCCAAGGCTGCGGTCTGGGGACCATGTGGTGAGAATCTCTATGGTATAACGTGGTATTTCTGGAGAGCTGATTCCCTTCCTTTTTATTCAGCATTTAACCGTGTCCACTATGACCCAGGGGCAGCTCCACTGCCAGCAGCTCTCAGAGGACTCCAGGGTAGCCACCAGCAGCTACCCTCCCCTGCCTGCCACAGTGTCCCCACCTTGTCTTCATGCCCTGCCTTCCTGTGCCCGTCCTTGCTCTCTGCAGGCCTGCCCCTCAGCTCGATCCTTGTTAAGACACTAATGCACGGGCAGATGCAACACACACACACACACACACACACACACACACACACACACACACGGTTGCGCGCGTACACATTCACGCATGCGCACTCTGATCGGCTGCACCTGGATGCCTGGCCCATTTCCTAGGGGAAGATGAGTCAACCATTCCTTGGGGCCCTGTGACATCCTGTGCTCAGGCCAGGAGGTCACAATTCCTGGTCATGCGACATTGCCTCTCTGCAGGCAGCCCTGCCACTCGGTGGCTTTCGCTGACATCTTTGTTTTAGGGGAAATGAACACAGAACGCTGCTGGGTCTCTGCCAAACTCGGGCTAGTTGTACCCCCTCCTTGGTCCCCTAATGGGCTGAGACCTATCAGAGAGCTGTTTCCCTCCTCTTCATCTGACCCATCCCTCTCCTCGGCCTCCTGCTTTGAGGATGTCATTCTGATGGCAGCGCCTGTCTTCCTCTCTTCTGTCTTCACTAAACAGCCGCTGGGATAATCTGTGAGAACTCCCGTGGTATTTCAGCCGTGGGAAAGACCTCCCGTGAGCACACATTATTTGGGGCCCTTCTTTTGAGCGCCCCCTCACCCACCCATCCATTTTCATGCAGTTTTACTCTGGCTCTCGCTCCCATCACCCTATTCCCACTCCCCAGCCCCAGCCACGAGACAGAAAGGGACTAAGTGCTGACCAATCAGCTCAGCCTGTTTCCCCGGGACACAAGGCTTGACCAGAGTTGGGTCTGAGTGCCAAGGAAGGGCAATTGGATTGATTTTCCAAATGGGTGTGCAGACGTGGGAACAACAACCTGATGGAGCTCCCCTTCCAAATGTATGCAGCTCTTGGGTAACTTGAGGTTGACCATAAAAATATGCATGCCTTGGAGAAATTGGCAAATGCTGCAAATCATGAGAAAGAGAAGCCCCGTTTCCCAGAGGTTGCTAAACTGGGAAGCGGTGAAGGCAACAATGTCTTGTGCTGCATGGAGAGGGTTGTATGCAGCATCAGAGAATGAAGGCAGATGCAGGGAAATGAAGTCAACAACAGTAGAAGAGAAAGAGAAATAGCTGTTCAGATAGTGTGCTTCCCTAGATCCAGCCATACCTGAACTCCAAACCATCCCAGCAGGCAACCTGCTTGGTCTCTGTATGCCCTGACCCAGAACTAGACATACATACATCCACATACACTACATATGCACCACACACATACACACATACATTCCACATAAACATACCTCAGGCACACTGTACATATATATGTATCACACATGCTACACACATGCCATGTAAACACACCTCACATGCACACCACGTACATAGACCACAGTGACTCCTGTACACACAGACACATACACATGCATATACACATACATATATAAATACGCACAAGATCACATATGCATACACTTACCCAAACACATATATATATGTGCAAATCTGGACACGTATTTACACACACATGCCCATATGTCTGCAGCTCCTGGTCAAACTCCCCGTTCATAAAGCAATCTCAAGGACTTCCTCCATCACAGCCCTTCCTTCCTCCCTAGCCCACTGCCATCTCCCCTCTCCCCTTCACTGCCCCCAGCCACCAGGATCTGGGCCACTCTCCCCACCCCTCCTCCCACCACAGGCTTGTTTTCTTTTCCTGAGTGATTTTAGGTTCCCATCTGTCATCTTAGGTAATTAATCCCGAGACAGAAGGCCAAATAAGCCTACCCCACGAAGCCAACCCATTAACTAATTGCAAAAGGTGCCTGCATCATATCATATTAATCCACCGAAGCGGCCCCATGGCCCACACCTCGCTTCCTGAGTTGTTCTGATAAAAACGACAAGCCACCTGCTACTGGCCGGAATGGCACAGCCGTGATGGATGATTCGTGTCCTGAGAGGGTGGGGGTGGGCCATGAGACTCATGTGTCAGGCCAAGGAGAGGGTATGAGAAGTGGACAGCCACTGGGGTCATTTTCCCTTCCTGCTTGAACAGGATCTGAGACTTCCTGTGTCCCCAGACACTGTCACCAAGCCTGGCCTCCCTACACGACTGCCCCAGGATGACAGGGCCTCTGAAAACCAGGACACCTTTCAGCTGCTGGTCACTGAGTCAGCAAGTTCAAGGAGACAGGCTTTCCACGGACCACCCACAGTCTGCAGGCAAAAGCCTTCCTGACAGGGGACCTTGGAAAGCAGGTGGTCTGTAAGAGCTTCCCCTCCCCCACCCCACCAGGAGCTCAGAGGCCACACCAGCCCTGCGCAGGGACTGGCTGATGGCCTATTTCTCAGCGGGATTGCGGGGCAAGCCTGTGTGCAGGCGCGCGCGCATCCTGCTTCTCCACTTCTCCGGGACCAGAATAAATTGCCTGATTGACAAACCTCCGCTGTAGTTCACGTGCGCTGGGCCTGTGGGTCGGCTGTGGCTACAGTTGCAGTCAGCTGACCTAATCCATTTATCATATTTATTCCGAACTCTAGTTTCCATATGTGGAGTTCGGGCCTCCTGGATCTGCTATGCAAATTAGACATGAGAATTTGCAAATGAGCAGAGGCCTGGCACTTTCCTTAAAAAAAAAAAAAAATGCCATTACGAATGTGGCCACCCTGGCACTGGCTAGAAGGCGGGAAGTTAGAAGTGAAGAAATGAAATGTGATATGAAATCCCTTCTCACACCTGTGTTCTCCCTTGGTGGAGGGTAATGGGCACCAGAATTGGTGGGGAGACAAAGGTTGCTGAGAGACCCGCAGAGAGCTGAACAAGGCCAGAGAGTGGGGGTTTAGCCGCAGAGTTGGCAGTAGCCACACCCTGGTCCCCAGACTCTCGCAGCCCACTGCCTTGAGCAACAAGAAACAGAGGTTCTCTAATGGATTTTTATCTTTTGGGGAGTAGGGAACCATGAATGGTGATTTCCAAGGCTAAGATGGAGAGGGGTTCTTTAGAATAAGCAAGCACCTGTGGCCCAGTCCATGGAATAATCAAGAATCAAACAAGCTGAGAGTGGTGATGCACACCTATAATCCCCGCAGCTTGGGAGGCTGAGGCAGGAGATTACAAATTCAAGGCTAGCCTCAGCAACTTAGCAAGGCTGTAAGCAACTAAGCAAGACCCTCTCTCTAAATAAAAAGTAAATTAAATTAAAAAGGCTAGAGATGTGGCTCAGTGGTTAAGCAGCCTTGGGTTCAATCCCCGGAACCAAAAGAAAAAAAAAATCAAACAGACCCAGAACAAGCCTTCTATGACCATCTCTGAACCTAGGCTAAAAGAGCGAGCTCTACATTATAATCCACAACCGCACAACCTTATTCCTCCCCTTCTCACCTCAAAAACCTCTTCAGGCAGATGAGTTTGTTCAGAATGACATCAACCTGGGTGTCACTGGGTCTTTAGCTGTGACTCATATCTCAGAAGTCCGCATGCAGATGAAGAGAAGCCAGAACATCAGAACTCCAATCTTCCTCAAGAACTCCCGGTGGGACATCTCCTGTGTGGTGCCAGGAACAGCCCCACAAGGCATCCTGGAGAGCCAGTTGCCTCTGGTAGGCGGATGGATGCCAGAGGAAGCCATCCAAGCTTCTGGAAGGCTGCTGTGTTGTTTTCTGGAGGGGTATTCTAGAAAGAAACCTCATTTCAGTTCAAAGTTCTGCAAATTAATTCGAAGCCAATGTCTTACTTTTTTTTTTTTTTTAATACACTGGAAAAAAGAACATGTAATCCCAGCTTTTCCAAGGCAGAGCAGGAGACTTCAATAACAAAGTTGTATTTTACTTGGCGATCAGGGAAAGCTGCCCTTTTATTCCAAGTGTCCTTGTTTATTGTTCTGTTTCTAAGAATATGCAGAAGAGGCATCTCCAGGGCAGCAGCACTGTTTCGGCAGGAATTTCAAAAATGGCATTCAAAACATTTTGCCAATACTGGGACAAATGTGGGCCAGTCCCCAACACGCAAACCACGCTGCCTGACATCCGCCATGGTATGCTAAGTTGTCCCTGACGAATGAGACAATATTTGCAGAGGTTTTAATAAAACTAAATAGAAGACCCTAAAGAAGATCGTGCCAGATTTAACCCCACCGTGCCTGGCTCACATTAAGGACCCACACTGGCTCTCCATGCAAGCCCGAATCCCCTTTGAGTTTTGTCGTAATGTGATTCATTAAGGCAAGCTGCCGTTGGTGACCAGACAATGTTTTTAATTACTGTGTTCCGTTCTCTTCTGTATGGGCTCGTTGTTATCCTTCCAGCAGATACTTACAAATATGACTTCTTTGGGGGTTCCCTGTGATATACACAAGGACTGCAACTATTAATGAGAGCCAGGCAGACCCCCAGCCAAGGGGGCCGCTGATTACCAAGCCAAGAAACATCCAGACTCAGAAACTAATGAGCTGGCAGAGAGACCAAAACAGATTAAGAATGCGGAGTGCAGCGCTAGAGAGAGAAGCCACCAGGACAACCTTAGGAGGAGGACAGAGAGGGGACAGAGGGTCTAATTCTATCAGAGCATTCACAGTTGCTAACAGAGAAGGCAGCTGTGGGTGTGGGAGCAGGGACACGGTTTATATGGAGGTCTTAGAGATCTGGCCGCAGCCCATCAGGAGAAGAATGTGCTGACCATCAAACAGTAGAATCGTTCCCTGGAAGCCTTCTGTCCTTAGGAAGCCAAAGTTTGAAATCTGCTCTTTCTCCCACCATTACTCTCCCTGCTTGGGATGATACCATCCACCTACCTGCACACCTCTGCAAATCAGCCTCCCTACCATCCAAGGCCAAGGTCAACCCCATCCCCTACACTGAACTGCCATGACCAATAGTAGTTTTATATGTCAAACATCAATTCCCTTCCTTCCATGTCCCATGCATTGGGCCAGGCACTGGGGAGATGATTCTATGGTGGTTACTTGCTGTCCTTAAAGAAGAGCTGTGGCTGGGTGCAATGGCACACACCTGTAATCCCAGCAGCTTGGGAGCCTGAGGCAGGAAGATCGCAAGTTCAAAGCCAGCCTCAGCAGCTGAGCAAGACCCTAAGCAACTCAGGGAGACCCTGTCTTTAAATTTGAAAAGAATACAAAATAGAACTGGGGATGTGGCTCAATGGTTGAGTGCCCCTGAGTTCAATCCCCAGAACCAAAGGAAGAAGAAAAGGAGGAGGAGGAGGAAGAGGAAGAAGAGGGGAAGGAGCTGGAGCTGGGCGAGGTGGCACACACCTGTAATCTCAGCAACTCCAGAGGCTGAGGCAGGAGGATTTTGAGTTCAAAGCCAGCCTCAGCAAAAGGGAGGCCCTAAGGAACTCAGTGAGACCCTGTCTCTAAATAAAATACAAGAAAGGGCTGAAGATGGGGCTCAGAACTAGTTCCTCTTTCTGGGCACGTAGTTAAACCTTTGGGGCTTTTGTTTTGTTTTGTTTTGAGTACCAGGCATGGAACCCAGGAGTGCTTAACCACTTTTTTGTATTTCATTTTGAGACAGGGCCTCACTAAGTTGCTTAGCGCCTCGCTAAATTGTTGAGGCTGGCTTTGAACTCTCGATCCTCCTGCCTCAGCCTCCTGAGCTGCTGGGATTATAGGCATGCGCCACTGCACCCTGCCCCCTTTGGTCGTGATGAGAGACTATCTTTCATCAACTACACGTGAAGACAAGGGATGAGGGAGTTAAGAGTGAGGGTGCCTTCTCTATTTTCTGTTTCTCTCCCTCTCTTTCTCTCTCTCTCTCCTCCCTCTCCCTCTCTCCAGTTCTCTTTCTCTCTTCTGTTTCCTGTCTACTAGCTGTGTGACGCACCAGGGTGACGTTGAAAGCAGATTTTGAATATGGTAGAATCAAAACATAATAGGAGCCTGAGGTGCTGGATCACAGAGCTTGGGGGATGGGAGTCCCAAGCAAGAGATTTGGTGACAGCATGTTCCCAGGAAAAACCTGCAGAAGAGAGAGAGAAACAGGTGAGTCAAGGGAAGGATGTCCGCAAGTAGGTCGTTGGAGTTGAAGTTCAGCCTCTGATCCCGCAGGGAGACCTGATGAGGACTCCGTGGAATAACTCCAGGAAGTTCTATGTCACTGAGGCCAGTGAGCCAGGCATTTGTGCCCCTGTGCTGCCCAACCATTGATTGTGGAGTGCCCTTTCAGGCATTTCTGGGTGAAGTGGCTGTCTGTAGACTGAGGGGAAACATCTGGATAATGGTGCAGCTGTGAGCAATTAGCAGCCAACACAGAGCAGCTGCGGGATGGGCAGGCAACCCTGATAAAGGGGGGCTGAGAAAGGAGGCAGCTGCATCACAGTGGGCCCCGGAATCACTGTGTGGATCCGAGCCTCTGCTGAACTCGTCTCTGATATGAACAGGAAGGAATCCCTGATTGCGTTAAGCCACTATGATTTTGGATCTGTTTGTTAGAGCAGCTAGTGTCTAATTGTACCCCTGATCTCTTAAACCAGAAGTTCCTGAACTTTTTCTGTAGGGGATCACATTGTAAATGTTTTCAGCTTCCCCAGCCATATGGTCTCTGTCACCATAATTGGCCAGCTTTGCCTTGTGGACCATAATTTGCAATCCCTATCCGAAACTATACCCCACAGGAGTGCAGATGATATCTTAGACTTCTTTTTCTTTCATCTAAGACTTAGGACTACGCAACCCATTAAATCCCAATTGATCGATTTGAAAATTCTTAAAAGTAGGGTTTGGGTTTTGGTCATTGCTTAATTTGATTTCCACTGAGTGACTGCTGAAGGGCTGACTTTCTGGGTCTGGTGGAGACTGTTCTGGATTCCATGTGATCTCCTTATGAAATCTTCTTGGAGATGTCTGGCTGCAGTTTCCCATGCCTCAGGAGCTCCTTACAATGGACCTTCTATTTCCAATGGGCCTCACTACTAAGAATGGAGGTTGACCACAGAGCTCAGCAAGGTGCAGCATGGATGGCAGAGAGCCTGACATGCAAAAGAATCAGGAGCATTGTACCCCAGGGTCTCGGGACTGAATGAAGGGTTTACTGTTCTGATGTGCTCCCTGCTACAGCCCCATCTTGATGCTCCCACATGCAGCTTTAATGGCAAATGGATAAATATGACAGCCATAGCCTGCAAAGGGCATGACCACCAGAGGCTCAGATCCATGTGCAATGACAGCCAAGTTTTTATTGCTTCACCAAGAATACTGCCTAGACCAGCAAAGATGCTGACTTTAAGAGGGATCTAGAATGGACAGTCGGGACAGAGGAATGGTGAATATCAGTTATGGCCACACATTCAACTATCCCTTCTGTTCTAAGTTTCTAGGAAATCCAGTTGTTCAGATCCTTGGAGGAGTTCTCAAATGGGGCCAACTTTCCTAAGAAGCTGGTGGATTACATCAAGAGCAGGGAAGAGAGCCCCATGTCAAGGCCAGCACACCCATCCCCCAGTGGCTGGAGTATCATCTCTTGACTACTCACAGCTGCCTCCCTCACTGGGCACCACCCTCACTGACACAAAATGGCCATGCCCAAGTTTATGCTCCCCTCCCAGGTCACATCTCTCAGCTACTCCTAGCTAATACAGGGATACAAAGTCCTGACCTCCTCACCTCAATTTGAGGCAACTTTGAAGGGCCATGTTTTAGTCAGATATTTTCTGCTGCTGTGACCAAAAGATCAGACAAGAACAATTTTAGGGGAAGAAAAGTTTATTTGGGGGTCTCATGGTTCCAGAGGTCTCAGTGCATGGATAGCTGGCTCCATTCCTTAGGGCTCAGAGTGAGGCAGAACATCATGGTGGAAGAATGTGGCAGAGGGAAGTGTCTCATGTGATGATCAGGAAGCAGAGAGAGACTCCACTAACCAGGTACAAATATATACTTGAAAGCCACGCCCCCAATGCCCACCTCCTCCAGCCACACCCCACCCACCTTCAGTGACCACTCAGTTCATCCCTATCAGGGATCCATTCACTGATTGAATTAAGGCTCTCACAACCCAATCATTTCTCCTCTGAACATTTCTCACATGTGAACTTTTGGGGGACACCTTATATCTAAACCATAAAAGGTCATCTCAGCTTCAGAGCTCCCCATATCTGCTGAGGCCTAATTATATCTACATTACGGGTGAGTTCCCAGCCTGCCACCCTCACCCCCTTGTAAGGACATCTCCAGAGCATCATTCTCTGCCAATAAACCTGCACACAGAAATTGACAAGCCAATCTTAATATTGTATGAAGATATAAAGGAACCAGAAGAGCCAAAACAACTTGGAAAGAACATTGTTGGAGGACTTGTACTTCCTGGTTTAAAACTTACTACAAAGCTGCAGTAACCAAAGTTGTAGACATATGGGTCAATGGAGTAGAACTGGAAGTCCAGAAAGAATCCCTTACGTTTACGGTCAATCATTTTTAAAAAAAGGTGCCGAGGCTATGCAATGGGAAGGAGATGAGACTACTGGTTTGTCACATGAAAGAAGGTGAATTTAGATCCTTACTTCTCACTACACACAAAAATTAATGCAAGGGCTGGGGTTGTGGCTCGGTGGCAGAGCACTTGCCTAGCATGTGTGAGGCACTGGGTTCGATCCTTAGCACCACATTAAAAAAAATAAACATACACTGTCCATCTACAACTACAGAAAAAAAATTTTAAATGTCCAATTAGCAGATGAAAAGATGTTCAACATCATTTAATTATCAGGGAACAAATCAAAACCACCAGATAGCACTTTGCAGCCAGTATGATGGCTAGAATCAAAAAGTGAGACAGTAACAAGGTTTGGTGAGGATGTGGAGAAAGTGGCAGCCTCATGCTTTACCCGTGGGGAATGTGAAATGGGGAGACCACTTGAGAAAACAATTTGGCAGTATTTTTAAAAGTTAAACATAAATTTACCAGAAATTCCATTGTTAGGTATATTCCCAAGAGAAAGGATAACATATGTCCCCACAAAGACTCATACCTGAACGTCCTTAGAAGCATTATTCACAATAAGCCCTAAATCAAAACAACCCAAATATTCATCAGCAGATGCATGGAGGGGTAAAAAGTGATCTATCCATACATTAGAATGTTATTCAACAATAAAAAAAAATCAGGAAGTACTGATACATGTCTATGATGTAGACAAAACTAAAAAAAAAATGGTACCTAGTGAGGAAGTCAAAGACCACATTCTGTATAATTCCATTTAAATAAAACACCCAGGAAAGGCAAATGTGCAGAGACAGAAGGTAGATTAAGGGCTGTCAGGGCTTGGGGGTGGCAGTGGGCAATGGTTGCTCAAGGGCAACAGGGATCTTCCTGAGATGATGGAATGTTCTGAGGCTGGATTGTAGTGACGTTTGCACAAATCAGTAAATTTACTAAAAGTCTTTCCAACTGTATGCTTAAAACAGATGAATTTGATAGGATGTAACTCATATTTCAATAAAGGTGCTTTAATAAAAAACCCTTCTGCATACATATCTCCATCTCAAAGTCTATTTCCAGGGAGCCCAATTGAAGACAACATATATTGCATTTTAACCAAAATTACTTTTTATCGTTAGCCAAATCGGAGAAAATCGCAGTCTCAGGATGAAGAGCCCAAATGTATGCCCAAGCACACAGAACTCCCCTGTACCTTCCAAGCTCTCTCCCTTTATGTCACAACCACCATCGCTGTCACCCTTCTCTGACACTAATTTTAGGACCTAGTGTTGCTATTCCTTTCTACCAAGAAAATAATTCAACTGCTTTGATTCGGTCCTTTGACACCGACCAAAGTCTTACTCATCCATCATCCCAGGACCTAGTACAACACTTGTACCATGGTCTTGGCTTTTTAGGTGTTTGTTGAATGAATGAATGACTTCACTGGTTTATGCAATGATCTTGCAGCCCAGACAGTGGCTCAAAGAGGCAGCAGCAAAGGAGTTAAAAGGCAGGAAATGAACTAGGCTTTGGGATAAAGCCCCATTAATTACCATCTTACCAGTGGCTTTTGAATTCCACAAAGAAAATAATGTCCACACGAAGCGGAATAGCAGGGTCCCCTTCTACTATTCCTCATCATTTTTAATTATGATTTCCTCTTCTTAATAGATGTTTCTGTTCCATGCTATCTGTCATCATTCCTGGGGTCTGAAAAGTCCAGATTCCTTGAGGTGCGGACAGGGGTGGTATAAATTACCTGCACTTGGTGGGAAGCAAGAGGCAATGGGTTGACAGGGAACGAGCCCCTGAGACGGACTAGGCAACAGAGAAGGAAAGGGGAAAAAAAAGACGAGTTGATAAACAAGGCTCACTGCTCATTGCTCAACGTTGCGAGACGCTGACTTCTTAGAGGTTTGCAGTAACAGCTCGCTCGAGCTGGAAATTGCTGTGAATGTGCGTGCTACCCGAGGCTGAGCTGGTAAAAAGAGTCCTCTGGCATTCTTGCCTTGCTGACAGGTCTGGGACACTGTGCGATCCTCTGGGGCAGCAGAGTCTGAGCCCCCAGCAACTCTGCCCCCAAGCTCTTGACCACTGGACCGATCATCCATGAGCTGTCCCATCTCAGCGCCTCTCTCCCCCATCTCTCACTCCCTTTATCCAGGTCCCAGCCACAATCCCAGACCCTGATCCTTCCGGCAGTACCATCGTCTTACTCGCTCAATTCCCCATATGTTGAGCTGAGTTCTGATACCAATAAAATAAAAAATAAAAAAGACACAAATAACACAGTCCCCCATCCCATCTCCTGAAGAAGCTCACAGATACAAACATGAAGTCTTCTTTGGGCTGTGATGTCACATAAACTATTGGGGACAAGTCCACCCAGAAGGAGAAGTCTCTTGGGAAACTTCCAAAGAAAAGGAGCATGCTTACATGGACTCTCAAAAGAACAACTATTGCTTGAAAATCTTCCCAAAGGACAGAATGCAGCAATTTAGCCAAACCTCAAAGGAGTGCCACTCCCTAGAACTTTCTAACATGATGACAGTGCTCTGTACCCACACATCCAACAGAGTAGGCTGTTAAGTACTTGAAATGTGGCGGGTGCATTGAGAAATGGAATTTGAACTTGTCTTTCATTTTGACTCGTTTTCATTTAAATTGCAATCTGCCCACGTGGTCAGCAACTCCTACAGGGGACAGCATTGGCCCCAGAGACATGAAAGAGCAGGACCCCTTGCCATGAGGGGAAAGTAGTTGTAGGAGGCCAAAGCTGCTGCTAGAAACGGAAGAGGCCAGATCACAATGGAGCTCAAGCCTGCATCTGTCTGGCTGTCTTGCCCCGCCTGCCACACAAAAACAGTCAATTCGCCCACCCCGTGAAGCAATCGGTACCATCTCTGTCCTTTCACTGTTCTCAAGTCCAAGAGTCACAAACTCAATCACCCACAGCTGGTGGAAAAGGCTGCACATGGCCTCTCTGGGCATCCTGGGCACTGTGTCCCACTGGGCAGGGGGAGCCCCATGGAAAGGGACCAGCTATTTCTTGGCATCAGTTGTTTTATTGCTATCTTGAAATGCAGGCCCAGAATTGCCCGATCTTCAAATATTTCAAGAACAGCCAGAAACCACAACTTATTTGTGAGATCTTTCCGTATTTGAATGTCGGATGAATTTTTTTAATGCTGTGCAGGGCAAGGAAAGCCGGTCTTAGGGGTGGAATTTAGTCCTTGAAGTATGAGTATGTGGCCAATACTCCCCTCTTGATTCCCACCCCCTTTTTGGGAGGGATGCCAGGGATTGAACCCAGGGGCACTTAACCACTGAGCCACATCCCCAGACCTTTTTATGTTTTATTTCGAGACAGGGTCTCACTGAGTTGCTTAAGGCTCTCTAAGTTGCTGAGGCTGGCCTAAAACTTGTGATCCTCCTGTGTCTGCCTCCCAAGCCACTGGGATCACAGACATGCGCCACCACACCCAGCTTCTCTACCTCTTTGGTAGCAACTATCCTTCTACACCATACACACCTGTGTTTATTATGCCCATCTCCCCGCAATAGGCTCCCCATGCCTCAAGGACTCTCACCAAAGTCTTACTCATCCTTCATCCCAGGACCTAGTACAACACTTGTACTGTGGTCTTTGCTTTTGAGGTGTTTGTTGAATGAATGAGTGACTTCGCTGCTTTCTGCAATGAACTTGCAGCCCAGGCAGTGGCTCAAAGAGGCAGCAGCAGAGGAGTTAAAAGGCAGGAAATGAACTAGGCTTTGGGATAAAGCCCCATTAATTACCATCTTACCAGAAATCCTCTTTCCTGCAAATCTGCGGGCTGTAAATGAAGATCTGAATTGTTGTTTTGAGCACAACTTTCCCCAGACCACAGATTTGCAAACACTTCTCTTCCCGGTAGTTTAGGCCACACAACAGTCTCATGCTATGAAATCTTTCTGAAAAATGGGCTGAGACCACTGCGTCTCTTGTGAAAATTATCAGACTTGCAAACGGTCGGTGTGGAGGCTTAGCACAATGCCTCTGCCCCTGTCACATGCAGCCCCTGTCGTGCCCAGCCATGAAGAGGAAGAGAATCTCTGATTTTGGGTGATCTCCCCTGAACTGCAGGGCAGGGGCAGGAGACAGGGCCCCGAGTCAGCAGGTGGCTTCTGCAAGTCGAAAATCCAAGTCCACGGTCCCCTTGTTCGTTCTGCTCCACATTTCTGTAACGGTTTAGGGAAAGTCATTTAAAGTCTGCGCTCCAGTTCTTCAAGCATTGACTGCGAATAAATGTGCTACACGGCACAGCAGCTTCCTAAAGCCAGGTGGATCTTCTTGCAGCGATTTCACACTCGTGGCAGGAAGAGAGAGATCTGAGCCAAGAAAAGCCACAGTAGACCTTCTAAGGGGTGGGGGTGGGGTACACACAATAGGTGCAGAATCATGTACCCAGGCCAGCCATCCTGGTAGAAGCACAGGACCATGTTCCTGCAATTTTTCCTTGGGGACCATTTGGGAGAGATGTTGAGTGCCTGAAATTCATCCTCGTCCAAACAAGAGGCAAAGGCACAGGAGGCCCCCACCACCGGCTGTACAGACAGACAGAGGAGGAAACCAAGGCTCAGGATTCTTATGCACTTTGTCAAGGGCACTCCTGGACTCCTGAGCCCAGTCCAACACTCCGTCTTATCTCTCATCACTGGTCCCCTTGCTAATCCATATATCTAAGCGCACCACTGTGTCCTCTCTGAGTCACTGATGACAAAGGCCATTTTTCACCGAGGATATAATCTGCTAAAATCTCCTCCTGTATTCCACAATACGGGCGCCCATATTTCACAGAGCTGGTTAATCACAAATATCAACTGAAAGAAGCAGGAACACAGACAGGGAAGGGAAGGCACCCTCCAACTTTCCACGTGGGACCCATTTTGCTTGCTCCGATCGTCCAACAATAAAAACATCCCAAAGGCTTCCAACGTCTAGCACAACTCTTTTAAATACCTGGATACAAACTAATATTCTTTTTAAACCCATAGACAATTTATTTAGGGAAGATAATTGATGAGTTATTTATATTAGTCCCCAGTGTCCAGCGCCACCATCATTGAGATGAAATGCTCAGGACAGAGTGAAATCCCTTAATTACTCTCGCATGTGTCGCGTGTTGCAGGGAAAGAGAACATAATGCAAAGTGCTTATATATTTCAGCGGCATAATAGCTTGATGAAGATTTCCAAATTTTTCAAAATGTCATTTCTTTCCAAAAGATGGATTATTTCTGTTGGGGTTTAGTCTACCTAATTATTCCTGCCTTGATTACTTAACTACTCCAGATATTTCATCTCTCCATGCTCTTATGCTCTGCATGTTAGAAGAACTGGGGTGGCTTATTAGTAACAAAATAGACCATCCTGTTTCTAGGTAGAGAGGGTGGGAGCGCAGGTCCCATGGAGCACTAGCAACCTCTCAGATGAAGTGACTGGTCTCCCTGTAGCCTCTGTCCCCTTGCAGTGGCCAGGACTTGCTCGAGGCACGTGCAGCCAGAAGGTGATCAATTGCATCTTCTAGACCAGTGCCCACCCCACCCCCATCCCAGGAATTTGAGCGTGTTCAATCCTCTTGGCTCTCCAGCTCCCTGCCCTGTATGTTACTAAAGACTGCCTGAATCTGGTTCTGCATTTCCCCAGAGGAGTGCTTCTCAAACTGCACCCTGGAGCGCTTGCCAAAACAGAGTGCCAGGGACCCACCCCCACGCCTGAGTCAAGAGGTCCACTGGGACCATAGGCTGTCCATGTCTAAGTCATTGCCAGGGGGTACCCATGCTGCTGGTCCTTGGACCACCCTTGGAGGACACTCCTCTATGACTATTTCTTTTTTAATTTCTTTTTTAAATAATTTACAAATTTAGTGCTGTGGTAAGTTGCTGTTTTAGGCTGGAAATTGGGACCTCAGGCATTTATTTATTTAACTTTGTAAATGTCTATCCAGGGTCCAGTTCTGGGTTCAATGAGCAAAGTAACTATTTGGGTAAAAGGCAAGGACCTCACAGTGGGGAAGGAAGGAGAGGAGAGAGAAGAGGAGGGAGGAGGATGGGGTAGGAAGCAAAGAAAATAGATGGGCATGGTTGGAAAGGACAGATTCTAGAACGTCTCCAAAAGGTGCATTTAAAGCTATGCTCTGTACAGCCTGGGAGTGGGGCATGTCCAATAGCTGAACTGAAAGAATTGTGGCTTTTCCCCCCATTTCCCTATTGCCTGGGGATAGCAGGGGTCGGTTACCCTACCAACCTCAAGTCAGTCTTCACTAACTCTGGGGGGCAACGGGCAAGGGCAAGCCCAGAGCCCAGTGCCTGCCCGGGGCGCACCTGTCATGCCGAGGAAGGGAGGCCCGCGCCCTTTGGCTGATCCCACTGCCTGGAAAGCAGCCAGACTGCACTGCCTTTGAAAGCCTGTTCCTTGGAGCAATCCTGGCTCGCTAGGTTTAATTGTTTCGTGTGTGTGTCTCTCTCTCTCCCTCTCCCTCTCCCTCTCTCAGCCGCTCAGGACTCAGGGAGAGCAGGTTCCGATTTCTCGATGATAAAGAAGCATTTGTTGGTAACAGATGAATTGCAGAGGGGCTGGGGCTGGCAGGACACACACCTGTGATGCTGGGCTCCTGCCGGAGTCTGTTGAGGCATCAAAGGTGGCCACAGATTTTCCCTGGTGCTAAGGGAGACAGGGGGAGGGGGAGGGCATGCGGGCAGGCGGCCCTCTGTCCCCTGCAAGTTTGAAAACCTCTGCTATCTTGCATCTCTAAATGTGGTTCCTGGACCAGCAGCCTTACCTGGGAGCTTGGTAGAAATGCCAACCTCCGAGTCTGCACTTTAATGACTCCTAGGGAAATTCCCTATTTAAGTGAAAGTTCAAAAACTAGGACACCAGGGTCCCTGGCACAGAAAAGGTTAAGAGCGTGGATCTCAGAGGAGGAAAGGGAGGGGAGAGGGAATAAAGAAGCAGCCTGCTTTAGCTGGGGTGGAGGACAGAGGAATTAACATGTGGAATGAGTTAGGGGGAAGGTATTTGGAACCGGGAGTCACACAAGCTGGGACACAGCTCAAGGGGAGGGATGGAAAGAGAAGAGCTGGCTTAGGCGGGTGCCGCCCGCGCTCCCAGGGAAGGTGGGATGTTGGGCTGCCTGTGCGTGACCTTTCCCTCCTTCTGCTTGGTGCCCTCTGAGACCCAGCCCTGGTCTTTTAGCACAAAGGATAGAAGAGAGGACAGCGGTGGCCAGAGCTGAGGCATCCAGGTAAGAAGCACCTGGGAATTTTTAATAAGCAGGCTGACCTGTGGTGAATAAAACGTTCAGGCACGAACGAAGAGAAAGATCTGTGGTCATAAAAAGAGCCCCTCGACATCCTGCATGGTAACCAAGAGGACACCTCTGGCCAGGAGCCCCCCAGCGAGACACGGTGGCTTGAATGGCAACAAGCCTCTCTCCAGGGCCCAGATCAGCATGTGTCAGTACCCACGAACCAGCGCTCTCTATTTTCTGCACTAATGGAGGGGATCGGAGGCACTGAGTGTGTTAAAGAGCAGGTAATCCACAAAGAAATGACTTGGATTTGGTGAGAGCGCTTTCCGAGACCTCCATGTGACCCCCTCTCGCCCTCCCTTACTGTCCTCCCTGCCAGAACCAGGTGGCAAGGGAGGGAGTCTAGAGTTAAATCTCATAAAATCCAAAGCAGGTGATGGAAGATCCCCCCTCTCAGGGAATTTTTCTTTTAGACCCACCCCGGGCTCTTTTTTGAGACAGCCCCACACAACATTTCTATGTATAGAGCGGATGGACCAATGGAAGACACACACTTATTAAATTCCTGGTTGCCCCAAGCTGGTAGTGTTATTAAAGGACTAGTTGATTAATCTACTTGAATTCCAACGTTGTGTGTCCCAATCTGTTAAAAGAGAATAAGTCTGCCAAAATAATGTGTATATAGGACGTCTGTCATCCCAGCAGCTCAGGAGGCTGAGGCAGGAGGATCGTTAGTTCAAAGCCAGCCTCAGCAACTTGATGAGGTGCTAAGCAACTCAGTGAGACCCTGTAGCAGACAGGGTATAAATAAATATAAATAAAATATAAAATATAAAAAGGGCTGGGGATGGGGCTCAGTGGTTAATTGCCCCTGAGTTCAATCTCTGGTACTACTACTACTAATAATAATAATGTGTACATCGGTATGTATGCATATGCTTCTGCATCTTCTTCCATAAAAGTTTTGAGGTGGTTTGCAGAAATCATAGTAGCTTAAATTAAAATATTAAAATAAAAATGTGAAAGTCACCAGGTGCAATGGTACGTGCCTTTAATCCTAGCTACTTTGGAGGCTAAGGCAAGAGGATCACAAGTCTGAGGCCAGCCTCAGCCTCAAGATAAAAATTCAAAAGGGTTGGGATGTAGCTCAGTGGTAAAAAAACACCCCTAGGTTCAATTCCCAGTACTGGAGAATAGAAAGCAAAAGTCATGTTCAGTTATAATATAAATTAAAATTAGCTGTCAGAACTGGTAGAAATGGTAACATTTAATAGGAAAAAAAATATCAAGATCTGCTCTCAATCTAGAAAGCAGAAGGATGGGAGAAATGTGGATTAGCAACATCTAGCAGGAAAAGGAAATCACACTGGCCAGTGAACTCATGGTGAGTAGAGTGGGAGACAGTGGCTGGAGAAAGGGAGAAGACTCCTGCCCTAGGCGAGAGTCACACGTGTAACACATTCACAAGACAGCAGCCCTGACAACGAATGATTGTTACAGAAGATGGGATCCTGGTCTTCAAAAACTCGCAAGTGAATCAGATTAAGAAAACCACAGGAAGAAAGAAACTTTCCATAGACTGTGAAATCTGAGAAGAAATTATGAAATGTTTTGGGCTGAGTAACACCCAGAATTCAACACTCAAGACAGCTGTGGAAATGAGTACCTCTATCCTAATGGGGGACTTTAAGCAGTGTGTCCACATGCTACATATATCTAAAAACCTGACTTCAGTGGCTTAAACAAATAAGATACATTATGCTCACACAACATGAAGGGAGGAGGTAGACAAATATCAGTTTAAGAACATTAGCACCTCCATCTCTGTGATTCTCTTGGCCTTTCCTTCATGGTTACAAGATGGTTGCTATTGCTCTTGTCTTTATGTCTGCATTCCAGCTGGAACAAGAGGGAGGAGTATGCATATGCTTACAGGAAAAGAAAATCTTTCTCGGGAACCTATAGCAAATGTGTGCTTGGTGTTCATTGACTAAAACTGTGGCTTGTCATCTCACAAAGTAATTACTTTAAGTTTCAGGTTGAGTGGATGGTGGTGCCATCCATGGAGACAAGAAATATAGAGGAGGAATATGTATGGTAGATGCTGAGTTGAGTCTTGCACACATTGAGAAGACTGTGTAGAGATGTCACATGGATCTATCAGATGTGAGGGTTTAGATTGCACCTGGGGGATCCCTGCCTGGAGTTACCAGCAAAAGAATGGGAATGGAATCCTGGGCGCAGGTGAGGTCCCTTCTGCCCGCCTCTGAGCTCACCTGCAGTCATGGGGCAGAGCCAGTGCAAGCAGATAGCTTCTATCTTGAGTGCTTGGATCTCTCTCTCTGCCCCGGGGCTTTCTCTGGCCCCAAAGGGTATCTCTCTGTCAAGTGCAGGCATAACTTAAAGCCATTAACCAGTCCCAAGAAGCATTCCAAGACCTGGGGGTCAGGAACCATTGGGCAAATGCTCCACAATTCCCCATCCTAAGCCAGAACCCGCACAGCTTCTTGAAGGACTCCTAGTTGCCCAAGTCTGTCCTGCACACTTTCTGGAAGCAGCCTCCTATTTCCACTACCTGTACCCGAGTCCTTGCCCTGGAATGTGCTTCAGGGGACCCTGAACTAAGACCAAAGTGGAACAGACTGATCATGGAGAGCCACGGTCAGGCTTGCCCCAGAAAGCCCTTCCAGAGACATCATAAATTCTTGAGCCACAAAGTGACTTCCTGCAGCCCCAACAAGAACCGTAGACACCGAAGCCTAGGGTTGAGATGATGTGACACTTTGCAGAGCAGAATTCCTCATGGGGCAGGTTCAGCTGTTTTGGGGGTGCTGGTATGGCCATGAAGATAGAAGTCAGGGAACCCACCATGAGGTCCTGAAGAGTGGACCAGGGAAACATAGGTCTCAGGGGTTCAAAAGGGTCACCTACCCTCTGGTGTCAACTTGACATTTCTGTCTGTGTTTAGTTGCTGCTTTGGAAGTAAATCCGATCAAGAGCCACCTCCAATGGGGTCCCAGTCATCATTTTCACCCATCTTTAAATGTGGACCCCACTCTGTGGGCCAATCCAACACAGGTCAGAATGCCTAAGGACAGAAAGGCCAAAGTCGGAAAAGAGAGTCGACATTGACCTTGGCCAAGCAACAGGGTGGTGGCCGTGGCCTAGTCTCAGCAAGATGATAAGGAAATAGAAGAGAAGGCAGAGGTGACATGGTCAGGACTCTGGACAGTGCAGAGCAGAGAGGGGCAGGTGTCATGTAGATTCCAGAGAGGTGGCTTTGTTTGTATTGTCCTGTTTTAAGATGGAAGCAAATTGTTGGAAAAGCCTCAGACAGAAAACACATTGGCTAGACCTGGGAGAGAACACGTGCATCTCTGGGACAGTCACGTGCATCTCTGGGACAGGGTGACTTTGTAGAAGAAGGCCAGCACTTCACTCAGCCTCAAGTAAAATGAAAAGAACAGAAGGCAGAAGAAGGTGAGTCTAGAGACAGTGAGAGAGCAAGGGACATTTTTGCCTGATGACCTTTTCTTTTCCCATTCAAATAGGGACTGAGAAGAGCAAATAGCTCATAGTCCAGCAAGACAGCTGCACAAGAATGCTATGGCAGCTTTATCGTGACAACTCAAACTGGAAACAACCCCAAAGTCCATTGATCAAAAAATGGAGGAACCAATTCTAGTACATTCTGTACAACGGAATATCACACCACAAGGAAAAGGTTTACACGTGTAACTGTGTGTCAGGGAGTTGAGGGACACCAAGATGGCAAGGGCAGAGTAGAAGAGGCCACTGGAGCACAACACAGGGAGATGAGTCCTGTCCCTGTTTACTACAAGTCCCATTGCCACTACATGTCCCATTGCCACAACTCTAGCCACTGAGGACTTATCACCACAACAACTTCCGCCACAGGTTCAAAATTTTAAAATGACCAATGGGATTAAAGTAGGCAATATTCTAATTAGGTTTTCTGCTGAGAGCCATAGCCAGTCCAATGACGCATGGCATTTTTGCCAGAACGGAGTGGTTGAGAAGTGACACCAGCAAGCCATTGAGATGATAATGGTTATGTTAAGCTGTGTATATTAGACCCCTGCTGTCTGCCTCGGCCTGCTACTTTGGAGCTCTTGCAGGGATTCCCGGAGAGTTCCCATTGGTTGGGGAAGTGCCGGAGGAGGGATTTCCGGTTGGCGGTTCCTGGAGGAGCCACCTGGGTGGCGTTTGGGAGAGTTCCCCGGGGAGCGTGTGTGGAGTGTGCTGGTGGAGTTCAGAAATAAAGTTTGTTCCTGCTTCAGTGGCTTGTGATTTGTGCCCAGCCAGACTGCGGCAGTTTTCCAAAGTAATGAATGAGGGGGAGGAATTGGAGAATATTCAAATCAAGGATCATCAGGTCACCAATGGTAGCAAATGGGTAGGGTCTTCAATCAGGTTCATATAGGGAAGAGAACACTTCACAGCTCAGTTTATGACACTAATTTCCAAACATCAGAGGGCCTTGACCCAGGCTCTCTTGCTCCACCTACTCCACTCCACCTGAAGGAGTGCTACCTTGACCTTCACCAACAATAAACCTATACTTTGCCTGTTACTTCTGTATGTCTTGCACAATTTTTTGTTCAGGGCACCAAGCACCTGGACCCCAACTGGATACCCCAAAGATAACATGTCTATAAAATATAGACATTACATAATTATATTTATATCAAGTTCAAAAACAAGCAAAACTTATCTATGGTGATAAACATCACAGGCACAGTTAGCTGAGGAGGGAGGTTATTGACCTTGAGAGGTTCAAGGGAGGTGATGAGAATATTGTCTATCTTGATTTCGGTGGAGATTTACATAAATGTATACTTGTGCACCTATTCCTCAGGTGATACTTAAGGATCTATGCAGGGTTCTGGGAGCAGTGGTACATGCCTATAATCCCAGCAACTCAGGAGGCTGAGGCAGAAGGATTCAAAGTTTAAGGCCAGTGTCAGCAACTTAGAGAAGCCCTAAGCAACTTAGTGAGACCCTGACTCCGAATAAAAATAAAAAGGGCTAGGGATGGGGCTCAGGGGTTAAGCACCCCTGGGTTCAATCCCTGGTACAAAAGAGAAAAGAAAAAAAAAGATTTATGTAAGGTACAGTTTGTAGTTATATTTCAGCAAAAAAGGGAACACGAATGGGGTTAAGATTTGTAGTAAATAAAATGGGAGCCAGATGATAAGAGGAGAGGACAGAGGTCACCACTAGAAATAGCCAGAGGCAATCGGTCACATGATTATTAGTCAGAGACTTAGTCACAAGACTAAGGTATGAGGGGAGAATGTCAAGAAGTGTTTAAGGCCCGGGTATGGATAGACACCACAAATCTGTCACATTGTCAGGCCACTGCGGTGTGTTTTCTCCAGCCAGTCTCAACAGTGTGGGTCAAGACATAAAGATGCCCAGCAGTCAGATTGATCTGAGGTTGGAGTTTTTCAGGTGGAAACACCAGGTGGACAGAGTCAAGGATCCAATTCCAACTTCTGGAATGGAAAACTGAAGTCATCCAAAAGCAAATCCTCAGGTGGTGGCAGTCACAGTCTAGGTGTTGGGGGCTATAGGAGAAGGAGTGGAGAAGACTAAAGATTTCAGACATGGAGCCAATGTGACCATCAGTGGGGGGTTGCTGGAGCCACATCATCCAAGGAAAGTTCTAGAGAACTAGAAACGTTTCAATTGCTGCAAAACACAGCCACCTGTTTTAACTAGTCATTTGCAGAATAAATTACATTTGCCTATAGCATTTCCCTGGGGAAAACCAAGACTAACCATAGAACGGGGAGCTGGGAGGCAGATATAGCTCTTTTATCATTATTTTTTATTATTTTCTTTTAGATCTAGATAGATGCAATACCTTTAGTTTATGTATTTATTTTTCTGTGATGTTGAGGATCAAACTCAGGGCCTGGCATGTGCTAGGCAAGTGACCTTCCCCTGAGCCATACCCCAGCCCAATATAAGCTTTTAATAAGTGAATCTTCCATACCTTGATCCAATACTTCAGGTGCAAAGTGACTAGTTGCATATAGAAACAGACGATCACCTCCTTTTTTCTACATCATAGACTTCTGTTAATGCTGTACAGCTGGATGATTATTTGATGCACTGATTTACAGGATTGCCTTCTCTCTGAATTCTCCCCTTTCTCCCCATTCACGCATGCTCAGAGCTTCACTTAATTTTTCCGTGGACTCACTAGCCATGCAGTACTTGAAAGCTCTCCAGGCTTTTTCAAACACACCTTGTTCTCTTTCCATCCTGTTCTCCCAGCTACCACGGCTCCTGGGACGGAAAGTGACTACTCACTCCAGAACTGGAAATTAGGGAGATAAGTTTGCCCCTGAGTAGTAAACAAAGCCATCAACATTTAACATGTCCAAACAGAGTCCCCTTGAAGGGATGGAAGGCTCGGGCCAGTGAGACCTGGAAGTAGCCTGATTCCCTTATTAGGAAATCCTTCCCTGATTCCCTTGTTTGAAGTCATCCATCCAAGGATGCTATTTTCCACTTTGGTCCTGGTAGATAATTTATCTTGTGTTTTTGGAATAGTTCACGTTTAGGAAAGCCCCAGAAGGTGATTAGAAGGAAGGAGGGACATAGCAGTTTACTGACGTGATCCCCTGACACCCTACACCCTACCCCAAGGCTGGTCACAATTCCTTTTTCTTTTTTCTTTTCTTTCTTTCTTTCTTTTTTTTTTTTTTTTTTTTTTTGGTACTGGGGATTGACCCAGGGGTGCTTTACCACTGAGCCATATCCCCAGCCCTTTTTTTATTTATTGACAGGGTCTTACTAAACTGCTTAGGGCCTCTCTAAATTGCTGAGGCTGGCTTTGAACTTGTGATCCTCCTGCCTCAGCCTCCCCAGTTGCTGAGGTTACAGGTGTGCACCACTGTACCCAGCACACTCAGTACTGCTCTTAAGGCATCCTCTTTTATGGCTGGGCTCTAGTGATCACTAGGTCCCCTAGTTGCTTTGTGTCTAAGCTGGGATTTGTGGTTTCTCAAACTACACTGCACTTTAAATAGCCCCTTAACAATAAGACTTCCTTAAAATACCTTCATGTGAGTGTTTGAACTCAGTGCTTGCTGCTTGAACACTGAGGGAAACTGAATCAGAGACAGAAGTTGGGAGTGCCCTCAGACAACTAGGTGGTCTTGTGACTCACATGTATGACCAGCTCATGGGAGCATCCAGTCAACAAGTTTTCAATTGTAAATGATTGCATGAACCCTCCAGCTCTCTCCACTAGCGTCATGCTAACTTGACTCTAGAGGTGGCTCATGCTGACCATCAAGAGGTTGAGTTTCTCAGCACACAAAGCTGAGAGCCGCACAAAGCTGTAGACAAACCACCAAGCTCAGTGACCCCTAAAGGAAGCTATCTGAGGCCAGCCAGCCCTGCCCCATGTCATGGTGCCACACTGCTATGCCGCACATGCTATTTGATTTGGATGCAAATTTGACATTACATAGAATCACAGATTTCTAGAACTAGAAGGAGCCTTAGAGATAAGATGGCCTAATATAGGAAAAAATGGTCAACGTCTCTAGTAATTAGAGAAATGTAAATCAAAAGTACTCTAAGATTTTATCTCACTCTAGTCAGAATGGCAGTTATCAAGAATACAAACAATAATAAGTGTTGGCAAGGATGTGGGGGGAAAAGGCACACTCATACATTGCTGGTGGGACTACAAATTGTTGCAACCAATATGGAAAGCAGTATGGAGATTCCTTAGAAAACTGGGAATGGAACCAACATTTGACCCAGTTATTCTACTCCTTGGTCTACATCCAAAGGGCTTAAAAGCAGCATATAACAGTGATGCAGCCACACCAATGTTTATAGCACGTCAATTCACATTAGCTGAACTATGAAACCAACATAGGTCCCTTCCACAGATGAAAGGAAAAAGAAAATATAGTACATATAGACAATGGAATATTACTCAGCCATAGAGAAAAATGAAATTATGGCATTTGCCACTAAATAGATGGAACTGGAGACTATCATGCTTAATGAAATAAGCCAATCCCCAAAAACCAATAGCTGAATGTTTTCTCTGATATGTGGATGCTAATTCACAATAAGGTGGAGAGGTTAGGAAAAAATAGAAGTACTTTGGATTAGACAAAGGGAAATGAAGGGGACAGATGTGGATGGGAATGGGAAAGACAGTAGAGCGAATCGGACAGAACTTTCCTATGTGCATGTATGAATACATGACCTGTGAAACTACACATCATGTTCAACCACAAGAATAGGAAGCTATACTCCATATATGTATAATATATCAAAATACATTCTGCTGTCATGTATAAATAAGAACATTTTAAAAAAAAGAGATGGCCTCATCTGTGCTCCTCATTTAAAAATAAGAGGGTCAGAAAGGCTGAATGACTTGCAGACAACAAATAGGGTCATGATGAGTCTCTAAGGCAGTGTCCTTTTGACCACACCCCAGCACTGCCCGACCACACGAGTGCATCTTGATTTGAGACTCCTAGATCCATCAGCCAGCAGGATTCAGAAACACGGAAAGTGAGTTTGATGGAGATAAGCTGGAGTTCCAGACTCATTAAGATGGACAGAGCTGGGCCTGTGTGAACTTCTGGAAACTTCTTAACCTCTCTGAATGTTTTTCTCATCTATAAAATTGCAGATAATAAAACCACATCGGGGATTAATTCTCAGAATAAATTTTGGAGAGACACAAGCATTCAAACTAGAGCATTCTGGCCCCACCCCCCACTTATGTCCTTCTCACGTACAAAAGGCATTCACTGTGTCACAATAGCTCGCAAAAGTCTTAACTCATTCCAGAACCAACTCTAGAATCTAAAATCTAAAGTCTCATCTAAACATCATCTAAATCAGATATAGGTCAACCTCAAGGTATGATCCATCTGGAGGCAAAATTCCTCTCCAGTTGTTGCCTGTGACTCCAAACACGTACCACATTCCAAACCACAACAGTGGAACAGGCCTAAAGGGGACATTTCCATCCCAAGGGAGAAATAGGAAAGAAGGAAGGGTGACAGATCTCAAGCAAGTCCAAAACCTTACAGGACCAACAACGTTAAACTTGAAGCTTGAGAATAATGTATATTTATAACTTCATGTTCTGCCTTCCAGACATAACAGGTCAGGGACTGTGGCACTGTGACTTTGTCAGGCACTGGTGTCAAGTGCTTGCAGGTCTCTCAGTTCACTGCCTGGGCTCCCAGGTTCTATGAAGCATCTGTTGAAATCCAGGAGGAGGTCCTGTATGACTAGCACCTACAGAGTGAGTGTCATGTGAATGCTACCAGATTTCCTGAGCCTGTTTGAACCACAGCTAGGGTAGCTGTGGACCACCATGCCAGAATTTAGGGAATGATAACTTGAGATACTCCTGGGCAGCAAGGCCAGAGGCTCCATGGGCACTTGGTTCCTTGCTTAGAAATCACACTCTCACTAGCCACACTGATGTCCTTGTCCAAACCCTTGATGGTCTGTCATTCTTTATGGGCAGGCTGAAGATGCTCCAGATCTTTATGTTCTGCTTCCCTTGTGATGATGAATTCCATCTTTATCCCTTTCTTTCTTTTTGCATCTTCCTAGAAATTATCAAGAGAAGCCAAGCAATACCCTGAACACTTTGCTTAGAGTTTGATGTTCTGTCTACAGTTCCCCTCTTCTTCTAAACCCTCACCAGAATTGTCCTTGATGGTCCTTTCATAGTAACAGATTTTTTTCTAGCCTTATCCTCCAAATGCTTTTAATCTCTACCCATTACTCAGGTTCAAAGCTACTTCCACAGTTCTACACAACAATAACAATACTTCACTTCTCAGTACCATTTCTGTCTTAATCCATTTGTGCTGTTATAACAAAATACCTGAGACTGGGAAATTGACAAAAATATTCAAGTGCATTTTTCAGAGTTCTGAAGTCTGGGAAGTCCAAACATCAAACAGCATCTCCAGTGTCCAGTGAGGGCCTAATTCCTACTTCCAAGATGGCGCCTTCTTGCTATATCCTCTGGAGAAGACAACTGCTGTGTCTTCACGTGGAAGAAAGGATGGAAAGGTAAAAGGGCTAGAGGGGATTAATGCTGTATCCTCATTTGGCAGAGGTGGAAGGGGGGAAAAGCCAAATACTGTGTGAAGTTCTTTATAGGCCTTAATTCCATAAACGAGGGAGGAAACTTCTTGACTTAATCACCCCAATGGCTCCACCTCCTAATATGATTATGTTAAATATTAAGTTTCAGCACAAGTTTTACAGAGACACAAATCTTTAAATGATAGCAAGTATCTCCTATCACAGTATTATCATGAGGATAAAATATAATATTACATAGGAAGACTCTCAGCTCAGTATCTGGTATGAAGTAGAGACTAAGTAAATGTTACTCAAAATTAAATACTTGTCTTAGTGTCCACCAGATGCAAGCTGGGGCCCTCACCCTCCATGCTGGCCTTAATACTCTCCTCCAGGTTGACATGAACTCCCTTTAATGTCAAGGACATTATAACAGATGTTGGCAGCACCTCAGCCTACCTGGGAGTTCACACACCAGCTGCTTTTCCTCTCCTCCTGCCTGAGAGCTGTCTCTGACTGCAGAACCCTCCAACAATGAGGGGTGGGGGATAGAGAATTGCCCCAGGTCCCTTGTGCTCAGTGGGGCAGTTTTGAGTCATGTTACACAGAGTCTCTAAGAGGTTCTCCTGAGGGACTGAGCCCCCATGCTGGCCATGAAAGCCCATTCAATAAAACATCCTTTGTTGTGTCACTTCTCTGTCACTATGCTTCTTGAGCTCACCTCAAAATAAACTACTTGTACTGAAATCCTTATCTCAGGGTCTGCTTTTAAGGGAACCCAAATTTAGACCAAGAATAACAGGTAGAAGGGAATCACAAACAGCTTGGCTGGGCCCACACTGGGGTTCCCCCTGCCTGAGCAGGCCCAGGGAGTTGGAGGGACTCAGTGCCAGGTGCCCGGTGCTTCCTGGAGAGAATCAGCCTTGGGGAACAGAGAATGGCAAGCAGCCACATGGCCCAGTGCCAGAGCTGCTTCTGAGGACAGAACAATCTGTCACTAAAATCGTCCTCCTCCTCAGCCTGTTGGAGTCCTGTCTATACTCACTGGCAAAAGGAAGTCGAAAAAGAGCAAGGAAAATCTAAACCATTGAGGCTATGAAGCACTCACCCCTGTGGTGTTGATGGCCATAGACAAAACAGGAACAGGCCTAGGGCTCTTGACCCTAAACGTCATCAGGCTGCTTTTAGTGACAGTGCCTGGCCACTAAAATGCAGCAGCATTTCAGAGACATGTGGGAATAGCTTCTAGGGCTTGTGCCTCCAAAAATGCCTCCATTTTACATTCATTACAATTACTATTATCAAAAGAGAAAGAGGAAAAAAATACAAGTACTGACGGGGTATGGAGAAATTAGAACTGTATGCTATGCTAGTAGGAATGCAAAATTGCATAGCCACCATGATAAACAGTACCACAATTCCTCAAAAACTTAAACACAGAATTATCTTACAATCCAGCAAGTCCATTTTTGCATAAATAACTATGTTAGTCAACTTCCCATTACTCTTACAAAATACCTGAGATAATTATAATACTAAGAGAAAAGGTTTATTTGGACTCACAGTTTTGGAGGTTCTAGTCTAAGATCAGGCAGACCCATTGCTTTGGGGCTTGGTGGGCATGCCAGATGGCAATGGCAAGAAGTGCATGTTAGAAAAGAGAAAATGAGCAGGGTCCCACAATCCCCTCCAAGGACTCACCCCCAAAGACCTAAGAGCCTCCCATTAGGCTCCACCTACTGAAGGTTTCACCACCTCCCCAAAATGCCACCCTGGGGACCAAGCTTTTAATACATGGGCCTTTGAAGAGCACTGAACATCCAAACATCCAAACATCCAAAGCACAGAAATACCCCAAAGAATTAAAAGTAGGTATTTGAACAAGTATTTATACATCAACATTCATAGCAGCATTATTCACAATAACTAAAGGTAGAAACAATGCAAATGTCTATGGATGGATCAATGGATAGGTAAACCATGACCTGAGGGATGGAACCAGAAAGATGGTCTATGGAATGTTGTTCAGCCTTAGAAAAAGAAGGAGGAGCTGCTGATACGCACCACAAAGTGGATAAATGTTGAAGCTACTGTGCTTAGTGAAAGGAGCCAGACACAAAAGAACAAATATGGCGTGATTCCACTTATCTGAAGAGTCATGCTTGTAGAGACAGTGAAATGGTCATTTCCAGGGGCTGAGGGAAGACAGGGGAGTTAGGACTTCATGGGTATAGAATTTCAATTTTGCAAGATGAAAAAGTTCTGCGAAGGGACGGTGGGAATGGCCACACGACAGTGTGAGTGCAATAAATGCTGCTGAACTGTACACTTGAAAATTGGCTAAAATGGTCACTTTTATGTTATATCCAATTGACCACAATTTGGAAAATGAAATAAAACCCTCTAGCCTGCATCCCATCCCCTCTTGTTCCTCTTGACTCTTTCTATCCTCCCTTCTCCTGATGTCTCCAAGACCGTGGCTCTGTGCTGTGATTCCTGCTTCTCCCCTTGCACCCCTGAATTGGCTACTAGTTTTTAGTCCACACTTATCACCTGTCTTAGGCTGGATTGCCTTGAAGCAGAAGTCCAGACAGGAATGATTCTGCAAATGGAGGAACGAGAATGTGCTGTTGTGAGAAGCAAGGGATGCTGGAGAATAGAGGAGAAGACACTAAAAATAAAATGGGTTTGGTTGCAGCCTCACCCCAGCTTGCTCCTATGGGGAGCTCTGGGACATGAGGGTGCCACAGTCTCACCCATATCAAGGCAATGGTATGGTTTCCTCTGTCCATATCAGCCAACCACTGCCCCTTGGCCACTACAGGGTAAGGAGTAACTTTTCAGTGGCTGGCTTCTATGCAACAGAGGGTAGTTGTCAGGAAAAGGAAGCAGTTACTAATCATCTTCAGTTAACTAGTCATCTTCATAGCAACTAGGGGGTGGGTCCACCAGCCTAGCAAAGGGAGGCTGGGGCATCAGTAACTTCTTCCATGACATCCTTCTGGAAAATGAGTTCTGGTCTGTGTCCTCTTTAACCAATTCTACACAGGTGGATAAAAGCCCCCTCTGGAAGAAGCAACCCTCAGGGTTGAGTCCTGGCTCTACAGCATACCATGTATATCTTGATTTCTCTCTCTCAGGTTTAGTTTACACATCTGTGAAATCAGAACATAAATAAGACGGCAGAATTCTTCTTTTGGATGGATGAATCAGGACTCTCCAAATATAATTCCCTTCCTTGAGTATCAGACTCCTCCTACCCCTTGCTCAGCCATGGGCCATGTAAGACAGGCCTAAAGTATTCCATTCATTTGACCCCCCCACCCCCCGTCATAGGATTGTGACCCAGGTAGGCCAACCAGAGGCCTTCACTGAAATTGTTCCAACTGGAACTAGCAAGAAAGTTCCATGACCTGAGGGATAGAGCTGGAAAGATGTAAAGCAGGCCACATTGTTGTGGCCACATTCCCCACCATATGTAGGAAATGTGTCTGCCAGAGGAAAAGAAGGCCTGCGAGAAGACAAATACAGCAGAATCTGGCCCATACCCTTTGCCACCCTGGACCCAATCCTGCCTATGACCAAATCCATGGCTCTGCTTCTCAGGTACAGAAGCCAACTAATTCTCTTTCTGTCCAAATTAATTTCAATTGAAATTTTCCCACTTACAAATAAAAGACAGATGACTAATAGAAGGAATTCCTGCCTGGCAGGGTGGTTGTGAGGATTAAATATAGTAATATGTGCACAAGGCGACTTCTGATGATGGTCACTATGATTTCTAGGAGGCCAACCCGAAACAGGGGGACAGCTTCTTCCTCTTTCATGTGCTAACATCATCTCATTGGGCCCCCCCAGCAGTGAGCAGACACCTTTCTTATTCTTCCTCCAACTCAGAATTTAATTCAAATGCTCTTCATGATGCCCTGACATTGGTTAAGGCCCAATTTGACCCTTTAGCCTTCCTGGCTACTCTTCAAGTTGTTTGCAACTGTTTTCTGTCCATCACGGGCTCTATGCCAGGTCTTTTGTATGATTTTTTTTTTTTAATTCTGCAGAACCGTCATCCCTGTGTGGTAGTAGTTCTTCATGGGGTTCATTTTCCCCTCCATCTGGGCTCCTTTGTGGTGGGTAACTTGAAATTTCATTTTTGAGTCCCTCCAATCTTCCAGACAGCCAACTGGGGAGCCCTTGCATTCCGAATCCCTGAGATTCCTGATCCCACCCAACTGACCCAGGGGCAGGGGATCTGAATGAGATCTTGGTGATATTGAGGGACCTCACCAACCCAGTCTGAGAACCACTATTTCAAACCTTTCAAAGCCTCAGCAGCTCACTCCTGGGACCCTCATTCTCAGATGACCAACACTTACTCCCAAGGCTCCAACCTGCTTCTTCCCCCCCAAATTGTTCCTTCTTGGTTTGAATTGATCCAAGAATAGTAATTCCCCTTGGCACTCTGCTATCTTCCGGGAGGTACAACTATCAGCAAGGTTAGCCAAGGCTTTGTCTGGATGCTTCGCTTGCAGCTGACAGAAACTGAACAAGCCATCCCATGGATGGTACCCTGCCATCAGTAGTTCTCTGGCCTGTGGGCCAGTTGAGTAATTCCAGTCAGGAACCCATCATCAGTTCCTCCCATCTGGTGCTGCAGCCTGTAATATGCTACTACAACAATATGGCTTCTGTTGCCCTTGCCTTTGATCTCCGCCCACATGGTTTCCAACACAACCCCACCCACAGCGCTGGATTTCCATGTGGGTGTAAATCTTTTTATCATGTGAGGTTCTTCCTCTCCTTCTAATGGTTTCTGTTTAACAAGGTCAACCTTCCTATGTCTGTCCCACCCACAATCCCCTTCTGCCAGTGGCCCTTCTGTTCAAGTGACTTTGACCACAGCAGATTGGACTAATGTTTTAGTTGTTGTTTCCTTAAAAGCACACAAAAAAAATTGAGGCCAAGATTCATATGCAAGTGGTTTATTTAAGAGGTGATTCCAAGCTGCACCCGTAACAGAATAGCAAAACAAGACAAGGAAGATGGCCAATGCAGGCTACATTGTCAAGCAAGTTGTCACTAGAGCTCAGTTTCCCTGGAGAAAAATTTACAAGACAAACCCCCGAGAGCTGAGGAAGCAACATAGTAGTATAGGGCTTTCGCAGCATGTGTGAGGCCCTAGGTTTGACCCTCAGCACCCAAAAAATTTGTAATTAAAAAAGAAGACAAAAGAAAAGAAGGACAAATTTTGGAGTTATCCCATCAAAAGGGCAAAGGGATTGGGGTGTTTGTACTCTCCAACCAGTCACTGGACATTGCTACCCAGCCCTTCCAGCCAGCCACATCTGCTGAGGCACAGCAGTGGCCAAAGAAGCCCTGAGGCAAAGAGATGTACAGGCTGACAGCTGGAAATGTGGCCTGCATGCATGGAAATGGAAATTTTCAGTGGCTATGGGGAGGGACTATATGCCAGCATCTACTATCACCAAGCATGGGTCCCCTGGACGAGGAAGCTTGTACTTGTAACAGAGTCTCAAAGAATTTGAACGAAGTGTCTTAGCCTATTTGTGCTGCCATAACAAAATACCTGAGACTGAGTGATTTATAAAAAAAACATAAATTTACTTGCTTATAGTTCTAGAGACCAGGAAATTCAAGCTCAAGATGCCAAGAGTTTTGGTGTCTGTGAGAGCAGTTCTCTGGCACCTAGCTGCTCAGTGTGCTCACATGGCAGAAGGCTGAAAGGCAAAGGGGATGAGAGCTGTATTCTCACATGGCAGGAAAAAGAGAAAGGAATGAAGCCAGTCCCTCAAGCCCTTTTATAAGGGCTCCAATTCCATCCCAGGAGGCACAGCCCCCATAACTTAATTAGCTCCTAAGGGACCCATCTGTTAATACTATCTTACTGGCCATTAAGTTTCATTATATGAATTTGGGGGCACACACTCATACCAGAGCATCAAGAGATGCATAAACCACAGTTCCACAGTATATTGTTTGAATGGAGAAGCTCCATAAAACTCAGATGGAGTAGCCTATTTCAGCTACATGAATGTCCACTAGTCAACAGGAAAGACTTCTGCAAAGACATGGAGGAGTATCAGGGAGATCAGCAAGGAAAAAGCAGGACTAAGGAAACATGTTACCCCAGGGTGGAAAAAGAGGGGCCAGCAGCTTGAAGCCTGGAGCCTGTTGGCAGTACCAGCCCCCAAACCACTGTTCCTCATCGCATGAGATGCACATAAATAAGTCTTTTTTTAATAAAGGTCTCTCTAATTGATCCAAAAAAAATAGGCTTATGTTCCTTCCAATCAAAAAACATTAAAACCACCTCTAAGATCTGTTGAAATCTCAAATTGACGTTGTTTGTGCTTACACTGTGTACCCCGGCATATGGAGTTCTAAGGTGATAACAGTGCTCCTAATGTCCTTTTCAATCTCTTTCTCAAATTAATTCTACCAGGCATTTGTCTCTCACCCTCACCCTTTCCATTTTCCTTTGGCTCAAATCAACATGTCTTGCTGCACCATGAGCTTTCCTTCATCCTCATGAGAAGTCTGCCCAG
Source organism: Ictidomys tridecemlineatus (assembly GCF_052094955.1). Taxonomy (NCBI): domain Eukaryota; kingdom Metazoa; phylum Chordata; class Mammalia; order Rodentia; family Sciuridae; genus Ictidomys; species Ictidomys tridecemlineatus. The sequence continues at coordinate 94,659,263 of NC_135493.1, read as the reverse complement.
TCCACAACAGGGTTCTCACCACATTGTGTACCTCAATGAGAATCCAGTACTAACCATGGATTTTTCCATGGCCTGAGCAGAGGATCTATTTCCCACAGCCTCTTTGCAGCCAGCGTAGTGTTAATGGCCGTGAGCTTCAGATGACATATGATCGTAGGGCTAACTAGACCTAGGAGAACCCGAGTGGGCCAACTGAGCTCAGAGTCAGAGTTTCCCGTGGGCTCTTTGCTATATTGGTTTGACAGGTCCTAGGACTCAATGAAAGCTGCAATTCTCTGCATTCCATAGTTTGCCTTCTCAGGCCCTGGTAGCCACATATCTGAACAGCAGCTAAAAACCAACTATCCAGGGTCCAGATCATTTTATTCCAGCTATAGAGCTTCATCTCCCAGTTACATATCCTGATCCTAATCTTGATTCAAACTCTGTTCAGTGGATCTGAGCCAGGAGCCCTCGATGAAGTCAGATTTTTGTGTTTTATATTTCCAATTTGCAAATGTAGTGCTATGGTAATACAAGTTCTTTTACTTGGCTAGAAATTCTGCCTTAGCAGCACTTAATTAATGCATTACCTTAGGAGTTTCAAATATTTCTTGGAAGTAGGTGGGAAATTAATATAAAACTAAATAAATAAGCATTTTCTTTATTTAAAGCCTGTATTTTTGACATGAAGCAAATGCTTACCAGAGTAAAATCTCATTTCACTGGTGCCTACGCAGATGAAAATCCTGAAGTAATCGGGATGTATTTTGGACACTGAGCTTCTAAGGGGAAAAAAAAATACAAATGAAACAAACAACACAGCTCCTTCAAGTAGGCTGATGCTCTTGATCCACTTAGTAATGAGTTTATTTTTAAACCTTTAGTGTTTTTTATTATAAAATCAACAGGCAATCATGATGAAGATTTTCAACTTGATATAAACAACAAACAAAACTTTCTTCTACCCCATTCCCCCCATCCCATCACCAAAGATATTAACAGTTTCTTCAGTGGTTCTAGAATGTTCCATGTATATACAAATATATTGCTATAGTTTTGATTGTAAATGTCCCCCAGTTGGTCCATCTGTTAAAAGCTTGGTCCCCAGGGTAGCACTATTGGGAGACAGTGGAATCTGTAGGAGGTGGAGTCTTATGAGAGGTCTTTAGGTTATTGGGAGTATGTCCTTGATGGAGTAGAGAGACTTTGGCCCTTCCTTTTTTTTTTTTTTTTGTCTCCTTGTCCACCATTATGTGCTGCCTTGCCCAAAGCAATGGGGCCAACCTCGCATGGACTAAACCTCTACAACTATGAGCCAAAATAGACTTTTAGAAGTAGATTATCTTAGATATTTGCTATAGTAACAGAAAGCTAAGACATATCTACACCATAAATTTGGTTAATCTAATCGCACCATTGTAACTTTTGAATTTTGAACACAATGTTATATTAACTCTTTTTTTAAAAAAAAATTAGGTATATCCTTGATACCATCTACATTCAGCCTCTTTCTTTTAAATTTATAGTCTGATATGGAAAGAATTAGTGTTCAGTCTATAACCCCAAGAATTACAAAATGCTAATTCGTCAAACATTCCATTATGTTTAGTATCCTGGAGCAGTTAGCCTTTTCTGCATAGCAAACTACTCCATAACTCAGGAACTTAAAACAAAAACTATTTACTTAGCTCAAGAGTCAGTAGAATAGCAATTTTGGGATGGGATTAGCTTGGCAGTTCTACTGATCTCAGGCAAATTTACTTTTTTTGGGGGGGGGGGCGGTACCAGGGATTGAACCCAGGGGCACTTAACCACCGATCCACATCCCCAGCCTTATTTATGTTTTGTTTTTGCCACAGGGTCTCACTAAGTTGCTTAGGACCACACTAAGTTGCTGAGGCTGACCTTGAACTTGTCATCCTCCTTCCTCAACCTCCTGAGTCCCTGGGATTTAAAGGCATGTACCACTGCACCTGACTAAGTTCACTTTTTTTTGTCTATAATCAACTACCAGGTCATCTGAGGTCACAGGGGTAACCAGGCCATAAATGTCCTATCATCCAGCCAGCTGCCCCAGGACTAATTTACATAACAGTGACAGAGAAGCCCCCAAGAACATAAGAGGGTGAGTCCCCAGTGCACAAGAACTCTGAAAACTTCTACTTGTGCCATGGTTGTCAAGGCCTCATTGTCCAAAGAAAATCTCACAGCTGAGGTCAAAGTCAAGGGTAGAGAAGGTCTCTCTGCCTATTCATAGGAGAACTAGAATTTGTGAGCTTTGTGTCAATCTACTACATATACTTGGTACATGGGATGGGAAGGACCTCATTGAAACAGAAATAACAGAAATTCAAATTAACCAAATTCCTACCCTCACCCTAAGCATTTCAAATACTTCAAGATTTGTATGAGAAGTAGGAGAATTCCATTTGTCCTGCACAGATAGTCCAGAGTGGCACAAATGAGCTGTGCTCTGGCTTATGCAAACAGTCATGGATGGTATACTCATTAGAAACAGGAAAGGCCAAGGGGAATGAAGGGAAGGGAGGGGCATGGGGATAGGAAAGACAGTAGAAAGAATCGGACAGAACTTTCCTTTGTTCAAATATAAATACACAACCAGTGAAACTCCACATCATGCACAACCCCAAGAATGGGATCCTAATTAGAATAAGTTATCCTCCATGTACGCTCGACTGTCATGTATATCTTTAAAAAGCAAATAATAAGTTTGAAATGTCTTCTAGCACATTCTTTCTAATGATGCTCACAAAAAAAGGAATGCAATCAACACACAGAAAGTACCTAGAAACAGCACCCCCAGCTACTTTCTTTTAAGGTTTGGTTCTTTGGATGATAGTTGGAAAAAGCATTATGATGATATAATATCTTGAAATAATAAGAGGATTTACCAGGATTTTCTTTCCTACATTTTTTCTCTTGCCTCTACAAGTCTTCGATGCATGATGTCAGTGGCATCTGTGGTGTGCATGCGTGTGGTGTTCAGCTTAGGACAAAGAAGCCATTTGAGTTTCAACTCAGAGTTTTAGAAAACTGAGAGCAGAGGCCAAAGTTTGGAAGTCAGATCTTTCAATGACAAGCCCTGAGCTCTAGAGAGAACAAAGGTGTGTGCATATCAAGAGAGTAAGAAACTAGAGGGCCCCAGAACAGCCACTTGGAACTGCACCCAACAGAGAGCCCCAAAACAGAACAAGGTTAGGCCAGCTGGTGAGAGAATTGGAAGGGAGGAGATTCAAGCTTAGAGGCTGGTGGACCCACCACCAGAAGAGGCTTGTAGCTCATCTGCACCTCACTCTGGCTGATCCCTAGGAAGCAGGACAAGAAGGATACCACAATCTGGCTGGGCACAAAACACGAGCTACTTAAGCAGGAACAAACTTTATTTTTGAAATTGCCACCAATGCCCCATACGCTCCCGGGAAGATTGCCAACCGACCCACGTGGTGTTCTCCCCGGGCCCCAACAGGAAGTCCCTCCTCCGGAATTCCCTCCTACCGCACTTCCCCAACCAATGGGAACTCTCCAGGGGTCCCGTAGCAGGCCAGATGAACAGCAGGAGTCCAATATGCATATGAATGCAAATCTTAACATAATCATATCATCTCAATGGCTAGCTGGCATCACCTTACAACCAAAAGTGCCATGCATCATATTACTACTTGGCTGTGGCTCTTAGCAGAAGGACACTGGGGAAGGGGAAGACGAGGCTGGGCCCAGAGCAGAGAAGTCTTTCAGAGATGCCAGAGGTCCAACCACGACAGTGCCCAAGGGAGAGAGTACATGTTTTGGTAGGGGGTGTCTTGGGGCTAGAAATGAGAATGATCTCAGATAGCCTCTCAGTACTCAGTTTGGCCTAGAGAGACAAGCCAGGAAGACCTGGTGAGGTTCCATAAGCAGTCAAGGAACTCACCAGGCGACTGCCTTCACACTGTCCATGGGGTGCAAAAAGGATCCAGAAGTTTGGGAAACACAGGCAAGGGGGCAGGTGCTGATTACCAGATGCCATGAACCTGAACCTTCACTAGCAACCAGGGAAGGTGGGACACAAACCAGCTTACCCCCAAAGTCTCACCTGCTGCCAAAACAATGGTTAACCCACCAGAGCTTAGAATCACTGGGAGTTGGGGGTTTAGAACCCTAAACTGATAGAGTCTTTTATAGAATCTCTAAGTGACTCAGTTTATGTGGAGGGCTAGTTCAAGTTTTCTACAATTTCATTCTCAGACTGGAGGTTCAGGGTAACTGTGATTCAACTTCACAGAAATACAAAATGTTATGAACTGAACTCAGTGATTGTGTAATTTGTACTAAAATACCTTTGCTCATTAATCCCCCTCATCTAATGTTAAACTTGGAAGAGGGGCAATTGGCTTATTCCTGAAGGATTAACAGATATTTACCAACTGTTACTGTGATATAAGCAATGGAAATAAAAGTAATTCTGATTACTAACATGTTGGGCATATTTGGGCCTTGCTTCAAGAAGACAAGCTCATGTTGAATAGTATTGTTGTACTCCAGGAAGATTCTAGTACATGGTAACTTGAGGTAATGGCCCTCTCAACAGACCAGGGAGATCAGGTGGCGAAGGCAAAGCAGTAATTCAAGAGAAGGGATCAGTGTCACAAAGCTTCATGTGTCCATAAGTACAGGGTAAGTGGTTTGTTGGTGAAGACATACAATCATTCTCAGTCATTCATGTCAGAGTTGCCTTCCCAGCATGCACATGGTTATGAGTTGATGGGTCTCATACCACCATTGGATTTCCTTTGCACATCATGGCCAGATTTGCCTGTCATTATTATCCTGGGCCATTGCCACATTGTGCCCTCCCCACTTCAGAAACCACCTATGGATCTCCATGGCCTGCCACTATAGTCCTTGCTACTTAGCAAAACCTAAGTAGATAAAACAGATAGATAAGTAAGCCATGAGTAGCTTCCAATGTTACTCAGGATCAAAGGTCTGCATCCAGTTGACTAGGAATGAAGCTTCTGAAGATCAATGCTCACTGGAAAAATTCTAAAATCTGTATCCTTGTGTCCAAGATGCCTCAGAACATGAGCTCAACTTCCCTTTATGACCTCTGACCTCCCATGGCCCATCTGCCATGGTTATTGTGAGTCTTCTTGTTCCTATCTGAAGACTTGAGGTCCATCTATATAGCCATACTCATCCCCATCTTGAGATCTTTTTCCTTCTGTCCCATGAGGCTAGAATGGCACCATCTCCATATCTTCTCTAAACCTCATCTTTGCTTTATGGAAGTGTAACAGGCATTCCACAAAGTCTCTTCACATCCCTGGGGACAAGATGGAAAAAGAAGCTGGATGATGATCCAATTCGATGAATTTCTAATGTTTAATATGCCAAACCCAAGGAAAGCAGAATAATGGAGCCCTGACAACCCAGAGGACAATCTCTGACAGTGGGACATAAGGCTCTATTTATCTTCATTAAGTCAATTCAACATTTTTATCACTAACACCAATAAGAACCCTGGTGACATCATGATGAAAATTGTAGCTCATATGAGACATCAAAGAATAAAGGGTACAGATTCCATCATGCTTAAATATTTGGGGGTCCTGATTCCATCAAGACAGAATTCAATAGGAATAAATATCATGTCCAGCATTTGGCTTTAAGAGGTCAATGGCACAGGTCCAGGGATTGGCAAGCATATATTTTTTTAAAAAATCTTTCTATTTCTACTTCACAGTAAGTTCACTGGAAGCCACAAGTCTTGCTACCTAAAAGGCTCATTAAATCTTAGTGGAATTAATAGAAGCATTGTGTCCTGAAAAAGAGAGGGAACAGTCTAGCTCGCCTTTGATCTGATTAGATCAAATCTATGGCAGACTGTATTAGTGGCCCTGTTAATGCAGCCCTCCCTGGCCCCTGTCTTTTGCCATGACACTTTAAACATTCTCCCATGAGAGAGTCAGAGTTCCTTCCACCCGTGACCTTTGTTAGCAGGCTTGACATGATCAGAGGTTAGAAAAACACTTGGACAATAGGACTTGTTCTCTTCTGCATCTGCCATTTTCAGGAGAACATTCTGAGGCTAGCCTACTGGTCCCCACAGGAGATGAAAGACACATAATGCAGACTGAATGGCCCCAGGCCAGCCCAGCCTAGATTGACTGACCCCAGAAATGTAAGGGAGTCTAGTCAAGATCAGCAGAATGGCCAGCCAAGCTCAACCTGGATGAGCTGACTCCAGATGACCCAGAGCCTCTTAAGAGGACATCTCTACCACTGAGTGTCTTCCATGAACAAACCCACACAGGGGAGTTGGTCCTCTCGACTTGAAATATCTCTAGCAAAGAGCTCACAACTTCTGAAAATTCTTTCCAATCTCAGACAGCTATAAAGGTGAGATTCACCTTTGTGAATGCTCTCAGTAGGTTTTAGGACTCCAAGTATTAGGAAGAGGAAGTGGGTCTTGGTCTGTTTGTGCTCCTGTAACAAAATACCAGAGACTGAATAATTTATAAGCAATAAAAATTTATTGCTTACAGGCTGGGAAGTCCAAGGTCAAGGCACCAGCATTTGCTCTCTGGCGAGGGCCTTCTTGCTACAGTCTTACATGGCAAAAGAACAGAATCAAACCAACTGATCCTGGGATGTTTATCATCGGTTGTTACGCAGCATGAGCTAACTGAAATAAGAACTCAGTACAGTTTTGAAAGTCACAGCTCTTAGGGACATCAAGAAACTGGAAATCATCCAAAGGAGGGATTAGAAACCATGAAGGGCCACAAGGCCACAGGATATAAGTAACAGTGGATGGCATTGTTCCCATTTATGCTGATAAATGGGAGAAACCCATAGTGAGCATGAACATGTTTCAGAAGTGTACAAAACTGACATGTGAAAGAGGGTCAGCTTCTGCTATGGTCCAAATGTGTTCCTCCAGAATTCATGGGTTGAAACTCAATGACCAATGTGATAGTATTAAGAAGTGAAGCTCATCAAACTGTAAAGTGCTGGCAATGACAGACGACTTTATTCTTTGCTTCTTGTGTTTTTCCGTTTCCTATAATGTACATGTTAACTTTCAAAAAATAAAAATTTTTAAAAAAGAGATGAGGCCCTTAGAAGATTATTAAGTCATAAGCGTGGAGCCCTCCTGGGTAGGAGCACAGCCCTTATGAAAGGGCATGAGGGAGTCAATTGGTTTGATTCTGTTCTTCTGCCATGTGAGAATGCAGCAAGAAAGCCTTCACCGGGCAACACATGCTGGTGCCTTGACCTTGGACTTCCCAGCCTCCAGAACTGTAAGTGATGAATTTCTATTGTGTATAAATCACTCCATCTCTGGTATTTTGTTACAGAAGCACAAACGGACCAAGACCCATTTCCTCTTCCTAATACTTGGAGTCCTAAAACCTACTGAGAGCACTCACAAAGGTGGATCCCACCTTTAGAGCTGACTGAGATTGGAATGAATTTTCCCAGAAGTTGTGAGTTCTTTGCTAGAGATATTCAAGTGGAGAGGACCAACTTCCCTGTGTGGGTTTGTTTGTGGAGGACACTCAATGGTAGACATGTCCTCTATGGCTCCTTCAGACCTTAAAATACTTTGTGAGAGCCCCACCTGCCCCACAAAACACTTATGTCAGTGCTGTCTTCCAAAAGGATTTCTTCCCCCTTCGCTGTGCCTGCTGGTCCCTGACCTCTGTTTTTCTGTCAGTAATGAAGATAGAACCCAGGTCTCGTACTCACCAGGCAAGCACTCTACCACAGAACCACATCCCCAGCCCTAAGAATGACTTTCTACTCAGACACGGTGACACAGTCCTGTAATCCCAGAGGCTCGGGAGGCTGAGACAGGAGGATCATGAGTTCAAAGCCAGCCTCAGCAAGAGCAAGACCCTAAGCAACTCAGTGAGACCCTGTCTCTAAATAAAATACAAAAATAGGGCTGGGGATGGGGCTCAGTGGTTAAGCGCCCCTGAGTTCAATCCCTGGTATCCCCCCCACACACACACACAAAAAGAATGACTTTCTAATATCAGGAATTTACAACTTAGCATGAATTGAAGTCTCAATCCTACCCCATCTGCCAGAGTGCTCACATTGGAAGCACTGTCTGTCACCCTGGAATGAAGCACTGTGACTCTCACATCTTGGGCAAGCAGTTGACAATAGCTTCTTGCTTTTCCTTTGGGAGCCAGGCTCACTTGGGTCTCTCCAGCTCCTGTCTTTCCTTTCATAAATAAGGATTTAAATAGAGTGGGACATTCTGGGTGTGACTTAGTGCCTCCGACACCAGCCCAGACAGCTGAAAACAGAAATATTAGTCAACAATCCGATATTTCCATGTAATCCTACCTATTTAGCAAGGGGGTGGAAATAGTCTTCAGCCTGGGTCTTTCAAAAGGTCATTTTTTAAAAAAAAATGCACTAACAGTGGGAAAAGTCAGGGGAGAGAGACAGACATTGTGCCCCAAATTAGCAGCACGGTTCCTGTCAAGCGTGTTGCTGGGAGAAGCAGAGCCCAGTGGTCACGACAAGCGTGTGGCCCTGGCTTGTCAGAGCTATTGATTGACTGCTCACAATATTGCAGGTGATTTAAAGAGTTCCCCGCCACCTTGTTTGTTTAATGTCACCTCCATATGAGAATGTCAGCCTCTGACATGTTTGACTTCTCCACAGGACAAATGCCAAGGCACGTGCGGTTGTCCCACCAACACAGATTGTTCCTAACCCTCCATAACAACAATGAAGGGAACAGAGTCTAAATGCTTAATTTCAAAGAAGCGGCTAATTTGTACTACTCTCCCGATCGGTGGCCTACCATGACTCTGGCATGGGACCAAGAAAGCTCATCCTGTTCATTTTTCTTCTCCATCCTTATAAAATCTTGCAAATCCGTGCCACACATAGCGGAGCTGCTGCTTCCCCAGCAAGCCAGCCAGCCTGAGGTTGGAGGGGGCAGGGCTCACGCTCCGAGAGGGAGCCGAGACAGTCTGGGGCCAGAGGCCAAACTTGGCCAGCTCAAGACAAACACAGACTGCAGATAAAAAGAGGAGACGAGGAAGCCTAGCCAGAGATGGCAGAAACAGCAGAGATGGAAAATAAACAGCACAGAGGACCGGAGAGCGCTCAGGGGGTGGGGGGTGGGGGAGGGGTGAGCAGAGAAGCCGTATTAGGAGAACCAGGGGACAGACAGCAGGGCAGGGAAGAGTCTGGAAGACAAAAAAGGGCCAGAGGAAAGAAAAGAGGGGGAGAATATGAAGGAGAAAACAGGCAGGAAGAAGAAAAGGACAGTGAGGTCAGGAGGGACACAAAAAGGGACAGCACAGGCATTTGGTGCCTGCTGTGGTTTGAATGTCCTCTTCAATATTGACATTGGAATTCAACTGCTATAGTTTTAGTACCAAAAGATGGGACCTTTAAGAACTGAGCAAGCCCTGAGACCTCCACCCTCATAAATGGATCCATGGTTTCATTGTGGGAGTGGGTTCGTGAACTTGAGGCTGAGCTCATTGTAAAAGAATGCATTTGGCCCAATTTCCTCATTCTGTCTGGTGTGCTCACTTGCTGTTCCACCATATTATGTATGACACGGCACAAAAACCCTCACCAATGGTAGTACCATGCTTTGGGATTTCCCAGCCTCCAAAACTGTGAGCCAAATTAACTTCTATTTTTTATAAATTATCCAGCCCTGCCAGAGCCAGTGGTACATGCCTGTAATCCCAGCATCTTGGGAGGATGAGGGGGGAAGATCATGAGTTCAAAGTCAGCCTCAGCAATTTAATGAGACCCTAAACAACTTAGCGAGATCCTGTCTCTAAACAAAATATAAAAAGGGCTGGGGATGTGGCTCAGTGGATAAGGGGCCCTGGGTTCAATCCCTGATACCAAAAAATTAAATTAAATTAAATAAATTACCCAGTCTGTGATGTTTTGTTATAGCAGCAGAACAGTGACTAAGACAGTACCCAGCCATAGACATGACTGGGTTTTTTTGATGCACAGAAACAAAACCTCCAACATAGTCTGGTATGTTGTCAGAACATCATGAATTATTGGCCCTTCTAGAGTAGATGTAAGAAGAATTTAGGTTCAGATTTAAATTAAGATATTTTCAGTCCCTGGTGTAAAACAAAAGAAGGTCTTCACGTGTGGGTAGACCAGTGGTTCTCAAATTGGGGATAGGGAACAGATTTTGTTCCCCAGACATTTGATAATGTCTAGAGGCATTTTTTGCTTGTAACTGGGGAGGAGAGTAGCTAGGAGGTAGAGGCCAGGATAGAAGTAAATAATCTATGATGCATAGGTCAGAAAACCACAACCAAGAATTATTTGACCCAAAATGGCAATAGTGAGTTGAGAATGGATAAGCTGCCAACAGTCACTACCCCTGGACCTAGTTAGAAAGGCAGATTCTTAGGCCCAGACTAGACCTGTATCTGGGGTACAGCCCAGCATCTTATTTTAACCAAAGCTTGATCTAGACCTGCATGGTCCAGTACAGTAGCCATTAATATGTAGCTATTTAAACTGATTTTTTAAAATCATATTAAAAATTCAGTTCTGCAGTCACACTAGGTGATTTTGAGTACTCAGTAGCTACATAGGACCAGTAAAAATTATATGGGACAGCATACGAAGCATTTCTATCACCATAAAAAGTTCCAGAGTTTTGTTTACCAAGCCGTTGCCATGAACAGAGAGAGCCAACAAACATATAGGCCAAAGAAGTAAGCTTCCTACCAGAACCACCCTGACCTGGAAGCATGCTGAGCTGAGCCGTGGAAAAAATAGGACCACATGGTACATCTGAAAGGGTCCTGGTCTGAGGTCAGGAGGACAATATTGGAATTTTGGCATCAGATTCATGAATGTGTGGCACAAACATGTAGCACTATCAGTGATGATCTGGGACATGTTGCCAGGATTTCTATTCTTTTATACCATAGACTCCTCTGATCATCTGATGAGGCCCAGCCTCTTAGTCTGCTTTCTGTTGCTATTACAGAATACCCGAGAATGGATGATTTATAAAGGAAAGAGGTCTATTTTGGTTCATGTTTCTAGAGGCTAGGAAGCCCAAAGTCAGCATTAGTGAAAGAGTCACAAGGTGGAAGCTGAATGAGCAAGTGATCCTGTGCAGAAGGGACAAAATACAAGGGGCATCCTCTCTTGGTGACAATTCACTCTCATAAGAAAGGTATTAATTCCTCTTAGCAAACTAAACACCTCACAAAGCCTCCCCCCAACATCACCACAATGCCAATCAAATTTCTTTTTTTTTTAATTTTTCTATTGGTGCATTATAATTATACGTATTAGCGGATTTTGTTGTTACACATTCATACATGCACACAGACAATCAAATTTCAACCTCAATTTCGGAGGGAACAAACCATATTCAAACCCATGAGCTGCTTCTCAGAGGTTTATAAATGCACAAACAAAATAAAATTACCAGGAAAACCAATTACATTGAAATGTAGTTATTAAAGTAAAAAAAAACATAGTTGTGATATTATAATATATATGTTTCCTTATTAACACAGTAATTAATAAGATAGAGTGGCAGGTCTAATAACCACTGTAATTTCAAAGAAGTGAGAAGTGAAAATGATATTTTGAGATCTGCATAACCACAGTAATATGATAGGAAATAGCTGTGATTTCTATTGGCGCTCAGGTCTCCAGGACTGCAAACACTGCCTTAGTTTGTTGCCTACCATTCATAATTGAAGGAAATGCTAAATCTCATTAGAAAGTTAGTGGAACATAGTTCTTTTTGTTTTTTTTTTTTAACCAGCCAAGTTCACAGCCAGATGCATTTGGAACCACTGGTGGAATGACTCCACCAATGACCAAGGGCCTCAAGTCCTTCAAGAGACTCCAGGAAACATAATAGGGGCCTTTCTCCCTCCAGCAGAGAGCCATAGAGGAAACACCAACTTGGGGACAAAGAATTTCAGGGCATTTTCAAGACCTGAGGTCCTAGCTTTTACACCAAGATCTCTCAGACACCATTTCCACACCAGACCCCGCCTTCTCGTCTCCTCCCCACCCCACCCCAGAAAATTCCCAGGAAAGTTCTGAGGCAGCACGCCCAGCGTGGCCCACCTCCCTTGGTCATTCACACGGAGGTCTGGCAGGCCTCAGGAGGGAGGTGACAAAATCAAAAATAGTCTCTCCTCCAAGGAAAAAAACTTAAAAATAGATTCCAACCCACATGAAAATTTGGGTGGAAAGAAAGGAAAGGAAAACAAAATGAATCATCTTTATGTGTTTTGCTGAGCGGGAGCCCGTTGCCATGGCTACGGGGCCCTGTGTGCAGGCCGGGCCTTTTCCAGCAAGTTCAAGGCCCGCCAAGGAGCCAACGGGGGCGGTCCCATCTCCAATATGTTATAGCCATTGGATGGATCTGCGATCTCCCAACGCCGACGCTGCCACCGAGCAGGTCGTATTAATGACTGTCACAGTTAATTTAGTGTTTCTTTCCATTGTGATCTGTCTATCGCTATAATTGAGCAAACGACAGAACTTGTCTGGGTCTCCTGGGAGTTTAGGGAAATCTTGCCTGGTTTTGCAATTAGACAGTCGGGGAGGTTAGGAGAACTTGTGGAGGAACCGGGTCTTAAATCACAGAGAAGGAAAGCAAGTCAGCTTTCAGCCAGCATCCACCAGCTGCTGCCCGCCTTTCTGGTGGGCTTGCTGTACCCATGAAGGTCCCCTAAAAGGCAAAGAAAAGATAAGAGCATCAGCAAGACCCCATGACCCCGGTGGCTGTGAAACAAGCCAGGGGCGTGTCCAGATTCTGCTGACAGGTGGTTTGCTTGGAAGACAGACAGTCCCCCAGATGAGGAAGAGCTGAGCTCATGGGTCCCCTTCTCAGAAGGAGTCTAGACCTCTCCCTATACTAAAGAAGACAGAGCTCAGGGCTTCGGTGAAGCCTCCTGTCTCACTCACATAGACTTTTCTAAAACAAAAATGCACTCTCTTTTACAAAAATCCAACACACTGAAAATTCCAACTTACAAAATAAATACACTGGAAGGAAGGGGAGAAGAGACTCACATTCTAGAGAATTCTTCACTTTAAAATAATTGGCCTGGTAATAGTCCACATGGCAAAGTAAAGAAACAGTCAACCAAAGGCAGTTATCTGATCTTGAACTAGCTATCATACCATGGTGGATAAAATGCTACTGAAAATATCATTGGGGCATTGGGCAAAATTGGAATATGAATGGGAGACCAAAATAAAACATTGAATTGATGATGAAAGTTCGCCAAAGTTGATAACTACTGTTGTTAACTGTATGCTGGTTATATAAGATGATATTCTTAGGGAATACTGAAGTATTTAAGAATAAAGGGTCAGCAAAAAACCAAAGGCCAAATGTTTTCTCTGATAAGCAGATGCTGATCCTTAATGGGAGGGGAGAGGGACAGAGGAACTTTGGATTGGGCAGAGGGGAGTGAGGGGAGAGGAGGGGCCCAGGGGGTGGGAAAGATGGTGGAATGAGACGGACATTATTACCCTATGTACATGTATGATTGCACGAATGGTGTGACTCTGCATCATGTATAACCAGAGAAGTGAAAAGTTGTGCTCCATTTGTGTAAAAAATTAATAATAATAAATTTAAAATTTTTAAAGAAGAATAAAGGATCAAGATATATACAACTGCTAAGATCTGAATGTGCCCCCCCCAAAATTAATATATTGAAATCCTACTTCTTGATGTGATGTTATGAGGGGGTGGGATATGATGAGTTATGAAGGCAGACCTTTCATAAATGGGATTAGTGCCCTTACAAAGAGACTCCAGAGGGATGGCCTCGTCCTTGTGCCATGCAGGGACACAGCTGGAAGGTCTAACTGTAAACTAAAAAGCAGGTCCTCACCAGACACCAAATCTGTTTGGTGTTTGAGTCAGCTTTTTGGCTGCTGTGACTAAAAGGACCCAACCAGAACAACTGTAGAGGAGGAAAAGTTTATTTGGGGGCTCACAGTTTCAGAAGTGTCAGTCCATAGACAGCAGGATCCATTCTTGGGGCTGGAGGTGAGGCAGAACATCTTGGTGAAAGAGTGTGGCAGAGGGAAGCGGCTCACATGGTGATCAGGAAGCACGGAGAGACTCCACTCTCCAGGTACAAAATATACACCCCCAAAGCCACGCCCCCAGTGCCCACCTGCCTTCAGTTACCACTCAGTGAATCCCATCAGGGATTCATTCACTGATTGGGGTAAGGCTCTCACAACCCGATCATTTCCCTTCTGAACCCTCTTGCATTGTCTCACATGTGAGCTTTTGGGGGACACCTCACATCCAAACCATAACACTTACCTTGGACTTCCCGGCCTCCAGAAATGGGGAAATAAATTTCTCTTGTTTTTAGCCTCCCAATTAATGATATTTTCTTACAGCAGCCCAAAAGAACTAAGATGGGATGGTAACCTCAAACAGCATAGAAAAAAAAATGATAGACAGTTGTCCATTGGTATCTGGGGGGTTGGTTCCAAGACTCCTCTGAGACACCAAAATCTGAAAATGCTCAAGTCCTTTGTATAAAATGTCATAGGATTTGCATAGAGCCCATGCAGTGCCTCCCGTATACTACAAATCATCTCTAGATGAGTTGTAATACTTAATATAATGTAAATGCTATGTAAATAGTTGCTATACTGTTTTTGTTTAAGGAATAATGATAAGAAAAAAAGTCTGTACATGTTCAATTCAGATGTAACCATCCTAGGTCTAACTACATTTTCAAGCCACAGTTGGTTGAATCTTACATACAGAACCCACGGATAGGAAAGGCTGGCGATGTGTGTATTTACATATGTGTGTGTGGAAATAGATAGATAAAGAGAGTTGGCACATAAATAAATGATAGAGCAAATGGAATATAATACAAAATGTTAAAAATACAGGAATATGGGTAAAGGGTAGTTGGATGTTCTCTGTCTTGCAACATTTCTATAAGATTGAAATTCTTTCCAAATAAAACTTTTCTGAAAATTGGCTTTGATTTTCTTTTAAATAGTCACTATCCCACTATTTTGAAGCATCATTTAACTCTGCAAAATTCAATTTACGCTCAACTTTTCAGGGACAATTCTGGTACTTGAGATTCAAGTACATATAGAATTAGTCCTTGTATCTTATACATGTAGCAAATACATTGTAGACCAGCACTATGTGATAGCAAAGTCAGGTCTCTGCACTGTCCAGTACAGGGCCAGTAGCCAGACGTGCTTGTTGAGCATTTGAAATGAGATTCATCCTAATGCAGAATTGCCTTGACTGAAAAATACACTCCAGATTCTGAGTATTGTTTCGGTCAGCTTCTTTTCCCACTCTGACCACAAGACCTGACCAGAACAATTAGAGGAGGAGAAGTTTATTTGAGGCTCATGGTTTCAGAGGTCTTGGTCCATAGATGGCCGACTCCATTGATATGGGCCTGAGGTAAGGCAGGACATCATGGAGGAAAGCTGTGGTGCAAGAAAGCAGCCGGAATCAGGGAGCAGAGAGGAACTGAACTCAGCTCACAAAATATATACCCTAAAGACATGACCCCAGGGACCCATCTCCTCGTGTCATCCTCTCCCTGCCTACAATCACCACACAGTTCATTCAAGTGGATTAATTCACTGATTATGTTAAGGCTCTGGTCACCCAATCACTTCACCTCTCAACCTTCTTGCATTGTCTCATACATGAGCTTTTAGGGGACACCTCATATCTAAACGATCACAGGAATGAAAAAAGAATGGGAAATAGCTGGAATATATTGGATTAAACATAGTCATAAATAAAATTAACTTCACCTGTTTCTTTTTACGTTTCTCAGGTGGCTCCAATAAATTTTTAAATTACTTACATGACTCACATATGTGGATGACTTTATATTTCTATTGGATGGAAGTGATTTAGAAAGTCCTGGAAGATAGGCTCATTCTGACTTGGCCTCTCCTAGACTAGCACCTGTGGCATGGTGAGTCGTCTGGGAGAATAATGGCTGATGTGGGGTCTCCAGGGAGCTGACTCCTTCAGAGCCTGAGAATTGCACCTCTAGGGAAGAGAAAGATCATGTAGAGGAGTGTTCTAAATAGAGGCAGCATTTTATAGAGGAAATGTTTTATTCAAAGCCCACTGTACAATGGAGTAGTATCAGGGTGATTGTTCAAGTTTCTCACTCTACTGGTGAGAAATTGGTGACCAACAGCTCTCAACTGGGGCTGAATACAGGACATCACCAAGGACAGCCCCAGTGTGACCAACTGTCTTTAACAATGCCAACATCATTGGTCTCGTGTGTTTGTTTTTTGGTTTTTTTTTTTTTTTTAGGGAGAGAATTTTTTAATATTTATTTTTTAGTTTTCGGTGGACACAACATCTGTATTTTATTTTTATATGGTACTGAGGATGGTATCTAGGTCCCATGACTGTTCAGCAGAAATGTCACTATGTGACTTCCAAGTCTGGGCCATCAAAAAGATACAGCTTCCACCTGACTCTCTCTGGGCACATGTACCGTGGGAACCCAGTCACCACGCCCTGAGGAAGCCCAGATTACATGAAGAGGCATAGCCAATGAAGTCTCAGCAGACAACCAGCTTCAACTGGCAGACACAAGAATGGCCAAGTTTCCTGATGGTTCCAGCCCCCAGCCTTTGAGTCTTCCAGCTGAGACCCCAGACATCCTGGAGCAGAGACAAGCCATGTCTGCTGTATTCCAACCGAAATCCTGACCCACAGAATCTGTGAGCATTCAATAAATGGTTTCAGGCCACTAAGTTTGAAGGTAATTTGTTTTGCAGCTCTAATACCTGGAACACCCAGAGTGTGGCCACACACATCTGAGCTTTACTAAAAGAGGGCAGCAGCTGCAATGCATGCTGGGGCACGGGGTTGGGGCCCAAGCCACCCGTCTCTAGCGCACGGTGGTACACATACCAGCTGGTATTCCACTGTGAGTTTAGCATTAGCAGCTGGTGGATAGTTCTCAATTGGGTTTTCTAGAATCCATCAGTGGCTTGGACAATTTTGTAGAAGAAAGAATCAAATAAAATGCAGAGCAGATTTAAAACACTACCTTTGACATTAAATAGGTGTTAAACTATGTGTCATCTCTATTGGCTTTCAGCTCTAGAGAGCTCCAATCATGACAATCAGGAATATAATGGCTTGATTTATTGTTACTCTTCCTCACAATCATATTTATTTCATTGAATCCACCCTAGCAGGCGGCTAAGGTAAAAGGTCGTGGAGAATGTTCTGCCAGGAAAAAAAAAAAAGGAAGGAAGGAAGGAAAGAAGGAAGGAAGGAAGGAAGGAAGGAAGGAAGGAAGGAAGGAAGGAAGGAAGGAAGGAAGGAAGGAAGGAAGGAAGGAAGGAAGGACGGACATAGGCCAACATAATGTATTCAACAAGTGCCATAAAGGAAAAGTGACTTGAGAAATAAGGTGGCTCTTGGCAACCTAGGAGGTGAGATCAGTTTTTAAAAACATAGAAGAGACCAAACACTGAATGACAGAAGCGATAAGATGGTGTGCTCTAACAAACTGGTTGCTACAATCTCCTGACCCAGTTTGCATTGGCTAAAATGCCTAACAATGTCCCAAGTAAGGAACAGTGTTGTCAGACTTGCCAGCATGGGTCATGTGACAGAGGAGTAACAGGAGCTTGCCCGTGTGCTGTCACCCACACACTCTAGTCCCTACCCTGCATGAGAAGAATGTACCCCCTTTGCCCAGACACAGTGCCCTGGCATCAGCCTACTGAGGTGAGTCACAGGGTCAAAGTGGGGACAGAGGGACTCCTCCCAAAGAAGGGCAAATCTGGAAAGATGGAGCAGAAAGCCTGAAGTGAACAACCTCTGGAGTTGGGGGATGGGGACATGCCAGGAACTCATGTGGATGTTCCCCTGACCCCCGAGCATCATTTTCTTTAATCCTTTCGACAAGCATATGAAGGAGATCTTTGTAATCCCCAGATTACAGGGGAGAAAATGGAAGCTCTAGGTTTAATTTCCCCAGACCACAAAAATTAGAGTCACATTCAGATATCAACATCTAATTTTTTGAGCCCCTCCTTACCTGATCCCAGGAGGTATTCCCATCAACTTAACTTGTATTACATGGATATTATTACACACGATGTACAGTTAAGAGTGAAGCTCAAAGACACACACCTGTCATCCCAGTGGCTCGGGAGGCTGAGGCAGGAGGACCGTGAGTTCCAAGCCAGCCTCGGCAACTTATTGAGGCCCTAAGCAACTCAGGGAGACCTTGTCTCTAAATAAAATATTAAAAAGGGCTGGGGATGTGGCTCAGTGGTTAAATGCCCCTGAGTTCAATCCCCAGTACCAAAAAAGAAAAATAAAAAGTGAAGCTAAGACAGATAACAGAGCCAAAGTCTTAAAGCCACCCCCATACCCTCCCCCCAATGTTCCTGGGTTCAATGTTTAGCAACGCTGCAACCAGGCTGCTTGCTACCAGGGTAGCGGGTAGCTAGACCGGAGCACTGCATTAGGGCAAGGTACCTGGGTGGGGAGGGCGTCCTGATGGGTATAGTGCAGAGTGTCCCCTGAGACCCGCACACTGAGAAACCAAGCCAAAACTGCAAAGCAGCAGCGTCTGTGTGGATGGCGGGCCCAGGGATTCACAGCCTAATGAACTAGATCATGGAAGCTCATTTGCGTGTTCGATAGCTCCTGCCGTTTGCTCAGGTTCACTTAGGGCGAAAGAGAAGGAAGCTAAGAGGGGATTCATTTTTCGAGCTTTCAAAACATAGGAAGATGGATGGGAAGAGAGATCCCAGGAGACCGCCCTGGGAGGCAGGCGTGGCCCAGTAAGGCCGAGGGGATCCTGAGGCCTGGGTGGATGTCCTAAGCGAGCACTGGCTGACAGAGCCACCTGCTCCAGGCAGACCTTTTTGTCAACCATCCTAAAATTAATTTAGTAAGGAAGTCGCTCTGCACAGCCTTGGTCACCCAGGGACAGTGGCCACAGGACCCCACAGCACAGGGCTTCTCAAAGATTGGGGGCAAAGGACTAGCTGTTTCTTCTTTTTGTTGTTGTTGTTGTTTGTTTGTTTGTTTTCCCAATCTGTCATGGACAAATCTTTGGTAAAATACCAAAAAAATGAATTACCAGGGGAAAAAAAAAATTCAATTTTAAAAAGCTCAAAGTTTTAATAGTCTTTAGATTCCACAGACGTAAAATTACTCTGACATATTGTTATAGAAGTTTCTAAATGCTCATTTTCAGTTTCTGGACTATCTTGTCACTTATGGGTAATGAATTGTTGCTGAGCCAGGGCTGGTCTATGGAACACTCTGAGTAGTGCTGCCCCAGAGGACTCTGGGATGGTTGGATGGAGACTTCCAGCCCCAGCTAGTTATCCAGCTCAGGCGAGGACAGACATCCTTGCTGAGCTAAAGATGAAGCTCGGCAGTAGAGTGCTTGCTGCTTAGCATGTGTGAGGCCCTGGGTGACATCCCCAGCACCATACCCACACACAGAAAAAGAGCCATCCTTGAAAAGATCTCTAGGCAAAGAGGTTGGCAGGACAAGAATGTGTGGCATCCCTTTATTGAATGAGACATCCTTAAATGTCGGTGCTAGTCTCACTGGTACATTTGGTCTCGGGGTAGGAATAAGACATCCATGTTATCCTTAGGGGCTCCTCTTCTCCAGGACTTCTGGCAGCCTCCATGAGCACCCCTCAGATTCCCCCAATACTCTTACTTGCCTTCCTTCCTCCCCATTTTTCCATAAGGAATGGAGTCCCAGTCCCTCCTAAAGAAGAGAATTGCTCAAGATGTCCAAGGTGGAGAAGCTCCTCTTGTAGCAACAGGAACCAAGAGATCCTGCTTAGATATTCCCTCTCATCCCTTAGCAAATCATGCCTTCTAGAATTGAGAGGGCATTTGGAGCCATGACTCCTGCATCCCGCCATGTCAGCCTGTTGTCCTCATCGTGATGGGAAGGGAAGGGCTTTGCAACTGTTTCCCAACCAGGCCAACCGCAAGCCCGCGCCACCAAGACCAGTCTCCTGGCCCAGCAGCCGCCAGCAACAGAAAATTCTGCTATGATCAGCTCCATCTCTGCCAGCAGATGTCACTACAGCCTGACCTCAGGCTACTGAAAATTAGTCCCTAATTTTGGTTCTGAAGCTCTAGAACAGTGGACAAAAGGCACCCAGAGGTCACCCTCCTTGGATTCTTTTTCTTTTTTTTTTCTTATGTGGCAAGCTTGCTGATTGCTAGAAAGATAACTTTGTTTGCCTCTGTGTTACCATCTGTAAAATGGACACTTCCCCCACATTCCCTGCCTTCCCTGCAGGGATGCTGTGGAATTCCTAAATGGTTGCGACATTCCAGAACTCATTGGTTCCCCCACCTCACAGGACCTCAGTCATTTCCTCAAACAGAGGGTAAAACTACAGCATCCCCAATGATGACTGACTCACTTTGCATTTGCCTTAACAGGTATCCAGAACCACCTCCACCTATTCCCGTTTCCATAGTAACAGAAGGGTCCAAAAAGAAAAGAAAGAAAAAAAAAGCTCCAACAAAATAAGACACCTAAGAGGCATAAACAAAATATGTGATGGTGTGGGAGGCTGTAAAGTTTTTATCGCCACCTGTTTGGGAAGACCTGCATAATTCAATCGTGCTCCTGGCATTTGTGAGCGAAGCAATCACCCCAAAGTTGTGGCAATAAAGCCTTTATAGCCCCCCATGCTGGCATGCCCGCTTTCTAGGTACAAAGCCCCAGTTTGATAAACTTCCGCTTCTCACATTTGCATAATGGAAATGGACGAGATTTGAAACCCAGGCTGTTGGGCTGCGTAACTCGCAGGTCCCCTGGGACTAAATCACAGCGCGCCTGGGCGGAGGTGGCTGCGAGAGGCACCAAACCCAGACATCAGGGTCGCAGGGCTGGGCAGGGGTGCAGGGAAAGATTCTTCCTGTCCCCTCAGACCTGGGGACTGGCTGGGCCTGGTTCTGGTTGAAGGTCATATTACTTTAGGGGTCCAAGAATCTTAAGAATGTAACATCAAAGTGTCCTGGTGGTGAGCACTCTGGAAGACACAGCTGTCCAGGGCAAGTTTGGTGCAGAAAGGGTGGTTGTGCCCCTAGACACATCTGATGTCCCTCTCTGTAAGGACCCCACACCCCAACCCATCACCCTTCCATTTCCTGGTACCTTCTCCCTCCATCTACCATGCATCCCTCACCACTCCCACAATCTTTTCTAGAGGGTACCTACTGGGCCAAGCAGGGTAGCAGTGGCTGTTCTTGGTGACTCACCTTCAGCAAATGACTGCAGCCCTGCTGGCGCTCAGTGGTAAAAGTTTGAACGTGTCTGCAGAGCTTAATCAAATGCTAATTCCGTGTGGTGAAAGAATTTGCTGGAATCTGCAAGGGAGCTCCTGGCAGCAAGAAAATTCGTTGATTCCCTCCCAAATCTGCTTTGCCCAAGCCGGGTGCGATTTAGACCGTAAAGCTGCATTAAATGACAAAGTGCTGTGTGGATCACACAGCCATCCTTTGTGTCGTTAATGAAGGGAAAAACAGGGCTTTATTCTGAAGCTTTGTGTATAATCAGATGCCATGTTGTAAAGCTCTGGAAAACACACCAGAAATCATAATTGGGAGGAAATAAAAGGGTTAGTCCAAAGCAGCATATGATTTAAATAAGAAGGAAAAAGAAACTGCCCCCAAGATTTGTGCGTTTCAAGAATCAACTTTTAATTCATTCGCAGGGAGATTACAGAAGGGGAGGAGCAGCCTTTAAAATAGTATGAAAAGCTAGTTTAGATGTAAATGAGAGATAATGGGCTTTCACCAGGAAATAAGCTAGGGAGCCAAGTTGATGCCCAGGGCGGGGGAAGCCAAGTGGGACATCTTGGCCTGCAGGGCTCTGAAGGCCTCTGGATCTAAGTACTGCAGAGAACTCGGGTCTGCAGCCTGGAGGGATGGAGAGCAGAGGTTCCAGGTACAAGGTCTGATAACCAGCAGCCAAGGAAGAAAGAAAGGCCCCGGTTGCCTATGGTGGTCCTCAACAATCCTGGGGCCTGGCTGGGTTGGGGTAGAGTGGGGAGCTTGATTGTCCCTTTAACATGGAACTCTCCTCTGTGTGACATGTTGAAGTCGCTAAGGAAAGGGCTCGGGGCCCTTCCGCCTGTCTTGCAGCTGGAGTTGAGAAGCCCTCCCCAGTTCTAATTCACTAATGATTTGCTTATTAGCTCGGATCAGGAAGCCAGCTTCTGGAGAGATGTGAATTGGCATTGATTTAATCCTCTTGCCAGCACGCGCTCCCAGTCCAGGGTGAGGCTGGGGGGCAGGGGGCAGGTGCCAGCCCGTTGGAGAGTAAGTTGCTGCTTCTTCTGCCTGGCTTTGTCTGCTCCCCCCACCATCTGTTCCCAGGCAGAGAGCAGAGGTTGAAGGGGCCCTAAAAGCCCAAGCCCAGGGGTTCAGATCCAACGGACTGTGGGTGACCGATGCTGAGCTCAGACTGAGCCTCCTGGGGAAATCCGAGGTGCAGATGAGTTGCTGCAAAATGTGTCTCAGTTCTAGTGACTCTTATTTGATGGGGGGCAGGGGGCTCTGGAACATTTCAGCCTCTCAGGTACATGCCATCATGACCCACAGTTTCTAAGGGAGGAAGCTCAGCCCCAGAGAGGTTACGTAACCTGCCTAAGGTCACCCAGGGCAAACACTGGAACCAAGCTGCGTAACTCCAGAGTCTTCAATAGCCGCCGCGATGCTTATGTCATGTAATTGGGCTGCTTCGGCTGGCGCATGCCTTCTGCTCATGTGATTATCCCTTTCTAAACTGCCATCAAGAGCATTTTTCTCTGGGGGTGTTGCTCAGTGGTAGAACACTTGCCCAGCATGCACAGGGCCCTGGGTTCCATTCGCAGCACCAGAAAAAAGCATTTTTCTCTACTCTTCTAACTAGATTGAGAAGTAGGGGGGGAAGCTGGGGGTGGAACTGAGGACCTGGTGCCTCCTAAGCAGGCTCTGTACCACTGAGCTGCACCCCCACACCCCCACCTCCAACTAGGTCATTTAGTGATAGTTAAGGACCTAGTGTTTAGAACATGCTCGTGGTTCATCTTAGTGAGCAGGTGCCCTTTTCTGAGCATGACAAGAAGCGTGACCCAATGTTTGTTCCAACCTAATTGGCCTAATGATAGACCTGCTCCATACCTTTGCTCAGGCAGTTCCTTATACTCCCCATCCTGCCCTTCTCCACCAAGCTAAGCCTACCCATACCCCAAGGCTTAATTTATTGGCAAGTTCATAGTCATCCTGTCCCCATCCTAACGTCTCTCATGAAAAGTTGTCCTTTCTATACCACTATGAGGTACAGAAAGGTACTTTCTTTTCTTTTTTTTTAAATTTTTTTATCTGTGGATGGACACAAGATCTTTTCTTTTATTTATCTATTTTTATGTGCTGCTGAGAATCCAACCCAGTGCCTCACATGTTCTAGGCAAGCGCTCCACCACTGAGCCACACAACCCCAGCCCTCTTCCCTACTACCCGACAATGTCTTGAACATAGTAGGCCCTTGAAAATACTTGCCAGTTGACCAATGAATAACACATGGGACCTGACTGTGGTTTCTGTGGACATTTCTGGTGGCCATCTTTTCCATCCCCACAAGCCTGGCCACTCCCCAGGAGATATCCATTACAGGTTTCACTTCATTTCAGAACACTAGGCAGGGTCCAAATAGAAAAGCCTGCTTCCTTCCAAGAAATCCCCGTGACCGGCTACTCCTAGAGTCAGTTCCAAAAGAATCCAACCAGCATTAATTAAACTCCTACTCTGCTCCCCAGGCACAGTGCGAGGCATAGAGAATATTGAAAGTGAATCAGATCTAGGGTCTGCCTTTCCATCTAGAATATTATAATCAGGACCACACAGACATTGTATGGGTCTCCCCCACTCAGTGGTAAACTTTGTAAGAACCAGGGTCATGCCCAGTGTCGTTCACTGCTCTGTCCTCCATGATGTAGCTCGGAAACAAGTTCAGAAATCATGTGTTGAATGTGAACGTGCAGAGAACTTTGCCATGTTACCTCATGTTACCCCTGTGCAATAAATTTAGTACAGTTCTTCATTTTGGGGGGCCAGAGGGTAACCAGGGATTGAACCCAGGGGTTCTTTACCACTAAGCCACATCCCTAACCATATATATATATATACACACACACACTCAGGATTGAACTCAGGGGCACTTGACCACTGAGCCTCATCCCCAGCCCTATTTTGTATTTTATTTAGAGACAGAGTCTCACTGAGTTGCTTAGCGCCTCGCTGTTGCTGAGGCTGGCTTTGATCCTCCTGCCTCAGCCTCCCAAGCCCCTGGGATGGCAGGCGTGCACCACTGCATCCGGCTACAATTGTTCCATTCTAAAGATGAAAAGACTGGTTTCATGAGTTTATTTAAATTTCTAGAGATCCTCTGGAGGAAGGAGGGTGATCAGACCCACGTCTGTTAGCTTCTAACTCTTTTGCCACACCTCTCACCCAGGATTCCTAAGATGCCCTGCTGTGTTGGACCGGAAAAGGATGAGCCAGTCGTGACTAAGAGCAGGTTACCACGGCCCCGCAACAGCCAATTTACAGTCTAGCTTAAAAGGAATTGCACCGAATGAGCCCACCTAGCCCTTGGTTTCTAAATACCATTTCCCATCAAAAAGAACCAGCCTCCTTGGAGAAACAGATTAAAGGAGGCTAAAGAGACATGACAACTAAATGCAATATTGATCCTAGATTGGATTCTGGATCAGAAAAAGAACATGCTACAAAGTGCAGAAGAGGAGCTATTGACAAAATTGGAATAGGGACTGTATATGAGGTGGTGCTTTTCTATCAGTACAAATTTCTTAGATGTGCAAATGTTCTTGTGGTTATGTAGGAAAATGTCTTTGTTCTTAGGAAGCACAGGCTGAAATATAGAGAGGTGAAATGTCATGATGCTTAAAATAAATGACTTTCCGATTGGCTGGGGAAGAGACAGACAGACAGACAGATGAGTAAATACGGCAAAATAAGAATTCCTGAATTAAGATGTAGGCTATATAGATGCTAATGGTACTCTTCTATTTTTCTGAAATAAAAAAAAATGAAAAAGGAGAGAATTACATAGAAATAGCCTTGCAAATGTTGCCCACTGCACCAGAAAGGTCTGGAAGAGAGGTCGGGGCCACAGAGGCAGACGCCCGAGTCCCAGTAAGTGGACAGCCACTGTGAAAATGGACGCATTAGCCAGAGTCCATTCTTGCAAGAAAATTCGCAAGAAGCTTCTGTGGAAACCGAGCGGTTTTATAGGTGTTTTCAAATGTGAAACCAAATTAACTACACATGCCATTAAATACAGAGCTACACACGGGAAAGCCCGGGAGTGGCAACTGGGGATGAGGTGGGAGCAGAATTGTGGTATCCCGTCTCCACTTTAGAGACGGATTGTGTGGGCCACTTATTACCTCCGGTGACACCTAAATGTCAAAAGGCAAGGATGGAGCCAGAGAGCAAAGCTTGCCGGTGAATACAAATGGGAACAGGCTTTAAAAATAAAGCCGGGTTCAGCTTCCAATACTCCAAATGCCAATCAAAAGATTCATTTATTTTTTAAATATGTGGGTGAGTTGAGCATTATGTCGGAAAGATGACTATCCAAGAATCAGCACGAAATCATCCTGTACAAGCTAAATTTCTGTTTGTCTGCCCCAGCTTTGGTTGACTTTTATGCTTTTAGTTTCAGTTTGGTTTGTTTTTTGAGAAGAAAGTAAAGAGGGGGCATTACAATTTGAAGTTGTTTTGTTGTTGTTGTTTTCTTGGTACTAGGGATTAAACCCAAGGGCACTTAACCACTGAGCCACATCCCCAGCCCTTTTTCTATTTTATTTAGAGACAGGGTCTTGATGAGTTGCTTAGCACCTCACTTTTGCTGAGGCTGGCTTTGAACTTCGCAATCCTCCTGCCTCAGCCTCCCAAGCCGCTGGGATTATAGGCGAGCACCACCGTGCCTGGCTGAAATTTTTTTAAATGAGCATGTATTTGTGACATATTATTCAAAATAAAAATAGTGGTGAGAGGAAAAGAATTGCTCAGACCTGGCCCTCAATATATCTGTCCTAGGCAGGTCTAGGGAACAGAGATAGAATCTTGGTAACTAAGGAGAAGAGTGGGGTACATTCTGAGTCTGAAATTTTTCCCTAAGTGCAACAATAATTGATTAGCTCTTAAGAACTATTATTTCAACATTTTGAGAAAGGAGCAGAGCCTATTAGGGCTTTCTGAAGACAACCCCCTGTGATGCAAACCTGTAATCCCAACAGCTCTGGAGGCTGAGGCAGGAGGATCATGAGTTCAAAGCCAGCCTCAGCAAAGCGAGTTCAAAATCAGCGTCAGCAAAAGCGAGGCCCTAAGCAACTCAGTGACACCCTGTCTCTAAATGAAATACAAAATAGGGCTGGGGATTCAGCTCAGTGGTCGAGTGCCCCTAAAAAATTAAAAGTTGAGATGCATTGGCTTGGTACCTCCTAATTCCTCTTAGTAAGGTTCTGGTGATGCATTTAGTAGCTGGTGGCTGAATTTCCTCCTAAGACCCTGTAGTTAAGGAGTAGTCTCTGACAGGGACAGAACACAAACCTTCCCTGCTCTGCCTTCTAAAAGCTTCTTACAGAGAAAACGGGTCAAACCATGAATGAAGTAGAGGCTTTGGAATTTACTCAGGTTGCCTTTGTGCTGTGTTACATTCTCTCACTTAGTAAATGTGCTACATGCATTTTTTTTTAAAGTGCAATTTGTTGAGTTCAGATTCTACTCATATCCATTAGTTAAAGCTTATTAATTCCTTGGTCCAAAATTGTAACCACTTGCTTTATTTATTTATTTATTGCCTTCTTTATTCATTAGTTTTCAGAGACAGAAATCACAGCATTTCTTGCTACACTTCTTGGTTTCTCTATTTTATTCTCTTATTTATCTGCCCAGTGTTGCTTTAAATACTTGAGGTTACATTGATAATGTATAATGCAAATTCTAATGAAGATAAGTATTTCTGTCTGTTTGGGTTTCTGCTGTCTTCTTCAAGCCAAGAACAATGCCTAGAATGTTGCAAGCATTTGCCATATTTTGCTACATGAATAAATGTGTATTCATAATTATATATTCTAGAACTATTATTTCTTTTCCCAGTAGGTACCATCCTCCTTTGTCCTGTACGGTGCTGTTGCCTTGAATTCTATTGTCTGATATTAGAGTTGCTACTGTAGCTTTATTTGATTTATTTTTCCTGATACATCTTTTTTCCATTCATTTACATTTAGCTACAGTAGTCTCCCCTTATCCTCAGAGAATATGTTCCCAGAGGACCCCTGAAGGTGCAGACAGTACCTAACCCTATCTTTTCCTACATACGTGCCTATTATAAAGTTGAATTGTGCCCTGAAACCAGAGGCACTTTACCACTGAGTCCCTTTTATTTTTTATTTTCAGACAAGATTTCACTAAGTTGCCCAAGCTGGCCTCCAACTTCTGATTCTCTGGCCTCAGCCTCCCAAGTCAGTAGGAGTATACCATTGTGCATTGTTTATAAAGTTTAATTTATAAATTAGGCACACATGTTGGATATGGTGGCACATACCTATAATCCCAGTGACTTGGGGGGGCTGAGGCAGGAGAATCGCAAGTTGCCTCGGCAACTAAGGGCAACCTTATCTCAAAATTTTTAAAAAAAGAAAAGAGCTGGGGCTATAGCTCAGTGGTAGAGCGCTTGCCTAGCTTGCGTGAGGCCCTGGATTCAATCCCCAGCACCACATGCGCGCACACACACACACAAAGAGACAATGTAACTTCTACCTTGTTTAAATCACTTGTGCTGAACCCCTTAACCACCATTTAAGTACTCTAACCACCTGAGGCTGCCATGCTGTAAGCCCAAATAACCCACACAGAAAGACCATGAGGCCTTGACACTATGTCAAGACAGAAAGATGTCCAACAAACCCTAGCTGCCCCCATCCCATGCTGTTCTAGCTCCAGCCACAGTTCAAGTGTAACTGCATGAGAGATTCCAAGACAGAACCACTCCGTTTAAAAAAAAAAAAAAAATCTTCCCAGTCAGGCGCAGTGTGCTTGCCTGTAATCCCAGCCTCTTGGGAGGCTGAGGCAGGAGGATTGCGAGTTCAAAGCCAACCTCAGCAACTTAGTGAGGCCCTAAGCAACTCAGCAAGACCCTGTCTCTAAATAAAAAATAAAAAGGGCTGGGGATGGGGCTCAGTGGTTAAGTGCCCCTGGGTTCAATACCCAGGACCAAAAAAAAACACTTCCCAGTATTTGACCTGTAGAAATAAGTGTCTTTGAGCACTTTAATTTCAATCACTTTCCTTCATATTTCATGTTTTTATAATATTTTGTACTTCAAATTAGATAGCATTGTTGTTATTTTAAAAATCTGTGCTCACAAATTGATTTATTTAACATAGCTTACTACATCATACACACTTCCTGGGACTATTTACATTTTGGGGAGGGGAGTACATCCTTTACGAATCTTTTCAGAAATGAACTTTTAGAGGTAGATGGTTTTTGTCTATCTGAAAATGTCTTTATTTCAACTTCATTCTTAGGTGCTAATTAGCTAAACATGCTAATCTTTCTTAGTTAATCATTTGCAAGGTATAGAATTTTAGGTAAAGTGCTTTCACTCAGCATTTTGAAGACATCGTTCCATAGCCTTCTGTCCTTTGTTGTTGCTGGTGACATTTGCTGCTAGTCTAAATGTTATTCCTCAGGAGGTAATTTTTTAAAGATGTTCTCTTTCCTTTTGGAATTTGCTATAAGTCGGTTAGATTTTACTTTTACTCATCTTGCTTAGGACTTTTTTATGTTTTTTTTTTGGGGGGGGTGCCTGGAATTGAACTCAGGGACATTCAGACACTGAGCCACATCCCCAGACCCTATTTGTACAGGGTCTCTCTGAGTTGCTCAGTACCTCGCTTTTGCTGAGGTTGCCTTTGAACTCCCCATTCTCCTGCCTCAGCCTCCCAAGCCTCTGGAATTCCAGGCGTGCACCACCACACCCATCCTGCTTAGGATTTCTGCATTCCAAAACAGTTCCATCAGTTCTGAAAATTCCTATGTATGACGTCATTGAATATTGTCTCTTCCACATTTTCTTTGTTCTTTCCCTCCAGAAACTCTAGCGTCTATGAGAATTTTCTATTCTATTGTATTCAACAGATCTTTTCACCTCTTCCCTTTTCTTATTTCTGTTTCTTTGTGCTGCACCCTTGATCATTCTGAGCAACTGAACCATCACTCCAGGTCAGTAATTCTTATTTAACTCATACATTGACATTTTAATATATATATATATATAATTTCTAGAAGTCCTATTTAGTTCTTTTTCCAAACATGCATCTCCTTCTTTGTGGTGTGTGTTTGTCACTGCCTATTGTCTATATGTATTTAGTTGTTTTAAACTTGGTGATTTTAGGGCTGGGGTTGTGGCTCAGTGGTAGAGCACTTGCCTTGCACATGTGAGGCCCTGGGTTCTATCCTCAGCACCACATAAAAATAAATAAATAAAATAAAGGTATTATGTCCAACTACAACTAAAAAATCTATATTTTTTAAATGCTAATTTTATGATTTATAATACATTGGGTTTTTTATCTAAAGTTCTTGGGTATCTGATCCTGCTGTCTCTTGCCCATAGTTAATTGTTTCTTCAACTGTTTTATAGTTTGAATTGTGAACTCATCGTAAGCGTGACTTTATGTGTAGCAATTCTACGAGACCCTAAGTGATGGGATGTCCTTCTGTGAAGTTTTGTTTTGTTTCTCACAAGATCTCCAAGGGATTTGTTATCACTTTTATGACAATTTCTTAGCTTGTGGCTTCCTAGACCACACAAATAAAATATATTCAATCCCAAACCCTCGTAAGATATAGGTCAAAATTTTCTCAAGAGATACTTTTTTTTCATACAGAGCCTAGGAGAAGACAGACAATTCCCTCTGGGTCAATGAGAGAATTTTCTTCTCATCTACCCTCACATGGAAGCTTCCAACTTTCTAGAATATGTCTCAGGCGGTCATATCCTCATTCACAAGCTCACCGCCCTAGTTTTCAGTACCCTTTTCATTCACAGCCCCTGTCAATTTCCTGTGCGCTCATCTATTCATTCAAATAAGTATTTGTTTATATCTAGATAACTGTGGAAATGGGTTTTCAGGTTATCTTGATCACAGTATTACCACAACTAGAAGCCAAAATTTATTTATATAAGCAAATATGAAATCCACCAGTTGCCGAGATCCCTGACTGTGATACTGATATTTTTTTTCCTTAAGTATCTCTGAGAGATAAATATACTGGTTTACATTTTTTGCACGTATTTTTAAATATTATAAGGGCTAGTCACTGCCCTTATAATATTTTCATCATATTTTGTGTTCAGACTCCTGACAGAATATTTGACCTGCTAGATAGAATTGCTTCTTCTTAATCAGATTAGGACTCGGCCATAGTGCCTCTTCTCCTGGGCTTTACCTAAAAATTCTGTGGCCTTTATAGGTTAGTACTACTATTAAGTCATTAACCAGAGAGATAGTGCTGAGTATGAAGGGGGGAAAAAGCACAGACTCTGAAATCAAGAAGACATGGCTATTACTTTACAGCTGAGTATCTTTGGGCAAGTAATTCTATCTGAGCCTTAATGTTTCCATCTGTAAACTGGGGTGATAATACCTAGTTTGAAGGTATATTAGTCAGGGTTCTCCAGAAAGAAAGAACCAATAGGAGAGAGAAAGAGAGAGAAAGAATAGATAATAACTAGATAGATAATTGATAGATAGGTGACAGATTAGATGATGATGATGATGATGAAGATTGATAAATCAATCAATAGATAAGACAGATAGAGTGAGTAAATTATGGTTTATACAATAAGAGAGGTAAATAGGGAGCCTACATCGTGGGAACAAATTTTTACTCCTCATACTTCAGATAGAGCTCTAATATCCAGAATATACAAAGAACTCAAAAAATTAAACAATAAAATAACAAATAACCCAATCAACAAATGGGCCAAAGACCTGAACAGACACTTCTCTGAGGAGGACATACAATCAATCAACAAGTACATGAAAAAATGCTCACCATCTCTAGCAGTCAGAGAAATGCAAATCAAAACCACCCTAAGACACCATCTCACTCCAGTAAGATTGGCAGCCATTATGAAGTCAAACAACAATAAGTGCTGGCGAGGATGTGGAGAAAAGGGTACACTTGTGCATTGCTGGTGGGACTGCAAATTGGTGCGGCCAATTTGAAAAGCAGTATGGAGATTCCCGGGAAAGCTGGGAATGGAACCACCATTTGACCCAGCTATTGCCCTTCTCGGACTATTCCCTGAAGACCTTAAAAGAGCGTACTATAGGGATACTGCTACATCGATGTTCATAGCAGCACAATTCACAATAGCTAGACTGTGGAACCAACCCAGATGCCCTTCGATAGATGAATGGATAAAAAAAAAAGTGGCATTTATACACAATGGAGTGTTACGTAGCACTAAAAACTGACAAAATCATGGAATTTGCAGGGAAATGGATGGCACTAGAGCAGATTATGCTTAGTGAAGCTAGCCAATCCCTAAAAAACAAATGCCAAATGTCTTCTTTGATCTAATGAGAGTAACTAAGAACTGAGCAGGGAGGAAGAGCAAGAGGAAAAGATTAACATTAAACAGAGACATGAGGTGGGAGGGAAAGGGAGAGAAAAGGGAAATTGCATGGAAATGGAAGGAGACCCTCATTGTTATACAAAATTACATATAAGAGGTTGTGAGGGGGGTGGGGAAAAAAACAAGGAGGGAAATGAATTACAGTAGATGGAGTAGAGAGAGAAGATGGGAGGGGAGGGGAGGGGGGATAGTAGAGGATAGGAAAGGTAGCAGAATACAACAGTTACTAATATGGCATTATGTAAAAATGTGGATGTGTAACTGATGTGATTCTGCAATCCGTATACGGGGTAAAAATGGGAGTTCATAACCCACTTCAATCTAATGTATGAAATATGATATGTCAAGAGCTTTGTAATGTTGTGAACAACCAATTTTAAAAAAGAGGTGAAATAACTAGGTTCTGAGAGTCTTAACCTAATCACTGAATTAATTCCCTGATGGTGATTAACTGAGTGTTAACTAAGACTGGTAGGTTGGGCTTAGAGGAGGTAGGTCCCTGGGGACATGACTCTGGGGTATATATTTTGTACCTGGAGAGCAGAACTCTCCCTCTGCTTCCCAGTGTCATGTCTTGAGCTGCTTTTCTCCTCCACTGGGCCCTTCCGCCATGATGTTCTGCCTCATCTTGGGCCCAGAGCAATGGAGTCAGCCGTCTATGGACTGAGACCTCTGAAACCGTGAACCTCAAAGAAACTTTTCCCCCTATTTTTGTTCTTATCAGATCTTTTGGTCACAGCAGTGCAAAAGCTGACTAAAACAGACGATAGATGATAGATAGATAGATAGATAGATAGATAGATAGATAGATAGATAGATGATAGATAGAGGATTTAGTAGGGGAATTGGCTCACCTATTTACTGAGGCTGAGAAGCCCCATGCTAGGCCATCTGAATACTGGAGAACCAGGGAGGCTGGTAACGTGGCTCAGTTCAAATCCAATGCTCTCAAAAACCAAGAAAGCAGATGGTACGACTCTCAATCCAAGGCCTCAGATCTGAGTGGGAGGTCACTAGTGCAAATCTGAGAGTCCAAAAATGGGGGAACATGGAGTCCTGATTTCCAAGAGCAGGAAAAGACAGGGGTCCCAGTTCCAGGAGAGAAAGAGAATGAATTTGCCTTTCCTTTGCCATTTTGTTCTATCCAGCCCCCTGCTGATTGGACAGCACATGCGCACATCAAGGATGGATCTTCCCCACTGAGGCCACCGACTCATGGGCCAGTCTCCTTCTGGCCACCCTCACAGACATACCCAGAAATCATGTTGTATCAGTTTTGTAGGGAACCCCTTAATTCAGTCATGTTGACACCTAAAACTAACTTATCACAAAATGGTTGAGGTTACAATTAGAGATGAGGTTTATAAAGCACCCAGCACAAAATAGCTTCTTGAGTTATTATTTAATCTACCTTTGAGGATTTTTCGTTTAACCATAGTAGCATGGCCCCTTGGTATGTTCCACAATGGCTAAGGTGGTGTTCCTCCAATTTGAGTTCCTTTGTCTCTGTGGCCACCATCTATTTCATTTTCTTCACATTAACAAAATTTCCCCCTTTTTATGTTTCTGGTCATTTAGGGAATAGTCGTTTAACTTGAATTGCCTTAACTAAACTTTTGCACCCAATAAATGTGCCCTATTTCAGCTATAAAGTGAATCATGGCTTTATCTACATCTTTGTAAACGGAATGATATAAGTAGGAAAGAAAAGGTCATTTGAAAATTTCTAATTGGAACATACATGATACAGAGGATGTCAGAGCTGAAAGGGACCTTAGAAATCCCTAAGATGAAGAGTCTAAGGGCCAGCAAAAAATAATGATAATAATGCTGACCTGCCCAAGTTCACCCAGCCACTCAATGACAAAGCCAAGATCAAAAGCCAGGCTTTCCGTAGGGCACAGTGGCACATGTCTGTAATCCCAGCAACTTGGGAGGCTAAAGCAAGAGGACAGCAAGTTGGAGGCCAGCCTCAACAATTTAGCGAGGCTTTAAGCAACTTAGTGAGACCCTGTCTCAAAATAAAAAACATTTTTAAAGGCTGGGGATGTGGCTGAGCCCCTTTGGGTTTGATCCCAGTACCCACCCACCCACCCCCCCACAAAAGCTAGGCTTTCTGATACCAAGAGCAGAACTACAACTGGAATCATTTTCACGACTACACTACAGAAGTTGCAACGAACCTTCTGGTATAATCAATTTGTAATCTGGAAGCAAGCCAAATCATCATGGTTAATCATTTCCCTTCCACTTTGTTTCTGTGGCCCTGTAAACCTATCAATTGTAGCTTTCCAGGGAGCTTATGACTCAGCATACACAGCAGAGTTGAAAAACTGCTGGGTGAAATAACCAAGAGCCATCTTGCCATTATGTGACATTATGTGCCATGAATTCTAAGCCTGAATTGTACTCTTTTTCATTCTGGATTCCAATTAGAAGTGGCCTTACTTGTTCTCTAGGCCTTACTAGTTTATGTGTTTTTAATATTTTCCCCACATGAGAAGCAAAAAACATGTTTGCCCTTCATTCCTGAGCGGTTAATCCCTCTCAGACACAGAAAGCTGGCAACCAATGAGGAAAGATTGTCTCCAGACACTACTTAAGGTAGTGACCACCCAGTTGAGTGATGGATGTCTTTTGTCAACAAGAAACTAGGTTAGTGCCAGGCACGGTGGTACACACCTGAAATCCCAGTGGCTTGGGAGGCTGAGGCAGGAGGATCGCCAGTTCAAAGGCAGCCTCAGCAAAAGGGAGGCACTAAGCAACTCAATGAGACCCTGTCTCTAAATAAAATACAAAATAGGGCTGGGGATGGGGCTCAGTGGTCGAGTGCCCCTGAGTACAATCCCTGGTACCCCCTCAAAAAAAAAAAAAGAACAAAGAAACTAGGCTAGGGTGGGGGCAGGGAAACATTCAGTTGAGACCCATTACCTCCATGAAAAAATTTAAGTGTTGTGTTTTACCAACAGTGGACTGGGAATGTGGTGGATTTGGGCACAAGTGTATAGTCCCCAAAAGCTTAGCCAAGTGAATGAAACCTGTGTTCCAGAGTGTGGAAAGAGCATCCCTGTTGTAGAACATGGCGGCAGGAAAGTGGGAGGCCAGAATCCCTGGAATCTGGGTGGGCAGGAGTCAGGGACCAACACTGACACACCTTCCAGGCCTGGCTGGTCAGTTTGGTCCAATCATTGGTTTGAGGTTATGTCTGGAAATCAGGTGGACCTTCCTCTAAAGTAAAGAAATGTTTGTCCTTGAAAACTGGGAGCTGAAGTATGGGACCCTACAGTATTGGGCTGGGTCTGGCAGTTCATGGTCAGTGTCCTATAGAAATAGTTGTCCAGTGCAGGTATCTGATTACAGAATTGCTCTGCACTTGAACATTGAGCTTTGCTAGCATCCATTAGTTTTTTGGACCACAAGATTCAGTCGATTCATGACAGCCCTCACTTGGGAGGTCATTCAGAGACAGCTAGCCAGTCCATGAAATTTGCATCCCCTTGCATAGTATAGAGTTGTCATTGATACACAGGTGTGCAGCCAGAGACTGCATTTCCCAGCTGAATAGCCATGTGACTTGCTGAGAGCCATAGCCGAGTCAGGATGACACATGGCATTTTTGCCAGAAGTAGTGGTTGAGAGGTGACGCCAGCGAGCCATTAAGATGATGACTTTTGAGTTCTTGCGGAGTTCCCATTGAGTTCCGGTTGAGCTCTCGTGGGGATTCCTGGAGAGTTCGCGTTGGTTGGTGAAGTTCCGGTGGTGGGAGTTCCGGTTGGTGTAGTTCCGGTGAAGGGAGTTCCGGTTAGTGTGTGGTGTGTTCCTGGAGGAGCCACATGGGTGGCGTCCGGGAGAGTTCCCAGGGAGTGTGTGTGGAGTGTGCTGGTGGAGTTCAGAAATAAAGTTTGTTCCTGCTTGAGTGGCTCGTGATTTGTGCCCAGCCAGACTGCAGCAGTGACTAGTTCTCTCATCTATTGAATGAGAGACTGAGACATAAGCATGCATGCCTGCCTTCTCTGGGATCACTCTTTCCTTTTCTTTGTTTGTTTTTGTTGTTCTTTGGTTTTTGCTTTTTGTTTTTGTTTTTGTTTTTTTTTTTTTGGTACCAGGGATTGAACTCAGGGGCACTTAACCACTGAGCCACATCCCCAGCCCTTTTTATGTTTTATTTGGAGACAGGGTCTCCCTGAGTTGCTTAGGGCCTTGCTAACTTGCTGAGGCTGCCTTTGAACTCAGGATTCTCCTGCCTCAGGCTCCTGAGTGCTGGGATTACAGGAATGTGCTATCATGCCCAGCTTCCCTTTCCTTTAAACTGAAAACTGAAGATACAGAGACCTAGAATAGTGGTTCTCCGTGTGGGCTCTGGATCTGCAGTGTGTGCAACATCTGGAAGCTCATTAGAAATGTACATTCTTAAGTCCACCCTGGGCTTACTAAATCAGACACATTAGAGATGGGGCCCTGCAATCTGTTTTAACAAGCCTTCCAGGGAATTCCCATACTCCCTAAAGTTTGAGAATCACTGTTGTTAGGCGATGGTAGGACCATAAGATGGAAGAACCCTGGGTTCCTGAATCACCACATGGAGGACAGCCACCTACCAGAAAGAGTTGCACAGAGTACTCTACGAACTGCAAAGAAATCATGGTTGGATTAAGGTTAATCCAACCTTAATTTTAATGGAGGGTTCATTTTTTTATATCAGCTGGTGTTACACTAATATCTTGGAAGGACCAACTTTATACCAAACACAATCAGAATGAGGAGGAAAAATAGCCTAATATCACTAGATTCCTAACACTTTAAAGGGGATACGTAAGTGTCTTCACACATCTACAGCTGTAGGTATACCCTCCCCCATGTCATGATCCCATGTCAGCAATAGGAGTACAGATCAGGGTCTTTAGAGATCAGGGTCTAGAGATCACAAGCAGCAATGGATTATCTACTCAAACCTGCAGGCCTCAAGGATCAGCAGGAAAAGCAAGAGCTGTGGCTGATGCCAAGGGACTGGGTGTCTTGAGCCTGTCTCACGCAGATGGTTTTTACAGGAAAGAAGACAGACACCATGGACTACCTGCCAATTAGCTGAGTATCTAACTATATAAGCACTGTTCCAGGACAAGGTTCAAGAATTTTCCAGTGTCCGTGAATCTACACATACCTGGGTGTGAGCAGCTACTATCCTGCTACTAACCTGGCTAGATTAGCTTTTATTGGATCCGCAAGGATGTGGGATCTGGTAGGATGAATTCCAAGAAGACTCCCCAGCTCCCAATGACTCTTACTCTTGTGTGATCCTCTTTCCTTCAAGTGTGATCAGAAACTGTGAATATGACTTTAAAAATCCACCCCCACCCCATAATTATGGTACATGATTTGGCAAAAGGGAGATCATCCTGGGTGGACTTGACCAAATCCAGTGACTTCTTTAAAAGTCTACAGTCTTCTCTGGCTGGTGACAGAAAAGAGACAGAGTGACATGCTCCTGGTGGCCATATGATGGGGAGCTTCTGGAAGCTGAGAGCAGTCCTCAACCAATAGCTTGTAAGGAAACAGAGCCCCAGGGCTGGGGCTGGGACTCAGTGGTAGAGCCCTGCCTAGCATGTGCAAGGCCCTGAGTTCCAACCTCAGCACCACCAAAAGACAAAAGAAAAAACAGAGCCCCAGTCCCACAACCCCAAGCAACTAAATGCTGCCAACCCCCAGGAGCTTGGAAGAGGATCCCAAGCCACAGATGAGAACCAAGTCCCAGCCAATACCTTGATGCGAGCCCAGTGAGACCTGGAGCAGAAAACCCAGGCCCACAAATCCAGGACTACAAATCCACAGAACCATGAGATACAGTCACACATCACATCACAACAGGGACACCTTCTGAGAAATGCATCATTAGGCAATTTCATCATTGTGCGAACATCATAGAGTATCCTTCAACAAATTAAAGATGGCTACCATGTCACTAGGTGATATGATTTTATGGAACCACAGTCGAATATGCTATCATTGACCAAAATGTTGCTGCTAGGTAGCACATGACTGTGATAAATTTGAGGTATTTTAAGCTGCTAAGTTGGTGGCAGTTTGTTATGTAGCAATAGAAAACTAAAATGTGGGGGTGTTGTGAGTCTCTCTGTGTAGCAAACACTGTCCGTGCTTGGCAAGAGCCCCCAGGCTCCCTCTGAGGGCTTCCATGTACCCTCCCCCATCTGCTGTTGCTTTTAGTTCAAACAGCCTACACCTGCGATTCTCTTTAGCCAGCTGGCCTGGGCTTCTAGAAGCTTATGCAGAGCTAGAGTTGCCTGGGAATTTATGCTCCCCTGAGGAGACACTTAGTCAAAGACCAACTGGTTTGAGAGTGTCAAACTCAGCCTCCCTACCTCAAGTTGGGATGGGCTCAGAAGTATAAGTCACACACCAGAGCTCCTCTGCAGGATCAGGCTGAGGCTGAGAGTTGTCCAGAGATGTCCTCACCTGCTTCCCTCCCCTGCCCTTCCCTGTTTCCCCCACTTCCTCCCTGTTCTCCCCCCTAGGAGCTCATCCTTAATCCTTCATGGCTGAAGCCTTACCAGGTTCTTCTCCAGTAGAACCTCATGTATGAGTCATTTTGTGTTGCCCTAACAAAATACTTGAAGCTAGATACTTAGAAAGAAAAGAGGTTTGCCCAGCGTGGTGGCACACACCTGAAATCCCAGCAGCTCGGGAGGTGGAGGCAAGAGGATCGCAAGTTCAAAGCCAGCCTCAGCAACTTAGTGAGGCCCTCAGCAACTCAGTAAGACCCTGTCTCTAATAAAATATAAAAAGGGAGTTGTGCTCCATTTGTGTGTAATGTGTCAAAATGCATTCTACTGTCATGAATAACTAATTAGAACAAATTTTTTAATGGGCTAACGAACTAAAAAAAAAATGCTGGGAATATGGCTCAGTGGTTATGTTCCCCTGAGTTCAATCCCTGATTAAAAAAAAGAGGAGGAGGAGGAAGAAGAAGAAGAGGTGGTTGTTTGTTTATTTAGCTCACAGTTGTGGAGGCTGAAAGCCAAATATTGGGTGACAGCATCTGTTTGACCTCTGGAAGGGTCTCTGACTGCATCACAGCATGTGTAGAGGGCTACACACATGAAGTGGCCTTTGTTGATAACAACCACTCTCGTAGAAACTAACCAGGAGCCGACAAGAACTACAGTGATTTCTTCCAAGAGTTCCATTCTCAATGACCTGATTACTTTTCTCTAAGAACCATGTCTTAAAGGTCCCATCACCTCTTAATGTTGTCACACTGGGGACCAGGCTTCAACACATGAATTCTTGGGGGACAAATCACATCCAAACCACAGCAACTCCAAACGCTCCATGTTCTAATACCATCATCTTGAGGGATGGATTTGAACCCATGAACTTGAGGAGGAGAAACAAACATTCAGACCATAGCATGTAAACAAGCTCCAAATGTTCAAAGTTCACACCCCCTCCCAACGTCCCCACCTCTCAATTTCAGGCCAAAGTGGGTGGGAACACCCACTGATTTCAATGCCAATGCCAAATTGCAAACCCATTTGGCATGCACATATCACACACAACACACAGAATGCATAGGGCACACATAAAGGCACCACACACAGATACAATACACAAATGCACACAATACAAATGTGCAACGTGCGTTAGTCAGCTTCTCATCGCTGTGACCGAGAGGCCTCACAAAAACAACTCAGAGGAGGAAACATGGATTGGGGCTCACAGTTTCAGAAGCTCAGTTCCTGGTCGGTTGGCTGGCTCCATTGCTTTGAGCCTGAGGTGGAGGTTGAACATCATGGCACAAGGGTGTGACAGAGGAAAGCTACTCAGCTCATGGCAACCTGAGAGCAGGAGCAGCCAGAGACAAGACATAGAACCCCCAGGGACCTACTTCCTCCAGCCACATTTGACCCCCCTACAGTTACCTCCTAGGACAGTAGTTCTTTCAAATTACTAATCCATCAAGTAGATCCATCCACTGACTAGGTCACAGCTCTCGTAATCCGATCATTTCGGCCCTAAACACTCCTACATCAACACAGGAGTTTGGAGAAGTACCTCATATCCAAACCATAACAGAATATATACAATACCAAATCACATGAACACAGCACACAAAATATAGACAATACATGATACAGTACAGACGACACGCATGACATTCAACTTGAAACCCACAAGTAACATATACCACACACACGACATACGCAACCCACAAAACAGACAAAATGCATACACACAACAACACACATACCACATACACATGTGCACACAGCCGCTTTTCCACCAGTCCCTTGCCCACCTGAGCAGGAGGCAAAGTCTAAAAAGAGTGAGGCCCTGGTTGTGACCTCATCAGAGCATCTGGGCTGCTTTGAGCACCGTTCTGAAGACAGGGTTATTCTAGTTCATTGCCGCTGGGCCTTCTAACAGACTTTCTCTTTTCTTTCTTGTGTCTTGGTATTAATTAGCCCTGGGATTTAAATCTAACGCATCAGGCCAAAACAATTCTAAATGCTTTTGGAAAAACAAATTCCAAATTAGCTGTAGCTGAACGTGCATCTATTTGG
Source organism: Ictidomys tridecemlineatus (assembly GCF_052094955.1). Lineage (NCBI taxonomy): Eukaryota > Metazoa > Chordata > Mammalia > Rodentia > Sciuridae > Ictidomys > Ictidomys tridecemlineatus. The sequence continues at coordinate 94,618,906 of NC_135493.1, read as the reverse complement.
AAGGCAGGCAATGTGAATACTGACCCTGTAGAAAACAGAAGTGCAGCTGGGCAGGGTGGTACAGTGGGGGGCAGTGGCACATGCCTGTAATCCCAGCGGCTCAGGAGGCTGAGGCAGGAGGATCGTGAGTTCAATGCCAGCCTCAGCAACAGAGAGGCCCTAAGCAACTCAGTGAGACCCTGTCTCTAAATAAAATACAAAATAGGGCTGCAGATGAGGCTCAGTGGTTGACTGACCCTGGGTTCAATCCCTGGTATCCCCGCAAAAAAGAAAATAGAAGTGAACGCCCCCAAGAAAAGAAGGGCAGAAATGGAAAGATTTGGTGACTACCTGGTCCACAGCCCGGCCCTGGCAGGGTTGGGGGAGGAGGTTCTTGGGCTATAGGAGGGTGGGAAACAAAAGAGAAGTTTGACATCTAGGTCACAGGTGAAGGGAGTGACAGTCCTTCTGTGTTCCTCTCCATGGCCTTGTCCTCTTTGAAACAGGCACAGTCAGGGAGTTCCCGGGATCCAGTCCTCCTGAAGCTACTGGATGCTAAATCCACCTTGAATGTCTCTTCTCTCTGCTCCAACTCGTGACCTTCCTACACCCACCTTGGCCGCTTCTGAATGGTCCTGAAGGTGTAGGGCTGGGGTGGACCACTTGGGGACTGTGGAAAACACTGAGGTGCCTAACACCTGGCACCAGTCTGACCATTTGGTGAAGTGCTGTTTCCCCCTCAGCAACATGTTATGTCCTTTAAATGCAGGGACTGGCTCCTTTGTGGTCAGAGACACTGCTTGCAAATGTTTTCTGTGTGCACTTGCCTAAGTGGCTGTCTCAGCTGGAGTTTGGTCAGGGAAGCAGAGACACTCTCTATACTGAAAAGGAGGAGGAGTTGTCATGGAGCACTGGAGGGAGCCGCCTGGGCAGTCTAGGGAAGGCCATCATTCCTACGCCTGGTGGGGACTCTCAAGACATGGACACCTCCAACCTCAAACACACAGGGAACCTTCAGATTAGACCCATGTTCTCTGCCATATGGGCACACACAATAGCCCTGGGATTCCACGAAGCCGAAAGAGGAGGCCTGATGGGCACTGGAGGGACCTGGTCACTGCCCCTATCAAGGTGAGCACACAGATCAGTGATGACACATGCAAGGTGCTGTCTGAGCAGAGAAATAGCTGCTTCTTCACTTTCACCTTCAACTCGCATTTTAATTTCTCTTCTGGCCAACCCCAACCCAGAAGCATACAGGGAAGAGAATTCTAGGAAACCTAATTCAGTTCAGTTGGGTGGACATAGCACAAAGGCACTAACTAGATCATCACATTTCTATCTACTCAGTGAACCCCACTCACAGTTGTTCCAGATAGTAATTAAGTTGGGTTATCAGTGTATCGGTCAGCTATTGCTGTGTAACAATCTCAAGATCATCATGGCTACTATGTAGCCCTAAATGGTTTTATTCATGGATGCTACAAATATTCAGGAAAAAATAACAGCAATGCTATTCAAAAGAGAAGACACTCTTCCAACTTTTTAATATTGCAGTATGACCTTGGTGTCAAAAATTAAAGAAGAGGGCTGGGGATGTGGCTCAAGCAGTAGCGCACTCGCCTGGCATGCGTGCGGCCCGGGTTCGATCCTCAGCGCCACATACAAACAAAGATGTTGTGTCTGCCGAAAACTAAAAAATAAATATTAAAAAAAATTCTCTCTCTCTCTCTCTCCATCTCTCACTCTCTCTTAAAAAAAAAAAAAAAAAAAAAAAAAGATCATCACGGCACCTACCAATGCGTTTGTGGATTGGCTGGAGGGCTTGGCTCCACAAAACTCTCATATTCTTCCTGGACCAGTGCAAGCTGGGGCACCTTCTTCTCATGGTGAGAGCAGAAACACAAGAGAACCTGCAGGAACTCATGAAGCATCTTAAGGTCTAGGCTGTGAATCACAACACTGTCCCATCTACCCCGTTCTATTGGCCAACAAAGTCACATGGCCAAGGCCACAGTCAAGGGATAGAAATGTACACCCCACCCATGATGAAACTATAGCAAGGATGTGAATGTAGGGAAGAATTGGGGTCAGTGACTCAGTCCACCACAAGGGGAAATTCTCTCCATCTGAATATAACTCCCCTGCCAGTCCATCACCAACCCAAGGGGGGCTCATTCCTCTTGTTACCTCTCATTCTTTGACTCTGACTTTTCAGCTGATCATCTTGGGTTATTCCTGTCTCGCTTTTACCCATATCCTTCCATCTTCCTCTCTTTCAAATTGTGACTGGTAATCACAGGAGGAAAAAATAGCTTTTTTTTTTTTTTTTTTTTTTTTGGTCATTCCATATATGAGGCAAAACTATGTGATAACCACCTGAAATTCTGGAACAGATACAATTGAACTAAGGAAAGGAAAAGCTATTAGTTTTGAAGTGAAATTAGATAAAATAAAGAGTCAAAGTCATCAATCTCTAACAGCCCTTGAAATTGTCTAGAAATGTCATCCATAATCACTGCCGAGTCTCCATGTGCCTCCTCAGACTAGCTCATTTAATGTTACTATTTGGCAATTGTTTCTAAGGACTATAATTTCTTCTTATCAGTTTCTTTCTTGGGGTGTTTTTGAGGAGGACTGTTAAACCACAGAAGGCACTTAGCAGAGCGACAGGCACCCAGCAAGTTCTCACCACTATTAGTCACTGTTAGTCACGGTCACAATCTTTGGTACAAAGGCATGGTGCTGTGCATAGATAGCTACTGCTGTGTAACAAAAGACCCCAAAATATACTGGCAAAAAAAAAATCACCAGTCATTGTGTTAAGTTCATGGATTCTGTGGGTCAGGAATCCAGACAAGGTGTGGCAGGGGTGGCTTGTCTCTCCTCCATGATGTCTGAGGCTTTGGCTGGGAAGACTCAATGGGAAGGAATGACTTCGGTGACTATGAACTCACAGAGTGCTGCCACCGTCCTTCAGTGTTCCCAGGGCCTCTCCCCATGGCCTCTTCAGCTTGGTGGCCTCCGGCTACCAGATGGCTCAGACCTCCAAGAATGAGTTCATTCCAACAAATAAGTTAAAAGCTGCATAGCCTTTTGAGGACAGTCTCTGAAGTCACATTATGTCCTTTCTGCCATCTTCTATGAGCCAAAGCAGTTACAAGCCCACTAGGACACAAAGGGAGGGGGACACAGAGCCTACCTCTCCATGAGAGAGATGTGAAAAAAATTTCTGCCACATCTTAAAGTCACCACTTAGCTATTTCTGGTACATCGACAGTTGAATAGGCTTTTGTGGTTTAATCAGGAACCTCAAGATTTTTCTTAGCAGGGTTTCTATGGGAACTATGTGTTGGGGTCCAGATAACACACTTTCCAGTTCACTTTGGAATACAACTCGTTCATCAGGGGGGACTTCTCGAATTTACATTCCAGACCCGCAAAATGTCTAACAGTGAACATGGCTACCAATATTACCTATTCATTAGCAATGTGTCTAGAGCACTTCCCACCACCCAGACCTAGGCTACTTACTCTGGGTGGATTTGATCCGCTTGACAATCCTATACATACTATGGTCATTTCCATTTTGCTGATGGGGAAAGTAAGACTTGGAGAAGACAAATGATAAACCATCCAGGACTTTGACACAGATTTTTTTTTTTTTTTTGGCAGGGGGATGGTGTTGGGGATTGAATCCATGACCTTGTGCATGCGAAGCAAGCACTCTACCAATTGAGCCATTTCCCCAGCCCTTTGACACAGATTTTGAAACCCGGTTTCTCTAATCCCCAAACCCATGCTTAACTCACCACAGCGCTTCTGCTTCGACGCCATGAATACATTGAAGGGACTGCCCTCCTTGCTGGGTGGCACCGGCTGACACCATCCCTTCATGTGGCCACAGCTCATTTGCACCCTCTAGTATCCCCGCCTGGCCTGAGTTCCCAGCCTTCTGTGTCCCAGCAGCCCCATCCTTCCTAAACCAGAGCAAACCAAGCCACACTCAGCTTTTTGTCCCCAGGCATGGATGGGGAATGAAGGGATGTTTTTGTCCCCAGCTATACAATGCCATTTGTGCAGGGGGCAGCTCTGGGGCGGTGCAGGGGGTAGGGGGGTGAACAGCGAGGCAAACACAACCCCCATTCTCCGGGGCTGGTTAACTGCACACACAGCGGGAGGCCAAGCTCAGGCCCCAACGGCCCCTCAGCCCCTGGGCTGCTGGAGACAGAAAAAAAAAAAGGTTGCTGCTCTGGTGGGCTTTCCCCGAGGTTTCACAGTCAAGTGTCTGTGTCACCCGCCCCAGCCACCCTACCCCGACCCACTGTTTCCCCAACATCCCTCCTCCACCCCCGTCCTGCAGTTTGGGATGAGAAAAACCCCTTGTTTCGGATCTTTGCAATAACGATGAAAGCCTTTCTTTCCCCCTTTTTAAGAATTCATCTGTGCATTCCAGAGGGGGCATTTATCACCCCGTGCCCAGGCTGCAGACGTCTCCCTCCTTCAGATCCTCCTGCCGAGAAAGGCGGCCTTGTCAGACACATGAAACCAGCCCCTCTGGACATCTGGACAAGGCACAGCCCTTTGGCTGAGCACGAGACTGTCCTGAATGCCGCAGACAGTCAAAGGAGAGCCCTTGTTCCCCGTCCAAATGGCCCAAATAAATGGACGCAGCTGGGCACAGAGGGGGCGGTAGGCGTAGGGGGAGATGGGAGCCAGGCCTTCTTGGCTGGAGCCCCAGGTACCTCCACGGGACAATCTGAAAGGCAAATTTGCTTGCAGAAGAAGCATCTGGAGCTGCCTTGGTAACACCCTTCTGCTAATAGAGTTAGGAAGGCTCAACCGGTAACTGGTAACTAACAGGTAACTGTTGCTTTTCACTTGCTTTTGTCTGCGAAGCACCCCCTCTTCTAGTGAAAGAACCTCTTTCTTGTGGGCAACCAATTCCACTGAAGGGTCTGAGCACCACCACCATCCACAAGAGTCTGACCCAGCCCTGCCTGGCCGGCCAATCAGCGTACTCCACTACTCAGGCACAATCATTGGGCATTTGATGCTAGATTGGCCAATCAGAGACCTCCTTGAAACTTTTCTCCCAGAGATAAGACCTCTCTTTTCCCACCAGGGTAGAATAAGCCCTGCAGCTGTCAGCCGCCATCTTGCTCACCATGTAGCCTGAGACTGTCTAAGAAATGAAGTAATCGAGCCCTAAAATTATCATTTGAACCCCTAGATTCACCTGAAGCTATATCTGAAGCTATTTGCTGGACATTTAAAGTCTCTGCAGCAATTCCACGTTTTGCTCTGGCTGATGTGAATTGAATTTCTGTTTCTGTACAGACCCCAAAGAGACTGACTCACAGTTTCTCCTTGAAGAAATATAAAGTCGTCAAGCTAGCATTTGAGGGGCTCTGTGAAGTAGCCACAGCATAGACATCCCAGGTCCCCATGAGCAGCCAGGCCAGCCTTGTCCCTGCTCCACAAGGGTCAAATTCAGCCCATCCCTCCAAGTGCAAGCACGCCCCCAACTAAATGGCTCTCAATGGAAATATACCCTAGGAGGAACCCATCACCCTCATGCTTTGCCCTGCGACCTGGGGAAAACTCTGCACTGATGGGACCGGCCAGCTACCATGTCTGGGCACGAAGCTCCCAGCAAATCCCCTCAAACCTGCCCACACCCACATTCCCAAGTACCCTTGATGAAGGTGGCAATCCATGGGGATGTCCTAGGACTGCCAGGGACCCTCAGGAACACCTCGGGGGCACCGCTTTTCAGAAAAGAGCTGCAGCTGACTTCTGGGTGCTGCTACCCAACTTCCCTGGCATGTTGCTCTGGACCTCCTTCCCCAGCCTCCAAACTCTCTGCCAACTCTCTAGCCCAGAGAACACGACTGTGTGTGTGTGTGTGTGTGTGTGTGTGTGTGTGTGTGTGTTGAGTGTGCAGTACGTGTGTACTTGAGTATGGGAAAAAAAACAGGCACAAATTCAACTACAATGGATACATTTTACTAGCTCTCTCTCCCTTCTGTGATCTTCCCAAAATCCCTTTGTAACTCACACCCCTCATCTCTCAGCTTCCTTCCTTAATGTGCGCACTTGACAAGAACATTGTTGACTGTCTACTTCTTGATTTTGTACCCGGGATTGAAACCAGGAGCACTTAACCACTGAGCCACATCTCCAGCTCTTTCTTATATTTTATTTAGAGACTCGGTTTCACTGAGTTGCTCAGCGCCTCACTAAGTTGCTGAAGCTGGCCTCAAATTTGAGATCCTCCTGCCTCAGCCTCCTGAGCCACTGGGAATACAGGTGTGCACCACCATGCCTGGTTTGAGTGTCTACTTGATGCTAGACTCTTGACCTGTAGTACTTCTTGGTAGGTTTCATCATCCCATTTTACAGATGAGGAAGCTGAGGCTCAGAAGGATTAATTACACTGTCCCAAAGCACATAGAAGAGTTGAGGTTTGAAACCAAGTTGGAAGAGACACCAGCACTCACCACCTTTCCACTATACTGCCTCTAATGTAGTCCCACATAGAAAAAGCTGCCCCTGGTGCAGGTGACTGTTCAGAAGCCTCTGAAAGCCTTTTCTTTCCCACCTGAATTATAAATGCTCAGCACAGAGACTCGGTCCTTTCTCTGTCCTTTAGCCCTGTCTTCCTCCAGTACTGACATTTTTCAGGTCCTCAATCGATGTCGATTAACTTGAACATCATAAGATGCACAGAGCTAAGCCACCTGGCCAAGAGAACAGCAAACCTTTTAAAAACACCTAACTGAGGGACATAGTACTTTTCACCCTTAGCATATAAAGGTGTTTTAGTCAGATTTTTGTTGCTGTCTATAGTAAGTGCTCAATAAATATTAGAGAATATCATTGTTACTAACCCCAGGCCAAGCTTAAGCTTTTTAAGTCCCTTTACTCCAAGACAGTTCTGTCAACTGCTGCATGCAGTGTGGGAACCAACTAAGACAGATGTACATAACCCAGTGACTGTCTCCCAGGCTCTCGTGGCAGGATTTGAGCTGTTTTTAAGGTCTCATAAATGCCCTGCTCTAGTGAGACTCTCAGAGGACAGAGGGAGGGCAGCTGAGTGAGTCATTTTGTGTCTTATTTAGGAGCAGTCTTGCATGCTGGTGGAAAGGTCGCTGTAATGCAGCCCACGTGACTGAGCCTGTGCCCAGTGAAAGTCTGAGCCCAGGCTCTGCCACTGAACCCGTTCTTGCTTCGTGCAGGTCACCAAGCACAGACCTGCCACGTGTCTGAATGCCAAAATCATTTAATGATTTAAAAAGATCGAGATCAATGGCTTCAGCAACTTCTGGGAAGCGGTAACTCAGCGAGCTGTGGAAGGTTCTCAATTTGCTGTCTCCAGCCTGGCCCTGGGGCAGGATTTATGCTGAATGGGCTCCACGAGGCAAATATATCCTGGGATCGGCCCTGTCCAATCACCCCGCCCAGGAAGTGCTGGCACACTGACATCACCCTCACAGCTGCCAAGGCCCCCTTGCTCTGAGGGGCACTCTCTCATTTCACATTAATTAGAAGGCCATTTTCCAAGCATTTCCATCCCATAATGAAGGGCTTTCTGCAGTGGCTCAGTGAAATATTAAAACATCTGACTCAGAATCTAAGAAAAAAAAAACCATCCTGCCTGCTCTGTCTGTATATCTATAACCCTTCACATTCCATGGGGGAAAATAAGTTAAGAAATAGGATATCTTGTCCCAGAGGCACGCAGAGGAGGCAGGGTGGCTAGGGGGAAATGACTACACCACTGCCATCAAACATTAACCACTGGGCTGTCCTCCTCTCTCCACAGCTGCCTCTGATGGGGACATGGAGGAGCGGGAGAGACGAATGGATAAGAAAGAAGGGAACACAGAACAGAAGATATCTTCTGTAGTCCTCTCCCATGTTGACCCTGGCCTGATCATGTGACTTGCTTTGCCCAATGGAGCATTAGCAAGAGTGACGCAGGCAGAGGCTGGATTTGCACATGCATCTTGTTCTCTTGGAACTCACTCTTGGAATCTGACCACCATGCAAAGTAGCCCCAGCTAGTCGTGTGGAGAGACCACGTGGAAGCCCGCAGCCTTCCAGCCATCCCCACCAATGAATGGGTCATATAGGTGAATGAAGTGTCTCAGACATTCCAGTCCCATCCACCATTGGCTTCAGCCACTCAAGATACCTCAAGCAGGACCAGCAGAAGATCCACCCAGCTGAGCCCTAATCAACCCCCAGAATCATAAAAAAAATTCTGTTATACCACAATGTCGAATCAAAGCCCTCCATTATTCTCCAGTGGACCCAAGATCAAGATCACATTTCCTGGTGCCCTTCATGAAAGTTCTCCATATCCAATAACTTCTGCCTTTCTCCTACCGTCCTACTGAGCTAGGGTACGGTTTCTGCTAAACCATAGCATCTGAATTTCTCACACAGTAAATCATGACCCTGAAAGGCCTCACTCTCTCCTTGACATTTACGTGATAATGAACCAGGACTCCTAGGTTAAAAAAATATAAAATAATTTTTTTTTCATTCCAACTGTGTGACAAAGGGTGTATCTGTAGACAACACAGTGTGGATACTGAGAAATGAGGTTCAAATTAATAAAGACTAAATTTTACATCTATGCATACAATACAGTGATTAGATATAGAATTTCTTGGCTCATGCTATATCACAAACTAAGCTAAGTATGGAAAGGCTGTCTTTGCTATGCGGAAGTCCTTGCTATAATGAATTAATAAGAATGCTGTGCAATCAACATATTAATTGTATGTAAATGGTGTTTTTTAAATGCTTTAAAACAATTTATTCCCCTGAGCATTTTAAATAGGCCCCCTGGAAAGTTATTTATGTAGTCATTTGCTTGGTGAACTTCTCTCTCCTAGCGGCTTCCTTCTATCCACAAATGAACAAGAAGAAATCTTATCTTGCTGCCTGCTTCATCTTCCTTCCTAGGACCCAGGAACAAGTGGCTTGAGGATCTTGGCCTGAGATCTGCCCCAGTGATTCTGAAATCTGATGACTTCCTCTTTTGTGTCCAAGGTCTCTGGTCCCATCTGTCAATCTCACACGGGGTCCAAGTTAGGTTAAAACATGGGTAATATCGAGTACAGTGGTGCACACCTGTAATCCCAGCAACTCAGGAGGCTGAGGTGGGAGGATCCCGAGTTCAAAGCCAGCTTCAACAACTTAGTGAGGCCCTAAGCATCTCAGCGAGACCCTGCCTCTAAAGAAAATTGTAAAAAAGACTGGAGATATGGCTCAGTGATTAAGCATCCCTGGGTTCAATCCCTGGTACCAAAACCAAACAGAAAACATGGGTAACTATCAGGGACCAAAGAGAATCACTCAAAGCCACTAACAACTGCTCACTCAGCCCTGCCTTGTCCCCACCTATTTTAGTCAACTATTTCACTACTGTGGCCAAAAGACCTAACAAAGAACAATTAGAGGAAGAAAAGTTTCTTTGGAACTCACAGTTTCAGAGGTCTCAGTCCATAGATGGCTGACTCCACTGCTCTGGGCCTGAGATGAGGCAGAACATTATGGTAGAAGGGTGTGGAGGAGAAAAGCAGTTCAAGACATGGCACCAGGAAGCAGAGAGAGAGAGAGGGAGTGCTCTGTTCACAGAGGACAAAATATAAACCCCAAAGGCATGCCCCAGTGAGCCACCTCCTCTAACCACACCCTATCTGCCTACAGTTACCACTCAGTTAATCTGTATAGTGGGCTAATCTACTGATTAGGTGTCACACCTCTCATAATCTAATCATTTCTCCTCCAAACCTCTCACATGAGTTTTTGGGGGACACCTCACATATAAACCATGACAGCACCATAGCATAGAAGAAGGTTATTCAAGCCAGACATCCCATACATTCCCAAGACAACCATCAACACTGAAATGCCCAAGCCACTCTGGCCCTTCTCATCAAGCTAAAGAACCCAAGAATTGTCCAACACCTAAATAAGAGTTTTGACAAAGAAAACGCAAGCATTTCAGACATGAAAAGAGCCACTTTTTATAGTAGGTTGTTTTGTTTCGTTTCATTTTATTCTCATTTGGGCTCCAAACAAATTAACCCACTTTCCAAATTAACCCAACTTCCCAGGGATCTTTGATAAGTGAAGTTTCTAACAAGTAAGGTCTGATCTAGGGCAGCCCATCTGGAATTCTAGTCTGTCCAGAATCTTCCCACAAGCCCTCACAGAAGTATAAAATCTTTTGTTTATTAGGATACAGATGGGCACAGTATAGAGGACACAGGGGGACAGGGCTCCGGGTGGGAAGCGTGTGTAGAACCCAGCACCTCTTAGCCCAATGTTTCAAGGTATGTCTGAGGTCTTCGCTCCACAGCTCCCCCTTAAGCTAACTCTGCTGATTTTCCTCATGTTCCCAAGAAGCAGAAGGATGATTGAAGCTACTTAACACCAACCTGACGCACACAGCCCAACCACAACCAACTTGGTGGCATTTGCAGTTCATGGGTCAGGAATAGCTAGGAAATGCAGTTTTTTGTTTTGTTTGGGAGGGGGGTTGTTTTGGGGGTTTTGTCTTTTGGGTGGTGCTGGGGAATTGAACCCAGGGCCTTGTACATTCGAGGCAAGCACTCTCCCAACTGAGCTATATCCCCAGCCCAGAAATCCAGCATTCTTACAGACTGGAGGCCATTCCCAGAATTCCAGGATAAACACAAGACAGCCATCCATTGCTGGGGCTGAACTCAGCTTGATAAGATTCACAAAGGCCTCAGGTCACCCAGCTTGGGCCATGGTAACAGACCTCAGCAAGGCCTGGTCCTCATAGCAGTCACATGGTGAGCAGCTGGTTTCCTCCTTCCCCATTCTTCTCCTGGCCTACCCTGGATTGTAAGGAATCACAATTGCCTTGCCCTCAGGTTCTAGGGAGATTTAGCCCAAAGGAGGCACAGGCAGACTGGAGGACAGGAAGAAGCACTATGGTTTGGATATGAGGTGTCCCCCAAAAGCTCCTATTAATGCAGGACTATTTAGAGGTAAACCGATTAGATGGTAACAGCTATAAACCAGTCATCCCATCCTTGAGTGGACAGAGTGTGTGGTAACTCTAAGGTAGGTGGGGTGTAGCTGGAGGAAGTTGGTCACTGGGGCATGCTCTGGAAAGGGTCTTCTTCCTGTGACGCCCCTCTTCCTTCCTCCCTTCCCTTCTTTCTCTTTTACTTTCTCTCTTTCTCCCTCTCCCTCTTTCCCTCTCCTGACCCCACCATGAGCTGAGCAGCTTTCCTCCACTGAACCCTTCCCTCCTGCTGTTCTGCCTCACCTTGGACCCAGAGCAATGGAGTCAGCCCTCTATGGACTGAGACCTCTGAAACCTTGAGCCCTGAATAAGCTTTTCCTCCTCTAAGTTGTTCTTGCTGAATGTTTTGGTCACCATGACAAAAAAAAACTGACTAAAACAAGGGCAGAGGCCTAGGTATTTCTTCCTCTCTTGCTGTTTCTTGTGACCTACCCAGCAACATCAGTGATTCTTTTGTGGCTCTAGCTCTTTCCAGATGGCCTCTCCCTGCATGGTCCACTCACATGCCAAATGGACCTAGCTGCCAGGTCCAATAACACACTCTTTTCCCTGCTAAGGTAACAGCAGCTTCCTGCTACTGGGCATCTCTGTATTGCCTCACCTGGATGGTTTCTCAGTGCCTCAATACATCACCTGTGTGGTCAGTTCCCTATATTAAATCCCCTCAGTTGAAAGACCTAGGACTGTTTCTGTAGTAGCCATCACTGCCCTATCCCTTGACTAATCAAACCCAAACTATGATTTCTTCCACAACCAAACTTATTGCATTGAATTCAGAAGAACAGCGAGAATTTTAGAAAGAGAAAGGAAAAGAGGAAAGAAGGAAAAAAAAAGTAATAACTGATATTGAGCAATTAAACAAGTGTTAAATATATATGCATTACCTTATTTAATCTCAGAACACTATTAGGATGTTTGTACCTTTATTATTCTTATTACACAAAAGTCCAGCAATTGGCCCAAGGGCACAAAGCATGGAAGGATCCCAGGCAGCCACTAGGAGCTAAGCCCCCTTACCCATCAGATGCCGCGTGCCCACTAAGAACCCTAGGATGACAGGGATTCCTGAGCTGGCTTCTGAAAATGGTGCATTCTGGACCTGAAATGACCTGTGGCTTTGCCTGGCTCCAAAGGAAAATTCTCCTAAGGATCTGGGTGGGGCCAGTTTTGTATTCTCCAGCTCAGAAAACCTTAAGCAGTGATAAGTTGAGGGTCCTTTTGTCCACCTTTCCCAGAATGTATATGCCGGAAGGTGACAGGAGCCAGGGATTGCTCTCAACAGGATCATCGACAGATGCCCATGGCCAAGACCTGGACAGAGGTGTGGAAGCTTCCAGAGGTCCCAAAACACATTGTCCAAGGTGCTGAGATCCAGGTTGGCCCATTCTGCTCTTCTGTGAGACTCCAGCCTCAGGCCCCCAGACTGTCCCCAGACAAATGGCCGCATCGACAGGCCAGTGTTGGGAGGCAGGAGGGCAGGTGGGCAAAGCATCCCAGGGCACAAGATTTGCAAAAACTAAGATGCAAAGGACATTTGACAACAGGACCACAGGGGAGGCCAAAGCTCCATCCAAAAACAATGAAATTGTGGCAGGGTTATTTGAAGCCTCCATGGAAAGGATATTTGACAGCGAAGTCTCTCAAGTTTACCCATAGGTCACTGACTGTCCAATTAATGCTTTGGGAAGCTGTCCTCCCCACTGGCCAATCAGACAGGAAGTAGGCTGGGACAGGGTCCTGAGGCACCTGTTATTAACCCTCTCATTGCTTGGGAGTGGGAGTTTGATATTTTAACTGGGCTAATAATGCCTTGTTGGAGCAGGTAAGCTGAGCAGCACTCAGGACGGGGCCTCCTGGTGGGAAGCCACAGGGACATGTGACTGCTCTGAAAGGCAGGTTCTTCCAGGTGCCCTGGGAAGGGCCCACATGAACGAAGGTCCCTTCCTGAGCAGACACTGCAGACAGAGGCACGGTCTGGCTCAGGGAGATGCCTTTCCCACAGGGAGGACAGAATGATTTGCACCGCGCCTCCTCCCGCTCTGCTGGCTCTGTCTCTGGCCCAGTGCCTGGTCTCTGAGGCACATTTGGCAACAGCAGGAGGAGGCCAAGGCCCCCACTGGCTATTCTCTATGCAAAGCTAAGAAGCCTGGGGGCTGGGAGGAAGACCTTGACCTCCGGAGCCCTAAACCGTGGCTGACAGCAGACAGCAAGGGGGGCCCTGGGGAATGGCACTTTATTGAGGGACATTTGTCTTCATTTGGGGCAGTCTACATCTCATCCCACAGGCGTGCCCTGAGGCAAGAGTCTCCCTGACCCCTACCAGGACTGTCCCTGCACTGCACTGTCCCTGCACTGGATTGAAGGGGAAGCTGCCTCTTAAAGCCCCTCGGAGCCAGAGAGACAAATGTCAGCAAAGAATGACTGGAAATTCCCTGCGACAATCCACAAGGCTCCCAGCCCCCACCCCCACCCTGGGAAAAGAGACCTAGAGCAGAGGCAGGCACCTGGTAGACTCAGCCCCCCAAACCTGGGTCCTCCTGGGCTAGTAGTGATTCTGGAAATCGAAAACTCAGATTCAGCACAATAATCATAGATTTAGATAATGAAAAAATATCTACCTATGCTTTTCAGAATGCAAACTACAGAATAAACCTTCCTGAAATCCTTGTGGCTGTCAGAGAGGTCCCAGACTCCGTCTTTGCTCACCGGGAAAGAAGGGATGGTGCTTAAGGAGCTTTAGGATTTGCAAATATCAGAGTGCAAGATTTAGGTGGTTGGTTGTTGGGCAGGGAATGGGGGGGGGGTCCTGAAAAAAAATCAGGATATTTAAAACATTAGAAGCCTGCGAACCAGGGCCTGGAAGCTGCCACTAACCTGCGGAGTGAATAAATCATTTCACCTCTCCATGCCTCATTTTCCGTCTATATATATGATTGCCTGATCATCAAAGGAGATGATCGGCAGCAAGGGTGCCCAGGTGAGTGCGCGCTGCTGTCTACATCACCCCCACTCACCCGGTTCCTAAACTGGCTCTGCCTAGGCAGGGCTGAGAGCCTGTCTAGCCCGGGAGGCAGCCTGGAAGGCTCTGGTTAGCCTCCCGGTGCTAAGAACAACCCTAGGGCCAGGTCTAGGGAGCTGCAGAGCCGGAGGCTCGAGGCACGTGGCGCGCCTTGCTCCGCACTTTCCAAACGCTCGGCAGCGTGGGAGGAGGGGTGGGTGGCGCCCGCGGTGGCGGGGGTGGGGTGGGGGGACTGGATGGCCCTACCCGGGGGCGGGAGGGGGGTCGCCGCGCTCACCCCGTGGGGCCGAGGGGGCGGGCCGCACGGGGATTCATTTCCATTTGGAGCGCGGCGCGCCGCAGCCGCCCTTATCTCGCCGCCGCCGCGGCTCTGCAGGCGCGGGCGCCCCGGGCTCCCTCCCTCCTCCACTCCCTCCCCCCTCCCCCCTCCTCCCCCTCCCCCGCCCGCCGCCGCCCGCGCCTTTGTCTGGCCCGGCGGCGCGCTCGGAGCCAGCGGGGCGGGTAATTGGCGGCCGGAGGAGGCGAACGGGCCGGCCCGGCCTCTGCTAATGAGCGGGCGGAGCCGTGGGGAGGGCGCGGCGCGGAGCCGAGGAGGGGGCTGCGGTGGCCGCCCGGGGCCGAGCGGGGAGGGCGCTGCGGGGGCCCAGCCGCCTCCTCCACGGCTGTGATGGGGACCGGCGCCCCGAGGGACATCCCCTCCCCCATCTGGTCTCCCGCGCGCTCCAATTACCCTGCGGCCGTGCCAAGGCCTCGGGCCGCCCCCGGGCCGTCCCCGGGCCGCCCCCGTGTCCCCGGAGAAGTGCCAAGGACTGAACGCTGGGGCGGGAGGGGAGAGCGAGGGGGATCCCTGGGGGGTTCGCGGCACCGTAGGGGACCCGGAGAGCCCTGGCGCTCCTTCCCTCCGGGCACGGCCACAGGGGGGAGGGGACGCCCCAGGGTCCACGCCGGAGGAGACTCTCGTAGGAAAGCCCGCAGGCGGCTGCGAAACCTGCTCTGGCGGAGATGGAGATAAAATCCACCCCGGTTTCTAAATTAATTATACTGAATCTGCCGCGCTCTGCCGGCTCGGGCTTGGAGCAGCCTGTTACGAAAGGGCGCTGGAGCCCCCAGCACTGGGATGGGGTGGGTCTCCTGCTGTTGATTGAGAAGCCCCCTCTCCAAGACAGTGTGCAGGAATGACAGAGGCCCGCGGAGCCTTAAGAGGAGAGGTGGGAATAGGGGACAGAGGGAAGCTTTTCTCCAACTAGATGTCCCCCTCTTGGACACCGGGTCTGCTCTTACCACGGGCCTGAGGCCTCCTGCTCGGGAGCAGGCCCCTTCCTGGGGTCCTGTCCTCACTGTGAGGCATTCTGCAGCATCCTGGCCCTTGGGCCCCTGCTCAGCTTCCGCTGATCTCTGCTAAGCCCCATTTGTCTGCACTCCTTGCCTGTGTGGTCTGGGTTCTTGAAGTCACTGATGGTTTCTTGTTAACTGGATTCTCCACGGCTGCCCTTTCTGGACAGGGCTTTCTCAAACTTGGAAGCTGAGGATCTGCCTGAGGAAAGAAGCACCCAGATCTCAAGGATTTGGAGGTCCACAGTGGAGCCCACACTGGCCCTGGTACAGCCTTAAGGAACCACAAGCAACTAAGAACACCCCCAAGGAGAGGGTGCCTGGCTGGCCTCTAAGGGGGCTTGACTTAAGGGGGACTGTCAGCTCTCAAGGGAAGAGGGAACATTTTCTTCCTAAGACTCCCTGTCTAGAACCCTTTCCCTTCCTGCCCCCATCCCCACCCCCAATAGTGGCCACCTGGGAACAGCCCACTCACAGAGAGCCTTCCCCCGTTTATGTATTTTTTAAAATTGGTGTATAACTTCATAGGGGTGGAAAGCTGTGACCCCTTTCCTCACCCATCACAAGGGTCACAGCCACACTCCTGGAACAAAAGACAAATTAGCAAGAGAAAAGGAATAAATGTATTTATTCAAAATTTTCTTTGGACACTGGAACCTTCAGGAATGAAGAACCAAAAAGTCCCCGGACAAACTGTTTTTAGGCTTAGCTTCCATAAAGAGTGGACAGCCCTGGAGAAATGCGAATGTGACCTAATGGTCAGAGACTGAGGAGCAAACCCAGCAAAGCCCGTCTGTTCAGATTCTTCTGGGCCTGTCTGCAGCATTCCTTCCTCCTGGGTGTGGACAGGACCCTTCTGGAATGAGGAGCTTGGAGGGAAAAGGAGAGAGAGTGACCTTTCCAGGTCACTGACTGCTTAGGAGGAGAGGGCTTCTAGTTTCTATGATGCACCTTGCCCAAGAGGAATTCTCATTTCTGGGACTCACTTCAAGGGAGAAAGGAACAGGAGATGGGAGGGCCAGAGGTCAGAGAGATCCTGCTTTTGAGGCTTCCTCTGAGCCTTCCAATCTTCATTTACTTTGAAGTGCTCAGCATGTCCAAGACCCTTACTTTGGGGTGCTGTGCCCTGTGCCCCAAAACTTAAGTGCACCACTTGATTCATTTTTATATATGCATATACCTGCATGATCACCCCGAGGTCAAGATAGACATTGCCAACAGCCCTGAAGTTTCCTTCATGGCTTCTCACAGTCAACACTGCCCCCCCCCCTTCTGATCTCCAACACCATAGATCAGTTTTGCCTGATTTTATAAATGGACTGTGCAACATGTGCTCTTTGGTATGAGGCACCTCCCACTGTCTGCAGGACACTGTAGTTCATCTTTTTAAATTGGTGTTCCATTCTATAAATATGCCACAATTTGCTGGGCGTGGTGGCACACACCTGTAATCCCAGTGGCTCAGGGGGCTGAGGCAGGAGGATCGTGAGTTCCAAACCAGCCTCAGCAAAAGTGAAGCCCTAAGCAACTCAGGGAGACCCTGTCTCTTAAAAAAAAATACAAAATGGGGCTGCGGATGTGGCTCAGTGGCACCTGAGTTCAATCCCCAATACCCACCCCCCAAAAAATTATGCCACGATTTATGTACCCATTTGACTGTTGATGGACATTTGGATTATCTCCAGCGTGGCGCTATTATGAACAAAGTGGTTGTGTACATTGCCCTGTATGTCTTTTGGTGGCTACAAGGACCCATTTTTGTTGAGTACACTCCCAGGAGTGGAATTGCTGAGTCATAAGGTGGGTATATGTTTAACTATATTGCCAAACAGTTTTCCGAAGTTGTATCTGGTTAGCTTTTTAAAGATGAAATCGGGGTACAAATGTTACTCAGAGAATTAAATTGCAGCCACAGCATAATAATGACAGGGGACACATACTGAACACTTAGAATGTGCTAGGTACTATTCTAAGGGATTTGCATGTAATTAACATTTACTTCCATTCGTTTATATGCAAACATTCTCAGTGCCTGGTTTCATCTTAGAATGAGCTAAGGTGCCCTCCCCAGCGAGACCCAGATACAATAGTCTGGTTCCTGGAATGAATCATCACCATTTTACAGAGGAGGAAGGTGACATGCAGAGAGGCGTTGAGTTACTAAAGATTCCAGGGCTAGTGAGTGGCAGGGCCAAGTCTCCAACTCAGATCTCCAGGCTCTGCCATTGCTGCCATTCTTAAGAATGGAAGCCAGACTCCAATCAAAGCCTCTCAATTCCCTCCCTCCTTCACCCCTGATGGCCCCTCAGCAGTCCAGGGATCCAATCTTTTCCAGCCCTTGTCTTTCATTTTCCAGCACTCCTCTTGTATAAAAAACCACCCTAAGATTGAGTGACTTAATTATCATTGGTTCTGTGAATTCTGTATAGTTCTCACTTGGAGTCTCTCAAGCAGCTACAGCTGCTATCATCTTCAGGCTGGACCAGGCTGGGCATCCAAGATGGCGTATGCACATGGCTGGTGGTCAATGCTGGCTCTTCAGCCGAAGCTGAGCTGGGGCT
Organism: Ictidomys tridecemlineatus; assembly: GCF_052094955.1. Classification (NCBI taxonomy): domain Eukaryota; kingdom Metazoa; phylum Chordata; class Mammalia; order Rodentia; family Sciuridae; genus Ictidomys; species Ictidomys tridecemlineatus. The sequence continues at coordinate 94,600,935 of NC_135493.1, read as the reverse complement.
ATCAACTGGAGCACTTCCATGTGGCTTGGGCTTCTCACAACATAGCAGCTGGATCCTGAGATGGTATGTCCCTGACCCCAGAGCAAGAGTTTCAAGGGGCACAAGAAGAAGCCATCAGGCCAATTAAGGGCTCTACCAAGAATAAGTACAGATTCACTTCCATCATATTCTATTTGGTCAAAGGAGTCACTCACCAGGTTCCAAGGAGTGGAGAGACACACTCGACTGATGAGTGGTAGGTCACTCTGTGGATGACAACATAGGTGTTTTGTTGTTCTTTGTAAAGTATATAAGTTCCTTGCCCACCTACCTTGCTCCCAGCTGTAGGTCCAGAAACACCAAAAATGTCCCTCTACCTCTTTGGTTCTTAAGGATGCAAGCTTCCCAGGATTCCTTCCATTCCAGCTCAAAGCTGCCACACTGATTTATCTCAACATCAGCACCTTGACATGCCCCAACCATGCCCGCCCTGTACCATACCGTGAGCCAGCTCCTCATTCCTCTTGGGGTCCCTGCCCATGCACATCGGTTTCTCTCCAAACTTTGGGCTCCCTCATCACACTGAGACATGCAGCCTGTACCTTATCATCCTGCCACCACCACCGCCCCTCCGCCTTGCAACCTCCCAGCCCCAGATGCCACCTATTTGAGCCTTCCCTTCTTGAAAGTCAAATCCTTTTCAGATAAGTAGTGGTGCACATCTGGAATCCCAGAGGACCCCTGAGCAAACTGGGATTTTCCTGCAGCAAAGTTGTTCGGACGGGCGTTCAGCCTCCTCCTTGCAGTCCTTGAAAGAGCGCAGACTTTCACTCTATAGGTGGGAGGCCTGGGGTCTGCTGCTAACTGGCTATGTGGTCTCCGGCAAGAGTTCAGGCCTCTGTGACTTGGTGTCCGCATCTGCAAAATGAAATAATTACAGGAACTATGTCAGGAGGCTTGAAGGAGTAACAGAAATATCTGGTACAGTACAAGGGAAAGAACAGACCTGGAATTGTGTCTTCTTGCCCCAAGATTCCAAAGCTGCTTTTGGAAAGTAAACTTTCCCCACGTGATTAGGTTTTTTTTGTTTTGTTTTTTGGGGGTTTTGTTTTGTTTTGTTTTTATTTTGGGGAAGGTGTACTGGGGATTGAACTCAGGGGCACTTGACCACTGAGCCCCATCCCTAGCCCTATTTTGTATTTTCTTTAGAGACAGGGTCTCACTGAGTTGCTTAGGGCCTTGCTAAATTGCTGAGGCTGGCTTTGAACTTGCGATCCTCTTGCCTCAGCCTCCTGAGCCACTGGGATTACAGGCATGTGCCACCGCCCCCAGCTGATTAGTTTTTATGTTTGATGACTTTTCACAAATGGAACCACGTCACCATAACCCAGACCAAGAAACCATATTACTAGCACAGTGGAAAGGCCCTGCCCCCTTTCAGTTCCTACCCACTCCCAAGACAATCTGGACTTCTAACACCCTAGATTCATATCTGACCATATTTGTGGCAGCCAACTCCCCAGTACAATTTGCAAACAAGATAGTCATCTATCTGATGTGATTTGAAAGAAGCTAGAAAATCCAGCTCCCACTATGCCCAAATTTCCTCCATTACCTCGGCATCTCTTTGTGTTAAGCATTGCTCCCCGCCCACGGTTGTCTTAAAAATGCAAATCCATCTGTATTGGGATAACAGCAATTCCCTAGTCCCATAGAAGAAGGGAAAAGAAAACTCTGGTCAACCTTTTCTTGTGGGCTTCCAGAACAGTGGAACCTTGTTAGCCTGCCAAGAAATGCTGAACCAACATCGAAGGAAGAAGACGACCTTCACCTGCTTCACAGTTTTGCCCAAGACTGGTTCAAACTTGTAGCATAATTTTTAAATTTTATTTGTTTATTTGTTATTTATTTATGGTACCAAGGACTGAACCCAGAGGCTCTCAATCACTGAGCACTATCCCCAGCCCTTTTTTGTATTGTATTGAGAGACGATCTTGCTGACTTGCTGAGGCTGGCCTCCAAGTTGTGATCCTCCTGCCTCAGCCTTCCCAGCTGCTAGGATTACAGGAGTGTGAGTCTATCAAGTCATCCGGCACAGAAAAGAAGCAGTGGGTGATGAAAATGAGTCCTGTGAGTGGGCTGGAGTGTAGCCTCACCCCACACCCTCAACACACTGTGCCTAAGTTGGCCCGCAGGAGCTCTACCACTGTGACGTCATCAGATGTCAAGCTTTTGATAAATGAGTCCAGCCCGCAGCTGGAGCCTTTGATAAGCCATTTACAGGCGTCTGGGAGACATGCATGCTGGTCTTGGGAATGCATCCTGGTTCCATCTTAAATTCACATCTTTTCATGTTGTGTGTGTGTGTGTGTGTGTGTGTGTGTTAAAGCGTGCCATACATCTGTGGAGATTCATGGCTTAAGATATTTTTTCTTTTCTCTGACATTTCACCTTTTCTCCTTATTTTATTTTTCTAAAGGGAAAGAAAATATTCACTCCAAGGTTCATTTAGTTTCTGGGTAATAACTGTCACATATTAACAGATAGCCCCATACATCCAGCATAAAATAATAGCATTTGTTGAGTGCATTAGCCATCCAATGATGGGCCCGGCAGACAGCGTGTGGAGCTGAAGAGAGATTTCTCTTGGTGAAAGGGAGCGCGCGCTATGGAAAACAAGACAGAAAAGAACATTTGTCAAGATGTCTCCTTGCACCTTCTTCCATTTGCACAGGAAAGTACCTCACCTGGAAAAATGTTTTCTCAACTTTCCCAGGTACCTCCTCCCATCATGCAAAACTCCAGTGGTCTCATTTCTTCCCGGAAGCATGCCCTCCCTGCTTCTGGATTGGCACTTGTCACACCCTGTCCCCATAGCATCCTGGGCTTGCTTCTGCTGTATTGCATTTGTGGTATTGCTTTGGAACTATCCTCTGCGCATGCGCTCACCCTCTCTCTGTCTATCTGTATCTCTATCTCTGTCTCATTGGTGCCCACCTGCAGCCCAAGACCTTGCCCCTTCTGTGCAGATCTCTGCAGTTCCAACAGGCATATGTGGGCACCTTTGCCCGAGGGTTTTCTCTGGCTTCCAGAGCCCATTCGCTGTTGCTGCGGCAGGCTGGAAGGGGCAAGGGAATTCATACCCTTCCTCGCAGCCCTCTAACGATGCCCAAAGGGAGTTGGCATAGCCCTGCCCCTCCCTGGTTAGGAAAGTGAAGTTCGTTGTTGACAACGACTTCAAAATTCTGTGGCATTGAACTTCACTTGCCGTCATTGGAAGTGACCTTGATAATACACTCTATATTGTCTGCCTTGCTTTGCTCCAATGTCTCATTGCCCACTCTCCCCTGCGGATGTTTCCTAGAATCACCTTCCAAATCAACTCCAGGCATGAATCACTTCGCCACAGGGATGTGTTCAGAGATGCATCATTAACCAATTATTGTGTGACTCTCAAAGAATGTATTTACCAAAACTAAGATGGCTACGACATCATTAAGTGATATAATCCAATGGGACCACTGTCACATATGTGGCCCATCATTGATCAAAGTGTTACGCAGCCCATGACTGTACTTATATTCAAATCCTTGTCTAAGGTCAGCTTCTGGAGTAACTAACCTAAGAGACGAGCACAAAATAGATGCTCAGTAAGCAACTTTTTAAAATGTATTACTGGATGAATTATTATTGTAAAGCTTATGCATGAGACAATGCAAAAAAGTTTAGAGGAGAAATGATTGGGTTATGAGAGCCTTAACCTAATCAGTGAGAGCCTAATCAGTGGACTAATCCCTCATAGGGATGAACTGAGTGGTGACTGGAGGCAGGTGGGGTGTGGCTAGAAGAGGTGGGCATTGGGGGCAGGCCTCTGGGGTCTATATTTTGTATCTGGAGAGTTGAGTCTCTCTCTGCTTCCTGATCATCATGTGGGCTGCTTCCCTCCACCACACTCTTCCTCCATGATGTCCTGCCTCACATGGAGCCCCAAGGAACAGAGCCGACTGTCCATGGACTAAGACCTCTGAAACCATGAACCCCTAAATAAACTTTCCTTCCTCTAAAATTGTTCTTGTCAGTTCTTTTGGTCACAGCAGTGAAAAAGCTGACTAAAACATGAATAGTGGAATTTTTGTAACACAAATGCCAAAAAAAAAAAAAAAAAACTCTCTAGTGCCAGGTTTTCCGTAGGGTCTGCATTATCCATTTTAAGTGACCATATTTTGAGTCAAAATCAAAGTCTACTTGAAAAGTACTGCTTTGCCTTGAACAAAGCAGACAGGCTGTGTGCCAAGGAACTGGGACAACGGCACACTGTGTGGCACTGCGGTCGATGTTTGTTTCAGTTACCTTTTTCATAGCTGTAACCAAAACACCCCACAAAAACAACTTAGAAGAGGAGAAGTTTATTTGGGGCTCAAGGTTTTAGGGGTCTCGGTTTATAGACAGCCGGCTCCATTGCTCCAGGCTCAAGGGAGGCAGAGGAGTATGGCACAAGGGCCCAATAGAAGAAAGCTGCTCAACTCATGGTGAGGTCTGGAAGCAGAGAGAGGAAGGGAGGGGCACCAGGAAGATGCACCCCTCTATGCACTCCCCCAGTGACCCACCTGTCTACCCAAAATCCACTTGCCTGCAGTTACCACCCAGTTAGTCCATTCATACAAGATGGACTAAGTTACAGCTCTCATAATCTAATCATTTTACCTCTGAATATTCTTCCTGAATAACGGGAGCTTTGGGGAGATACCTCACATCCAAACCATAACAGAGTTCACACCCATCTGTCTCAACTTGGGACTATAACAAAATACCTGAGGCCAGGTCACTCATAAGGAATAGAGGTTTGCAAGACTCGTGGTTCTGGAAGCTGGATGGCCCAAGAGCATGGAATCTGCTCTGCTTCTGGTAAGGGCCTTCTTGCTGTATCATAATATGGTGGAAGGGCAAATGGACAGGAACTGAGGAAGCTGAACTCCCTTTTATAACGACCTAGCTCATCCAGCAGGAACAGCATGAATTCATTCATGAAAGTAGAGCCCTGGTGACTTAAACACCTCCCATTTGGCCCCATCTCCCACCATGCCTGGATTACGAATTAAAGTCCCAGCACAAGAACTTTGGAGACACACATTCAAACCATTGATCAACTGAAATATCAGAGCAAAGCCTTGCCAATGTGACTCAGATATGGGCTGCTGACTACACTGGGTTTCCCTTTTCCCTCTTCTGTAATCAGTTATGTTGAAGCCCCAACCGGGTCTTGGGGTTCTGCTTAAGGAAGAAGCTGGCAGTCTGTCTGTCTGTCTGTCTGTCTGTCTGTCTGTCTGTCTCTCTCTCTCTCTCTCTCTCTCTCTGTGTGTGTGTGTGTGTGTATTGTCCTTTTCCCCAGGAAACATCCTCCTGCTGTTTCTCAGTCCCTTTAAGCCAACACAGGGGACTGGGAAACAACATGATTTTGCTGACTGCCTTTAGTCTCAGTGATCATCTGTCCTTTAGAGTCTAGCTTGATTCTGAGAGACCCTTTCCTGCCCATGCTGACTTCTGCCGCTTACGTGGTTCAGGGAGCTCTTTCTCGAAGTACTGAAGCTTATTGGAGACAAAGCTGGCCACTGACATTCTTTCTACTTGATAAACTCTTTGAAATTGTTAGAATGTCCACATTTGTAATAAACTAGATTTCCTTTGCTATTCTCTTTGTCTTCTTTTTTAATTTATTGTGGTCCCAGGGATTGAACCCAGGGACACTTAATCCCTGAGCCACATCCCTAGCCTGTTTTTATATTTTAGAGACAGGTTCTCCCTAAGTTGCTTACGGCCTCATTAATTTACTGAGGCTGGCTTCAAATTTGCGATCCTCCTGCCTCAGCCTCCTGATCCACCATACACCCAGCTCTGCCATTCTCTTCTGATGTGTTTCCTGATGGGACTTCGGATTACAGATTTTCTGTTTTAGTCCTTTTTGTAGGCAAAAGGGCTGGAATATCCACTTGGCCCACAAGTAGAATTAAAAAATAAAAACTAATATTTACGGAGTCCTGTAATGTAGAAAGATCTGCATGAATATGATCTCCTTTAATGCACAGAGAGCCCGCAGGGCAATATGATTATTTCCATCTAACAGATGAGAAAAGTGAAGACCGGAGACATTTCAGAATGGACCCAGTGTTATGCAGACCGGAAATGGCAGCCCAGGGCACAAGGCACGAGCTCATGTTCTTCATGACATTTCTTGAGCACCGGTTATTGCTAGGGATAGTACTGGAAACGTAACATGCTTTCCTTGCTTCATCGTCTATTCATAATGTTTTATTCAGTAGTGTTTGTCTTCATTTGGGTTTTCCCAAAAGGAGACCATGAGACAAGTATGTGAGTGCAAGTCACTTATTTGGCAGAAGACTCCAGAAGACACTGGGAGGGGAGTGGGGAGTGAGGCCGGGAAGGGTAAGTCATTGAGCCAGTTCCTCTGGGGAGCTCAATTCCTCTGGGGACCTTGGTGAGACTTTTAGAATATGCACCTTGATTGCCCAAATAAACTTGCGCAGGCTATTAATTGAGGGCTGCCCCCCTAGTTTGCCACATGCAGGCAGAGTGGGCTCTGATGCTGGAGGAAGCCAAGAGACACAGATGGCAGCAGTTGGAAGACAGACCTATGTGCATTGAAGGACAAGGGAGTAGCGAATGTGGGCAAGGTACCAATCGTGCGTGTGACAGTATTTGTATCCCCACCGTATGGATGAGGAAATGGAAGCTTCATAATATACGAACGATAGATGGAGGCTATCGGAGGCAGAAACCTCAAGACAGGGAGGACAGACAGCACCTAAACGAGATCAGGGTCACCCTGTACCATAGAATTACACTGGTGGGGGCCTACTGGGTCTCCTTGGGATGCCCCCCAAAATACAGAGGTAGCAGACAGCCCTAACAGACGACAGAGGAATAACTAAATTGAAAAGAGAGTTTCCGTATGCTTGCAAAGCCCTAAATGGAAGAAAATTCCAGACCACGAGGACAACATTTTAAAACTCTTTTGAATTGGTGACAATAATAACAAGTACATGTTCCCTGTTTCAAGAGCTATCTCTAGGTTTGGGAAAGAAAATATATATATATGTCATCAAATGAACTTCCATCACAGAATTCTCTGCTTTCGTATCATGTCCAGGGGGGGCCACAAACCACCTTTGATCAACCCCAGAAAAGAGGAATGTCTGAACGAGAACCTTCCTGAAATTGGTTTGTTCCCCAAAGCAATGGTGCTCTCAGCAGAAATGCTCCAGGGACACTTATTTATCCCAAGGGGACAGGAGTCAATTCAACTAAGGAATGGCTCTTGAACCATAAAAGTTCTAGACATTCTTTTATGACTGTTAGTGGTGCTGAGGGTGGTGGACTAAAAGATACCCTCCCCCAAGACATCCACGTCCTCATCAGCGGACCCTGGGCATACATTACCTTATGTGACAACTCCTCCCTGAGCACCACATGGGAAGAGCAACCCCGTGACTATCCCCTTGAGAGGTCCCAGAGAAAATTGCAGAGGGTCCCCACTTCTTGGGGGACAGACAGCAGTTGTCCTTAGGAAATGTCAGCCTAAGAGAATTCCGGATCCCTACATCCACCTGGAAGCCACAGGAACTGGTGAACGGTTTCCCTCACGGGGATTGACTGAGTTAACCAGAAGCTCTACCCCAGCTGTTCCTCATCATCTTCAGATGGTTTTAATTGCATATAGAATCATAATCCAGTGGTTCCCAAACCTGATTAGGCCTCAGAATTACCTAGGGACGCTTGCTGAGGAAGCCCAAGCCGAGATGTTTTACCCTAAGCTTCTTACATCAGAATCTCTGAGGCTGTGGTCCTGGGAATCGATGCTTTTGACAGGTATCTCCAGGGGATTCTGGTACCTGTCTGTGAACCAGGACTTGGGGAGCACTCTCTCAAGTTCTCAGTTTCTGAGCTCATAGGATGCTTCCACTAGCTCAGATGGTTAGATTTCAGAAACTTCAGAGGAGCTGTGTTCAGGAAGGAATTTTACCGTGAGAATGAAAATTTGCCACTGAGTGGCTTTTGCCTGGACAGTATAGAGTTGAAAGTTGGTCCCAGAACTGAAAGTCCACCATATCAACAAAGGCATCTGCATCCAGACAGATAGGCCATATTTTCGAGGCTTCTGGCCTCAACCCTGGTATCCCACTGCACCAACACCTCCCACTGACTTCTAATCTCCCAAGTCCCTTCTGTGATAGAAGACGAACTCGGGCAATATCCAAGAAGGCAGACACTGTTGGTTGATGACTCAATAGTCTCTCTTCTCTTCTTCGTTGTTAACAGAAGCCTGGTATGGAGACTTCTGAGGGTGGGGAAGCAAGTGGGGGTGGGGGTGAAATGTGAGTCTCCCCTACAACCTCAAAGAGCCATTACTCCAATCCAGCCATGGGAATCCCAATCCTCTTTGCCAGTAATTGGGAAATAAATGATCCCATGACCCAATTTTGAATCATGGGAAGTCTGCTGGGCATTTCAGAAAGTGAGTTTTTCCTCCCGATACAAGAGAAAGTGCCAGGCAGGAGGCTGAAGCAGGAGAATCATGAGTTCAAAGCCAGCCTCAGCAACTTAGCGAAGCCCTCAGCCACTCAGCCGGACCCTGTCTTTAATAAAATATAAAAAAGGGCTGGAGATGCACCTCAGTGGTTAAGTGCCCCTGGATTCAATCCCTGGTACCAAAAGGAAGGAGGGGGGGTGAGGAAAAAGAAGAGGAGGAGAAAGAGATAGCATTGCAGGAAGGTTTCTTTTTTCTTCTTGCCTGCTTGGGACCTCATTATGTGGGGACAAAAAGATTAACGTTGTAACTGCCTTATGAACATAAGGTGACATATTTAACGGTAGACAGAACATGATTAAGACTGCAGAAAACAGAGATGAAGAAGAGTAGCCCTTGCTAAAAATCACTAGACAACCTTGTCAACATCTAGCTTCAGACTTCTTAGATGAGAGATTAAATAAAAGTCTGTATTGCTCAAGCTCCTATTACATAGTTATTGTGCATGGCACTTTGAAAGCATGATCCCCACCACCAACACATGAGTGGATAAAGAAAAGAAAGTATACTGGGCATACTTGGAATCCCAGGGATTTGGGAGGCTGAGGCAGGAGGATCGTGAGTTCAAAGCCAGCCTCAGCAAAAGTGAGGTGCTAAGCAACTCAGTGAGACCCTGTCTCTAAATAAAAAACAAAATAGGGCTGGGATGGGGCTCAGTGGTAGAGTGCCCCTGAGTTCAATCCCTAGTACCAAAAAAGAAAAAAGAAAGAAAAAGAAGATGTATATAAACACAATGGAATACTATTCAGCCTTTACAAAAAGGGGAGATCTGTCATTTGTGATGAATGGATGGATGAAGGAACCTGAAAGACATTATGCTAAGTGAAATAAGCCAGGCACTGGAAGACAAATACTGCATGACCTCACTTACATATGGAATCTAATAAAGTTGAGCTCATCAAAATTGAGAGTAGAATGATAGTTACCAGGGACTGGGAAGGTGGGGCAGCAGGAAAAAGGAGCTGTTGATCAAAGGGGGTGAAGTCTCAGATAGATGGGTGGGGCAGGCGGGAAGGTCTACTGCACAGTAAGTGACTACAGCCTGCGGTATAATATATACTTCAAAGTCAGAATACAACACTATACTATAAATTTCAAATGTCTCACCACAAAAAAATGAAAGTGGACCAAAGTGATGGATGTGTTTGCTTGATTTAATCACTCCACATCAAACATATATATCAAAACATCTCGTTGTCCCATAAATATATACCATTATGATTTATCAATCAGAAAAAATATTAATAATCATTTTTATTTAAAAAATGTGACTTCTCTCCAATGTTTTGACCTCCCCTTCATTAAGAGGTTGGTCTTCTCCTCTCTTTGAATTTGGGCTTTGTGGCTATTGGATTGCTGCAATCTAGTGGATGTCTGTTGTAGTTTCTGGAACCAGGCCCCGAGAAACATGCCATCTTCTCCTCCCTGTCTCTTGGGAGGCTTGCCCTTAGACCCAGACTCATAGTAAGGTTGTGAGGAAGTGAAGCAGCCTTTGGAGAGGCCGCAGGGTGAAGAACTGGGGTCCCTGATCTTCTTCAGCCTGGCTGTGCTCCCAGCCAGCAGCCAGTACTACCTTACTTGCCAAGGATTGAACCCAGGGGCACTTAACCATTGAGCCACATCCCCAGCCCTTTTTTGTGTTTTACTTTGAGACAGGGTCTTGCTAACTTAATTAGGGCCTTGCTAAGTTACTGAGGCTAGCCCCAAATTTGGGATCCTCCTGCCTCAGCCTCCCAAGCCACTGGGATTCCAGGTATGCCCCACTGCACCAGATGGAGTGAAGCATCTTGAAAGTGGGTTCTGCCCCAAGCTGAGCAGTTCCAGCTGATGCCATGGGGAGCAGAGACAAGTCTTCCCCTGCAAGTTCTGCTCACATTGCAGATTCATGGGGGATAAAATGATTATTGTTGTTTTAAGCCATTAGGTTTTAGGGTATTTTATTATTCATTGACAGGTTACAGGAACACTCTATCCCTTGCAAATGAACTATGTTCAAATAGATGCAGAGGCATTCCATAGGCCAGAGGTCTGCAGGTTTGGTTTTTTTTGTTTTTCTGTAATGGGCTAGACCATAAATACTTTCGGTCTTGCAAGCCATGCGATCACCTTTGCAACTACTCAGTTCTCCATTGAAGCAGGAAAGCAGTCATACACACCAAGTGAAAGAATGGGGGTGCTCATCTGATATGCCTATAAGCTATTATAGCCAGGCACAGTGGTGCACATTCGTAATCCCAGCAGTTCACGAGGCTGAGGCAGGAGCATCTCAAGTTGGAGGCCAGCCTCTGCCACTTAGTGAGGCCCTAAGCAACTCATTGAGACCCTGTCTCTGAAGAAAATATAAAAAGGGCTGGGGACGTGGCTCCATAGTTAAGTTCTCCTGGGTTCAATTCCCGGTACCAAAAAATAATAATAATAAAATAAAAATTAGTTATAAAACTAGATGGTGGGCAGGATTTGATCCTTTACCCATAGTTTGTCAATCCCTGCTGTATATCTCAGCTGCACTTCCTGCTTCCTGGCAAATCCAAGTCCTTCTCTCATCCTAGAACAGACCACCAGACCTGTCATCATCATTCATCACAATATTTTACCCAGGCCATGAGGAAGTTGAGACATTCAGCCCTCCACTGTGCATCGAACCTGAGGCCTGACCCAAAAAGCATTCCCAAAGCCCGCGGTTCCTCCTAGGGAGCCCAGATATGGAAACCATAAACACTCTTCCCCAGGCTAATTGTTACCCCCACTTGACACTCTGTTTAATGGAAAGCCTTTCCCAGAAATCAGTATATTAAAATAAGCTTTGCATTTTTTACATTAACGGAAATTTGATGCAAATTGATAATAAATTACCTTCCCCCCTACTCATTCATTTGGGAATCACATAAACTAGTTTACAGTTATGTATTATTACATTTCACATTAATATAGCCATAGGAAGCTCAGCTTTGGAGAAATTGACTTCCCAGCACACCAGCAGAAATTGAGGAGGTAAAAGTGGGATTTGGTGGGATCTCCGACTCCCCTAACGTGTCAGCCTTGAGTGTCGTGAGAAATAAAGCATCGCTCCACCCCAGGAAGCTCAACTCAGTCTTACAATCATCACTGTTTGTCTTATTTATCTGACATCATTTTCCCACCTCAAGATCTTACATCCTTCTTTTCTTCCTTTCTCCCTCCTTCCCTCCTTCCATCTCTCCTTTCTTCCTCCCTCCCTTCTCTCCTTCTAGTAATTCTACATGAGTACTTTGGGGACCACTGTCACTACCTCTGGGTACAAAAACTAAATTGGAGGACTGGGGTGTAGCTTAGCAGTTGAGCGCCTGCCTAGCACCGGTGAGGCCCCAGGTTCCATCTTCATTGGACTACAGTATTCAAGGCAGAATTTCTAAGTATACTTGGCACCTTAAATAAAAGTTCAGGGAAAACTTCTGTTTAAAGACAGTGAACGGAACATACACACTTTTAGCTCAGTTTCCTTTTTTGGTGGGGAAGGGGTGTACCAGGGATTGAACTCAGAGGCACTCGACCACTGAGCCCCATCCCCAGCCCTATTTTGTATTTTATTTAGACACAGGGTCTCACTGAGTTGCTTAGGGCCTCGCTTTTGCTGAGGCTGACTTTGAACTCATGATCCTCCTGTCTCAGCCTCCTGAGCCTCTGGGATTACAGGCGTGCACCACCATGCCCCACTAAGTTTGGTTTCCTCTTGAAGCATCACACAAACGACAGAAAATGAATGTTTATAAAGTCAAATCCACAAAGGCCAGGAAAGGAGACAGGTATCTTTAGAATGTAGGAAACTGCTGAATGAATAATAACTAATTTTGCAACTTGAGAAAGTCCTGGAGTGGGAAAGAGTTTAGAACCTCATAAGCACCATAGAACTGCCCAAATGTCTAGACCTGGGTGACACCAGATGCCTCAAGAAGTAGAAGGCAATGGAGATTTGAAGATGAAAGAACTGGCTGAAAGTCTGTCTAGAAGGGCACTCTAAGTTCCCTACTCAACTTTACCCAGACAGGCTACTGTCCCCTCCCATGGATGCATGGACCCAAGAAACTATAAAAACGAAGATCTCTGGGTGGGGGTTACCGGGTAGAGTGGAAGGTGTGGGCACCATCTAAGAAAGGACTTATATGCAGTTGACATTGTGATTACCAGGAATATCTGTTGTCTTCCTCACTCCCTCCACCCTGCCCCCATAGGAAACCAGAGTATCGTATTCAGAGGATTCTGGCCAGCCCAAGAAGAGAGGTCTGAAAATACCCAGAACCAGTCTTCAATATGAACACATGGACAAGGATCAGAAGCACCTGCGGGATGTCTCTAACTTGAAATCAAAAGAGATACCGCAGGTCTGGGAATGTGACTCAGTGGTAGAGGGCTTGCCTAGCATGTGTGAGGCCCTGGATTCCATCCCCGGGACTGCGAAAGGAAAGAGAGAGAGCCCTGAGCATTGTAATCCCAGAGACTCTGGAGGCTGAGATAGGAGGATGGCGAATTCGAGGCCAGCTCAGGCAACATAGTGCAATCCTGTCTCGAAATAAAGAAATTTTTTTTAAAAGTTTGGGGATATAGCTAACTGGTAGAGCACCCCAGATTTAATTCCCAGTAACACACACTCACACACACACACACACACACACACGAGAGAGAGAGAGAGAGAGAGAGAGAGAGAGAGAGAGAGAGACCAAAATCAGTCAACAAAAGGGGACATTTTGGCAGAGACAAATATTATTCGGGCAAAAGAAACCTGAGAAAAGAAAAAAAAAATGTCATTGATACTATCAGAGAAATAAAATGGTGATAATACCTAAAGTTTTAGTGTTTATTATATAGTTCCTTTTCTAAGTGCTTTATGATAATTAATTTATTTAATCCTCTCACTAATCCTAATAGGCAGGTAGAATTATTATCCCCATTTTAAAGATGAAGAAGACGAGGCTCAAAGAGATTAAAGAAATTATTGAAGTTGATGCGATTACAGGAGTAGGTTGGATCTAAACCCAAAAGATCTGGCTTCAGTCTGTACTCCCAACTACCAAGTAATTTTGCAGCCTGACGCAAGAACAGAATGTATTTAAAAGGAACATTTGGGGGAAAACAACCTCCTAAAGAAGAAATTAAAATTTCAATAAGAATGTTGGAAGGCAAACTTGAGGAAAGTTTCCAGAAACTAGAGCAAAGAAGACAAAAAGATGGGAATTAGACATGACTTTGACGAAAATTAACAGATCCATCCAAGAAGTCCATCCTCTAAATAATAGTCTTTCTAGAAAAAGAGGGGATCAAATGAAGGGAGTGATATTTTCAAAGAAAATTCAAGAAAAACTTCTTATACCTGAAAAACGTGAATTTCCATATTGAAAGGGCCTCCCAAGTATCCAACTGAATGGAATCGGTTGGATGAAGGCACACCATTGTGAAAGCTTAGAATGCAGGACAAAGAGAAGGCCCTAGAGGCTTCCAAAGAGCAAAAAGCATGGACTGTTTTAATGAGTTGAAGAATCGGAATTGTGCCTGAGCTCAGAGGTCTCAACAGTAACTGGAAACTAAAAGATGATGGAGAGATACTGTTAGACAAGTTTCTGTTGCTTTGACAAAATCCCTAAGATAAACTAACTTAAATAGATAAAATGTTTATTTGGGCTCACAGTTTCAGAGATTTCAATCCATGCTTGAAAGCCTCAGTTGGCTTTCAAATGTGGTGAGGTAGAGGAGCCTCAGAGTGGGGAAGTGAGTATTCTCACCTCATGGAAGCTGGGAAGCATGAGAGAAAGGAGGCGGGAGGAAAGAAGGAAGGAAGGATGGAAGGAAGGAAAGGAGGGAGGAAAAAAGGAAGGGAGGGAGGGAGGGAAGGAGGGAAGAAGAGAGGCCTGAGTTCCAATATACCGTCCAACAGCAAGCTCCCCAATGATCTAACCTCCTCTCACTAGGCCCCACCCCTTAAAGGGCCCACCATCTCCCAATAGCACCACAGACTGGGGACCAAGCCTTTATTGGGAGATTTTTAAGTCCAAGCCAAAACAAATGCCTTTTAAATGATAAGAGCAAATTATCTCAAACTTGGCATCCTATACTTAAGAGAGGTATAAATAAATAAATAAATATATATATATATATATATATATATATATATATATATTCTTCAACTGATGATGAAATTGACCCCAGTAAAGCCATCATAAGTTGAAAATGTCAAAAGTAAAAAATGCATTTAAGGGCTGGGGTTGTGCCTCAGTGGCAGAGAGCTTGCCTAGCATGTGTGAGGCACTGGGTTCGATTCTCAGCACCACATAAAAATAAATAAATAAAATAAAGATCCATTGACAACTAAACAATAGTTTTTAAAAATGCATTTAATCCACCTATCCTATCATGCAGCACAGTTCAGCAGCATAGCGTACGGTAGAACATTGGTCGTTTAGCCTCACGGTTGCAGGGCTGACTGGGAGCTGCAGCTGCCCATCACCTTGAGGGAGAATCATACTGCCTATTGATAGCCTAGGAAAAAAAAAGCCAAATCCAAAATCTGAAAGATGGTTTCTACTGAGTGAATACTGGGTTTGCACTATTGTAAAGTAAAAAATCTTAAGTTGAACTGTCATCAGTTGGGGCACCATCTTATATTAATGAGAAAATACAAAGATACGATTAACCATGTAAATCCTTAAAAGCTTACATTCTATTGCAACCTTGCTGAGAAAGCTAACCAAGGATATGCTCCACAAAAAACAAGGAAGTAAACCAAGAAAGAAGGCATGAGCTCTAGGAAACGTGAAATCTAATACAGAGGGGAAATGAGGATTACCTCAGGAAATGCTGAAGAAAGATTCAGGAGGACACTTGTACAACAGGAGTAGGGGGGAGAAAGAGGGCAGCTTAGAATAAGCCAGAAGATGCTAGAAGCAATCTCTCCAAGATGGTGAAATTGATAGAATGTTATATCTGTTTGATTATATGAAGAGGAGATTGAGATAGCAAATGGAGACTTAGGGTTTTGTTAGCAATAAGTATACAGAGAAATGTTCCAGTTATCTATTGTTTTGTAACAAACCACTCAAACACTTTAGCGACTTCAAACAAACACCACTTTATTTGGTCACAATTCTGTGGATTAACAACTTGGGCTGGACTCATCTGAGTTCTTACCTACAGTCATTTATGGGGCTCCAGTTCTCTGGAGGTTCAACTGAGGCCAGATCGTATGAGATAGCCTCACTCCCATGTCTGATGGTTGTCAGGCTACAGGCTGGGAAGTCTCAATTTTCCTCCATTGGATAGCTCAGAATCAGCCGCATCATGGTCTCAGGTTTCAAAGTGCACTCCATTCACTAATGTCTGTCGTGGCCGTGTAATGGATCCCCCCAAAATGTCTAGGTTCCTCAGAACCTGTAAATGTGACCTGATATGAAAAAGAGATATGGCAGGTATGATTAAAGAAAGATCTTCAGATAAAGAGGTTGTCCAGGATTATACAGGGTGGGGCCAATACAATCACAGGAGTCCTTAAAAGGAGGCAGAAGGCCAACATGCCTGTGCACACCTGTGATCCAAGCTACTCAGAGGCTGAAGCAGGAGGACTGCAAATTTAAGGCTAGCCTCAGCAACCTAGTGAGACTTTGTCTCAAAATATAATTTAAAATGGGCTAGACATATAACTCTGCAGTAGACCACTTGCCTTACACATTATTGGTGGGAATGTAAATTAGTACAGCCACTTTGGAAATCGCCCTGGAGATTCCTCAAAAGACCAGGAATGGAACCACCCAAGGATCCGGCTAATCCACCCCTGGGTCTCTATCCAGAGGCAATGGAGTCAGCATACAGAAGACACTCCTGCACACACATGTTTCTTATAGCACCATGCACAGTAGCTAAGACACAGAATCAGCCCAGGGGCTCATCAACAGATGAATCACTAAAGAAAATATAGTATGTGTCCACAATAGAGTACTATTCCATCATGGAGAAGAAGGAAGCTGGCATCTGAAGGAAAATCAAAGGAACTGGAGGCCCCATGTTAAGGCAAAGTAAGGCAGACACAGAAAGACGCGTAGAGGACGTTTTCTCTCACACGTGGAAACTGAAAGAAAAAAAAAAAAGACCTGAAAGTAGAAGAGGGACTTTAAGGGCAAAGGAAAGGGACTGGTAGGACAGGGGCAAGGTGGGATTGAGGGTGGGGGAGAGGGGAGAGGGGAAGGTGAACAAGACCAATGCACAATATATGCATGTATGTCAATGTTGCAGTGAAACCCACTAATTCATAAATTTATATGTTAATAGTTATAGTAATAATAAACAAAAAGATGGTAGCTCAAAAAAGAATGTCATTATGAAATTATCAGAGTTCTACATTGTAATACAGGCGTTTTTAGATGTAGTTTTATGGCTGATAAGAATTTCTCATAAGCCTGTTTGTAGCATTCTGAAAAAAAAATAGTTTGCATAATTTTCGTCTATTTGTCTTCAGAGATGTCTCAAGATATTTCTCTTTGCTTCATAAAACTGATGACAGAGCCAGGAATAGTGATGTACACCTATAATCCCAGCAACTCCGGAGGCTGAGGGAGGAGGATCTCGAGTTCAAGGCCAGCCTCAGCAACTTAACAAGGCTTGAAGCAACTTAGCGAGATCCTGCCTCTAAATAAAAAATAAAAAGTACTGGGACGTGGGTTAGTGGTAAAGCGCCCCTCGGTTCAATCCGAAGTACCAAAAATAAAATTAAATCAATTATTCACACAAAAGGGGGGGGCAGAGAGGGAAGAAGAGCCAAAGGTGAGAGGAGAAGGGTATGTGATGAGTTTAAGCAGAGATTGAAGTGATGCACTTTAAAGATGGAGGAGAGGCCACAAGTCAAGGGCCACCGGCAGCACTAGACGCTGAAAAAGGCAAGGAAACAGAGTCTCTCCTCTGAGGCTTCAAAAGGACCCAAAGGATCCTACCAAGGCTTTGACTTTAGCCCCATAAAACTGATTTGAAACTACTGACCTCCAGAGCTGTAAGAGAATGACACTATGTTGTTTCACATCGTTAAGTTGGTGACCATTTGTTATAGCAGCAGCAGGAAACAAACACAATGTTCCTCTGGCCAAAGCAATTCACAGGGATGAGCTCAGACTCAAGAAGTGGAAAAACCAACCAAGGGGTGAAGGAACAGAGAAGTCACATGGCAAAGGAAAGGGTCACATTCAGGGCAGGAATTATGGGCATCTTTGCAATCATCAACCATAGGTAGAAGTGGAAAAAATCCCACAGGTACTACATGGCTCAGCTAGGTTGGCATAGCCATAGTCTAATCAGCCCCCCATCCCAGGTCCACCATCCACAGATTCAATCAGCCACAAATGGAAAACATTTTGGGGAAAATAATTACATCTCTACTGAACACATACAGACTTTGTTTCTTGTCACCATTTCCTGAACAGTACAGTAAAACTATTTACATAACATTTATGTTGTATTAAGTATTATAAATAATCTAGAAAGCTAGATGTGGTGGCATATGCCTGTAATCCCAGTGGCTCTGGAGGCTGGGGCAGGAGGATTGAGAGTTCAAATCCAGCCTCAGCAAAAGAGAGGCCCTAAGCAACTCAATGAGATCCTGTCTCTAAATAAAATATTAAAAAGGGCTGGGGATGGGGCTCAGTGGTTAAGCAATAACTAATCTAGAGATGGTTTACAGTATACAGGAAGATGTGTGGACATTCTCCACAAAGACTATGGCATTTTCTATAAGGGACTTGAGCATCCAGAGATTGGGGTATCTTGGTGGGGGACGAGAATCTTCCCCAGGGATATTGAGGGAGGATTGTAAATTGAATGTTAAATATTGACCTAACCTAAATTATAAGGGGATTATCTTGAGAGCAAGTGAGACAGGGAACAATGGGCACAGCCAGGATTATAAAAAGAGAAACGATTGCTCATAATCTGGCCCAGGAAGTCAATAGGAATCCAAAGATGAAGACTAAAACTGAAGCAGCCTAAAGTAGCAATATGTTCTTCCGGGTCAGAGGTAGATACATTTGCCTGATAGTTAGAAAGGTAATTTATACCCAAAGCAGATGAAAGAGGAAGGAGGCCCGGTTTGCCAAAGACTTCTGTGCTTTCAACAAAAACCTTCTAGAACTATTTCACCATTTAAATCATATGCATATAGAGTATGACAAAAATAGAAGCCAGTATTTTGAAAGGAAGGTGTGCTACCTTTCTTGTTGTAACGATTTCCTTTCCTTTAGAACCTCCTCTCTTCTATAACCATGCAATCTCTCCTTGACAATCCAAATCCGATGCTGAAAGCTATGATTTTTCCCTCACTAATAAACAAGGCAGATACATTTTCATATATTTATTTTTTTAAGTTTTAGGTGGACACAATATCTTTATTTTGCATTTATGTGCTGCTGAGGATCGAACCCAGTGCCTCGTGCATGCCAGGAGAGCAGTCTACCACGGGGCCACCACCCCAGCCCCATGGCAGATACATTTTAAAGGCAACATCTATGCACAACTGCATGTAGATTAAAAACCAAAAGGTCTCCAATGCAAGAGAAGACTCGGGAGCTCCATAGCCCAGAGGCTGATGAAAAGCCACCAGCACGTTAGCAGGCATTTGCCTGATAGTTACAAAGGTGATTTATATCCAGAACCATGTCCACCCAGGTTGAGAGAATGACTCTCCATTTTACTACATGTTGTATTAATGTCAATCAATATCTGTTTGAGGGCTTTATACATTATGGATAATAATGTTGGAGCTTTGCAAACCATTCCTCTTGGGGGAGCTACGCCAAATTCTGCAGGGGAGCCAGCAGGCAAGCCCTTCTCGGGTTCCCAGGATGCTCCTCGGCTCGGCTATGCAAATAAGGCCAGAGCAGGAGGACTGTCAGACTGAAAGCAGAAAATGCCATTTGGGGGTGAGACCATCTGAAAAAGGAAAGTAGCATCTGGATGTCTCCAGGGAGGAGGCTGTGGGGACAGGGACTCGCTCCTGGATCACGACACAGAAGAAAGAGAGCCATGAGGATGGGCCAAGGTACTTTGGCCAAGTCATTTAGTTATTTTATGTGTCTGCAATTATTTTTGAGGATTGGGTACACTGATCACCTACACTTGGAGTTGTAAGGATCAGAAAATCTATACAGGTGCTCCTTAAGGTAAGACCAGGTTGCCTCTGGATCAACCCATTGCAAGTTGAAAATATCGTACGTGGAAAATGCATTTAGTGCACGGACCGTGACCCCCGAAATAGCCACAGAGCACACCATAGCACATCAGTGTTTCTCCTGGTGATTGTGGGGCTGACCGAGAGCCGCTGTTGCTGCTGCTACCCAGCATCACATGAGGATGAGACCACATATGGCTAACCTGGGAGGTGATCCAAATTCAAAACTCAGAGTGCATCTACTGAAGGTGTGTTGCTTTTTTGCCATAGTCAAGGCGAAAAATCATTAGTCAAGCCATTGTAAATCCAGGACCACCTTTACACTATATATTCTCTTTGTTTTTTGGTACCAGGGATTGAACCCAGGGGCACTTAACCACTGAGTCACATCCGCCACCCTTTTTATTTTTTGAGACAGGGTTTCACTAGACTGCTGAGGCTGGCCTCCAACTTGCAATCCTCCTGCCTCAACCTCCCTAGTTTTTACTGGGATTACAGGCATGCACCACCAGGCCTGGCTTGTATATTCATTTTTGAATTTTCTATTTCCCCTGGTGGTTCATTAAATTTCTAGACCTGGTTCTGCCTTTCCCTGAATCCACACCCTTTATCATACACCTGGATGGGTAGTCCATTCTATTTCCTCTAACTTGACTTTGAGCTTGGTCACAAGACTCGCTTTGGTTAATGGAATATAGCTAGAAGCAAGTGCTTCGTTTCTGAGCTTAGACCTGCTTGTTTCCGCTTGCCTTCCTGGGTCTCTGCCATTGTCATCAGAGCCAAGCCTAGCTGAGCCACCCCAACCAAGCCAGGTAGGACAGAGAAGTGTATGCTTATGATTATGCCACTGAGAACTCGTGGTTGCTATTTACACAGCAATAGTGGCTGATACACATGGCCAAGCCAAGAGGTGGTAAGGACGAGGAGACCAGAGGCTGAAAGGGAAGGAATCCAGGTAGCCCACCTTTGGGCAGCGGCCACCCAGAAAGCACCTAGAGTGTTAAGATCTTAGATCAACAAATTCTGTGCACTCAGAAGCTCAGAGTATCTTACTAGAATTCTTGGACTGGGGAATTCTTACTCCATAAACAGATAATCTCATGCATTTTTAAATATTTACATTTTAGGATTTCCTCTTATCCTTAGCTTTCTTGGTGGCCTGCCCATTTTGCCAAAGGGGAAAGCGAAAGATCTGTGCCCACACAAGGCCCGAAGAGAAAGAGGAAAAGTAAACTCCTGGAATCCAGGCACAGTCACGAAATGAGCACGAGAACATGACTAGGAGAAGGGCGGAAACGCAGGGGGATAACAGCCGAGCACGCAGGTGGCTCTTTGTCTGGAGGTGTTTTTCCTTTAAGGTCTTCTTTGCTCATCCCCTAGAGTTCTCAGCATGTGTTAGGTTTAAGCATGTAATTTTTTTTTTATTGGTACCACAGATTGAACTCAGGGGTATTCGACCACTGAGCCCCATCCCCAGTCCCATTTTGTATTTTATTCAGAGACAGGGTCTCACTGAGTTGCTTAGGGCCTTGCTAAGTTCTGAGGCTGGATTTGAACTCGTGATCCTCCTGCCTCAGCCTCCAGAACAGCTGGGTTTACAGGCGTACACCACTGCGCCCGGCTAAGCATGTAATTTTGTATGCAACCCAGATTTACTTGGCTTTGAATTGAAGGCATAATTCAAGTTCTAACTTGAACTCCTTGGATGCAAGTATGTCTTAGTCTTACATGTATCTTCTGTGTCTAATACAGTGCCTGGACTCTCACATGCATGGATGGATGGATGGATGGATGGATAGATGAATAGATGGATGGATGGATGGATGGATGGATGGATGGATGGATGGATGGATGGATGGATGAAGATATGGATGCATGGTTGAATAATGAATGGATGGATGAATGGTTGGATAGTCAGATGATGGATGGATGACTGGATGGTTGGGTGGTTGGATGATGGATGGACGGAAGTATGAATGAAAGAATAGATGGACACAGGACTGCATGGATAGGTGGATGGATGGGTGAATGTGTGCATCTTCACTTCTTAGAATTTGTTGGAGTGTAAACCTGTAGAAAAAAATAGAGGCGTTTTTGCTTGGAGAATAATCCTTTTGAGCAAAGATTTCATCTTAAGCTCTTAAATTATTGTATATATTGTAAGTGCTCAATTATCTATAACATCATTGCTATCCCTTCATAATATTTTGGAGCTCCCTCCACTAGCTACTAACTAACAGAGCTCATTTAAACATAAGTGCTCTGACATCTAGGACCTTCCTGTGTCATGGAATATTAATGCAGTCTTTAAATTGCAACAGTATTCATACCTTTGATTATATGTCATTTCTCGATCTCATTAACTTTTTTTTTTTCCAGCCTAAATGTTAAGGTGTCGATTGGTGCAAGCATGTGACAACTGTGGGCCACGTGAGCCAGGTGATTTCAGAAAACAGTTCCTCTGACCCACGATGACTGCAGCCCCGGCCAGCCTGCGGATTGGAGCCACGGGTTACGAAGAGGAGGGGTGGGTGGAAAGCTCACAAGGTTAGCGCATCCAGACGACAGTGACTGCCTGTGGCCATGCAGATATGGGCAGAGTACGCTTTCCCAGACACCAGTTGTCCCTGATTGTCTTCTTGTCTCTCTGATGCCCGTGGCTTTGCTCAGTGCCACGTGCATCCTGGCTCCAGGCTCAGCCCTCTCTCCTGTCCTTCTCTGCCACCTTCCGCTCCACTCCACCTTAGTCCTTAACCTCAGCTCCTTGCCCACCCCGAGAGGGCACCTTCCCAGGCCCTAGACCTCCCGTTGGCAGCAGCGAGAGACCCCAAGTGGCCTTTCCAGGGGCTGCCCACAGCTGGGTTGCTAAAGCGACTGTGAAGAGTACCTGCCCGTGTGCAGCCACTGACTGATTCCAATGTGTCATTTTCCGGGCTCCCCTTGCCAGGCCCGCATGGCAGGGTGCGACCTGGAGCTCCACAGAAGCGACTTCAATATGTGGGCCAGCGCCGAGCAAATGGGAAAACATTTTGAAGCCGCAGGCTTCTCCTGAATTAAATATTTACTCATTTCATGCCTCTCCCTCTGTCCACGGAGAATCCAGCTCAAACTAAATAACAAAGGAGGTCAGGCTTGTGATCCGCACAAAAATACTTACCCTGCAATTATAGGAATATTGGGCCTTACAATTAATGCCAGGCCTGCGGAACTTGGACAGGGTCCAAACAACAGCAGCAGAAATGATGAAGGGGCAGAAAGATAAAGCTGGTAAGAAAAGCCCGAGAGGTAGGGCTTGTTTTGAATGGAAAGGATCTCGGGGGGGACTTAATTACAGTCTTCAATACATTCCGGGGCTGGAAAACAGCAACATGGGGGTCTCCAGTTCCACTAAGGACAGGCTTAACCTTTACCAGGTTTGGCTCCCTTTTGTGTCCAAAGTTTGGTTTTTGATTCTTTTTTTTTTCCCCCCTTCATGATGAGGATGGAACCCAGGGCCTCACACATGCTAGGAAAGTACTCTGCCATGGAGCTATACCCTCAGCCCTATCCTAAATTCATTCATTCATTCATTCATTCATTTATTCTTTCTTTTCTTTTGGGTACCTGGGATTTGAACTCAAGGGCACTCAACCACTGAGCCCCATCCCCAGCCCTATTTTCTATTTTATTTAGAGACAGGGTCTCACTGAGTTGCTTAGCGCCTCACCATTGATGGGGTTGACTTTGAACTTGCGATCCTCCTGCCTCAGCCTCCTGAGTTGCTGGGATTACAGGTCTGCACCATGGCTTCTGGCCGTATCCTAAATTTTGATCTCACTTCTGTATGAATAAAAACATGTTGGACCCTCATCACATGTTTATTTAGTTTTAACTTATAAAAATGTGCTTTTGTACTAATATTATCTTTATGATGAAACATGCACGTGACAGGAGGTGCCACCTTGGAGTTCACTGTCTGAACTGGAAATGTTCCCAGCCACAAGGCGTTCGTGAGGGCAGGGACCTTGTTACACTCTTCTTGTCCAGCGCTATGTCCCCAGAACCTAGGACAGCAACTGACTTGGAGATTCCTCTGCAAGCGATTCAGAGAGCCACTCACGGAGGACGTGGGAAAGACAGGAAAAGGAAGGGTGCAGAGAAAGATGGGACTTCAGGCAAAATCCCCACAGAAGGGACCTTCAGTGTGATTCTGAGGGAAGCTCAGAAGTGTGAGTTACTCTTCAGCAAAGGAGCTGGGGCTTCAGACACCCCCACCACAGGCCCCTGGTTAACATGGTCTTGGGGGTGAGGATTGAGGGGTGAGGAACACCAGCAGGGACCTCAAGCTCTTTGAGCAATCTAGGTGTCTCCAGTGTTCCCAAGGGCAGTCCTCCATAAAGGTCCCCAGTGCTGGCTAGAGAGAACACCCTGAGCCAGCACGGTGGTGCACACCTGTAATCCCAGCCACTCAGGAGGCTAAGACAGGAGGATCACAATTCGGAGGCCAGCCTTAGCAAGTTAGCAAGGTCCTAGGCAAATAAGTGAGACCCTGTCTCTAAACGAAATATTAAAAAAGGACTTGGGATGTGGCTCAATGGTTAAGTGACCCTGGGTTCAATCCCTGGTACCAGGAAGGAAGGAAGGAAGGAAATACCCTGAAAGGCAGAGGAGGCTGGCAAAAATGGTAACAGTGTAACCAAGGAGAACCGCCACACTGACGTGTGCTTCAGTAACTACTTCATTGCGCATGTCCTTTTCATGTTTGTTGACTGACTCACCAAACTGCGCAATGCCGGCTTCTGAAGCAAGCCCCTGGGCTCCTTATAGGGGTTCTGGAAACTGTCTTTTTCATGAGGGTGACAGGGTGAGGTGACTACATTCCTTGCCCGGACCCAGATTACAGAGGAAGCATTCCAATCCAGGAGACAGCTCTTTAAAACCTGCATGGGGGCCGGCCCTCATGAGATGAAGGCCTTTATAATACACCGACAGAGACCAAGTCCCGACGCCGAGGTAGAGATCTGGCAGGCTGGAACGAGCCTGGACTTAGAAGGCGGTTCTGCAGGCTTGACTGAGCAGCAGAGACCTGCCGCCCCGGGAAATGTGGGCCAAGGACCGAATGCCCTGTTTGCCAGCTCGTGCTGCGGCTGGGTGACCTTGGACAGAGTTGGGCTTCTGTCTGCAGGGACTTCTCTGCATGCATTCAAAGGCACAGGGCCCGGCCTACCGTGCCTGCTTCCTGTCTGGTGCCTGTAGAAATACTCTGCCTCTGAAATACTCAGGAGGCCTTAGAAGAAGAAAATGACAAGGACCTAGAGCCACTGGTTTGTGATTTGTAGCGTGGACGGACAAGCAGCCGTGCAATAGTGGCGTAACTTGTTAGATATTCTGGATTGTTCTCTGAGAGCCCAGAACTTGTCCCATGGCCATCTTGCCCAAAACTAGAACCCGTGGTTCCCTGCTCCAAGGACATCAGCCCATGACCTCCAGGTCCCATCTCTATCATTTTAATGAAGATCTCAATTCTATCCTCCAAGACACTGTGGGGTTAAAAGTGTGCAGATGTGAATTCGAAGGCCGCTGGATTTCTGAGTCACCAGACCATGATCAAATTTATATTTTTCTGCGCCGTCCGCCTTTTAGATGGTGTTTGTGTTTCATGTTAAATGTAATTCTCTTTGGCTTCCCCGGCTGCCTGGGACCTCGTCCTAGAGCCCCTCCCCCGGGCGCTGCCTCTCCATGTGGCCTCTAGGGTCGATCCATTTTTCTCCCAGTGCCTTAATGAGTGATGATTTCTCAAGACAATCAGATCGGCTGTGCGGGAGATTCAGCTCCATCATTACGACAGCCGGATACATCACAGCCACCATTTTCCAAACCCATGTTTTTCATCACACAGATATGACTTGATTAAACCTTTGTGATATTACATTGGGATATTTGAAAATAGCCTTTAGTGACCATCACATGCGTCTTGTTTCTGATAAATCTATTACTTTTACATACAGGGTTTGAAAACAGAGACTCTGAATGTCCCAGAGTGTCCAAGTCCACATCCCAGCTCTGCCACCCACTGCTGTGTAACTTTGGTCAAGTTGCTCACCCTCCCTGGGCCTCAGTTCCCTAGTCCATTAACCAGAACTTTTCGTAATCTGAATTGAATGTCCATGCTAGCTACCACTTGACCTCTTTCTGCCTTCAAGGTCAGCCTTTATATGAAGGTTCATAAAAATGTTTTAAGGGAAGAGATGGGCACAAAGATAAGTTGGCTGTGTCCCCAACCCTACCTCTATCCTCTTCAACAAGCAATAAATAAGCAATGAATAACTGAAGGCCAGGCACAATGGCACATGCCTATAATTCCATCAACTTGTGAAGCTGAGTCAGGAGGATCACAAGTTCAAGGCCAGTCTGGGCAATTTAGTAAGGCTCTGCCTCAAAATAAAAAATATAAAGGGCTGGGGATGTAACTCAGTGGTAGAGTTCTTGACTAGCATGAACAAGGGCCGGGGTTCCATCCCCAGCTTGGGGGAGTAGGGGAAGGAAAAGCTGAAACATATGTTCAAGTTAGTGATCCACTAACCCAGCCTGAATTAGGCACCCACTATATTCTGGGCTCTTGGAATCTCACAGGTATCTAGAGAGCTGGACAGAGGTACAACTAATCCATACACATACACTCATACCAAAAAAAAAAAAAAAAAACACCTTTGCCAAGTCCTAGGGGAAATTAAAGATCTAATGAGAGGGGAAAAGCAGGGAATCTGGTTATTATTGCTGATTAGCCTGGCTTATACCTGTATTGGTCAGTTTTTTTCCCATACTGCTGTGTAACAAATAACCCTCAAGTCTCAATGGCTTATAATAAAAGCATTTCTTCTTCTCCAGTTGAATTTGGCTCTGAACTATAGGCTAGATTCAGGTTGCTCCATATATCTCTGTCTTCCAGGATGAGCCACTACGAGGCCAGCAAGAAGCCAACACAAACTGCACAAACATAGTTAAAGTCACTAATCATGTCACTTCTGCTGATTTCCTATGGGCCAAAACACATCACACAGTCAAGCAACATTAATGACATGCAGAAGTATGCTCTGTCTACTCTATTAAGAGTAGACAAAAGCACATTGGGATGGTTGTATAATTTTATTATCCAGATGGAGTTAAGGAATTGGGAGCAAAACTGTAATCTATCGTGAGTGTTGTGGGCAAGGCCAAAGAAGAAAAGAAGGCAGGTTTATCCAAGAGCAAAGAGCTGCTCCAGGAGACAGGGTGTGGCTACTTTATTTATTGGGTGAGAAACAGTTTCTCAATTCCATTTCCTTCCACTTAAACCAAAGAAGAATGCATTTGTTATGTGACGGGGCAGTCTGTGGGGTTATCGGATTCTAGTTGACTATTTCTGAAAGCTCAAATGCTGTCTCCAGGGTTCGGTTGCTCTTGTTGCATCTTTTAGTCCCAATTTTCTGTATAGTTGGAAGTTGAACTTGGCCTGAAAATGTTGTAGCCTTTACAGCTTGAGATACTAAAGCAGGAGGGGGAGGGGGAGGGGGAGCTTCTTCTGCATCATTGACACAACAAATCACATTGCACACTGGGCCAGCTTGTCCCATCTGGATGTCCCTGAATGGATGACTTCCACCCTGCAGGAGAATGCACTTGGTGACTGGCTAGAATGGTGGTGACAATGAATGTCTGCCCCAATAAGACCACTCTGAGCAGAGGAGAGACTATTCACCAAAGAAAAGCAGGGTATCCAACAGCCATCGCTCTTATATCTTGTGCTTAATAAAACACCCAAACCCTTAGTAGCTTCACACAGTAACTTATTATTTCTCATGACTCTTCTGCTGATCTTGCAGATGCTTACTCCTGTACCTGCTATCACACGATGGGTCTCCTGGGACTGGAGAGTCCCAAATGACCTCATTCGCGTGTCTGGAATTGAGTGCTGGCTGGCTGGCTGAAGTGCCTGGGTTCTCCTCCACACGAGCTCTTACCCTTTGGTGCACTGGACTAGGCTTCCTTGGAGCCTGGTAGGTTCAAGGGTCCAAACTGTCTGGTCTCGTAAGGCCTAGACTCAGAGGTCACCTAGCCTCACTTCCACTGTATTTATTTAGTCAGGTTTTGTACTGCAGTGACCAAAAGACCTAACAAGAACAAATAGAGGAGGAAAAGTTTATTTGGGGCTCATGATTTCAGAGGTCTCAGTCCATAGCCGGCTGACTCCATTGCTTTGGGCCTGAGGTCAGGCAAAACATTATGGCGGAAGGGTGTAGTAGAGGACAGCAGCTCAAGACATGGAACCAGGAAGCAGAGAGAGAGCTCTGCTCTCAAAGTACAAAATATAAGCCCCAAAGACACTCCCCCAGGGACCCACCTCCTTCAGCCAAACCCTCCCTGCTCACAGTTACCACCCAGCTAATCCCTACCAGGGGATTCACCCACTGATCAAGACTCTCACAACCCAATTACCTCACCTGTAAACTTTCTTGTATTTTCTCACACATGAACTTTTGGGGGACACCTCTTATCTAAACCATAATATTCTATTAGTCAAATCAAGTCACCGGCTAGCCAGATTCAAGGGGAAGGGAAATAGATTCCACTTTGTGATGGAAGGACAGGTGAAGTCACCTGGCAATAAGGCCTGGGAGGATTTGTGACAGTCATCTTATTTTTTTTAATATTTTCTTAGTTGTCAATGGATCTTTTATTTTGTTTGTTTGTTTGTTTGTTCATTTGTTTATATGCAGTGCTGAGGATCAAATCCAGGGCCTCACACATGCCAGGCAAGCCCTCTACCACAGAGCCCCAGCCCCAGCCCCTGTGGCAGCCATGTTTGCAAACAATCTACTCCAGTGGACTTAGGCTCACTGTACGGGTTGGTCCAGGATTCTTGGTGGTCAACAAGGATGCTCAGGGCACATTTTGAAAGTGCATTAGGATCCTCCACGCTACAGTACTCCCCTATCAGACTGTTCCTCTCACCTCTTCCCTTCAAGGCAAATCCCAGCCACACACCTCCTGCAGGAAGCCTTCCATGACCCCTCTGCTCTCCCCCAGTGGACAACTGCAGCCAGCTGTCTTAAGGGTTCTGAAACTGATTCTCTCGTGTCTTTTGGGGGCAGGGATGCTGGGAACTGAATTCAGGGGTGCTCTATCACTGAGCTACATCTTCAGTTCTTTTACATTTTATTTAGAGACAGGGTCTTGCTAAGTTGCTGAGGCTAGCCTCGAACTTTGAATCCTCCTGCCTCAGCCTCTCGAGTAGCTGGGACTAGAGGCATGCACCTTGTTTTTGTTTGTATGGTTTTTGGTTTTGTGTTTTCTCACAAGGAGCCCTCCCCTCCTAGATTACCAGATCAGGGAGGACAGAAAAGATATCTTAGATGACACCTGCCCCTGCCTCATGACATAGAGGGCAGGGATGAGCTCACCAGCACTTAGCAACTGATGGATGGATAGAGCCGCCACTCCCTGTAGCACCTTGCCCTTCCTTCAAGCCTTCCTAAGACATGAACCCTGTCCTTGTGCTTAAGTGATGCTGTGATTTAGACATGGTTCATCCTCCACAGATTCATGTGGTGGAGACTTGGTCCCCAGTGTAGTGAGGGTGGGAGGAGGTAGAAGTTTTTAAGAGGTGACACCTACAAGGAAGCAGTTAGGTCATTAGGGGCCTTGCCTTTAAAAGGGATGAACAGAGTTGCCATAGTCCCTAGTTAGTTCCTAGGAGATGAGTTGTTTAAAAGGAGCAAGGCTGATCCCTGCCTGCGCTCTGGCTGTCTCACGTGATGTCTCCCTCTCATAAGCTGTCCCACCATTGTGCCCTCTAGCAGAGTTGAACAAATACAGTATCAATCTTGGATTTTTAGCCTCCAAAACTGTGAGCTAAATAAACCTCTCTTCTTTATACATTATCCAGCCTCGGGTATTTTGTTATAGCATCAGAAAACTGGCTGACACAGGTAGTTTTCTAGCTCTTTGTACAAAAAAAAATTCAAAAGTTAGGGGAGCACAGGGTGAAGAGATGAGCTATAAAACATTCCTGGATCCAACATAAAGGAGTAAAACCTGATACAGTTTTAATTCAAAAGAAAATAGAATAGCACTGCCATTGCCACAAGGTACCTTTTGCTACCTTCTCCTGGGATAAAGTTATCCAAATTCAGCCATTTGTGTGCTTCTGCAGCTTGGCTTCATTCCATGGGGTGATGAGAATCAAATCCCAAGCACACTTCTTAACTTTCTCATTCATTCAGTTCTTAAAAAACAAGAAAGACCACTGTATTATGAGAATCTCTAACATTAAGTATCTCAGCCTGATTAATCAGGCCAGTCTAATATTTTTTCTATGTTATTGGACCCATGTAAGGAAAGAATTTGGTTCGGGATCCAACAGGGGCTACCACTGTGAACTCTATGGAGTCCTCTCTCTCCTGCCCATCTCCACACTTTCTAGAATCTTCCATAATGAAATATAATCCCATAAATTGGGAAGAAATAGAAAGTTCTCCCACTATCCCATTCAACAAACACCAGGGAAGTGTCCTGTACTTTTCTGGGACTTTTGTCTAGGACAAAGTTTCCACAAAGCCTTGAGACACTCCCAACAGGCATCCATGGCATCTTACCAAAAGCATAAAACGACCTTATTTCCCTTGGCAGAAGGGTCTATGACATAACTCCAGAACCAATGCTCTCCTGGAATGCAGACCGCCTTTCAAACACATGCCACGCATCTCACAGGGTCAGCACTCACCTCTGCAAAGATCATTTGATTTGCAAGGTTTGAAACGCATCCACATCAAACATGGGCTACAGCATTTTCTTTCTCGCAGATTTCATGTCAAGAGACAATCCAGCCCTTTGTCCTTAGCTAAAAGTCTGGAGCTGTGACATGCCATTTCATGAGAAATGTCCCCTAGAAGTCAAGAGAGGTGGCTGACAGCAGGTCACCAGTGTGATGTGTGCTGAGATGGCTAATGTGGTGGGATCCCTTCGTTCATCCACTCAGCAAATGTTCACTGACTAGGAACTAATGCAGGAGCCCAGGGATAGCATAATCCCATGCCAAGGAACAGAGCCTGTCCTCACACAGCTCACATGGTTACATGCGGAAAAACTTATGGATTAAACTGGGCATGGGCTGCGGATGCAGCTCAGTTAGTAGAATGCTTCCCTCACATGCACAAGGCCCTGGGTTCAATCCCCAGCACCATAAAAGAAAAAAAAACTGGACATGGTGGTGCATGCCTGTAATCCCAGCAACTGGGGAGGCTGAGGCAGGAGGATCACAAGTTCAAGGCCAGCCTCAACAACATAGCAAGGCCCTAGAGAATTTGTGGCTCAGTTGTTAAGCACCCCTGGGCTCCATCCTTGGTATCAAAAAAAAAAAAAAAAAAACTTAGAAATTGGAAGTATCAGAAGTGGACAAGGAATTTAATATACCTAATTTGCCACACAAGCCACCTCAGCAGCACGGCCACTGTAGGGTATCAGTTGTCTTGTCCTCATGATCATGGGCTGACTAGGAGCTGGGCTTCCTGCCACCGCCCAGCATCACCAGAAGATCATACGGCTTATCGCTAGCCTGGGAGAAGATCCAAATTCCACATCCCAACTACAGTTCCTACTGAATGGGAATCACATTCGCACCATCATAAATTGAACCTTCTTAATTTGAGCCTGTCTGTATTTCATGTTGTCTTTTTCTATGTTTCTATCTCTTCTTCATTTCTCCTCCTCTTCTTTCTGTCTTGCTCCTTCTCTGATTACTATCATCTCTTTCCCCTTTGGGATTCTTTAATTTTTTTAAACGAGGTATTAAACCCAGGGCCGCTTAACCCCTGAGCCACATCCCCAGCCCTTTTTAATACTTTATTTAGGGACAGGGTCTCACTGAGTTGCTTAGGGCCTTGGTAAGTGGCTGAGGCTGGCTTTGAACTTGTGATCCTCCTGCCTCAGCCTCCCAAGCTGCTGAGATTACAGGCGTGCACCACCATGCAGAGCTGGATTCTTTAGGATTCATCTTTCCATTCCTGTTTAACCTCTACAACATTTTGCACTTCAGCCTCTTTTTCCTCTGCTCCGTCTTTGAAAAAGCTACACAAGAGAAGCAACTGAATGTGCTTTGGGGGAGGGGTCTTCTTTCTCATTTGCAAAATTATCTTGCTTATTTTGGGGGAGGGTGTTGATTATGATTGGTTGGTTTTGGTGTTTTGTTTTGTTTTGTTTATTTTGTAGTTGTAGATGGACAGAATGCTTTTATTTTATTTGTTTATTTATATGTGGTGCTGGGGATCAAACCCAGTGCCTCACACATGCTAGGCAAGCACTCTGCTACTGACCTACAGCCCATGCCTCAATGGGGTTTTGGTGTTTTGTTTGTTTGTTTTTGTATTTTGAAAAGTAAGAAGTGAAGCCAACTTTGAGGAGGAAAAAATAAACAAGTGATCAAGTTATGGATTGTCCTAAGTTGGAATGATGTGTGTTCTTCATTAGGTACTGTCTGTGGTCCCTTGTCCACTGTTCTCAAAATGGATAAAGAACTCAAAGATTTACTTTTAACCCCACAGGAAAGCTCACATCTGTAGTCCCAGCTACTCCAGAGGCTGAGGCAGGAGGATCACAAGTTCAAAGCCAGCCTAGGCAACTTACTGAGATCCTCTCTAAAAAATAAAATAAAAAGGGCTGGGGATGTAGCTCAGTGGTAGAAGTCTTGCCTAGCATGCACAAGGCACTGGGTTCAATTCCCAGCAACAGGCCAAAAAAATCCATGGGGGAAAAAAAAACATAGGAAAAAAGGTCAAATCATATGGGCAGCCTGGTACAGTGACTCAAGTCTGTAACTCCTACAACTCAGGAGGCTGAGGCAGGAGGATTTCAAGTTTGAGGCCAGCCTCAGCAACTTAGAAAGGTTCTGTCTCAAAAAAGACTAGTGATGTAGCTGAGTGGTAGAGCATCCCTGGGTTCAATCCCCAGTTCCACCAAAAAAAAAAAAAATAGCAATTCACAGAAAGGAGACCCCTAATGACTAACCAGAAGATGAAGAGATCGTCAACTTCAATAACTTATTTCTCTGATATATGCAAATTCAAACAACATCATTGCAAATTGAAGGCATTGGCAAAACTTCTGGAGTTGAATAAAACTGAGTGCCGTAGAAGATGGGGGCCATGGGAACTCTCATGCAGTGCTGGTGGGACTGCAAAGTGATATTGTCATGCTGGAGGATTATCTGGTGGTGCTTAGGAATGAAGCCTGAGCAAATCCTCTGACCCAGAAAGCCCCCAAGTCTTTACTTCAGAGATGCTTGTGATGGTGGCAAAACCACATGCTGGAATTTCCTGTAGCAGTCAGAAGCAATCGACCAGATTTACACACAGCACATGGGCAGATCTTTAAGACAGCATGATGAGTGCAAAGGAAGAAGATTTATAGCTTTATATTAAATTACTATTCTTATAAATTAAAAGCATATGTATACCAAAAAAACTCTATGTATCTTTTTTTTTTTTTTTGTACAAGGGATTAAACTCAGGGGCACTCAACCACTGAGTCACATCCCCAGCTCTTCTTTATGTTTTATTTAGAAACAGAGTCTCACTGAATGGCTTAGGGTCTCGCTAAATTGTTGAGGCTGGCCTCAAACTTACGATCCTCCTGCCTCAGCCTCCCAAGCCACTGAGATTACAGGTGTGCGCCACCGCTCTCAGCTCCATGGATGTTTCAAAAGATATATATTAGATTGGGTGTTGGACCTGGGGGGGGAGGGAAGATGTGGAGAAGAATGGAGTAGAGATGGAGGTTAGAGAGGAAAAATAAGAAAGCAAAATGAGTAAGGCCTGTGCCTGGATCAATGAGGGTGACAATGGATCATCATCTGAGGTGTATGATTAACTTGACTCACTGCATCTAAAGGCCAGAGGGTGGAAAGAACAGAAGAAAATGAGAAAGGACGGGAGGGAGGGAGAGAAGGGGAAAATAAGGCAAACCTGGCTGTTGCTGTCAGGGAGTCCACAGCAGACATGATAGATACTCTTTTTAAGAGGAGAAAAATGAAGTTCAAGATGAAGCCATCAAAAGAGTTACCCAGGGTCATGTAACAGAGAGAAGCTCAGGCCCCCACCCTCCTGTTTCTGATCCAAGTTCTCTTCCTAGCCTGTTTCTAGAAATGCAGGAAAGAATTCCCAATGGCCCCAAATCAGCATTGTGCCAGATTATCAAGATGGTGGCTTAAAGGATGTAGGGAGAAGGGAGGTGGTCAAGTGGGCCCGTCAATGGACCAAGGACTCAGGTCCACTGGAGCAGGACTCTGCTTTGCCCAGACCAGACGGCTAGGCAGTGGCTCAGAGGGACTGGCAGTGGCCCACAGGGACCAGCAGCCACTGCTAAACAAAACAGCAGGGAGATTCAAAGCTTGAACATACACGGTGCTCCCGCCCTCAAGGACAAGGTGGGACTTGCAGAGCAACTCTTTGGGGGCCCTGTCTGCCTCTCCTTTTACTGCCCTGGGTTGCTCTGGAGAGTTCCTTTCATCCTAACTCAGCTTTGTGTAAATATGTACACAGAATTTCTTCAATTGTAAAGAAGAGAAACAGCTCAAACAGCCCGTAGGGAAAAAACAGGGGAGTGTTCCTTATCTGTTTGTGTAACTTATCACTCCCTGAAATACAGTCCACTTCAGGCATGGCTGGATCCAGAGCGTTCAGCAATAGCAGAGGACACAGCCCGTGTCTCTGTCTCTGTCTCTCTCTTCCTCCTCCTTCTCTTCTGTCCCTGTCTTTTCTTCAATATTGACTTCATTCCAAGGCAAGATCTCCCCATCTTCCCAGTATAGACAGGTGCTGGCCAATCCAGGTTGACATTCCGCTCTCTCAGCGGTACCAAACACCACAGGGTATCTCTTTTCCAATAACCCAAACAGAAGTTGCAGGAAGGGCTGTGATTGGTCTGCCTTATGTCACGTGCCCAAGTCAGAACCAATCGTTGCAACCAGGGGGTATCCTGAGCTCTGATTGGTAGGCCTCCTGTAACTACCCTCGGAGTGCCTGTGAATGGTAGAGGCAGGAGGAGGGTTAGTACCAAATGGGGGCAGCAGTTACCCCAAAAGGAAATCAGGTTATTGTGTAAGCACAAATAATAGATGTCTGATATTATGTTTACTTATGTGTATACATGCATGTGATTGTATATGTATATATTTATGTATGCCTTTGTAGATGGTATTTTTATGTATGTATGTATGTATTTATTTATTTTTGGTACTGGGGATTGAACCCAGGGGTGCTTAACTACTGAGCCACATCCCCAGCCCTTTTTAGTATTTTATAGAGACAGGCTCTCATTGAGTCGCTTGGGGCCTCACTGAGTTGCTGAGGCTGGCTTTGAACTCGCGATCCTCCTGCCTCAGCCTCCCAAGCCACTGGGATGACAGGCATGCGCCACCACGCCGTGCTGTATTTATTTTTATTTAGTTATTTCTACTTAGCTAATATGATCACATGACTCAAAATTCAAAAGATACAAAAGAGTGGACAACACAGTTGCCTTCCGACTCTCATCCCAGGCACCCAGCCAGTGACCTTTTCAGAGGTGGCCAATATTACTGAGTTCTTATCTTTCTTTACAGAGATATTGTGTGCATATGCCAATCTGCAACCAGTTCTCCGTGCCTCTTCCACATCCCCTTTGATCTAAATAGACGCTTTCTGTACTTGGGTTTGCAACTCTAGGCTTGCATTTTATAATGAAAGAGAAGCAGCCTAACGCTGTCAGAGATTCCTCTTGGCAACCCCACCCCAAAATCAGGCTAGGCTGGACTGTAGGGAGGCTGGCCTAGGGACGGGTAGTGTCACACAGTGAGGCCTGCAGAGCTCCCTGCCAGCTATTGACCCTTGGAAGAGCCTTTCACTTCCATGAGCATTTATAAGAGAAGCCCAGCCAGCATGGTGGCCTGCCTGTGGCCCGGAACCTCTAGCACAGGATCTTGGCCTGCCTCTGCCCGGGCACCTGTTTTCAGGCCAAGTCAGCAGACCTGGTACAGGCCTGGGCAGTGGCCCCACCCCTCAGCCATTCTACCACCTCAGGGCCAGAGGAATTGACCAAGTTTCATTCTGCTTGCAGGAGCCAGTGCAGGGTGAATTTTTTAAAATACTTCTTTTTAGTTGTAGTTGGACACAATACCTTTATTTTATTTATTTATTTGTATGTGGTGCTGAGGATAGAACCCAGGGCCTCACGCATGCTAGGCAAGCGCTCTACCACTGAGCCACAATCCTCGCCTGACAGGGTGAATTTAACAACAACAACAAAAAAAAAAAAAACCCACGAGTAAGCCGGGTGTGGTGGCGCGTACCTATAATCCCAGCAGCTCAGGAGGCTGAGACAGGAGGATCACAAGTTCAAAGCCAGCCTCAGCATCTTAGCAAGGCGCTAAGCAACTCAGTGACACTCTGTCTCTAAAGAAATACAAAATAGGGCTAGGGATGGGGCTCAGTGGCTAGGCACCCCTGGGGTGAGTCTCCAGTACCAAAGAAAAGGAGGTGGGTGAGATTACCAAAGGTGGTCTCTATTCAGATTAGCTATGGGGGCGGGGACTGAGTAGAGATCCATGCAGCAGCCCTTACCTTGGCCTTTCAGGTAAATGAGGTCTCATCCTGCCATAAGCTACTTCCATCCCTGCCTCAGAAAAGGGAGGACTGAATGGTGGTCTTGTTCATCAGGCCCTCTGGCAACATAGACAGAGCTGTGGTTTGGCTTCACTGCTGGTTACTCTGCCTGCATAGGTGTTTTTAAAATATGATCCCATTTAACCCTTACAACTGCCCAGTGAGGCAGGAAGTAGTAGGATCCTCTTTAACAGACAGGGAGACTGAGGCAGAGCCCTGAGTGACTCGGCCCTGCTCGTGCCCATCTCCTCCCAGTGCTTGGCAAACTTCCATCAGGAGCACAAAATGAGAAGCCTGAAAGTGACCAATCATGGGTCGTGGCAAGGGTGCTCTCCCGGCACCTGACGTCATCCATTCACCTGTTGACGTTGAAACCCAGGAGAGGGTTTCCCACCTTCCCAGAGCAGCCCAGGGCCGAGCGAGGGGGCTGGGTCCCGTGCCCTTCCTCCCTCTCACCTCCGTGGAAGCCGCACTTCTAATGGCCAATGGCATGGAGAGGCTGGGAGCAGCGCAGAGCAGTACGGGTCACAGCGGTTAAGTGTTGTCATAATTCTCTCCCCGGAGCAATGAACTCCATCTCCCTCCAGCCTGTGTGGGAGGAATGTAATCCAGTTCTCCTTGGAACTCAGAGCACAGAGTGACTCCTTTCTCTTTTTTGTGGTCAGGAAATGAGTTTCGCTCTGTTTTTCACTTGAGGGCTTATTATGCAATTGCTTAAAATATGCAACGGGATGCAGATATTTATATGAGCATGTTGAAATGATGGCTTTTTAATGGAAGCAATCTAATTATGCCATATCTGCACCCTTTCCATTTTTTAAAAATTATTCTTACGGTGTTTTAAAGAAAGAAGAGATGTGTGTGTGTGTGTATGTGTGTGTGTGTGTGTGTGTCTGGGTTGTTTTTGTTTTTGTTTAGGGTATGTGGTTTTATTTAATCTCCCAGACTGTTTAAATGGATTGCAAAGGAAAAAAAAAATCCAAAAAGTATATGGCTGCGACTTAACAAGATAATTAGCAGCTGCACTTTATAACAAAATCTAAGGCAATTATCACTTCAGGAGGACCCGGAGGACTCCCAGCTGCCAACATCCTGCTTCGCTGCCAGAGGGAATGACATCATAACTGCTCCAGACAAAGGGGAGGTGGTTTCTGGTCACTGTGATGTCACTTGCTCCAGTAGACAGTCCCAGACAGCTGGGAGACAGGTGGCTGCTTCCTAGGATGGTAAAGAGGAAGATAGGCACTGAAGGACATCAGGGCGTTGCAGCCAAACCCTGCACCCCCAGGCTGCTCCCGATGGGCCACCAAAATGAAACGTGGGGGTTCAGACTTTTCCTCAGGTCTTCGCAGGACCTTCTTTAGAGGTTGAATTTTTCCTCTCCTCCTCTCTGAAGCCTTATTTCTAAATCTTGATCTCAACTAGTTAAATGTTAGTGACTTCTTGGAGCTTGCTCTTGGTCAAGTTCACCACTTAGCCAAAACGTGTCCCCTCACAGATGAGCACTGCTAAAGTGCAGTGGTTAGCAAGTCAAAGCAGGCTGAAGGACTCCATTGGTATTTTCACCTCAAGGTTGCTTTCTTTCGCCCTATGGCGGACTGTTTGACAATCCCGGCTGCCGAGTGCTTCTTTGATCAAAAACAGAGCTCTCTAGCACAAAATGGACAAATTCTAGCTAACAAACTCGAATTTGCCATTGATTGAATTTTATGTGTCAAATGGAGCCAAGATTATAAATGCCAGCAAATGTTTAAGGGCATGGTGGGAGAGCCCACAATTGAATGCACGGTCAATCTTGCAATGGTTCCGAAGGATGGGGAAAAGCCATCTGGCTTCTTTGTAAACTGTAGAAGTTACAGACCAACAGACTGATTCTGGTCACAGACAGCCAAATGTGCCTCCACCCACACCCTTCATAAAACTATAAAGCACCAGCCAAAGGCCTTGTGTGTCACATTACCAGATGACATTCTTGATGCCCGGGTGGAAGTCTGTCCTCTTAAAGCCATCCCCCATAGGCCTCAATTATAAACTGGAAGAGAATAAAAAAGGTCAGGACATCTTTCATTCCTTCTCCCCACCTTGGCTAAACGCTGGACCTTATAGGAAAGGAAATGAGGCTTAGCAACCCCAAGAAAGCCACCGATTCCTGGGACTCACTCAATACACTGAGACTAACACCTGAAGCAAGAAAGACAGGCCTGCCCAGAATCTAGCCTCCCTCTGGACCAAGGCAGAGTTTTGCAGCCAGGGGCTCAGTGAGCAACCGGCACAGCAGATTCTTTGGCCCAATGCCATCCTCAGACTTCTAGAAAACTTCCTGCTTCCTTTATGGAAAACAGGTGTCCATGTCTTCATGCATTAGGCCAGATGCCAGGCAGGACCCTGGGCTAAGGGACTGTTCCTGTTATCTGTTGCTGCTTAACAAACTACCCCAACTTTCGTGGTATAAACAGTAACCATTTTAGTATGCTCCCGATTCTATGGGTCAGGAACTCAAACAGAGCACAACAGGCCTATCTCTGTTCCATGCTGTCTGGGGCCTTCGCTGGAAAACAGGAATGGCTGGAGGTGACAAAATGACTGGAGGCTAAAGGCTGGCAGCTCCTTCACTCACATGTTCAGTTCTTAGGCTAAAATGACTTATACATGACCTCCTTGTGTGAATTGAGCTTCCTCACAGCATGGCAGCCAGTAGTAGTTAGCCATCTTCCCTGAATGCTCTGAGCTCCAAGTGTGAGTGTTACAGTAAGCAAAGCAGACGTTACGTGGCCTTTTATGAGCCAGTTTGGGAAGCCACATAGTCTTGTAGTAATATTTGGGTTGAAGCAGTCACAAGTCCACCCACTTTCAAGGGTAGGAACCATAGAATCCATCTCTTGACAGAAAGAGTGTCAAGAATTTGCTGCTATGGTTCCAAACCACCACAGGACTGACTCTCTACAGTGCCCACTCTCACTTTCAGCAAGTTTTGAGCACTAAGGCAATATATTTCCGTCAGCACTGACATTATGGTGACACAAGGGATGGGGAGGAGAGAGAATACAGGTCGGGAGTAAAACTTCGGTTTCTGCTTTTGCAGTGTCTAATTCTGCTCTGTCATTTCTGAGAGTCTTATAAAGGTTGCTCTTTTCTGACCCTCAAAGACTGAATGAAGGCTAGCTTAAGCCCTCTACTCTAGCCTGGGCCTTCTGCCCTGAGAAGGGAAGTACTTGAATAGAAAGCTACGGGCATCTGAGATTATGGACAGGGTTGAAGACAGGACACTGTGCTGGGGTGTTTGTTTTCCACTCCAGTCCTCAAAATGCACCAGGTCGCCTGCCTGGGCCTCTAGGAAGCACCCAGCATTCGTCCAGGCCTTCACAGGTGCTGTCATGAGCAGCCCAAGAGAGATCCCCAGGGGGAACTGCAAGGGGAATTCTAACCCAGGGAATCCATTCTCCAGGGCTCCTCCCATGTGTCCCCACCCTCTGTCCTTCTTACTGCTTAGGGAACCAAGGCTCAGACAGCTGTGACTTGTCCAGGGTCACCAACGTGTCAGCAGCTGAGTTGGAACTGTGTGTGTCACCCTGCCCTCTGCCTTAGGGCATCCTCACAACTGGCTGATGGCCAAGAGTTAGGCCTAAAGGAAAGCCACTAATCGCCTCAGCTTCTGACCGGCTCAGCTAGCCACCCTGGGCCTCTGGGCAGCTCTGGGCCTGTCAGGAGGGTCCTGTCCACCCCCACCCCCAGCAACCCACAGAGGCCCCCCAGGCTTCCAGAGCCACGTCACCACAGCCTGCGGTCTGCCTGGCTAATGGCAGAGACTGCGGGGAAGCGAAGCCGAGGTAATTACAGCATCAAGGAATCACAAATGGATCTGCAAGATGACATTAGGAGCATTAGACCTGGCACGGCCGCCTCTGGAGAGGTGGCTGGGAGGAGGCTGGGGCCAGGACTAGGGACACAGACAGTCAGCCTCTGTCTCACCCCACCCCCTTGGTCCCCAGCCGGGACTGCTTGTGGCAGGACTCACAAGCCCCTTGCAGAAACCACGCTGGCTGCCAGTGTCGCGTGTGTCTTTCACAGTGAACTAGTTGCTTGAAACACAACTGGACTCCCCCCCCCCCCAGGAGGTTGCCTCAGATGAAGGGAGCCTGGCTTTGGGGAGGCAGAGGGTGACCTAGTAGACAATCCCCTCCCCAGTTCCCATGATCCTTTGCCATCCTAATGAGGCCAGGCAGGCCAAAGTTCTGTGGACCCATAATTACTATGTCTGTGGTGCAACTTGCCCCTCCCACAAGCCTAGTTGGGGGCAATGGCCATGGGGTGGAGCTTCCTGCATGGAATTTGTCCCTGGAAGAATTCCCCAGAGGCTGGAGGGGACTTGGGGAGGAGGAATTGGGAACAGCCTTGATCAGTCACGCTGGTCCATCTGAAGCCTGGGAAATGGGTCTGAAGCTCCAAGTCTGCCTTTGGCCAAAATTGACACCAGTAGGGTGTCACTGTAGGGAAGGAGGGGCCCTCCTGGGGCTGTCCGCTGGTAAAAATAGAGCTTGCCTATGTTCCTCCTGCCAAGTCGCCAAGCCTGGTGATTTATAAGGCTGAGAGCAGACGTGTGTGTAAATGTTTTTGCGTGTGAGATGTGTAGCCAACCGCGGCCTGGCTTTTTGAAACTCACAAGGAGAGTGGGAGGGAGGGAGAGAGGGAGGGAGAGAGGGAGGGAGGGAGGGAGGGAAGGGAGAGAGAAGGCAGCCAGGGTGGGAAGCACACGGGCCACTTTTATGTAACACTCCTCTGATACACACCGCAGTGGGGATTGATGCTCTCTTTGAAGTAAATTGCATCCCGGTTCACCATAGCATGAAAGTTAAGATTTACCATGGCTGGGACCTCCGAGACCCTGCTGGAAGCTAGAATAATTAGCACAGCATTTGGCTGCCTCTCCTCCCGCTCTGCAGGCGGTGACAGGAGTGTCACTAATAGATCTTCCAGGCCTGGGCCCCGGGTGTTTGTCATGGGGTCCGCGGTGGCGGTAAGGAAAGAGGACCCCAGTCATCAGGAGAACAGGAGGCAGGAGGCAGGGTGGGGCTGGACTGATCTCATTGCCCTGGGCAGTGGGACCTGCT
Organism: Ictidomys tridecemlineatus; assembly: GCF_052094955.1. Classification (NCBI taxonomy): domain Eukaryota; kingdom Metazoa; phylum Chordata; class Mammalia; order Rodentia; family Sciuridae; genus Ictidomys; species Ictidomys tridecemlineatus. The sequence goes on along the minus strand of NC_135493.1, from coordinate 94,559,424 downwards.
CCTCTTGGGGCTAGATGGCAAACCAGCCTCATCCTCCAGCTCAGCCCAGCCCAGCCGTCAGGTGCTTCGCTGTCAAATGAAGGGGCAGCAGGGTCATTACCAGCTCTCAGGAACCCAGAGAGCTCATCTATGGAACAGATGCCTCCTGCGCTACAGGTGGGCATCTTGGGGTGCCTGGCCAGTTTGGGGTATCCCCAGCTCCAATACTCAATAATCATCAAAAGGTAGTGCCTGCATCCCTGCAGATGTGTCTTCCTCCCCTCCCCCTCCTGCGCCACCCCTTCCCCCCAGGCATCCCTTCCTTCTTTCCCAGGGACCTGCTTTTTCCTATGAACAAAACTGAGAAGTGAATTGATCAAGGCATCCTAAGTCCCAAGGAGAGAGTCTTAACAGCTTCCTGGTCACCCCAGCTCTGCTGCTAAGCAGCTGTATGACCTTAGATAAGTTCTAACTCCTCTCTGGGCCTCAGCTTCTGCTTGGATTTCAGGATGGGGTGAGATTTGAACCAGATCGTTTTGAAAAGCTAATATTCTGTGATAGATCAGATCCACTGCCTACCCCCCACAGCTGCCCCCGCCAAGCTCATGGAACGCTAAGGTGTCAAAGTATAGGACTAATATCCCGTCATGGGATTCCAAGTATTGTACAGGATGCCCATGGCAGGGGGGAAAGCCACCAGCCACATTGCTGCCGTGATGATTATAAATGCCTCCCTGGCGGGGCTGGCTTCCCTGAGGTGGCAATACGGTGAGCTGATCCGTGACTTCTTCCTCAAAGAGAGCACATTCCCTGGCCCCGCTTTGTTCATCACCAGAAGGCACCAGGCAGCATCTTCCATAAGCCTTCATTGGACACTCACATTTCTTTAAAGTTGCTAATAAAATCATCCCCGTTTCACATCTGAGGAAACTGAGATTGGCCCAAGTGAGTCAGAGGAGCATGGTGGTACAAATATGGAATCAAATGCAAAGGAATGCAAAGCCAACTCTGCCCCACTAGCCAGGTGAATTGGAGCAAATGGAAAACTCTCATGTCTTGGTTTCCTCATCTGGAAAATGAGCATTAAGCTAACCTACATGAGGTCTCACGGGGACCCACACTAAGGGGCCCACAGGGCAGCCTCAGTATGGGAGGCTGGTGCCTGGTACCAGTAGGGCCCAGTAAATATTTACTGAGCCACTTTACCCCCGTGCCCCCACACAGGCCTTGCTGACAGGCAAATAAAGCTATGAGGATCGAGGAAGATTCCTGAAGGGAATCAGGAGCCAGTAGTGTAGAACAAGGTTACGCAAGGGGAAGAGTCAAGTTTAAACCACTCATGCTTCAAGGTCTAGAGGGCTGTGGAGGTTGGGACCAGACTCAAGGGAACAGAAGTCCTGGGGTAGATTCTGAAGGATGAATTTTCAAAATGTTTTCGCAATCTTTGCAGTCAGCCATCCAGGCCTGTCAGTTTGGGAATATCCCATCAATGAACTGGAACCAGAAGCACAAATGCCAAAGGAGATTCCAGAACATTCTGTCTTCCCGATTTTCTCCCACCTCCCACTGTCTCTCCCCACCCTACACCCTAAATTCCCACCTGCCACATAGACAAGGGTGTGAGAGAGAAAGTGGGAGCTTCCCCTGGTGTCAACCCTGGGCCCAGAAGATGGGGTGGGGATCTCAAGGTCACTTTAGCAATCACTAACTCCTCTCCCGGCTCCAGGTGCTCTGGCTTCAAGTATACTCCAGAAAGTGACTGCACAATTCCACCGTGAGTGCTTTGGAAGACTTGCCTTCTGGCATGGAGAGGTCAGGGGTCAGTGACAGCACCTCCCCCATGGATTGGGCCTGAGGCTTTCCTGCATAATCAGCCAGCTCCCGGAGGCATCTCCCCTCCTTGAGGTCTCTTTTGGAACAGGTGACAAGACTGACTGACCAAGCAGATGAAGCAGCAGAATACCACAGGGCTCTTAGTCTGTTCTCTACAGGATGGATGGATAGACAGATGAGAGACAAGGGGGTGAATGAGTGGATGGATGGATAGGTGGGTGGGTGGGTGGATGGGTAGATAGGCAGATGGGCAGGTAGACATGTGGATGGATGGGTGGATGGATGACTGCGTGGATAGATGGATGGATGGATGGATGGATGGATGAGTGGATGGATGGATGGATGGATGGATGAGTGAGTGGATGGATGAGTGGATGGATGGATGAGTGGATAGATGGATGAGTAGATGGATGGGTGGGTGGATGGATGAGTGGATGGATGAATGAATGAGTGGATAGATGGATAGATGGATGGATGAGTGGATGGATGAATGAGTGGATAGATGGATAGATGGATGGATGAGTGGATGGATGGATGAGTGGATGGATGGATGAGTGGATGGATGAGTGGGTGGATGGATGAGTGGATGGATGAGTGGATGGATGGATGGATGAGTGGATGGATGGATGAGTGGATGGATGGATGAGTGGATGGATGGATGAATGAATGAATGGATGGGAGATGGGCAGGTAGATGGGTAGATGGATGGATGGGTGGGTGGATGGATGGATGGGCAGATGGGCAGGTAGATAGGTGGATGGGTGGGTGGATGGATAGATGGGTAGATGGGTGGATGCATGAGGAGACAGACAAATAGTGATGGATCGATGAATGAACAAATGGACTAGGTCCCCCCTCCCCTGCTGCCTTCTTGCTCTAGAGTTTTTTTCTACCTGTCTCACCTACTTTCTCTCAATGTGGCTTTAAAACTCGTTTTGGCTGCTCCTTGAGAGATAACAAACAGCTAGGCTCGCTGTCTATAGGAAATTGTCCTATTGAGTTAACTGCTATTCCACACACATGATATCATGGAAAGAGGGAAGAGCTTGGAGAAAGACAGACCCAAGTTTAAAAAATAGGCCTAACCCCACTGAGCTGTGACTTTGAACAATCTACAGAACCTTTCTGAACCTGGTTCAGTATCTATAGAATAAAGGTTGTATTGTAACCGCTCAGGGGTGTTTTGAGGAAAGGAACACTTCTCAAGATGTGACTGGCACACAGTAGATATTTCCTTTATAAGGAAGTAACCTAGAGGTGGCAGAAAACCGCTGGGGCTTTGGCGTCTAAACAGGTTGGACTAGAATGTGCTTGATCATTTACAGTGTGGCCTTGAGCCACAGTGGTCCATTCTGAGCCTCAGTCTTCTTCTCTATTAAAGGACCTAATAGTATGTTCCTGTCATGGTTGCTATAGGAGTAGATATAGTCTATATAAAACTCCCAGCACATGGAAGATGCTTTAAAAATGGCAGCCATTATTTCTTATGAAAGGACATAGGGGTACTGAGGTAAAAATGAAACTCTCAGGCCAAGCATGGTGGTACACGCCTGTAATCCCAGTGGCTCAGGAAGCTGAGGCAGGAGGATCATGAGTTCAAAGCCAGCCTCAGAAACTATGAGGCCCTAAGCAACTCAGTGAGACCCTGTCTCTAAATAAAATACAGAATAGGGCTGGGGATGGGGCTCAGTGGTTGAGTGCCCCTGAGTTCAATCCCCAGTACTCTCCCAAAAAATGAACCTCTCAGATGGCAAAAGAGTGATTAGATATAGGGTCTCCTCAGTGTGGTCTGTGAGCCAGAATAAGGCACCATTGGTGGTGACATTAACCAAGCCACGTCCCCTCCCAGCAGCCCTACAGAAACCCTCAGGCTCCCCTCTGATTAGGATCCGATTGTAGCTCACAGGGAGGTGGGAACCCCCTGGATTCCCAATCCAGTATTCTTGCCACCCTAGCCAGATGACAAGGAGCAGCGGGGCCATGCCACCATGGCTGCCAATCTTGGTGCCACCTCTTGGGACTGTATGCCTGTTGGTCATGGGTCGGCCCCTCTGTGCCATCATGAAAATGACAGACAGTGCCTACCTTAAAGAGTTACTACAACAGTGAGACAGTGCTTGGCACATCCAAAGTCCCCAATCAATGTTAGCTACGATTATTATTTGCTCTTTGCCACATAGAGCTTTGATCTCTCAAAGACCCATTAATCGCTCAGACCCTTCTTCAAGGGATTTTAAAAAAAAAAACCCAGCAAATGAAATTCTACATGAAATCATCACTGTAATATTTCTGCTGCCAGGAAAAATCATTAGGAGCAGGGAAACAACCTGGCAGTGAGACCACTGGTAATTCAGAAGGAAGGGCGCCGGACCTACAAGGGCAGGAAGGGCTGGCTCACCCAGGAGCCTCCCCAGAGAAGCCTGGGGACGCGGGGACCCGGCCCTACAGTCCTGTCCCTCACAAGTGCCCCTGCAGTGTGGCAGTGTCCAGCCAATCTCTGGCTCTGATGCCTCCTCTTTCAAAATAGGGGTGACTTCTCAGGCCACCCGCCTCTCCCAGAGCCAATCACCCTCAGCCATGACTCAAGGACGAGGGTTCCAGATAAGCAGGATTTGCTAGAGTGAAAGGGTTCCACTATGTCCCACTCAGTAATGCAAGGAGCCCCTGAGTAGAGGTCTCCAGTCATCCCTCCCCTGCCAAGTGTCTCTTGTCTTAGGAGGCACCAAGGGGCAGAAGGAGCTGGCTCTGGATCCAGAGGCCTCACTGATTCTCCTTCCTGAGCAAGGGCTGGCTGGACACAGCGCCTTGGCCACAGGCCTACTTCCGAAGCCAAACGCAGCAGTCCCCTCGGCAGCACACTCCTTGGCAGCCAAGGAGACTGGCAGAAGGTGTCTCGCTGGTTCCCAAGGGCCAGCTGGGAGTCCCACTCCGCCTCGGGCCTGGGCTGCCAATGGCCATGTCTACCTGGGGTGGGCAGAGGCAGAGGGTGAGGAGCCGAGCCCCACCCAAGCCCACCCCTGCGGCCTTCAGGAAGTGGTGTGAGCAACCACACCCCCTCCCTCGGAGCCTCAGTTCTAAATTCCATCCTGAGGTCCCTGAGCAGAAGGCAAGAGTATGTGGCAGAGTTTTCTAACAGCAGAGCTTGCCGTGGGTGTGGGAGAGCATTAGCATATCAGGCACCCTAAACTGGCAGTGGGGCTGAGGTTCTACTGGAGAGAGACACAATGCCCAGAAAGAATAGCCAGGGGCCCAGAACCTAGTTGACAGTTTTGCTGGGGGGTCAAGCTGAGCTTCTTGGTAGAGTAGTCAGGGCCCTCCAGATTGCCACTCCCGCTGCGCTTCCACCCCGGCACCCAGCCATTCCCAGCCACAAGGCTCACTTTCCCACCCTCTGGACTTGGCAGTTGAGGAACATTCCGGTCACTCAGTGCCTCTGTGACTTTGCACTAGCTACTTCCTGAAGGGATCCACCATCTCCCTCCCCCTCCCCCGCCAACTTCAGCCTTATCTCCCCAGCCTGCTTCTGCATACCCTTCAAAACCCACTTTCCCTTCCTCTATAAGTTCTCTGATTCCCTCCAGAGATAGCTCCCCACCAACTCTGTTGTTGTCATCCTCCTCCTCTTTCTTCTCTATTTTTTTTTTTTTTTGGTACCAGGGATTGAACCCAGGGGAGTTTAACCCCTGAGCCTCATCCCCAGCCCTTTTTATATTTTATTCTGAGACAGACTCTAAGTTGCTTAGGGACTCGCTAAGTTGCTGAGACTGGCTTTGAATTTGCGATCCTCCTGCCTCAGCCTCTGGAGCCGCTGGTGTGTGTGTGCACCATGGCGCCCATTTTGACAATTATTATATTTATGGGAACACCCTGTTTCAAACTGCATTACTGGACTGTGAACTCTTTGCTATGAACTATAACTTTTTATCGGCACAGGTACTTGCATGAGTGTATGCATTTTTGTCCCACCTGCTTACAAAAATAATCTGAGATCACATCAGGAATAAAGGACACCAGCCTTTATCAGCCACCCAGGATGGGTTTGGCTCCCAGACATTCCCCACAGGCCCCTGCGTGCAGGTCCTATGACTGCGCTTCACGAAGGGGGACAGTAAAGCTGCTTTCTTGCCACACTGTACTGTAAGGTCTTCCCCATTTCTGTCCTCAGTGCTTGCCGGTAGATGATACATCCCTGTTTATACAGCAGGTGGGCTAGGTTAGGGTGGCAAGATGACCAGGAACACTCTGACAATCACTTCCAATGAGTGGTCCTTGCTACTTGAAGTATGGTCCTTGGGCACCCTGGAAGTTTGTACTGATCTCAAGTTCCAGCCAGACCTATTGAAACAGAATCAGCATTTTTAACAAGATACGAGGGTGCACTTTTGCTAAGGTTTAAATATGGTTTGTGCCCACCAAACTCAGGTTGAATTTAGGTCCTCAAGGTGGCAGGGTTGGGAGGAGGGGCTTAGTGGGAGGAATTTAGGTCATGGGGGAGGAACCCTCAGGAAAGGGTTAATCCCTTTCTCACAGGACTGGGTTCGCTGTCCCTGGAGTTCAGCCTCCTCTTGTATCTTCTACAGTCACTCACTTGTCCTGCTTTCTGCCATGAGTTGAAGCAATATGAGGCCCTTATCAGCAGCCAAGCAGATGCTAGTGACATGCTCTTGGGCTTCCACAACTGTGAGCTCAAACAAACCTCTTTCCGTTGCAAATCACCCAGCCTCAGGTTTTCTGTTACAGCAATGAAAAATTCACTAGAACAATGTTAAATCTGTATTTTAGGCCCTGTTTCCAAAAGGATGAATCATAAGCTTATGATAGAAGGAACTGGCAGAGTAGATAGAACAAGTCCCTTTTAAAAAATACTTCCAAAGCTTTTCACCACACAGGTTAAAGTTGAAAAATATCTTTCTTGATCCACTTTTATCATTGCTAATTTCTTAGAATGTAAAAAACAAACATTGTGTTTAACTGTATTTTTTTCTTTGCTTTGCTAGATTGAGCCTCAGGAATGAAAAAGTGATGGTCTGCCAGGCATGATGGTGCACACCTGGGATCCCAGCAGCTCAGGAGGCTGAGGCAGGAGGATCATGAGTTCAAAGCCAGCCTCAGCAATTTAGCAAGGCCCTAAGCAACTCAGCAAGACCCTGTCTGTAATTAAAAAGTTTAAAAGGCTGGGGATGTGGTTTAGTGGTTAAGTGCCCCCTGAGTACAACCCCCACTACCAAAAACAGAAAAAGAAAAGCTGATGCTGTGGAAAACAATTTGCCCTTATCCGGCAAAGGTGAACATACATCTTCCCTTTGCTTCACCCCTAGGTACACCCCCAAAGAAAAGTTACATGCATCCCTCAAAAGGCATGTTCTAGAATGTTCTTAGCAAAGCTAACTGACCCAAAAGCTCATGGATCATCAACAAATGGATAAACAAATGGTGGACTCGTCACACATGGAAAACTACACATCAATGAGAATAAATGATCTATACCTATATTCAACAAGATGGGCACACTCACCATCCTAATATTGAGCAAAGGAAGCAAGAGCCAAAAGTAGATGGATTGTATTATCCCATTTATGTATGTTTCAAAGATAGACAAAGCTATCTTTGTCTATCTTTGAGTTGGGGACCCCTGCCTTGCGGGAAGCAGTGACTGGGAGGGGGCATGAGGGGGACTCTTTGGGGGTTGCTGATATTCTGTGCCCCCTCCTGGGTCTCCTATGCACAGAGCATCCACCTTGCAAAAATATAAGAAGCTGTACACAGGATGTGTGCACTTCTCTGAATGTAGGTTATACTTCAATAAAAAGTTAAAAAAAAAAAAAAAAGCTAATGTCGCCTAATGGCCTAAATTCTATGAATATGCAATAAACTTGCAGCATAAGAATTTTGTCCTGCAATTTGCCGCTGACTCGGAGTTCGGGAGGTGTCAGGGTAACAAAGCACCCCAGGGTGAGCATTTGACAGGAAGCATTAGCTGCCCCCCAGGAGCCTCAAATACCTGATGGTTTTTCTCCTGCTTAAAATTAAAAACCTGCCTCCAAAGATGCCGAGGAAGGGAGAACGGAGCCCAGACCCTCATTTTGCAATGTTATGAACTGTGGGAGTTGGACGCGGTGGGTAGTGGACTCGTCTAGGACTGCTGGCTGGACACCAGGTTCCTGTTCCTGGGGGGCCAGGCCCGCGGCTTCTTTATCTTTCCCAGCCCCCTCCCGCCCCAGCCTTAGCCACAAAGGCAGAGAGAGGCTGTTGCTTAATAAACGGTTTCCTAGGGGCCGCAGCACTTTGGCACTGCAGAGAGCAGTATCACATTTTAACTTTTACACGTGCTGTTCGCCTGGCTGTAGGAAGCAGTTTATATACATGATCTCATCCACTCCATAAAACCCACTGCTCTGTCCCCACTTACTAATGACAGAAGAGCCACTGTTATTCCCATTGGACAGATGAGGCTGGGCTTGATCATTTTAATACTGAGCACGAGAGGCTGGACCAAAAGCGAATGGACCCTATGGTACCAGGTATACCAGTTTCAAAGATAGCTCCCCCAAGGTGGCAAAGCTGGGGTCACATCCAGACAAGACGTTTGACTCAGAGCCTACATTGTCATGAGACTTTATGACATTTACATTCCCACCTAATTAACATAAACTAGATACAGCAGTCAACCAATAAGGAATCTCCACACTTAATGGCTCGCTGGCCTTACTTCACAAACCACTCCCTCTGGCATTTTGCCAGGCCCCATCCAGACTTGTTTACAGACTCTAACAAGACACAGTCTCACTAAGTTGCTTAGGGCCTCACTAAATTGCTGAGGCTGGCCTTGAACTTGGGATCCTCCTGCCTCAGCCTCCTGAGCCGCTGGGATTATACATGTGCACCACCACACCCAGCTAAATCTCCACTTTAACTGGGTGATCTATATTTTACCTGACACCCCCGCTGCTGAAATCAGCCTTCCTTAACTGAGTGTTCCACATCTATGGATCCAACCAACCATGAATTGAAAATATTCAAAAACAATTTGCATCTGTACTGAACATGTGCAGACTTTTTTCTTGTCATTATTCCCCAAACAATACAGTATAACAACTATTTGCATAGCATTGACATTGTATTACATATTATAAGTAATCTGAGATGATTTGAAGTGCAAAAAAGGATTGCATAGGTTATATGCAAATGTGACACCATTCTATATAAGGGACCAGAGCATCTAGGAATTTGGGTGTCTATGGGGGTCCTGGAACCAATCTCCCATGGATACTGAAGGATGATTATGACATATAAATTGACACTGGGGGTTTGTCATAGAGGTCTGGGTCCAGGACCCCAAATTTCTCCTTCCACCCTGTCTCCATCCACCTCTGCCCCTCCCATGATTTCCTCATACTCTGCTGTCCCCAAACTGGTAGTTTCCCCAGCTTTTGTTGGCTGCCAGTGTCACATGACCAACAGCCATCACACCTCTCTCTTAAGTTCTGTGGCCCTTTGTGTTCACCTGCATTTCATCTACAGTACATAAGTGTCTGGGGATATTGCCTAAACTTGGAATTTGCAAGTCTTATTATCCCAACGACATTACAAACTCCTTTAGGATAGAGAATGTGTGTCATATTTCTTGTGCCCTAGTAAGTCAGACTTGCTGTGCTGAGGTCCCCCAAAGTCACAGTTTTAGACCAGCCCTAGGCTGGAGGAGCATGGAACTTTCCTAAGGTGAAATCCAGGGACTCCTGAGTTCAAAGCGGAGTGACTCAGCCTGGCCACAGCTTCCTCTTCCACCTGGAATTCTGGTCCCAATTAGTAGGTGTTGCAGTCATTGCTGGCTGCACAATAAGCTACCCCTAAACGTAGAGGCTTAAAATAATAACAATCATTAATCTTGCTCATGAATCTGCCTTAGAGCAGGTGGAGGCAGGGAAGATTTGTCTCTTACCAAGTAGCGTCATCTGGGGCAGTTCAACTGGGGACTGAAGGATTCACCTCCTATAGAGCTCAGACACAGCTAGCAGATTGGGACTGATAGGAAGCTGGAAACTCTGCCAAAGCTGAGAGCCAGAGGCCTTGATTCCTTGGCCTTTGATCATCTGCAAGTAGCCTGGGCTTCCTCACAACATGGCGGCTGGTTCCCAGGTATGAACATCCCCAGAGATAGCCTGGTGGGTGATGAATTGCTTTTAATGGCCCAGCCTCATGAGTTCACATAGCATCACTTTTGCCATACTGCCTTGGTCAAGGCAGTTACAAAGATCCACCGAAGTTCAATGCGGGAGCCAGGGGGACACAACTCTGAGTTGCGGAGTATTAAAGTTCTGAAAGAGTATGTAGGACTGGAAATATTATTCTGGCCATATGGGGCTTGTTATTTGAGAACACAATCACACCTTCCAATCAAGGCCAAAGTAAGACCTTTAGAGACCCTTAGCATTAAAAGTTTTATAGCACAACTTTCCCAGATGTTGACTTGGAGCTCAAGAAACTATTTGTTAACAAATCAAATCCAGGGTAGAGGATGTATCTCAGTGGTAGAGTATGATCCTAACATACATGAGACCCTGGGTTTAATCCCTAGCACCATACGAAAGAAAGAAAGAAAGAAAGAAAGAAAGAAAGAAAGAAAGAAAGAAAGAAAGAAAGAAAGAAAGAAAGAAAGAAAGACATTGAATCCAAGGCAGCTACAATACAATACATCCTATATGATCTCATTCATATTAAAACATATTCACTGGGACTGGGGTTGTGGCTCAGTGGTTGGTGCTTGCCTAGCATATATGAGGCACTGGGTTTGATCTTCATCATCACATATAAATAAATTAAATAAAGGTATAGAAAATACAACAACATTATAAAAAGAAACATATTCAAAAAATTCTGTGTTTCTGTGTATATGTGTGTGTTTGGAGAGCATTTCTCTTAAATCTTAGGAAAGAAGCATCCGAGAAATTAACAATGGTCATTTCTGAAAAAGGGACTTGGATTTGGGGTCAGTGGGAATAACATCAGGAACTCACTCATGTAGCTTGATTAATTTACAGTGCAGATGTGCTCTAGTGTTAGTTGGATAATTAAAACTAGAAGGAAAAACTACAAAAGAAAGGAAAGGAAGGAAGAATAATACAAAGGTTTCCATATGATATTAGAATGAAGATCAAAATCCTTAACATGACCCATGTAATGTTAGATTATTGTGCCCAACTTTTCACAACCCACACCATTTGCCATCTGATTGCACACCTTCTACCAGACTAGGTAGAGGATATGTCCTTGATCCATGCATCACTAACTTGAGGGTTGGCATTATGACTGACTTTGGCCATTGGAACATGGGCAAAGAAGCATTTTTCCAGTTGCCTTCTTGAGTTAACCCTCACCCACAAGAAGAGCTTGGCCCATGTAGCTGTTTCTCCTTCAGGCTTAGTCTCAGAATGAGAGAAATGTAGCATTGTCCTGAGCCAAATCCAAAGTCAGGAATTCACCCTTGGCCTCTAGAGCTGCAGCTGAGACCCACTGAACTACAGGCAATTGAAAGGGCTAAAAGTGGGAAATAAATGCTTGCTGTTGCAAACCACTGGGAGCTATTTGTTAAGCAGCATTATCACAGCAGAAACCTGACTGGTGCACTCTCTAAAATCCTGAGTAATCTGGCCTTTGATGACCATTCCAACCCCATCTCTCTTTATATTGTCCTTTTGTTCACCAAATTCTAGCCACACTGGCCTTTGTTGGTGTTTCAAAGGCTTATATTCTTCCCATGATAGACTCATGCTGGACTGTTTTTTATCCTTATCCTGGCTAACTCCTACTCATGACTCATTTCTCAGAAGGACCTCATCCAAATGTACACTACCTCCCATCTAAGTTTCCTCTTGTTTGCCTCTCTGATAACATCCTGTCTGTCCTTCATGGAGTTAATATTCCTGACACAGTTTATAATTCAACACCTCTACCATGTTTGAATTTCGGTATAAACAGTCTTCCGCTTATGATGATTCAACTTAGACTTTTTTGATACAAAAGTGATAACATTCAGTAGAAGTCATACTTCAAATTTTGAATTTGGATCTTTGCCCAGGCTAGTGATAGACAGTAGGACACTCTCTCTGGGTACTGGACAGCCATAACCAGCCGCAATGGCCAGTCAGCCACGCGATCACAAGGGGAGGCGGCTCAGCTGCTCTCGTGTGCTGGATTCAATAAATGACAGGAGACGCTCAGCACTTCATTATAAATTAGGTCCCCTGTTAGATGATTTTGCTCAACTGTAGACTATAATAAGTATTCAATGCACATTTAAGGCAGGCTGGGCCGAGCTACGAAGTTCATAGGTTAGGTTTTTAAATGCATTTTCAACATATGATATTTTCAACTTGCAATAGCTTTTTTGGGATGTTAACCCCATTGTAAGCTGAGGAGTGCCTATACTGTGAGCTGCATGAGGGCAGGGACCATGCTTATTTTTTTCATCCAATAATAACCAGGTGCCAGGCAGAGCGGCATATGCCTATAATCCCAGCAGCTCAGGAGACTAAGGAAGGAGGATGGAGAGTTCAAAGCCAGCCTCAGAAACAGCGAGGCCCTAAGCAATTCAGTGAAACCCTGTCTCTAAATAAAATATAAAATAGGGCTGGGGATGTGACTCAGTGGTTGAGTGCCCTGAGTTCAATTCCCAGTACCAAATAAATAACCATGGAATGGTGCCCAGGGCATAGTGCTTTATTAAATAGATGAAGGTGACTAAATGCTTCCAGTCAGGCCTCAGGAATCACAGGAGGGCTTCTTTCTCAGCAAAACCTGGGATGCAATGAAGGAAGCAGCATTGAATCTGAACCTGAGGGTCTGGGCAGCATTTGACGCAGGCAAAGACATGGCCTTGGGATGCTCCAATGAGTCTAGGGAGCAGAGAGGGCTGGAGCCATTAGGCTAGGCCAGGCCATTAGTACTGAGACTGGGGAGGTACGGCGGCCTTCTCTGCCCAGCTATGGAGCTCCAACATCTTCCCACAGCTAGCTGGGAGTCATGGATGGGCTCTGAGCAAAGACAGGAAGTAAGAAGGGTCAGAAGGGCCAGGGCTGTGGCTCAGAGGTTGAACGCTCACCTGTCATGCGTGAGGCACTGGGTTCGATCCTCAGCACCACATAAAATAAAATAAAGATATTATGTCCACCTACAACTAAAAAATAAATACTAAAATAATAATAATAGTAATAATAAAGGGTCAGAAAAAGTCTGTTCTGGAAGGCCAGTAGCCTGGGCATGGGGCAAGGAGGGCAAGGAATGAAAGCTATCCGGGCATGGCTGGGGACAGCACAGAACAGCCCTCCCACTGAAGGAGATTGGTAAATATTTGCTGGCAAGAATGAGTGGATATGGTGGGGAAAAAAATATTTTTTTGTACCAGGGAGTGAACCTAGGGGCACTCAATCAGTGAGCCACATGCCCAGCCCTTTTTTATTTTTCATTTTGAGACAGGATCTTGCTAAGTTTCTTAGAGCCTTGCTAAGGCTGGCTTGGAACTTGCAATCCTCCTGCCTCAGCCTCCTGAGCCACAAGGATTTCCGGTGGAATAATGTCTGGTTTTGCCTTCATTGACTGGAGGGAATGGCAATGCTGACTCAGTGAAGACAGAAGAGTGGGCTGGTTTGATGGGGAAGAGAGTAAGTGTCCTTTCATGCTTGTTAAATTTGAGCCAGGGCTGGGGTCGTGGCTCAGTGGTAGAGCGTTTGCCTGGCATGCGTGAGGCACTGGGTTCGATCCTCAGCACCACATATAAATAAATAAATGAAATAAATAAATAGGTCCTCACTAACTTAAAAATTTTAAAAAAAAAAACAATTGAGCCAGGTGCAGTGGCCCACACCTGTCATCCAATAATAACCAGGTCTAGAGGCTCAGGAAGCTGAAGCAGGAAGATCACAAGTTCAAAGCCAGCCCCAGCAACTTATCAAGGCCCTGCCTCAAAATAAAAATAAATTAATAAAAGGGACTAGAGATGCGGCTCAGTGGTTAAGTGCCCCTAAGTTCAGTGCTTGGGGATTGAATTCTGTGTCAGCACCGTTCACCCAGAAGGCAATTTGGAGAAGAATCTCAGGGCATAGGGGAACAGCTAGAGACATGGCCTAGTGTGGCTTTCCCCAAAAGCAGACCCTAAGACAAGGATTTGTGTGCTAGTGGTTTGTGGCGAGGCCATCTCCAGAAACACTAAGAGGTAGGTGGGGAGGTGAGACAGGGAAGGGACAGGAGCCACTAAAGGAGTCAATTGCAAGCAAATGAGCTCTGGGAGCCACTGGAGCTTAATCGTGCTGGGAGTTCCAGGAGACAGTGAGCACAGGTGTGCCCTGGCCACACACGTGGACTCCCTCAGTCCTGGCTTGTGGGATCCTCCTGGGGACTACTTACTCCTTGGCATTTCCACATTGCCATGCACACAGGAAGAGAGGGCCCTGGTGGCCAAAGAAAGCCCTCAAGCAAGGAAATGCAGGTTGTGGCCTCTGGAAATGAGTAGCCACAGACGGAAATGTTAGGTTCTTAACCCTTTATGTGCCAGGCATGCCCCCTGGATACTTGCAAGTGTTTCCATGTTCTATGTTCACAAGAACCATTTCAAAGATGGGGAAATAGGGTCCAGGGATGTAGCTCAATGGCAGAGTGCATGCTTGGTATACATGAAGTCCTGGGTTCCATCCCCAGCACCAAAAAATAAGGAAGGAGGAGGAGGGGAAAGGGAAGGGGAGAGGAAGAGGAAGAGGAGGAAGAGGAAGAAGAAGAAGAGGAGGAGGAGGAGGAAGAGCAAAAATCACCCTTAGGGCAATATGTGGCAGGTCACTGGAAACCACTTTGCCACAGGGACTAGCCAGGAAGACATGAGGTCATGTGTCTACAGGACATTGGTGCGACTCAGAAACTCCCATCTCCAAGGGCCCACTGTTGCAAGGGGAAGTGAACAGAGAAAACTCAGAAGAACCATAATGACGATGGCCATGTTAATAACTTGTCACAAAAGACCAAGTTTGAAGAGGAGGCGGAAACCCTCTGTTGCAAGTGGGCAGGACCCATAGTAACTGGAAGATTCTGGAGGAAGTGAAACATTTCAGTGGCACTTCTGCATGGACATGGGAGAGCTCCTCTGTTGCTGGGGCCACTGTGAGCCAATCATCAGCCGGCAGCTGGACTTCCAGCTGCCGGCTCTCCTCCACAGCACCTGCACCTGAAGACCAGAACATTCCCCGGGGAGTCGACTCTGGGAGGGTGGCTTCCATGGGGCTGCCCTCACTGAGCGTCAGCGTGCAGTTGATCTCACTCCTGCATAGACCAGAGAAATACCCTGAGCTTTCTCAGCCACATCAAGGACAAGTATAAAGGAAATTAATTTATCGATGCTATGTGGAGGCAGAGCTGGTTTTGAAGAATTGTAGCAAACGGCTGGGAAAACATGGACCAGAAAAAATTGGAAAGCTCAGTTAATGTTAAACAAATTATTAATCATTAACAAGAGTTGGAAAACAGGCCTGCGACGGCTGAGGAAACGAAGTGGGGGCAGGAAGACCGCAGAAGGGAGGTGCTTGCCTGTCTTCAAGTGCGTGACAGATCATTCTCGTCCTCCTGTTGTCATTCGGTGATTATGCTTGGGGGGAGGGTGTTCAAGGGAAGGGTCGTTATATCAGAGTTACCCAAAGAGCTTTTATGCTTTTGTAGTTGTTGTTATTATTACCAGTGGGGGGCTATACATCCCCAGCCCTTTTTATTTTTTATTTTAAGACAAAGTGTCACTAAATTGCTGAGGCTGGTTTTGAACCTGTGATCCTCCTGCCTCAGCCTCCCGAGCCACCAGGACAGCTTTTTCAAAATACAGGCGACCCACGCTAGCTTTAGCAAATCCTTCAGGACGCCTGTCTCATGCTCACTTTGGCATCTGACATCCGATATCCTAGTTCTTGACAAAACTGCTGTTTCGTGTCCCAAGTGTTGGCCTCACCGCGTCTCGCCCTTCTACTGGCTTCGGTGGGAAGCAAAGAGCTGTCAGGGAGTGTCTCCTCCCATGTGCCCTCTCTCACAATACCCAGGCGAGACCACTGAGCCCCTGAGAACGGGACCTGGATGGCTCCATCTGTCCTTGTCCTCTTCCCGGCCTCCCCACAGTGCCCAGTACATAGCACACTCCTGGATGTTGGACGGGGATGCAGGATACTCTCACTTCCAACTGGGACAACCATTTCCAGGCATTTCCTCCAAACCAGGCAGATCACTGAAGGGACTTGTGGCCTCTCCCCAGGTGAAAATAGTAAAAAGAAAAATACCCACTTGGCGACAGTAGAAAATGAGGCCAATGGCCTCTTGGGGACATTGTTAGTTCCCTCAGCCAGAAGAAGCCACAGCTATGGGCTGGGCTCGATCTATGCTGTCACAGGGCTTCCCCTGCGGCTGAGGTCCCGTGGGGACCACGACTGTCATAGCTGCAGTGACTTTCCGCGCTGCCGTGCCTGTCGTGGCGTGCATGAGCTCCCTCAGGAAGGGCTGCTCAGCAGATCCCCACCAGACGGCCCTTGTCCTGGGCCCTGGGTGATTTATGGCCACATCCGCACACACACAGTCACTCATCCCGTCCGCAGACTGAATCTGGGCTAAGGCCCATAAAATAGGCAACAGCTATTGGCAAATTCATTAATTAGGATTCTGTTTGTACTTTTATTGTGAAGGAAAATCATTTGTCAGCTTAAAGTCAGACCCAGCGCCTGATGAGAACTGTTATTCTAAGAAGGTATCGACTGACGGCTCTGCAGCAGCCCCCCTCTCCCCATCCCAGCCTCCATACCCACCCCTGCGCAGCCAGAGAAAGCCCCCTGTCCCCTCTGCTCCAATCGGGGCCTGTGTGACCATTTGGTAAATCACCTTCCCTATAGAAACCTCCCCTCTTCCCTGCCCACCTAACCTGGATTTTCTTCAGGGAAGACACTGGGCGACAGTCCTCTGCCAACTCCAGACACTGAAGTTTCCTGACTCAAAGCCAGTCATGACAACTCCATTTCCTGCCCCAGTGATACAATGGTGACCAAGGAGGTTGAGCAGAAGTTGGCTAGGTCTCTTAGAAATGGGCTGGTGGGAGAAGCATTCTCTCATCAAGCCTTTGAACTTATTCTGGAAGATAATACATGTTCCAATGAAGAGCAAGATGGAGGACCAACACTGACATGTGGAGGGCAGTAGAACAAAATGGCAGAAGGACCTGGGGCTTCCATGATATCAATGAGCCCCAAATCACCAACCAGGAATTGTCCTGCTTCTGGATCTCTTGGTTACAGAGAAAAAATATCTTCCTAAGAAAGCCTCGAATATAACTGCAAACATCTTGCGTGCATATGTGCTCAGAAACACACACACACACTCACACAAACACACACACACAGGCACATACACACCATGTAATTGCCCTATATGCAGATGTCTCTGATAAAGGTTGAGCTGTGTTCCCCTCAAAATTCATCTTAACTTTGGGATTCCTAATACCTCAGATGATGACCTTATTTGGAAGTAGGGTCATTGCAGGTATAACTAATTAAAATGAGGGTTAGGGGTGTACCTTAGTGACAGAGCCCTTACCTAGTATGCACAAGGCCCTGGATTCCATTCCCAGAACCTCAAAAAGAAAAAAAAAGAGAAAGAGAAAATTTAAATGAGGTTATATGGTGGGGTAGGCCCCTCATCTTATGTGACTATTACCCTTATAAAAAGGGGAAGTTAATGGGGTGCAGGGGTGCAGGCCTATTGTCCTAGTAACTCAGGATGCTGAGGCAGGAGGATCGCAAATTCGAGGCCAGCCTGAGCAACTTAGAGAGATCGTGTCTCAAAATAAAAAGGGATGGGGATGTAACTCAGTGGTTAGATGCCCTGGGTTCAATTCCCAGTGTCAAGAAAGGGGGATGGGTAATTTGAATCCAGATTTGGGGGAAAGGTAATTTGGGCACATAAGGACTGGAGTCATTTGACCACAAGCCAAGGAACTAGCAGAAACTAGGAAAGAAGTCTGGGCCATATCCTTCTCCAGCATCTTCAGAGAGGACATGGCCCTGCCAGACGCCTTAATCTTGAACTATGAGACAATACATTTCTGTTATTTAAGCTGCACACTCTGTGGTACTTTGTCACAATAGCCCTAGCAAATGAATTTCAGTCTCTTACATAAAATTCAGGAACATTGTAGTATATGGAAAGGTGCTTCACCTATCAAGGACCCTAAGGCCAAGGTCATATGTTTTTGATAGAGATCAGGTCTTCTCTAAGTTGTGAAATCCCTGCAAGCATCTCAGATGCAGAACTAGCTGGGCGGGCCAACTGGGAAGCTGCCCAGGGCACCAGTCTATTAGAGGGTCCAAAATACCACTGGAATAAATAGAAATATCCATGCCAGTTGACGCAAGTTTCCACAAGCTCCTACCAAAGTCAACAGCAGCCTTATATGGAAATTTAAAAAACACCCCAAGCTGGCACTGACCCCTCTCTTTGGGTATTTTTGTCGGTAGACACATATAGCTGCCATCAGCTCAAGTTCTCAAACCAAATATAGCATGGCGGAGCTGTCTTATTTACCACAAACAAGGCTTCATTTTATTGTATAATTTGTAAACCCTTCAATATGCTCCCCCTACAAATTGTCTGCCTTGAGAAATTGCCAAAGACAACTGATGTGAGGAAAAGTTCTACCAAAAGGCTAAGACATTTGGCCATTTTTTCAGACCATTAATTTTTCTCTAGCCAGGGGAGGTAGACCAGTAAGTAAATCTGTCTGCACATGAGGTTTTTAAATTAATAAGTTTGGCAGAGCCCTCTCCTCCACTTAGAGTATCCTTTCTCTCCTTTTTCCACGCTAAGAAAATCAGCAACTTGAGCTTGACACAAGGCCACCCAGAATGAAGACTACATTTCCCAGCCTTCCCCAGGCGGCAGTGGCCACATGGAGAAATTCTGGCCAATGAGATGGAGTCAGAAGTATCACGTGATAGTCCTGGGTACTTTCCTTGCCAAATAGTTGTGGACACCTTCTGCTGCTGCTTCTTGGTCCTTTCTTCCTTTCTTCTGGCCACACTATGGACATGCTGACTGGTCTCCAGGTCACCTCATAGTCAAAGATGTCAGAGCTGTAGGATTCAAGGAGCCTGGATCCCAACAGACTCCATAAAGCAGAGCTTCCATGTCAGCCATACACTACCCAGCTGGAATAGACATGCAAAAGAGGATACCTCTGCCTTTTCAGATCTCTGTGCCACATATGGTCAAATGCTGTTCTGATAGGAAATCTGCCCATATGAAGAGGCACCAAATTATTGCCCTTCATAAAGTACTGGTGTGTCTTGGTTTGACCTGATTCAAGCAAAACTGGCTTTCTCTCTTGGGCTGGATTCTGCAAAGTCACTGCTGAGTGGTAGGTGACAGGATGGCGACCCAATGAACAGAGAGATCAGGCATTGGGAGAACAAGGTCCCAACTCTCAAGTCCCACGTGAACAGAAAGCAAGCTATGAGCCATCAGAGTGTGTCTGAATCATGGCTATACATTCTTTGATATTTCTCCTATGAAGAGATGAAATGTTGAGCTGGGGCGGTGTGGATCAGTGGTAGAGCACTCGCCTAGCATGTGTGAGATCCTGAGTTCCATCCCCAGTACTGGAAAAAAAAAAAGATGAAATGTAAGCCTAGTGCCGTAGCACACACCTGTAATCCCAGCAGCTCAGGAGGCTGGGGCAGGAGGATCACGAATTCAAAGCCAGCCTCAGCAAAAGTGAGGCTCTAAGCAACTCAGTGAGACCCTGTCTCTAAATAAAATGCAAAAAAAGGCTGGGGATGTGGCTCAGTGGTTGAGTGTCCCTGAGTTCAATCCCCAGCACCCGGAAAAAAAATGAAATGAAACTTCCTTCCACTTGAATGTAAGCCAGCCTCAGTGACTGGCTTCTAACAAACAGAAATATGGCAGGAATAATGCCGAGTGACTTCCAAGCTGCTCCAGAAAAGATATCATGGCTTCTATCTGGCTTTCTCTTAGGATAATCAGTCTAGGGGTCCATCTGCCATGTTTTGAATAAGTTAAGCAGCCACTTGGAGAGGACATGTATGGGAGTCTGACTGACCCATCTAGCTAACGTCCCAGCCAACAACTGGCACCAACCAGGAGACAGCACAGTCCCCAGCTCCCAGCTGACAGTGAATGAAACCGAGAAGACCTGTCCTGCTGAGCCCAGCCCAAATTGTATATTTGTAAGCAATATTAACATTATCATCATTTCAGATTTTAGAATGGTTGTTATATAGCAAGAGATCATTGCAACAGCTGCCTGTTCTGCCCACATCCTGCTAGCCAGCCTACGTGGGCCTTCAGTTGCCACAGAGGCTTCTGGAAAGTTCCAACCTCATTTCAGTGGGTTTCTGAGAAGACAGGAGTTCCGGGCCACACCTAGGCTGGTGGGCTAAAGAGGGCAGAGGCTGGTGGAATGAAGTGTCCAAAGAGGGAGAGGTTAGGGTGGAGAGAACCAGCTGCCCCCCCGCCCCCCGCCTGGCAGTTCTAACTAGAGAGCACATGTATGCTCGTGTGCATGTTTGTGCTTGTGTGCACGTGCATGCACATACACACACACACACACACACGTGTGCACACAAAGATGAACTTCAGGCCACAGTCCCAACCAGGGGTCCACATGCCACACAATACACTCCCCATTTTGCCACCTAAAGATTCACCTGGTAGGGGCCACCTGACAGGGCCTCACTCTATGCCATGAAAGTCAGTGGCATTACCTACACGGGTCCTGGAATTTCCAGGACTTGCTTTTTTTTGTACCAGGGATTGAACCCAGGGGTGCTTAACCACTGAGCCCCATCTCCTGCCCTTTTTCTATTTTATTTAGAGATAGGGTCTCACTGAGTTGCTTAGGGTCTCGCTAAGTTGCTGAGGCTGGCCTCAAACTTTCAATCCTCCTGCCTGAGCCACTGGGATTACAGGTGTGCACCACCAAAGCTGGCTTCCAGAAGGGTTGCTTGAAATAAAACCTGAGGCCCAGCAGCAGTAAGAGAAGGATGAGACAATCCAAGACACCTAACTTGTAGGAGCATCGCTGAGGCTCTGTACCAAGAGCCAAAGGTCTCTCCCTGCTTTGCACTTTGAACTTGAGTATATTTCTGTTTGACTTCCCCCTCCTCTACCCTCCCCCCACTCATTTAAAGAATAAAAGACAAAAGAAGGGAAGAAAGGGAGGAAGGAAGGATGGAAGAAGAAGAAGATGGTAGGAGGATCTATACTTACGGCTCAAAGACACTGTCGCCTCCTGGCTGTTTCCTCTCTCACCCTTAAGTGGGCCATTCGGAAAGCCCTTAGGTACTCTGCTGCCATCTGCCCTATTTGAGCACAAGCCCAGTAGAACTGGGTTGCAGGCGACATCAACAATCTGGCAGGACTCCAAGACTTCCAGGTTAGGACCCCAGCTTGTCCCACGGAGCAAGGCTTGGTCGTGCAGTCATTCAGCAAACTCAAGATGGATATTTACCACACAGCTGTGAGCCAGGCCCTGCGCACAGGTGCCACACCACACAAGGCACATGGGTCCCTGCTTTCTTCTGGGCAAGATGGACAACAAGCAAACAAATGAGCATATGACAGATGGTAGCAAGTTCCATGCTTGGAACCAAGGCAAGCGCAAGTGGGGAACTCTCTCGGGTGACCCGCAAGCTGAGGTCTACAGGGCACAAAGAAGCCAGGCGTGTGAGCATTGGATGGAAAAGCATTCCAGCTAGTACAGAGACTCTGAGGCATGAATGAGTGTGGTATGCTCTAGAAAGAACAAGAAGGTGCTGGGCACGGTGTGTCGCACACCTGTAATCTCAACACCTTGGGAGGCTGAGGCAGGGGGATCACAAGTTCGAAGCCAACCCAGCAATGGTGAGGCGCTAAGCAACTCAGTGACACCTTGTCTCTAAATAAAATACAAAATAGGGCTGGGGATGTGGCCCCTGAGTTCAATCCCTGGTACCACCCCCCCCCCAAAAAAAAAGAACAAGAAGCTCAGTGTGACTAGGGGTTTCCCAAGAGAATGATAGGAGAAAATATCATGGGGCTGGGCATGCCACGATAAGAATCAGGGATTTCAACTGGGCTCAGGAAGAGAAGGTGACCTAATCAGAGTTCTCCCTTTTAATATTTTTTGTTTTGTTTATTTATTGTTTTGTTTTGTTTTGTTTTGTTTTTTTAGTACCAGGGATTAAACCCAGAGGCACTTCCCCACCACTGAGTCACATCCCCAGCCCTTTTTATGTTTTATTTTGAGACAGGATCTCACAAAGTTGCTTAAGGCCTCGCTAAATTGCAGAGGCTGGCCTGGAACCTGCGATTCTCCTGCCTCAGCCTCTGGAGCCACTGGGATCACAGGTGTGCGCCACCGCGCCAGCCAGAGTTCTCCTTTTTAAAAGAGTGCTCTGCTCAGAAGATAATAAGGGGAAAACAGTAATGCAGTGAAGAGAGCTGAGAGACATGACTTTACCCGACTGGTCAAAGTAAACATCCCCAGTACCCGGACAAGCGGACATCACGTGTCTCCTGATAAGCATGCACCAAGGGCAACCATCAGTTGAGCAGCGTTTCTATCTTACATGCAGAACCTGAATCTAGTCACCAGAAATGTCAGACAAAGCCAAACTCTGAGGCAGTCTGTACTCTTCAGAAGTATTCATGCGGTGAAAAGCAAGGACAGACTAAGGAACTGTGCCAGATTAAAGGACATTGGAGGGACACAATTGAATACAATGTACAATTCGGGATTGGATCCTGGACCAGAAAAAAAAATTTTTTTGTTATGAAGGACATTTGTGGGGCAACTGATGAGATTGCAATAAGATCTATAGATGAGGTCATAGTATTGTATCAGTGTTACTATCCTGATTTTGATAAATAGTTCTGTGTTTATTGAAGAGAATGTCCTTGTTATTGTTATTGTCATGTTGTTGTTGTTGTTAGGAAATATATTCTGAAATATTTAAAGGTAAAGGGTAAAAGAGCATCGTATCTACAGCTTCAAAAATTTCAGGGAAGACATAAATGTACGTGTGTAAGAATGTGTGTGGAGAGAGAGACAGAACGGGACATAGTGGCACACACCTGTAATCCCAACAACTCCAGAGGCTGAGGCAGGAGGATTCTGAGTTCAAGCCTCAGCAACATAGCAAGGCCCTAAGCAACTCAGCAAGACTCTGTCTCAAAAAAGAAAAAGGGCTAGGGATGTGGCTCAGTGACTAAGCACCCCTGGGTGCCATCCCCAGCACCAAAACAAAGACCAAACAGGCAGAGAGATCCTGCCTGCCAACTGGTAAGAATATCAGCACTGGGGAAATGTGGATAAAAGGGATACGGGAATTCATGACTCTAGTTTTGCAACCTTTCAAGTCTGAAATTATTTCAAAAGCAGAACTTCATGAAATAGAAATGAAAGAGGTCTCTCTGGCCACTGGGTGGGGTATAAATATTGGGGGAAGGGGCAGCAGCTAGAAGAAGCCGGGGGAGGGGCGGGCAGGGGACAGCCTAGGATTCCCTGCCTGGAGAAGACACCGCTGGCCGCAGCTTTCAGACCTCAGAGAAATCAAGATCCAACAGGTTTCCTGTCTCAAGAAAGCCACTCAGTCCCCTACTGTTGTGCTAACAAGGGCCCCTGCCGGCGCCCACCGAAAGCCGCCTTCCACCTTCCTTTGCAGCCCCGCAGAAAAGCAATCAAAGGATGGATACCAGGGAAGGAGGCCGGGCCATGGGACCGGCTCTCCGCGGCTGGAGGGCGATCGGGGGCTGCGGAACCTGCTGATGGCCTCTCCGAGTGTCCCCCACCCCCAGTCACCCTCCAGGCCAGCCGCGGTCCCTCAGGAAATAAGGCTCTCCAGACCCCAGCAGACCTTGGCCGAGACCCTTTGGTCGGGAGCGGAGGCAGCCAGGCTCGGTTCGGAAAGAATAAAGGAACAGGCTCTCTCCGGGGGCCGCCCCTCCTCGGCCGGGTGCGGGGACGCGTGGCGCAGGCAGCAAGGCTGTCTAAACAAGCAGGGGCTGAGCCGCACACCAGGCGCCACACTCATTAAACAGGGGGCCCGCCGCAGGGCTAATCTGACAGGCCGCCTCCAGACGCCCGGGGGCTGCAGGTGGACGGGGCGCCTCGGGCGTGCGCGCGTCTCGGAGAGACCGGGTGGTCCGAGGATCCCGGAGCCATGCGCTGGCGACATGGTATGGAAAAAGCCTCCCTTTCCCGCCCTCCTCCACCGTGCACTGAAACCAGCCGCGCTGTGGGGAAGGCCAGAGGGAGGTTTCCACACCCCGCAAGGGCGCCTTGGGGAAGGGGACTTCCATGGAACTTCTTCCCCGGCTCAGCGGGTCCCCATCGGACTCCTGCAGCCTGCTCTGCTGGATTAGAGGCATCAGGAAAAGGAGGCCAAAATGTAGACGTGCTGATAGATGGCTATCAGGAGGCCCCTAGGAGGCCCGGCTCCTTTAGCCTCTGCCACTCTTTCCTGGAGACGCCCGCTGAGGCGCGGTGACTCAGACGCGCCAGAATTCAGAGCAGCCAGGGCCGCGGGTCTGGGTAGGGATGTCGGCCTGTGTGTCAGGCCCCGCCTGGCGCCCGGCCAGCTGGGAGGTTGGGAGGCTGGGAGGCTGGAGGTTTGCAGGCTCATAAAAAGAAATTGCTTGTTCCTCTGCCAGACGAGAATGCGCCAGGTTGGGCGGGGAGAGAAGAAAGGCCAGGCGCTGCTGGGGCCGGCACATTCACGCCCAAGATAGTGTCCTCCTGCAGTTCGGGAGGCTGGCAAAGATCTGCCGCAGCTGCACTGGGAAGGACTGTGCCTCTGACCCAGTTGCAGGTGACCCAGTTCCAGGTGAAGAAACTGGAGCCCCCTCACCCCAGAGATGGAATGCCTTGGCCTCAGGCTCCCACCAATACCTGCCCACGCCCCTACACACACACTTCTCTGTGACAGAGCAGCATCTAGGAAATTTGGGGACATAAATAAAGGGCGATCTCCCCCCTTGCAAGTTAGCCCAGCCCCTCCCGTTTTCACTGCCCAGGCTGGGGCAAGCCTGGATGTTTTCCAGTGTTTTCGACTCTCTTTCCTCCTGTCTTGAAATGGCCCCTCATCCAGCAGTGTTTTCAAACTAGGTTCACATGGAGGAACATTCGTGTGTGGGGGTGTGGATGTGTATGTGTGTGCATGCCTGTGTGCATACGCACACGTGTATGTGTGTTAATTAATTCCAATCCATCACACACAGATACTTTGACAAAGTACAATTAAAATGATTTGCTAGAAAAAATGAAATGAACAGGAAGTACAAGGCCTGAATTGTAAGGCCAAACTTTTATTGGGAGATTGAAGAGAGGTAGACATACTCTGTCATCTTGTTGTCAAAGCTTCCAAACACTTGATCCTAATTTCTGAGTTTAGTTCTTAGAGAACATGTGCCAAACAGTTTGTGGACTGGCATTAGCCCTCGAAACACACTTTGAGTAGCAGCAATGAAAAGTCAAGGTCAAGGCTGGGGCTGGGGATGGAGCTCAGTGGCAGAGCATTTGCCTAGCATGCATGTGGCCATGGGTTCCATCCCCAGCAAGCACTGAAAAGAAAAAGAGAGAGAGGGAGAAAGCAGTAGGGTTCTAATGTCACCTCTAGTGCTTAACTGACTGTGTGACGTCCCTCTGTGAGCCACACTGTCTTCACTTGTGCACAACAGACCCACAGTCCCCTCACTCTACAGTGAAACATGCCAAGGACGGTGCCAGTTCTCCACCCCATCTCCAGCTGGTCCGGTCTTTCTCAAGCAGTGAGGAAATTTCAGTTGTATCCAGTACACTAAGTGCAAAGCCATTGCTTAAATGATCCCTTTAGACAAATCCTGGGGCTTGCTCAGATCCCCACCCTCTGCCCCTCTCTTCTACTCAGTGGTGCTGGGCGCACGGGAAGGATAACAGCTTGCGCCAGCACTTCTCAAACTTGAACGTGCACACAGGTCCCTGGGAGCTTGTTAAAGTGCAGATGCTGACTCGGCGGAGTGGGGGGGGGGGGGTTGGTACCCGAGATTCTGCATTCCTGTCAAGCTCCCAGGAGATGCCCAGGCTGCTGGTCTTCAGACCACATTTTGAACTGCAAGGGTTTATGGGGCATCATGCAGGGAGAGGAATCAGGTCTTTGGAGAGCCTTTCCATCCCCCACCACCGCCATCACAAGACACCCTGGAAACTTCCAGGTCTCCGCAGTGGAAGTGGGAAGTGACTGGTTGCTGGGGTGTGGACTGCCCTCTCTGACTGGAGTCTGAAGTTCAAGAACTCAGGGCTCAGGAGGCTTGAACCCCATCACCCCAGCCACTCAGGCCTCCCCTCAGTTCTCACTGGTGCCTTGGAATCCTTGAGGAGTCTGGGATGTCCCCCATCTGGACCCTGGTCCACACCCAGCAGCTGTCACTATGGTCATTTTCTACCATCCCCATGCAGGGACACCAAGGACCTGCCAGGCAGCATGGCCAGCCTCAAGGAACCAAGGGCAGCTCTGCTCACGAAGCAATGTCACCTACCAGATGAGTGTCTGATGCCTCCTCAAACCGCGTCCTCCCAGACCTCCCAGTACAGCCAGGGACTGACTCCACTGGCCCAGGTACACACACCCCCTTCCCTGTCACTTCTGGAACATTCTTCCCTCTGGCCAGATCCCAGAGTGGGAGATCAGATTGCTTCCTGCAGCCCAAGGTCATCTTCCCACAGTCCTCCCAAATCAACAGGAACCGCATCTCCCATCCCTTTTTTATTTTTTATGTTTTTTATTGTTTATTTTTGGTACTAGGGATTGAACCCAGGGGTGCTTAACCACTGAGCCCCATCCCCAGCCCTTTTTTTACATTTTATTTAGGGACAGGGTCTCGCTGAGTTGCTTGGGGCCTCACTAAGTTGCTAAGGCTGGCTTTGAACTTGTGATCCTCTTGCCTCAGCCTCCCAAGCCACTGGGATTACAGGTGTGTGCCACTGTGCCTGGCTCTTCCCATCTCTTTTGATCCATTGAGTAGGGACCAAAGAAATGTGGGAAACCTTTTGTCCCTGGACAACGCTTGACTTGCAACCCTAGGGACTCAAGCGGTCTAATTTGACCAAAGCTGAGCAGCGACTTCCTTGGTGGACACAGATAGCTGCTCTTTCTCCGTGTTCTGGAATCCTTCGGGGATCCCTGTGAAATTATAGCCCCAAATGATCTCTGCTTCATTGGAAATGAAGGAACGTTTCTAGCCCCAAGAATCTATGAAAGGCCATCCTCTTGGTGACTTGGAAATGCAGCATACTTTCTAGGGAGACCAGTGACTGAGGCTTCAGATGACTCCATCATGCCACAGATCATTCGTGAGCACCTATGGGTGTCGGGCACCAGTGGGGGACCAAGGGGACAGGGGAGCATGCAGCCATGTTCCTGTGTTCAAAGTGCTTACAATTTTGGGTAATAACAGTATCAGGCCTCACCCCTGTGGTGGGCCCTGCGATGGGCCACCCAGGTGTCCTTAAAGGGAAGAACTGTAGCCCAGCCCCCAGCTCTCAGGCTCTTCTTCAGCCACTGAGAGCCACCTGGCAGGAATCATGTCCTCTGGGAGCTGCCCACCCTTGGTGACTGATGGCTGCAGAAGTATCACTTGGGGAAACTCAAGTCTCTGAAGGTGGGTGTCCCCCGTCCTCTGCTTTTCACACAGCATGGTACTGTCATTGCTCCTTCTACAGGGAAGGTGCCAGCTGATCATGGAGGGGAGAGCGGCCGGCACCTGACAACCTGGCTATATCAAGGCTGACAGCCCTGTGCTGTATCAACCCAGGCCTGTGGCTCCACGCCAGAAGGGGAGAAGAAGAATATTCCAGTGGGCTGTGGGCTTCTGCCAGTGTCTGGCTCTCAGTTTCCTCACCTCTGAGGGGTCTTTCCCAGCTCCAGTGCACAAATGGCTCACCTGTTCCTAAGGAATATAGTCAGAGACATAATAAGCTGTCCACAAGGCCCACAGCCCTACTGCAGCCTACTCTGCCTCCTGAGAAGAGGCTCCACCCCCACCCCAGGCCCCCCAAAGTGTCTCACCCCTTCTGAGGGGGCCTGAGAGCCAACAGAGCTCAGGAGGAAAGAGGGGCCCTTCTCTAAATATTTTCTCTCGAGGTTTGGTTGAGGGGAGTCACAACCAGTCCCTGCTGAACCCACCAGGCCTGCCAAGAGCCATCTGAAACTGGCAGCAAAGGGACAAGGCGAACCCTCCCCTTCTAGTTTGAGCCAGGGCACCCACTGCGGCTTGGAGGGCGTTGCGGGCCCAGCACACCCCAGAAAACAGCCTGCACCCTTCAGTCAGCTGCCTGGTGTTTGTTTCCACAGCTGCTGCTGCAGCCTGGCCGGTCCAGGGAGCAAAGGAATCTGTTTGTCTGAGGAAAAGAATGTGGTGGAGAGGCAGGAGGCGGGCCTAGGCGGCTCAGCCTCAGCAACTCCAGAGCTCACCCAAACCAGCCAGCCTCACACAGGAGTCACCCATGGCCTCGGTGCCAAGGTCACAGGCTCAGAGACACTCTCCACACCTCTCCCCACACCCTCTAGGAGGCTCGGCTCCTCCATGGGCCAGGGCTTTGCCCAGAATCCTCAGGACAGGTGCCAGGCTGGCATCAAACAGGCCTACCCGCCTGCCTGAGGTATTTTATTTACCTCTTTGTTTTACAGACAACCCCTCCCCCTCCACCACACACACACACACACACACACACACACACAGTCTAAGAAGGAAAGCAGTCAGTTGTGTGTGAGGAAAGAGCACGCAGGACCAAAAGCAAACAACTCCACAGCCCGACAAGGAAGCAGGGAAATGTCACAGAGCCCTTACCCTCAGCCCCAAGGCCAGTCTAGTGGCAGCTCAGCCAACAGAGGCAGAGTTGGCCCAGAGAGGACAAAGGCTATGTGCCAAATGGGAGGTCCAGCCACAGGGCCCAGGCCTGTTGTCCTTGTTCTAGAGAGTTCTGGGAAACCCATCAATAGCCCAGATAGGGCCAGTCCAAAGGTTACCCTCGCTTGGGTGGTTCTGGCCACGTGAACGCCCAAAAGAAGTGATCTGACTCTTTAGGCACTCTTGACCATACCCCGTCACCAACTCCTCAGACTGACCAAAAAGTAGCCCTGTGACTCGGGACAGGGATGGAAAGGAGATGTCGTTTCCAGCACATTTTTCTAGTTTGCATCAAGCTTCTATCTCTACATGATTTGGAAAATCTTCCACTGGTCTGGACATGGTTGGGAATGCCTGTAATCACAGTGGCTTGGGAGGCTGAGGCAGGAGGATCTCGAGTTCAAAGCCAGCCTCGGCAACTTAGCAAAGCCCTAAGCAACTCAGTGAGACTCTGTCTCTAAATAAAATATAAAAAGGTCTGGGGATGAGGCTCAGTGGTTAAGCGGCCCTGGGTTCAATGCCAAAAAAAAAAAAAAAAAATCCTACTGCTAGTGTGATCTGGCTTCTGTTAATAGGACTGGAATATATATAAAAAAACAAATCCTTCCCTTCAATTTTTCTTAGATAAATAACCTAGACATCACTGAGCACCTCCCTGGGTCAGCCTCTTGACATACAATACCTCTGAAAGGTTCTAGGAGGCCAAAGGACTTCCCAAGTTCATATAACAGTGACCAATGGAAGGTTAGGTCTTAGGCTGGGCTCTCCCTGAACAGCCCCTGAAACATGGATTTGGGGGCCAAGCAATTTGAGAATTGCACAGTGAGGCAGAGAGGAAAGCAAACAGCAAAGGTGATATCATCAAGCAAGTCACCAGACTGAGACACTGGGGTCCCAGCCCAGTGGGCTTCTCAGAGAGACCCCTTGGAAGACACCTCAGCATCAGACCACATCGGGGTGTGGGGAAGCTGAGTTATTTCTCCTCCAGTTCCCACCCACTCTTACCCGGGAGATGCTTCCTGGTGCATTGCCCCCAAGCCCTCCAGTAGGGTACTCACGTCCTTAGAGAATGTTCTGGATTGGAAAGTACCGAAAGAATCAGGGTTGAGCGTCAAGAATAATTGCTGCAGAAATTGACCACAATTCTACATGAACCCAAACTCTAGGGCCTCACTGGGCTGCCCTTTACCTGGTCCCTAAGACTAGAATCTTCAGGGCCCTCCAGCTAGTGTCTGATGATGTCAGTCTATAGCAATGGTGGGAGGGGGAGGGGGAGATAGGGGCACAGCAGCCTATGCCACTTAAATGAGATCGGGCTTTTGTGTTGGCCTCCAAGTAAAGGATTCTGTTGCGGCCTGTGACCTACCCCAGGTAGGCTGCTCACAGGGCTCCACACCTCCAGAGTGAAGACCAGAATCTGATCCCAGATTGACCACTGTGTCACCTTGGTCAGGAGGCAGAGCTAGGCCCAGGTAGAATGAAAGCCATCTGCTAAACAAAGTCCAGCTACAGCCTCCAAGCCTGTTGTCCTTGTTCTAGAGCATTCTGGACAGCCCAGCAGTAGCCCAGGCAGGGCCAGTCCAAAGGTTACCGGCCTTTGGGTGGTTTTGGCCATGGGGACCCCTGGCATCCCAAATGATCCCAACGCCTCTGTCCTTAACACTGAACCAGCCTCAGTCCCTCTAAGGCTTGTTCTAATAGTCAGAAGTGACAGGGTGGTCTTCCCACCACAGCACCTGGTTTAGAGCAGGAGCAGTTAGCCATTTTTATTTTTTTTTTTTTGAGGTAAAATTTATGTCACGTAAAATTCATTATTATCAGCATTTTTAATGCTATACAACCACCACTACCATGTAATTTCAGAACATTTTGTGACCTAAAAAGAATCCCTGTTCACATTAAGAAGCCTTTCCCTCCCCTCCCCTCCCCCAAACCTCTGGCACCCACTCATCTGTTTCCTGTCTCTGTAGATGTGCCTGTCATGAACATTTCACATAAATGGAATTATATAATATGAGGCCTTCTTTGCTCCCCCAGTCCTGGAGATTAAACCCAGAGGTGCTCTATAACTGAACTGTATCCCCAGCCCTTTTTATTACCCATTGATGGACATTTGGGTGTTTCCAGTTTGGGCTATTGTGACTAGTGCTGCTGTGGACATTTGTGTAAGTTTTGTGTGGCTGTGTTTCTTCAACCCTCTTAAACATACATCTCTGTCTCTAGCTACAGATACATACAACTAGGAGCAGAATTACTTCTGAAATGATACATGGAATCACATGGTGATTTTATGTTCAACCTTTGGAGAAACTGCCAAACTGTTTGACCATAGTGGCTACCCCATTCTCTTCTTCTACCAGGATGCAGGAGGATTCTAATTTCACCACATCTTCACCAACACTTGTGATTGTGATTTTCTTTTCCTTTTGTTTTTCTTTTCAAAGCCATCCCAGGAACATGAGGTATCTCATTAGGATTAGGATTTGCACTTCCCTGATGACTAATGACATTAAGCATCTTTTCATGTGTTTATTGACCCACATACTTTTTTTTAAGATGTAGGTCATTCCCGCAGTAATTATCATGGGATTAAACAAATACTGAAGACTGTGGACTGAGGTCAATGAGGAGGGGGTCTCCAGAATACCAGGTCTCTGTTCCCTTGGTCCAGATGTCAGAACCATTACTTAGTTTCAAGAACTTGGGGTGTGGGGCCGGCTCAGAGTTAGGAGCAGCCCACAGACAGAAAAGGAGGGACATGTCACATCAATTGATATATCTACTGGTTTTCTTCTTTAGGTTAACTTTCCAAGATTAGCATCAGCAGGACAGGGGGCTGGGGATGTGGCTCAGTGGTAGCACGCTCGCCTGACATGTATGGGGCACTGGGTTCCATCCTCAGCACCACATAAAATAAAATAAAGATATTGTGTCCACCTACAACTAAGAAATAAATATTTAAAAAAAAAGATCAACAGGACAAAGAAAAAAAGCAAAATTGTTGCACTTTAAAAAAATTTTTTTTAATTGTACATGGACAAAATACCTTTATTTATTTATTTTCATGTGGTGCTGAGGGTCAAACCCAGTACCTCACACTTCAAGGCAAGCGCTCTACCACTGAGTCACAAGCCTAGCCTATTGTACTTTTTTAAAACCACCTCAAGCTAAATGTTTTACTATGAGTTCCCAAGCCCTGGGTATCATTATAGTATTTTGCAATTTTTTAGCAACTACACATAAATTGTTTTATATTTTAATTTTATATTTGCATAATGTAAATATATAACCCACATTTAGGTACATTTTCTTTTTTTGTGACTTATCTGCGTGTTTATCATTTATTAGTATTTTCCTAACAGTTTGGATGAGTTCTTCCATAAAATAACTGTTATTAACCGTACTTTTTGTTTTCAGCCTTTTCTCTATTTATAATTTGGTTGCAATGTGATTTGGATGTTTTTTCCTTTGTGTTAGGCATTTTTTTATACATCTCTGTACAGTCAACCTTTATTTTTTTATTTTCTGGTTGCTTCCATCACATCAAAACTTTAAAAATCCTTCCCCAGGGTAGAACGTGGATTTAACATATGATTCTCAGAGGAAAATATTCCCACCCCCAAGAAATCTCCCTGATGGATCATATGACATTGTTTTCTTCCTGTCCCCAAAGCCATCAAAGGAACACAGAGCAGGGGGAGTTCATTTATTGTCACTCTAAAGCACATAGACTCTGGAGCCAAACTGCTAGGTTTAAACTCCAGCTCTGTAGTATGGGCAATTGGCTTAATTCTCTGTGCCTCAATTTCACTATCTGTAAAATGGGAATTATATTAGTCCCTGATTGGTAGGCTTATTGAGAAGATTAATTGGTACTCTAAGTTTATCTAAGTTAGGCTGTGGTGAAGTGAGAGGGTTATGTGAGCACTTTTGTTTATTTGTTGGTGCTGGGGATTGAACCCAGGGGTGCTTAACCACTAAGCTACATCCCCAGCCCTTCTTATTTTTTATGTTTGAGACAGGGTCTCACTGAATTGCTTAGGGCCTTGCTAAATTGCCAATCGAGGTTGGCCTCAAACTTGTGATCCTCCTGCCTCGGCCTCCAGAGCCACTGGAATTACAGGTGTGTGCCATGGGCAAAGTGGGCACTTTCTGATCATGCCAAAGAGGACTAGAGACAGGACCAGCCAGCTGGGCTCCTGGACTTTGCCCCCGGCTTGCTTTGAGCTCAGGTTATCAGACCTCCTGGCCCGCTAAACTGAGAAGGCATGGAATGTGCCTGCCTACCTGCCAGGGGCCTCCGAACCATTGTGATCTTTGTTTCTACGCACCCAGGGGGCAGTTAGGGATGAAAACAGCCCTGCTTGTTTTGGCAATTGGCCTTCACTGCCAGGACCACTACCCTGTTATCCCTTCCCCCACTCCTCCCCACACCCCCACCACCCCCCAACCCCAAGCCTGAGATCCAGGAATTTTAATTGACCTGGAATTAGAAATTTTGCTAACACTCAGTCACTGGAGAAAGGGTTGGAGGGGGGCAGTATTCAAACGCCTATTGCCTGTGACTTTTTTTTTGTAGGAGGAATTAAGCCCAGGGGTGCTTAACCGCTGAGCCACATCCCCAGCCCTTTTTATTTCTTATTTTGAGACAGGATCTTGCTAAGTTTCTGAGAGTCATGCTAAATTACTGAGGCTGGCCTCGAACTTGTGATTTTCTCGCTTCAGCCTCCAGAGTCACTGGGATTTCAGTTGTGTGCCACCACATCCCCCTAAATGCCTGTGACTTTCAGGTGGGAGAGTCAAATCCACAGAAAGCCAGTCAGTGGGGATAGAGAGGGGGGGCAATCCTCAGTTGGACAAGCCCTGCAGGAAGACACAGCCAAGACTGAGCCAGAATCTTCATGCTATGGAAAACTATGTCCAAACAGGACCAAGTTCAAGTCCCAGATCTTAAAATGCAATCTCCCCTTCTTTCCTAACTGTCCCCCACCAGCCACAAACATCCTGCAATTGCAATGCAATGGCTAGGGACTACTCATGGTTGACCTTGCGACCTCCTTTGCCAACTGTTCCCACGATCACTGATTCAGTCAATGCTATGGTGAAGCCAGGGTGGCGGGCATTAATTACCACTCCCATTTTGTGGAGGAAGCAGTTGAGGCCCCCAAAATGGTGAACACCTAGGTACAGGTATGATCAAGCCAAAGGTTCTGTGTCTTAGCCTGAAACAGTGATTGTGAATCTTTTTTTTTTTTTTTTTTTTGGCACTAGGGATTGAACTCAGGGGCACTCGACCACTGAGCCCCATCCCCAGCCCTATTTTGTATTTCATTTAGAGACAGGGTCTCACTGAGTTGCTTAGCACCTTGCTGTTGCTGAGGCTGGCTCTGACCTCAGGATCCTCCTGCTTCAGCCTCCTGAGCCACTGGGATTACAGGCAGGCTCCACTGTGCACAGTTGATGTTGTGGATCTTTAGCGCATCAAAATTCCCTGTAGGGTTTATTAAAACCTTGGAGTAAAGCTGAGCCCACTGGCGCACGTCTGTAATCCCACTGGCTCAGGAGGATGAGGCAGGAGGATCATGGGTCCAAAGCCAGCCTCAGAAATTTAGCAAGGCTGTAAGCAACCTAGTGAGACCCTGTCTCTGAATACAAAGTAAAAAGGGCTGGGGATGAGGCTCAGAGATTAAGCAGTCCTGGGTTCAATCCCTGGTACCAAAAAGTTTAAAAAAGAGAACAGCAAACCTGGAATAAGAACTGAGGGGAGGGGCGTGGCTCAGAGATAAAGTGCTTGCCTAGCATGCACAAGGCTTCAGGTTCAGTCCTGAGCAACACACACACACACGAAGAACCTCCCCACACTGCATAGGTTCTGATTCACTGGGGCCACAAAGGAGTTTCTCTAACAAGGAATCCAGGTGATGCTGATGCTAAGGGACAGGGGTCTGCATGCTGAGAACCTCTGGCCCCAAATTTGCCCCTCCATCTTCCATCCTCGTTGTGTTAATGAAGTAATACTTCCAGTTATGGATGACAGATTTGGGTCTTTGCCAAAGAATCTGTCAATGGCCAGATATCTAAAACTTATGGCAGGCATCGTGGGCACTTCGCATACCAGGGAAGGGGCTTGGGCAGGAGGGACTGGGATGGGCTGGATTCGGGGCTTGAGCACATGGGGCTAATTGGGATTCCCTTCTGGGAAGTCCCCATGTCTGGGAAGGAGGACGGTGGAATGATGGCCTCTCTCCAGAACCACTGGGGTCTTGACTATGTTAAAGCCAATCATTGCTTCCAGGTACTAACCCGATTTACGTAACAGCTTCTTCTTATGCTGAGCAGGGCGTGCGTCTTGGCCACCGCTCCAGAGAAATGGCGAACCGTCGTCAGCTATTGAACGAGTGATAATAGAATCCAGGAGGTGGAAATTACAAGTCGAAAAGTAAAATCGATGCCCTTGACTGTGACATGTCTGCCTGCCTGGCGACGAACTGTGCGCACTCAGCCCCCTCCCTCCCCACCGACCCTTAAGATGCTCACCCGTTCAGAAGTTCCTTGAGGGCAGGAAGCATATTTCCATGGTGGATAATCATATCATGTCAGAGTAGAAAAGGGCCTGAGACAGCTTCCAGCACCAGAATGGCAAATGGGTTTCATTTTGGTGCCAGCTCCAATTGGTGAGTGATAGCTGCCAGAAGCGCCGGGCTGGGCAGTTTTCTGTATGTCTCTGGGCTCTGGCCACAATCAATTAGCCACTCTTACCCAGGGCACGAGGTGGCCTGGAGAGAGCGCTTTGCTCTGATTAGCCAACCTCCACTTGTCCCACCTGACAGATGAGGCAAGAACTGCTCCCCTTCTCTGTCCCCAGCCATACCCCACCATATCCCTGCCCCCTAGCAGCCATCCCCTACCAGGCCAAGGGGTCTTAAGTAGTATTCAAGGGTCTAATGAACTTGGATGAGAGCGGGGTTACATCTTCAGTGTCACCAACCTCTAAATGAAGACAAGCACTTCCTTCCATTACATACCATAGTAACATCAGTGCCACCTCTGACTGTCACCAGTAGAAACTATAGCTATCTTCAAAGCCCATGATAGCTCTTACCACTATCTTCCAAAGATTGCTTCCACCCCTTCACTAGTACGAAATGATGGTAGTTATTAGATCTGCCACTAAATCTTGTTATTTAACGCATTAATAAAGAAGCACATATATTACTGCCACACAAAGTTGTTTTTTAATATTTGGATAACTGCATTTGGATATAATTGGTTTCCTCTGTAATCCTATTTTATGCACGTAAATACATTAGTCTGAGAAGGGGTCCCGGGCTTCACCAGATGCCAAAGGGGTACATGGCCCATGAATGCTTAAAAGCCCCTGCCAAGGTTTGCTTCTAGCAAGTTCTGAGTGCCAGGACTCTGCCTGGCCTCGGCTTCAGGCAGAAAAGCCCGTGTGGGTAGCGCGGGTGGCCTTTGGTACCTTGTCTTCTTTGCTGTGATTTGGCGGCAGCTGGCAGTTGAGACAGTGAGAATTGGCCGCCCTCCACTCTGGGGAGACAGCTGACCTCGGGGGCTCCCTGGGCTCAGATGCCCAGACGGTGACAGCTCTGGCCCCGTGCCAGGCCTCCCGGGTTTGGCCTTCCGCAGCGATGGTCAGTCTGGGTCACAGTGCCATGTTTCGCTGCAGCCTTCTTCTTTCTCCTATGGCAACGCTGTCCCTTCCACCCAGTAGCTGTTCCCCAGGAACCTGAAAGGCAGGCTTGGCTGGGGCTGTTCTCAGCTCCAGGGCAGAGGACAAAGACGACCTGGAGATTTCAACCTGCAGCAGAGGCTACATCCCCTGAGCCTCTCTGTTTCCATTTCATTTTCAAAACACACAGACCCTCCTTCGGGGAGGTGTGCAGGTACTGGCGACAGGCTGTTAGCTCAGGATCGCAGGGACGCAGCTCAAAAAGAATCATCTCTTCCACGCACACCCCCAGCCCCACGTTCATTTCACAAACCAGAAAACTGGCTGAGAGGGGGAACACGACCTTCCCACATGGCACAGACCTGGGACTAGGATCCAGGGCTGTGAACCACTGGACCAGTCCTTACCCTGACATTGCACAGCCTCATAAATAATGTAAGAATTTGGCACCGTCACCATCTGGGTCACGCCAAGAACCAGTGAAAAATAAAACTGCAAGTTCTTCCCTATTTAAATCACCATTTGAGCTGGCAGCAGTGGCACAGGCCTGCAATCCCAGTGGCTCTGAAGGCTGAGGCAGGAGGACCGCGAGTTCAAAGCCAGCCTCCGCAAAAGCGAGGCACTAAGCAACTCAGTGAGACCCTGTCTCTAAATAAAATACAAAATAGAGCTGGGGATGTGGCTCAGTGGTCGAGTGACCTTGAATTCAATCCTTGGTACCCCCTCCCAAAAAATCACCATTTGATGCGGAGTGGAGGAATCAGAGCACCCACAGCTGCCCATTTCCAGGGGCCCATGTTCACACTGAATTCTCTGTAACTGGTCAGCCGAAGCCTGTGGCAAAATGTTTGCTTGTTTTTATTTCCAAAGGCTCCTTGAGAAATCCTATAAGTGCTATGGGGTGATGAGTGGAGGGTTCTATTTTCCATCAGCATCACCAACAATTCCTCAAAGATGCTTCAGGGACAGAGGCTGCTCTGTGGCCCAGGGAATCTTCCCACTGCTTTTCTTGTCAACAAGCCTGCCTGGTATCAAGAGGTCCTTCAGGTCAGTCAGAACAGACAAGGAGCTGTGAAGAACGTTCCTCAGATCTCCATGACTTCGTGGAATGTGCAAAAAGGCTTATTTCTTGCTCACTTCACAATCCAGTTGTTAGGCATCCCTGGGACAGTGATCCACAGGGTGATTCAGGGATCCAGGCTTCTTCCATCTCATATTGGTCTGCCTCTTTCTCCATATTATCAACTTCAGTAGGTGGCTTTCAAGGTCAGAGATGAACAGGAAGAGTAAATGGAGGAACCAGAACCAGAGTGGGAGAATTTTTTGATTCGGGCACATCACTCTACCACTTTCCATAGGCTAGAACTCAGTCACATGGCCTGAACCTAACTTCAAGGAAGGTTCGGAAATGCAATCTAGCTAGAAACCCAGGAAGACAAGGAAATGGCTGTGGTTGGAACAGACTTCAATGTTATACCATTGTCTGAGTAAAAGTTGTTTAGGTTGCATGTGGCAAACTAGCTTGTGTCACAGGGGTGGGAAAATGGATAAAGATGACCCAAAGGTTGCTGAGTACCTCACAGAATCCAAAGGCAAATTGACTGGGCAAGTTCATCCACAGTTTCTCATTCTACAA
Organism: Ictidomys tridecemlineatus; assembly: GCF_052094955.1. NCBI lineage: Eukaryota > Metazoa > Chordata > Mammalia > Rodentia > Sciuridae > Ictidomys > Ictidomys tridecemlineatus. The sequence goes on along the minus strand of NC_135493.1, from coordinate 94,521,343 downwards.
GACCCCATGGGATTTGACCATTTTTCTTGGTTCATTTCATTCATTCACCAATATTATTGAGCACCTACTAGATGCCAGGCCTGGCTTCACATCTGTGATCCAAACAGAGCAAGTCTCAGCCCTTGTGGAGCTGCCATTATGTCCCATTTTTTTCTGCAAACCATTTTCTCTCTTCTTTGTATCCATGTTCCCAAAGACTGCTGTGGCCTTCGAACGGGATGGAATGGTGCTGTGCCTCTGGTAGGGCTGTGTTGGCCTGGGGTTCTCGCAACTGCCATTTCTGCTTCTTTCTCTAACTCGTGCTCCATCTTCTAGCTACAAGATGTCCTGAGAACTGGTGCATGAAGTCACTTGGACAAGAACGGCTTCCTGCTCCTCAGTCAGAGCAAGTGCCTTCATTTGGGTTTCCCAAAACGCAGTCCGAGACATGGGTTTGGGTGTCATTTGGGAGGTGATCCCAGGAAGTACCAGTTGAGAAAGGAGGAAATGAGGTACAGAAAGGAGAACAGCCAGCCACAGTGAGTGTGTGCACTGGTCACCACCGTGGGCAGCTAGAGCGCAACCTCGCTGGGACTTCCTAAATGGAACTTCCTAAATGGAACTAGAGCCAAGGAAGTACGGTATTTTCCCATGAACTCTCTGATGGCCATTGGTCCAGGGGAGTTAACGCCCCCACTGCAGGCAGCCAATCACAGGAGCAAGGAAGTGCGGTATTTTCCCATGAACTCTCTGATGGCCATTGGTCCAGGGGAGTTAACGCCCCCACTGCAGGCAGCCAATCACAGAAGGCCCTTGAGCAGAGAGATTGGCAAGCTTGGGAGAGAGGCGGGCGGGGCGGTATGAGGGACTGAAGGGAACCAAGCTCAGAGCCCGACTCCTCCAGCGTGATCCATAATGTCCCTTTCGTTCAGCTGTCACCAGTGCAACTTCTTCCAACTCCACGGACCTTCTAAGTCCTGGTATCCAAGGAGGAACTGAGATAGGCACACTCTCTCGGTGAGTGATGACCATCAAAGACTGTGACTCAAGAAAAACGTCTCACTGTGGCCCACAAGACACCCCCACACCTGGCCACGCCTACTAACTAGACCCCATATCAGCTTCCCTCCATCTGGGACCAGTCCCAATGCTCCTGCACTGGCTTTTCCTTCCACCTCCCATTTGGTCCTTAGCGAGGCCCTAAGCAACTGAACAAGACTCTGTCTCTAAATAAAATTTAAAAAGGGTCGGGGATGTAGCTTAGTGGTTAAGTGTCCCTAGGTTCAATTCCCCCTACCAAAAAGAATAAAAGACCAATTGGTCTTAAAACACATCCTTGCAGGGTACGGTGGCACACGTGCCTGTAATCCCAGCGGCTTGGGAGGCTGAGACAGGAGGATCGCGAGTTCAAAGTCAGGCTCACAATTTACGAGGTGCTAAGTCAGTGAGACCAGTGGTCCAGTACCCCTGAGTTCAATCCCCAGTACCAAAAACAAAACACACACATTCTCCTTGCCTGATTTAACCTCTCCATGGTAATGACATGAGACATTCATTCATTCTCTCAGTTCTGGCATGACCTTACCACTAGAGTGGAAGCATCCTGAAAACACGGGCTTTCTTTGTCTTCTTCACCACTCAATCTCCATGCCCAGAGCTGACTCTAGAGTACAGTAGATGCTTGGGAAATACTGTTAAGAATGAATGGACATGGGCATCCACCAGCTTCATGAGTTAATTTTAGGAGAAGTCACTTCCTTATACAAAGCAAGGAAACTGGGACTGAGTGTGTATGAGGGTGAGGAGGGTTGTCTTCCAAGACAGCAGGCTCAGCTGCAGGCACGCACCATGGGAAACCCATATATTAGAATGAGTCCATTCTAACCCCAGCTTACTGTTTAGTTGTTTAAGAGATTAAGAAGCTTATTAAATTCACAAACACTAAGTATATTCCTCGGACATAGTAAGTACTCAATAAATGCTAATTTAGGACTCTTTCTTATGACCTGGGTGTCTATGGCTCAGTGCCTGGCTCACAGGAGACCCCAGCCATGAGAAGGTGGTTTGAACCTATCCCTGTTAGCTTTTGAAGAACCCACAGTGAAGAGGTACTTACCACTAAGATGAGCACATGAAGGAGCTGGAGAGGCAGAACCCCTAGAAATTGGGGCTAATTTGCCAGATGCAATGGCTCATGCCTATAATCCCAGGGGCTTGGGAACCTGAGGCAGGAAGATCACAAGTTCAAAACCAGCCTCGGCAACTTAGCGAGGCCTTAAGCAACTCAGCAAGACCCTGTCTCTAAATAAAATATATTTTTAAAAGGGCTGGGGATGTGGCTCAGTGGTTAAGTGCCCCTGGGTTCAATCCCTGGTATAAAAAAAAAAAAAAAAAAGAAAAGAAATTGGAGCTAACTTCACTGGTCAGGCCTTTGGAAAGATAAATGAGAATCAGCTGAAGCACTCATCTGTCAAGTTCACCCTGCAGCTCCCAAGGAGAGGGCTCCGAAAAGCTCTTACACAATTGCTGTCACCCAGAGCAGGTCTCCTAAATGGTCATCACCAAGACCCTACTTAGGAACTCTACGAAAAGGGAAGAAAATTCTCCAACCCTCCGGCACCCTTGCTACCTTGTACTTCCATTTATGAACATTGCTTTTTTAGCCCGAGACCCCTTAACTCGACATTGGGTGCCAGGACACGGCCCAACTTGCTCCTGTTTCTATTGTTCCTTTTCTGGAACCTTTCTGGTGGTGGGCTGAGGATAGCAAGATCTCACAGGGGCCAGATGATGAGATTTCAGTTGCTTCTTGCGTTTCAACCTCCTCTCGGATGTGGGAGGGAGAAAGAAACCCAACCCACGTGGGCAACTCAGAGAACAAGCCCAGATCAGAGCTTATTGACAGGCCCAGCGAGCAGGCCCCTCGTTCACAGCGCTTCAAAGACAAACACTTTCCGTTTGTCGATTTGTTTTAGGCCTTGCCGAATCTGCAACTCTGTGGCCTTGACTCTAAAAATAAATCTCCTGCAATAATGACGAGGCTGTTGCAAAGAGGAAAGTGTGCCGAGAGGGGAAGGCAGAGGGAGGAGAAGCAGGGCGGGAGGGAGAGAAACCGAATACCCAAACAGGAAGGAGGGATGTGGGGAAATAGCCTGGCTGCTTCCTCCCCACCAACAGCTTTAGCAACAGCACGGCCACAGCCTGTGGTTTATTAGAACCCAGCCCTGGAGGTGGGGGGGACAGTCCCAGCTAGCCATTAGGCCACCGATCAGCCCGCAGTTCACTGGGGTCCACCGATCACCAGTACCAGCGGGTCACCAGCACCAGCCGCACCTGGGGGCTTGTTAGTAATGCAAATTCCCCGGCCCCACCCAGCCCCCCAGAATCCGCATCTGCATTTTAATGAGATCCCTGGGTGACTCATTCATGCATTCAAGTTTGAGAAGCCAGGCAGGGTCCCTGGTGTGTCCCAAAAGCTCTTCATTCTCTTCCCACCAGACCAATGAGAAGTGAGCCCCTCCCCCACCCAGGGACTTGCTCCCAGAAATTTCCTTGGGATCCAGGAAACTAGCAGCCCCGGGTAGGGTGTGTTGGCCGCAGTCCATTTGGTTAAGCAGTTCCCACACCCCACCCCAGGGTCCCCAGTGTTCCCTTTGACCCGCCCTAGGATCAACATTCACCACCGCAAGATGAAAGCTCCAATTATGCAACTTCTTCCAAGGGCTGTCGCTGCGGATGGCCTTCGAGTCCCTTCCTTCCTACCCTCCTGGCCGGTTCTCCTTCCCTGGCTTCTAGCCTGACACGTTCCCGTCTTCTCCTCTTTATGAAACTCTATTTCACGGCCTCAGTGCCGAGATTTTGATACATGCCCACACCCCCTATCCCCCCACCCCAACTGGTGCATCGCTGCCATATTTCAACCTCTTCTTACTGTTCTCATCGGTTCTCCAGACACGGCCTCCCTTCTTTTTGCCTCTGTGGTCATAAACCCAGAAATGTAGTGTGACTCCCGGTTCCCCTCGCTCCTGAGGCCGAGGCCTGGCAGGTGAACAGCCAGCCCATTGTTTAGATGCTGAGCAGGTGACAAACAGTTATGGTTGCTCTTTGCTGGAATTCTAAATAGTGGCTGTCACTCTTCATTGACTATAAAATGTACAAATGTGAATGATAAGAAAGAACATAACTGTGGCCCATCTTATCAAATTTATTTTAGCTGTGCTTTAAAATCAATTTAATTTGTAAATTATTCATGGCCTGTAGCAACTATTGTGGACTTGCACTACCAAAAACCTAGGCTTGAAGGATTCTGCGAACTTTTTCCCAGACATTTTGTGAATGCTTTCATTTTTTTTTATTACAAAAGTAATGCATATCTGTTTTAGGAAATGTGGATACTACAGATAAGCAAAAATAATTATTTCATTATTATCACCTTTAATCCTATGACCAGGAAATAATCACTGTTGACATTTAGTGTATCTCTTTTCAGTCTTTTGTTATTCTATACACACACATAGGCGTACTCTGTCCCCTGCCCCTTTCTTTTAGGGTCATTGTATGTATGCTAGCTGGTCTCCAAAGATGGACACCATCAATTCCTCCCCTTTGCACTGGACCCCCCCTCCTATGCTGCCACCCTCAATGTGTTTTGGAGCCAGCTTCTATCAGCTAGCTCTCCCATACCAATCGCACACCTCTCTTCACACCTGTGTTCAGTGACATCCTGGTGAAGCTTGAGATCAGCCATAGTGGCAAATATTACCCATCAGGGTTTTGTTTTGTTTGGCTTTTGTTTTTCTAGATATCCCACTCTTAAGCACACACCAGAGGAGGCTCAGGCAGGAGGATCACAAGATTGAGGCCAGCCTCAGCAACTTATCAAGGCCCTAAGCAATTCAGCAAGACCCTGTCTCTAAATAAAATATTAAAAAGGGCTGGGGATGGGGCTCAGTGGTCCAGTGGGACCAACCCCCAGTACCAAAGAAAGAACATTAAGCACTCACCGGCAAACTCCTGTCTTGTGTATACAGATGCCCAGGGCCAGCTTCATGGGCACAAAACCTAAGGAGTCACATAATCAGAATGGCCTTGTGGTTGGTTTAATGCTCTGATGTCTCCATCTTGAAATTCCTAATAATTTGATATTTGAAGCCATGCTGTGTAAGTAAAGTGCCAACGGTCAACAGAGCATGCGCATGATTAGAGGTTATACATACAATATGTGCGTGAGCCGTTAGTACAGCTTCCTTAGCGTGTGCTGTTCACAATGCCCCTGAGCACAGAATTCGGGTGAACCCACAATGTGTGGGAGCTCAGTGAGACTCAAAGCAAGTACCAGGTAAGCGTGTCACATTCCCCGTGTGGCAGCGGACAACTGACAGCCCTGAGAAGTCACGCTTTCCATTTGAAATGGTTGCTGCAGATGCAGAAAGAAGACAGTGACATTTGGAAAAACACAAATGACCAAGAACCCTCTCATATATTCTTCCTTCCTCCCTCTCTTTCTCTTTTGCAATAATAAGGATGGAACCCAGGGTCTTGGGCATACTATGCAAGCGCTCTACCACTGAGTAGTTACACATCAGCTCCACTTATTCTTTCTTGTCTTACTTTTTTTTTTTTTTTAATCAGGGGTTGAACTCAGGGATGCTTAACCACTGAGCAACATCCTCAATCCTTTATTTTATTGCTAAGTTGCTTAGGGCCTTGCTAAATTGCTGAGGCTGGCCTCCAACTTGTGAGCCTCCTGCCTCAGCCTCCTGAGCCACTGAGATTATAGGCATGTGCCACCACACCCAACTGTTCTTACCTTCATGTATTAACCAGACACTTAAAAATAATGACAGAGAAAGAAAGGGAAAGATAAGGCAATGCATAGCTTCCTTTCCTTCCAATTCTTATTCATCAGTAAGCTGAAGGCAAAGTATTGGTGGAATGTGCACATATCAATTGTCAAATAAAACAGTTGAGTTACTTTTGTGCAGCTTTTCTGCCATTGCGGTAAGAACAAAATACATATGCATGTACAAGCAATGAAACACAAATTGTGTAATTCCAGTGATTCTGCATACTAGTTAAATGCTCTTATATTTGCATTTAAAACTGACACCGCACAATATATAGACGAATGGTACATTCGTGTTAATAATTTAAATTTTTAATTTTTCTTTACTTGGAAACACATTAAATAGCAAATAAACACCATAACTCAAGAGAGAGAGCATAGAAGAAAGGAAAAAGCTTTCTATTTCAGTGTCTGCTAGGGTTTCAATGTTTGTGTCTCCTCCAAAAATTCAAGTTGAAACTTAATCCTCAGAGCGAGACCTGAGGAGGAAGTGGGGGTTTGGGCAGGTGATGGGTGTAGCGCCCTTAAAAAAGGAGTTTGATGGTGGGAGGGGTGGCCCTTTTTGACCCTTTGTTCCCTTCTGCTAGGTGAGGGCTCAGAGTTCCTCCCCTCCAGATGTTATCATTGGGGTGTCCAATTGGGGTCAAGGTCCTTGGTAACAGATAAAGTATAAATTTATTGAAGGTGAAGGGGAAAGTAGCACTCTGCAGGGTGGAACAGACTGGGCTGAGCAAGAGAGGGAAGTTCAAGGCCCGGATGTTGGGAAATGAGTATCTTATAGCTGAGCTGTGAGGTGTTCTCTTCCCTATACGGACCTGATTGGAGACCCTACCCCCATTTGTTCCCATTGGTTATTTTAAAATACCAAACCTGTGGCAGGAGTCATCGGGGTGACAAGTGGCAGGACTTTACATGGGAATGGGACACCAGAAACAGGGACCCAATGACTCATCTCCCAGTCTTGTTCTCCAGGAACATTTTTCTTGTATCCTGCCTCCACCATCTTAGTGTCCCTGAACTCCTACCTATTGCTGGGGACACAGCACCAAGGTAGCATCTTGGATGCTGAGACAGGACCCTCTCCAGACACAGAACCTGCTGCCACCTCTGTCTATCTTGCACTCCCAGCCTCCAGAATTTTAAGAAATAAATTTCTATTCAATATAGATACCCTGTCTCAGGTATTTTCTTATAGCAGCACACAAAAAAAGACTAAATCAGGGCTGGAGATGTGGCTCAAGCGGTAGCGCGCTCGCCTGGCATGCATGCGGCCTGGGTTCAATCCTCAGCACCACATACCAACAAAGATGTTGTGTCCACCGAAAACTAAAAAAATAAATATAAGAAAAAAAGACTCAATCAGAACCTTTAATGATACTTTTGTCCAGGTTTTTAAAACAAGGGACTCTGTGCTTTCTTTTTGTGAAATTGTGAAGCCAGCTCTGTTCTTACCACTCCCTGAACAGAGGGCTGGGGCCTCTTCTTCTACCTCCTGAATCTAGTCTGGTCTGCAACTGCTTTAACCACCCGAATTTCACAGAAGAGACCTTGATGGGTTGTATGTTTCACCTTTAAAAGGACTAGAAGTTCCCACTTCTTACCTCTGGGAGCCCTGAGCCACCATGAAAAAAACTCCATGCTACTCTGGGGTAGACGCCATCTTGGATGTCAGGCCAATGGGACTCCAGCCTCAGCTACTTTCTGAGTCATGTGAGAGACCCCAAGCGAAAACCACCCAGCTGAGCTCTACACTGACCCCACCGAATGACAAGAGGCAATAATAAACTGTTGTTTAATGCCAACAAGATTTAGGATGGTTTGTTGTAAATAGATAATTGGAATGAACACCATTACAGTTTTATAACTGGTGTCTTTAGTTATTTTTTGGGGGGGTGGGCAGGTACTGGGGATTGAACTCAAGGGCACTTGGCCACTGAGCACCATCCCCAGCCCTATTTTGTATTTTATTTAGAGACAGGGACTCACTGAGTTGCTTAGCACCTTGCTTTTGCTGAGGCTGGCTTTGAACTCGAGATCCTCCTGCCTCAGCCTCCCAGACCACTGGGATTACAGGTGTGCACCACTGCACCTGGCTAACTTGTATTTTTAGATTGCAAAGAGAAAATTAAGAGTAAATCTCAAAGTTGATGTTGCCTGGATTTACTGGGGATGGAAACAGTGGAGTTATATTCAAACTGCAATTTCTCATTCCAACTCCCCAGATTTGGATGTAGTCAGTGTGGCAGTAGCCAAGGGGCCTACACTTACAGGCCCCTACATGATTCTGAGGCAGGCTTTTGGTGGATCACAGTTAGTGGGAGCCTGCTTCAGAGGGTATTAATGCATGGTGGCAGTGGCATATTGATTTTAGGGTCACAAGATTCCCAGAGCTGCCCCAGCTCTGAATCATAGAATTTGATGGTAGCCTTAGAGGGTTAACTGAAATAAAGGTGAGCCTGCCCATCATAGAATTTTTCTTGTCATATATTTGAAAGACAACAGAGAAAGCAAAGGGCAGTGTATTGCCCTTCCATGTTAAGCAGAATTTTCAGGAAAGGCATTCAACTCTTATTGATTCACTGAAATTAAGTTTACTCCTAGGACTGTGCATGGGGGTTAAGAGAAAGAAACCGCCCATCTTCCATCTGCACTAAGATCCTCCATATATCAAAAATTATTATTACTTGCTAAATGGATTACTTTTAGTTACCAATCTATTTCAAGCATCAAACAAAGCTACAGTCTCGGTGTCATCCGCATGCTGTTGGATATAATTAGCATTCAATGGACCTCATCTGATCCTTGTGGGAAATGTCCTAAAAGAGAGAGACGATGTGCACATCTTGGTGAAATTAATTTACTCAAAGCCTCCTGGAAATGTCTGAATCCCTGGGAAGCAGGAAGAGACAAGTTCAATGATGACAGAGGGGGAACGTTGAAAAGCGTTCCCTGGTTCTTGGAGCATGGCCACAGAGAATGAGTGTGACCACAGACCCTGGACCAAAGAGCATGTGGGCATCTGAGTGGCACCAAGAAAGGAGAACTGAGGACCTTCCAGGGGATAATAATGATTTCTGTGGAATAGTGAGATTGGTACACACCTTGAGGTTTTCACGAGAATTCACACGTGTAACACATACGAAGCATGTCACACAGTGCTTGGCACATACCAGCTCTTTGATAAAATGTTATTTCCATTCTTTTCTCCAAACTCTGACTGCCTTAGATAATTTTCTCATGCTTCGGGTCTCCCTGAAGACACAGTACTGTTTGTTACTAGGGAAACTTGGGAGAGGTAGTGTAGCAGTGAGCTTCTGCTGCATAACAAAACTACCTCAAACCTAGTAGCTTCAAATAACACTCATTGATCTTTTTTTTTTTCTTTTTTGTACTAGGTGCACTCAGGTGCACTTAACAACTGAGCCACATACCCAGCCCTTTTTAAAAATTTTTTATTTAGAGGGGCTGGGGTTGTGGCTCGGTGGTAGAGCGCTCACCTAGTACATCCAAGGCCCTGGCTTTGATTCTCAGCACCACATAAAAATAAATAAAATAAAGATAATTTGTCCAACTACAACTAAAAAAATAAATACATAAATATTTTTTTAAAAAATTTAGAGACAGCATCTCACTAAGTTGTTTAGGGCCTTGCTAAATTGCTGAGACTGGCTTTGAACTTGCAATCCTCCTGCCTCAGCTGTCCTAGCTGCTGGGATTACAGGCATGTGCCACCACACCCGGCTCATTAATCCTTGTTTTCGCTTCTCTAAACCAGCTAATCTCAGTTGGGTTCAACTGGACCACTGTGCTTCTGGCTGCTGGCTATTAGTTAGCTAGGCTTGGCTCCTCAATGCAAATTGGGGTTAGGGCTGACTTTGGGTTCCAAGGGGAGGAGCCCTGCCATGAACAGAATGTTTGTGCCACCCTTCTAATACATATAGGAAACCCTAAGTTGCTGCTATTAGGAGGTGGAAGCCTTTGAGTTGTAATTAGATCACAAGGGTAGATCATTCTGGAATGGGATTAATAATCTTAGAAAAGGGACCCCAGAGTGGCTCAGCAGTAATGCACTTGCCTGGTATATATGAGGCACTGGGTTCGATTCTCAGCATTGCATATAAATAAATAAAATAAAGGTCTATTTTATATATATATGAAAAGGGACCCCAGAGAATTGTCTTGCCCCTTCCACCATATGAGGACATTGTGAGAAGACATCTATGAAGCAGGAAGCAGGCGCTCCCCAGACACCAAATCTCGTACGTAGCACCTTGATCTTGAACTTCCCAGTCTCCTGAACCCTGAGCTATAAATGTTGTTTATAAACTCTCCAGCCTCTGGTAGCTCATTAGAGCAACCCAAATGTACTAAGACGGACAGCATGTATGGAAGTCAAGACAGAAAAACCACCTGTCTCCCATCTGCATCACAGTCTTCCTCTGTCATCATTCCCAAAAGAGACATGGGTGGCACCATAGTGCCACTCTATTTCCGTTCTTCAGAGAGAAGTGCTTGTCTGGTTCAATCGTGTGAGCACAGTTCAAGCTAGAAGGACAAAAGGAGGAAAAGATGGAAGTATAACCCAAGAAGCTGGGCCTCCTGACAAAGGCTAGGGCCACAGAGGAGCCACAGTTACTACAGGGATGTCACCCAACACAGAGAATGGGGAAGAGGCACACTGGTTCTTCCCTCTTCCGGAGCATGACTTTTATCCCTGTCTCCCATTGGCCAAAGAAAACCGGAAGTCAGAGAACAAGTGAGCCAGGGAAATGTAGTTCCCTTGAGACAGGGCAGGGTCAAAAGGGACAGGGATGGATCTAGGAGTAAACAGGTGAATGTGACAATATTTGCTAGGTCCAGACTCGTATGCACACCCAGGTGAGGCACCGGCCAAGCACTTTGGCTCTTATTGCAGCACCCCACCTGCATGGCCTTGGCTCGGACCCACCCCAGCCAGAAGAAGCCCTTGACTAGAGACACCTGCGCCCTGCCTGAGGGCGTTCCCTGGACATGGTGCATGCTCAGGCTGCAGGCTGGACAGCTTGAAGAGCCAGGGAGGCCTCATTCCTGGGAGCAATCCTCAAGAAAAGGAATAGGAGTTGGTGGCTACATTCCCCTGCTTCCTCATCCCTTGAGTTTGCTCTTCATTGTCCCTTAGAAGTCCTCTGTGGGATTGGGCCCTAGGGACCCACAGTGCTGTCTGCTTCTTGCCACATTCTGGTTGACCTTCTTTTCTTTCCCTTCCATACCCAGATAAAGTGTTCATCGGGGAATCCTTGTGTACCCAGATGTTATGGTGTGGATGTGAGGTGTCTCTAAAAGCTCATGTATGAGACCATGCAAGAAGCTTCAGAGGAGAAGTGATTGGGTTATGAGAGCCTTAACTCAATCAGTGAATTAATCCCCTGATTGGATTAACTGAGTGGTGGCTGGAGGCAGGTGGGGTGTGGCTGGAGGAGGTGGACATTGGGGGCGTGGCTTTGGGGTCTATATTTTGTATCTGGAGAGTGGAGTCTCTGCTTTCTGATCACCATGTGAGCCGCTTCCCTCTGCCACACTCTTCCTCCATTACCACAGTCCGGCTGCTAACACTCCATGATGTCCTGCGTCACCTCCAGCCCCGAGGAATGGAGCCTGCTGTCTATGGACTGAGACCTCTGGAACCCTGAGCCCCAAATAAACTTTTCCTCCCCTACAGCTGTGCTGCTCGGGTCTTTCAGTCTCAGCAACTGAAACACCAGGCGACCCCTGGGAGAGGCCCACCTAAGACAAACATCACAACCTAACTCAGGCACCAGCCGGGTCTTCTCACCTTCCCGGGACAGGGATGAGTCCAGTGAAGACTGGCCCCTCCCCACCAAAGGAGACAGGCCCAGGACTGGGCCTCCCAGTGTCCTTCTCTGCGCTTGACAGGTGGCTCCTCCCACCTGTCAAGTGGCTCCTCCCACCTGTCAAATGGCTCCTCCCACCCATCGCAGCACAGCCTCCCTTTGCTTCCAGCCCAGGAGGAAAGAAGAGCAAGGCCGGAGAGACTCATGGACCCCGTCCAGTAGAAGTCAGGGGGCAGACCTGGGCATAGGACATTCTCCCAGAGTCCCTACGCCATTCCCAGTGACACGCCCTGTCATCTGCTCCCCAGCGGCGTCCCACGGGAGGCCATCCCTCGTCAGAAGGGAGCGAGTGAAGTGCGGCGTTACCAAGGAACTGCCACACTAGCCACAAAGTGACTGCTCGTTATTTGAACACTTTCTTCTATTTGACTGAATACAGGAAAAATGTCACAAATAGAATATTCATCATCACCCTGGCGCGCCTTTTCTTCCTGCTTATCTCCCCGCTGTCATGTCGGAAGCCCGGCTTCAGGTTCATTTGGTATGTTGAGTGCGTGCCCGGGGACACGGTGCCGCTGAAAGGTTGGCCCACATGCGACAGCCCTCCCTCCCCGCTGGTGACACCCCACCACCCAAACGCCACTCACACTGACCCCTCGAGGCTAGGACACCGTCTGCCTAAGCGGAGGGGCCTTCTGCTCCACGCGGAGGGAACATCAAGGACCCGAGGAGCCTTCACAGCCATTTAGTGATTCTCGGCATGTCACTTTTACAGACACCTCAGCTTCCAGAGCTTTTATCCTCAGGTGCTTCTTAGAAGACGCAGGATGGCATCCCCACCCCACTTCAAACGCCGTCTGTTTCCAGATCCTCAGAGGGGCTCACGCCGCCTGCCAATTTCTCAGCTAGAGTCGTCGGCGCGCGGCGCCTCGCTGCCTCCTTCCATCAGTGCCAGAGACGCTCCCAGCCCGCTCCTCCTCCAGCCTGGCCCCATCCTGCAGATTGCTGTGTCAGACTGCAGGGGACACGTTTGGAGGACTAGGAAATCAAAGTATTTTATTGCCCTGACAATTAGAGATTATGTTCAACTGCAGGAACACAAGCCTGAACACTGGTGGCTTCAACAAGAGAGGGGCCTGTTTTTCTCTCCTGTCATAGCAGTCCAGAGGCAGGCCAGCCAGGGCTGCTATGGCCACTCCATGAGGCCACCAAAGACCCAGCTGGCTTCTTCTTCCTTCTACAGGATGTGACGGTGATCCCCTGCATTTGTGATGGCTGCCAGAACTCCAGCCATCACATCAGAATTTCAGGCAGCATAGAAAGCAAGGGCAGAAGGGGCCTCCCAAGCTGAATTAGCCTCTTTGTAGGGAGGATTTCCAGAAATCCCACCCAAGAACTCCAGCTACGATTTATTGGCCAGTCTGTGTCCTGTGACCATCCCTACCTACAGGCAAGGCTGGAAAATGTAAGCTTTTAGCTGGGCACATTTCCACTATGTATAAAATTGGGGTTCCAGCCAGGCATGGTGGTGCACACATGTAATCCCAGTGCTTGGGAGGCTGAGGCAGGAGGATGGCAAGATGGAGGCCAGCCTCAGCAACTTAGCAAGGCTCTAAGCAACGCAGTGAGACCCTTTCTCTAAATAAAAAGCAAAAAGGGGCTGGGGTTGTGAGTCACTGGTTGAGTGCTCCTAGTACAAAAAAAATTGGGGTTCTGTTGCTGTTATATGCTGAATCATGTCCTCTCAAAATTTGTATATTGAAGTCTTCTAACCCCCACTAGTTCAGAATGTGAATGAATTAGAAACAAGAATTTTAAAGATGTTTAAAATGAGGTCTTTTAGGTGGGCCCTAATCCAATCTCACAGGTGTCCTTATAAGAAAGAGATCAGAATGCAGATGTGCACACAGGAAAGACCACAGGAGGACACAGAGAGAAGAGAGCCATGCATAGGCCAAGGAAAGAGGCCTCAGAGAGAACCAAGCCTGCCAACACCCCGATCTCAGACTTCCAGCCTTCAGAACTATAAACATCTGTTTCAGCCACTCAATCTGTGGTATTTTGTAATGGCAGCCTGAGCAGACCAATGCAATTAACAAGAAATAAGAGATGAATGGAGGGGGTGCATGCCTGTAAGATTTCATCTCATTCCAGTCAGAATGGCAGCCATTATGAAGACAAACAACAACAAGTGTTGGTGAGGATATGGGAAAAAAGGCACACTTGTACATTGCTGGTGGGACTGCAAATTGGTGCAGCCAATATGGAAAGCAGTATGGAGATTCCTTGGAAATCTGGGAATGGAACCACCATTTGACCCATCTATCCCTCTCCTCGGTCTATACCCAAAAGACTTAAAAACAGCATACTACAGGGACACAGCCACATCAGTGTTTATAGCAGCACAATTCACAATAGCTAAACTGTGGAGCCAACCTAGATACCCTTCAGTAGATGAAATGGATAAAGAAACTGTGGTATATATACACAATAGAATTTTACTCAGCAATGAAAGAGAATAAAATCATGGCATTTGCAGGTAAATGGATGGAGTTAGAGAATATAATGCTAAGTGAAGTTAGCCAATCCCCCAAACCAAATGCCGAATGTTTTCTCTGATATAAGGAGGCTGATTCATAGTGGGGTAGGGAGGGGGAGTATGAGAGAATTAGATGAATTCTAGATAGGGCAGAGGGGCTGGAGGGGAAGGGAGGGGGCATGGGGGTGGAAAAGATGGTGGAATGAGATGGACATCATTACCCTAAGTACATGTATGAAGACAAAAAAAAGAGGGGAGCATATTTAAATAAAATATGCAATTTAGTTTCAAAAATATTTTTCAAACATTTTATACTTATACTATTATAAAAGATTTATTTTTTGTACTAGGGAACAAATGCAGGGGCACTTTACCATTGAATAACATCCCTAGCCATTTTTAGTTTTTTATTTTGAGGCAGGGTCTCCCTACATTGTTGAGGGCCTCGCTAAATTGCCAAGACTCGCCTTGAACACAGGATCCTCCTGCCTCAGCCAACCAAATCTCTGGGATTACAGGCACGTGCCACTGCGCCCAGCTCTGCTTCTTTTTAAGGTCATGTTCATCAAGTGGAGTTCTGAGGGCCAGGCCATCGCCACCCTTCCAGGCCAGCTCAGCAGCCGCTATTTCTCCCTTGTCTTTGTGTGATTCTCCTCCCTACAAGTGCTTGTGCAAAACTGAGGCCTCTCTGGAAGGATTTGAAAAGTACTGAAATAGCCCTTTCTCCTTTCCCCTGGCCATAAATAACCTGAAAGTCTAAAGTTGGGTGTTTGGTTCATTTGGTTCATGCACTGTCCTGGCGAAAGTACAAATTAACTAGCAAATGGTCTAGACTGGTGGATCCTGAGCAGGTTTTGATGGGGTGAGAGCACAGGGCAGGGCCAGGGGTTACCAAAGAACCAGAGGTCAGAACAAGGCCACAGAAGGCCCAGGTGGGGCTGCTACAAGCAAAAGGGGCCCTTGAACCCTGAGGGCCCATCCTGCTTTGCTAACAGGATGTGTGAGAGGGTGCTGGGGTCAAGATCAAATTTTTTTTCCAGGAGTTAAGGAAAAAAACGTGTTAGCCTAGCACATGTGGAGGCCTGGATTTCACCCCCCAGTGCTGCAAAGAAGAACAAAAAAAGTAGGGAAAAAACTTCCCAGGGAAGATCCCGTACCCCGGTCCCATTCCATCCTCTGTTAAAAATATATTTAGACACCACATTGTGACATTCACTGTCCCGCCTTCTGTCACCTCCTGCTATGGTTTAATGTGCCTCTCCCCAACTTTCATGTACTGGATACTTCATCCCCAAAATCTATGTCCATGATATTTGGAGGGAGGACTATTGGGAGGTCATTGGGATTAGATGAGATCATGGGGGTGGGGCCCCATGATGGCATTAGTGGCCTTTTGACTGTGTGTTCACAAAATCTGACTGTTCTTTCCCTTTCTTCAATTTGTTCACTTTTTGTCTTGAGAGAGAGCACTTCAAAGAATTCTTTAGGAAAATGTTAAACTTTCCCAAAGTCTTTCCATGTCCAAAACCATTTTGAATTTGCTCTCGCACTTAATTATGTTTTTATTTATTCTCTTTCTGTTTTTCGTTATCATTTAGTAGTGCTGGAACCCAAGGCCTCATGCATGCTAGGAAAGTAGCCTACCACTGAACCACTTCCCCAGCCCCACAGTTGACTATCTGTTAGCTACTGTGCTACTGTTTACTTGCTGTCTCTCAGTACTATATTTAGCCTTTGAAACTCAACGCCATGGGGCTGGAGCTGACAGTCAGCAAACTACATTTCCCAGAAACCTTTTCATTAGGTTCCACCAATAGGAGAGCCTGGGAGGAGATGATTGGGTAGGAAGCTTCCAACAGGCTCAGCTAGGTACAGTTGCTTCTTTCTTTGCAGATTGGACCCTGACTGATACAGCTGGGTATAGAATTTGGATCTCAAATGATCTTTCTCAGAAGTTAGATGACATTGCTCCATTTTCTTCTAGCTTCCAGCTGAGGGCTTTAACACTAGCTTGCTATTTTTTACCTTCCTGGAGGATTTGGACTTTTTTTTTCATTACCCTTGGAATTCAGAAATTTCAGTACCTTTAGAGATGCATCTTATAATTCTTGTTGGGTATTCCGTCTGCTTTTTCGTTCTGAGGATTGAAGTTTTTCTTTAGCCCAGAGAAAGTGTTTATTCTATTATGACTTTATTTCCTCTCCTATAGGCTGTCTGTTTTTGGCTTCTGAGAATTCTCCTTAGATACTTGAATTTCAGGTCCTGCCGTGTGTCTCTTAATTTTTCTTTTACACTTTAAAAAAACTCCTTGTTGAGAGAACCTCACAGCCCTGTCATCAATTCAATCTGATCAGATAGCTACTGGGTCCCTGCAATGAGTATATCACATAAGCAGTTGCACTTTTTCAAATTCAGAGAACACTGACATATTCTTTTTTTTTGGGGGGGGGTACCTGGGATTGAACCAGGGACATTCAGCCACTGAGCCACATCCCCAGCCCTTATTATTACTATTTTTTTTTATTTTGAGTGAGAATCTTGCTAAGTTGCTTAGGTCCTCGCTAACTGCTGAGGCTGGCCTCAAACTTGCAACCCTCCTGCCTCAGCCTCCTCCACTGCTGGGATTACAGCTGTATACAATTGCCCAGAGTAGTCAACTTCATAGAGACAAAGAAGAATGGTTGCCAGGGGTTGGGGAAGGGGAAATGGGGCTAGAGTTTCAGTTGTGTAAAGATAAAAAAAAACTTCTGCAGATTGCATGTACAACAATATGAATATGTTTAACATTACTAAACTAGATACTTTAAAATGATTTATTTATTTTTTTTTTAAATATTTTTTATTTTTTAATTTTCGGCGGACACAACATCTTTGTTGGTATGTGGTGCTGAGGATCGAACCCGGGCCGCACGCACGCCAGGCGAGCACGCTACCGCTTGAGCCACATCCCCAGCCCCTTTAAAATGATTTAGATGGTAACTTTTATGTTACATGTATTTTCCAGGAATTAAACATAAAAATAAATACATTATAATGAATCTCCCCCATGGACCCATCAACCAGAACCCAGAGATGCTTTGCTACTGAACTACACCCCCAGGCCCCTTTTTAAATTTTTTTTTAAAGAGAGTGAGAGAATTTTAATATTTATTTTTTAGTTTTTGGCGGACACAACATCTTTGTTGGTATGTGGTGCTGAGAATCGAACCCAGGCCGCACGCATGCCAGGCGAGCGCGCTACCGCTTGAGCCACATCCCCAGCCCTTAAATTTTTTATTTTGAGACAGGGTCTTGCTAAGTTGCTGAGGCTGGCCTCAAACTTAAGATCCTCCTGCCTCAGCCTCCTGAGTTGCTTACAGGCATGTGCTACTGCACCCAGCCATCAACCACCTTGAAAAATATCAGTTGTTTCCTCTGTAGTTACACCATCTCTTCTCCCCTCATACCCCTCCACACACATTTACTTATTTATGTAAAAATTTTCTATCAGATTGGTGGAGTTTGAAAGGGGAAGACAAATGACAAGTCAGCCATCTTGAAGTACAAATTGGTGTCTTATGTTTGAGATTTTTGAAGCTGGGTAATGCACACATGAGTGTTCTTTATATCCTCCTCTCTCCTTGTGTGTATGTTTGAAAATGTCCTTCATTAGGAGTTTTTTTAAGTTAAAAAAAATCAGTATTTGAGGAATGAATGCCAGTCAATGAAATATTTTCTCCAAGATTTTTCTAGGCCAGGGATTCTCAAACTACAGGGGCTGTTGGAGGGTGGGGGGAGGGGCATGATCTTCCTCCCACTTGAGAGAATTATTCAAAATGATGGTGTGTCCTGAGAAGAGTGCTCTGTCCCGAGGAGCTGGGGTCACCCCACCCACCCAGGCCACTGTCCTTGTCAGATAGAAAGTTGACCTGCAAGATCAACTGAACTCCACAGAAGTCCACTGGTAGGTGAGCATTTTCTGGTTCCCCTCTTAAACTGTATTGTCTCCAAGGCCATTGGAAATTTTTTTTTCAATTTTTTGGCGCTGGGGATGGAACGCAGAGTGCCCCTCATCTTAAGCACATGATCTGTGACTGAGCTACGCCTCCAGCCCCACCATTGGAAATCCGAACTTGATTCAGTATTTAATTGTATTAAAGAGTAAATTACCAGTCTTGGTGGCTCACACCTATAAAATCAGCGGCTCAGGAGGCTGAGGCAAGAGAATCTCGAGTTCAAAGCCAGCCTCAGCAATGGTGAGGCCCTAAGCAACTCAGTAAGACCCTGTGTCTAAATAAAATACAAAATAGGGCTGGGGATGGGGCTCAGTGGTTGAGTGCCCCTGAGTTCAAACCCCAGCACACCCCCCAAAAAGAGTAAATTAGAGCAGGGTGCAGTAGCACATGCCTGTAATCTCAGGTACTCAGGAGGGTGAGTCAGGAGAATGGCAAGTTTGAGGCCAGCCTGGGTCACTTAGCAAGACCCTGTCTGAAAATAAAATTAAAAGGGCTGAGGGTATATTTGAGTGGGAGAACACCCCTGGGTTCAATCCACAACACCCCCTCTCCTCACACAATAGCTATTAATTTTAAAAATTCTATATCACCTAAATGTCATTGTGGCTATGTCCTCTTGCAGAAATACCTACTAAAACAATTATAAATGAAATAATGTGGTGTCTGAGATTTGCTTCAAAAAAACAAAGGAAGGTGGCTGGATATACCCGGATGCATTCACCAAAGACACACTAGAATATTCACAGCAGCTATTTAGAATGGCCCCAACTAGCACTCCCCAAATTCCAAGTGAGAAGAAATTGGATAAACTTCAGCATATCCATACAACAGAGAGCCACTTCACAATCAAGTGTGAAGAAGTACTCACCCACATGCCACCCGGATGAATCTCGCCAACATCATGGTACCCATAAGAGGTCAGACTCGGGAACCCAACTGTGCCTATGAGGCAGAATTCCTTTGATGTAAAGGTCCAAAATGGGCAAAATTTATCTATGACATTAGAAGTCAGGGCAGCAGGGGGCGGGGGGTGGGGGAGGGGGATAATAACTAGAAGAGGGCCTGAAGGAAGATTCTAGGCCCTGGTCATATTTCATTTTCTTGTGTTAGGTTCTAGTTCCATGGGTACGCCGCATGTGCTATGTCTATTTATTGTATGTGCACTTTTCTGGAGAGAGAGAGAGAGAGTGTGTGTGTGTGTGTGTGTGTGTGTGTGTATGTGTGTGTGTATAATATTTTTAGTTATAAATGGATCTTTTATTTATTTATTTATTTATTTATTTATTTATTTATATGTAGTGCTGAGGATCGAACCCAGAGCCTCACACTTGCCAGGCAAGTGCTCTACCACTGAGCCACAACTCCAGTTCTATGTAGACTATGTTATACTTTGATTTAAAAAATTGCAAATCATAAATATGCAAGAGGGGCATATGGACAGAGCAGGATGGGCCATGGATTCATGGTTATTGGGTTCCAGTGAGGGTTACATTGGAGCTCATTATAATGTTTAATCTGCTTTTGCTTGTGTTCAAAATTCTCCACAATAAAGTAGCTTTTTTATGTGACCTTATTTATAATATACATCTTTTCTCCAGGGAGGGGGGTGTGATTATTGTTTTTAATTGGAAGAAGGGGGGAGCGGCAATGTCGTGTGCTTCTTTCCATAGCGATAAGGGTAGATTTCCTACCCAGAGCCATTGATGTTCCTCTCATCTCCCTCCTCAACTCCCCTCCATGACCTCAGGATCCCAGCCTGTATGTTCAGGGACAATTGTTTTTGCAAGAAGAAAGCTGTCCAGAACTTCCATTAGCCCACTCTGCATTTTTATTGATTTCTATCTGCCTTGTTCCAAAGATGTATTTAAGTTTTACAAAGATGCATACAATAGAACAGCATAAAACAAATCACAAGTAAATAAGAACAAATGAGGTAAAGGAAAAATGAGAATAAGAAGGTAAGATGGCCATAAAAGGGAGGTGACTCAAAATACCTGCCACAAAACCCTCTGTGCTCTCTGGAGGCCAAATGGAAGTTTGAATCTGAGTTCCCCAGCAGCCTGGGTGAAAAAGTCATAACTGTAATTTGCAGAATCAGTGATATAAAACCAAGCAGGAAAAGCTCAACCTCTCCCAACATGGAGACCAGGGAGGCGAGTTTTGACCATAGACTACCATAAAATGATATCCTGATTGTATGAGTCAGATTTTCATTGCTGTGACCAAAATACCTTCTAAGAATAACTTATAGGAAGAAAAATTTATTTTGAGCCTTAACTGGTTTCAGAAATTCAGTCCATGGTTGGCCAACTCCATTACTCTGGGCCCAAGATGGCAGAACAGCATGGTGGAAGGGCATGGTGAAGGACCATTGCTCCACTCACAGTGGCCAGGAAGCAGAAAGATGGAGGAGAAGGGGACAGGAGGAAGATGTACCTTTCCAGGACACGCCCCCAGTGACCCACCTCCTCCAGCCACATCCCACCTGCCTACAGTAACTACCCAGTCAGGCCACTCAACCTAGGATACACTGATGAGGTTGCAGCTCTCAGGATGTGATCATTTCATCTCCAAACACTCCTACATTAACACAGGAGCTTTTGAGGGACACTTCATTGTTAAGGTCTGTAGACAAGTCAAAATAACACCTGGTATTTTGCCAGGGGAATGTTAGAGTTCATAAACAAGTCTGGATGGTGCCTGGCAAAATGCCAGAGGGCGTGGTTTGAGAAGTAACAAAAGCGAGCCATTAAGTGTGGAGATTCCTTATTGGTTGACTGATGTATCTAGTTTATGCTAATTAAGATAAGCTGTGCAAAATGTATAAATAGCTCTGTTGTCCTACAATAAACGGCTTCCACTCCTGCTGTATCAAAGTACAGAAGTTATTCGTCACCCCCCGGTTATTTTGCTGCAGCCGGACCCTGGCACCTCATATCCAAACTGTAACAGTGAACAACGTCCTAAAATCACACACAGCAAGAAAATGCACCAAAACGTCTCACCCGCATGTCACCATATTCCTATATGGCAACAAGAACAATGATACTGTTTGGGGGTGTTTTAGTCAGCTTTTTCACTGCTATGATGACAGGACAGACAAGAACAATATGAGAGGAGGAATGCTTTATTTGGGGGTTCACAGTTTCAGAGGTCTCAGTCCATAGACAGCAGGCTCCATTCCTCAGGGCTCGAGGGGAGGCTGAACATCATGGAGGAAGAGTGTGGTGGAGGGAAGCAGCTCACATGGAGATCAGGAAGCAGAGACTCCACTCTCCAGGTACAAATATAGACCCCAAAGCCACGCCCCCCAATGCCCACCTCCTCCAGCCACACCCCACCTGCCTCCAGTGACCCACTCAGTTCATCCCATCAGGGGATCAATTCACTGATTGGGTAAAGGTTCTTATAACCCAATCATTTCTCCTCTGAATCTTCTTGCATTGTCTCGCATGTGAGCTTTTGGGGGACACCTCACATTCTAACCATAACAGGGGGAAACATCTTGGGGGAAGGGGAAGGGGCTTCACACTGGGTGGCTTCACCTGCACCATATTTGGAGTATCTAAAGCAAAGATTCAGAGCTTGGAAGCCATGTATTAGGACTCAGGGGGTCAGGAGTCCTCAGTGTCAAAGGTGAAACTGTGCACAGACGTGTTTTCTCCAGGGAGTAGGTCCCAACTTTTACTAGATTCTCAAAGTGTCATCAAATCTAAGAAAAATAAAGAACTCCCCATGTGGAAGAAGAGCAGCACATACTTCCAAACATCTTCATAAATGCTGCTTCCCTTCGGCTCCTGGCACGTCATTTCTCAAGGTCGTCAGCGAGGGATGGAAACGCAGAGTTCACATTGAATGGAGCTGGAGTCGGGACTCATATTCTCTCCTGAAACTGAGCTGAATCAGAACCAGTGTCCCCATTGGAATTCCCCACCACCCGGCTCTGATTGCTGCCAGTGGGTCCCCTAGGGGCCAGGTAACTTTGAGACGACTGAGTGATCAAGGTGCCAGTGTGGTTCCAGGTCATCAATCAGGGCCCAAATAATCTCTACCAGAAGAATTTTTTTTCTAATTGAAGACAATGATAACTAAACACTCACCTAAATGGTTTTTTAAAAGTCATTAGTCTTTGATCATGAGACTTCCTAATGAATCCTCCAGGCTTGACTAGTGCAAAATGTGCTCCAAGGTGACCCAGGTGATTAGTTGCTGGGGTTGGAAGCCAAGTACCAGGTGCAATCTAGGGAATCCCTGTCACAAACAATGGTTTGGATCCGGAACAATTAGACTGTAGTTCTTCTTTCTGCCAATGAGATAGAAGCTGTTTATCAAAGTCATTCTTGAGTGTCATTACTACTAATAAGAGCTACCATGTATTAAACATTTATTTCATGCCAGACACTGTATTTTCTAATGAATTTTTTAAATTTTTTTCTTTCTTGGTACCAGAGACTGAACCCAGGGGCACTTAACCACTGAGTCACATCCCCAGACCATATATATATATTTTTTGGGGGGGGAGGATTTGGGAGGGTACCAGGGATTGAACCCAGGGGCCCTCAACCACTGAGCCACATCCCCAGCCATACTTTATATTTTATTTAGAGACAGGGTCTTGCTAAGTTGCTAAGCACCTCACTATTGCTGAGGCTGGCTTTGAATTCGAGATCCTCTTGCCTCAGCCTCCCAAGCCTCTGGGATTACAGGCATACACCAACTTGCCAGGCTTCTAACGGGATTCTTACAACAATGCTGTAATTGACTAGCCCATCATTCCCATTTTACAGATGAGTCTATGTGATGCTGATGACATAAGCACATAAAATACTATACACACACACTTTGATCCAACAGCACCTGATTGAGGAAGGCATTTTTTTCTCTTTATTCCTTTGACAGATGAGGAAATAGAGTTTTAAGAAGTGAATTAACTGGGCTGGGGATGTGGCTCAAGCGGTAGGTAGCACGCTTGCCTGGCATGCGTGCGGCCCGGGTTCGATCCTCAGCACCACATACCAACAAAGATGTTGTGTCCGCCGAGAACTAAAAAATAAATATTAAAAATTCTCTCTCTCTCACTCTCTCTCCTCTCTCACTCTCTCTTTAAAAAAAAAAAAAAAGTGAATTAACTGGCCCCAGGACTCAAAGCAAGCAGGTTGTGGGGATGGGGAGAGGTAAGAGTTACCATGAAGGTCACATGACTCCAGGGAGTGCGCCCTAGTGCCTGATCCTGGCTGGGTGAGTGAAGAGTGGCTGGGACTAGCCAGGCTTGGTTGCACACACCTGTGATCCCAGCGCCTCAGGAGGCTGAGGCAGGAGGATTGCAAGTTAAAGCCAGCCTCAGCAATGGAGAAGCATAAAGCAACTCAGTGAGACCCTGTCTCTAAATAAAGTGCCCCCGAGTTCAATCTCCAGTACCAAAGAAAATTTTTTAAAGTGGCTGGGACAGGTCCAATGAATCTAATTTTAATTCTTCCAATAACCCTGAAAAGTAGCTCTTATTAACATTAGCCCCATATTACAGATGAGGAAACTACTTACAGGGCACCTTCTAAATCATAAAATGAGTACAGAGTTGGAGTTTGAGCCCAGGGCTGACACTTTTTCTGCTAGACAATGCTAGACAGAGGAGAGAGGATCAGAGAAGAGCTAGGCAGGAATTCAAGTTCAGAGCTCAATAATAATACCCCAGTATCATTCACATCCATTAGCCAATCCATCCATTGATTCAGCTATTTATTGACCATCTCTGGTGTATTACACTATGAAAAGGCTCCTCCCACTGGTCTTAGCCCTTAAGAAATGTAATTTTATCTAGCTATCTAAGATAGATAGCCATATGTGTGTGTGTGTATAATAGATAGAGATATACATATGCATATTCTATACCTCAAACAAAATTTCTTTTGTCCTCAAAATGAACACCCTAGCAAAATCCAGGTGCCAGGGAATGGCAGACTTCACTGCAGGGAACAGACCCTGCTTTGGGTATTTTAACAGAAAAGGACTTAACCCAGGGAAATGAATGTTGCTAGCATCATCTCTGGGCCCCAGGTGAGGCAGAACGTCATGGCAGAAGGGTGTGGTGAGGGAAAGCTGTCAGCTCATAGCATCCAGGGAAAAGATGGAGAGAGCAAGGAGCGGGGACAAAATATAATCCCCAAGGACAAGTCCCCAGGGACCTTCTTCCTCCAGCCACACCCCACCTGCCTATAGTTACCACCCAGTAATCCTCTCAAATTATCTACCAAATGGTCACAGCTCTTATAACCTAATTATTTCACTTCAGAACATTCCTGCATTGCCTAACACATGGTTTTTTTAAGGGACAACTCATATCCAAACCATAACAGTCACAATCAGAAAAGTGGAGATAAGAAGTCTCCATTGGGATTAATGAATTCAAGAACATAGCCAGAACTGTGATATAAAGGTCAAAAAGCTGCTGATATCCAGTTCAGACAATCAAAACATGGAGACTGGCTACTGCCAATTCTCACCACCCACAAAGCCAGACACTGGCTATCAGAATGCTGCTGCAGAAAATTCCATGTCTCTACAAACTTGCTTACATATTGAAGGCCTGCCGAAGATTCAGAAATATGATCTCCAGTTTTCGTCCATCTTCCAAATCCTAAGCAATTGGGGCAAACACATCTACTGGGTGGAAACTCTTTTGCAATCTTGAAGCCTAGTTGCAAGGGAGTCTGGCAAAGGTGGTCATTCAGCTTTCTAGCCTCTTCCTTAGGGGAAGGCACACAATGGGGGTGGAAGCTGAGTATCAGTAGACTGTTGAGTTGCTCAACTGCTCCCACCTCTCAAAAAGGAAAAAGCAAAAAGCCCCAATTTGTAGCAGTTGCCAATTCTCATGGTGTCAATATTCTCATAGGGACTGGTTTCAACAAACTGAGGGGAGAGGACATGGCCGTGATGGAAGGACTCATGACATGTAATTTCTTTCCAATTTAAGTAAAGCAGGTTCCCTGCTTGTAACTGAAGCAGGCCTGTCGTGCCCACTGTGAAGTATACCCATCCCTAAAAGGATGAGTTTTGCAAAAGAAGATTTATTCACAAAGCTCCAATCTCATGGAGATTCCAGAACAAGTCTCAAATTCACCTCCCTGGGTACAGGGCTTTATGGGCTAATGAAGCATGTGGTCCTAAGCATAGGGAGAGGCGACTGGGAGTAAATACATCAGGGGTCTGGGAACACATACCCCAAATTCATGGTTCTTCAGAGGACGTGGGTTCAGAAAATGGCAGTGTTAAGATGACCCGTGGGTGGAGTTTTGGTCCTTTGACGTCAAAAATTCACACATCAGACACCTACACAGGCCAAAGTGCAGGGGTCAGCGGTTTTGACCAGTTGGAACTAATAAAGGCTACCTCCCAGTTCCTGAAAAACAACTTCAATAATCGTTGCCATAGTGACCATACATCAGCAG
Organism: Ictidomys tridecemlineatus; assembly: GCF_052094955.1. Taxonomy (NCBI): domain Eukaryota; kingdom Metazoa; phylum Chordata; class Mammalia; order Rodentia; family Sciuridae; genus Ictidomys; species Ictidomys tridecemlineatus. The sequence goes on along the minus strand of NC_135493.1, from coordinate 94,495,709 downwards.
TGTTATCTATATAGCAAAGCTAGTAGGGGCTTATTTACTTGATCATTTAACTACGCAACTTCTAAAAGCAGTGATGAAAGCCAGTAACTAGAAGCAAGTAAAGCTAAAGAGTTTGTGTGCGGCATCCTCCACCTCACTCCGCCCCCCATCATGGCTTCCTTACTCCCTCCCCTTGGGCTCTCCTGCTTATTTCTCAGTGCTACAAATCCCATCTGTTTGGGGTGCAGCTCTACACAATGGAAGGAACCCAGCCAGGGAAATCAGAGCTTCCCCACAGATGGGTCTCACTGAGTTGCTTAGCACCTTGCTGTTGCTGAGTCTGGCTTTGAACTCGAGATCCTCCTGCCTCAGCCTCCTGAGCTGCTGGGATTACAGGCATGCACCACTTGGCCCAGCCATCATTCTCCATTCTTCTTTCAAGGGCTCACAAGAGGCTAACACCAGAGAAGTATAGGACACCAAGCAACAGAGCCAATAAGACTGCTGACCAGTTTGAAAATTTGGGGCCAGAAGGGGAGAACCTTCTGGGCTCTTATTTTTTGGCAGAGACGAGGGATTCGTTTCATATGAGCTTGGAGATAAACCCCAAAGTTCAACTCCCGTGAATTAGTGAACCGGAGATAAACTTCAACAGGAAAAAAAATTATAATAAAAAACAAGATCTTAATTTAAAAGGATACTGGAAATATAGGGAAAACGAAGAGGTACTTTTATATTTTAACTAACAAAAGCAACCAATTTGTGGTTGGGAGCAAAGAAGGGACATTTCCTGGTGCCTCCCAACAGAATCCCAGCTAGGAAATCAGGCCTGGCCTCTTTGCCAAGTTCTAATTGGCTTAGGCCAACAGTAGTGTGGGAACCCAAAGCCGGGGGGGGGGGGGGGGGGTAGGGTGCCATATATAAAAAGTTACAGGACAGTTTATCTACCTCAAGTGTCTTACAGCGCGCACCTCTTGAATTTTAACGACCAGAGTTACGACTGGGCAATTAACCCCAGGTGCAGCGGCTCTCCACCCAAGACAGCTCAAGACAAAAGGCAGAGATGGTAACAGCTTCTCTGGGGTCAGTTGAGTTAGGTTAACACCCTCCTCCTGGGTAGAAGTAAATGGCTTTTCTTTTCACACCCAGGTCTCCAAAAGAGAAAGTGCGCATGTGAAGGAACTATTATATAACTGTATAATTTTTTTTTAACCTGGTCTTGTTTCATTCAAATGCACTATAATTTTACATGTTTACAGGACCAGTGGTAAAAGTTCCTTTAAAACTCTGAAAGACCTGAAGCTAGTTTTAAGCTGTTAAGAATACTGGCTACTTAACCTGTAGCTGTTTGATACAAAAAAAGGGGGCGTGTTTTTTTTTTTTTTTTTTTTTTTAACCCAGGCCAGCAGAACAGTGGGAGAATGAGTTATAGTTTCCAAGGAAATCTTTTGCTCAGGGGAGGGTGGCAGTCGGAGAGGGGTTTGTGCAACATTTTGGAAATGAGGAGCATTTTGCTATCTACGCCCATTCTCTTCTGACCAAAGCAGGAGGAAACAAAAAAAAAAAAAGAGGGGTCAGGGGAATGGGGACAGTCTGCAGCTGAGAAAGCCCCCCTAGCTGCAGGGGGCAGCCATTGCTCTTTGCAAAATCAGGGTGATGGGGATAATGAGGATGGAATGAATAGAAGATGTCCTCATTTCCAATATAGTGGCTTCCGATCCCCGAGCTGCCTCGAAAGCAGTTGCAGAGACAGAAGGGATAGGATCATGTGTAATCCCAAAGCTCTGGAGAAAAAAAAAATAGATTTATGAAGTTAAGTCATGACCCCCCCCCCCCCAAGCCCCTCAAGTCATGTGAAGGTACGGGCTCTCGTTCTCTTTCAAGGGCTTGCGTGATCCTGTCTCTCCTGGTTATATACTACCATAGACTGCTATGTGAGGTTTAGTTAAATAATTTATGTGATTGTTTTAATAGAAAGTTCACTCTTTATAGGAAAATCAATAACGGCTACATCGTGTCCTACTTTCGTGCAGGCGTGAGTTGAATGTATTCCCCAGGACCCTGCCGCCCAGGATGGGTGTCTGGCTAGCAGAGCCGGCTCTGAGCCGGAGAACAAGGACTGCAAAAGGAACAGCAAGCCCCCTAGGAGCAGGTCCTGAGCAGCGAGACCTTTTAAGCTTGAACCATAGGACGGCGCAGGGCCAGCTCTGTTAGGCATGTCAATAGGGCAGCCACACATGGCCCATGCTCAGAAGCGTCCTGTGCTGGGGGTGGAACGCCCCATGGTGGGTAGCCGGCCCTCTGTACCCCTGGGCTGCACACCTGGGGATTCAGCCAACTGCAAATGGAAAATATTCAGGAAAACGTAGCATTTGGACTGAATACATACAGACTTTTTTCTTTTTCCTGTCATTCCCTAAACAATACAGTATAGCAACTATTTACATAGCATTTCCATTACATTGAGTATTAGAAGTAATCTCGAGATGATTTAAAGTATACAGGAAGGTGTACGTGGGTTCTATGCAAATTTTCTGGCACCTTATATAAGACACTTGAGCATCTGGGGATTTTGCTATCCTGGTTTTAGGGGGTAGGGATCCTTGAACCAATCCCCTGCAGACACCAAAGGAGATTATATCTTTGGTTTTTGGTCAGTAAAGTCCAATGGGACAAAGAAGCATGAGCTGTGGGCACAGTCCCATCTCCTGCCACCTCGCAGCCTCCTTGGCGCAGTCCCTTAGCTGTTTGTTGGTCACCCACAGATGCCCTGGTCCCACCCAGCCTCCTCTTTCACCTCCTCCCACCCAGCCAGCAACCACTAAGGCTCTCTATTCCTGGAGGACAGAAGTGGAGACAGGCTTCCAAGACAGCTTTCAGCAGGTCCCTGGCCAAAGGGAGCCCGTGACCCGCCCCCATCCTAGATTGCAATCTCTCAGGGCTCACTCTCCCACGGCACCTCTAGGGAAGAGGAGACTCTGTCCCCTGCCCTCTACCTTATAGGTCTGGCTGGAAAAAGAGGGATCCTTGTAGCCGGTGGGCTGCCGATACAGAATCAATGGTGAGGCAAGACCAGAGGCACCTGTGGGGGGCTGTACTTGTCCCAGGAGGATCACACACCCAAGAGAAACACACATTAAGCAGCAAACACAAAACTCCATGAATGGCTGAGTGAGCAGAAGAAAGGGTTCCTTTTTTTTGGTACCGGGGGTTGAACCCAGGGGTACTCAACCACTGAGCCTCATCCCCAGCCTTTTTTTCTATTTTATTTAGAGACAGGGTCTCACTGAGTTGCTCAGGGCCTCAATAAGTTGCTGAGGCTGGATTTGAACTTTCGATCCTCCTGCCTCAGCCTCCTAAGTCACTGGGATTACAGGTGTCAGCCACCACACTCAATTTGAATCTTCATTTTGTACTGGCTTCCCCAAACTTTATGAATAGGCCTGTCACCAAGTTTTACCTCTATTTTGCTCCTAAGGGCTACCATGCATTCTAGATTGTTCCTCATCATTTGTATCATTTGTCTTCCTCCCATTTGTATTGGGCCCTCTGGCTAGCAGAGTGAACCTTGCTTAACCTAAGCCCTTTCCTATCCAGACCCATGGCTGGGTGCCCCCAACAGGAGACCTTCCGGAAGCAAGCCAGTAAGGAAGTCGCAGGGCTGGGGGCGTGGCTGAGTGGTAGAGCGCTGTCCTAGCATACAGGAGGCCCTGGCTTCCACGGTAGCAGCACAAGACAGGTCGGGTGGGAAAGCAATGAGGGCTAATAGCTCTGATTGACCGCACTCACCCATTCCTATGGTGTAAATATTCCTGCCAAAGCCAATTTCAAGCTGCTGTGATGCAATATCTCTGAACCCAGAACTGAGAAGAGATGCAATGTCCTCTGGCATGTAGGTAGAAGCTGGTTCCAGCCTAGGACACTGGGTCCACATCCCCCAGGCCTTAAATCCAGACCACAGGAAGCAGAGGGAGTGTCTCTCAATGTCTGGAGGCCCTGGTGTAGAAATCATAGAACAAAAGCGCTCTATCCCAGGTTTCCCATCTTGGTGGCACATTGGAATTGATTGGTGACCTTTAAAAATCTATATACCCAGGTGCTGTGATCTGAACGTGTCCCCCAAAAGTTTCTGTCTTGGAAACAATCTCTAAAGTCATATGTTGATGGCACTTGACCATGGAGCCTTTGGGAGGTAATGAGGTTTCCATGTGATCATGAGGGTGGAGTCCTCATGGTGGCATTAGTGGCTTTATGAGAAGAGGAAGAGGCCAGACTTGGTGGCACACGCCTATAATCCCAGCTACTGGGGAAGCTGAGATGGGAGGATCGAAAGATTGCGTAAGTTTAATACCTACCTAAGCAAATTAACTAGATCCTGTCTTTAAAATGAAATGAAAGAAATAAAGGAAGGAAGGGGAGAAGAGAAGGAAAGAAAAGAAAAGAAAAGAAAAAAGTGGAAGACACATTGGCACACCTGCTCTACCTCACCATGTAAAGCCTCCGCCATGTTATGATGAAGCATGAAGACCCTCACCAGATGCCGACAGGCCAGCACGTGCTCTTGGAATTCCCAGCCTCCAGAACCATAAGCCAAGTAAATTTCTGTTCTTTGCACATTACCCAGTTTCAGGTATTTTGTTATAGTAACAGAGAACAAATAGATACAGGCCACATCCCAGATTAATGACATCAGCATCTCTGGGGGTAAACCGGGTATCAATATTTTTTTTGAATCCCCAGATGATCTCAAAGTGACAGCACGATGTAAGCCAGGGTAGATCCAGTGTCACACTAGAGTATACAGCAGACTCCCCCTGGAGGGCTCGTTGGAACCCCCATTCTTGGGCCCCAAGTTTCTGATTCTGTGGCCTGGGGTGAGATCCAGGAAAGGTTGCTTCTAACAATCTCCCATGTAATGCTGACGCAGCTGGTCACACTTTAAGAATCACAGTTCTAGAAAAATCCTGCCTGGCACCAAGCATCCTAATTAAGAAGGAGCTAAGTATAAAGCCTAGTGTGTTTAATTAAAGGCCCTAGACTTAGGGTTCACCAAAAACCTCACTCCTGTGAAGCTTTTTGGTAAGAGTAAGAGGCAGGACCCTGGTAGTAAAAGGTAACATGTGTCATAGCTCCGTCACAGTGGCCAGGTTGAAGGGATTTACTGCCTAGCAGGGGTGAGGGTGGGGGCAAAGAGGAGGCGGGGGGTGGGGGCGGGGAGCTGGCCTCTCTCTCTAGGGATTGCTGACCAACTTGGCCTGGTCAGAGATATCTCAGTAGCCCACACCAGCTCCTTGATAGACTCATTGCTGTGTTGTCTTTCTTCTAGTTCACTCCCAGCCCATTTCTCCATCTAAACTAGGAAGCCATGATCGGCAAACAAAATCTACTTGTTAATAACAATAATGAAATCAATTTTTTTTTTAAGTTTGACATTGGAATTTCTTGCTACCTGGGAAGGCTAGTTTGGGGAAACCGTTGTTCAAGACACAACTATCCCACCTGCTACCTTCTCTAAGCCTCGTTCTTTATAGATGACATCTTACAAAATGGAATTGAAACTCAAACTGAACACATGCAAATATTCTAACCCAAGAATCCCAGTCCTACGAACATTCAAGAGAAATGAGTTCACTTCCCCATGTAAGAACTTGGGAATAACAACTTTATTCATAAGATAAAAGGGGGAAAAATGGAAACCACCCAAATGTTCATCAGTAGGAGAATGGATATGTAAATTTGTGGTTACCATTTAGCAATGAAATAGAGCTACTAATATATGCAAAAAATAGATGGACCTGGCATGGTGGCTCACACCTGGAATCCCAGCAGCTCAGGAGGCTGAGGCAGGAGGATCATGAGTTCAAAGGCAGCCTCAGCAAAAGTGAGGTCCTAAGCAACTCAGTGAGACCCTGTCTCTAAATAAAATACAAAATAGGGCTGGGGATGTGGCTCAGTGGTTAAGTGTTCCTGAGTTCAATCCCTGGTACCAACAACAACAAAAAAAAAAAATCATAGATGGACCTCACAGGTTTTATATTGAGTGGATAAAAGCTTGAGTGCCTGTATTCTGATTCAATTTATGTAAACTTCCAGAGCAGGCCAAGTTTACCAATGGTAATAGAACTCAAGATAGTGGTTAAGAGCCTGGGATGCAGCTCAGTTGGTAGAGTGCTTGCCTCACATGCACAAGGCCCTGGGTTTAATCCCCAGCAACACACACACACAAAAAAAATAGTAGTTAAGGAGGGCACTAACATTGACTGAGAAGGGGCAAAAGAGAACCTTCTAGAATGCTGGAAGTGTTGTATATCTTGATCTGGAAGATGATTACATGAATCCAGACATATGTAAAATTTACTGAATTGTATACTTAAGATTAGTACACTTTATGATATAAGTTATACTTTGATTTTTTTAAAAAAATGTTTTCATGTAATTGAAAACATCATTTTAGGCCATCTGGTCTCAGACAATATTTTTCAATATCTGGGAAGTGAGGTTTGCAAAAGTTTGACAAATTAGCAAAGATTTTTTTTTCTTTTGAGTTGGCCAAGATAAAGAAAGGATTCTTGCCAATTCGTTCCCCAACACATCCATGTGTGACAGCCGCCACTGGTATGCAGGAAACCATACCCTCGTCCAAGCCCTGGGCCAAACACTGTAAGTTCCTGCTCATCCTCACAATATCCTTGAAAGGGGGGGGCTGCTATTACCTCTATTTCATGGGCAAGGAGGCTGAAGTTCCAAGAGATTGAATGACAGCTAAGAAGGAAACACGGGTCTGTTGTCACCACACCGAACTCTTAATCACCATGAAACTGAGTGGACTGCGGAAGAATTCCTGTGTGTTTATGAGACCTGTGCTTACAAAGGAGTCATAATTTTGTTTGTGCCCTGGACACTTCATAGGTTGGTGAAGCCCACTGATACCCCTTTTTAGAACAACACATACAATAAAATACCAAGGTATGGAGAGTTGGGCCGGTAACTCAGTGGTGGAGCATTTGCCTAGCATGCATGAGGTGCTGGGCTCCATCCCCAGCACCAAACAAACAAAAAATCCCCCAAACCCCAGTAACAATGAAAACGTCATAGAATTGCAAACAAATCATTAATATTGCTACATTAATGATATCAAAACATTGGGTGACAAAAGCCAGTAATTTCAGCTACTCCGGAGGCTGTGGCAAGAGGATTATAAGTTCGAGGCCAGCCTCAGCAACTTTGCAAGACCTTGTCTCAAAATAAAAAATAAAAAGGCTGGGATGTAGCTCAGTGGTAGAATGCCCCTTGGTTCAATCCCTAGTACCATACATACACAAACACACACACACAAAATGATGATATAGTAGTCATTTATGTGTTTTTATTTAATGCATTAAAAATGAAGCAAAACAACTGCTGTAATTTCAAAACAGTGATGAGTGAGTGTAAATGGTATTGAGATTCCCACAATAACTAATGTAGTATAAAATATTTGTGATTCCTTGTGGTGACTACTATGATTTGAATATGATTAGTACCCCAAATTCATGCTGAAATTTAATTCCATTGTGAGTTTATAAGAGGGTAGAAACTTAATCTGAGGTTGGGCCTTTGGGAAATGATTAGGATTTGGATTTGACAAGGTCGTTAGGGTGAAGCCCCCACCCTAGTAGCTTTAAAAGAAGAGGAAGAGAGACCAGAAGAGAATCAATCAATCAATCAATCAATCTCTCTCTCTCTCCCTCTCTCTCTCTCTCTCTCTCTCTCTCTCTCTCTCTCTCTCTCTCTGCATGTGATACTCTGCACTGCCTTGGAACTCTGCCAGCAAGAAAGCCATTGCCAGATGTGACCCCTAGAACTCATACCTCCAAACCATGAGCCAAAATAAACCTCTTTTCTTTATAAAGTAGGCTGCCTCAGGAATTTCATTATAGTAAGAAAAATGGACTAACGCAGTAACAAAATCACAACTACTGCCAATATCAGTGCAGTTTGTTTCCTACATCCATTAAAGGAAACGCTCAATTTTGGTTAAAGGTTAGTAAAAATAAAGATGTAATTTTTCTTTTCCCATCCAAGTTCATGGACCTCCTGATGTCTATCAATTTAATAATCATGGGAAGCAGCCAGGCTGGGTTTCAGGTCCGGCTGTAACAAGAGCTCACTGGGTGGCCTTCCAGAGATCACTTCCTTTCTCTGTGGCTCCGTCCTCTGCTTTGTAGGAGGTCCAACTTAGGTACCTTTCATTGTCCTTGTCTGGGTGCTTGTCCCCCAGAAGTTCCTGGGCTAGCCCCAGGGCTGTCCTCAGCCAATTGACAAGTGTTTAATGGGGCACATCTTATGCTAGAAGTGGGGGGATCCCTAAGAGGGATCCCCTGAGTTTCCCAAAATGCAACGGGGCCTTCCTTCCAAATCTGGAAGCAAAACCCCCAAATGAATGATTTCCTTCCCAGCCAGCTCTGATCGTGGCCTGCCTACATTCTCCACGTCCCCTACAGGAGTGTGGGAAGACCAGGAATATCTGCCTTGGTTCTTGAGTTAAGGCCTTTGCATTTCGAAATTCTTTGTCTCATTGATTCTGTACCCAAAGGAAAGAAGTGGGTTAAGTGAGAAGAGGGAGTGTATAGATCCAGGTTGGAGCTGAAGCTGTAAACACTGGAGAAGATGAATAACAAGGGGAGGGTCAGATAATAGACTTGGGAAGGAGTGATTAATTACCAAACCTCCGGTTCCACAGGCAAGCCCAACCGCAGGAAGGAAAGGTCCTTGGAGCCAAGCCCTGTGTCCTGAAGGCTTTTTCCAGGCCAGAACCAAACAGCCAAGGGGAGGATGCCCTGTGCCAAAGTTCAGTCGGTTAGGTTCCACCAGGCCTCAGACCTGGCTGCACAGCAGAATCATCGGTGGGCTGTGTGTGTGTGTGTGTGAGTGTGTGTGTGTGTGTGTGTGTGTGTGTGTGTGTGTGTTACTGGGGATTGAGCTCAGAAGCCCTCTACCACTGAGTCGCATCCCCAGCCCTTTCTTTAACTTTATTTGGAGACAGAGTCTCACCAAATTGCTGAGGCTGGCCTCAAACTTGTGATCCTCCTGCCTCAGCCTCCCTGGAAGCTGAGATTACAGGCATGCACCAGTCTCACTTGGGACTTTTTTTAAAAAATCAGTGATGCTCCAGTCTCCAGTTCAGAGTTCATTGATTTGGATTTAATTTGAATGAGGTGGGGCCTAGGCAAGGAGAATTTTTAAAAAGCCCCCCCACCAAGGGAATTCTAAAGCTGAGCCAACAAGACCCTGGGCTGAGGTGGCGGTAATGAAGGCCCTGCTAGGACCCGCTGGGAAAAGCTCTCTCCTCTTCCCCTCTGAGGGCCACGGGAAGGTCACTAGCAGAAGCCTGCAGGAGAGACCCTTGGGAGAAAAGGGAGGCGGAGAGGAGACACAATGCAGATGGGTGGACTCTCAAGTAAAACAGCCTGTGAACACCTGCTGCTCCATCTTTTCCCTTTTATGCAACAAAAAACATAGATACAAAACATCTGGGCAGACCAGAGCACCTAGCTGAGGGGCTGCCTCCTCCAGCCTTACCTGCCCCTGTGCCTAAGCAGTCACCTTAGCAGCCACAGCAAAATACTGCCAAGGGCTAGGTGCCAACCAGGTGTCAAGTCTGAGAGGGCATCTCAAGGACATGGGCCTTTGTGGGGGGGTAGTTGTCCACTGAATGCTGTCCCCCATCCTGCATGCAGGTGACCCACATCCTTCTATCCTCCGTAGTCTTTCCCGTCTCCCTCCACCAGAGAAAAGTCACCAGCCCAGGCCCATTCACCAGCTGCAGGAAATACTTGTAACTACTGTCACCTGATGTCAGCCAACATGGGGAAACCTTTAAAATAGAGACCCAAGTTTCCAAGTAAATAGTGGGGGAAACTGTAACTGGGACTTGATCTTGAAAATGACACTTGAATAAAAAATGAGGGGTTTTTTTAATCTTACTTTTATATGGAATGAAAAAAAAGCTGAGAGAAAATAGGATGATACTGGGTGCAGTGGCCCAGGCCTGTGATCCCAGCCATTCAGGAGACTGAGGCAGGAGGACCGCAAATTCAAGACCAGCCTCAGCAACTGAGTGAGGCCAGTCTCAAAATTAAAAAATTAAAAGTGCCGGGAAGGTAACTTAGTGGTAGAGTACTGCTGGATTCATTCCCCAGTACCAAAAAAAAAGGAAAGAAAGAAACGATACAATGGTGGTAGGATGTGGTTACCAGGCGTGGGGGAGGGGAGGGTCAAAGGGTCCAAATTTTCCATTATGTAGGATGAGTATGTTTTGCATGTATAACAGACAACATGGAGCCTCTGGTTAATAATAATGTGATGAAAGTTGCTAGGAGAATAGATCTCAAGTGTTCTCACAAAAAAGAGCCATGTGAGGTTGATGAATATGTTAATTAGCTCAATTGTGGTAGTCATTGCACAATGTGCATGCGTATTTAAATATTGTACACTTAAATACATACAGTTTTTTGTCAACCATAACTCAATAAAGCTGGGAAAAAAAATGGGTTATTTTATCTTTGTCAACGTGCAGTTTCTAAGTGCAATGGCGCATGTGTTAGCGATAACAAAGGGCAAACAAGTTTGGTTGGGAGTTCAAAGTTTTTCTTTACCCCCCACACCCCCTACCAAATCATCTAGCAGCTCAACAGCCTCCGATTCACTCTTGACTTTCAAACACCATCATGAAGAGGGTCATTTTGGCCAAAAGATTCAAGGCCTTCATGGGCTATCCCAAAGGTTTCTCTTAGTTCTTTCTTCTTCAAACTATCCACTTCTGGAACCTCCTATCGTGCCTCTTGCTATGGATCTTCTCTTTTGAGACCGTGTAGACTGAAGATGTAGCTCAGTTGGTAGAGAGTGTGCTGAGCATGTGCAAGGCCCTGGGTTCCATCTGCAGCAACCCCCACCCCTCTGCCAAAAGATCCCAATTAATGACACCTTGCAATACCCCAGCACCATACCCAATGACTTCAGGCAATATAGCAGCTCAGGACTTCACCTGTCACAGTGCTGGGGATGAAACCCAGAGCTTCATGCTTGCTAGGCAAGCGCTCCACTGCTGAGCTGCACCCCCAGCCCTTTCTTAATCTTATTCTATTTCAAAACAACTCTCGCTAAGTTGCTGAGGCTGGCCTCGAGCTTGCCATCCTCCTGCCTCAGCCTCCTGAGTTGCTGAGATTCCAGGCATGTATCACCGTGCCTGACTCTGACCTCACTTTACAATGACACTGCCTCTTGTTGGGCTGTAAACCTGGAGGTTCAAGGGTAGGGTGGATGCAGTTAGTAAAGAGGGAGGGACATTTGGGTGGGGACAAATTTCATGTGGTCAGTTCATTACTGAATACTTCTGTAATAGGACAACTAACCACGTAACTACAGCCACCCAGAGAGCAAATGTTTAAAGAATAATAAGAAAGCCCAGCCACCTAGAAGGCCCAGGGCATTCTAAAATACCCCAATGTGTACCCCAGTTCCAGCTGCATCTCAGAGAAAGAGAAGCCTAGAAGTTTTCCCCGAGCAGCAGCTACAATTCCACGGCCCTGAAGTCTTTCTAAATCGCAGGCGGCACTGTGTCCTTTGTTCTGCTGTTTTTCTTTGCCGCCTGACTCCAGAGGTGGAGCATTACCAGTGCTGAGTCCTGCACCCACAAAGCCACGTTTATGTAATCATTCCAAAACTCACAACTCTTGAAAACTTTGAGGAATGTTATTAGGCCCTGTAGGCCAGAAGGGCCGTTTCCAGGGTAACAGCAATCCACACTAAAGAAGCCAGGCCTTCCCCTCCCCACCACTCCTCTGGGAGTCCCAAGCCTGGGGGACATTTCTTGTGGCCCTTCCCCAACCAGCCTAGTGCCCACGGTGTGGACACACCACTGGCCCCTGTCACTGGAGGGGCACACCTCCAGCCTCAAGTATCCCCTTGCTGATGGCCTGCCATAAATCCACCCAAGCCTACCCATCAGCAAGTCCCAATCTGTGGTCTGGAAAAGTCGGCAGAGATGTGAGAGGCACTCCTAAGGCGTTTGTTTTTCCATGGGGTAGCCTGGGGCCTACCGGCTGGCTTTTGTTTTAAAAGAGGTGGAAATGGAAACTGTCTCTAAAGGACAGAATGCTCTTTCCAGGTGCTGGGGGGGGGGCGGGTGACTGCAGGCCCAGAGAACCCCCCTGTGGCCCCTCCGCCTGGGCTCCCATGCTTCTCGCCCCATGCAGACTTGGAACTGAGGCGGGAGGCCGGCAGAGGAACCGTCTGGAAGAGCTGTCCACACCAGCCTTTCTCATGTAAGTGCTTTGACCTGTGTTGGTCCAGCCTGGCTTTGGCAAGACCACAGAAGGGGAGCCTGGGTGACGGTCCCCTCTATGGCACTCAAGACATTTCATCGAAATCCAAGAATGGGGCTAAAAAGCTCCTGGGGTCAAAGCAGATGGTGGCCATGAGGTCTTTCTACCTGTTCCCCCATCTCAGGGTGCCCCCTCACCCCTACTCCTATGGACACAAAAGCCTGACATCTATTTGCAAGTTGTGAAACCATGGCTGGAAAAAAAAAGAAAAAGAAAAACGCTGCTTCTCCCAATGACATTGGCCTTCCCTGGTTTATATGGAGTCAGACCTTCGGATTCCCCTTGGGTATAGAAAAAGTGACTAACAGGAAGCCCTTGGGATTTGGGGATTTACCCTTGAGAATGGGAGAGTCCAGTGGAGAGAGAAAATGAACCATGTATCACTATTGAAGTTCATTCAGGATTTGGAGAGGTAAGCTCTCCTATCAGGTGGGCTGACTTGGGGTGGAGGTGGGGGCTGGGGAAAGCATTGATAGGGCTAAATCTTTGGGGGGGGGTCCCAGAGATGGAGCCCAGGGGCACTCAATCACTGAGCCCCATCCCCAGCCCTATTTTGTGTTTGATTTAGAGACAGGGTCTCACTGAGTTGCTTAGGGCTTCGCTAAGTTCCTGAGGCTGGCTTTGAACTCATGATCCTCCTGCCTCGGCCTCCTGAGTCACTGGGATTAAGGTGTGTGCCACCATGCCGTCTATAGGGCTAGATCTTGAAGGAAGTCGATTTCCTGGCCTCAGAGCCAAAGCACAGGGGAGGAGACATATTCGAGCAGAGAGAACAATCCACGGAAAACAGGTTTGCTCAGTTCATTTAGAAGATCTTCTAAGACAGATTTGAGTTGTTTACCATCTCCAGGTCACCAATCTTGGGGTAACTGCTATGGGCCAGGCACCATATTGGAACCTACAGAGGATCCGAGGCTGGTTCAGCCGGACAAAGGACCAGAACAGAGTGACCTGTGGGTCTAAGTTTGAGCCCCACCAGAAGCAGACCCTGAGATAAGAGTCTGAGTGTCAATATTGATCTGGGAGGAGGCAGGACAGGAAACGCGGCTCGTGAGCAGGTGACTGCCATGAGTAACGGGGCTCAGTCCCACTGGGGACCTCTGAAAGCTGACACATAACAATCACTCCAGAATATTCCATCCACAGGGCGAGGGAACTAGGGAATTCTCCACCAGCTCCTCATCAACCCTTGCTTGAAGCTGCTCCCAGGGAGCACGAATCCTCTGCAGGGTCTGCCTGCTCATGAGGGCAGAGAGGGCTCAAGCCATCCGGGGGAGCCCCCAGGCACAGAGACACAGGTGCTGGCAGCTGTGGGCGCAGAAATGCTAAACACACGGGGACCCAGATGAGGGAGGCATCCGTGGCATGTACTCCACCTGTGGCTATATGGGGGCAAAGAGGATCTGGATTTGTGGCCTCAGGGAAGACACCAGGACAGGATGAGCTCCTAAACAGTCCTTGGGAAGGCCTACAGGCCTTAAAAGAGCCAGGGACAGGACTGGATGCAACACAGCGTTTCAAGTTGATGTGAGAACTTGAACCAAGAGCAAGGGTCTGGGGAGGTGGAAAGGTGTGACGGAACTGGGGGACAGTGGCTAGGAAGGTCTGGGCCATATAGTGGAAACCTCAAATACCAGGCAACAGGCAATAGGGAGCCACTGCGGTTGTTTGAGCAGGGCTAGTAGGATTCTGGAAACGTCTGCTGGCCAAAAAGCAAGGGTGTCACTTGAAGGTCCAAGAGCCCAGGTGAACATTTGTGAGCCGCGGTGGAGATTAGTCTGCAGGCAGGGAGACCAAGGGAGCTCCCGTAGCTCTGGCCCCAAGAGAACGGCCCCTGAAAGGAACGGCGTGGGAGCGGCTAAAAGGGGGACCAGCCCCTCAGCTGCCTGGCTTGATTGTTCCTCCCGGCAAAGATGTGGGCCCACTCATTTCTCTCCTATTTTCTTTCTTCCAAAACCGCTTTTGGCCTCTGGTTTCCGAAAGCTTTGCTCAGTGAGTTTAAACAGCATCTCACAGCATGGCCGGGCAATAACAAATGGCGCCTGGTGGCTCTCCTGCTGGTGGCTTAAAAAACAATTGATGACTTTTAATCAGCTGAATGAGCATGGGACAAATGACAGCATGGCCTGAATGCAGCTCAGACGTCATCGGCTGACATCAGCGAGGAGGAGGGAGGTGCCCTTCTGGAAAGCCTGGGAACAAACAGGAGCAGTTCCTGGCTGCTCTGGGCTCCAGGAGGCAGCTCTGGCCACACCCCAAAACCGCTGCCTTCTTCATACCGTTTGGGGAGGCTGGGAACACTGGCTGCAGAATCAGCAAGGCTAAATCCCCGGGAAGTTCAGAAACCGGCACATGTTGTCGTGAGATCTGCTGGAGCAGGGCTGGGGCACCAGAAAAATCAGGGTTCAGGGTCTCCAGTTGTCGCTTGGTAAACGTGGACAAGTCAGTTCCCCTTCTGACCTCAGTTTCTCCATCTGGACAATGGACACCCTGAACAGTAAGCTGGCTTCTTCTGTTAGGCTGCTGCCTGTGAAGTTAGCTTTAGGACAGGGCTGAAGCTCTAGAGGACCCCGGTCCGCCTCTTTCTATGCACTAACCCATCATCCCCCAGGGGTAAGGAATTCGCTCATCATTGTAGCCCTGGTCAGTCAAGGGAACCTGGCCTCCAAGTGCTTATTTTTTCTCACTTGCAGCTCAAAACAGAGCACAGCAACAATGTGAGGAAATAAGAGGCCAGGGGGGAATGCAGGCCCATTTGCTGAGAAATAGCAATTAAATTAAGAAACGCCAGACCAGGCAGCTGAAAGTAATGCTTCCGGGCCATGTTCCTGTCCTAACTATAGGAATGCAAGACCTTTGTGTGAGGAATCTTCCCTGAGCACAAAAAGAAGGGATGAAGGATCTGCTTCCCAGAATTCTCCTGGTTTGCATCCCGGGCCAGGCCTCCAAGAAGAGACGCACTCTCCTGGCCCGCTTGTCTACCTTCCATGTCCATCTTCAGGCTATTTGTCTCCCAGGAGAAGAACTGTCCCTCCCACCCCACCCCCGCTTCTGTCATGTTGCCTGGGAGATGGCTTCTGAGATGGAGACCAGTGCTTGATCCGGGCACTCTCAGGAATAACAACTGTGTGGGAGGCAGGCGACAGGATGGGACAGAGGGAGAAGCAGAACTACAGGGCAGTTGCAACAGAGGGCTCAGCTGACCCCACAGAAAGTTCCAGAATTGGATGGTCCTTCAGAGATGTCTGGACTTTGCGGGGGGGGGGGGGGGGGGGGCGGGGCAGGGGAATGACTCCTTGTATGCCTCCCCGCCCCCACCATAGAACAGTCACTGAGTATGAGTTGCCAGCCAGAAAGTGGAGGGGTAGGGCACTACTTTGGGCAAGGCGGCTCAGCCCCCATCAGCCAAGGGCAATTCCACCCTGAAGAAGGGATCCGAGGTGGTACACTGCCACATCCTCCTCCCTGTCCAACCAAACTCCTCCTCCTCCTGTCATGGGCAACTCAAGCCTGACCTACCCTTTCGGGACTCCTAGCCACTCCCCTGGGCGCCTCAAGTTCACGGCTGTCTCCATCTGTAGTGACAGCCTTGCTTTGGAAATGTGCCATAACTCTTTACCCCCATCTCAAGAGAGCAGTGGTCAGGCACCTTCACGGCCCCAGCCCAGAACCTGCTCCAGACCCACAGAAGCCTCTCCCGCAAGGCTGAGTAGATGGATGTTGCCCGGGAGGCACCGGCAGGCCCAGGGGAACGTCCCAGCTCCCACGATTTCCTCCCTGTCAGTGCCTCCAAGTGTCTACGTGGCTCATGCCGATGACACGCAAGCACAGAGAAAACTTGCAGCCACAGCCAACCTGGCAACGTCTCCTGGGTTCAGGCCAAGAAAGTCCTGTCCTTGTTCCCTTCCCTGTCCAGCGTTGTGCTGCAAGTTCATTTCCTAGCTAAGAGGGCCAAGTGCATTTAGAGACCTCTGTGCCAGGGAAAGCCCAATGTCATTGCCAACCGCACTACATCGCCGTTCTTCTGAAGGAAATTACTATTGATCCCACGGCTCTCCTCCCCATGCTGTTTGCTGGGGACAGCCAAGGATCCCCGTGCCAGCTGGGCTCCCACACGGCTCGACTGTTCCTGCACCAGATGGCCAGACCAACACCCTCTGGCTGCCTCACGCTCCCTGGGAGACAAGGCTCTGACGTCTATCAGCCTGGCTTTTTATGCACGAAGATGAGGACAGCAGGGTCAGGGATTCCAGGGCCATCACAGTACACTCAAAACCTCTGCAGAACGAAAAGATGTCCAAATCCCAGGGGCCAGCCGAGGAACAAACAAGGCCGGAAACTTGTCGTGTAGCCTTAACTTTCACTGCTCCTTTGACAAGTATCCCTGCAGGCCTGCTTGGCCTAAGGGATGCCAGAGTAAATAAGCGAGTGCCTTGCCCTCAAGCAGGTTACCCTCTACCAGCAGGTAGACTGGGTGAGTCTATTACTTATTGATCACACCAGGACACTTTGGGGACATTGAAAAAAAGGTGCTCTTCAGAGTTAAGCCAGGACACTGAGCACAAACAAGGTCTCTTTCCAAGCAAACCCGGATGTTTGGTCACCCCGATAGTTACCCCGTGACCAAAGTGGGGGACTTAGGATGGCAGGGGGTGTGGTGCTGTTAGGTAGTGCCACAAGGTGGCGCAATTGAAAGCTTTTCTTTGTTTTTGTTTTCAATCTTTGACAAAAATTCATTTTTCTTTTTATCGCCACCCAGCCAACAGAACTCTAAGGCCTTGGCGGAACTCTAGAGCCAAAGAGCCCTGGTTTGTGAGAATTTCTCAGGAATTTTGTGTTAACTTTTCAGGAATTTTACGAGCTGGTTGTTATACCCAACTGTTACCAAACAGTAAAATAAATTAGATTAAAATAATTGAAATTTAAAATGGGATAAACTATATTTAAAAACAAAAGCAATGGGTACTTCCAATCCATGCCTTCACGATTACTTGGCCACAGTCTGCCATTACCTCTGTCTCTGAGGTCATCCGGTCTCTCCTGTCTGTGAGGTGGAAATTCAAGGCCACCACCATGGGCATGTCTCTTCCCAGCTCCACGTGGGGAGCCTGTGGCTGGCTATGGTGGGAATATTTCCATCATGGAAATCAGCAGATGCTAAAAAGGAGGGCTGGGAGGCGGGGCAGAGAGCCGGTTGATAAGCATTGACCAGCCCAGCACTGAAACCATCCTTTCATTTTGTAATTTATGAGGCTAACTTCATGTACTTTGTTGGGTAGTTTCTATCACATTCCCCCAAATGACAGAGTCCTCCCTCCCTCCCCATCAAAAATCAAAACAAAAACAAAAAACCCAACAAACTGCAGGAAGCAGGGGTTATATTGCTCCCATTACCTCATCTGGACACTTCGAAAAGGGGAGTCCACACGGATAAGCCAGTTAGGGTTAATGGCTTGGCAGGGGTGAGTCAAGGAGTCCAACCAGGCTCTAGACTGGGGCGGGGAGCTTACCTCAAGTGATGGACACCTTGCATTTGCATATTCAAATTGGCCAATGGGGCAATTCAAGATATCTTGTCTGTGATTGGTGGGATGACTTTGGACCTAACCAAGGGCATCACTCCTATTGTCTGCATGAGTAGGGTCCTAGTGGGAATGGTGGCACACTCATCAGGAGGGCCAGTTGAAGAGTATGGCGAAGGAACTGGAGGAAAATGCTAGAAATCAAGAGAGATAGGGAAGTACCTCAAGACTAGCAAGGTGAAAAGCTGCTACTACCCCTGGGGCCAGGGGGGAAATAAATACTCCACCTGCCAGTCTCCTGCCACCTGCCTGATGGCCTGTCAATGCCTCCCTTGGTCAAGCCCACCTGGAAGCCAGAGGCCAAGGCAGCCCATGTGATCTGGTCCACAGGATCAAGGATCAGCCTGCTGGACACAGAAAACAGATGGCGGTAAAAAATGATCTGCCCAACCAATATGGCGCTGCCCTAACTGGTCTGGAGGCTACAAGGGGACATGCCTGTGACCACTCACCTACTCACTCGCATGAGCCCTGGCTTGGCCTAGCAGAACAAACCACACTTTGACTGTGAACTCAGAGGCAAGCGGGCCATGGCCAGGAAGTGTTTTATACTGAAGAGTCCAAGGAGAGGAGTCCAAGACTCTGCACTTGACCCCACACATGGATGTGTACAGCTGCACACCTGCCCATACTGAAGCCTCTGCACAGATAGAGATTTTACCTTGGTGTAATAAAGCTCAAAGTTCAGGGTTTGCATAGAATGCTTCTAAGGCCCCTGGTAGGGCCCTAGAAGTAATAATTTGTATCTCTGAACTACTTTTATTTTGGTACCGGGAATTGAACTCAGGGGCACTCCACCACTGAGCCTCATCCCCAGCCCTATTTTGTATTTTATTTAGAGACAGGGTCTCCCTCGGTTGCTTAGCGCCCCGCAGTTGCTGAAGCTGACTTTGAACTCCTAATCCTCCTGCCTCAGCCTCCCAAACCACTGGGATTACAGGTATGCACCACCGCACTCAGCCTGAACTATTTTCTTAAAAGCCCCAAACCCTGTGTGAGTTTTAGGCCCCCAAACTTGGATCTGACCCTGCAACTCTGACAAGACTGGGCTAGTTCTCTGGATTCTTCTCCCAGGAGAGCAGAAGTCAGGCCATAGGACAGGGACTCTGTCTCCACTAAGAGGGGTTTCCATTCCCTTCTTCTTGCTTGGAGAAACATTCTCCAAGCCTCCACCTCTGTTGGGAGAAAGGGTTAATAGATAAAGATGTAGGCGAGGGCTTTTGTGGCCAAACACTTCTGGAAAGATGGGCACACCCCCTGGAAGATACACTGTGTACATTAGCATAGTAAAGGCCCCAGATAAAGGAAACACTGGGCTTTGTTTACCGTGGGGGTTGCCCATACTTCCTGGAGCTTAGGCTGAAAGGGAAAGGATACGTAGGAGTTAGATAAGCGAATGCTTTAAGCTTGGGGCACAGTCCAAGCAAAGGTCCCCCCAAAGCCCTGAAACCTAGGAGAAGCTGCTTACAGCTGGCAGGAAGAGGTAGGGGAGGCGGAGCAGGGAGCAATAGCTACAGAAGGCCCAAGGGCACCAGGTGACACCACACCAGAGCTCACCCACCTGCCCGCCTGCCTGCCCAGAATCAGAGAGCCTGGCTCTCCTCCTCCTTATCAGAGGGGCGGGGAGGACAGCCTGCAGATTGCAGGGTGAGCAGATCCTCCAAGAGCTTCTCCCCCATAGTCTCTGGCTCTCCTCACCCCCCCCCCCAAGATGGCAGAGCCATGCTGCCCAGGAGACCCCTGAACAGCAGATAAAGCCTCAAGCTCGTGTTCCGAGAGCTGAAAAGAGCTTGTAGATCCCCAAGATCGCCCAGGACCAAAGATGCCACCCCCAACACTCCTGTCCAGGGAGCCCGCAAGTGAAGTTTGACTCTGGGGGAAAAACAAATAGCCCACAGGGAGGGCCACCGCGCAGGCTCTGGCCCCAGTCCCCTGAGCCTTCAGAGCTGCCAGTGGGTGGTGAGACTTCACAGATGCCTCCGCTCTGGAAAAGGTAAGGGGATGGACTGCCCATCAGACCTCCCTGCCACCCACTCTCCCCCTAGCCGAGGGCCTGTCCTTTGTCCCCAGGGACTAGTATCTGTGATTCCATCTCCCAGGCCAGGGAGCAAGGCGACCAGGCTACCAGACCTTGATTTCCAGCATCAAATAACTGCCCTCGTGATGTCAAAGATGACACATTGCCTTAGCTAATGACCTTTGCCCCCACCTTAAAAAAAAGAAAAAGCCCTCTGTTTCATCCGCCTTTGGGCTGATGGCTGCCTTGTCTACGGGCGGGCAGGCGGGGGCTCTAGCTGGGCCTTTTGCATTTTCTCTTGTCGCCCCCCCACACACACACACCCTCACCCCCACCCCCCACCCCCGCTTTCTATCCAATTTGGCGATTTGACAGCGCTGTGAATGTCATAGGGAGCTGGGTTCCCAGCCTCCTCGCCCACCCCACCTCCTGCGTCTTTGGAAGCCAATCTGGGGATTCAACGTCCAGATCAACAGGGCTGGCTCTGGGCTCTCAGATTCCTGCTCGGAGTGTCTGCGTAGAAAGAGCTCTGAGTCCTACAATGAGGTCTGGCCTCTGCGCTGATTATCCAGAGCAACAGGGCAAGCTGGCGAGTGGCACCAGCCTTTTGGACAGCAGGGTCCCAGGGCAGAGATGAGCCCTACTCTACCCAGGAGCAACTTGAAGAATAAAAACAAATCACATACAACATGCCACCCAGCCCCACAGGGGACACCTTAGAACATCTAGAGCCTGGAACCTTCTGAAAATGGTGCAAACGAGTGGCGGAGAGTAGCACCACTCTGCTCTCTGAAGGCTCCTGAGCACACAAAGGTTCTACTGCAAATGGAGGAAGCCATGCCAAGTGTTGGTCCTTGTCAAAGTCTAGGTCCTCCAGTTAGAGGACAACACGATGGAATTGGAAGTATAAGAGATGTACTGGGGAAGGTGCCTGTAAAGAATAAAGAGGAAGAGTGAGCGCAGTACAGACCTGTAATCCCAGCAACTCAGGAGACTGAGGCAGGAGGATCATGAGTTGGAGGCCAGCCTTAGCAACTTAGACAACCTGTCTCAAAAGAAACGATAAAAAAGGACTAGGGATGTAGCTCTGGGCTAAAGCCTCCTGGGTTCAATTGCCAGCACCCAAATAAAGAGGGAGGAAGCAGGAGATGCCCGGGGTGGGGTTGGGGGGTGATACCAAGGAGCAGGTCTGACCCCTGTGGAAGGGGAGGAGGAGAGAAGGAGGGGTGGGAGAGAAAAGTCCCCCATATGGCAGCACAGCTCTGACAAAGGATGGGGCACCCAGAGGTCCCATTAGAGAGGTCCTGAGTCAGGCAAGAGGGGCCCAGTTCTAGTCGCCTACACTGTGCCCAACTCAGTGAGAACAATCTGGGGCAAAAGTGGCCTCAGCAGGAACGCTACAGAGGATCCTGAAGGTGTGGTAGCAGAAGGCTGTCGGCCAAGGACAGTCTCCCAGAATAGTCTCCTCTAAAGCAAGCTCTGGGTAGCTCCGTCCCATGGAGACCACAGTTCTTTAGCAATGACGTGAAGGGGTGCACCAGGGAGGGGCACTGGCTCTAATCCTGGCCCCAAGACCTCAGCCAAGTTTTCCAGCTTCGTTTCTTAGTGTGCGGATGGAGAGAATGAGCTGTCACCTCTCTAGGGGACGCTTACCACCCTGGATTCTGGTTATTTGGGGGATAATAATAACCTTTGAGTTCCTGGAATGTAGATGTCCATCAGAAAAGATGAGGACTAAGGCTGGGAAAGTTCTGGAATCCTTTTCTATCTTCAAGTAGAGAAGAAAGAAGGAGCTAGACTGCCACCGCTCAGCCACCTAGTCACTGATTTGGTGATTGAGCAAAGATGTGCTACACACCTACTCTGTGCAGATGACTACTACGTGTTCACAAGCAAGGCCGGAGAAGAGCCTGTTGCCCACTCCCACGCCCACCCACCCACCCACCCAAGCTTCTCAACTCTCAAAGAGAAGGGATAACATCCCAGATCAATCCCACTTGGTGCAGAGGTAGAGAAATGAGGAGGTTCAGGACAGAGGCACCCCAAGAAGGGAGAATATAATCCTAACGATCCTCGGACCTACTCCCCCTGCACCCCCCACTCACAAATACATGCTCGTTCACACAGTCATTTTAGGCATCATTAATAATTCATCTCTGTAGACGGCCCGTGTGGTTTACAAATATTAAAGCATTATCTCATTGTTTTCATGAGAGCAACTGCTTTGGGATATTCTTATTCTTACCGATAATGAAGCTAGGCCCAGCAATCAGACCTGCACAAGGTCAAAGAGCTGGTAGGGGGTTCTTAGCCTTTGGGGCTGTCTCATATCCTTTTAAGAATCTCCACTTCAGAAAAAAAATGCAGAGCTACTCAGAAATGTACCCACATTTTTTGGGGCTTTCCAGTTCCGTCTCCAAGCCCTGGTAGGGCTCCTCCATCACCCTCTGCCCTTGGCCCAGGGTATTTGGCCAGACTAAAGTTTGGACATCAGGGTGCTGAGGTGGA
The DNA here is from genome assembly GCF_052094955.1 of Ictidomys tridecemlineatus. NCBI lineage: Eukaryota > Metazoa > Chordata > Mammalia > Rodentia > Sciuridae > Ictidomys > Ictidomys tridecemlineatus. The sequence continues at coordinate 94,473,258 of NC_135493.1, read as the reverse complement.
CGGGGCAACCCTAAGATGCAATCCAGAGAGGATTCTGGGGGATAGGACAGCACTCTTAAGAATCTCACAGACCAGGATGGGCACAGAATGGGTTAAAGGGTGTTGGGTTTTCTTTTTCACCACTGAGGACTCTGTTATGGGTCATTAAGAATACACAAGGCCCAGGGAGCATTCCATTCGCTGGGCCTGCCTCCAGCTTCCCCTCTGCTTCCCCACAAGATAAGTCCTGCGCAGGAAGGCAATCTTGCTGCCCAGAGAGGCAGATGGGAAACCGCCCCAGATAAGGCAGTTGCCTGGAGGGTCCGTGTCACACAGGGCCTTCCTGCTGCAAGAACCACACCACCAAGAGAGGCTGCGTTTCTTGCCTGCTAAGGAGGGAAAGCTTTTGGAGAAGTCCCATAACCCCTTGCTGTTGAGGCAGCTCTGGAAGGAGAGATACCTACCCCCACCCACGGTGCAGGGCCAAGCGGGCTTCCTCCAGGTGGTGGAGAGACCTCTGTGTTCCCGTGGTTTGGGGACAGGCCCCAGGGATGCCTCGGCCACCTCCTGCTAGGCCCTCATAGAGTGCATTACAGAAACACCTCACCGGGGCCATCGGGGCACCCCCTGCTTTCATGCACCACCCAGGTGGTACCTGTGCCCGCGCAGGTGAGGAAAAAGGCCTCTGGAAAACACCATTACTGATAAGTAACAGCTCCTTTCAGGTTTAATGACACGTTGCATCCATCCTAAAGCTCTCAAAAAAAAAAAAAAAAGATGAAGGGGGAAAAAAAAAAAGCCCTCTCAAGGGACGGCGCCTCGCGCCTGTAAATAGGAACGACAGGCCGGGGCGCGCGGGGGAGGGCGCGCGGCGCAGCGCGGGTGTGTAAATTAACTGGGGGCAGCAGAGTAAATACATTACACACGGTATTTATTATGCGTCCGGACCTCGGAGGGCTTCTCCGGTTCCCAGACGTGGCAAATCTTGGTCCCGAGCGCCGCAGGCCGCGCTGCCCAGGACGATCGCGAGGGGGGTCGGGGGCGGAGGGCTTCTGGTCGGGTGCCAGGAGCCCCCACCCCACCCCAGGCAGCCCCGGTCCAGAGCTGGAGAGGGGCAGGGCTCGGGCGAGGGGAGCCGTGGCCCCCGGGCGCCGCTCGGGCGAGGGGCCGGCCCGGGAGGGTGGCAGGGTAGCGGGTGGGGACGGGCGGCGCGCCCGGCCCCTTAGCATTCCGCCAGCACGCCCGCCATCGCCGCGTGCGCCCCCGCGCCCCGCTGTAATTACCCCGATTACCAAATGAATCTCGCGCTTTTGTGCTCGCCGGGCGGTGGGTGCGGGGAGGCAGTTCTAATAGTTGTCATTAGGGCCGGGGGAGGCGGGGCGCCGGGGGCTGGGGGTGGGGAGCGGGGGCGGGGAGCCCGCGTTCCCCGGCTGGCTCGCTCGCTCGCAGGCGGTCCCGGGCGGCGCGCAGGCCGCTGCTGGCTGCTGAGTAATGATTTTTTTTCTAATTGGAGGCGAACAGCGGCCCTAATGGATGGAGCTGCTCTCGGCGCGCTCACTGCGCCCGCCCCTCGATCAATACGGCTTGCTAAGCCCGCCGGGCCGCGCTCCCCGGCCTTTTGTGGTCAGAGATGCTTCAGGGACCCCAATCTCCGCCGCCCCCACCATCGCGCTCGGAGAGACCCCTTTCCCAGACACCCCCCTCCGGCCCTCCCTGCAAATTCCACCCCCGCACCCCTTCAGGGACCCCTAAATCCGCGCTCCCCTCTCTTGACACCATTCGGTCCCTCCCGCGTCCCCCACTTTCCCGGGCCCGGCATCCGCTCCTGTCTTCACACTACTCCCCGCAGCCTGGCCCCCGCGGCTTTCCAGCCAGTGCGGGTTAGCAGGGAGGTGGAGTGAGAGGACGGCCCTGGATGGCCACCTCACCCGCCCTCCGTAACCGCTCTGCTGCCCTAGGCGCGGAGGAGAGCCTGGCACCCTCGGCCGCCTCCGAGGGTTGCGCAGGCTGGTCCTGGAAGGGTTGGCTGAGTCCAGTTATAACCCCCACGTACTTTCCTTCCCTGTCCCTTTGCAGCTTAGACCCGTTCCAACACCGACCCTTCAGCTTTCAGAAGGAACAGAACCCTGCATGCGCACACCGGGGGGCACCTTCTCCTATAAGCCCCCCCGCAGTGTTTTGCTAGGAGACTGGATAGGCTGGAGGAGTCCTTGGCCGTGAAGGCTAGAACGTGGCCCCTTGTTTTGTAGGCCCTGTTTCTGCTTTGCTGCTAACTAGCTGGTGACCTTGGGCAAGGACTCAGAGCCTGAGAGAGAGTCCCTCCCCCACACACCCTGTAGAAGTTTATCCAACCCCAGGATCTAGGCATCTAGGACACACTCAAGGGAATGGCCAAACCTTCCCACTCCTTATGGTTCCTTCCCACCAAGAAACTCCTGGATCCTGGAAGGCACTGGCTGTTCCACTCTCTACCATCCTTCCTTCATCTGATCACTTTCTGTGCCGTCATTTACACATAGCATTTAGTGTCACCTGACATTTTATTATTTATTGTCAATCTTCTCTCGCTGCCACATCATCTACATAAAAACTGGGATTTTTGTCCATCTTTTATCCTCCCCTGCACCTAAAACAACCTGGAACATAGTAAGTGTTCAATAAATATTAGTTGCATCAACAAATTGAAGGAATTTGAACTTGGTCCAACTTCTTTCCTCTCCTGGAAGGAAAGACCTTGGCTTCTCACTCCTTGGGCTCTGTGGTACATTGTGTTGTCCAAAAACGTTCAAACATCCTCTTCCAGAACCATGCCATTATCCTCCTTCTAGAAGAGGGATCTAGAGCTGTGGTTGTGGCTCAGTGGTAGAGCGCTTGCCTAGCATGTGTGAGGCACTGGGTTCAATTCTCAGCAACTCATATAAATAACTGAATAAAAGGTCCATCAACATCTTTAAAAAACTAAAAGAAAAAGAAGAAGAATCATCTATTTCCCTTCCACCTGAACTTGGGGTGGCCAGGGTTAGGGGGTGAAAAACAAAGGACTAGTTCTACTAGGGTAGGGCATTCATATAGCAGGGGTTGTCAGCGGTCACCCCACAGTACTGGACTCTATTGTGTCAGAAGGGAATTCTATAAATATGTGTAAGTTTAGAAGGGACCATGACAGCCTTGGAGACACATTGCTCAGATAGCCCTTCCAGAGAGAACTTCCCATGAGAAGAGCAATTAGTTGTCAGGCGTGGTGGCACCCGCCTGCAATCCCAGCAGCTTGGGAGGCTGAGGCAGGAGGATCACAAGTTCAAAGCCAGCCTCAGCAATTTAACAAGTCTGTATGCAACTTAGTAGATCCTGTCTCTAAATTGAAACTAAAAAGGACTGAGGGTGTGGCTCAGTGGTTAAGCACCCCTGGGTTCAATGCACAGTACAAAAAAAAAAGGCAATTAGTTGACACCCTTCAGTTGTGGGTGCCTTTGGGCTCTGCCTCAGCTCTCAGGTCAAGGTTGTGCACCTCCAGGGAGTGAGCATGGCTATTTCTGGCTGGCACAGGACTTTGCTCTGGGTCATCTTTCCACTGGCACTCCCATCTGCATGGCTGAGGTTTTCCACAGAGCTATGTGGCCATCTGGGACTCTCCCTACCCACCCTTCCTTCCTTTTGCTCCCCTGGTCTGCAGACTTCCCTGTCTCCTCCTCCTTCCCACCCACTTCAACTTCCGCAAGCATGGCTCCAATAAACCCCTTGCACCTCCAGTTCCATCTGGACATTTGCCTCCTGGAGGAGGCAGCTGACATGGGAGAAGAACTGGCACTAGTGCTTTCCTTTTCGTGAGCCCCATGGTCAGTGTCCCCTCCCCCACCCTGTCTCATTTGTTCTCCCAGCATCTCAGAAGGTGGGTACAATGGTATCTTTACTTGACAGATGAGGATAGGGGCTCAGAGAGCTCAAACCATGTGCACAAAGTCACACAGCTAGGGCTTGATAGAATCCCAAATTAGGCCTGGGTGTGTCTGACTCTCGGAGACTATATACTGGTGACTCGTTATGGTTAAGATGAAGGTGTCCTAGATAGTGGCCAAGTAGACGAAGGAAACTGGACCAGGCTGTGCCCAGGTCTCACTTTTCTCATGTTTGGGGAACCCGTATGCAGGAGAGAGCGTGTGCACGCATGCACACACACACACACACACACACACACACACACACACACACACAGCCAAGATCTACCTGTTCCAGGGAACCTACCTGTCACACTGAGGTCACATATACATTAGAACATTAGATATTAGGAGTAAAGAGATTATGATTCCAGTTTGAGGGTTTTGGTCACCAGCTGAGTGACCTTAGGCAAATGACTTGGTTTCCCCAGGAATCTTAGTTTCCACAACTGTGACCATCTGATTCTTTTGATGATCTTTGTTGTGTCTCTCTGCTAAAGCCTGACTTCCTGTCCATGGAATGTCTATTCCAGGTGCCCAAGGCAGGTGTTGTCCTCTGTCTTTCAAGGTGACCTGTGCTCTTGGTTCAAGAGTGCCGCAGTCTGGCTGGGCACAACTCACCGAGCCGCCACACTGCACTTGTATGTTCAAACAGGAAACTTTATTGCCCGAACTCCACCAGCACTCCACGCACACACCCCAGGAACTCTCTCAACTCTCCCCCGGGCTCTGCGCCTACCCCACTGCAAGAGAACTCAACGGGAACTCCAAAGTAGGGGCACCCGAGGCAGCAGGAGCCACCCTATTGCCGGACAGCAGGGATCCATATACAACTGAATACACAGCTTAACATAACCATCATCTCAGTCATCTCAATGGCTCCCTGGCATCACCTCTCAACCACTCCCTTCAGCTGTGGCCCTCAACACAAGAGACTGAAAGATATGTTTGTAGCCAGAGGTTGGAATACCTGAGGATGGCTGAAGTAAACAATCCTATCAGGCTGTTTCTGGATGACAAGCTAAGAGCAGTAAGGGGTCCACGGAGTCCAACTAGAGTCTGTACTTAGCCCTGCAACACCTACACAACAAAGACACACCCAGACCCTTTGGGGAAAGGGTGTGGTTGCTGGCGATGCCCTCTCAGCTGCCTGCCGTGGGTTCTAACCAGTGGTGTGCTGGTACAAATTAAACAACCGGCTCTCTGGGGGGCGGGGAATCCTAATTTCTAGCATTTGCCAAATCTTCTTACAATAGCCAATTCCAAGTTACAGTCTTGTGGTGTCTGAACACAGAGGTGGGAGCAGATGTGCACAGCTGGTTCGGCTCTCGTGAGCGAGCGGGAGACAGTTCCAACACACCCTTCACTGGGACTAGCCCCGTGGCTTTATGAGGAGCAGCTTCCCAGGGATGGAGGGACACGCTTGAGTACAGAGAACCCAGTTGGAGAGCAGAGGAATTCAAAGGAAGGGCCAGGGGTGAGGGGCTTGAACAGGTTGGGCTGAAGGTCTAGGAGGGTCATGTCACTGCGGATGCCAGATCACAGCCCAGGATGTCGCTGCACCGGCTGGCCCAGCATTTGCTCCTGTCGTTGCTGTGTCTCCTTCTGATGACACTCTAGAACTCAGGCCTTAGATCCAGCAGATGCTCGCCATATTTCCAGAGGAGAAGCATGTGTGTGCTCAGATCCGGGCCTGAGACAATAGGGACGCCCTGCCCAGGGGAAGCTGTGCATAAAGACCTGGAGAAGGGACGAGGCTGCAGGGGCAGACCAGGAGGAGGAAAATTGCTCAGAGAAAACAAGGGCCCTACTGGGGTGGGATGAGAGGTTCAGAAACCCAAGGTGGTCACAGGGGCTGTGTCTCTCTGGGCCCCGGAAGAGGAAGGCCAATCCCCAGCTGCCTGCCCTCAAATGACCTTCCCACACCCACCCCTTTCCCGGACTGACCCAGGGTCCTTTTTCTTTTTTTCTTTCTTTCTTTTTTTTTTTTTGTACAAAAGGGTGGGGGCCCATCCTGCTCAAACCTGCTACTCTCCAGGAATTTGCTAAAAATGAGACTGAAGGACGCCAGGAACGCAGCCCAGCAGGGCTGGCTCCCAAAGCTCCACATGGGCACCGCCAACCACCACCTCTGTGGCCTTTCCTGGTGGCCGCAGCTCACTGGGGTTTCTGGGGCCAGGCCAAGACATTGCCAAGGACAAGACAGGCGGCGCCTGGCTGGAAGCTGCGCAGAGCCCGCTCCCCTCCCAGGCCCTTCCGACTGCACAAGAGAGAGCGAGCTAGCGAGGGGGCGAGTCACGCTGAGCTAGAGCCGTGCCTGACAAGTGACACTTTGACGAGAGACGCGATGACGAGTCCCTGGGGAGGCTGTGGAGTCTGGTTCCTGCAGACAGTGTCTCCCCTGAGGCAGTCTCCATGCTTGAGTGCTGAATCTGTGCGTGCGTGTGTGTGTGTGTGTGTGTGTGTGTGTGTGCACGCACATCTTGCTGCTTCCATGGAAGATTCTCTGAGCTCCGCAGCAAGCTTGACAGAGGATCCCAGAACGCTCGCTCGTAGGGCCCACAAACATCAAGAAGCCGCATGACAACCAGCCACTGGTTACAGAGTGGGAGCTGCAGCTCCCGGGATGGCCAGGGAGGGAAGACTGGCCCCCGGGTGTGTCACTTGGCCTGACTCACTCCAAACCCTTGCATCACGCCTGACCATCCGCCCTGTGCTAGGCCCTGGCCCAGACAGAAATCCACAAAGCAGGCTTCTTTTCAGAGAGTTTATACTCTAGGCACTAGAGATTATGGTAAGCATCATACGTTCCAAAGAGGCCAAGGTCACGTGAAAAACTTTCTGAAGGAGAATGTGAAGGCCTGTGGACGTAGAAAATATCCACAAAGGTCCACTGAGTTGGAATAGGAAGGAAGAACGCTTCTGTCTTCCTGTAGAGGCTGTGGTCAGTATCCAGAACTGCCTTTGGAAGAGCTGGGAGCGGTGGTGCACACCTGTAATTCCAGCAGCTCAGGAGGCTGAGGCCGGAGGACTGCAAGTTCAAGGCCAGCCTCAGCAATTTAGTAAGGACCTAAGCAACTTAGCAAGATGCTGTCTCAAATTAAAAAAAAAAAAAAAAAAAAAGGGCTGGGGATGTGGCTCAGTGGTTAAGCGCCCCTGGGTACCAACCAACCAACAAACAAAAACCAAGAGTTGCCTTTGGGGGAAGTGCATGGAAGGAATGTAGACAGGAAGAAGGAATTAAAGCACAGTGCGGGAGTGTGGTCAGCCATGTGGTCCCCCAGCTCCCCTTCTGGAAACCAACGAGTAGCCTCCATCTTTTCCTTCACACTCTGAAATGATGGCACCAAGGTTACGTGGGACACTTCTTCTTCTTCATTTTTTTGGTACTAGGGGTTGAACTCAGGGGGCTGCTATTCTGGTCCACTCCGTCTCTCTTTCTCCATTGGTACAGCCTGAGCTTTCTGTATGGCAGTTCTATTCAAGAGAACAAAAGTCTAGTAGGCTGGGGGTGTTGCTCAGTGATAGGCAGTTGCTAAGCATGCATGAAGCCCTGGGTTCACATTGCCAGCACAGTTTTAAAAAATAAATAAAAAGAGAGACAGAGAGCCGCCGGGAGGCTGAAGCAGGAGGATCGTGAGTTGAAGTCCAGCCTCAGCAACTTAGTGAGGCCCTAAGCCACTCAGTGAGACCCTGTCTCTAAATAAAATACAAAATAGGGCTCAAGATGTGGCTCGGTGGTTGAGTGCCCCTGGGTTCTAATCCCCCCCACCAAAAAAAGTCTAACTAGGCTAGGGGTGCAGCTCCGTGGTACAGCACTTGCCTAGTAGGCATGAGGCCCTGGATTCCCTTCCCAGTACTGTAAAGAAAAGAGGCCAAAAGTCTAAGACCTAGAAGTCACATGGTAACCCTTCCACTGCATGCTGTTGACCAAACCAAGTCTCAGGGCCAGCCGGATTCAAAGGCAGGGGAAAGAGACTATGGTTTCCCTGTGATGGGCGGAAGCCCAGGCAAGCACAGGCCTGCAATGAAGTCCTGGCAGCCAGGTTTACAGATGGTGTGCTGGAAACAGCCACAGCCACACTCCTCTATCGGAATTCTCCAGGCTTACAGAGTCTGCATCCTCCCAGAAGCTCCCAACAGGTCGGAGAACTTTCTTGAAAGTCATCCCTTAGGGATCTCTTAGGGCTGCCGCAAAGCCTCTTCGGATGCCCCATGGGAAATAGCACGACATGGAATATTGCGGGCTTTCAAGGAAAACTGGGAAGGTGGGCTGAGGCCAGAGCAGGCTGTGCGCTCTAAGACTGCGGCCCAAATGTCTGGGACAGAGGACGGACGAGGGAGATGAGCCTCCTGATCCAGGCTACTCAGAGCCCCCCTTGTCCAAAAAGCCCTTAGGAGAGGGCTTCCTGATTGTGACAACTAGAAACCCGGCCACAGCACGGAACCTGGTATTCTTTAAAATCCCTAGGCTCCCTATGCCCCAGCCGGTCACTTAGGGCAAGCTCTGTGACGTCCGTCATATTGTCCCTGGTCGTTATTGATCTTTGGCCATGTTAGGCTGCCAGGTGCTGGATAGAGCCCTGACGACTGGCCCAGATCTACCTTCTTGATGGCTAGAGTCTCTCTCCTCGCTGTCTCTCTCTCTTTCTCAACTTTAATTTCTTCTTTATATTCTCCTGTATTCAATTTTTTTTGGTATAGTGAGTATATTTTACTTTTACAACAAGAAAAAAAATGTTAGAAACAAATTAACAGAGCACCCCAATGAACATAAGTTATGATGAATCCATGGGATCCCAAATTCTGAAGCCATTTTGAAGGAGGTTCTGTAAGAGTTTTTAATGATACAAGAAAATGCTCATGGGAAAATACTCACTGGGTAAGAAAAGAAACGGAATACAAATTTTTTTAAGGAGTCTGGTCGAAATGGGGATATATAGAAATACGTGAATAGCTAGTGTTCATTGAGCATTTACTATGTGCTGGCACTTACTTACAGAAATAATCTCTCATTCAATTGTTGTACTATCCCCATAAAGCACATGTCATTCATATCCCCATTCTACAGATGAGAAACTTGAGGCACAGAGAGGTTAAAAAACTTTTCTAAAATGACACAACTAGGAGTTGGGGAGCTAGCTCAGCAGTGCTTGCCTAGCATATGCGCGACCCTGGGTTGGATCCCTGGACTACAAGGGGAAAAAAATAAAAATACAACAGAAAATGACATAACTAATGTTACAGGGCACAGATTTGAACCCAGAATGCCAGATCCTAGTCCTACGCTTTTAATTGTTATGCTTTGTATGGTTTTATTACAGGATAGAAAGAAATGTGTCAAAATGTTCAGGGCAGTGTCTCTAATAAGGGATTATAGGCCCTTTCCAGTGTCTTTGTTACACTTTTCTATCTAGTCCAACTTTTGCACAATAGGGCATGATCTGCTTTCATTACTGCAAAGAAATAATAATTATTTTTCAAGAAGTATAAAAACAAATGGGACCCCACCGGGCACAGTGGCACACGCCTGTTATACACAGTGGCTGAGGAGGCTGAGGCAGGAGGATTGGGAGTTCAAAGCCAGTCTCAGCAACAGTGAGGCACTAAGCAACTCAGTGAGAGCCTGTCTCTAAATAAAACGCCAAATAGGGCTGGGGGTGTGGCTCAGTGGTTGAGTGCCTCTGGGTTCAATCCCTGGTACCCCACCCACCCACCCCCAAAATGGGATCCCTGACCAGCAAACCTTCTTCCACTGAATTTAAGGTATGAAGAATTTGCTACTCAAACGGGCCTCATCTGGGCTTCCTCTGGACCTCTTGGCTCGTCTCAAGAAGCAGAGGGAGCGCCCTTATTGGCAACTTGTCATCGTATTTGACCAAACTAGGCTGTGCTGCCTCCCCGTGCACAGCGCCCCGCCCTCGCTCCCAACCACGAACCACCCTGGCTTGGCTGCCCGGCATCTGGCATCCACGTGTGTCTTATCCCCAACGAAATCATGCACTGCTCTTGGCGCAAACTGTGACTTGCACACATCCTGCCAGCACCCACGTCACCCACAGAGCCCGTTGTCTCCACACAAACAACAGCGTCTGAGAGCACATCTACTGTGGGCTGCTCCACACGTGGGAGCCCAGACACAGTGCGACAGCTCCCAGCTCAGTGGGGGGAGTCCCATGCCAGACCCCGGCGTCCCACCGGGGGTGGATGTGCAGAGGGAGGGGGTACAGCGAGTTTCAGACCAGAACCAGCAGAGCAGCCAGTTCAAAGCTCTTTAAAAAGAAGCAAAATGGGGCTGGGGTGGTGGCTCAGTGGTAGAGCCCTTGCCTAGCATGTGCGAGGCCCTGGGTTCGATTCTCGGCTCCACATGTAAAATAAAGGTCTCGTTGACAACTAAAAAACTGTTCAAAAATAAAGCAAACGGAGCACCAGGACTCAGTTCAAGTGGTAGAAAGTGACTCGGTGACATTCAGCCTAAGACCCAGGGAATGTCCATATTTATCAGTCAATTAACATATTTACTGAGCCCAGCGCAGCAAATGACCAGGAACCTGGGTTAGGACAGGGGTTCGTGGAGACTGGGGAGGGACAGTGAGCCCCTCCTCTGTCTTCCCTGAGCCCCTTTTCTTTCCCACTCACTCTGCGATCATATGCATAGGCGCATGCGCACACACATTTTAGAATTTAGGGGCTTAAGAGATTTGTTCTTGGGGGGGGGTACCAGGAATTGAACTCAGGGGCACCTAATCACTCAGTCACGTCCCCAGCCCTATTTTGTATGTAATTTAAAGATAAGGTTTCACTGAGTTGCTTGTGGCCTCACTAACTTGCTGAGACTGGCTTTGAACTTGAGATCCTCTTGCTTCAGCTGCTGGGATTACAGATGTGTGCCACTGTGCTGGGCAGAAGATTTATTCTTATGGACTTAGTAGGGGGTATTGTTCTGTTTTGTTCTTTTGGAAGTGCTGGGGATTAAACCCAGGGCCTTGAGCATGCTAAGCAAGTGCTCTACCACTGAGCTACCCCAAGCCCTAGTATGCTCTTAATGGCTTGCAAGCTATTGGACAGAGTGGGATATAGATCATGGGTCTCCAATTCCCCCCCCCACCTCCTTGGAATTATTCACCCACGTCCCTTTATATGTGACCTTGCAGTTTCACTAGAACTAGAGTACATCCCTCCACCCCTGGACTTTGGCCTTGATCCTGTGCCTTGCAGGTGGATTGCCAGCAGGTGGGTAGCAAGGAGAGTATCACAAGGTGCTTGTGAGTTTGGGTTAACCCTCATGAGAAGAATGGGGCCCAGCTCACCAGCAGGTATGAGGAGCCAGTGCACACATCTCTCCATGGACTATCTCTTACCTCCATCTGGATCCCTGGCTGTCACGTGGAAGGTACCAGACTGAGCTCTCTAACATCTACTATCTCACCCAACCCACTCAACAGCTCTGCAGGATCCGTTCCACTTGACCAGGGTCACAGAGCCAGTGAACACCAAGTGACAATATGACCTCAGCTGTCTGGCTCCAGAATCTTCAATGTGATGAGCTACCTTGGCAATTTTTTTGGGGGGGGGCGGCGGGGGGGGTGCAGAGGATTGAACCCAGGGGAGCTTAACCACTGAGCCTCATCCCCACCCCTTTTTATATTTTAAATTGAGACGGGGTCTTACTGAGTTGCTTAGGATCTCCCTAAGTTGCTGAGGCTGGCTTTGAACTCGTGATCCTCCTGCCTCAATCTTCTGAGCTGCTGGGATTACAGGTGTGCGCCGACACTCCTAGCTACAAATAGTTTTTTTTTTTTTTTTTTTTTTTTAGCACTCTCCCTTGACTCCTGAAAACCTCACCAACCAGTAGGGTCTGGGCTCCTGGCCAAGGGGAACGTTCCTCATTTGCGGCAACCCGATAACCGTGTCTCATCTCAACCCCTGGCTGGCAAAGATTCTAGACTGTTCCTGCCCACTATCACTATCAGCACCACACTCACCTGCCTCAGGAGCTGCCATGAAATCCCCAGGGAGGTACTTGGGGTCAACCTCCTCATTCTCTCATGCTAGATTTTGAAACAGGGGGTAAAGAATAAGATGCAAATTGTCCCAGTCTCCTGCCAGGGCTGTGGGCCATTACAGAGCAGGCCCTGGGCCTCTAGCTACAAATCTTCAGGTTCATGGCAGGATTCTCAGAATAAGGCTCCCACAGCCCCAAACCAGCCCAAACCCTGATCGTGAATAAGAGAGGTCCCTCTTTGATCTATTGCCCCTGACATGTCCCTACATTTGGGGGGCATATGGTGGCTTGTGCAAATATGTACACAGATGTCACGTTAATTTAGACCTTAAGGTCTTCAGGGGCAGGGCAAGAACTGTCCAGAAGATTTTGTTTGTTTGTGTGCGTGTGATGTTGGGGATGAATCTCCGGGGCCTCACGCATGCCAAGTACGTGCTCTACCTCCCACCCTCGGTTCATTTTTTATTTACAATAATTTTAGCTTCCAATGGGTTTATCAGGAGGTACCCTCATCATAAGCCAAAGAGCATCTGTACTTAAAAAAGGTTAAAATGATAATTTTTATATTATTTGTATTTTAACCACAATTTCAAAAAACAAACAGTGGCTTCAAACAGCAACCATTTATCAACCCATGATTTGGGGGGTTTGCAATTTGGATTAGACTGTGGGGGCAGTTCTGTGCACCCAGTGGACTCGCTCATGTCACTATGGTCAGCTGGCAGGTCATCTAGGGACCGATGGGGCTAGGATAGCCTCACGCATGTCTGGTGATTGGTGCTGGGTGGCAGCTGAGTGGCAGCAGTGACTGAGCCATTTGCCTCCACCTGCTTCTACTAGGCACATTTACTTGTTGGTAGGGTTCCAAGAACAGCATGTTCTACGGTTTGAATGTGTCCCCCAAGAGTTGGAAACTTAATCCCCAAAGTCATATGTCAATGGTATTCGCAGGTGAGGCCTTTGAGAGGTGATTAGGATTAGATGAGGTCATGAGGGTGGGGCCCCCATGATGGCATCAGTGGCTTCAGAAGAAGCCAGCACACTTGCTGTGTCTTGCCATGTGATGCCTCTGCCATGTCATGACGCCTCAGGAGACCCTTGCCAGATGCTGAGCAGATGCGTCTGAACTTCCCAGCCTCTACAACCATGAGCGACAGAAACTTCTATTCTTCATAAATTACCCAGTCTCGAGTATTTTGTTATAGCAACAGAAAATGGACCAAAGCAAAATGAGAAGGCAAGTCTCAATGCACAAGGACTATTTTCTTAATATTTTTTTTAATTTTTTAAGTTTATTTATTTATTCTAATTAGGTAGATATGCCAGCAGAATGCATGTTCATTCATTGCACACAATTGCAGTGAAACTTTTCTTTTCTCTGGTTGTATACGATGTAGGGTTACACCATATGTGCAGGCATACGTGAACCCTGGGTAATGATGTCCATCTCATTCCACCATCTTTCCTGCCCTCATGCCCCACGCCTCTCTCCTTCTCCTTTGCCCAATTAAAGTTCCTCCATTTTTCTCATGCCCCCCCATTATGGATCAGCATCCACTTATCAGAGAGAACATTCGGCTTTGGGTTTTTGGGGACTGGCTAACTTCACTTAGCATGATATTCTCCAACTCCATCCATTTACCTGCAAATGCCATCATTTTCTTCTCTTTTAATGCTGAGTAATATTCCATGCACAAGGACTTTTTAAACCTCTACTAATTATGTTTGATAGTGTCCCATGGCCAAAACAAGTCACCCAGCTAAACCCAGGGACAGTGTGGGAGGGAATTACCCCAGTAAGTGAATACCAGGAAATGTGAACAAACGGAGGGCAACTATTACCACACTGCTTGTCCACAAATTACTGTTGCCTCTACAAAGGACATGTGTAGCACGTGGCATTAATTTTCAAAACAGGAAAGCAAGCTGGTTGTTCAAACGAGCAGGTGCTGTTGTCAGTGAACGCACAAGATGCTCCAGGTAGGAGTGTGGTTTTCAAAAATGAAGACCAGGCCAGGCATTGTGGCACATGCCTGTAACCCAGCAGCTAGGGAGGCTGAAGCAGGAGGATCACGAGTTTGAGGCCAGCCTCAGCAACTTAGCAAGACCCTGTCTCAAAATAAAAAAATAAAACAAAAAGGGCTGGGGATGTGGCTCAGTGATAGAGCACCCCTGGGTTTAATCCCTAGTACAAAAACAACAGCAGCAACAAAATTGGAGATCAAAAGGATGGAACATTTCCGGCATGAAGTCCTCCTATGGAGACCCAGAACAGAGCCCATATTTCCAGCTCCTGGGGAGTTTTGCAAAGTCTAGTCACCCCTGTGACCTGTGACCTTGAGCAGGTTACTGAACATCACCCAGCCATTTCCACATAGAGATGTGCCCTTCCTGGAAGGACTCCGGAGGCTCCTATGTCCTGACCCTTGCGCGAGACTGTTTGGAGCATACAGAAGATGCTAACAGTCATGGCTTGTCTTTCAAAGTAGCTGTCCTTCCCAAGCCACAAGGAAAGAAGACATGTATGATCTACACCAGAGTGACAGGGCACTGACACCACTTTCAGTCCTCTGTCTGGGCAGCAAAACCTGCCCTGCCTTCATTTGGAGGGTCTGATCATGACAACACACCCCCAACCCCCTGGGCCTGCCTCTACTCTCCCAGAAGCCACCCAAAGTCTCTGCCTATCATTGTGGAAGGTTGTGCTGACCCTACTTCACCGGCCAGACACGGAGGAGTTATCACCTCGGGGTGGGAGCAAAGGGTCACATGTCTCTTTCAGGGTACCTCCCTGCAGGCTGCAGGAAGCAGGCCAAGCCTTGGCCCCAGCCACTACCTCCCAGCATGTGGGAGTCATACTATTGAAAAATTTTTGATATTTTTCTTTCCTGGATCTCTATCTCACCTGACCCTTCAAATATCCGTCAGGGGGAAGGATTCCAGGAACAAGGATTCCCTCTTCCCCCCCCCCCCCCACTTTGGCACTGAGGATTGAACCCAGGGGCACTTCTGAGCCACATCCTCAGGTCTTTTTGATTTTGAGACAGGGTCTCCCTAAATTACCCGGGCTGGCCAACAACTTGCGATCCTCCTGCCTCAGCCTCCTGAGTGTCTGGGTTTACAAGCGTGCTCCACCTTGCCTGGCTATGAAGGATTCTTAATGACTTCATGTGCTAGCCACAGTCCCCCAGGGGGATCCTTAGGAAAACAACTACACCTCTTTCAACCCTAGTCTATGCCACAAACTCCCTAAACCATCACCACCTAATTTCACAGACCCTTGGGTATGCCAGATTTTACCGCTCAGCAAGCTCAGGTGTCCCCAGCTGACCTGCAGCACCCACCTGATTAAGCAGGTGCCAGTGCCCAGATTCCTTTTATGCTGACCCAGTGAGCGCTGTCCCTACCGGGTTCTGCTGCTTTAATGCAAGTTCATTGGTCTCCCCTCCCCCATTCCATCAATCCGTTCTTTCTTTCTATATGTCACCTCAGTTATGTTTTCCCCTGGGTTCATGATATAACAAAACATGCCTGACTCCTGAATCTTACTTACATGGGGCTGGAGAAACAGAGACTATAGTGAGAACCTAGAAGTCTGCATGTCACCTGGCACCTGGGGACACTTGGAGGCTCCCTTCCTTGGGTTCTGCCACAGAGGCTGCAAAGCACGCAAAGCACTCTTCTCTGTCCAGCTGGGAAGGCTGCCGGCCTCCTGCTGCTCCCCGTAGGCTCCCTGCCTCCCCAGGACCAGGAGAATATTGTCTTTGATAAACTGGGGGAGGGGCACCCAGGCACAGGGCCAGGAGCCCGGAAAGGACATTGCAAAATTCATCGTGGCTTTGAAGCTCCAAATGGGAGCCTGCCCTCCTGACCTCCTTTCCTGACCTGGGCAAACAGCTGCCCCTCCCAGGGCCGGGCCAGGGCCCAGATCTGGCTGGAGGGAGGTAAGAGCTGGCTGCAGGGAGGGGCGCAGTGACGCCGCCACTTCTGCCGCAGCCCCCTGAGTATAAAACTCCCTTTGTATGCAGGTCGCCGGCTGCTCCCCAATGCCAGGTGCAGCTGCCAGGATTCTCAATGCGGTTTGAACACAATTTGCCAGTGTTGGTTCAGCCCCGCTGGCTTCCAGTTGGGGGGCCATATGCTGCTTTTAATCTGCCTCTGCGATTCTCACCCATGTCAATAGGCGCAGGCGGGCGGGTGGCTCAAATGGCCTGAGAGCTGAGGCTGGGCTGGTGCCCTCACCGCTGCCAGGCGGTCCAGCTCTCTGCGCCACCAAGGGCCACCAGAGGGTCCTCGCGGGGGGGCTGTGGCCCTGGGCAACAGGGGCAGGCAGGGCCCAGCGGCTGGCAGCGACCCTCTGTTTGGCGATGGCGCAGGAGAGCCTCGGGTTGGGCCCTGCCCCTGGCCATCGCTGGGCCTTCCCGTGGGCAGAGAGCCCTGCCAAGGAGTCGCCCGGGAGGTGCCAGCGCTCAGGCCAGAGTTTGCATTTCTCTCATTGTTTCTTTAATTGGATTTTTGGTCCTGCTGGGCCAAATAAGCTCTCCACTGGCAAAGCGCGCCTGCCTCCCCGGAGCACAGGGTGGTGCCCAGCGGCTGTGGGCAGAAGGTCGCCTCCCTCGCCCACCAAAGCATTCATTCCGTTTCTCCAGGGACTCCAGACACACGTGTGGACAAGCGCACACCACGCACACACACGCACATACTTGATTTTGAGGCCTCTGACAACACTCCCTGTCACTTCCCACGGGAAGATCCCTCTTGGAATGGCCCCAATGTGCACTGTGGTCTGAGCTGGGGCTGCGGGGACCAGGCTCTGGCCGGCTGTCAGCTATACCCTCCTGGGCTAGGTCACTCCACCCTGTAGGGACAGCCTCCTTCCCTGAGGTCCAAAAGGCCTAGTTTGGTCACATAGCCACCGACTAGAGGATCAGGAAGCCCTCTCTGGCCCTTCCTAGACACCCAGGCAAGCAAGCCGAGGCCTGCCCTTGTGTGTGTGTGTGTGTGTGTGTGTGTGTGTGTGTGTGTGTGTGTGTGTGTTTTCTAGGGGTGGGGGATGTTGAGGGGGTGCTGAAGGAGAAAGCAGCAAGCAAGCTGGAGACTGTCAGAGAAATGTCATTCAGAGAAGTGGCATTTTGCTAGCACCACTCAACGTGAGATATTGGGACACTCTTAAATCTTGGACTGAGCATTAGGGAAGAAAGAGAAGGGGGAAGGGAGAGAAACGGAAGAGGGGGAGGGAAGGGAGGGGGAGAAGAGGGAGGGAAGAAAATGGGAGGGGGAGGGAGGGGAGGAAGAGGAGGAGGAAAGGGGGAGGGGAGAGAAAGGTAGAGGGGAGGGGGAGGGAGGAATCTGAAAGGAGCAGAGGAAAGAGAAGGAGTAGGGAGGGGGTGGCAGAGGAGGGTCACGGAAAGAGGGGAGAAGAGGGGAAGGAAAAAGGAAGAACAGAAAGAGGAGGATGTAGAGGCCTGGCCCCGCCCCCTGCCTGGGGGACTCTTTATCCCCCTGAGCCATCAGGCCCAGCAGGCCCCTGTCCTCGGCTCAGGGCTCCTGAGGCCCTTCCCACGCAGGAATGCCTGGGGTTCTGGACTCAGGACCACCAGCAGCAGCCCCAGTCCCTGGTTGTTAAGGTGCCTATTAAATACACTCGCTTGGCCCCACCAGCAGGCCGGAAAGCTGCTGATGGTCACATACATCACAATATTTCCGAGTCCCTGTTAACAAGCACCCTTTAAAATGTGACAACCAGGTAGGAGCGCAGAAAGCGCTGGTTTTGAAAAAACTCAAGGGCTTCCTGCTGCTTCAGCAAGACAAGGCTGCATCCCCTGTCCCTTGCATGTTGAGCTGGGAGCACAAGGCCTTCACATCTGGGTGCTGCCTGGTTAAATGGAATGCTGGGTGTTTATTTGCCAGGCCACATCTGAACCCGGCTTGTTAATGTCACTCAGCCTTTTTTTTAATCAAAAGATAAAACGGTCGGTTATCAAGGATTAATGACTCTTCCCGCATCCATATGAGGCTCATATTTATCTTTTAAAAGAAAATGGAAGGAAGAAAAATGATCAGATTTTGTTTCGGTAAGCAGTTTAAATCTGCCCTGGTAAGTTGAATTCATTCATTCATTAATTCAGTCCTGTGTGGGAGAAGCCAGCAGGAACCCCTTCCATCATAAGAACTTCTGACTGTGAAATAAACCCCTAGTAACCAGATTAACTATGAAGTATGTCTCCGGCGGGTTTTAGGCATCCGTTCAAGGGTAGTTTCTGTGCGTTCCGCCTTATTGTAGCAAGTCGCCGATTTCTGGGTTCCCATGCAAGACCGTCTCTGTGTCCCCTCTCCGGCTTCCAAACAGAGCTCGTGTGTGCAATGTCATTATTTCGGAGTGTTGATTTAACTGAGAATATCAATATTTTAAATAGATTCCCATATGATTCATATAGTTTTGCATAGCACGGAGTGTGTAAATATCTCTCCACCTCTGAACACACAGAGGCCTGTGGGCACGCAGGGGCA
The DNA here is from genome assembly GCF_052094955.1 of Ictidomys tridecemlineatus. Taxonomy (NCBI): domain Eukaryota; kingdom Metazoa; phylum Chordata; class Mammalia; order Rodentia; family Sciuridae; genus Ictidomys; species Ictidomys tridecemlineatus. The sequence continues at coordinate 94,454,829 of NC_135493.1, read as the reverse complement.
GGCACACACACGGACGTGGACACACACACACAGAAGTCCCCCATCATGTACGCACGCAGAGCAGGCGGCGACCCTCATAGTCATTTGTAATTGTTTGGGGGTTCTATTTACAGCAGATAGTATTGCACAAGGATCTGTTATTCAACAATGCCACACAGAGTCGGGCCATTAACACGCACGCAAGCACACAATTGGCCTCACTCTCACCCAAATTGGGCCCTGCCTGGTTTATTTTTCCCCTGAGTGTCTATATGCTCGGGGAATGAGAGCCAGTACTATTACATGAGGACACTTGAAATCACAACCAGAAATGTCAAGGTGCTCCTTTCCACATCAGCAACAATGGCACACACTCAGGTGACAATGCCGGCCATCTTGGAAATGAAATGATGTTTATAACACTGCTTCAAAGAAAGGGAGATACTGATTCTGGAGGGGGCTGGGAGACCACTAACAAATGCAGAATGCCTCCCTGTGGCTTAATGTCTTCCTCCTCAACTATCACATGGTGACATGAACACCCAAAGCCTCTCTTCCTAACCAAAGGTCAGACCATCAATATTGGCACCACACTAGGAGTTCTGATCCCCCAGGTGCCACCCTCCCTGTGGGAGCTGAACTGGAAAAATGCCCCCCACCCCTGCCCCGCCCTCGTGAGGTTTTTCCTGTAACTCCTGTTGTCCCCTCCTCCTTGTCCCCCATCAGGTGAGTTTCATAAAGAGGGAAAAGCAAGCAAGGGTTCCTTCTGCCTGCTCGTGCCAGCCATTTCTTGTAGAAACCGAAGCCCTCAAAACATTGAAGAGCTTTGCCCACTTCAGAACTCTGAACCACAAAACAAAGAGCCGCCCCGTTACATTGAAGAAAGCTAGCATACATCACCTTTATCCCCTGATGAAGTCAACAAAATGATGTCACTTACCGCCTAAGATGCACTAAGGGGTCAGAGCATCACTTTTACAGTATTCTTTCCAAGCACGCCCAATTTGACCCAAAACATGAGGAAAGGTCGAGCAAATGAGAGCTGAGAGACATTTTGCAAAATAAAAAACTTGTGTGCTTTAAAAATATCAAAGTAAACCTGGTGCGGTGGCGCATACCTGTAGTCCCAGCAACTTGGGAGGCTGAGACAGGAGGATTGCAAATTTGAGGCCAGCCTCAGCAATTTACCAAGGCGCTAAGCAACTTAGTGAGACTCTGCCTCAAAACAAAAAATAAAGCTGGGTGCAGTGGTGCAGGCCTGTAATCCCAGCGACTGGGGAGGCTGAGGCACGAGGATCACAAGTTCAAAGCCAGCCTCAGCAATGGCGAGACACTTAGCAACTCAGTGAGACCCTGTCTCTAAACAAAAGTGCCCTTAAATTCAATCCCTGGTACCAAAACAAACAAACAAGACATCAAAGTAGCCAGGACACGTGTGACACACTTACACTCCCACCTACTCCAGGAGGCTTGCTTGAGCCCAGGAATTCAAGGTCAGCCTGGGCGACACAAGGAGACCCTGTGACATAAAAAAGGAAGGAAGGAAGGAAGGAAGGAAGGAAGGAAGGAAGGAAGGAAGGAAGGAAGGAAGGAAGGAAGGAAGGAAGGAAGGAGGGAAGGATGGATCAACAACACAAAAAACCCACAAAGACCAATTTGTTAACAACCACATTTCAGGGGCTAAAAGTGTAGCTCGGTGATAGAACACTTGCTTAGCATGAGCAAGGCCCTGGATTCCATCCCCAGCACCCCTCCACACACACACACACACACACACACACACACACACACACACACACACACACACATAATCATGAAACTCCACTCAAAACTGAGAAACTGTTTCAGATTAAAGGTAACTAAAGAGACAAAACTATAAAATGCAATATCTAATCCTGTTTGGATCTTGGGCCAGAAAATCTTTTTTCTTTCTTCTTCTGCTATATAAGGATAATAGTGGGGACAGTTGAAGAAATGTGGATGTCTGTAGATTAGGTAATGGCATTATAGCACTGTTAATTTCCTGACCTGGACCTTTGACTGTAGCTGTGTTAAGAGAATGGCCTTGTTCCTTAAGAGACCCATGTCAGATGTTAAGGGTTAGCATCTCTGCAACTTACTTCCAAGGAATTCATATATATATATATATATATATACACACACACACACACACATACATACACATGCAGACATGTGGGTGTGCGGCACACATGCAAGCAGCCACACAGGGAGAAGAAAGGAAATTGGCAAAAATAGTAACATTTAGAGAATCTGGGTGGAGAGTATATCAGAATTAGTCACACTGTTTTTGCAACTTTCCTGTGAGTCTTAAATTTGTGTATGGGGGGGGTGCTGATTACTGAGGATTGAAAAGGGGGGGGGGTGATTTACCAGTGAGCCACATCCCCTGCCCTTTTTATTTTTTGAGACAGGGTCTCGCTAAATTGCTTAAAGCCTCTCTAAGTTGCTGAGGCTGGCCTCAAACTTGTGATCCTCCTGTCTCAGCCTCCTGCGACGCTGGGATTATAGGCAGCAAGTTCTTTTTTTAAGCTGGAGATGAACCAGTATACAAAGAACTTTGAATTTCTTTTTGGAGTGGCAAGGAACGATGGCACACTGCAGTTGACATGGAAAGAATGAGGATTCCCAGGGGTCATTAGATGGGAGGGGGAGGGGTGGCCATGACCCAGTGGAGAGGAGACAGGACAGGGCCCAGCTGCAGTGCTGTTTTCAGCCATCGGTAGCTGGTCACCGCATCTTCTGGCTGAGGGAGGGAGGGAGGAGGGAGGGAGGGAAAGAACACACGCCCCTCCCCCACCACCCAGGTCTGAGCCGGGCTCCCCGGGAGGTTCGCGCCTTCTTGCCGGCCCCAGCTGGGGAGAAGCCTGGAGCGGCTCCCTGCCTTCATCTGAATGCTTATGCGAGATTCATTATTTCAGCCGCAGCCGCAGCCCCCAAATAAACACGTGCCTGCAGCCTGCAGCAGGAGCGCGATTAAACACACAGCAGCCCAGGGCCCGGCCGCGCCGCTGCGTGCAATTTCCAGGCAGCTCACTATTCTTTTGTTACCGCCTTTTTTATTGGTTTTCTCAAAGTGGTTACAATGCTGTTATTGTAAAACCCTCACACCAGAAGAGCGAGAGAGGCCCCGCGACGGGATGAAGCAATTTCTGCCAAGAGAGCCTGCAGATCCGGTGGGGGGACTACCTGGCACGAGTGGGGGGGGGGACTTTTCTTTGGCCCAGGTCCGCTCGACCAGGTAGCTCATGCCCGGGCAGCCAGGGTGGCTTTGAATTTCCTGGAGGGCAAGTGGCATTGGTGACTTTTGCCCCTTTGAAGCCCCTTGGAAGATTCTAGAAGCCCCCCCACCCCTGCCTGCCAGCTTCTTCTCAGTCTCACCAGGGCTTTGGAGGCAGAGCCCGAGGCCTGGCCTGCCTTGGAGGACAGAAACCATGCCCTTGGGGGACAGAAGCCGTTTCTCAACCTGCAGAAAGGACTCTTTTTCTCATTCCACCGGGGTTATATGTATTGAGGTCTGTAATTTATGTGCAGCGAAAGGTGCAAATTTCAGGTGTAGCCTCAATGACCTTTTATAAGGCCCAGCCCAAGAAATAGAGCCCCCCTTGTCCCATACAACTCTGCAAAGCTGGAAATGGAACCGCTCTCTATGTGTCATATATGGCTATTGAGCACTTGAAATGTGGCTAGTGCGGCTAAGAAGCTAAATTTTTAATTATGTTTCATTTTAATTTAAATAGCCATGTGTGGCTAACGGCAGCTATATTAGGCATTGCGAATATAGAACATTTCCATCATTCCAGAAAGTTCCCTTGTGCCCCTACCAGTCAGCACTCCTTAAGAGATAACCTCTTTTCTGACTCCTGTCCCCACAGACCAGGGTTCTCTGCCTTGCTGCTATTCAGGTTTGGGGTGGGACCTTTTTTTATTGTGGGGGACCGTCCTGTGCACTGTAGGACATTTCATAGCCTTAACCCAGTAGATGCCAGCAGCACCCCCTCACCTGGCTTTGATAACTAAAAATGGCTCCACACATTGTCAAAGCTGCCCTGATGGAAGGGGGGTTGAACCCAGATTGAGATCCCGTGCCCCTAAATGAGTGGCCTTCTTGTAAGCTTCATATTACTGGAATCACACAGGGCGTTCTTTACCTCTAGCTTCTTTTGCTCAATAGAATGTGGTTCATCCATGTTGTTATGAGTATCTGTAACTAATTCCTTTTTACTGCTGTGTACTACTCCATAGCCTGAGGTACCTCTGTTTGTTTATTCATTTGTTTCTCATCATAAGCACCTGAGATGCCCTACAGCAGCATTGCTGGGTCACAGGTGGCCATGTCTTCACCAGAAACTCTTTCCCAGATGGGACATACCGTTTTCCACTCCACCGACAAAAGGTAGTTCCCCCTACCTTTGCCTGGGTCTTTAATTTTAGCCATTCTAGTGATTGGAAGGAGAGACAAAGACCCCAAGGCCAGCCACAGGAGCCAGACAAAAAGTGGAGCCATAATAAAGAAAGAGTAATAATTGGAAGAGATCTGGAGACCACACCTTTGTGAGACCTGAGTTCAGGGAACTGCTCATTCCTTAGGGTCCCCCGCGCCCTTACTGCTTGCTTCCTGCCAATACACTATCTGCTCTACAGCTTGCAGGAGGGGGAGGCCATGGGGTGAGCCACCAGGAAAGGGGAGCCATGGGCAGGAGACAAGGTTTGCATCACAAGCAAGAATAGCAGGAAAAGCCAGGTGTGGTGGCACACGCTTGTAATCCCAGCAGCTTGGGAGGCTGAGGCAGGAGGATCGCAAGTTCAAAGCCAGCCTCAGCAAGGCTGAGGGGGATGGAATCCAGGGGTGCTTCTCTACTAAGCTGTGTCTCTAGTCCTTTTTTTAATGTTTTTATTTTGAAACATGGTCTAAGTTGCCCAGGCTGGCCTCAAATTTGCAATCCTCCTGCCTCAGCATCTGGAGTCTTTGGAATTGCAGGTGAAAGATGTGCTCATAGGAGACCCTCAACCCCTTCTCCTCCTGTGCACCTACAGACACACACACACACACACACACACACACACACACACTCCTCCATGAGAAACACAGGACAAGGATTCCTTTGCAAGGGGCGGGGTGATATTGATTCAGAAGGGACAGGGACAAGAAGGGTTACTCTGCTGCCACTTGGGGAATTCAAAATGCTTTGGCTACGGACTTGCCAACTTTTGGAAGGCTCGTCCTGCACGAGTTGTAAATGACATTCCAGAAGATGGGAAATCGGTCAAAGAAATAAATCCCAACCCCCACCTCCATGGAGCTTCTGGGCTAATTTTCAATGGCAAATAAATAATGCAATTCTGAAGTTAGAGATCATATAATACCACCAGGACCTGGACACTGAGAACTGTCTGCATCGAGACTGACAGAGTGTGACAGGCTAATCCACAGGGGCTTACCGGAGGAAGACGGGAATCCGCAGGCAGGAAGCACCCGGAATTAAGCCCGAGCAGACGAAGCGCCCCACCATTCTAATGAGAATAAGTGACTTAACATGTTCTTTTGTTTAGTCCCTGTTAACTGCATGTTCTCCAAACTTTTGATCTTAGGAAAATGTTACCCCCAACCCATACAAAAATCCGTCTATTTTTAGATTCGTAAGAAACTCCTGGTCTGGAAGCAATCTACCTTTGCTACCACAAGTCCCAGGCAGGGAAGGTGTCCAACATTACCCTGTACAGGTGGGGGGAGTGGGCAGAGGTAGGGGACAGGGTGTCCCCTGAAGTCAACATCATCTGCTAATCACTTTGAAAAGAAATGGCAGATACTGAGAAGTGGCCCCTCTAACGTTCAAAAGGTGAACCTTAGTCCACCTAGAGAGGAAATCCCAACCTAATTCTCCTGGGCATAGATTTCTTGGGACTGGAACATTCCTTTGGTTTCTGTTGTTGTTGTAGTTGGTATGTGTGGCTGGGGATGGCACCCAGGGCCTCATGCGTGCTAGGCAAGTGCTCTACCAGTGAGCTGCACCCCCCCAGCCCTTGAGACATTTTTGTGGATGTGTGTTTGGTACCAGGGATTAAACCCAGGAGTGCTTAACCACTGAGCCACATCCCCAGCCCTTTTTATTTTTTTAAATTTGGGGACAGAGTCTCGCTAAGTTGCTTAGGGCCTTGCTGAGTTGCTGAGTCTGGCCTCCAACTTACGATCCTCCTGCCTTAGCCTCCTGAGCCTCTGGGATTACAGGTTTGCGCCACCACGCCTGGCCCTGGGAACATTCTTAAGAACACCACCAGTAGTAGTAGGCCTCAGAGGAGGCATCTGTTCGAGGTGAAGCGATGTCAGGCAGCCAGGAGCTCATAGCAGAAGAGACATCAAGCTGAAGATGAGTCAACTCTGAATTGTAAGCCAAATGCTCCAGGTTCCTCTTGTTTATTTCCTCCCTGCCTGCCTCCAAACTGTTTATTAAAACGTGAGCTCTAGGAAGGCCAGGAGCTTCATGTGTCTTGCTCACATCTGTATCCGCAGCTAGCAATGTGCCTGCCACATGACTTACTAAATATTTGTGGAACGGATGGATAGCAAAGACCTAATTGAATACTCAGGCTTGACTTGGCTGAGCTACTGAATTTCTGTAGAGGACTACAGAGCAAAGGGGGCCTAGGCCAGGGTGTGGCAGACTAACACAAAGCACTCTCCAGGCCAGCGTGACTCTCTCACGGGGTGACCAAAGGGAGGGGGGACTTCTCTTAAGTTTCAAGTGTCAGCTGTGTCTCAGCCCCTCTGTGCTGGGCCACTCTCTACTAGATGGAAGCCCAGTTTTAAAAAGTGTCCTCACATGGCCTTGTCTCCTCATCTGAATGTTCGAACCTTCTAGGAGGCGACAAAACCAGGTTTCCAGGACAGAAAAGTTCAAGGCAGCTAGGCCACTTCCCAGTATCAGCCATTTATTTTCAAAGTGATTAACAGAACAGATGATGGTGACTTCAGGTGACACCCTGTCCCCTACGTCCTCACCGCCTCAACCTATACAGGGTAGTGTCAGACACCTTCCCTGGGCAAGCACAAAAGACCTTCACTTGTAGTAGCAAAGGTAGACTGCTTCCAGAGAAGCTTCCAGAACAGCTCAACACCCTGCCCCCCCACACACACACACACCAACTTCCCTTCTGGAGCCTGCCGGAGTCATTTTCTTGTTCTTCTGTCTCAGGGATGGCACCTCTCAGCTCCCCCAGTCTCTCCCCCAGAGTGTGAGGGTGCAGCCAGTCTGTGGATGATGCAGGGGACGTGGTTGACAGCCAGCAAATAATAGAGCTCTCTGGGTCCCTGTTATCTAATCTACCTACCTCTGGAGCCTCCCCTGGTAACTCATCAGGAAGCGCCCCTCCCCCCACGCCATCTGGAAGTGGTTTTGAAAAACCTACTCATTATTGTTAAAAAGCAACACACAGGTTTTCACAAGATACAGTTACCACGGCAGCCCCTAGACTGCAAGTTCCCAGGAGGGAGGGATCTTGATGCCACTGGCCACGCTGCATAACCGTCACCGGGTACATAGTAGGGACCTGCTAAATGACTACTGAATGAACACAGAATGAATAAATTCACAGTAAGAGTGTTCCCATTATTTCTGCACTTAAAAAATTACTCTGAAATTTAGCAGCTTAACAATCGTTTCATTAAGCTCACAGTTTGTGTGGGTCAGGAATTAGGAGAGGAACAACAGTGATACCATGTCTGTCTCTCTGCTCCATAACTCAGTCTCCACTGAGAAGACCAGAAAGCGTCAGGGGATGGAATTTTCTGAAGGCTCCTTCATTTACATGCCTGCATTTGGGCTGCCATGACTCACTTGGGCTCAGCTGGGATTGATCTGAGCACCTCTGTGTGGCCTCTTCATGTGGATTGGGCTTCCTCCATGCATGGCTGACTCAGGGTAGTCAGAGTTCTTATATGACAGCTGCTCAAAGGGAGAAGCTGCATAACCTTTTATGACCCAGCTCAGGCCTGTTCTTGATTGAAGCAGAAACCAGCACATTCAGATACAAGAGAAGGAGAAACAGACCCCACTTCTCATTGGAAGGTGTGTCACAAAACTTTCGAATTGTGGTTTTTTAAATTTAGTTTTGGTCTTGGGGGTGGAACCTAGAACCTTGCATATGTACTACCACTGAGCTATATCCCCAGCCCAGAGGGTCATGTTTTAAAATCACCCAGAAGGGCAAAAGATTAGAAAGCCCTAAAGATTGTGCATTTGTTCCTTCAACAGAATTTCTATCGGGCACGCAGCACTGGTTAAGGTCTAGGCTGAGTAATGTGTAGGGACTTACCAGTGGACAAAATGGGCATTGTCTCTGCCCTCATGCAGCCTGAATTCTACTAGAGAAGACAAATATTAAACCGAGAACCATACACACAATGGCACAACTGCAGATCCTGGCTACCTGGTAGGGAATGTCCTGAGAAAGAACAGAGACTTAATTTTTTTTGATACCAGGGATTGAACCCAGTAGCACTTAACCACTGAGCCATATCCCCAGCCCTTTTTTATATTTTATTAGAGTCCAGGTCTTGCCGAGTTGCTGAGGCTGGGTTTTGAATTCGCGATCCTCCTGCCTCAGCCTCCTGAGCTACTGGAATTCCAGCTGTGTGCCTGGCTGTTTTGTTTTTTGAGACTTAGATTGAAAGTATTCCTCTACCCTACAGGCAAAGTCTGATGCAAAGGTTTTTTTGTTTTTTGTTTGTTTTTTTTTGTTTGTTTGTTTTGTTTTCTATACTGGGGAATTGAACCTAGGAACACTTTACCACTGAGCTATATCCCCAGTTCCTTTTATTTTTTTTATTCTGAGACACGGTCTTGCTAAGTTGCCCAGCTGGCCTTGAAATTGCGATTCTCCTCCTTTAGGCTTCCAAATAGCTTGGATAACAGGTGTATAGTACCCTGCTCAGCTTGATACAAGATTTTGATTTATTTTTTCCCTGATACCCAGAATTGAACCCAGAGCCTTCTATCAGTGAACCACACCCCCCAGCCCTTTTTATTTTATTTGGAGATAAGGTCTTACTAAGTTGCTGAGGTTGGCCTCAAACTTGTGATCCTCCTGCCTCAGCCTCCCCAAGTAGTGAGATTATAGGTATGTGCCACCATGCATGGCTTGGTGTAAAGTTTTTAGTGTAGGCTGTTTCTTGGGGAGATGTGTTCTGAAATCACGGGTAGGGCAAGGGGAACCTGAGAGAAAGCGCAGAATGGGAGATGATAGGCAGGCTACTGGTGTAGGCAAATGGACCTCCGACCCACAGGATATCTGTGGTTCACAGTGTGGAACATATTTCAGATTGTCCCACCTGGAGGATGAGGAGACGGGGGGCCTTTGCCACCAAATCCTAATCTAGCCAACTTGGGGGCATTAAGGAGGGCTGTCCTTCCTGGGGGCCCAACCCTCTCAGGTAGCCAAAAATAGCCTGAGCAAAAGATCCAAAAGGGTGCCAGGTACAGAGGCACATGCCTGTGATCCCAGCAACTCAGAAGCTAGGACGGGAGGACTGCAAGTTGAAGGTCAGACTGGGCAACTTAGCCAGACCCTGTCTCAAAAAATAAAAAGGGCTGGGATGTAGCTCAGTGATAGAATGATCCTAGGTTCCATCCCCAGTACCAAAAAAAAAAAAAAAAAGTAGATGTAGAGGGGCACAAGACACTCACCCAGGGGTCAGGGTAGCCCTCACAAATAAGTGACCCTCTCAAAGTTCAAGGATGAAGAACACTGGGTTTGTAGATGCTGTGCCTGTTTTCCTGTGTTGTGTGGATTTCCACCAGACATCACTCCAGGCCGGCTCTTGACACGATGCCTCAGACAGTGGCGAGGATTTGGTTTTCTTACCCCTATGGGTTTGCAATGGCTGTCCCCAGGGACCACCCTTCCCCACCTGCCCCTTCTCCTTTGTGACTCATGGAAAACTTGGGTGAATTGGCCCACAGAGAAGCAGGCGAGGTGGGGCTGTTTGTGCCCAGGAGAGAGTTTCTCCGGTGTGTGAAGTGAACTGCCTGGATCTGTGGGCTCCAAAGTCACACTGACTCAAACCTCAGCCAAGTGGAGGGTAATAGTGGCTCCCCAACTTGTCAGGCATCATCAGCTTCTCTCAGGGGTTCTCCTGGCTGGATAGTTGGTGAGCAGCACCCTTGGGAGGGGATCACATAAGGCAAGATCGGCCTCTCCACATGGGTTGAGTCCAGGGTCAAGGCTGGCTGACGATTCTCGGGTCCTGGCAACCTGAGATTTCAAGACTTCCTGGCTTTTCCATCCCAGTGGATTTCAAATGCTCATTTGCAGTTCCTTCGCCAAAGTCCCACAGTGCTAGACAGTAGAGGATGGCAGGTCACCGACTCACTGGCAAATGGGGTGATTCTACAAAGACACTAATAAGTCAGGGCAACTGGAAGAAAAAGTATTGCTACGAAGGCAATCTAACTTTTTTTTTTTCAAATAACTAAATGGAATTACTGTAAATTTTTCAATGTTGGTCTTAATGCCTGTCTTAAAGCATCTTTCTTCAATTCCGATGTTAAGAATATAAAGTATACACCATGCCCTTAGTTAAGCAATCTCTCCCTCCTTCCTTCCTTCCTTCCTTCCTTCCTTCCTTCCTCCCTCCCTCCCTCCCCCACTTTCTTTCTTTCGTTTCTGTTCTTGGTTTTTTTGGTCTTGGGGATTGAACCCAGAGGCACTTAACCACTGAGCCACTTCCCCAGCCCTTTTTAATTTTTTTATTTTGAGACAGGGTCTTGCTAAGTTGCCAAGAACCTTGCTAAGTGGCTGAGGCTAGCCTTGAACTTCTGATCCTCCTGTTTCAGCCTCCTGAGCTACTGGGATTACGAGTGTGCCACCATTTCTGGGTACAATCTTTTAAGTGATAAATAGCAATAATGAAGCCTGTAATCCCAGCAGCTCATATCAGTCAGACTGAAGCTACTCTGTTGTTATAGACAGAATGTTTATGCTCTCCCAAAACTCACATATTGACACCCTGGGCTGGGGCTGCAGTGCAGTGGTAGAGGGCCTGCCTCGCACATGTGAGGCCTTGGGACCCATCCCCAGTACTGCAAAAAAAAAAAGTACAACAACAGTCACTAATATGGCAGTATGTAAAAATGTGGATATGTAACCGATGTGATTCGGCAATCTGTATTTGGGGTAAAAATGGGAGTTCATAACCCACTTGAATCTAATGTATGAAACATGATATGTCAAGAGCTTTGTGATATTTTGAACAACCAATAAAAAAAAAGTACAAAAGTTATACACGGATATCCCAATCCTCAAGGAATCTTTGGGAGGTGATGAGGTCACAGGGTGGAGGTTTCATAAATGGGATCACCGCCCTTTATAAAAGAGACCACAGAGAGCTCATGCCATTTTTCCACCATCTTTCCACCACCTTTCCGCCATCTTTCCACCATATGAAGTCCACAACCCAGAAAAAGGCCCTCCCCAGAGTATAACCATGCTGACACCCTGGTCTCAGACTCCCAGCTTCCACAAGTGTGATGAACAAATTCCTGTGGTTTATAATCCACCCAATCCAGGCTACTCTGTTGCAGCAGGCCAAGCTACGACACTCTACAGAGGAAGTTAGTGTGCACTTGGCTTCCTGTCCCTCCTGGTCCCACTTTCCCCAGGCCTTTAATGGTATATCCTAGGAGCCCTTCATAATAACTCACCTCCCCACAAATCCTTATCTCAGGGTTGGCTTCAGGGAAGCGGAAGTGACATGGCCCGTGGGCTGGGCAAGAATAACAGTTATTACAGACGGCACCTCATCTAACCCGCTCAGCTCACCAGCTGCACAGGGATTGAACACACTGCACCGAGGAGGAAACGGAAGCTCAGAAACCAGAAGGGACTTGCCCAGGACGGCGTAGCTGGTGAGTAGAAGCGCCTGGGCTAAAGCAGCTCTTTCCAAGGCTAACCTTGAACTTGGGATCCTTAAGCCTCGGCCTCCTGAGTCACCTGGCATTACAAGCTTGCGCCACTGCACCCTGCTTCCATGAGGTTCGTCGAGACAACCCCCTCAAGGCCAGAGTTACTAGGAGGAGTTCAGAAATGGCCCCAAGTACCCTCTGAATAAATGTTCAGGGTTCCATCCGGAGACACCTGTGGTGACTGATGAGTCATTTGATGGCCAGCTGTCACCACAGAGCACTATATATAGAAAGGAAAGGCCAGAGGAGTGCCTGGGACCTAATGCAGAGAGGAGCTTGAACTGAGGAGGTGAGGCCCCAGCTGGGGGACAGGCCTAGGGGACCTGGAAACTGCACCCGCAGGTCTGCCCCAAATGGACTCTGGGTGAGCCAGTCCCCAGCACGGAACACTCCATGGACTAGAAGCCACAAGGCTACAGCCAGGCTCTGCCAGCCCATTAATGAGGATCATCACTAATGATGGTGGGGGAGGGGGAATCACGGCTCAGCCAATTCTCCACGTGTCACTGCGTAGGGTTTCCCTCATACATGCACTTGAAGGCCACGTTCCTGTTGCTGTCATTTAGGTGGCCGAAATGGAGGCTCGGGACCCCAGGCTGGGTTAGGCTAGGCCTACACTCTTGGTAGCCACTGGCCACATGTGGCTATTAAGCATTTCCCATGTGGTCAGTCCCAACTGAGATCTACCCTACGTTTGAAAATCCACTGGCTTTTGAAGACTTAGCTCCAAGAAAACAATATCAAATATCGCACTCGTCATTTTTTTCCCCTCAGTCACAGATTGAAATGGTCATATTTTGGAGAAAGGGGTGAGATAAAATATATTATTCACAGGAATTTCACCTGCTCCTTCTTAATGTGGCCCCTGAAGCATTTAAAATCATGGATGTGGCTCACATCTGCGGCCTGCATTCTATTTCTACTGGACAGTGCTGGGTTACAGGCTAGAGGCCAGGATCTTCAGGAAATCCTGGCCATGCCTTCTCCTGACGAATAAAGCCTGCTTCCTACTTCAAGGCTGAGAGAGGCCAAAGCTGCTTTCCAGACTATGCCAGTGGCCAGCTGCAGTTCCACGTGGATCACTCACAGAAGACTCAGGTGACACAGAAACCCTTGAGTGTCCAAACCCCAAACTTGCTCCTTATGTCTTTGGAAAATGCAGAGCCTTGCAGGAGAAGAATGGTGAATCCTCCTTGGATCCCTTTTCTCCCTTCCCCTTAACTCCCAAGACCACTGAGTAAGGTGGTGCATGTCTGTATTCCCAGAGCCTGAGGAGGCTGAGGCAGGAGGAGGATCGCAAGTTGGAGGCCAGCCTCAGCAAAACTTAGCAAGGCCTTAAGCAACTCAATGAGACCCTGTCTCAAAACAAAAAAAGTTCAAAAGGGTTGAGGATGTGGCTCAGTAATTAAGCACCTCTGGTTCAATCTGTAGTACCAAAAAAAAAAAAAATTTTTTTTTTCAAGAGAATTGTCTGCAATGTGATAACAACAAAGAGATGGGAAAATAAGGCTCCTTCCCAGCCCCTTCAGTCACATAAGCAGTGACTGCAGAGAATTGAGGGAAAGAAAGGAAATGAGAAGCAGAATGGGAAATGCAGACGAGACAGACGATTCACACTAAGAAGGAGAAACCCTATCTCAGAGACAGGCACGCAAATGTCACCCGCTCTGCCCACTGAGACCCGGGGAGGGGGAGGGCGCTGGAGAGTGTGTGCGAGCCTGCCTGTGCGGACGTGCCGGCTGAGCAAGAGAACCCCAGAGGTTGGTTTGAGAAAGCAGCAGCCAGAACGGAACAGGGAGGCAAAACCAAACGGAGGTCCGGGGAGTTGACAGCCTGCCTTTGTGGCCAAGGCTGCCCTTTTCTTTCTGTGTCACTTTAAATTATTCACATCAGGACAATGGAAAGAATATAACAAAATAAAAAATGCATCGGGGCCACGCAGGCCCTGGATTCGTGTGTGGTGGCAACGGGGCAGGGAGAAAGGACTGCAGCCGGGGTGCCCGGAGTGGCCCAGGCTCTGGGCTGCCCGTGGCTGCGCTGGGATGTGCTTTTCCACTGCTCAGATCCTGCACCATCCCCCGAATCGTGGCAGAGCCTGGGCCCAAGTGAGCACCTTTAGGGTTCAGGCCTGCGACATTGAGGGGGCTGCTCCAATTATAACACCCACAGGCCACAAGCTGTCTCCTACTTCCACCTGCCCCCAGGCTGCCTGCCACTTTGCCTAGCCCGAGATGACCCCTCACTGGTGACTCCAGGGGCCCTGGTCCAGTTAATGCAATTCTGACAGCCCCTGTGTGCTACCAGGCAGTGGCGGGGGGAAAGGGCTCCCACCCTTGTAAGGAATGTGACATCCGGGGCCTCAGGCCTTCTGGGAACCTGTGCCCACCTTGGTCACCTCATCTGAAGGCCATCTCTTTCAAGAGGAGGCAGGACAAATGTTTTGGTTTGCTTGGACTTCCACAACAGAACCCTCCAATGTGAGTGACTTGCACCACAGATGTTTATTGTCCTACAGTTCTGAACGATCCAGTCCAAGATCAAGGGCGGGTTCCTTCTGAGGGCTCTCTCTCTCCTGGGCTTGTAGAGGGCCACGCTCTCTCCTGAGTCCTCACATCCTCTGGCCTCTATGCAAGTGTCTCTGGTGTTTCTCTGTGACCGAGTCACCTCCTCTTTGAAGGACACCAGTCATGTTAAACTAAGCCCACCCTCATGGCTTCATGTTAACTTAATTGCTTCTTTAAAGGTCTCATCCCTAAATGCAGTTCCATTCTGAGGTCCTGGGTCACAGCACTTCAACCTGTGAATGAGAGGAACGGGAATCAGAATTCAGGCCCAAGCTAAGGATAAACAATGAAAGCCCAGGCCCGGCCCACGTAAGAATAGAGAAGGGCAGTTCTGGACTCTCGCTCCCCTGGAGACAGTATAAAACTAAGCAAGACTTGCCTTTGCTTAGAGCCTTTTCCATCTATATTTATAAAAACCAAAGGCAGCAGGGCACGGTGGTACATGCCTATAATCCCAGCAGCTCGGGAGGCTGAGGCAGGAAGATCTCAAGTTGGAGGCCAGCCTCAGCAACTTAGCAAGGCCCTAATGAGACCCTAAGCAATTCAGCCATACCCTGTCTCTAATAAAATATGAAAAACAGGCTGGGGGCTGGGGCTTAGTGGTTAAGCCCCCCTGGGTTCAATTGCTGGTACAAAAAAAAAATCACAAAGACAACACCTCTTCAGGACAGAGAGCTTGGCTAATAGCTGGTGTCCTCCCTGGAAGCAGGGATTTTGTGTCCCCAGCTCCCAGCTCAGTGCCTGGCCTCGCAGGGAAACTGATGTGGATAGAACAGAGGCTATTAACCAAGGCTCTGGGTCCTTACTCATTTAGCATCTTGCCACCAAGGACAGGGACTCCAGAATGAATTTGAGCTTAATTCATAGACAGTTGAGATCCTTTCAAGATGAACAACTCTAAGGAAGGATGCTGTAGCAGATTCCATTTTCCAAGATGGCTGCAAGACCTGTACCACATGCCTTTCTTACAATCTGATATTACTCTTCCCAAGGGCTGGGGAACATGGTCCCTCCCCTTGAATGGGGACAGACTTGTAACAAGAATAGAAGTGTCACTGTGTGACTCCCTTACTCTTAGATGCTCCCACTGAGGTTCCAGCCAACAGCCAGACTCAGTGGCCAGCGGCCTGAAGGAAGAAGAGAAGACTTTAGAACAACTCCAGCCCCAGACGTTGTCTGAGATAGAAGGCGAGAGACAGGGAGAGACAGGAGAGAGAACCTTCTAGCTCAGGATAGTTGACCCTCCAGAACAGCAAGGGATACTAATAACACGGTAGTTGTTTTTCTAGGTATGCAGCCGTGGGTCATCAGAGCCCAGGCCAAAACACAACACTGTGGACATGCAGCCTCCTCCCCTGGCACATGAAAGCCTCTCTTTCCCGGACCTGTTTGAAGACTCCTAGCAGCAGGCTTGGGGGCTGGGGGCTGGCTCCATAGGGGCTGGGGGCCAGGCTGCCAGTACTCACAGTCCTGTTCTTCACGTAAGTGTCCGACCTTGGGTGAGTAAATTCTCCCTCCGTCTCAGTTTCCTCATCTGTCAACCGGGAAGCGTAAGTAAAGCCCTTTGCATGAGGCCGCGGGTCGATTGGCCGCACTGGCCTAGATGGAGGGCTCAGAAGCTCGGGCCCACGGTCAATGTTTGGCAACTGTTCACGAGGGTGACATTACTCAATATCTCCCTTTCCTCTTCCTAACAGGTGGGCCGAGAGACAGGCCATTTCTGGCAGCCACGCCGTTGACAGGCTTTTTCCATCACACTGAGGTCACCGGCTCAGCCCTACATTTGCTTTGTAAAAATGTCAGCAGCTGGGCCTTGTCCCTCCCCCCAGTGCTTGTGGGAAGCTAGCTCCCCCGCCCCCTGCAGAGCCTGAGTTCTGTCCCTGCCCTGTCATCTCACACGCCTTTGCCTTGCAAACCACAGATTAGCACAAGACAAAGCGCCGCTGGGCTAGGAGCTGACCTCAATACCTGCTTTTGAAAGTCCCTTGGCTTGGCCCGGAGCTGGGGGACACAGGATGAGTGGGCAGTCCACAAGGACAGTTGCTGGGCTCGCAGGATCCTCCCGTCTACGTGTGGTGGGGTGCCTGATGGGAGCAGCCCTGGGAGCACCCCGGTTTATGCTATACATCTGAGAGCAGGAGGGACACAGTTCCCGGAGGGGACTCCATGCCAGAGCGGTTGTCGTTCTGGCATGTGGACCAGAGGCCAGGATCCCTCTGAAATGGAGAAATAGAGGGCGGGGACACAGCAGAACTGGCAGCAGCAGCCCTTTTTATGTGTCCCAGGCCTGCCTGGAAGGGTCCCCTCTGCCTTTTACTCAGGGACATCCCAAGTCCCTGTCTTGGCCCATTTCCCCTCAGGCCCTTGTCACTTTCCATTTGCAGCAACCAGTTCCCCTACCCAGCAGCACCCCTCCCCCCCAGGGCCTTGGATCCTCCTGACCTCCAGGGGGTCCATGGGCCTCGGCTCCCCCAGCCTCTTAGGGCTGCCAGCTGCCCAGGCTGTCCATGAATTCTGTCCCTACCCCAATCCCCTGGGTCACCTTGAAAAATGATCCTTAGTCTCTAATGAACCAATCGGTTCTTTAGAAAGGACACCTGGAACTTTCTTTGCAGTTAGTAGCCCTGTCAACAGGAGCACTATTGGAATTGGGGCCTGGACAAATCCTCATTGTATGGGACAGTCCCTTCCCCATTGTAGGATGTTGAGTGTCCCTGGACCCCTGGCCACTGAGTCTGGTAGCACCCCCTTAGTCACTGTGGCAACCAAACAACAGAATACATCCCCCCATTTCCCAATGTCCCCAGGGAGGGCCATGGTTCCTGACTAAGGAAGCGCCATTCATCTCAGGATCAAATTCTTTTTTACTCCACAAACAATTGCCAAGCAGCATCTCCCCAAAGGGCCAGTTATGTGTGCCTGATCAGGGCCAGCTCCCGTGTGTCATTCAATCTAGAGTGAACAGCACGGCAGCCGCCTCCTCCGGTCCCTACCCTCCACACCTGGGGACCACACAGAAGAGTGCCTGAGTGGGCACCTTTCCATGAAGGAGTAGGGGTGGGTCGTTCCTGGAAGATAATTCTCAGCAAAGCATTTCCTGGGAAATCATTGGCATCATTCCCCTCCCTCCTCTTGCTGGTGTCCCCTTTAAAAAAAAAAATCAATCAATCAAAATAAAAGAACAAGCATGGTTGGGAGAGTTGCACTGGAGATGCTGCCTGGTCCCACGCCCAGGTTAACCCTGGATGCGATTCCCCTGCCTCAAATGCTAGCGTGGTATTTGTTCATGAAAAAGAAAGGGGAAGTTTAGCCTTTGGGGACACGACGACAGCTCTCCCCCTGGGTACTGCTGCCTTCTGCCTTGAGCTGTTTGGACCAAACCCCCGCGGCCAGCCTGGCAGGAGGCGCGCACACCTGAATCCGCAGGAGGGGACAACAGCCATCTCCACAGAGTCACAGAACCGAGCTGCCAGCCCTGCATGTCTGTGGATCTAGCTATGACAGATCCCGACACCTTGGGCTGTTTTCTTTTTTTTGGACAATAGATCTCAACATCAGTAGCTTGTTTCTGATGCTACAGAAAAATCTCATCTCACAGGAATGAGCGAGGCTTGGGGGATCTTCATCTCCTGGGGTCCATTCGTGTGCATCTGAAGAAACTGTGACCTGTCTTCTCAGAACAAGATGCGCCTATACACGCATAGGATGTGCCCTCGTGGGGGCACCCGTTCTCCCAGGATTATGCAGATGATCATAAAGTAGCCCCCCAACCCCGCAAGCTAGGTCACAGGTTGTGGCTTTGGAACTCACCCCCTTGGTTTACTCCAAGAGGAAATCTAATGTCAGAGCAGCTTTGGTGAGCGGGCTGCAGCGGGTGGCTCAGTGGTAGAGTGCTTGCCCAGCATGTGCGAGGCCCTGGGTTCCAACCCCAGCACCGCCAAAAAAAAAAGCTTTGGTGGCACATACAGATACAGGTACAGAGACGATTCAGTCACAGAGTAAGGAGTCCAACTCTGTCACAAGTCTTCCTGACATGAGCCAAGGGCCTCATCAAGATGAAGGTCCCCACTGATTGAAAAATATAAAAGGAGATGGTGAGAGAAAGCTTTTGGAGACCACTGTTGTTCTTGAACACACCAAATTTAGGCAGACCTGCTAAAGAGAGAGGCCATCAAGCAACATGCCCTTGAAAAACGCAAAACTCATTGCCCCAAAGTGAAACAACTCGGACCAAATGGCAGTTTCTGGAAATAACTGTCCCGCATTGCATTATGGGTACCCAACGCTGCTCTATGCCATGGATGTCCTAAGCACTCTGTGACGACTGGGCCAGCATGATTGTCCCCACATAGAGGTTGCAACTATACAGGAAGGTCCAAAGAGACAAAGTAATGCCCAAAGAGATGCGATGGCTAGGATGGTTCTACCCACAATGCTTTGGCAGCCCTGGTGCTGAATTCTCTCTTCCAAAATAAGTGCTTGACACCCTTGCCTTGAAAGATATGCTAATGTCCCCAAGATCCTCTCCTCCTCCCCCGACTAACTAGTCAGTGGTTGCTAGAGTTAGAAGGACACCAGTAAAAGACGACAGAGAAAGCCAGAAAAGACGAAGGAATGTTGTATAAAAGAGAAGATCCATCCTAATGCAGGTAAGAAAGTCACTGGACTACTGGAGCAGAAGACTGGGGGGCAGGAACCCCTAACGCCACCAAGGCCATCTAGCAGCCAACCCTAAGCCAGCATCACACATTTCAGGGTCGTGGTTACGGCCGAATCCCACTTCTGGTACCCATGTTTGGGTAGGCCAGGTTATCCGGAGGTAGCAAGCAGCGACCCAAATCCAACTCTCCAATCGCCAAAATCTGGATCATTCTGTGGGGTCTTTTCATCTGAAGGAGAGCTAGACCAGACTTTGTCCCATGTGAGGGCAATAAGCAGCTGAGTCTGCTTCTGTTACTATTACAAACTGCCTTAGACTTTATAATTTATAAACCACAGAAAGTTATAGCTCATTGTTCTGAAGGCTGGGAAGTCCAAGGTCAAGGCACTACCAGACTTGGTGTCTGGTGAGGGCCACTCTCTGCTTCATAGATGCCCTGTTGCTGTGTCTTTGCATCACAGAAGGGGCAAACAGCCTCTTTGGGGCCCCTCTGGTAAGGATGCCAACCCCATCCATGAGGGTAAAGCCCACGTGACTTCTTAAGGTCCAATCTCTTAACACTGTTGCCTTGGAGAGTAGGTTCTACCCTGTGGATTTTGGAGGGGCACAAACATTCAGACTATAGCTTATCAAATAGTGCTTGTTGATGTCCCATTGGTCAAAGGCAGTCACATGACTAAACTTATAGTCACCCAGGCACGTGGCTATTGGCAACCATGTACCTTACACATAAACAAAAGTATCTCCCCACCCATGTAAGGCCTGAAACTGCCATCATTTCTCTTTGGGGCCTCTGAACGAAGAATTACCTTCTGTTGGCTTGCTCCTGGAAAAATCAGGCATGACTTCATTCCATATCCTATGACTCATGATTTTATTTCAAGAGATATAGCCAAGAGAAATGAGTGCTTATGTCCACCAAAAGTCACACACAAATGCACATGGCAACTCAAACGCCTATCAAGAACAGATAAACAAATCATGACATATTCACACCAAGGAATCATATACAGCATTGAAAAAGAAAAGAACAAAAGACTGCTACATGCCACAACAGGATAAAGAAGCCACATATATGCAAGAACACATATCATACCATCTATTTTCAAACACAGACAAATTGCCAGGCAGGGTGGCACACCTCTATAATCCCAGTGACTCTGGAGGCTGAGGCAGGAGGATCACAAGTTGAAGGCCAGCCTCAGTGATTTAGTGAGACCCTGTCTCAAAATAAACAATAAAAAAAATGGGGGGGTTGGGGATGTGGCTCAGTGGTAAAGCGCCCCTGAGCTCAATTCCTGGTACCAAATAAATGAATAAATAAATACCAGACAAATTAAGTCTATGCCATTAGAAGTCAGTTTAATGAAGCTAGACATGGGGGGCACCTTAGTCCCAGCTAATCAGAAAGTTGAGGCAGGAGATACTGCTTGAGCCCAGGAGCTTGGGGCAGTCTTGGAAACACAGCAAGTTTCCTCAAGAAGAAGAGGAAGAGGAGGGGGGAGGGGGGGAGGAAATCAGAATAGTAGTTGCCTTTGGAGGCAGAGCAACTGGGAGAAGGCTCAAAGGGGCTTCTGGGACAGGTGCTGGGAATGGCGTGTGTCTTGCCCTAGGTGACTGTGGGTCTGTCTGTGCAGAGGCATAAGATCCGGGTATCCTTTCTTGTTTTCCTCTATGCAGGTTCAATCTTCAGTGTTTTTCAAGTAGAGTATTAATAAGACTGGGGGGTCCTGTGCAGCTGCGGGGGGCTCTGCCTTCTGCATCCGGGAGGGCAGCAGGGGCAGACCTTGCTGGGTGTCCTGAAGGGCACCCCTCTGCAGCCCTGGGGGGGTGGGGGTTGCTGGACCGGGTCGCCTCCGGGAGGACTGCTTTGAAAGCCTCTGTTCCCCAGAGTTGATCAAGGCAATGAGCTGCTAATGAACAGCAGAAATAACAATAATTAATAATGGGCAGAAGAAAAAATGGATTTCAAATCCTGCCTAATTTGCCAGGAGACTTACTCTTGAGGCTGCCTCCGCTCACCCCTCTCTCCCCTTGTCAGACTGCAGGCTTCGACAAGGAAGTGGCGACACCACCCAGAGAGCTCAGGGGGGAGGGGGAGGGGAGGAGAGGAGAAGGAAAGAGGGGGGTGAGCAGGCTGGGGGGGAGGGGGCAGCAGGCAGGAGGGTGGTCCCCACAGGGCCTGAAGGGGCTCTTTGGAGGTGTTCACAGCAGCACAGGTACAAGTGACCCTGGGGAGAGGGGAGTAGGCAGAGCTTAGTCATGGTCTCTGTCCCTGCTAGGAAGGGGAGGAGACCCCAAATCTCAAGGATGCCCCTCAGAGGCCCTGCAGCTCCCTGCAGCGCGATGTGGGCTCCAAAGCCCAGAGGTCCTCCCGCAGGTTGCCCGGCTCCTGTCTTGAAGCCTTGGTGCACACCCCCAACGGCCCCTCCCCTCGGGAGCCTAGTTGGAGGGGGAGGGGAGACCACAACAATGGAAGGAAACCCCTTGTCAGGAAAGGAAGATTCTAATTGGAGCCCTGAACGTTCCCGAAAGATTATCTCTCTAGTTCCCATCACAAAGAGAGCAACGACAGCCCCCGCCACCCTTTCCTCCCCGCCCCACCCTACGCAGGGTGCTCCCTACAGCTGGCGTCCGGTGGTTAAGACAGGACACCCAGAGATCCTTCCAGCTCCTTCTAGGATAGGGTGAGAGGCAATCAGGGCCTCCTGCGCTGCTTTTTCATGGAGGAGATGTCAGTAGGCAGCCAGGTCTGAGATCTTCTGAGGTGAGACTCAGGGCTTGTAACATGAAGGTCAAGTTCATGAACACCCGCCCACAGCAAGGGTCTAGACTGTGGCTAGGGAGAAACGTGCTTCTTTTCCCACCATGTCTTTCCTGATGTCCCTCACCTTTCAGGGTTCCTCCTTTGGCCCTCCCACAAGGGCCCAAGCCCTAAACTCAGTCACCAATACCATCTCCCCTCCCCAGCCCCATACTCCACTGTTAGGGTTTGGAGGTGAGGTATTCCCCAAAAGTTCACGTGAGACCATGCAAGAAGGTTCAGAGGAGAAGTGATTGGGTTGTGAGAGCCTTAACCCAATCAGTGAATTGATCCCTGATAGCATGAACTGAGTGGTGACTGGAGGCAGGTGGGTGTGGCTGGAGGAGGTGGCATTGGGGGGCGTGGCTGTGGGGTCTATATTTGTATCTCTGCTTTCTGATCATCAACATGAGCTGCTTCCCTCTGCCACACTCTTCCTCCATTGGCACAGTCCGGCTGCTAACACTCCATGAGGTCCTGTGTCACCTCCAGCCCCGAGGAATGGAGCCTGCTGTCTATGGACTGAGACCTCTGGAACCCTGAGCCCCAAATAAACTTTTCCTCCCTTACAGCCGTGCTGCTCGGGTCTTTCAGTCTCAGCAGCAAAAAAGCTGACTGAAACACCCACTTTGTTCTTCTCCATCATCACCAGATGAGGAGGACGTCAAAGCACATGCACATCCTTGTCTTTGACCATGAATCTGTCAGAGGCTCCATGCCTTGACCCCAAGATGGATGGACAAGCCTGGGGACCTCTTCAAGTCCCAATACTTGAGGGGCTGCTCACATGGACCAAATGGCTCTCTCTTTTCCACTTGAGCAGAGCGGCTTCTTCTTGCCAAGGGCCAAGTTCTCGCTGAGTTGCAAGTTTGAGAAAATGAGGCCATTGTGCGGCTATTTCTGAAGGAATGGAGGCCTGCGGTGCCAGCCCCAGCCCTGTCCACCTCCCACAAGAACCAGGCACCATTATTTTTACATTGGGGAAAATTCCATCTCCTGTTTCAACAAAAACAGCTGAATCTGGCTGCGTCTTCCACCTTCTCCCCTACACTGTGGGGACAAGGTGTGGGCGTCATTGTTAGAAACGGTGCAGAGCAAGTGACCAGGGGAACTTTGAGATTAAGATGATTTTGCTGCTGAGGGCAAGGAAATTGCAGAACCAGTCCCCTGCCCACCCCCACCAGAAAGGGACAAGGAAAGTTGGGGTTCCTAGACATTCTGTTTCCCCAGTACCAGGAGTTAAAACCAGGGGAGCTTAACCACTGAGCCATATCTCTATTTCTTTTTTTATTTTGAAACAGAGTCTCAATAGGTGACCTAGGGCCTTGATAAGTTGCTGAGGCTGGCCTCCAACTTGTGATCCTCCTGCCTCAGCCTCCTGAGCCACTGGGATTACAGAGGCCTGTGCCATGATGCTCCACCCTGGCAGCTTTGGAAATCAGTTATATTCGTTTGCTTGGGTTGCCATAACAAGGGAGCACAGACTGGGGGACTTAACAGAATTTTATTTTCTCACAGTTCCGGAGACTGATAGTCTGGGATCAGTTGTCAGCAGGGCTGGTTCCTTCTGAGGCCAGTCTCCGTGGCTTGTAGATGGCCACCTTCTCCTTAGGTCCTGACAGTCTTCCCTGTATGGGAGCCTGTGTGCTAACCTCGTGTCATGGTGGATTAGGGCCCACCACCGTGACCTCATTTTCACTTATTTCCAAATACTGTTCCATTCTGGGATCCCAAGGGCTAGCACGGGAACTTGGGAGGGGATGCAGTTCATGTGGCTTCTCTTGCTTCTGCAATGACAACCTATTCACGCTGCAGTCTATGGGGTTCCAAGGCCAAGAGAAGCTGCACGGTTGTTGATCACACATGAAGGTGTCCAAGGGCGCCCTGCCTCGGGGCTCCCTTCCAAGTAAATTCTCAAGTTCAAGTCCCACCTCTTCCAAGACACCTTCCTGGAGTCCTGAGCTCACACAGAGCACTCCCTTGGCCAGTTCCACAGGGAAGGGTCATTAGAGCGGAGCCCTCTGCACCCTGAGCATAAATTTGCATCATGAGTAAGATCTTTGTTCTTTTAGTGGCTATTGTTGTTGTTGTTTGGAGTTCTTTGTTTTCTGGGATGCTTAGCCATTGAGCCCCATCCCCAGCTTTTTTAAAACATTTTATTTAGAGACAGGGTCTCACAGAGTGGCTTAGGGCCTTGCTAAGCTGATGAGGCTGGCTTTGAACTTGTGATCCTCCTGCCTCAGCCTCCCAAGCAGCTGGGATTTCAGACGTGCACCATGGCACCTGCCCTGAGTAAGATCTTTGAAGATAGACAACCACCCGCCACCCACACACTGCCTATATCCGTTTGCAACTCTCCCAGCCTGGTGGTTTAGAGAGCAAGCCGAGCCCCCCCCCCGCACCCCCCCCCCGCGCCCTCCCCCCTCCAGGGATCCACCTGGTTGTCTTCATCCCTGGTCCCATTGGTCTGATTGGACCAGTTGACTAAACTGGTCCAATCAGAGTGAATTTCAGGACTCTCTATGGAAATGCTCTCCTCGGTTGGATTTGGTCATAGGAGCCAGCGAGGCTTAGAGAGCAACAGCTGCAACTGAGTGACCAGGCTGGGGGCCCAGGGCCCTGGAAGTTCCGGGGATTTGGTGGCTTTGGAGGGGTGAGGCAGGGAATGATCACCATGTGCAACCATCAAGTCCTCCCAAGGAAACAGAGCAGATGATGGATGCTGGTGGCACCACCAGAATCCTTGATCAAGCCATACCTGAAGTAGGTTACCTCTGAACCATTCAGTAAACAGATAAATGTCCCCTTGGGGTAACATGGGTTTGGGCTGGGTTCCTAGTGGAACAATCAATACTGATAGAATCTTTCAGGTCCTCCAAGAAGCCTGGCCCCAGGGTAACAAGGAATAAATTCTATAGAACCACAAAGTATCAACCTGTGAGGATTTTGTAGAGCAGAGAACTGTGACCAGAGTAAAGGGATTTGCCCAGTGTCATGGCTAGTTCACATCAGAGCCTGGTCCCTGGTACAGTGGCATTCTCACGTCACCCCACTTTTCCTCTGCCCCTGCCCCCTATCTTGTCCCAGGGCGAGAGGGAGGGGCCAGAGAAAGCCAGTGTGAAGCCACAGCATCCTCAGCCCCCCAAATAGGAAGAGTCGGTTGCGAGCCGGGGGGGGGGGGGGCAGGGGAGAGAGGAGGCAGGAGATCTAGTGGCTCATTGTCAACGCATGTTCCGAGTCACCTGGGGCTGTGAGCGAGCAGCTCGTGCAGAGAAGGAGAGCAGCTGCCAGCCCAGACAGTGAGCATATCAGTGTCCCCGGGACTTACAGGGCCCAGTTGCAAGGAGCACTCTGCCCTCAGAAAGTCTGTCCCCAAGTGGGGCAGTGCGCTTGGCAGGTTCTGAAAGCAGCAGAAATACAATGTGCACACTTGCATGGCTCCTGCC
The DNA here is from genome assembly GCF_052094955.1 of Ictidomys tridecemlineatus. Lineage (NCBI taxonomy): Eukaryota > Metazoa > Chordata > Mammalia > Rodentia > Sciuridae > Ictidomys > Ictidomys tridecemlineatus. The sequence continues at coordinate 94,429,399 of NC_135493.1, read as the reverse complement.
TGGGCCAGGGACACTCAAAGATGGGATGGGGGAACAGTCTGCAAATTAGCTGGGCTACCTTGAGCATCTCTCTGTCTCTAGCATAGGGGCTTCAGGGGCCAAATTTCTTAAATGGCAGCTCAGAGCGACAAAGACCTGGGATGGAGGAAGCAGAGAGAGAGAAGGAAAAGAGAGTGAGGAAGCCATATCACCTTTTAAAACCCAGCTTTGAGCCAGGTGTGGTGGTGCACGCCTGTAGTCCCAGGTACTCAGGAGGCTCAGACAGGAGGATCGAAAGTTGGAGGCCAGCCTCAGCAATTTAGCAAGGGCCCTAAGCCATGCAGTGAAACCCTGTCTCAAAATAAAAACTAAAAAGGGCTGGGGGTGTGGCTCAGTGGTCAAGTATCCCTGGGTTCAATCTCCAGAACCAAAATAATAATAATAATAATAATCCCACAACATAAGCTGTGACTCATTCAATTTGTTGGAAAATAGTCTGGCCCCATATTTAAGGAGAAGGAATTTGACCACCGGGTTGGGAAGACCGTCAAAGAACATTCAGACGTGATTTCAAACTATCATAGAGGGCTGGGGCCGGGGAGCACAGTGGTAGAGCCCTTGCCTAGCATGTATGAGGCCCCGGGTTCCATTTCCAGCACCCAAACCAGGTCAATGCAGAGGGGCCACGTGTAGATGGCTGCCTAATAGCCCCAGCTGGGGGCTTCAAGGACACCCAGAACCAACTGCCACCCAGTGAGCATGAGAGGCCTCGCTTCCGGCTGCGTGACTTGCACAAACCCCCTCCTCTGCAGCAGCACCAGCCCCGAAGTCCCCGCAGAGACAAAGGCACAGATGTGTCCTGAGTGCAGGTGGGATGCTGTCAGAGTGAGCCGAGCCAAAGCCCCATGGAACCGCCTGCCGCTGGCTGCCACAGCTGGAAGCAAAAGAACCAGTGAGCCACCCTTCTTCAAGGCCCCATCTCGGTTTCCCATATGCAAAATGGAAAGCACAACAGGGCCCCGGAGGACCAAAGGAGCTGAGCCGTGCAAAGTGCCACAAATTCATATGGATGGTCCCACCGCTCTTGACAGCCACGACTTCCAGAGACGAGCACCAGGAAGGCTGGAAACAAACAGGGTGTCTTAGAATTCGGAACTGGACTTCTTTTGATTTCTTGGACCAGAAACGTGGATTTTATATTGTAATACAGAGCATGGGGGAGTCCGGGAGTCCCACGAGAGGGGGAGCAATTTTCCTGCCACAGGCTTGAGGCTCTTATGGTGCTGGGACAGGAGAGCTGTGGTTTCTTAGTCCATTTTCTGTTGCTATAATAGAACACCTGAGGCTGGATAACGTACAAAGAAGAGAGGTTTGGGACTAGGGATGAGGCACAATGGTAGAGTACCTGCCTAGCATAAGGCCCTGGATTGCATTGCCAGCATCATGGAGGAGGAGGAGGAGGAGGAGGAGGAGGAGGAGGAGAATAAAAAGGGAACTATTATTCACTACATTGGGGACCAAGCTTCAGGCTCCTTGAATGTTATACGGACACAAACCATATTCAAAGTGTAGCACATAGAGATCCCAGAGTTCCAGGCATGGAGAAGAGAGGGGTCCAAGGGTCATTCCACAGCAGTGAGCAGAAGCCTCTTGCCCTCCCAGCAGGGCCCACCATTAGCATGGAGCTACAGACTAAGGTGGTCGGGGCTACACAGCAGACACAAGGGTGGCCCGGGGCCTGCACACCCAAGCTCAGTGACAAGGGCGGCCAGGAGCACCAAGCTCCCATGGCACAGGGAAGGGCTGACCCAAGGCGCCCACTGGGCTCACGCATAGAAGCAGCATGGGAGGCCTCTGGACTGCAGGCCGTGGCCACATGGGACATCAGGATCCATGTTCAAGTTCAAGCTGGCAAGCCCAGAAGATGAGGCCAGGAAACAGAAGACAGCGTGTAGACACATGTCCCCTGCTTAATGCTGGGACAATGTAGGAACAGCAGTCCTCCACCCTGGATCCCTGTCCCAGGGCTGCAGCTCACACGTGCCCATAAAGAATGAACAAGAGAGACTCTAAGGCAGCATTTGTCTCCAAGGGACCATGACTTAAACCAGGAGTGACTGTTACCTTAGAAGCTGGAGTGTCCACCATCCACAGAGCCCGGCAAAGGGCACATGTCAGCGCACCCGGGGGCGAGGAGAGTCGGATCCAAACCTACTGCACAAGAGTCTGCTGCAGACTGGGAATCAGAGGCTGGAATGAGGACAGAGTGGAGTTTATGCATAAATCATCCCGCTGACAAGCTGAGCTGCGCCTCAGGGCCCACATCCCTGCAGGAAGCGCGCACAGGGAAAGGCGGGCGGCCAGGGAGGAGGGAGGTCAGGAGTGTGTCCAAAGGAAGACTGAACTGTGTGACTCTCGGTTTTGGATCCTGCTGCCTCTCTCCACAACTCTTAATTACCAGCAATCAGCTCTTAATTACCTACAACAAGAGAGACCCGGGAAAACACAGATAAATGAAATCCACAGATAATCCCCAAACCCCAATTTGGTCGATAACATCATCCAGCAGCTTCCCCAAGTAACCTCTTGCCAGGACTCCTGCGCTCCTGACCAGCTCCAGAGCAGAATGGTCCCCCATTTCTGGTCACTCTTTGCCCCTGCCCTTGCCTGTTGGCCAGCGGTGTGGGGGGGGAGAAGCAGGGAGGCCCTCAATGATTCCCAATGGAAGCCTCCCTCCTCCCGTCCCTGGCATGTGACTGCCAGGGCCCCTGGCCAGGTGCCAGGCTCCAAGCCTCCTGCCATTGCACTATTTTCTCTGTTTGCCCAACAAACAGGAGCTCTGGCTGTGAATTGAAGCCACCTTGGAAAACAGAAATGAGGACCACAGGTTCCCACGCAAGGGTCTCTGGGATCATGACCACCCAGGACTGCCCTGGGCTCCAAGCATCCTGCAGGCCTGGGGCCTCTTTGTCCACACCTCAGTCAAGATGGCTGCCCAGAGCTGGGGACAGAACCGAAACAGGTTCAAACCCAGAGTGAGAGGTAAAGGAGGGGAAAGACGCACAGGGGTCCCTTAGCGCTCCTTCCTCTTGAGTGGGTGGGCAGGGCTCAGGCTCAGGCCCCAGGCCTGGCCTAGCAGAACTGGACAGCTGCCTGCTCTGCTTTAAGACGAATATCCTGGGCTCATCAGTTGGGGGGAAATGCCCAAGAGCGACCCAAGGGCATAGTAAATGGCTCAGTTTTAATTCATTAAAAAGAACAAAACAGCTGGGCGCACTGGTGCACACCTGTCATCCCAACGTCTCAGGAGGCTGAGGCAGGAGGATCGTGAGTTCAAATCAGCCTCAGCAACTTAGCAAGGCCTTAAGCAACTGAGACCCTGTCTCCAAAAAAAAAAAAAAAAAAGGGCTGAGGCTGGGCTCCGTGGTTGAGGCCCCCAGGTTCCATCCCTGGCACCAGGCAGTACATATAAGCAACGCTCCCCCCACCCTGCCCAGCACCGGCCAGGGCAGCTGTGGACGGGGGTCCTGTGGAGTTCAGAGGAGCAGCCACAGGAACACTGCTCTCCCTTTCCTGACGTCCCTTCCTCCTTCTGTCCAGCTAATGAAGCTGCAGGAGCCCAGGTGCCTCCTGATTGCTGGAAGCCTGGAAGCAGCAAGTGCCCCACCAACGAGCCCCCGGCCCCAGCCTCACCTGTCCTCCCCCCTCCCCCGTGTCCCCACACCCCCCACCCCGGGGCTGCCTAAGGGACACAGATGCCTGCCCCTCCCCCCATGCACCTTACCCACCCTCCTCCCGGGAAAGAGGTTGCCTCCTGCAAATGGGGACCAGAGGGGAGGGGGGCAGCACACTGGGGAGGGAGCACGGCCCCGGATGAAGGAGGAAGCAGAGGAAGGCCAAGGGCGGTGGGCCCTGCAGCCGTGGCCTTGCACCTTGCACACCCTCCCCGACAGCCCCCAGCCTTGGCCTGGTCACAGCCCTTCCACGGTCTAAATGGGCATTAATGCGGCCAGCGCCGGCTCAATTTCATCACAGGAGACAGGAATAATTGGTCTCCAGTCTTTGCTTGTCCTCCGACGGGGACATGGGTTCTGCCTGTTGAGGTTAGATTTGGGGCCTGTGGGGCTTTTTCTTCCCCCGTTAGATAACTACTTGAGCAAAGGACAGGAGGGAGGGAGGAAGCATCGCAGCTCCAGGGACAAAGCACTTTCTAGAATCCAAAGCCAGTGTGTTTCAGGGGCAGGAGGGTCATTGTACATCTCTCCTGTCACCTGGTAACTCCAGGATGCCAGAAGGCCCCATAGTACAGTGGGCAAGATGTGCCCAAAGCCCTCGTCATCAAATTGATGTGATTGAGTTCTCCCAAGCCAAACCCCAGGCACCCTAGAACTGTTGGCTTTAGCAGTGCTGCGGATCCAACCCAGGCCCCCGCGGGTGCTCGGTAGGTACTCTACCAGGGCCCTCACCTGCCACCCCTATTTTCAGATGATTTTGGAGGGGGATACCAGGGATTGAACTCAGGGGCACTTGACCACTGAGTCCCATCCTCAGCCCTTTTTGTATTTTATTTAGAGACAGGGTCTCACTGAGTTGCTTAGGGCCTTGCTAAGTTGCTGAGGCTGGCCTTGAACTTGCCATCCTCCTGTCTCAGCCTCCAGAGCTGCTGGGATTATAGGTGTGCGCCACTGTGCCCGGCTCTGATGATTTTAATCAGCCTAATAACATGGCAGGTGGAGGTGGCTGCCTTGCAGCTCAGAGACTGGCTTTTCTTCTCCCTCTTGCAAAATCATACATTTTGCTCATTGAAGTTCACGTGCAGCTAAGGGAGAGAGGGTGGCAATCGATCTTCTAAGCCCAAAATACAGCCCTCCCAGAGGTGGTTGGGGGGGCCGGCAGTCTTTCTGCAGTGACTGGCTGCAGGAGGCCCTGTCGCTGTGTTGAGTCTCAGTCTCAGTCTCAGTCGCTTGGCTCGCTTGGCTCGCTTTCCTCACCGATAATAGGAACTGGGGAAACTGGGCTTCCGTTTCTTCCCTTCTGCCATCTCCAGGCCTCTGAGCCCCATGGGGTGTGCGGTCTGGCTGTCTGGAGACTGGCTAGGAGCACTCCCCTGGAGTCTTGTTTCTTCACGCCAGAGTGATGCAGAGGGGTCACAATGCCACAAACCCCTCAGGAGCACAGAGAGAACAGGTCCAAGGCTGCCACTGAGTGCCACAGCCCATTCTCAACTCAAGGTGGCTGTCAAAGTAGCCAAGGCCAGAAACAAGACTTGTATCTGGCACACGCAAAATAGCCAAAAGTCACCAGAGAAGGTTAATCCACATATTAAACAGGAGTCACGTTTATTTGAATACTAATGATGGCATTCTGCTGCCTGCTAGGACTAGAAGCTAGGTGCCTCTGTGTGTGTCACTTTGTTTGATGCTCACAAGCAAGGCAGATGTTACCATGCCATCTGACATCCCAGAAATCTGGACAACCTGCCTGTGAGTTCATCAGGGACTGCTAATGCTAATGTTCCCTTCTCTGGACCAGAGAGTGGGGAGTTTGGGCAAAGAGCAGACTTCTAAGGTCTCCTTGCAGCTCACTCAACCCTCCTGTCCATTGTTTAGAGGAGCTCTCTCTTTTTTTCTTTCTCTGTATCTCTCTCTCTCTCTTTTTGGCCAATCTGTCCCAGATTGGAAATTTCTTTCTTTCTGACACTAGTACACACATACATACCTTGGTTAATATCTTCTGTGTCAATCAGTTTGGGATCACTATAACAAAATGCCTGAGATAATCAACTTAGAAAGAAGAAAGGTTTACTCTGGCTCACAGTTTTGGAGGTTTCAGTCCCTGATCACGTAGACCTGTTGTTTTTAGGCTTTGGGTGGGGAGACGGGAGGGGCTGGCAGACTTCCCAGATAGGAGGCCACTTCCTGGTGGCCAGGAAGTGCAGAGAGAGAGAGAAAGGAGACTGGGGTCCCACAATCCTCTTTCAAAACCATACCCTGGATGACCCAAAGACCTCCCCAAGAGGCCCAACCCCTTAAAGGGCCCATCACCTCCCATTAGCACCAAGCTGAGACCATATTTTCAACACATGGTCTTCGGGAAGACTGTCTAGATCCAAACTATAGCATCTTCCTTCTTGATTGTAAAAGACAATCACCGGGCTAACTGTCCCCCAAATTTCCTGATGCTCATCATCCTCCAGGTTTTCTAAAATTGGGGAGAAGTTTGATCCTAATGCTTGAGGAGCCTGCCCACTGTAGGGGACAGGACATCAATCAAACTGTTCATCGAACATTCCTGTACTGTGCTACTCAAGGCCTCAAAACCCACTGTTATGGTTTGCACGTGAGGTGTCCCCAAAATCTCATGTGGGAGGCAATGCAAGAATACTCAAAAGAGAAATGGTTGGGTTATGAAAGCCTTAACCCAATCAGTGACTTAATCCTCTAATAGAGATGAACTGAGAGGTGGCTGGAGGCAGGTGAGTGTGGCTGGAGGAGGTGGCATGGGGGGGGCGTGTCTTTGGGGTCTATATTTGTACCTGGAGAGTGGAGTCTCTCTCTGCTTCCTGATCACCATGTGAGCCGCTTCCCTCCGCCACACTCTTCCTCCATGAGGTCCTGCCTCACTTAGAACCCCGAGGAATGGAGCCTGCTGTCTGTGGACTGAGACCTCTGAAACCCTGAGTCTCCAAATAAACGTTTCTTTCCTCTCGGCAATTGTTCTTGTGAGGTCTTTTAGTCACAGCAGTGAAAAAGCTGACTCAAACACCCGCCACTAAGCCAGGTGACAGGGCAAGGTTAAAGAGATGACCAGTCCTCCTCACCACGGACAGCTTACAAAGTCACACATGACTCAAAACTCCATGAAACTCCACCCAGAAAGGTGACCGAGAGACAGCATGGAAAAAGGGGTTTCACTGACTTAAGCTTCGTCTCATGTTTGTCTCCTTCTCTAAAGTATTATTCCCTGAGTACCAATAATCTGTTTGGAGACGATCCCAGGAAATACAATTGAGAGTTGAGAAACTTAGATCAGAAAAGAGGAAAAACATTAAAAAAAAAAGCCAAAATAGTATGTTAATGAACGGATTATTGTCGTGGGCAAACTGTTGTATTAACCTAGGCTGGTAGTGATGAGCGCATGGTCCACGATTACCAGAGACAGGAGGAGGGAATCGTGGGGCAGTTTAAGGAAAATAAAAAGCATACCATAGCCGGGCACGGTGGTGCACGCCCTGTAATCCCAGCAGTTTCAGAGGCTGAGGCAGGAGGATAGCAAGTTCAAAGCCAGCCTCAACAACTCAGTGAGGCACTGAGCAACTCAGTGAGACCCTGTCTCTAAATAAAATACAAAATAGGGCTGGGGATGGGGCTCAGTGGTCAAATGTCCCTGAGTTCAATCTCTGATACTCCCCCCAAAAGAAGCATGCTATGTTAGGGAACCTGGGCTTTGACAGACAGGAATGCAAATCCCCCCTGTCCCAGCAACTTGGGAGACTAAGGCAGGAGGATTGAAAGTTTGAGGTCAGCTTCAGCAACATAACAAGACCCAGCCTCAAAATAAAATCTTATAGAAAGGGTTGAGGGTGTAGGTCAGAGGTAGAGCACCTGCTTAGCATGTACAAGGACCTGGGTTCCATCCCCAATATTGCAAAAACCACACACACACACACACACACACACACACACCTTACTTTTGATACCTACTAGCTTTCTGCTCACAGGTGAAATGCATAATCTCTCCAAGCCTCATTGTTCTTTCCTGGAAAATGAGGATAACATTACTTATCTTAAAGAGCTCTTGTGAAGGTTGGGAGAGTAAAGATTCTGTTTGCAAGCTGACACTGGAAGTGGTGATGATGATGGTGACGGTGGTGATAGTGGTGACAGTGGTGATGGTGGTGATGGTGACAGTAGTGGTGGCAAGGGACATAGTGGCGAGGATGCTGTGGATGCCATAGGGCAGCATGAAAGTACTGAGGTTAAGATTTCGGGGAATAAAATATCAAGAATTAGGAGGCAAGATGAAGAAGAAGCTCCCAATATATCAAATAGAAGATACCTGGGTGTGGTGGTACACACCTGTAATCCCAGCTGCTTGGGAGGCTGAAGCAGGAGGATCGAAAGTTTGAGGCCAGCCTCAGCAATTCTAGTGAGGCCCTAAGCAATTCAGTGAGACATTCTCTCTAAATAAAATATAAAAAGGGCTGGGGATGGGGCTCAGTGGGTGAGTGCCCCTGGGTTCAATTCCTTGGAAGAAGAAGAAAAAGGAGGAGAGGAAGAAGGAGAAAAAGAAAAAGAAAAGGAGAGAAAAAGAAAGAAAAAGAAAGAAAGAAAGAAAGAAAGAAAGAAAGAAAGAAAGAAAGAAAGAAAGAAAGAAAGAAAGAAAGAAAGAGAAAGAAAGAAAGAAAACTATGAAATCCAGGATTCTAGAATTCAAAGGAAGAAAGAGTTTTAGCTAGGTAGCTGGAGCTCAAAGCAGACAAGGAACAGATGAACAGCAGCCATTACATTTTATAAAAATAAAGTGACTATGACCCGGTGAAGGGGCAAGTTGGTGGCAGGTGATTATGAGACTTCCCTAGGTAGAAATCTGGCAACAAAAGGACAGAAGATCAAAGAACCCGTATCTGTCAGAAATGCCTTTGGCTGCAAGTAACAGGATGTTTTTATTTTTGTTTTCTTGAAAGAGGTAGGAAAAATAGTGGAGAAATACTTGTTAAAATGCCTTGCATTCAGAGTTAAAATGATCATCCATAAAGAGGTAAAATATCCATAGCAAAAAATTTAAAAATAACACTGTATTTAATTTAGAGCTTTTTTCTTTACCTAAAGGATTTTTTTTTTCTTTTGGTGCCAGGAATTGAACCCAGGAGTGCTTAACAAATGAGCTACATCCCTAGCCCTTTTTATTTTTTGAGACAGGGTCTCACTGAGTTGCAGAGGCTGGCCTTGAACATGAAATCTTCCTGCCTCAGCCTCCTGAGTCCCTGGGATTACAGGCGTATAACCTCTCACTAGGAACCTTAAAAACCTCTCACTAGGAACTACCTAAAACATGTTTTCAGAGCATTTACCTTAAAGAACCCCAATATTCGGGGGGCAAGATTGAACCTATTGTTCCTAGTCTTAGCTAGCTACGCATGCACGTAGCAGAGGAGAAACGCTAATTTCCCAGCTAGGTATGGTCCACTGGACAAAAGTAGAAGTCCGTGTGTAAGTTTCCAAAAACCTTCCTTAAAAAACATCCAGTCTTGGATGGTGTAGCTCAGTGGGCTGTAGCTCAGTGGTAGAGCACTTGCCTAGCATGCACAAGGCCCTGGATTCCATCCCTAGCACCTCTAGAATAAAATATAAAATAAAACAAAACAAAATTTTTTAAAGACACTCTTTAGAAGTTCCTTAGAATAGTAAACCAGGGTATCATGGGGTGCCATCTTGCACCACGGGGATCAAGTCTTCATTCTTCAAAAGGCAGAGTCTTGAGCTTACAGGATCCTGACCCTTCAGCTCCAGAATATAACCAAAGCTCATCCTCCCAGGTAATGGTCCCCAGGGAGGGAATCTCTGGCCTGGATGCCCACTAGGGTAGGGTCTATGTGACATAGAGCCATCCTCCATCCTCCTAGGCACCACTTTGTGAAAGGGGAGAGCGACCTCCAAACGGGCCTTGGCCTCCTCTGGCTGGAATAATCCTAAAAGGAAGGTTCTAGAACAGCCCTTCAGAGCAGCCTGTGAGACGCCCAGCCTTAGCGCTGGCTGGCTGGCAGGAGGACAGGCTCTGATGTCAGTCGTGCATAGTTAACAAGCAGTGACTTCACACTGGCGAGGCGAGATAATTTCAGTGCTTTCAAGGACAAAGTGTGGCCTGATATCTGGAGGGGAAAATCAGAAGCAAGTAGCACTGCCTTGTTATTTCTAGAAGCAAGGGAACTGCTTTCACAGGCTGATTCCCTCTCTGCTCTGAGGAGGGCCGGTCCCCAGCCACAGCAGTCCCCCACTGCCACCCCCTGAGAGCTTCCACATAACTTCCCTTAGGGACTCATTCAGCAAGTGCCACCTATTGCCTGGTTCTTTGGTCATTTGGGGGATGGGAGTCTTATTCCTCAAACCCCTCCTGTGACCCTGCTGTGAACACCAGGGAAACAGGGACCCTGACTTCTTGACCTTTCTTTTTTTGGGGGGAGGTTACTAGGGATTGAACTCAGGGGCCCTCGACCACTGAGCCCCTCCTCAGCCCTACTTTGCAATTTATTTAGAGACAGGGTCTCACTGAGTTGCTTAGCGCCTCACTTTTGTGGAGGCTGAACTCATGATCCTCCTGCCTCAGCCTCCCAAGCCACTGGGATTACAGGTGTGCACCACCACGCCTGGCTTCTTGTCCTTTCTGACGAATCACTGATGTGTAGAATTTGCTTGTGAATAAGAGGAAGTCACTATGTCGATCCCCAATGGCAGGCCAGCCAGGCAAAGCTGTCTCGTCCACTGCGAGAACCTCTCACTAGGAACCCCAAACAGTACCCGCCCTCTCAGGAGAAGGTAGTGATATAAGTTTCCAGTGACGAGCTTAAAGTTCTCCTGTCACAGTTTATAACCACTCCATGTGCTCTCGACGTCAGTGTGACAGGCCAGCTGCTCCCTGCCACCTACAACCTGGGCTGACGTTCAGCCGAAATGCACCACTACGACAGCTGTACTGGTTGTTAAAATACTGAAATGCTTCTGTCACCTCACAGTAAATAGCCAGTGCCCCGGGTCCCCTGAGCCAGACCCATATCTGGGGTGGGTGTGACAAGCTGTTTACACTGAGAGGGGAGGTAAGCCACTCACCAGGGTGAGTTGGGGATCTGTTGCCCATAGAGGGGACAGGAGCCTAAAGCCTTGTCTGTGAAGCCACCAAGAGCCAAGATGGGGGCTGGGCTGAATTCAGCTGGAGCCAGACCTGAGCAGATGCCCAGGAGAGACGGAGTCCCAGGACAGGTGTGAAGTCAAAGCCAGGCAACAGGCAGGCTCTCCCAGACTAACAGGCCTCTGTCCTGACCCTGGAGATGCCAAGAAGTGAGGGGACAACCCCTATTCCAGAAGCCAGCCAAAGACCCACAGGAAGCCCCAGGAGAGACGGAAGGCTGTCTTGAAGTGGCATCTAGAGGGAGGGGGGGTGGCTGAGACCAGAATTGCACCTCCCTGTGCGCCTGGGGCTTGAGACCGTCATTCCCTGCCTCTTGGTGGCAGAAATCAGTGGCAGGAGCCCTCGTTGCTAGTGCCAGGCACCATCGGGCAACAGAAGCTGATGAAGAAAGGCTCTGGGCAGAGCAGCATCTCCCAGGCACCCGCCTCCCCGCCAGGCCCAGTGGCAGCCAACTGGAGTGACAGACGCTTGTTCAGTGATCCCAGGGACTCTCCTTATTCTCCCTAGGCCTGGCTTAGGCCCCTCCCCTCCCAGGGCGCAGGATGAGGCAGCTGACCCCTCTCAATCTCCAGACCAGGCCTTGCCCCTTTACTGAAGTCGATTGGTCCAGAACAGGATACCTGAGGAAACAGAGTCAATGAGACTCTTCCCTACGATTTGGGGGCCAGAATGGAGGAAGGCGAGTGAATCTTTGACCGGATGGCTGAAGCTGTGAGCTCTAATGCCCTGGAGCACCAGCCAGGATATTCTCAGTCACATGAAAAAAAGTAGTCTACAGGAGAGAGATTGCAAGAAGACACAGGAGATGTGGAGAGAAGAGGTTCCTGGGTTCCTAGTGTCCCCGAGCCAGCTACATTGCTGCCTTGAGTTCTATGAGATGCCCATTTCTCTAGAAACAATGGGGACATCTTAATGCCATTTTCCTTTAAGCAAGTTTGAGTGTGGTTCTTTCCAACGCATGAGCATTGCTAATAAACAAATGTCAGATTTTATTGGAAAAGCTTATTTACTGGATTGTCACTGCCAGTGGCAAGCTCTCTGGCCTGTCTTCTTCCCTGTGGAATCGGCACGCCAGGCACGATGCTTGGTGCACAGTAAGTGCTCAGCTTGCCTGTGGGAAATATCATTCTGGAAGTTTCCAGAATCTTCTGTACATTCAAGAACCAACAGCTCCCCTGTCCCATCTGGTGCCTTGGGGGTGGGCACAGGGGAGGAATGGGTGGAGACTCTGGGATTCATTTCAATCGGTCACTCAGGAGCCCAAAGGGTGCCTCAGACACCTTTAATGCCACTCCTGAGAATCTTTGGGCCTGATGCAGGGACACTGCTGAGTTATTGCCCTGCAGGGACCTGGCTGACCCCTACCCCAGGTCCAGGAGTGGATCTTGCTGTTATTCAGGGGCTCTTCAATTTCCAGAGCTTGATATGGGGACTCATGTCACAGAAACCCATTCCCACGTGGCCTCAGATACTTCCAGAGAAATGGGATCCTACTTCAACAGACCAGCCCAGTGACATGTGAAGAACCCAGGATTCCATCCCAGCTCGAAGCAACTCACAAATGTGTCTGGAAAATGTATGTGACATCCTTTAGAAACGGCAGCCCCTGGTCAAGAGCGGAGGGCGGGGGAGTGTTCTGTCACTGCCAAAGTTCAAGTTAGGCATGATTACTGGACCTCACAGTTTGGGGGCCCTGCCACCCCCATTTTTGTTTCAGTGCTGGCAATCTAACCCACATTCCCAGTCCCCCCCTTTTTCACATTTACAGAAGTTTCTAGAAGCCATACAAATCTGTTGGTTATTTATTTTCCTCTCCGTTTTTATTTTATTGTTGCCCATGTGAGAATATTTTGTCTTAATTTTCTGAATATGTATTATTATATCTTCGTGGAACTTATTTCTATTTATACAATGAAAAACGCAGCCCCTTTGTCTCGGCTTCCTATCTCCCCAGTCCCCCCACCCCCACACATCTAGTCCCAGCAGTTTCTTTTTTCTGTTTCTAAGGTTAATTTATGCAAATATAAGTAAATACAAATGCACATATTCTTATTTCTTTCCCCTTTTTACATAAAAGGTAGCATATTACATGCACACTGTCCCACACCTGTTTTGTTTTGTTTTTTTTTTTTACTTAACAATATACCTTCGGGATTTTTCCAATGGAACACAGAAGGATTCTTCTTCCTTTTTTCAGCTACAGATTATTCCAAAGCGTAGATAGCATAGTTGATGTGCCCATCCCCTCTGGCCAGCCCTTTCAATTGTTTCCATTGCTGGCGACGCTGCAGTAAGTAACCATGTACAAACATCGTGTCACCCATGTGGTCCCAAGTCACATAGATGGCCCCAAGTCTTTCTTTCTCCCTTGTCCTTTGACCCTTGACTGGGAGAGAATGCATTTCCTTCCCCCCTTCACCATATGATTTGCTTAGCAGATGGAACACGTTGGGAGCAGAGCCACGCTGCCTAGCAGAATCTGTCCCGGTGAAGGGACCTCTACCCAATCCGCCTGCTGATCGCTGATACACAAGTGAACTTCGACAGTATGAACCTTGTCTTGCTCAAATCAGCAGAACCACTCAACCAACCAACTCATGAGAAGGGATAATAGTTGTGGTTTTAAGGCACCAAAATTTGGGATGGCTGGTTATGTAGTACTAGCTAAGTGAAACAGGATATAATACATATGCATGTAAGAGAAATTCCCAGAAGAGAATTTGCTAGAGCAAAGAGTAAGTGCATTTGAAATTTTAATAGATACTGTTAATTTTTCTGCATAAAGGTGGGACTAATTTATATTCTTGCAAACAATGTGTGAGAGCACCTGTCGGTAGGTAGCCTCACCATGATGTTATCAGTTTTTCAGATTTTTTTGCCAATCTGCTAGGTGGAAAATATCTCAGTAGAATCTTAATTTGCATTTTCTTATCTCAAGTGAAAATTATCAATATTTCATATGATTATAAGCCATTTGCCACTCCTTTTGACTGAATGATGTGTCCATATATGTTGCGTAGTTTTCCTACTGGATCACTGGTACTTTTCTCATTGATTCCTAGGAACTCTTTGTATATTGATGAGATTAGCCTTTCGCCTTTGGTAACCCTTCCTTGAAATCATCCACTCCCAGATGAGAAGCCTAATAGCAAGCAGTGCAGAATAAATACAGAAAGTAGAGTTTGGGTAGAAACAATCAACAAAATCACACACTGCATAAGAAAATTTCAGTCAACAATGGATAATGGTCCCATAAGATTGTAATGGAACTGAAACATTCCTATGGCCTAGTGACATTGCAGCCATCATAACATCAGAGCACAGTAGGTTTGTTTATACCAGCGTCACAAATGTGCTGTGTGCCATGCTAAATATACAACAGCTTCTCTGGATCGCATTGAGGGACCACAAGGAGAGCTTGATGTTTGCACAGTGACGTAATCACCCAACGGCACGTTTCTTAGAATATATCCCCATCATGAAGCATTTTCAGAAAGAAAAAAAAAAATGACCCAGTACTCAAAGAATGTTCTAGAGATGATTGTTGTTAAATTCTCACATATTATCTACCCAGGGTACCTGCTAACCTGGATGAAACCAATTACATTGTCTTCTGAGATTTTGAACCCAGAAACACAAATTCAGAGACTGATGGTTCCTGGAGCTATCAAACCATTTTACAGAGTCGGTGCCACCATTTTGGGGTAGCCAAATGGAGCTCTGCATGGTCAGACAAATGAGCTGAGGAAGAGCCCCAGTGACAAGATAAAACACGGTAGTCACCCAGAGAATTGCAGGGGGCAGCCACCACGGGCCCCAGACCAAGGGAGGGACACAGAGACCTCGGCCACACCTCTAGCTGTCCAGGCCTCCCTCCTACCCCCATGGTCTCCAGTGGTTCTCCTGCTGTTGGGTTTTATAAGGGACCTTCCTGCCTGGCCCCTCCGCCTCCTGTTTCCTTGAGCTAATTTCAGTAGTGTTCTGTGCCTTGGAATCAAGAGTGTCCTTAGACAAAGTATTTTCAGATCAACCGAAAAAGATAATACAGCATTTTCATCCTATGTGATGTATTTCTGCTTTCAAGAATTTTGTGGTCGGGCTGGGGATGTGGCTGAGTGGCAAAGCTGTTGCCCAGCATGCACCAGGCCCTGGGTTCTATATCCCCAGGACTAAAAAGAAAGAAAGAAAGAAAAGAAATTGTGGTTGCCATCACCCCTGGTTTTATAGCTAAAGAAAGTAAGACGGAAGAGTTTGGGGGGGTTGGCCAAGGTCACCCTTACCATAAGAGGGCAGAGTTTGGCTGCCGTGTGGGCTCCCCCCACCCCATCTCTCTCTCTCTGCAGGCCAAGGTGTTATGTAAGAATGTGCTAAATCACCGGCCAGAGATCCAAGTGCTGACCAGCTCCCTGGAGACAGTGATCAATACCTGCTAGTGTAGCCAGGGAGGCTGGCCAGCGGGCACGCGTAGCCCCGAATAACCTCTCTGGCTGCCACCAGTGCCCTCCCCTCCCCACATTCAGAGATGCCCCCCAGCCACTCGTGCCAAGTCCCTCAAAGAGACACGCTTGGTCTGCATGGGCCCTGATGTGGCCCCTACAGAGGCCTGGACACCTCTTGGGAGAGTCAGGCTTGGAGGTGAGAGCGGAGAGGCCAGGGCAGGCCGGGGCTGCTTCCAACTGTGAGGGTCTCCATGCTGGGGGTGAACGCTCAGCCCTCCCCTGGACGGGCAAATGGGTCCCCTTGAAGGAATCTGCTCTGACCAGAGGGTCCACAGCCACGACCAAAGAATGAGTTCCCCCAACGCTTCCTAAATGCCCATGATGGGCAAGACACCCTGCAGAGCCCTGGTGTGGTTTCTAGAAGCTTCCAGGTGCATAGTCTACAGGGCTAGAGGCTGAACTGAAGTCTACAGCTAGAACTGAAGCTGCCAAGCCCCACGGGAACTGCGGGTCCCCCCTCCCCCTGCCCCCCTCCTGCCCTCCCGCAGGCTCACTTTTTCTCTCTCCAATTACAGTTTTAAGCATTTAGGGTGTTGCTGTTTTAGTTTTAAAATTTGTTAGGCTCAATTTATGCCACTTAGTAAAACCTCTATTCCAAATGAAGCCAAATTAGAACTAAAACAGTTACAGGCAATAAAATGTAGGGATTTCACTGGGCCTGGGTGGCTTTTGGATTGTTTGTATAAATGGAGCCGAGAAGACAATTCTAGACCCTGATTGAGGCAGGACCGGGTGACAGGAGCCATTCCCTCCATCATGTCTCCCTGGCTGCTGGGGGCTGGAGGGCACGGCCTTCCCTAGAAATGCCCTTGCTGACTCCAGAGCTGACGGTGACCGCCACATGGTCTCCCAATAGCAGGGTGACCATGGCCTCCTCTGTGTGGCCTTGCTCCGGCTGCTGCAGTCACCCATGGCCACTGCATAGTGTACAATAAATATGTTGAAGTCAACAGACTGCACGTGGGGACACAGTCTGGAAGCTTGGTCACGCTCTTGCCAAGCAGCGCCTGAAAATATGCTCCTAACTCCAGGGACGGCCCCACCCTTCCCTGACTCGGGGTGCACACGAGGGTAAAGGTGGGGCCCCAGGAGGAGAAGGAGGAGGAGGAGTGCGAGGAGATCCTGAGCAACTAATTAGGCATCTGGTGTTAGGGACGCGGCTGCCAAGCGGGGCAGAGAAGGTTCTGGCTGCTGAGCCAGCATGGAAGCCAGGAACTGGGCCCCCACTGGGCCCAAGGGAGGTGACATTTGGGGTTCCCAGGCTGGCCTGTCTGTGCCAGGGGAAGAGGGCAGAGAATAATACTGTGAGGACTAGGAGACTGAAAAGGGACACGAAGGCAGCAGCAGTAGCCACAGTGACGAGACAGTGACAAAGGGCCAGCGAGCAGCTTGCCAAATGATTTGGCTTGTCCTCACGCCAACAGTAAAGGCCCAGTGTCTGGCAGGAGACGGGGATTCTGTGTGCAGAGGGACACCTTAGGACCGACCCTGGCAGAGAGCCACTGTCATCACAAGCAAGAGAAGAAAGCAGACATAAGGTGGGCAGAGGACAGTGTCCTTTAGAGGCTCAGGGACTGAACCTTCAGAGGTTCAGGGTGGGGGTGGGGCAGGAAGAAATAGAGTAGAATAAAATTTCTGTGGAGGACAGAGCTGGGGGCGGGGATGGCCCTAGAGAAGGAGTCTATTATGTTCGGAATCATTTCCCAAAGCAAATGGAATAAAGTACAATCAGTGGTGGAAACTTCTGGAACAATTTAAGGGAAACTGGACAAAACCCCTGGAGATTATAATCAAATGGCATCTGGAGTCCGGCTGGTCCCTGGGATAGAATCCATGACCCAAAGGCATAAGTTACCCTCTGTGGCAAGCTAGGGTCTCTGGAAGCAGACACTTAGATGGAGATTGGGGGTTAAAGAGACTTGTGCCGGCTCAGTTCCTCTGAAAAGAAGGAGTGGGGGAAAACAGGACCCTGCAGAGTGAGCAGTTGAGCTGGAGCTGAGACACAGACCCTCCAGAGTCTGCAACTATCCTGCAGGAGAAAGTTCTAGAATGTTCCAGAACATCCAGTACAGTGTGCTGCCTTGAGCCAAAATGGTGGAACCTTTGTAACAGCCCCCCCCCCCCTCAGCCACAGGAGGGGACAACCAGACCCGTGGGAGGCTGGGGGGCGGGGAGATTGATTTATCCATCCAGATGTGCCAAGAGCCTGGGGATTCAGGGAGGGGAGAGGATGTGGCCGACAGGGGAGGCACGGTGCCCAGATTCCCCTTCGAGGAAGGCCTGGCTACCCGGCTGTGGCTGGGTGCCTTCCGCAGACAGCCTCTAGCTGCTGACAGGGCTTCGCCTGAGGCCACACTCTCTTGGGATGGCCCGCATCCTGTGGCTGATGGGTCTGGAGCCCAGTGTGACCCTGGACCAGCCTAGTGTTTTTGAATTACTGAATTATCCAGAGCCCCTGGATCAGAACTCTGCTCTGACTCCCACATCATGCTTTTGTCTACACTCTCTCGCGCTGCCATCCAGTAACTAGCGGCCGTCACACCTTGTGATGGCACAGGCCTAATGCTCATGGCTTGTTTTGGAGGTGGGTGTTGGTTCTGCTTTCCTGGTCATTAGCTTTTATTGTGTCACCCACCAGGGCACAGGACCCGCCTGGGATAAGCCCAGCCACGGTTCAACGGGACAAACCAATCAGAAGCACAAAACATCCACTGATTGGCCCATGGGCTGTGGCAGCCGAGGTCCTTACTGGTCTCTGGCTCAGGCTCAACCGCCCTCCCTCCCAGCCTTGGAGTTCACCCCTGAAGAATCCAGAGCTCAGCTCCACTTTCAAGCCTCGTTGTTGGCATGAGAGGCACATTCTGCAGATACCTGCATCTCCCTGGTTTGCCAAGGCTGATCAGAGGCCCCACCTCTCTCTCAAAACCCACTCAGAGCGGCTACTTCCCCTGCCACAAGTAATGCAGCAAAGCCAGCAGGAGCTCTGGCTTTTGTGGTGGTGGAAAGGAAAGCCTAGATCATTTATCCAGCACGACCTGAGGGAGAAGTTGATGGAGCAGAACACACAATGAGAGTGCACAAAATAAAAGCTGTCAAAACTGGGTGCGGTGGTGCACCTCTGTAATCCCAATGGCTTGGGAGGCTGAGGCAGGAGGATTGCAAGTCGGAGGCTAGCCTCAGCAACTTAGGTCCTAAGCAACTCAGTGAGACCCTGTCTCTAAACAAAAAATAAAAAGGGCTGGGGATGTGGCATGGGGGTTAAGCAACCCTGGGTTCAATCTCCAGTACCCCTCCCCCCAAAAAATAGCAGTCAACTCTGGCTCACACCAAAGAGTGGTCTGGATTTGAGCTTCCCAGACCACTCTTGCTTGTAATTTGGGTCAGCAAGGAGCTGTGGGCTTCTGGGGGTGGGATCCTCAAGGAAGCCTCCGACAGGCCTACTTAACCCCCATTACATCTGTTCCCTAATATACTTTTCACCTTCAGTAAATAGTGCAAATTTGAATTTTGACTCACTGATCAAATATTTACCCTGTGAGCTGCCGGTCTGGCTGCGCCTGACTTCTACAATTCTCCACGTTTGTATTAGATGAATTAGCATTTTATTGTTGGCCCTCTAGGTGAGGATTGCACGGTGAGAGAAGACCAGAGGGAGCAGCCCAAGACATTCTTCGGGGTTCAGTCTTGGGTCTCAGTATAGGTGACAAGTCTCCCAAGCAACCCATCAGATGTTTTAAGACATGGCTTTGGAAGGTATGGAAGATAATTTCTTCAAAAGAAAAACAACAACTTTTGTCCTCATCTTCACACCTTCAGAATCTGTCATCTGGGAAAGTGGGTTCAAGGCTCGTATCATGTGTTTTTTGCCATATGAATCTGGGGAAATCAGAGCACCTCTCTGAACCTCAGTTTCCTTTTTCAGCATAATGGATACAATAAGGGCTATCTTACCCCTCTCAGAAAGATGTTGCAAGGCTCAAAAAGAAAATCTGAAGCTGGGTGTGGTGGCACATGCCTGTCATTTCAGAGAGTCAGGAGGCTGAGGCAGGAGGATCGTAAGTTCAAGGCCAGCCTCAGCAACTTAGCGAGGCCCTGTCTCAAAATAAAAAAAAATAATTAAAAAGGGCCGGGGATATGGCTCAGTGTTTAAGTGCCCCTGGGTTCAATCCCTGGGAAAGAAAGGAAGGAAGGGAGGGAGGGAGGGAGGAGGGAGGGAAGGAAGAATGGATGGATGAAGGAAAGAATATTCAAGGTAACAACAGTGTAACATGTGAGGCATTGAATGAAGAGTTGTCTAAAACTAGAAAGTGGAGCTGTTTTAAAACATGGCCCCCAGATTCTTCAATATTCCTCCATCAGGAACTGGGGTCTTTGTCCCCTTGAATCTGAGTGGGGTCATGACTGTGACCTCAGGAGACTGTGTAGCTGCCAAAGCTGGAGAGACAGGGCCATTTGAGTTTCAGCTGGTTCTCTTGGGACAGTTGCCATGGGGGTAGCTCCAGGTGACAGCCCATCTTTGCTGAGGCACTAGACACATGGGTGAAGCCATCTTGGACCTTCCAGAAATGGCCTTCGTGCCCCCTGGAGATGCCATCAGAGCAAGAGAACTGTCCAGCTGAGCCCTTCCCTGAATTCCTGACCCACAAATCCTTTTGCACAAGAATCTGGTTAGGGGTTTATGTCCCTAAGTTTGAGATGCTTTGTTGTGCAGCAACAGTGACTGGAACCAAAACTAATGATTTGAGTACTTGTATTGGTGAGCTTTCCATCACTGTGACTAAATACCTGAGAAAAACAGATTTAAGCAGGAAAGAGGTTTCAGTCCAGAGCTGGCTGGCTCCATGGCTTTAGCCCTGAGGTCAGACAAAACATCATGGCAGAAGGACATGGTGGAAGAAAGCCTCTTAGCTCATGGCAGCCAGGAAGCAGAGGGTGAGAGAGAGAAGGGAAGGGGCCAGAGAAAAGACAGACCCTTTAAAGCCAAGTCCCCAGAGATCCACCTCTTCCAACTAGGCTCCCCCCAAGGATTCCACCGCCTCCTGATAATGCACCAGCTGGAGCCAAACCTTCAACTCCTGAGACTTTAGGGAACATGCCCATCCCCACTGTCCCCATACTCCATTGAATATGGATGATTTTTATGTTTCGTGTATCAGTTTAAAAATTAATTTTTTAAGCTGTGGGGATACACGCCTATAATTCCAGCAGCTCAGGAGGCTGAGGCAGGAGGATCTGGAGTTCAAAGCCAGCTTCAGCAACAGCAAGATGCTAAGCAACTCAGTGAGACCCTGTCTCTAAATAAAGTACAAAATAGGGCTGGGGATGGGGCTCAGTGGCTGAGTGCCCCTGAGTTCAATCCCCAGTACCAAAAAAGCATTGAACTTCCCAGAGCCTACACTGCCTGGAAGGAATTTGGCAGGGCCCCCAGGGGTGTGACAAGCATCCTGATGGTGGCCTGCCAGGGATCTTCAAAATCCAGAAAAGTGAGCAACCTGCACCTGGTGGAGGCTGCCGGGGCTGCTCCCAGCCTGGATCCCGTCTGCACTTGCCGGAGCACAGCCTTCTAATTCCAGGCGCTCGCGAGAAGGCACGTAGGTCCCCGTGACGTCAAGCCGCCCTTTCAACGGAGCACAATTTCTTTCAATGATGGGCTTGGAGGGGTTTCAGCGACTGGGGGTTTTTTGTGTTTTTTTTTTTTTAATGAATCCTAAACACGCAGATCAGATTGAGCACGAGGACGACGGTGGCAGAGCGTCGCTGTTGTTTCTTGCTCAGCGCTGACAGCAGGATGAACCCCCAAACAGCCGGGCAAAGATACCCTCCCAGCCCCGGGGCTTAGAGAGGCATAATTACAGATGGGGTTCAGTAGTCATTAGCATCCCCCTGGGCAGGGCACCCCCCCATGCAAAGAGCCCTCCCACCCCCCAGCGCCTGCCAGCCTCAATTCCCTCGCCCAGGGAGGAGCCGCCCTGTCCTTGCAGCAGTGGGCTTTTGGGGGGTGATCGGGGAGGGCAGGGCTGGGTGGAGGCCACGCCACATTTTACTAAATGGCAGCTGAAAAAGTCCCCGCGGCTGAGGATCCCTCGGTGTCTGTCATCAAAGGCTGGGGAGTGGGGGCTCGGGGTCAGAGTGCTGGACCAGTACTGGTCACTGTGGAAGCCCCAGGACTGCCCAAAGGGGCCACCTGAGCCACCACTTGGCTGTTTTCATGGCAATCAATAAGGGCCTCGGAAAACTGTGTCTGTTCTGTGCAGCCAGCACCTTTCCAACCCAAGGCGGAAGGCAAAGCCAACTCCCGGGTCTGCCAAGGCTGCTGCGCCCTCCTGCCTCTTTCCAGTCAGTGGGGCTTAATGAGCCTCAGCCCTGCGCAGGTCTTTGAGGTGGAGTTAAGAAGGGCATGCAGCAGAGAGAGCAGGCAGCCTCGAACCCTGAGGGTGCCAAGGTGACTTGAGATCTTTCAGCTCAGTGTTTTCTAGGGGAGAAATGCCTGTACCCACCTGTTGTTACCCAGCATTCCCAAGTGCCTGCTTGACATTCTGCACTCCACAAAGACTCCGTCCTCCTGATCACACTGAGAGGCCGGGATCACCACCACCACCCCTGACAGGTGAGAAAACTGAGGCTGTGGGTTCAAGCTTCATATCATTGAGTTTTTGCCATACAAATCAGAGTTCCTCTCTGAACTTCAGTTTCCTTTTCAGCAAGAAGGCTACAATCATGACTACCCCCCTCAGAAGGTTGTAGCAAGGGTCAAAGGGAACAGTCGAGGTGACAACACTGTCAAATGGAAGATGCGGAATGAGCTGTCAAAGACTGGGAACTGGGGTTGTTGTAAATCATGGCCCCCCAGATTCTTTAATACTCTTTGATCCCAAGAACTGGAGTCTGTTTCTCCTCCCCTTGAATCTGGGTGGGTACGTGATTCCTTCAGCCCTGCACAGAATGGCCCGGTGAGAACATATGACCTGCCAAAGCTAGCTGAGAAGAAGCCATGCTTGCCTGACCGATGAGGAAACTGAGGCCCAGCCTCAGCGGGTGGGTCACAGGCACTGTGTCCTTTGTGACCTGGAAGCCAGCAGCTTTCCCTGAGCCTCACCTGGGGCTGCACAAGCGAATCTCCTGCGACCTTTTAGAACTCCCACACCCAGGCCCCACCCCAGGCCAAAGAAGTCAGAAATTTCTGACGCACTGCGGTTCAGGGACTCAGCCAGAGCTTTTGAGTGCTCTCGTCCACTCAATTACCCCCAAGACACACTCTCCCCAAGGACATGCCCCCAGGAAGGAGACCTGAGTACACTTTAAAAACCCCAAGATGGTTCCAATGCAAGGTCCAGGTTGAGAATCTCCGTGTTGAGAATCAGGTTTGAATCCCCTTCCCCCAGTGTTGAACACTGAACACCCCCCAAATGCCAAGGCAAGCGCAAAGAGTTTTATTTCAAGGATAGATCACACAGAGAGCCAGACAGAGGCTCCTCCGCAGAACAGGGGATCCGAACTGGTGCCTGAGAGAGTGGGAGGTGTCCGTCCCCTTTGTGTCCCCTCCTCCCCTTACCTTGCTCCAAGATCAAAAGGTGGGAAAGGAGCCTTCCTGGGGTGCCTTTCCATACCTGTCCAAAAGGGCAGGAAGGAAGCCCCTCAGGAGGTACTCATTAACAGCTCCTGGTTAGGAGGAACAGTTCCCTGGAGGCAGGTAACCTTGGCAACAGGTGAAGAGGAGGGGGAAGTGTCCTAAAGGTATTAGCACTTTATTTCTTTTTGAATCAGCCACCCCTTTCCTGACTAAATCATTCATTACCTACACTGTCCTTTTAACTGCTCTCCCTCCTCTCCCTCTCTCTCTCTCTCTCTTTCTCTCTCTCTCTCTCTCTCATACTGAGGATTGAACCTAGAGGTACTTTACCCCTGAGCTACATCCCCAGCCATTTTATTTTGAGACAGGGTCTTATTTAGCTGCCGAGGCTGGCCTCAAACTTGCAATCCTCCTGTCTCAGCCTCCTCAGTAGCTGGGATTACAGACATGAGCCACCCTCTGTTTCCATCTTTCCTCCCTTCTATTCAACAAGAATGCACTGAGTGTCTGTTAGATAGCAGCCCATAAATGTTCAATGAACCAACTTTCTTTCCTCTATCATAATGTTCTCAGGAGTGTCAACTGTGAGAGGAACATCCTCCATGGCCCATGACCCAGGCTGACAAAGGATGACAGTGCCAGGAGTGTGTTTTCGAGAGGGGGGTCATAGTTGAAGGCAGAAATCAGGGTGCAGCCTAAGGAGCTGAAGGTTCCCAGATAAGCAACCTTCCATCTCTGCTTGGAGACAGTGTCCAACAGGAAAAAGATCTACATCAACCAAGACCCCAGCTCAGCCCCAGGCCTACAGGGTCACCCACAACCAAGCCAAGAGTGCTGGGGCAACTCCTACCACACCCAGCAAGCCACGGGTGTGGGCTCAGCCAGACCAAAGGAGTCCACATCTCCATCATCAGGAACAGAAAAACAGTGGGAGCTCCTCACTCTCAATTCTAGAACCTTCTCTCCTGGGAGCCAGGGGACAGCGCTGCAAATCTGTTGTTTTCCAACTAAAGGATGTTTTAACGTGCGTGCTTCTTGGTACCACGTTGAAAGGAACGCAAGGCTTTCTGCGTCAAGTGAGATAGAGTGAATTTTCTTGAGCAGCCAGATAAAGTATTTTATCTTGAAGACATAACATGTAGGGAAATCGCTAACTCTTCATTTAACGAGCCTCGGGAAGAAGGGGTTCTTTCAAAGAAATGAAATGGCAGGAGAAGTTAAGCTCAGCCCCTGTAAAACAAAACTGAGCCGCAAGGGGGCTGGGGATGTGGCTCAAGCGGTAGCGCGCTCGCCTGGCATCCTTGCGGCCCGGGTTCGATCCTCAGCACCACATACAAACAAAGATGTTGTGTCCGCCAAATACTAAAAAATAAATATTAAAAAAAAAAATGAGCCGCAAAAGTGCACGTATTTTGAAATAAACCCAATCTAAACCGTGCTCCATATTTCCCTGCTTCCTTAGACAGCGCTGACCAAGTTGATGTCATCTTGGTGGCCCACTCACTCACGATACCAACAACTGTATCTTGCCACGCCCCTCCACTATGCAGCCCAGCCTCCTATCCTCTTTGAGCTCTCATTTCTGGGTTGTTCCACGCTCTTCATCTGCCCTGATGCTAAGAGTAACCTCTTCCTGCTGCTTCAGTATCCCAGGGGCCTCTGGATCTCTGTGTGGATTGGAACTCCTTACCTTTACCTGGAACTCGCTTCTCTTCCTCTCCATTTCTGATTCTAGTTAGAAAGATCAAAAGGAAATGAAAAATGAAAAGCAGGGATTGGAGGCATTTTAGAATCTTCTAGTATGTTAGGACAGTGGGCGGAAATAAAGAGTAAAGAAGTTCTGATGAAAAAGAATCTGAGCACTTCTATGTGAAGAGCATCAAGGAACTTAACAGCAGGAAATTCCTGACATATTTTAGCTGGTGGAGCCCATCTCACTTGTCAGGGACAGGGCTCGCATTCCTTGTGGTACCAAGAAGCACGCACATTAGAACATCCTTTAGTTGGAAAACAATGGATTTGCAATGCTGTCCCCTGGTTCCCAGGAGAGATGAAAGGTTCTAGAATTGGAAGCTTCTGACCCGTCTCTTCATCTCGATTCCCTGAAGACACAATCCTCCAAGTTGGAAACAGCCGCCGCCCAATCAGACCAATGTGTAATGAGGCCTAGGCTGCTTCCTTGATAGGGACCCCCACCCTTCCCCAGCCATGCCCCCCACCTGCCTCCTGAACCAGTTAAAAACCCGGGCGGGGGCAGGGCTGAGCTGGAACTAGCAACAACCTTGGAAATAAGGTTTGTTCATGTTACAAGAGGGAATCCAGCAGACAGCTAGTGGGAGGGAGCCATCCTGAGCTGACTCAGAAATAGGGTGTCCTCAGCTCACTGGGTGCACACCACGGTCTGCCAGTCTGACATTGAATTTGAGTCACCCAACTCCAAAGATCAATGTATAACTCCATGCCAACACAGCCAGTCACAATGGGGTATATTTCTTTCCCAGGGCAGGAAAACCCGGGCCCACCTCTGGGCCAACCTCTTTGAGATCCTGGGAGACTAACTCAGAGATCAGAGTGGTGCACGTTTGCATGCAAAAGAGAACCAGAGACTGCAGCCAGCATCTCAACCCTAGATAGCACTGGATAAAACCCGCCGGTGCCCAGAGCAGACATCTAGACTCTCTGCCCACCACTCCTATCTATGGCAGGATCTAGCAAACTGTCACAATACAACAGGCTAGGCTTCCTGACTGTCCTGGGACTGTACCCCTGACATCCTGGGTGGACCAGACTGTCTCAGCTCTCCCCAGGCCCCCCCTTAGATGAAAGGAAGGGGAAATGGTTTGGGACATCAGATAAGATGGACTTCTGAAATTTCCAGAAGTTCCAGTCATCTCAAACCATTTCTTGGGGAAAATGAGAGAGTCCTCATTTTCCCAAGCTCTGAGCCCTGTCATTTCTCATAGAAGGCCCCTATAAACTGACTCCAAGTGCCACTCGTAAAATAAACCCCTCTGGCCTTCCCCACCAGCTTCTAGGTACCCAAAGGCTAATTGCAAAACTGGTAGAAGTTTCTGGATTCTTGGAGAAAGTCTGAAAGGAGACCGAGGTGGGTGTCTTATCCTACTTCCCAGGAACACCACAGTTGGGCAGGATCGCTTAGCGCCACCCAGGGAGCTCAGTGTGCTGCCCTGAACTGTCACTCACCACAGGAGCCCTCCTTGACCTCCCGGGAGCCACTGGGAAGCCAACTTGGCAGAGCAGCTGACCCACAGCCACCGCCTTCTCCCTGACCCCCCGGGCAGCTAGTGGGAGCCGTGTCTTTGGCTAACGCAGGAGCTTTGGAATGAGGCAGTGAGAGACACGAGCAGTGGGGGTAGGGGACCTTTCTCTGAGCTTATTAAAAATCTTTTGTGTGCCATAGAATAAGCCCAGTCTTGTCCGTCTTGCTTCCCCGGCACTTAACTTTTTCAGTCCTGATGAGCTTAAATGCTTCAGTTTGTCCATGAAAGCAAAGACCCTCCTTGCCTTTGGCTGGCTGGGTGTCCTTTATGTGGCCATCATAATTAGACAAGTGGCCCGAACCCACGGCCCAAGGTGCTGTGCTCCGGCTCTCCACAGCCCTGTCCCGTCTCTGGGGACTCACACGTAGTGCCAGGCTGAAAGAACAGTCTGGAAGGACAACCCATTGTCCAACAAATCTTCATTGTGGCCACGGGGACCCTCCGGGGGGCTGCTGACACTCAGGCCGGCAGCATCAGAGACTCACACCTCCCGTGTGTGGTGCTGAAGCCCCCCCAGTTTGGAGACAGAAAGCTGGCTTGTGGCCAGCGGCAGCAGGGGACACTTGATCTAAACAAAGGGAAGGGGAAGGGGTGGGGTGCGCGCTGGGTGGGTGGCTTCGGGCTGTGATTTTTCTTTTCCCTTTTGTGGTTGGTTTTTTTTTTCTTTTTTTTTTTAAATCTGTTCAGTTTCTTGTACTTGGCAAAACGTGGCAGCGACATCCACACGACCTTTCCAGTCCAAAAGGCTCCGGTCCACTTTTACAACCGTGCGCTACAACTGCACGCTCATCTCATTGCCAGCGCCCCGTTATTCATTTCCGCGGCCTATGTGGCCCCCTATTTTTCCCATGTGGTGTGACTCCCTGGAGCTGCTCCGACTTTCCTTAGCCCTTAAAATGCCGATTTCGAGCTCGGAGGTGGTGAGCATCTCATCTTTTCTGGCTGCTGTGCTGGTGAATGGCATTTTCCTCTCTTGCGCTCAGCTCTCCTGCGCTGGAAACCATTGTTACTAATAATAACCTCACCAGGCTCACCATCAAAGAGCCTGGATGGCCCCTGCCCACTGGGGTGGGGTGCACACACGACTCAGAGGGACACGGCTGGCCTGGGTCAGCGGGTGAGGGCCACAGCCTCAGCCACTCCATGTCTTGGAACTGGGCCTTTCATTCTTCTTTAATCCTTTATACAAACAGTGTGTGTGTGTGTGTGTGTGTGTGTGTGTGTGTGAGCATGCATGCATGTGTGTGTGTGCGCGTGTCTGCGTGTGTGGCTTTGAAATCGTCCCCCCCCCAAAAAAGGGGTTTCATGGTTGAGCTTGACCCGGTGCAATGCAGAATATATTATTTCTTCCGAGCGTGGCCAGCAGACCTGCACGTGCAGCCCAGATCAAACACGGCACCCAGAAACAATGGTAGGAAGCATAGCCAGAGTGAATCGATTCCTTGATCCTGCTCTACCAAAAAATTAAAGCCGAGCACTCCTGCGGTTCTTAACCCAGATAAGACTTCAGCCACGGCCGTGTTCCTCGTGTCCCTGCGTTTCTCGTTCCGGTTCCCTTTTCCTGTGCACAAAATGCAGAATATAGAGTGGGCAGAGTCGAGTTGTGCCAGTCCATGTGGCTGTGAAACACATTACCTGACTCCATTCCTTTGACCTCAGCACATGTGTGCTCACACGCATGCGCACACACACTATAGGCTTGTTGCACTTATTCCCCAGAAACAAGCCACACACACTCTGCCATTTCTCTCAACAGAACAAGGAGGAAAAGGCAGAAAGGGCCCTTCTGATTGCTGTTAGCTCCTAAAAGGGAAAATTCTTCCCGTAAATAAAGTTCCAGCCCCAAGCCTGAGACTCGCCCTGTTTCTCCATCCCCAAGGGTTGACACAGCCCGTTCACTCCCCAAGATCTTTTTAAATATGTAGGTGGTCTCTCTCAAGTCAGCTGGGTTTTATGTCGGCATTGACCCTGGGCTGACCCCAGTCCTGAGGATCCCAGATTGCCCTACAAGGGAGGCCAGCCCGCCCCCGGCCTGCTGATGGGCCACGAAGGCCACCCTGTTGGGCTGGTCAGCTGCAGCCGGTGTCCTCTCCCGACCTCTGCTCTGACCATGCCCTTTACTTAGACACCACCGTCCAGCCTGATCCTCAAGCCCCAGGTTCACTAGCTGGAAACAAACCATTGGATGGCCCTTGGCTGGTTCCAGAAGGTTCCCCAAAAGAGGCCACCAAGGCTTCCGGAGGCAGGCCTGGCTCAGACAAGGCTCAGGCTGAACGGGAACAGAGATGGCAGGTTGGAATTTCCAAGACCCAAGTTGGAATTCCAGCTCTCTCCCTGGCTCTGACCTTGATCTTGGTGCTTGTGTGAAGACGGAGCCCAGACCTTGCAGATACTGGCCTTGAAATGTGTGGTGATGCAGTCACAAGCCAAGAAAGGCCAGTGGCCACCACAAGCTGGTAGATACAACAGTGGAAGTCTCCCCTAGATTCTCCAGAGGAAGTACAGTCCTGCTGACACCTTGGTTTCGGTCCAAACTGCAGAGGTCTGGCTTCCAGAACTGGAAGAGAATGCATTCCTATTGTCTTAAGCTGCGGGCTTTGTGGTCATTTGGTATGGAAGCCATAGGAGATGAGCACAGACTGTACCAAAGGCTGCTGGGAGATTACAGTGAGTTGGCCCTAAGTATTGAGATGGGGCTTGGATTATTATTTTATTTTATTTACTTAATTTATTTATTTATTTGGGAGAGGTGCTGGAGATTGAACTCAGGGGCACTCAACCACTGAGCCACATCCCCAGCCCTATTTTGTATTTTATTTAGAAACAGAGTCTCACTGAGTTGCTTAGAGGCTCGCCATTGCTGAGGCTGGCTTTGAACTTGATCCTCCTGTCTCAGCCTCCAGAGCTGCTGGGATTACAGGCGTGGGCCACTGCGCCCAGTAGGCTTAGGTTATCTTAATGAGTGTCACAACAAGCTAGTAAAGTAGTGGATAAGGTAGGCCTTATCTGTGTTTCACTGATTAGGAAAACGGAGGCCCTGAGAAATGTAATGTTTTGTTCAAGGTCATGTGCAGTTTGGTGGCAAAGCCAGGACTAGAACAGAGGTTACCCAAAACCAGCCATCCGCCACTGTGCCCTGTGCCCAGGTTTTCCCCACTGAGTAACTGCAAGCATCCAAAAAGGAGGACTGGGTCCCCTTGGGAGCTTAGCCAGGTTTCTCAAGGACCAAGAAAACAAAGGAACCCCTCTCCTGTCCTTTCCTGAGACACAGGCCACAGCGGTAGAAAGATGTCCTGCCCTAAGCTGCATCTCTCCTCCCAAAGGAAAGAGAATCTGGGGACATAATTCTGTCTTGGTGACTCACCTCTGAGCCCTGTCAGGTCTCCCCAGGCCTCGGATTCCTCTGCAGTGACATGGAAATATGCACAAGGCCACCCCGTCCTTTGAGGAGCTGTGGGGCTGGAACACAAGCCTGTGCACAAATATGCATGCTGAGTGGTGACCGTGCCCTGCTCTCCCCCGAGACCGGGTGGCCTCCCTAAGTCCTTGGAGTCCGAAGACCCCAGGGGAGCTTGCCAAAGACAAAGAGAACCTTCAGGGAGGCCCAGAGCCAACTCTCGCCACATGGGCCTGGGGGCCACCATGACTCTTGACCCTGCCCAGAGAGCCCAGGACAGCCAGGCCCTGGGGACCACACTGTAAGTTCCAGTTGCATTCACTGAAGTGCATGCTCACTTTCTGCCCCACCCCCAACTTTCTCATGTTTTCTCCATCTCTGGGACACTCTCTTAGACCATTGAGTGGTGACCCTTCTATTTTCTTGGGTTGTCTCTTCCTCCCACGATGTCATCCCAAGCAACACACACACACACACACACACACAGGGAATAGGCTGAGGCCACACTCCACCCCTGCTTAACTTCTTCCCGCATCTCTCTGGCTTCTCTCATTCTCTCACTGGCTTCTCCTGAGAGCCCGTGCTCCGTAAATCACTGGCATGTGAGTCCCCATTTGAGGCTGTGCTTCTAGAACATTCTTAGCTACAATATCACCCGAGGTCCTAGGGAAGCCAAATCAGGAAAGATGGAGCCTTGTTCTCCAAGAGCTCTGGTCTGGTGGGGGAAGCAGCCTGGTCAGGAATAAAAAGGCACTAGCTGATGCTTTAGGTACCACGACGGAGGTCTGCTGGGCCCAGTATGGAGCACAGGATTCTGGGTGATCTGTGTGGAGGGAGTGGGGGAGGGGAGGGAGAGGGAAAGACAGCAAAGAAAAGCTGAAAAGGCCACAGTCTAGCTGCTGGCACAAGGTGAGGCTCGAAAAGCAGAAGGCCCGGTCACAGCAGGTCTCGGGGGGACTCAGCTAAAGGGTTCAGACTTTCTCCTGAGGCAATGGGGAGCCATGGAAGCGTGTTAGAGGAGTCCGGGTTTGTTTCTGAGAGCTTACCTGGGCTGCAAAATAGGAGGATTTGAGTGAGGCAGGGATTTGGACAAGCTGATTTCTGAGGGTTCTTTCAACCTGGAAGCTCTAGAAGTTTCCAGCAAGCTGTGCTGTATGTAGGAGAAAGCAGAGCAAGGGCTGGCCTGTTGAACCCCCTGGACAGCACCTGACAGGAGACATGATTAAGGCCCTGGCAGAGAGCGTCCCTGGGTGTGGATTAGCCAGACTCCTCTAGCCCCAGCTGGGGGCCATTCCCACTGTGCCCATCATGTGACCAGAGCCCTGAGGGTCCTGAAGATGCACAGGAAGAGCAGACAGGGCAGGAGGACCCACCAGGACTTGGGAAGAGCCTCGTCGCGCTCTGGGATGGAGCCAGGCGGGCACAGATCCCTTTATTCCTCTATGCGACACGTGCCCTTGGGACCCCTGCCTTAGCTCAGCCCTGTGTTCCCCCAGCAGCCACACACAGGGCCAGGCAAGATGAGGAGCAGAATGAAGGGTGGCCTGAGAGGCCCTGGCAGGTCTCAGACAGCACCCTCGAAGGAAGCCTGGTGTGTGACCACCCCGCATCCTTCCTCCCAGCCTCTTAAAATACAGCACAATCCCTGGTGACTGGGTCGCCGTTGCCAGGGGCTGTACGCAGAATTGCTGGGATCAAGGCAGGATAGGACACCCAGGACCAGGAGTCCGCGGAAGACAAGAAGATGTCTGTGGGAGGTCTAGAACCCAGAGGAGGCCACGGAGCCCAGGGCTGGCTGGGGCTGCCTGTGGGGGGTGGGGCCAGGAGCCCTGGCTCCTGCAGTGGGGATACTGGGGAGTAAGGTGACAGCACCCCACACCTTGGAAGCCCCCTTGCTGTTCTTTCTGCCTAATCCTTTTGCTTTCCAAGACCTAGTGGCAGAAGGTGACAGCTTGCTCACTCTTTCTGTCCCCCAATCCCCACCCCCACTCTTTGCAGTGCCGGAGATCCAACCCAGGGCTTCGAGCGTGCTAGGCAAGCGCTCCACCACTGAGCTACCCACCCCCAGCCCCTAGACACCAATTTTAATTTCTTTCCACGTCAATCCACAGATTCAGAAAACTCCAAGTAAATGAGGAAGATCTGGGAGAATGGGGGCAAGGCAGGAATGAGGGGTCTCGAAGATACAAATTTTTCTGGCTCCTATCCTTCATGAGTTTAAGGTCCAATAGGGTAAAACAGAGATCATAGCCACAACCACCCACAATGCAATCACATATGGCAGCTAAGTATCCTCTATGTTTAGTAACAGGGCAGAAGCCATTTGGGGGAAAGTCATCCCATGCACTGTACCGAGCACCTAGGTCACCCATGCACCGGGCTGAGGGGATTGCAAGCCTTAACATTTTCCATCCTCACCTCAGTTCCTTAGCAACAGCTCATTTTACAGATGAGGAGACAAAGGCACAGAGAGATTGAGTAACTTCACCTAGGTCACCCAGGTGGAATGGAGATTTGTGCTTCAGAGCCTGTTTCCTTGACCAGGCAGAAGGAATAATGACATCTCTTTAGAATGACATCTCCTTAGCGGCCCTGGTGAGCAGTGGAGAGCATACAGCCCTGGACGTAGGAGGCTGCAGTACTCACCTGCACTCTTTCTAAGCCTCAGTTTCCTCGCCGGTAACATAGGAGAACAGCAGTACACGGGCTTCATCTGGGGGCTGCTGGGGCAAGTCAATGAGCTGGGAGCAGATGCCCGCTGACAATTGTGAACTGCTCCGTTTACCTGGGGCTTTAAGAACCAACCACAAGACCCAAAGAGCCTGGGCGGGGGACTGGTGCCAGGTCCCCGGGGGGCTGGGGGCTGTGCTTATCTCTTCCCAGTAGAAGAGCCAGGTCCCCCAAGAGTCTCTTCAAGCTCCCACCTGGGCTGCATCTCACCTCAGACTCCTGTGCGGTCACACAAGGCCGGCCACCAAGCCCCTCCCATGTCAGGGATCTTTCAGGCTCAGCAGCCCTCCGTGTGCAAGGACCAGGGGCTCCACCCCAGCTGACATCCAGATGAAGGACCTGGATCTTGGGCCAAAGGAGGGAGGACAGGGGTGTGGAATGGAGGAGCCGCAGAGCTGCCTAGAGTGAGCTCCCCCAGGAGCTCCCTGCACAGATGGTCCCCCTATGTCATCTAGGGCCCTCCCTGGCTGGCTTCCACCGTCTCAGATGCAATTAGGGGGACATAATGCGTAAGCTCCAGCTAGAGCCGGTGCTGCTGGAGGCAGGCAGAAGCCGGCTCTGTCTTGGGTTTCAGCCCTGGGCTGCTCCCCACCACTGTGACCTTGAACTTCTGGAACTTTGCACCTCTATGACTCTGCACTGGCCCTTTCCTCACCAAGCATCCTGCCCCACACAATTTTATCTGCTAGAAAGAGCTGCTTCCAGCCCCCATCTCTTCGATGACATGTGGACGAAACCCCATTCCCGACCCACACGCATGCGCAGACATGCACAGACTCAAAGGCATGCCCAGGTTAAAATTGACCTTTCTCTCCTTTGTCCATTTTGTGGCATGTTTAAACATTTTTATCTAAGAAAATACCACGTGATGTTCTATATTTTATATCTTTTATGGGCCTATCCTGCAGTTCCACCTTCATAACAGATCACCCCAAACTTCATGTTTTAAAATAACAACTTTGGCCAGGTGTGGTGGTGCAGGCCTATAATCCCAGCAACTCGGGAGGCTGAGGCAGGAGGATCACAAGTTCTAAGCTAGCCCTAAGCAACTCAGTGAGACCCTGTCCTTCAAATAAAACATAAAAAGGGCTGAGGATGTGGCTCCGTGATTAAGCACTCCTGGGTTCAATCCTCGGTACCAATAATACCAACTTTGATTTTGTTCACCAATGTGCAATTTCAGCAGGGCAAGGTAGAAACAGCTCCTTCCTGCTCTAAGCCATGTCACCTGGGCCAGTGGGAGGCTGGGCCTGGAGGTTCACGCTGACTGGTGGTCAGGATCTTAGCTGCAGCTGGAGCCAGGGACTTATATATGGCCTCTGCTTGTGGCTTTGAGCTTGCTCCTGGCACAGCTGACGGGTCCCAAGAGGGAGCATCCCAAGGTCAGACAGGAACTCCAGATACCTTTACGACCTCACCTGGGATGTCACAGAGCATCACTTCTGCTGTACTCCTGGGGCCACCAATTCCCAAGGGGAGCAAAGACTGCACATCTCCACAGAGGAGTGTCAACATCCATTGGGAAGAAGACGACATGAGAGGGGACATATTAATGCAGCCATGTTTTCAAAATACACTCTGCCATGGTCCCTACGACCCATGAGGACAGGTGGCTTTAGCTGGTGCTAAAAATAACTCCTTGCAGAAGGCAGGAAAGGAGGAAGGGGGGACTCAAGAGGAAGAGAGGGACCATATGAGAAAAATTCAAAGGTGGTCACAGCCTCTTTAGAGCTACACATTGCTGACAGCATCATCCTAACTCTCCCATTCTGCAGATGAGATGACTGAGGTTCAAAGATACACTCTATCCAAGGCCTCAGAGTCATTTCGGTAATATCCAATCTCTGAGTCCTCTTTCTCTCCACCGTGGAAGAGGGTGGGGGTCACCTAGCACTTTCCCGGGGTCTTGGGCCTGTCCCCATCCCTGGAACCAATGTCTCCCAGCAATTCAAGGGGTGTCAGACTCTCGGGGAACTATCAAGATGCGTTTCTCAGGCTCGATCCTCACCACATCCACAACCCAGGCCCTGCCCGCCTCTCTCTGCCTGGACCTGCCTGGGGCCAGCAGCCAGGGCCACCTCCACCAGTCCTGGGCTGCCCTGCCCTCCTCCTCCTGGCAGTTTTCTTGGACAGAGTGGGGTCAAGGAGAGGCTGCTGGCTAGGGAGAATGACAGGTCTCAGTTCAAACACAGGCTCAGGTTGATGTGGCCCATGGCTTGGGGCCTCCTGGCAGGCAAGCGGAAAGGTTGAAAGAGAGGCTCATGGTGAGGGACTTAGCAGGTCATTAGAGGTGCCCGAAATGGAAGTTCCTCTTCCCCACCACTTCCGGAGACTCTGCGGCCTCAGGAAAGGCAGCAGCACCTGGCTCAGAGCATTCTGGATTCCAGAAGATAGACAGAGCTTGGGGGAGGGGGGGAGGGCAACTGCTGTCCCTGTAGAGGGGACGGTACTCACCAGCTTCCTTTCCCAGCCAACTCCAAATAGTCGGGTTAACTCTGCTGCAGAACAAATAACTCCCAAACCCAGTGGCTTTAAAAACCAATCACTTTATTATGTTTCATGAGGTTGGGGATCAGGATTTGGGGGCAGGACTCAGTTGGACAATTCTTTGGCAGCACACAGCACGGATGAGGGTCACCTGGTAGCTTGGGTCTCGTAAGCTCCCCTGGTCTAGAGAATCCAAGATGGCTCCACTCCTGGCCTTGGGCCTGCGCAGGGGAGGCTGGGAGATTGGCTTGGTCTGGCCTCTCCCCCTTTCTATGTGGCACCAGGACCTCTCTATGGGGGTCTCTCAAACAATGTGGTCCAACTTCTGACATGGTAACTTGGGGATCCAAGAGACCAAGGTTAAAGCTGCCTGGCTAAGTTGACTCAGAGCTTCGAGTACAGCACTCTAAATCCATCCAAGCAGCCGGAGCTGAACCCCAACTCAGGGAAAGGATAGCAGCCCCCACCTCTCAATGACAGGCACATCAGCGATCCGGAATTCTGTTCAATCTGCAGGAGCTAAGCAACCTTCAGACCCACGTCCGTCTGTCCCCTAGACTGTTTTGTGCCCACAGTCAATCTCATAACTCATTCCAGATGGCTTGTTATGGGCTGAATTGTGTCCCCCCCAAATTTGCAAAAGTCCTAACCCCAGGACCTCAGGATGTGACCATATTTGGAAATAGGGGGGTTTTTTTTGTTTGTTTGTTTGTTTGGTACCAGGGATTGAACCCAGGGGCACTTAACCACTGAGCTACATCCCCAGCCCCTTTTATATTTTATTTAGAGGCAGGGTGTTGCCAAGTCACTTGGAGGCTCGCTAAGATACCGAGGCTGGCCTCCAACTTGTGATCCTCTTGTCTCTGGCAAACAGCTCCCAACCCCCAAGCCAACAGCCGGGCCTTGTTCTTCCCTAACCGTGGCAGGTGAGGATTTTGCTCGAAGCCTTGAGAAACCTGATGCGCCCACAGTGAGCGGAAATAGACAAAGATCAACTGAACAAGGCCCGCAGAGGCCCATGGTCCCCCAGCTCCGCTAGGGAGCTCAGCTCTGCTCAGGGCTCTAGGGCACAATCCAATTTCCTCATCTCAATGGCTCCAGGGGGAGAAGGCTTTGTTTGAGCTTGGTTGTATAAGATCAAACTGAGGCTCAGAGAGGCAAGGTGATAGACTTAAGATCACACAGCTGGGAAGAGGTAGAGTCCAGGTTCAAAGGCAGGCCTGTCGAGCACAATTTCTGCGCACTTAGATTCTACTCCAGCTGTGCCTCCAGGACAAGAAGCCACCAGCAACTGGAGGGCGATGGGGTGGGGCGGGGGTAGAGAGCAACAGAAATAGATTTCAGCACAATACAAGGAAGGATTTACATGACATTTCGGTGCTTTAAAAGTTCATCAGCAGTGGGCACAAGTGGCGCATGCCGGTAATCTCAGCGGCTCAAGAGGCTGAGGCAGGAGGATCATGAGTTCAAAGCCAGCCTCAGCAATTTAACAAGGACCTAAGCCACTTGGTTTGATTGGGACCAAAAATATGCTTCAAAGCTCACCCATGTGACAGTTAGCAGGAAGCTTCAGTTGCTTCCTATATGAGCTTCTCCAGGGGCAGGAGGGGTAGATCAGTGGTGGAATACTTGCTCGCACGAGGTCCTGGGTTCCCTCCCCAGCATCACAAAAAGTACTAAAACAAAAAAGAAAAACTTACATGGGTCTAATGAGAAAGGAACTGAAATGCGTAGGTATCACGGGCTTTGCCAAGGGACATCCACTGGCAGTTTCAAGAACTGGCAAATACCTGTAATCCCAGAAGCTAAGGAGGCTGAGGCAGGAGGATCTCCAGTTCCAAGCTAGCCTCAGAAACTTAGCAAGGCCCTAAGCAACTCAGCGAGACCCTGTCTCTAAATAAAATACAGAATGGGGCTGGGGATGTGGCTTGTTGGCTGAGTGCCTCTGAGTTCAATCTCCAGTACCTCTCCCCCCAAAAAAGAATTGGTAAATAGTGTTGGTAAGAACTCCAAATCGGCTTTTCTCTGGATATTTCAAATGGCAGGTTACAAGCACACCCACAAGGAGCCATTGCACACCTATTCAAATTCAGCATACTCCTCCTGGAACTGAAAAATGGCCCAAGGTTAAAACTACAG
The DNA here is from genome assembly GCF_052094955.1 of Ictidomys tridecemlineatus. NCBI lineage: Eukaryota > Metazoa > Chordata > Mammalia > Rodentia > Sciuridae > Ictidomys > Ictidomys tridecemlineatus. The sequence goes on along the minus strand of NC_135493.1, from coordinate 94,392,412 downwards.
TGAGATACCACTTCAAATCCACAAGAATGGCCAAAAGAAAAGAATGGCAATATCACAGGCTCACACAAAGTGAGAAGCGAGCGGGACAATCACACATGGCTCGTGGGTATGTAAAATGGCACAGGCACTTTGGAAAACTGTGTGACAGTTTTTGGGTTTTTTTATATAAAGTTATGCAAGCACTTACCATAAGTCCTGGCTATCCCACTCCTGGGGATTTTGTAAGTGAATTGAAAGCACTTGTCCATAAAAATATCTGAACGTGCCCACATCTGTAATTCCAGCAATTTCCAAGGCTGAGGCGGGAGGATCCACGAGTTCAAGGGCAGCCTCAGTTACTTAGGCAGACCCTATCTCAAAATAAAAAGGGCTGGAGGGGCCGGAGTTGTAGCTCAGCAGTAGAGCGCTCACCTAGCACGTGTGAGGCCCTGGGTTCGATCCTCAGCACCACATAAAAATAAAATAAAGATATTGTGTCCATCTATAACTAAAAAATATTTTTTTAAAAAAAAAGGGCTGGGGATGTGGCTCAGTGGTTAAGCACCCCTGGTTTCAACCCCTGGCACTAAAAACTAAAAACATTACTAGGAGCAAACTATTAATAGGCCCAACAACTTGGATGAATCTCAAATACAACAGGCTGTGTGAAAGAAGATACACCGTGTGCTTCCGTTTATATGAAGTTCAAGAACAGGCAAGATGAAGCTACCGTGATAGGAATCAGAAATGGGAAGGAGCATGAGAGAATGAGATGGTGGAAATGAGCTGGATTTCTACACAAGATACATAGGCAGAGGCATTTCACCAGGCGCGATGGTATGGACCTGTAGTCCCAGCAGCTCAGGAGGCTGAGGCAGGAGGATCGCAAATTAGAGGCCAGCCCCAGCAACTTAGCAAGGCACTAAGCAACTTAGGGAGACCCTGCCTCAAAATAAAAAATAAAGCTGGGTGCAGTGGTGCATGTTTGTAATCCCAGCTGCCTGGGAGGCTGAGGCAGGAGGATGGTGAGTTCAAAGCCAGCCTCAGCAATTTAGCGAGGCCCTAATCAACTCAGCTAGACCCTGTCTCTAAATAAAATATTAAAAAGAGCTGGGGATGTGGCTCAGAGGTAAAGCTCTCCTGGGTTTAATCCCCAATACCTAAAAAAAAAAAAAAAGTACTGAAGTGAACGAGAAGAGTCTGTTGTTGCCTTCATTTTCTTTTAAAAACTTGTGTGCACACACACAAAGAATCATTTCCCAGCATTAACCGGTTTCCCTCAGGTGGATTATAGTTCTTTCAGCCATAAGATTACAAAAATAAAGAAGTCCCGGGCTGGGGATGCGGCTCAGGGACAAAGCACTTGCCTAGCATGCACGTGGCCCTGGGTTCCATCCCCAGCATCGGGGGGGGGGAAAAAAAAAAATCACACACTAAAACAATAAAGAAGTCCAAAAATTGCAGTGGCTTTGCCTCATCCCACAAATTAACAGCAGCTGGTGCTTCCGCACGCCCCAGAGGCCAGAGGGAAGGCAAATTTCAAACTGGCAGCAAGAGCGAGTGGGGCTTGGCAGGGCCAGTCCACACCCTCTGCCACCTGTGAGTCAGAAGATCACCATGCAGGTGCCCAGGGAGCCTCAGAAACCTCGCCCCTCCCCGAGGTGCAGAAGCTCCTTGGCTAATGCTGAGATGCACCAAAGGACCAAGGGACCAAAGGAGAAGGGCCTTGGCCCCAGACTGGATGGCAATATGATATATGCATGCGCAGGTGTTTGACCCTAGCTGCACAGCTGCAGAGGAGGAAAAGTTTATTTGGGGGCTCACAGTTTCAGAGGTCTCAGTCCATAGACAGCAGGATCCATTCCTTGGGCTGGAGGTGAGGCAGGACCTCATGGAGGAAGAGTGTGGCGGAGGGAAGCGGCTCACATGGTGATCAGGAAGCAGAGACAGACTCCACTCTCCAGCTACAAAATATGGACCCCAAAGCCACGCCCCCAGTGCCCACCTCCTCCAGCCACACCCCACCTGCCTCCAGTCACCACTCAGTGAATCCCATCAGGGAGCAATTCACTGATTGGGTTAAGACTCTCACAATCCAATCATCTCCCCTCCAAACCCTCTCACATTGTCTCACACTTGAACTTTTGGGGGGACTCCCCCCCACCTTGTTTTTCTGCACTTGGTCTCCCTCCCACACACAAAGAATCCCTGTCACTCACGACTTATTGGTCTCTCTACAACTAAAACTAGAGCCTCTACAATTCATTGAGGACCCCCCATGAGCCGGGTGCTGTATCACTTCTACAAAGCTCTTTGATTGTGAATAACTGAAACTGCTTCTGAGCAACTTGGGCAAAAAGGAATTCACTGGAAGACAGCCGGAAATTGGCAGAATAGATGGGAAGAAAGCTTGGTATCCGCAGGAGTCAGGATGGACCTAGGGACAAACAAGCAACTCTTGGCATTCTGGTGTCCCTGTCCTGGAGCTCGAGATTCAAACACAAGGCAGGAGTATACAATGGCATGGCCACTTTGGGGAAAAATCTGGAAGTTTCTCCCAAAGTTGAATATACGGCCAACCTACAACCCAACAATCCTGCTCCTGGGTTCTCACCCAAGAGAAATAAGAGCATATGTCTGTACATAAATGCTCATAGGCACCGTATTCATTAACAGCTCCAAATGGAGTCCACTCAAATCTCCATGGGGGGGGGGCGGGGGGGGGACGACGAAGAAGAAGCAAATTGTAGTCTAGCCAAACGACGGAATATTACTTAGCGATACAAAGGAATGTGCTGGCCAGATTGCAACAGCTTGAATGAGTCTCACAGGTATTTTTCAAGAGAAAGAAGCCAAACACAAGAGAGCACATTCTGTATAATCCATTTGTAGAAAATTCAAGAACAGATGAAACAAACAACGGTGATAAAAATCAGAACGGAGGCTGCCTGGAGTGACCAGAGAAGATTAACTGGGAAGGCAACAAGGGAATTTGGGGGTCAGGTGGGAACATTCTAGATCTTGATGGCAGGGGTAGTTACCCAGATGCATGTATTTGCCGAAACTCATCAGAAGGCACACCTTCTGTGCATTTCAATGTATGGAAATTATGTTTTAATTAAAAATTAAATTAAAAAGAATCACAGGCAGGGTTTGCGCCAGGAGCAAGAGATACAGTAGCAAGCAGGCAGCGAGCCCTGTCCAGAGGGACCTCCCATCTGGCCCCAGAGCTAATAAATGACAGAGCTGGGGACGAGCTGAGACTATCCTACCTCCCAAGCCAGTCTCAGCTTTGCATAGCACAGCCCAGAGCACTACGGGATCTGCAGGGAGGTGACTGGGATCTGCACCAGAGGCCACAGGCCCTTGTTCCAAAGGGCTGGCGCCTGCGCAGTGCAATGAGGAGACAGGCTGGGGGCCTGTAGCTCCTGCCCCCCCCCACTGCCTGGCCTCCCTGCCCTGCCCTCCCCTCCCCCGTCCTCTCCTGACTGCTGGCGCACAGGACCCCATGGGAAAGGGAAACTATTTCTTGATTTCTTCACAGAGGAAACATAAAATATTCAGAACCAGAAATGAGAACATCATTCGGAACATATCAAACTAATAAAGGCTTTTCTCGCATATTCGAACTGGTTAAGAGGTAGGAGGGGTCACCCGCGGAGACTGAGGAGTTGAGGACCTTACTAAATTGCTGAGGCCCTGGCCTTGAATTTGTAATCCTCCTGCCTTGGCCTCCCCAGCTGCTGGGATGACAGGCATTCGCCACCACACTTGGCTATCAGTGTTTATTTTAAACTGCTAAGTTTCGAGGTAATTTGTTAAACGATGAAAGACAACTAATACAGCTGGTACTCATAACTGGCCCTCCCCTCACCTCCAAGTGGTCTCAGACCAGAGCATATGATCCTGACTCCCGTGTCCCTCCCCATACTCCCACTCCCCCCCCATAGTTTTGCATGATTTAGCTTCCTTTTCCCATGTTCCTCTCTTTCCTTCCTGTGCTAAAAAGCATGTCAAAGTTGCTCCTCCTCCACAGAGAATATTCCAAACTGCAGTTGGGTCAGCCTCAGGGGAAAGCGAATCCTGAGGTCCCCTGCAACTGTTCCAGTCACCTCCACTGCCTGGAATTCATTCCTGGTGCCTTTCGCGTGACTGCCGCTGTTTTTCTGCACACCCTAAATTGCCTCTGTGCCAAATGCTGAATGTGACCAGCAATGACACAAGATGAATAATGTGGCATATAATTATCACCACATTTCAGAGGAGGGCAATATGCATTTTTCTCGGAGCCGAAGGGATGCAATTTTATTTTGTAACACAAAATGCTCCATTTGGGGGTCAGTTTGCGAGCGGCCCTTCATTCTGAAGCAATTTCACGTGAATAAAAGCATTTGTATCCTTGTGCTGCGCAACACACATTATCCCAGCCTTGACTCCTGGCGTGCACCCCTCCACAGATTCCAGCTCCATCAATGAGCCAGCCCCAAATAGCCATATGGCAAGGTGAGCATAATGATGGTTTTATTGAGGGGTGGGTGCCAGGAATTGAACTCAGGGGCACTCAACCACTGAGCCCCATCCCCAGCCCTATTTTGTATTTTATTTAGAGACAGGGTCTCACTGAGTTGCTTAGCACCTTGCTGTTGCTGAGGCTGGTTTTGAACTCTTGATCCTGCTGCCTCAGCCTCTGGAGCTGCTGGGATTATAGGCATGTGCCACCGTGCCCAGCCCACAGTGGTTTTTGACTTATTCCATGTCTTGGAATCTTTGTTTCCTTTCCTGCCAAGCAAGAATGAGATGGTTTCTCTACAGATTGCTTTTAAACTCAGTCCACGAGGACTAGATCTTTCACATCCCAGACTTTAGGGTGGCACCAACCTTTCACTCCCAACTTTGTATTTTGTTTTGTTTTTGTGGAACTAGGAGATGAACCCCAGGGGCACTTTATCACGAAGCCACATCCCCAGACCTTTTCATTTTGATTTTGAGACAGGGTTTCGCTAAATTGTCCAAGTTGGCCTTGAACTTGCAATCCTCCTGCCTCAGCCTCCAGAGTCACTAGGATGACAGGTGGGCACCACCTCACCCAGCTAGTCCCTGAGGTTTTATGTCTTAATTTTCTTTCCCCTCAGAAGCAGACTCTAAGCCAAGGATTTGGGACTGGGTGGTTTATTTGGGAAGAATACTAGTCTTCTCTGGCGGGGGCCTGAGCAACAGAAATTTATTTTCTCACAGTTCTGGAGGCTGGATGTGGAGGATCCAGGTGTCGGCAGGGTTGGATTCCTCTGAGGGCTCTCGCCTTGGTTTGCACATGGCTGCCTTCTGCCTGTGTCCTCACATAATTATTTCTCTGTGCACACGACCCTGGTCTTTCTTTTTGCGTTCAAATCTCCTCTTCTCATAAGGACACCAGTCAGGTTAGATTAAGACCACGGGCTGGGTGTGGTGGTGCACACCTGTAACCACAGCAGCTCAGGAGGCTGAGGCAGGAGGATCCTGAGTTCAAAGCCAGCCTCAGCAACTTAGCAAGGCCCTAAGCAACTCAGTGAGACCCTGTGTCTAAATAAAAAATAAAAAGGGCTGCGGATGTGGCTTAGTAGTTAAGCATCCCTGGGTTCAAGACCAAAAAAAAAAAAGATTAAAGCCACAGTAATGGCCTCATTTTAGCTTAATCACTTCGTTAAAGGTCTATCTCCAAATAAAGTCACATTCTGAGGTCCTAGGCGGAGGACTTCCACATATGAATTTTGGAAGGACTCAATTCAACCCAAAGTGGCACAGTGAGGTACCGGTAACTTGTGACCGGTACTTCCCAGGCTGAATGCACACACAAGCAGGACTAGAAAACCCCCTTAAGCAAAGACACCAGAATCCTTAGGGATATACAAAGGAAGTGTCCCCAGAGTTCAAAATGATGGGTACCACTTTGAAAAGAGAGCACAGTGTCTGGACACAGTGGTGCACCCCTATAATCCCAGCTACTCGGGAGGCTGAGGCAGGAGGATGGCAAGTTCAAAGGCCAGCCTCAGCCACTGAGTGAGACCTTGTCTGAAAATAAAAAATAAAAAGGGCTGGGGATGTGGCTCAGTGGTAGAGTGCTCCTGAGTTCAATCCCCGGAAGAAAAGAAAAAGAGAGAGAGAGAGAATGGAAGGATGGGAGGAAAGAGGAAAGGGCAGGGCCAAGGAGAGGAGATTTAATTTCCAGGTTCAAAATGGTTATCATTTAAAAGTCACAGAATAGCGGCTGGATGGGGACAGTGGCTCAGTGGTAGAGCGCATGCTTAGCAGGCTCCAGGCCCTGGGTGCCATCCTCAGCACTAAAACCAAAATAACCAAACAAAGAAAAAAAAAAAAGTCACAGAATAAGATCACAGGACATGAAAACTGGATCATCTACACTGAGCTCCTTTCTTTACAGACAGGCAGCCTGTGGCCCAGCCAGGTCACCTGCTGAGCCCCAAGTTGACAAAGCAGAGGACAGAAATCAGAACTAGATCCTAATCTCGGGCTGGCAGGCCCATGTTTCCCCACATCAGCTCCACTTCCTCTCATTACCTCTTTTCTCAGGAAGCAAGAGCTGCTGTGCATTTCAGAGTCCCTTGGCTGGTTAATAAATGCAAGTGCACAACACCCAAAAAAAACCTCAGAAAGGTCAGGGGTCATTTCTTTGTCAAACATATACCGCTTCAGAAGCAGCCACTCAGCGACCTGGGAGCCCATCAGCGAAGAGAAGCCAGGCTCTGGTCTCGGAAGGCTGGAGGTACAGCTGAGCCTAAGCCCCGGATGTGTCAACCAGCTGGGGGGGTCTCGTCAGAAAGGCACCAAGTTCTTGGTCCACGCAAAGATTCCCCCATCTTCCAGAGAAGCAGGCTGCCCCTGGGACTCTGCACTAATAGTAATAAAACAAAACATTTGTATAGGTGACCCGGTTTATGTTGTTTACTTAGTCTTTACCAAGGACCTCTTGGGGTCACTCTTACTAGCCCCATTTTATGGATGTGCAAACTGCTCACCCTTGCTCAGTCATTTAGGAGCAGGTAAATGAAGCACTTCACCTTGACATTGAATCGCTCATTCCATTGGGGTAAAAGTGTCCTCCAAGGCAGCCTGCAAGGGCTGATCAGAAAGTGACATCTCTTGGTTTTCATCTCTACAGGATGCCAAGGGCTGCTGGCACCAACATTGCACTGGGCCATAAAGCTTCTAGAATGTTCCAAGAGCAGCAGCCCCAACCGTAAGTCGTGCCAACTGCTGCTGGTTGTGAGCAACAGCAAAGCAAGGAGAAGCCTCAGGAAAAGGAAGAGGGTGAAAAGTCACCCTACTGTCCCCATTAGGATTATCTTAGGTCAGCTGAAAAGGAAAAAATTGAATTCCAGGAGCCTGTCCAGCCCTAAGGCCCAGGAATGATAAGCATAGTCCTTCCTTTGGGACACCTTATTCGTGGCAGGCAACAAAGATCACTGGTGTGCAAAGGCAGAAAAGCACAGGACAGGGAGGGATGGGCGAGGTTCCAACACAAAGGACCCCTTTCTGGTTCAGCCACTGGCTGGGTAACTCTGATTGACTAAACAACAGTCCAGTGAATGAACTTGTGACCACCAATGTATAGACAGTCTCAGGAGGTGACACTCAACCTGCCTCCTGACTGTAAGATAGGAGTGAGTCAGGAGGGTACAGAGAACATTCTAGAAAGAAGGAAAGCGAAGTGGAGGAGGTTACAGCACCATACCTGCGGGACGTCCAAGTCCCTGGTGTTGCTAAGACACAGATTTTGAGGCAAAGTTCCAAGAGAATTGAGCCTGGAGAGGTTGCACACAGAGGGGTGACAAACCACTGCCAGGAACTTGGCCTTCAATCTCCAGACACTGGAAACCCCACAAAGGGTTTTCAGGAGGGAATCACCAAGTCCAATGTGCATTTTAAAGAGCCCATTCAGGCGGCTGTGCAGAGAGCAGGGTTGAAAAGCATCAGGCAGGCAGAGGGTGGGGGCGGGGTGGGGGACCCTCCTCCAGGGGCTTCTCCATCCCCCTCCCCCACACACACCCTGGAACGCAGGGGGTCAGGACTCTCTGACCTTCCCCACAGAGCCACTGTCAACCCACTAGCCCTGGAAGAGACATCATAAAAGGGGCCCACGGGGAAGGAAGGGTGGGGACCCTGTGCCAGGGAAGTCTCATCCATCAGCCCTCCCGTAGTCGCTGACAGCCAGCCCCTTGGGAATGCCAGTGATAAGGCGTCCTCAGGCCAGGCAGCAGGCTGAGCGCAAAGGCAGGAAAGTGTCCTCATCCCCAGTTCCGCCCCTGGCCAGCCAGAGAGCCAGAGGGGGCACCCTGATTCCAGATGGAAGCTTTGGGCTGCCCAGAGGCCCTGGGCGTGCTCCCCTTGCCCCACTCTGCCTACTGAGTAAAGGACAGCAAACCAGGTAAACTGAGGCCCTGGCACCGCAGCTGAACTCAGCGCTGAGAATGGATACCCCCAGCCTGGCCCCCAGCAGGGCCTCCCCCTCCTGCAAAACACCTCCTTGCTCACTGTTATTCTTCCTTTTCCACAAAGATTCCTCGTGCCTAGTTCTGCTAATACCCAGGGCTGGGGTTCACTCTGCCCTACATGGCAGGCCTGGGAGATTAAACAACTCCCCCCAAATCCCCCAGCCAATCAGAGAAGCGCTGGGGTAGCCAAGATTCCCAAGCAGTGAGCAGAGAGCAAATCCCATGCAGACAACAGGGACCCTCTCCCCGTCTCCAAGGCCTCTGAAAGCCACCGGCTGGCCAGCCAGAGACTTCATTAAAACCGCTCCGTGGCCTGTGGCCTTCATTTGCTGCAAACCCATTAAACAGCTGACATAATCCACTCATACATAAAAATAAGGGAAGGGGAAGACCGTCCCACAGGATGTGTGTCTGAGAGAAACAGTTTCCATAAAAATCCAAACAGAAACCAAGTTCACAGGGAGGTTTTGGCTGCAGTTGGTTTTGGCTTCTGGAAATTCTAGCCAGGAAAAGATTCCCTCTGTGGCCCATTTGGAAATACTCTGACGAGGATTCACAGAAACGAGGGAGGGGAGAAGGGCTGCCTGCTCCCTTCACCGACCACCCTGCAGCTAAGCGATTGTTCTAGAAACCCCGGGGGTGCTTGTTCAAGGGAGCCAGCCAGGATTCCAAGTGGCAGGGCTCAGGAGGGAGAACAAAGCTGGAGGTAACAAGGACCTACCTCGGCCACCCCTAAGCCAGGCTCCTAGGCCGGGTGTCCACGGCAGCTGTGGCCATGGAGACACGCACAGAGCTTTGGAAAGGAGAGGCACACTGCACACTGGAAAGGAGAGGCACACTGCAGGATTTAAATAACTCAGGCAGCAGGATTCCTGTCCCTTCCCATGGGAAACTATTTCACAGGCCAAGAAATGCCACCATAGGGACCCCTCTCTACAGCCCTCACTGAGGCAGGGACCCAAGAAGGACAGACGTCTTGCAGAAGAGCTGTTGCATTATTTTTTTCTTAATAAGCTTTTGAGCTAGTATTTTTATTCTCTGACATCTTCAAAAACACACACACGCAAGACCAAAGAATGTAGCTAGTTTCTTAAATTAGAGATCTGTTGTGTAATTAGTCCATTTTATCTTCTGCGAATTGTTGCTGTTTTCCTTCTGTGGTATCCAGAAATGTCATTGGCTACGCTTAAAAGTAGGGTTTTTTTTTTCCCCCTTCCAGAGAAAAATTCTATAAATATTTTCTCCCTTTTAGCATGTTTTAAATTTGAACGACATATTGTAAAGATAGCAAGAGTTATGAAAGTCTCTCTTGGCCGCCAATGAAATGCAGTGGGAAAACAGAGAGCGTCGCTCGGCCTTCCCTGGAGGGGTTCAGGAACCAGGGGACCCCAGCTGCTACTGCTCACTGGCCCTTGGGCTTTGGAGCTTGAGAGAGGGGAAGGTCACTTCCAAAGCAGGCCACACTTGGACAAATGGTCAGAATTCCATCCCTAGCGAATCATCTCTATGAATGGCATCTGAGGCCTGGATTCGAGACAGGTATCCATTCATGGGTTTTCAGGTTCAAGTGCAAAACCTTTTCTCCAGCCAGGGTAGACAGACAGACCATATGTGAGTCAGAACCTATGTCAAGGACCTGGGGATGGGACAGCTCAATGGTACAGTATGTGCTTACATCCCAAAAGGCCCTGGGTTCCATCCCCAGCACCACCCCCCAAAATAGAGCTATATGCATTAGTTCAGAATATTCTGTGAAAATGTTGTGTCAAGTGAAAAAACAGAAAGCAAGGAATATTATGGTATGTTTGCAGCCTGCCATTATGTGTCTCTTTAAAAAGGATGTTTATGAAATTCAAGGCCAGACTCAGCAACTTAGTGAGGTCCTAAGCAACTTGGTGAGACCTGGTCACAAAATAAAAAGAGAGCTGGGGATGTGGCCCAGGAATTAAGTGCCCCTGGGTTCAATCTCTGGTATCAAAAAATAGAAAAGGGGGCTGGGGATGTGGCTCAAGGGGTAGCGCGCTCGCCTGGCATGCATGCAGCCCGGGTTTGATCCTCAGCACCACATACCAACAAAGATATTGTGTCCGCCAAAAACTAAAAAATAAATATTAAAAATTCTCTCTCGGGGCTGGGGATGTGGCTCAAGCGGTAGCGCGCTCGCCTGGCATGCGTGCGGCCCAGGTTCGATCCCCAGCACCACATATCAACAAAGATGTTGTGTCCGCCAATAAATAAATAAATAAATTCTCTCTCTCTCTCTCTCTCTCTCTCTCTCCCTCTCTCTCTCTCTTTAAAAAAAAAAAATTCTCTCTCTCTCTCTCTCTCTCTCTCTCTCTCTCTCCTCTCTCTCTTTAAAAAAAAAATAGAAAAGGATATATATGAGCTGGTTACAGGGAAGCACACCTGTGTAATCCCAGGGACTCAGGAGCTCAGTCAAGAGGAGAATAGGTTCAAGGCCAGCCTCAACAATTTAGTAAGGCCCTAAGCAACTCAGTGAGACCCAGTCTCTAAATGAAATACAAAAAGGGCTGAGGATGTGGCTCAGTGGTTGAGTGCCCCTGAGTTCAATCCCCAGTACCCTCCCCTCAAAAAGGATACCCATGAAGCAGTACATGGTGACCCATCCCTATAATACCAGAAGCTGAGGAGGCTAAAGCAGGCGGATCACAAGTTCAAAGCCAGCCTCAGCAACTTAGTGAGAACCTGTCTCAAAAGGGTTGAAGATGTAGTTCAGTGGTAAAACACCCTTGGGTTCCAGCTCCAGTACCAAAAAAAAAAAAAAAAAAAAAGCATTAAAAGTTGGCATCAGGGGTGGCCTTCAAGAAGGAAAATAGTCAGGAGGGTAACGGGCTCTTTAGTACATATGTTGTAATCATGTCGTACCATTTGTTTATAATGTGCTACATTTGCATATTTAAAAAGAATACACTTATATCTAACCATATACATAAGTCCTTGTATACACCACAACTATCTGGGGAAGTATATATAAGTACATAGAAGAAGTTGGGGACAACATGGGGGATATCTTCTAATTCCATTGTATGTCCTTGAAGAGATGTGACACTTTTTTTTTTTTTTTTTTTGGTAACAGGGATTGAACTCAGGGGCACTTGACCACTGAGCCCCATCCCTAGCCCTATTTGTATTTTCTTTAGAGACAGGGTCTCACTGAGTTGCTTAGGGCCTCCCTTTTGCTGAGGCTGGCTTTGAACTTGTGATCCTCCTGCCTCAGCCTCTCAAGTTCCTGGGATTACAGGCGTGTACCATCACACCTGGCTTGCTCTGACATTTTAAAGAGACAGTTCTTCCAGGCTGGGGGAGGCTGATTTTGGGTGGAGGAGCTGAGCCCTGAGAAGGTGGAACAACATGCTTTATGCTTGTCCTGGGTGGCTTTGGCCTTGGATCCACATAAGGAAGCCTTAACATTGACAGGTGCTCCCAACCCAGCATTCCCAAAGGCCCCAGCTGTGCCCTACTCTGTGTCAGACAATGCCCACTGTTATTGCCTCATGTTAGTGGTCTGGTATCTCTTCCTGTCTCCGCCCCTGGACAGGGGCCTTCTCGTAGGCAGGCTCAGGGCTTGCTTCTGTTTGCAGCCCGCAAATGTTACATGGTGAGTATGCCTTCAAAGAAGGCACTGGAGTCAGTCCGATCTGGGGCGTTGCTCTGGGGCCCCAGAGCCTCGGTTTCCTCACCTGTGAAATGGACTAATAGTAACACCTTCTCCATCATGCTGGTACAAAGATGAAGTTAGATCACCAATATGCCTGGCACCTGGTGGGTGCCCAGTGCCAAGAATCACTTAGCAGAAGATGGCATCTCAGTAAATGTTTATAGAATGAATGAATCCATCCATGAGGCCCAGATGGGTTAAGATGCAAATAATCCTGATGCTAGCACTTTCAAGACTCTATGGTCAGAAAGAAATCAGTTCATCAGATGCCTGGTCTGGGCCCCTTTGGCCACCTGTGAACACTTAGTGACCACAGAGGGCGGGCACACAAGGAAAACCAAAGAACACGTGCTGGCCCAGGACCCAGGGCGCAAAGCACCCCAGAATAATCCCCACAGACATCCTTGGCACCTCGCTGGCTTGCATTGCGCTCTGATTTCAAAAGTGTCATCCAATGAAATTTTCATAAGAACCCCAGAAAGAGTTCTTATTGTCCCCAGTTCAGAGACCAGAGACCAGGGGTCAGAGAAGGAAAATAACTGGCTCACGTGCCCCTCGTAGAGCGGGCATTTGCGTTCAGTTCTATGTGACCCCAAAACTCCTGCTGTCAATCAGCCTTGCCTGCCTGCCCATGGGAGGGGGGGCCTCCTGGTGGCCCTGGACACACCAATAGTGGCTTTGTGTATTCCAGTTGTCTCGGTCTGTCACACCCCAGAATGTCACTTCACCAAATGCCAGGGAAGACTTCCTGCCAAAGGGGCTTCCAAACTTTTCAGTCACAGATGAAAAACAAATCTCTGTCACGTTTGTCAGTGGTCAGGCCCTGGGGACCTCTCCTCCTGTGACACATCACCTGGAAGGCAGGTGGCCTCTTCTCCGCCTCTCCGCCTTCTGTGTGGCTGTCTGGAAGCTGCTGTTTGGAAATCACTAAGCTGTCCAGGGACAGAGGAACCAGACTAAACCCACGTCCAGCCCTCCCAGGACGGGCCTGCCACCCCCAGGGCACATGAGGTCGCACATTTTGCCTCGCGTGATCCCAGGGTCGGAGAGCAGGGAATGAGTGGGGGAAAGGGGACCTCACTGGGACCAGGGGAGCTTCGCAGAGGAGGCTCTGTGGCCAGGGAACAGCCCAAGTCCCTGCCAGCGGCGCCTCCAGCCTACCAGGAGGCCGCGGCCTAGCACCCGTCAGCCCACGGGGAAGGCTCGTGCCCCACAAATAACACTCGCAGAAGCAAGCAAAGGGTATGGGGTTGGTTTTGTGTTTCCCTCAAGCTAAAGTCAAGCTGTTTCTGGCACCTGAGCTTCTAGAAGAAAGGGGAATGTCCCCTATCCAGAGTCTGCCCGTGGAGTCAGCTAGGGGCAGGATGAGAGGGACGGGCAGAATGGCTACCCACGGCCAAGATGGCCATCTGCTTGGTCACTCTTAGCCCAACAGATGGCCAAACATGGTGAGCTGCTGACTGACCCCAACAGCTGAAGGCAGCCAAGCCCAAAGCAACTCAATGAGACCCTGTGTCTAAATACAATAGAATAAAAAACTGGGGATGTGGCTCAGTGGTTAAGGCCCTGGGCCCCGGAGCCAGGGAGGCTGAGATCCAGGCTGCGGCCCCAGCATACACCAGGTTCCCAGGGGCCGCATTCAGATGCACCAACTGTGGGCAGCATGCTCCACCTCCTCCTTCCCCTTCCAGTCACATCCCTGGAGCCCCCTGTGCCACCCTGCAGGACTCCGCCACGCGCCCTCAGGGCCAGAGCCAACACTCACTGACAAGCAAGATGGCATCACCAGACTCTATTTGCTCTTCATTCTTAAACTCTGAGCCGCCTTGGTTCCTGAACAACGCATGTGCAGCTATGCAAGGGTGACAAGCTGTGTGGGCCAGGGTGACAACAGGGCTTAGAGGACAGAGGTCAGGCCCAGAGAGCTTGGATGCTTTGTGAACTTGGAGCAGCCCTGTCCTGAACCCTGGCTCCCTGCCAGCCCTACCTCAAGGCTCAGATGACTTCCTGCCTTCTGGATCCAAAATATTTTCTCTAGGACACAGTTCACAGGTCTTTTTTTTTTTTTTTTTTTTTTTTTTTAATTCATTCAGAGCGCAACAGCCTAACCGCAGCGGAGGCAGGTTCGGTTCCTGCAGGCATCTGAAACTGGAGTGCAGCCCCTAGCCACATGGCCCAATGAGCCCTGTTTATATGCCACGTGCAGAGCAAGTGTCACCTCTGAGGATCCCTTCCCACCAAGGACGCCAGCCCACTCCCAACCCCACCCCTGGTCAAAACCTTCTCTTTTATTCCAAGGGCTGGTTTCATGACCTGGGCAAAACAGATGTACCAGATGTGTCCTGAACCCCCCTACACACACACACACACACACTAAAAAAAAGTACCAAAAAAAGGCCCCATCAGAACTAAATGAGGTGCAGTGCTGCACACCTGTCATCCCAGCAGCTCAGGAGGCTGAGGCAGGAGGATCGTGAGTTCAAAGCCAGCTTCAGCAACAATGAGGCCCTAAGCAACTCAGTGAGACTCTGTGTTTAAATAAAATACAAAATAGGGCTGGGGATGGGGCTCAGTGGTCAAGTGCCCCTGGGTTCAATCCCTGGTACCAAACATATAAATAAATAAAAACTAAAACTAAAGAAAGGACGAGGAAAGGGATACAAAAGGATATTATGAGGACACCAGATTTTGTATCATATCTGCCATCAAAAGTCCTCCCCCCGCTGCACATAGACATTCATACAGACTCACGACATAGACGGCAAATAAGACCTAACAGTGGCCATGTCTAGGGAAGTGGGGATTGGCTTTGCCTCTGTACCCTGGCTCTCCTCCATCCCCAGCACTGCAAAAACACAAAAGAATGGCATCAGAATAGTGTACATCCCACTGTGTTGTTGTGAAGATTAAATGAGATAATACATGTCAACATCAAGAGCAGAGCCAAGCATATATACTAACAGAAGTAGTAAACATAGCAATCAGAATTATTTCTGTTTCCTTAGCCTTCTAAAAAGGCATGCATTGGGGGCTGGGGATGTGGCTCAAGCGGTAGCGCGCTCGCCTGGCATGCGTTCGGCCCGGGTTCGATCCTCAGCACCACATACCAACAAAGATGTTGTGTCTGCCGAGAACTAAAAAATAAATAAATAAATGTTAAAATTCTCTCTCTCTCTCTCTCTCTCAAAAAAAATAAAATTAAAATTAAAAATAAATAAATAAAAAGGCATGTATCACTTTTTTTGTTGTTTGTTTTAGTTTTTGGTACTGGGGATTGAACCCAGGGGTGCTTAACCCTTGAACCACATCCTCACACCTTTTTAAACTTTTTACTCTGAGAAAGGGACTCTTTAAATTGCTGAGGCTGGCTTTGAACTCTCAAACTTCCTGCCTCAGCTTCCCAAGCCACTGGGATTACAGGTATGTGCCACTAATCCCAGCAATTTTTTAAAAAATATTGTCTTGTTTTAATTCAGAAAGCAAAATGAGATTATAAAAAGATAAACAATTTCCAGGAAAAAAAGAAAGATGAAACTCCCTCCTCTCTCCTCCCAGATTCTGCTCTTGTGCCTCTGGGGAGCCCAACCCTGCCCGACCACAGAGTTCAAGTCCTTTATCTCTGCATTTATAAACACATGCAGGAATTGTTGTGCACGAATGAACTTGATACACATGTGGATTTGTAATTGGCTTTTCCCACTTTGTTTCTAGGAAAATATTCCAAGTCAGTCCATGTTATTCTTTTTAACCATTATGTGATATTTCAAGATATAAATGCTTTTTTTTTTTACCATCCCCTTCTGTTGGACATACTGATTATTTCTAATTTTTTTTTTTTGCTATAAAATGATGATTCCATAAAAATCTCTGAATATATGCCCATGTGCTTATAGGATTGAAGGAATAAGAACTAACTAGGAATTCTGGGCTAAAGGTTATAACCATATTTGAATGTGCATATATATATATATATCCCAACTGTTCTCCAAGGAGACTGTCCCAGTTCAGATCCCTAGCAGTGGCATGAGTGTGCCTGTTTCTTTTGTTGTTTGTTTGTTTTTTGTGGTGCTGGGGATGGAGCCCAGGTACTCTATTCTAACTAAATCTCCAGCCCTTTTTATTTTTCATCTAGTGACAGGGTTTCAGTGAGTTGCTTAGGGCCTCATTAAGTTGCTGAAGCCAGCCTCAAATTTGCAATCCTCCTACCTCAGCCTCCCAAGCCACTGGGAGGTTTCTTCCCCATTTTTGCCAGTGTTATGCATAAAAGCTATCATCCTCTTGTCGCTCTGATTTGCATTCCTCTGCCTATAAATGAGGTGGGCATCATCTCTGGATGCTGTTGGTCTTTTGTGCTGGGGAGCCCTTCCTGCCCGCATGGTTATTAAATAGTTCATTCTGAAATTTTATCTTGGGTTTTGATAATTTTTTCTAATGTTTTTAAATTTTTCATCCATTTGGTGTTCATTTTTGTATAGGGTGTGAGATTGGACCCAAATTTTATGCTAGCGTTGCTTACAAATAATTTTTTGAGAAAATATTTTAAAAGAAATACACACAAGCCAAGAGGCCAAGTGTCCCCATAGTCAGTGTTGCACCCATGTGGTTTGTGCTGGCCGGGGCAGTCCCCTCCCCCAGCCAAAACCAGGTCTCAAGTGGAAAAGGGGGACACTGGCCACTAGTTGCTCCTGGATTCAGTCCCCAGCACAAGAAGGAGAAGAATGGGTATGTTTGCATGCATGGTGTGACTACATCATGTCCAACCAGGAAATGAAAAGTTCTGCTCCATTTGTGTATTAAACAAATAAAACTAGGGGCTGAGGTTGTGGCTCAGTGGTAGAGCACTTGCCTAGCATGTGTGAGGCCCTGGGTTCGATCCTCAGCACCACATGAAAATAAATAAATAAAGTTAAACATCCTTTGGCAACTACAAAATATCAAAAAAATTAAAAATTAAATTAATTAATAAAAAAAAGGAGGAGGAAGGGGAGGAGGGGAAGGGGTGGGGGAGGAGGGGAGGAGGAAGGAGAAGAAAGGATGTCTTCTTTACCCCTGCATAATTACATTAAGCTTCTCTGATGGGGACCTGGGTGCATTGCCATAGCCTTTTGCAGGGGTGGACTCTGCCTCCCCAGTGTCTGGGTCTACCTGCTTTCTCAATCTGTGGCCTGGAAGGCAGGGTGTGTAGACAGATCCCCTTGCCAGGCCCAGGTCTAGCTGTGCGGCTCCCTTAGCCTGGCAGGTTGCTGGAGGTAGTGAGTATTTTTATATTTTATTTCAAGACAGGGTCTCGCTAAGTTGGTTAGGGCCTTGCTAAGTTGCTGAGGCTGGCCTCCAACTTAAGATTCTAATGCCTCAGCCTCCCAAGCTGCTGAGATTACATGCATGTGCCAATTCCCCCTATCAAGGAGACATTCTAATATGACCAAGGTCCCACTGCGACAAGAGAGAAGTAGCTGCCAAACCAAAGGAACCACTTGGCTTCCAGATACTTCACCCCCTACCTGGCCCACCCAAAGCCTGCAGGGTGTCTAGGGCTGATTTCCAGAACAAGGATCTTGGCCCCACAAGAAGGTAGGGGCTTTGGCCAGTCTGAGCACTGCCCAGGAAGTAATGCTCTCATCCACCATTGGTGGGACCACCATGGGGCCTGACCTTGTCTTCAAGAAGCCCCCAGACCTGTGAACATGTGCATGAAGATTTAGAGAAGGAAAGAGCAGTGTCACTGACTACAGCCTTGGGAGGTTCAGGAAAGTTCTAGAATTTATAAGTGCATGGAATGAGAAGAGTGTCCCTTAGCTGGAGATCCACTAGGTGCAGAGGCTGAAGTAACTGTCTAAAGTCAACGTGCTTGAGGCTGGATCCAGGAAGTGACGGCAGTGGGCATTTCTGGTTTCTTTCCCTGCCCCAGGAAAGAAACCAGAAATGAAACAGAACTGCCTGTTTTGTGGCCATCTCCTTCTCAGCTGGCCCTCCCCATATCCCACCTTCCCCAAAACACTTCAACTCCTGAGACACAGCCAGGGTTAACCATCCCGCATCACTGTTAATAGCCTGTGAACAGCTGTTCTCCAGAACCGGCCTGAAGACTCTAGAAGATTCTAAAGGTTTCTTCTCTGTATGCCAGTCCTCTAGCTCAGCTCTGGAGATACCACAGAAAACCAAACAGCCCTGGTGCCTGAGTCCAACTAAAAGAACCAAAGCAGCTGTAATTGTAACGTGTGGAAAGTACTAAGGAAGCATGGGAGCAGAGACTACAAAAGAATACAAAAATGCTTGGGCCGGGCGCGGTGGCACATGCCTGTAATCCAGAGCTCTCGGGAGGCTGAGGCAAGAGGATCTCAAGTTCAAAGCCAGCCTCATCAACTCAGCAAGGGCCTAAGAAACTCAGTGAGACTTCATCTCAAAATAAAAATGAAAAGGGCTGGGGATGTGGCTCCGTGGTTAAACACCCCTGGGTTCAAAAAGAAAAAGAAAATAAGGAGAGAGCAGCCTCCACGTGGAGGCTGAAAGAGACTTGGACCTTCAAGGAGCTAACAAAAAAGACCAGTGTGGCAGGGCCCAGAGAACAAGGGGGAAGGGACATTTTCCAAAGCATAGACTTTTACAGGCAGAGCATTCTCCAAAGCATAGACTTTTCCAAAGGGACCTCAGCACTCTTCCCATGGAGAGGCGGGTCCATGTCTCTTCCATATCTGAATCACTGCCTCCCCTGAATCACTGGTGTGTGGCAGGAGTAGCAGCGTATGACTTTGGAGGTTAGGTCAGAAAGGGGAATCGGCTGGGACCTTCTTCACACAACACTGGTGATAGGTTCTTGGGCCCCTGGGGTAGCGCCTAAGTAATATAACTGCCCTGAAGAAGCCATAATGTGAGGAAGCCCAAGACACTTATGAAGGGGCCAGTGTTTGTGCTCTGATCGGGGGACCTATTGTCCAGGACTCTCCATCACAAGTGCCTGCCCCCATGGAGCACAGAGTTCTCCAAATGGCCCCACCCTCAAGTCACCAAGCCTTCTGGCTGTGAGGCCCCAGACAGAGGTCAGAAACAAGCTGTCTCCATTATGCCCTTTGCAAAATCCTGACTCAAGGAATCTGCAAGCAAATCAAGTGATGGTGCATCTGGGGCCGTCTTCTCTGAGCAATAGTGCCTGGAATGAGGCGCTGGCAAGAGGCAGGAAGGACCCAGATATTGTGGGCCAGGGAAGAGGCCAGACTGCTACACCCAGGCGCTCGGGAGTCACTGAGGGATCGTGAGTAGGAAAGAGGAGGAAGGGGTTCTGCCTTTGCTTTTGCTGTGCTCTGAAGTGTGGATTGGAGAGAGAAATGGAGGAAACCAGGTGAAAGACTACGGCAGGGTCCCCCAGAGACAAGAGCAGGGTGTGGCGATCATGGCGACAAGTGGCTAGACCTGGGAGCCATGCTGAAGAGTTGCATGTGGAAGAAGCTGAGGTATCTAGAATGGCCACCAGGGTTCTAGAAGGATCCATCAACTAAAGTGGGAAAGGCTGGCAGAGAAGCAGATTCGAGTTGGGGGTGGGGAGCCAGGGGTTCTCCTTTGAACACGGTGGAACTGCCACACGGGGTGGCTGCCGGCGAGGGGCTGTGGAGGTCTGGAATCCTGAGGCGACCTGGTGTCTTGTTATCAGGACGTGGACAGCATTTTAAAAGCAGAGAGGAAATGAGGTCATCCAGGAGAAAGGCCAAGAAACAGGAGCAGAGGCCCAGAGCAAGCCCTGAAAGAGGCCGGGAGGAGGCCCAGGGGGCCCTGAGGGGAAGCCAGATGTGCCGGTGTCCTGGAAGACAAGCCAAGGGACAGTTTTGAAATGGAGAGCAGAGTGACAGGCATTCCACTCCCACTCAGAAAATGGGACCTTTCACATAAAAATCCAGAACGTCAATGAACTTCACATGGAATCATCTTGGCCGTGGGGCTGCTGATCGAGATGGGAAGCCAGCAGCAACAACAGGGGCCCTTTCCCACACACAGCCTCCATGACACCTTTACTTGGGGTCTAGGAGCCCGTCCTCCAAAAGCTTGTGGTCTGACTGAATGCACAGGTCCCCAAAGAGGGCAGTGCCATGAATGACAATAGCCATCTGGGTCAGGGAGTAGTAGCCAGCCTCCTAGGTTTGCCCCCACCTTTCTCAGTAAGTGAACCCCCAAGTTTTACCTGCACCCCTGACTACCCTGAATGAAGACTACATTTCCCAGCATCCACTGCGGATAAGGATAGCCACATGTCTAGACTCTGGTGAATAAAGTTGCAAGAGAAGGGAGTGTGTACAGTGACCAGGAAATGAGAAGCACAAGAACTGAGGGCTTCTGAGCCCAGATTCAGCAACTTCCTAGATGTGTGATGTTGCACGAGTTACTTAACCTCTCTGTGCCTTCCCTTCCTTGTTGGCAAAAGAGGGCTAATAATGGTAACCACTTGGTAAGGTTATATGAAAATGACATGTATTTGGCGCCGTGGTTCGCACACAGGCGGTCATGCATAGATTTGCTATTACTATTATCCTCCTTATCACTAACCTTAAAGAAAAGCAGGATATGCTTCTGTTTCCTTTTCCTCTTTCTTCCTAGGTGGAATATAGTCACGATGGCTGGGGCTAGAGCAGGCATCTTGGTATATGAAACAACCTTGGGAACCAAGGCTACACATGGCCGGCTGAGCTGGTCAGGACCTCTTGGGGAGTCGGGATAGATAGGAATGTCTACTCAAACCACTAAGCCCAAAGGAACACGACAACTAGACCACCAAGCTGTCGCAATCCCAGCTCAGAGTCCCTGCTGATCAAAAAAGGAGCAAGCATCTACCCAGAGGTTATGAGAGAATGGAAAAGGGAGCCAGTCATTTCAGTCGGTAGAGTTTCTTTCTGCTTTTGTTTTTGTTTTTGTTCATTTTGGTACTGGGGATTGAACCCGGGAACACTTCACTACTGAGCTCAGGAGGATCACAAGTTCACAAGTTCAAAGGCAGCCTCAGCAACTTAGCAAGGTTCTAAGCAAATCAGAGAGACCCTGTCTCTAAGTAAAATACAAAATAGGGCTGAGGATGAGGCTCAGTGGTCAAGTGCCCCTGAGTTCAATCCCCAGTATTCCCCCCCTCCAAAAAAAAGTGCCTACTCCACCCGTCTCCCACCACCCACAGGCCTGTCACAGTCCTGAAACCAGAGAATCCCTCAGGCCGAGATGCAGGAAGCCACTGGCCTGTAAAGGCGCAGTCTGCCATGGCCCCCAGCACAGGCCAGCAGGGCACTAACAGCACCTGCTACATTTTGTCACAGAAGAGGAGATACACTCTACTGCTCCAAGATGCTCAAAGCAACTCCCAAGTTTGTCTACTGCATTGCAAACAACACAAACCCAAGTCAAATTAGCTGAGACAAGAAAGACAAACAAAGAAATTCACCAACTCTTTTAACTGGGGACTCCAGGAAAAAAAAGAAAAAAAGACAATGGCTTCAGGTATAGCTGGATCCAGGGACTGAAGTGGAGCCAGAACTTTGCCTTCCTTCATGACTTGGCTGGACTTGATGCTGTGAACAGGCCTGTCAACCCCGGCAACCGCACATTCACAGGCTGCCCGGGGAGCAATCCCAGCAGAAATAAAGAGCCGTTGCCTCATTGGCTATAGCACAGATGCCTGAGGGAAGATCTAGATTTACCTGGCTAGAATCAGACACCCATCCCTTAACCAACTGCTGTGCTCAGAGGAATAGGAAACTCTGGGTCCATTTCTGTGGCCACAGGACAGTGGGACACCAGGATTGACAGCCTCTTGGGCTACAGGGCATGGGAAAAGCACCCCACCCTCCAAGAGCAGTGCCTAAGTGGAAGCAGCCCATTCTAAATTAAGAAACAGGCATAGCAACCTAGCAACCAAGCGTCCAATTTAGCTGGGTTGTTTTGTTTCTTTGAGGTGCTGGGGTTTGAACCTAGGGCCTTGCACATATTAGGCGAGCACTCTACCACTGACCTACACCCCCAGCCCTTTTTATTTTGAGACAGGATCTCAGTCAATTGTTAAGGGTCTCACTACATTGCCCAGGCCGGTCTCGAACTTGCAATCCTCCTGCCTCAGCCTCCTGAGTCACTGGGATTTAGCTGGGTGTTTTTGAGCAATGGTCTTAACCTCTGTGACCCTCAGTGTCTTCTTCTATAAAATAAGACTAATGATACTTTCCCATGGGCTGGTTCAGTAATAAACTGACATAAGCAAATGAAAAATGCTGGGCATGCACACCCACAGTGTCACTGACCTCCTCCAAAATCACACAGCTTCTTTTCCCATCTAGTATCTCCATAAGCCGAAAAGAAAGGCAAGGCAGGGCTGGTGGGATACAGCTCAGTGGTACAACACTTGCTTGGTGTGTGCGAGGCCCTGGGTTCCACACCCAGCACCACATACACACACAGAGAAAAGGAAAAAGAATCCCAGCGCCTCAGGAGGCTGAGACAGGAGGATCATGAATTCAAAGCCAGCCTCAGCAATGGTGAGGCCCTAAGCAACTCAGTGAGACCCTGTCTCTAAATAAAATACAAAATAGGGCTGGGGATGGGGCTCAGTGGTCGAGTGCCCCAGAGTTCAATCCTGGAACCAAAAAAAAAAAAGATAAAAAAGCATCTGGGGGGTCTGGGAATCTTTGAAATGGCATCTTAAAGGACCAACAGAAGGTTGTCTGGTGCCACATGATCCCTTACGTGGGGGCGGGGGGGGGGGCAGAGACCACCCGAGTGTCCCAGCACGTGGCAGCTGGCTTCCCTCCTGAGGGGAAGAGTATCAGGGAACACAGGGACGCATCCTTCAGAGCCCTGATGTCCCATTCAGGGCCGAGAGCTCCAGCAGCAGCCTCCTTCCATCCTGCAGCGCAGCTGGACTCCCTGACCCCCCTCTCACCTGGTGTGAGTCACGTGATCCAGGAAAACAAGTTTCAGAAGGAAAACCTGGCTTGTCTCAGAAGTGGCCATACAGGTCACACCGAAGAAATGGGAAGGGCAGGGTGGCTGCCCGCCATGGGTGGGGGCCCCCAAGGTGTCTCCACTGCCATACCCGAGCACTCTACTAACCCAGGACACGTGGGGACCGTGTGTTCTGCACCACACATTTGGGTGTCTCCCCTGTTTTTAAGCCACCGCGGCTGGAATCTCCCAGGACAAAGGTAATTAAATAGCCTGGCAGCCTCCACAAGGAGGTCAGAGTGGAGACTCAGGATCCCAGGATTCCTAAAGGCAGATGCCCAAGCACAACACTGGGCACCTGGGCCCCACCATCCTCTCTCCCTGACTTTCTGGAAAGCCATGAGCACATCAGTCTGTGGCCCCACAGCCAGTTTCAGATTCACCCACAGTATTCACCCACCTGAGCAGAGAGAGGCCGAGACAGGGTAAGTCATCACCACATTTCTTACAATTTAACCCAAAGAATCACGAGCTCTCAGCCAGTCAGCCCTGGGCCTCTTCTTGTCCCAGCCTCACAAAACACTCACTAAGGAGCTGCTATCAGCCCCATTTTCCAGAGCAGGAAACTGAGGCTCAGAGAGGTAAAGTGAGTGGCCCAAAATCACACAGCCAGGCTCTCAACCTTAGCCATGCCCCTTGCACTAAACCATTTGTCTATTATGGCGTGTATACTATATTATATAGGAAATGACTTCTTTTTTTACATTTTTTTTTGTACTGTGGATTGAACTCAGGTGTGCTTAACCTCTGAGCCACAACCCCAGCCCTTCTTATATTTTATTTTGAGGCAGAGTCTCTTTAAGTTGCTGAGACTGGCTTCGATCTTGTGATTCTCGCAAATTGGAGAATAGCCTCAGTAACTTAGCATCATAGCCCTCAGCAATTTAGCAAGACCCTGTGTCAATATAAAAAATAAGAAGGCCTAGGGATGGCCGGGTGTAGTGGTATACTCCCCTAATCCCAGCGGCTCAGGAGGCTGAGGAAGGAGGATCACAAGTTGAAGGCCAGCCTCAACAACTTGTGATCCTCCAGCCTCAGCAATGGCAAGCCCCTAAGCAACTCAGTGAGACTCTGTCTCTAAGTCAAATTTTAAAAAGGGCGGGGATGTGGCTCAGGGGTCAAGTGCCAAAGAGAAGTAGGTACCCCTCCTGCCGCCACAGCCTGAGTCTAGCTCATGGCTGGCATGCTTCCTTGTTTTCTGTCACCCTGTGCCTGGGGGATCCCCAGCAGCTCTAAAGTGAGGCAGAAAAGGAAAGGCAAGGGACAATGTGGAGGGCCACCTGTCCCACCTTGAGCCTCCTCCTCCCCACCCCGACCCCAGATTGATCCAGAACAGAACTCTGCGCGTTCTGGAATGGAGTGGTGGCCGCTGTCACAGCCAACCCCAAAGTGAAGGGGTTAAAACCATCTTTCATCTCTCGGCAGCGCTTTATATAGTCCGAGTGTGACTCTGAACGGTGGTGGCTTTATATAGAGCGTGCTCTGTGCAGAAAGAGAGGACAACAGAGTCCAGGGAACAAAGCGGCCCTGCTCTAATGACCGGCTCTTATTTTGTGGGGACCACACCTCCAAAGGGTGGCCTTTGGGTGACACCTGCCATGTTGAATTCCACCCGTGAACCCGGCAGATGCAGACGGAGAGGGCTAGGAAGGGCTGCTCGCCCTGTTTATTGTTTCTGGGAAACAGGAGAAGTCACACGTCTCCCTCTGAATGTTTGCACGCGGAACCAAGCCTTAGAATGTCAACGTCTGCAAGGTGTCTGACCTAAAAATAGTATAATTTCGGTGTCATTTGAAAAGGCTGTTTCAAATGACATACTTTAAGCCTGGTTTTTCCAATCTACATCTCGAGTGACAAACCAAAGTCACATTATTTAGAGACAGAAACGACTAGAGACCTTCATTTTGACGCAAATGCACCTCTCCCTGTGGTTTCTCGTAGGGGGAACCTGCTTGGATTTTTTTCTTGCCCACGAGAGTCTCTTCTTTGTCTCTTGGTGGCTAAAAAGAAACAAAAAGAAAAAAAATGAAAGAAAGAAACTGGGGAGGTGAACAGAGGCGGCAGCAGTGTCCGGGGGCATCGGAGATGGTAAGCAGCCCTCCTAGCTTTGGGGCACTAAAGGATTTCCAGCCACGGTGACCTCGCGGGCCAGAGTATGTCACCGCACCCTGGCAGGCTGGCAGGCAGGCAGGCTGCCAGAAGCTGGCGGTTTGTTTAGACAGCATAGGTCAATCCTGTCCACACCCCAAGCTGACGCAGCTTTAGAGACCCAGAGCACGGAATGCAGTGCATGGAGTGGCTCTGGTCACACATCCGTGCTACAGAAGGGCAGGGCGCTGCGGGCAGGTCCAGGTGTGAACTTGGGGGAAGCACATTTCTCCACCTGCTTAGAGGACTCCTGGCTTCTGACAGAGTGGACCAAGCAGGGGCTGGCTGGTCTCCTCTTGGGCCCACATCCAAACCCTGGGAGTACCAGACTAGGAGGCCAGAGACATGAATTTGAATGTCACCATTGCCGGAGCCTTGGAGCACATCACTGATCTTTGCAAACTTGTATGTTCCAAATATAGGGGGCATTCGAGCACTGAGCCCCATCCCCAGCCCTATTTTGTGTTTTATTTAGAGACAGGGTCTCCCTGAGTTGCTTAGGGCCTCACTTTTGCTGAGGCTGGCTTTGAACTCATGATCCTCCTGCCTCAGCCTCCCAAGCTGAGCCCACAGTCCTGCACCACCTCACCTGGCTGAATTCTCAGTTCTTAAATGTACATATGCGCAAGTGAACCAAGGCAGGAACCACCTGAAGCAGGAGCCCAAGGCCAAGCCCCCTCTGCCTTCAGCCATCCACAGCCACCTCCCTCTCACTCTCTGAGGGTGTTTCATCCCGAAAAAGGCAAAGCATCTTTTGCAGTCCTTCCTACAAATGGACACCCACAGACACGTCTTCAATGCTCCCGGGCACCTGGAGCATTTACCTAAGGAGGTGGCCGCCACCGTGTCCAACTCTGTCACCCTTGCCGCCGCCCACCACTGCTTCCTGCATGGGTGCCCCAGGGAGCCCCAGCCCGCAAGTTGCCACCCCCAACCCCAGGAAGAAACCCGAGGCTTCTGGGAAAGCCCGTGGGTGGATTTCAATGAGAACAACATGAAAACATGGGCGGATTCTCTCTGTCTAAAAGAAAAACCCAGGGACAATAAGCTGAAGTCATAACAGGCAGATTGTGGACATCTGCTCCCGCCGGAGAGGACTCCCCATCTTGCTCCTCAGCGGGACTTGTCACATACCCCCAGGGCACGGATTGCCAAAGCCAAAATTCATTCACCTACAAAGACTGGGCATGGCGACCTGCTGATGTGTTGCTGGCGACTTCCTTGTTCATCATTAAACTGAGATGTGGCGGGTCCTTCTGAGGAGCAAGGCGCCGCACAGGCTTCATTTGAACCAGCCTTTTAGGAAGCCTGCGGGGTAATGGGGGATGCGGTGACAAGCCATTAATAACTGCGAGGCAGGGAGGAAGGAGGCCAGGCTTCAATGCACGAAGTGCCGGGAAACAAAAAAAAAAAGGAAAACGCAGGTTGTTTGTGTGCATTTGGGTGTGGAGGTGAAGTCCAGGAAGGCTTCGTGGAGGTGGTGGCATTAAGGTCGGTCATCACACAAGAGTGATCAGAAGTAAAAACACTCTGGATAGAGGAGCCTGAGTGCCAAAGAGTACTGAGGTGGGTGAAAGCCAGGAACAGAGGTCCCAGCGTCATCCCTATTGGGCACAATGACAGTGGCGGATATGCCGGGCATAGTGTCCAGGAGCAAGACGCAGAG
This sequence comes from Ictidomys tridecemlineatus, assembly GCF_052094955.1. NCBI lineage: Eukaryota > Metazoa > Chordata > Mammalia > Rodentia > Sciuridae > Ictidomys > Ictidomys tridecemlineatus. The sequence continues at coordinate 94,365,489 of NC_135493.1, read as the reverse complement.
CGCGCAGCAAGGTAGCAGTGAGCTGGGAGCTGATGGTGGGGAGAAGGGACCTGCCAAAGGCCACCTCGCCAAGGGGTATGTATCGCTCATTTGTCTTCTCTAAAATCCATTCCTCCCCCTGCTCCGGTTAACAGGCAAAGACTACATTTCCCAGGCTCCTTTGCAAGTGACCTCTGTTCACGGTTCACCTAAGTGGAGACAATGCAGGGGGACGGGAGGTGGCCGAAAGAGAGCAGGCGCGTCCCCTTCCTCTCTTTGCCTTGGGCAGCGTCTCCAGCATCCATTGCTTTTCCCGCATCTTCTCGGGGCTTCTAGTCCTGTTGATGCCCCAGCTCCCCTGTCCCCTGAATGCCCCCTGTTCCTGGTTGTCCCTGTAGCCCTAAGAAGGTTTGCCTTCCAGCTGTTCCAGCATGGGGGCCAGTCTGAGATGCACTTCCCCGGGTTTAACAGCTCCTCTTTGCCTGGCTAGATCTCCTCTAATGCAGGGCAATTGGGTCCAGTTTTTCAGAAGGCTCACATGGCTGCGGAGGGCCTGCAGGGACAGCTCCTGCCACCTCCCCTGAGGGAAAGGCGAGGCCGGCCTGGATCAGGGCAATAGCTTAGGAACATGCTGGATGGGGTGAAGGGAAGGGGCGCGCATGCGCAGGGGAACAGCCCGTCAACAGAGGTGGAACAGCAGGGGACAAGCCGCCCTGGACAGCAGCTAATGAGCTGGACTTTCCTTGATTCTTCTTCCCCCTTTTTTATTGCTTTTCTCCTTCTTTAATCCATGCACTCAGCTGTCGGGCTTTTCCTTATTGATTTTGGATTATGGATATTGGAGGTGGAAACCTCGAAAGGGCGAGAGCGCCAGGAGACACACCGGGCAGAGCACTGCTCAGAATGGAGTAGGAGCCCAGTCACAGGCAGGGCCTGGAGGGAGAAGGGGAGATGGCACTCGGGACGACGTGGAGAAAAGCCACAGGGCTTCAGGGCCTGAGCACTGGGTAGAAGCCAAGGAGACAGGTGAGGAGACTGGACCTGGAGCATCAGCCGTGGTTGATGGGTCGCAGTGGAACAGGAGCTCACAGGAGGAAGGGGGTCCTGGGGCGGGTGCAGCCAGCCCAGAGAGGTCTTTGACCAGAGTCTGGAAGGCAGCAGAAGGCCCGCCCAGAGACAAGGGAGATTTGGGTCAGTGGGAAGAGGCCCCCCAAAAGAGTAAGTGCCCAAAGGTGTAAGGTCAAGTTCCATCTTTTGTTTATGCATTCAACAAGTATTTACTCAGTGTCTTTCTGTGCTGTTTTGAGCTCCAGGGATAGAGCAGTGAAAGAGGTGACAGTCCCTGCCAGCTTCGCTTCTATTTGAAATGGTAATGGCAGAAGACGGGGTGCAGAAAACAAGAATGGGAAAAGAGGACGCCATTTAAATAGGGTGGCTACCAGCTGGGCACAGCGATCTGCACACCTGTGGTCCCAGCTGCTAGGACATGGAGGAGGAAGGATCCCTTTCAGCCCAAGAGCTTGAAGCCAGCCTGAGCAATGCAGGAAGACGCTCCCTCAAAAAAAGCAAAAAAAAAAAATTGAAAGAAATTAGTAAGGGGCTGGGGATGTGGCTCAAGTGGTAGCACACTCACCTAGCACGTGTGAGTCACTGGGTTCGATTCTCAGCACCACATAAAAATAAAATAAAGATATTGTGTCCACCTAAAAAAAGAAAGAAAGAAATTAGCAAGGTGTTTGGGGAAGGCCTCGTTGGTAAGGAAGAAGGCTGTGAGGATATCTAGAGGAGGAGCATATCAAACAGAGGGAATAGCCAGTGCAAAGGCCCTGGGGTAGATAGAAGTGAGGCCACTGTGGCTGGTGTGGGGTGAGTTGGGAGGGATGGACATGAGGTCAGAGAGGACAGGGAGGGCCTTGTCCATCCAAGCGAGGGTGTGGCTGTTATTTGAAGGGAATGAGAGGTCACAGGACAGTTTTGAGCAGGAGAGGGATGTAATTAGATTCAGAGTAGTGAGTAAGGAAAGGAGTGGGAGCTAAGTGGGAACCACTGCCTCGGAGGCCCAACTGGGGCAGGTAGGTGGGGACAGGGTCCAGGAGCATCTCAGGCCTGAGTCACTCATAAGGCTAAAGTATGCAAGCCCATGGGGATTTGCCGGCACACTGTCAAAATTTCCCACCCCATGAAGGGACCCCGAGTATCACACACACACTTCTATGGTACAAAATATTTCTGAACCTTGGGAAGACCTCTCCGTCCCCTCCAAACCATGAGCCAGGGTTTTCCTGTTCACCGCCTGGAGCCCACTTGACAAGGTGGCAACTCTGACAGCACTGGTGGCCTCTTTTGGAAAGGGTCTATCCCCAAACACGCATTGAGACCTCATCCCTGAGGACATGATGCTCTTTGCAGAAATGCTGCTGCCCCCCTCCCCACAGCCCTGAGCTCTCTTTCTTGGGGACCCCATGCATATACAGTGGGGTGTAAAGGCTTGTGGGTTCTGCCTTTGGCTTTTAAGTCTGTTCCTAAATCCTTGGGGACAATAAAGTTGAGCCTCTGCGCTTGCCTTAGGAAAGTCGACACTTTGGTGCTCTACATAAAGTTGAATGTTCAAAATAATAGCTTTTGTGTTGGAGTAGACGCTTTCAATATTCATTTTTCCACGCTTCAGGATAAAATATATGACCATTAAGTCACCACAATAAGTTGAAAAACAAGATTACTGCTTTCACATCTTGTGTGAGTTGCTAATAATCTTGCTGTTATCCTAACATGATGGTCAAAAGATATTGCTTTTAAAGTTATGGGGATGCAGCACACCTCACAGGATGGTTGTTTTTAAAACCCACAGCAGTGAGAGTCAGATGGGGGGCACACTGGGGTTTTATGGGGTGGGGTGGCTTTAAAATTTTTTTTTATTATGGACAATTTCCGACATATGCAAAAGTCCAGAGTGTTGTAGAAAGAACACTGTGACCTTATCACTGGCTTCAGCAACTTCAACCCAGGGCCAATCCCATGCCACCCTCGTGCCACCTCCCATGAGGTTTTGAAGCAGGCCCCAGATACCACAGTTGCTCCTCCTTTAGGTTCTTAACATAGGGTTTTGTTGTCAAGTGGGAAAGCCTCTTCCCAAAGCCTTCCCTGTCCAGGAAACTGGGAGATGGACTCTATCAGGGCCATTCCCCAAGAGGAGGACATATTGGTTTCCAGACATGGGCTCCAGTCTGGACACCCAACAGAACGAGCGTCTGCAACTTCATGAGGGCCTCAAGGGAGCTGACTCGGAGGCTGTGTGCAAAGCTTTGCCACCAGTGCCACCCTGGGTCCCTGCCACCTGGGGAAAAGACACTCTACCTGCAAGAAATGACCTTCTGGGAAAAGTTCATCTGATCCTATCAGTTGATTTATTTATGGGGTGGCACATGCCTGTAATGCCACTGACCAAGGAGGCTGAGGCAGGAGGATCCCAAGCTGGAGGCCAGCGTCTGCAACTTAGGGAGATCCTGGTCTCAAAATGAAAAATAAAAAAAGGGCTGGGGATGTGATTCAGTAGTTAAGCACCCCTGCGTTCAAACCCTGGTAGCAAAAAATAAAATAAAATTTAAAAAGGGTTCAGATATAGCTCAGTGCTTGTCCAGTGTGAGCAAGGCTCTGGGGTTCTGTCCCTCCTACTTCCCCCCCCTCCAAAAAAAAAGATCCTGGATGCTACAACAGACATTGCAAAACTGCATTCCAGAGCTCAGCACGGCACCCAAAATCTGCAATTGCCAGCCGAGAGCCAGGGACATTCAAAGGTGCTGGATTGTGCTAGAAGGGGCCCTGGCCATAGAAAGCCAGCTGGCCTCTGCAAAGACCTTCCCAGACCACAGCTGTGCGCTAACCTGACAGGAACAGCTGTCTGCAGATGGAAGCAGGGGGCTTTCAGAACAGGGCTCCCCAACCTTCCCACAAACAAGGGCCACTCTTAGAAGGTCCACAAGAGTTCCCCCTCCTTGCGATGTTTCCCGGGATCCACTAAACAATACTGAACAGAGCTGGGGGCGTGGCACAGTGGTGGAGTTCTCCTGGCCTGGGGGCGGGGGCCGGGGGTGGGGGGCGGATAGTAAGAGCATTAAGCAAGTAGAAATTCTCCAAGGCTTGGTAATGACATATTTGACCCACCACGTCAGCATTACAAACATGGAAAATGGCCCTCTTGCTACATGTGACACATAATAGTTATTCAGCCTAGATGTGTCCAGACCGCCTGACCCAGAGACGGATCTGAGGACCCCTTGCTGGAACCAGACAGGGGGGGCACTGCAGCCACCAGTGGCCAGGGAATCCCAGGAAGCGCGAGAGGGAGAAGGCAGCTCCTAAGACGGCTGGTAATGTGTGCAAAGGGATCAGGTTGGAGATAATGGCTTCCCAAAGCCCTGGTGGGAGAGGCAGGAGGTGGCACTTCGTATGTTGATAAAGGTCAGAGACTAAGTGGCCAGTCTGGGCCACCCTGCATGTGGGGCTATTTAGTGAAAAAATGTTGTGCCCACACCCGGTGCCTTGTTCTGTTGTGGACTGGCAGAGTGACCTGGGGAAAGTCAACGCTAAACTATGCATTTGAGGAAGTGACTGTGGGAAAGCCCAGCCGTTCTGCCACTGCTACCTGGCCTCCTTTGCTGCCCTCCCAGCTAAGTTGTGTCATCTCCTGGGCCTACAGCTTCAGGGCCTTTCTATCCTGCCTCAGGACCTTTGCATGGCGTCTCCAGCCTTGGAAAGCCCTCCCCCACTGCGCTCATCTAGTTAACTCCTTCTTATCTGCCCAGCTTCAATTCAATGTGGCTTCTGCAGAACAGACTTCTCAGACTGCCAACTTGGCCTAAGTCAGGACCTTTATGCTCTCTCAGACCCCTGATGTCATGGTTCCATGACAGACACAGGTGGCAGTTGTGTCCCTTTCTCAGGTATCAACTCTGCAAGGCCAAGTATGGGGTCTCTGCTTCATTCCAGTGGCCCTAGTGCCCATCGGTGCCTCCCATGTGAGCCGTGCTCGATGTATGCTTGTTGAGGAAATAAAGGTACAAAAAAAATGTTTATTTTTAATTACCTTTTCCTAATTTCAAAAAGCAGTATGTTCCTTCCGGAAATGTAAAAAAAAAAAAAGAGAGAGAGGGGGGTGGGGGGGTATGGTGATGCCCGTCTGTAATCCCTGTGGCTCAGGAGGCTGAGGCAGGAGGATCTCGAGTTCAAAGCCAGCCTCAGCAATGGTGAGGCCCTAAGCAACTCAGTGATTCCCTGTCTCTAAATAAAATACCAAACAGGGCTGGGGATATGGCTCAGTGGTCGAATGCCCCTGAGTTCAATCCCTGGTAGCAAAAAAAAAAAGTAATAATAAATATATATCTATGAGAAAGAAAATCAACCACATTTACAAAGATAAGAACTTTTTATGCCTTCCCTTTCGATCCTTCCCTAGAAACTTTTTGTTTTCTAAAACTGAGACTCTATTGCATACACAGTAGAGAACATTATGTATAACAATTATTTCTCAAAAAACGTGACTGTACCTTCCCTCTATTCTTTTTTCTGTCTTCCCCTCCCCCCCTTAACCTTAGCATGTGGCCACTGTAGAAAATTTGGGGAATTACCAAAAAAAGCTGCAAAAACTAAATGTCAATGACCTATAATTGCCTGCTAAGGAATTTCTACGGGTAACCTGGTCCCGTGTTTCCTTTCAGTGTTTTTTTTTTCTATGCATAAATTTTGTCGTGTTTATTTCTGATACAATCACACACACACACACACACACACACACACACACACACACACACACACAAAATACCCAGGCGATCCCCAACCAGAAAGGGATAAAAAGTGTTTCAGGTGGGGTTTTCACCTGGGCACCAAGGGCTTCTCCAAGCTGCTCAAGTTGGAAGGTATCCTCTGGGGTGGGCGGGCCGCTGGGGACCTCTGGCCTCCATCCCCACCCCGCCCCCACCCGCCGCTGGCCCTGGGTCTTTTGTTGGCCCCGGGCCTCCCGCGAAGCCATCGGGCCTGGCCTGCTTCTGTAACCCGATCCCCTTCAACCCCTGCCATTCTTGCAGATTTTCTTAACAAGGCCAAATTTATGTGTCCCACGGGGAACCCGAGCTGCCGGCCTCCCCCTCCGGCCTCCCCCTCCGGAGCCCACCCACCGCCACCCCCAGAGCCCCGGGGCATTTCCAAGGGGGTCCGCGGGCTTTGATGACAGCGAAGGCCCTGGATGGCAGGTCGGAAACCCCACCTCTCCCCGCTCCGCGTTCTCAAGACCAGAGTCATCAACAGGAAGCGGCCACCGCGCCTGGGGGGCGGCGGGCGGGGCTGCGCGGCCCCGGAGTCGGAGAAAGCCAGAGGCGAGACAAGGGTCCCCAGGGCCACCTCGTCCAGGCTCTCCTCCTGCAGGGGTGCCGGCTGTCATTTACACATGGACTTGGCAGCCAGGCTCTAAGTGATTCAGAGCTCAGGTGACAGACAGAGGGCAGGGCGTGGGGGAGGGGCGGGGGACAGTCCCCCACTAAAGGCCCTGGAGGTGGGGCGCAGCGACCCGTCCCGATCTGCTGAGAATGAGGGTCACCTCAACCCTCAAAGCCCTCTGGAGGCTCCCATGGCAGGAACCTGGCCCCCAGCCTAGAGCTGGGGCACACGTCCCTGCCAAAGAAAGCTGTCCCCAAGTGAAGTCGCCAGAAAACGCCTTCCTGGAGGAGCGAGCACCGGAAAAAGGAGCTTCCCGGTGCAGCTGGACAGTTCCTCGGCCTCCGCTGCTCCGGAAGCATCACTTCCGCAGGCTTCCGCTCGCACCAACAATGGTGGGGCCAGTACCCGGCAGGTCGAGGCAAAGAGGGGCCTCCTGGGAGGGGTGCCGTGGAGCAAGGCACACCATGGCCGCACCCCGGTCCCATTTCACTCCAAGGCGTCATCAGCCTTGGCTCCCAGTTCCTTCCTGAAGCCCGCAGAGCGCTGAAGAAGCTGTGTTGTGAGGCCCGAAGGTATTCCTTGGTCAGGTGACTTTGGGAAACAGGGTGGGGTAGCCTTGATGGCCCCAACCCTTTACTCCTCCTGGGATCCATGCCCTCTTTTAATATTTTCTTTTTAACCAGAGATGGAACTCAGGGGCCCTTAACCACTGAGCCATATTCCCAGACCTATTTTGTATTTTATTTAGAGACAGGGTCTCACTGAGTTGCTTAAGAGTGTTGCTAAATTGCTGAGGCTGGCTTTGAACTCGAGATCCTCCTGCCTCAGCCTCCCAAGCCGCTGCAATGACAGGTATGCACCACAAGCGCACATTGAATCCAGGCACTTTGCCTGAATTTTGCAGGGTGCTCCTGTTGTGGGGAAGGTTCCCTGCTCAGCCTCGGGACTCGGCCATGTGATTTGGCCAGTGCCATGCCAGCAGGCATGCAGAAAGCTAGCACTTGACCGCTGGCTCTCTTGGGCCCACCAGGGGCCTGATTGCAGGGCAACAGGAGGGACACAGCAGACCGGCTCTAGTCATCCCAGGAGGACCAGATCAGACACACCTCCAGCCACCAGAGCCAAGCACCGCAGAGATGCCCAGCCAAACCCCAGGCATATGGTGGAGGTCCCTGAGGTTTCGTGGTGTGTGTTTCGCAGCATTGTTGAAGCAGATGACAACTGAGAGTACCCTGCGCACCGCGACCCTCCAGGAGAAGGGTGAAAAGCACATTAGCATAGTAAAGGTGCCAAGAGTCCAGGAGAAACCAGCTTAGCCTCACTGAACTCTGCCATTCCCAAACTATTTGCTCATGAACTTTTTTTTCCCCCCTAGTAACATCTTAAGGAAACACTAATGAAGACTCTCTCCTCCTTTTAAATTTCTTTCTTTCTTTCTTTTTTAATTTCGTACTGGGGATTAACCCAGGGAGCACTTTACCCCGGAGGCACATCCCCAGCCCTTTTTAAGTTTTATTTTTGAGTCAAGGTCTTGCTAAGTTGCTTAGGGCCTCCTTAAGCAGCTGAGGCTGGTCTCAAACTTGTGATCCTCCTGTCTCTGCCTCCAGACTGGCTGGGATTATAGGCCCACTATGCCTGGCCCACCCCTTGTTTTATAAATGATGAAACCAGACCCAGAAAGGGAGTTCTCCTGGCTTCTGGGCTACAGTTTTTTCTCCTCAGTGACACTGCCATATGCTGTCGGCAACATTGCTATCTCCCTGGACCGAATCAAGGTCTGAGCCACACAACCGCCCATTTGACTCTTTTTTTTTTTTTATTTTTTAGTTCTCGGCAGACACAACATCTTTGTTGGTATGTGGTGCTGAGGATCGAACCCGGGCCACACGCATGCCAGGCGAGCGCGCTACCGCTTGAGCCACATCCCCAGCCCCCATTTGACTCTTTGCACTATGTTTTTTTCTAATTCAACAAGAAAGTTTGAATGAGTACCAACTGTGTTCAAGGAACACTGCTAGGCACCGGGACAGAGAAAAGTCACCGTCCTGACCATCAAGCAGCTGACCAACTAGTGGCAGAGGAAGACAAAGGGAACGAGGGTGACAATCTATTGGGAGAAGTACTGTGAAAAGCATTGGGTGCTATGGGGTGGGAGGGTGACATCTGATCTGGGTGTGGAAGAAACAGTGAGTAGGAGCCAAGCGCCGTGGTACATACCTGTAATCCCAGCAGGAGGCTGAGGCAGGAGGATCACAAGTTGGAGGCCAGCCTCAGCAACTTACTGAGGCCCTAAACAACTCAGTGAGACTCTCTGTCTCTAAATAAAATTTTAAAAGGGGGGGGGCTGGGGATGTGGCTCAGTGGTTGAATGCCCCTGGGTTCAATCCCTGATACAAAAAAAAAAAAAAAAGTAAGAATTACCTATATAAGAAGGACGAGCTAAGATGGACCAGAGCAGGGTGGAGGCATGGGGGAGGGCTCAGAGGCCCTGGGAGTGAAAGCAGGACTGAGCGAGCTGTCAGGGGTCAGGGGTCACTTGAAGAGAATAGATCCACTCCAGCCAGTTGAAACAGAAAAGGATTCCTTGTGGGGTATTAAGAGGCTAACAGGATTATTTGGAGAGCTGAAGAAGGCCACTTGATGCTGACGAAAGTTTCCCAAAGCCACACCACAGAACTGAGCCGCCACCCTCAGGAAGCCATTCCACAGTGGAAGCCATGTGGCCTCAGCCATGATCCATAGGGACAAAATGCCTTCCTCTCTCTCTTGGATGGAGATCCAAACTCAGGTCTCCCACAAGAACATCTCCTGGGCAGAACCTCCTCATGCCTGCAACCCTAGCTGCAAGGGAGTCTGGGAAATGGACTGGTTTGCTATCTAAGGGAAGCTGACATGAGGTCTGCCGCAGTCTGGCTGCAGCAAAATAACCAGGGGGTGACGAACAACTTGTGTACGTTGATACAGCAGGAGTGGGAGCCGTTTATTGTAGGACAGAAGGGGTACATATACATTCCACTCAGCTTATCTTAATTCACATACATTAGATACAGCAGTCAACCAATAAGGAATCTCCACACTTAATGGCTCGCTGGCACCACCTCACAAACCACTCCCCCTGGCAAAATGCCAGGCGCCATCTTGACTTGTTTACAGACTCTAACAGAGGTCAAGCCACCAGACCTGAAGGAAAACAAGCCCAGGGCTTATCGTGGTGGGAAAAGCCTCAACTCTTAGGGGTTCTTTATGAGGTCTCCCTCATGGTACCTCCCCCTCCACCCCCCCCCACTTCTAGGCATACCAGAGGCGCTCATTAAGACCTCCAGAATGCCCCAGCATATCTCAACCAGCCTCCTTGCCACTCCATCTGTGGGGTGGGCGGGTATCAAGATGAATAAACGCAAACTCTTTTTCGTTTTTCTTTTCCTTTTTTTTTTTTTTTTTTCGTTTTGCCTGGAATAAATTGCTACTTTCTCAAACACAGAGAAGGTGTATTATTATGAAGGTGTTCTGTATTATTACTGAGAACAATTATTCAGAAGCCTAGAGCTGACTAGGTTATATTCTCGGAGGAGAAATTCCACAAAGCATTCCTCATTCACTTTTTTTTGCTTGCAAAAATCACCTTTCCGTTCCCTCTAGTGGCTTTCCACTCCAAGAAGGGACTCCATACTCCACGCTCCTGCTCCCGCCACGGGAGGGAATGGCTGACTGGGGAGGCAGGGATCTCCATTCTGATCCCCAAGCCAGTGAGCAGTCCCTGGACAGGGCCTAGATGGAGCCCTCCACAGGAAAGGCCTTGGCAATGAAGATTCAGCTTGGGAAAGAAAACAAGACTGTTTTCAGAGAAGCCCCAGACCTGCTGCTCATGATGGAATCCCCACCTGCCCAGGCCTCCCTGGAAGTGACAGGTCAGGTGGCAGGGTGCTCTCCTCCACTGTCCAACCGAAGCATCAGGAAGGCACTGCCCCTGGATCAGACATCTGTCCAAACCCCACAGGAGGCGAGGGAGGCCTAATTAATTAATGTCTGTGGGGCACCTGCATGGCCTCAAATGAGAGGCGGAAGGCGACCACAAGCCCCATTAATTACCACTGTTGATGGAGCTCCGGCCCAACTCCCCTTTCATTTCAGCCGGTTGCCCAATCTCTGGGCAAAGTCAGGCAGGAACCGACTGACTGGGCCGCTGACTGGGAAGAAAAGCCCACTGAGCCCAGAGGTCCTTGGCCAGAGCCTCAGCTCCCTGCAAGCGCTCAGAATCACTGGAGGGTTTCTGTGCAGGACCAGTTTCCTCAGAAAAAAAAAATGACTCTATTCCTCAGAGTATACAAATGTCTTCTCCAAGCGTTTTTCCCTCCTCAGAACAAGGTACCAGAGTTAAGTTGAGACATTCACCTAAAACTCTAGTCCCTGCCCTGTGTGGTGGCGCACACCTGTGATCCCAGCATTTTGAGAGGCTGAGGCAGGAGGAACAGAAGTTAGAGGCCAGCCTCAGCCACTTAGAAAGGCCCTAAGCAACTCAGTGAGACCCTGTGTCTAAATAAAATACAAAATAGGGCTGAGGATGTGGCTCAGTGGTTAAGCACCCTGGGTTCAATCCCTGGTACTAAATAAATAAATAAATAAATAAATAAATAAAACTCTGGTCCCTGCTTTAAAGTGGACTGGATCCCTCGTGACTCTCTGCAAACCCCCATATTTATTTATTTGGTACTGGAGTTGGAACCCAGGACCACTTTGCCACTGAGCTACACCCCCAGTCCTTTTTTTTTTTTTTTAAAGAGAGAGTGAGAGAGGAGAGAGAGAATTTTTAACATTTATTTTTTAGTTCTAGGCGGACACAACATCTTTGTTGGTTTGTGGTGCTGAGGATCGAACCCGGGCCGCATGCATGCCAGGCGAGCGCGCTACCGCTTGAGCCACATCCCCAGCCCCCCAGTCCTTTTCTTATATTTTATTTTGCCACAGGGTCTCTCTCTCATTGCTGGCCTCCAACTTTCGATCCTCTTGCCTCAGCCTCCCCACCCTCCCAGTCTCTGGGATTACAGGCATGGGCCATTGTGCCTCGCTCCAAGGACCATAGTTAAATGCGCCAAGGTCAAATTCAGATTTCAACGCCCATCTCCTTCTTGACTTCTGTTTTTCTTCCCCATTCTTTACCATCACCCCTGGGGAGAGGGAAGGAACAGGTTGATGAGTGAGAACCTGGTTTTCCACAAGTTAGTGAAGGCGCGACCATCCCTAAATGGAGAGGGGAACGGGAAGGGCTGTGTCCCACAGGGCTCCTTGTGTATTTTATTGCATAAGAGGACACTGAGTGTTTAATGTTCAAGCTCCAAGGACACCCTTCGGCCAGCTCATCACCCTGGATGGAAGTTCAAGATTGCCCCAGCCTTCCTCGTGCACAGGCCGCCAGAGCCGAAGGGCTCTGGGAACTAGCAGTGTGGACACACTAGAGCATGCAGGGAAGCTGGAGGTGGCCACTCAAGGTCAAGGTCAGAGAGAACAGGATGTGTAGGACCTGGGCCTGCTTGACCAAAGTCTGTAAAGTCGGCAGCCGTGTGCCCCAGGCTTGTGTGGACAAAGTCTGTGTGGCTATTGCCACCTTCTTCCATGTCCGAAAGTCTCCTGACCCAGAAAGGTAGCAGGAATGGGGTCCCCACTGGGGAGGTGGGAGGAGGTTATGTGAGCACTCCCAGGAGGACCCTGGCACCCCTTCTCAGAGCCCGGGCCCTCCCTCCTTCTCCAGCCACCTCCTGCTTTTCTCTCCAACCCCCACCGATTTCCGGTGGGGGGAGGGGAGACACAACGAGCCAGGAGTTGTGAGTGCAGTGGCCCGGGCCACCAATCTTGCCTCTCTGGGTGACAGCACAGGCTTGTTTTCTTTACCTTTCCTGACCTCCCAGGCTCCGGCCACATGGCTCAGGCAGAGAAAAGCCCCGAGGCCTGGCAGCCTTCAGAATGGGGAGAGACCTGGAAATACCACCAGAGGAACCGGCAGCCTTCATTATTAATACCAGGGTTAATATTTAATGTCACAAAACTGCAACTCTCTTCTTCGCGCATCATTAGACCTAACCCGGTCAAACTGACCAGGACTCTCCCAACCCAGCACCCCCTAAAGCTCCATGCCAAGACCAAAACAGTAGTTTAGATTTTGAAATTTTAGATGCAAAATGAATTCTCAAAAAAGTAAATTCGCCAGGTGCGGTGGCACATGCCTATAATCCCAGTGGCTCGGGGAGGCTGAGGCAGGAGGATCGCAACAGTGGGGTGCTAAGCAACTCAGCAAGACCCTGTCTCTAAATAAAATATAAAAAAGACTGAGCATGTGGCCCAGTGGTTAAGTGCCCCTGAGTTCAATCCCTGGTAACAACAACAACAAATTCAAATGGAATAAGGCTAATTTTTTTCTTGCTTTTGAAATCAACTCTATTCTCTAAACATTGCCAATATTCTGGGTTGAAGTGCCAGAACATTTGATACACGGGGCAAGGAGTTAAGTACAACCCTTCATATAGCAAAGGTTTATTCCTCTAGAGTATTTTGCGTGGGGTTGATATTCTGGCAGTATTTTTTTTAATTAATTAATTTATTTATTTAAAAAAAATAAACTGGCAGTATTTTTTTAATTTTTTTTTTAGTTGTAGACAGACACAATACCTTTATCTTATTTATTTCTATGTATGCGGTGCTGAAGATCAAACCCAGGGCCTCACACGTGCAAGACAAGTGTCCCCCCCACCGAACCCCAGCCCACACCCTGCGGTGTGAATGCCCTCAGCTAAATCCCGGGATCTGAAGGACATCCTGGGATAAAGTCAAGATATCGAGAGAACAGGAATATCTACCACTTAAGCAATCGGCTAATTCTTAACTATCAAAACCAACCTGTTTCTCCACCTGGGGCACTACTAGCATTTGGGAAGGGACACTCCTCTATTACACAGGACTGGCCTGCTCACTAACCCCAGAATGGTCCCCTGACATTGTGACCACACAAAACACCAAGGACCCATTTCCAAACGCTGCCACATGGCAGGGGGTGCAGCCCCCAAGTGAGAACCCTTGATCTGGGGGCACCGGGCTGCGGTTGCCTGGGTCAACTCTTTGGCCACCACAGAGGTGTCAAAGCAAATTCAGATTTTTCCAAGGCCAGCAGACCGGAGGGAGCCGTCCTCAGATCAAGGTGGTGAAGGTAGCAAGGTCTGAGGTTTGGCCACCTAAGGAGAGCCAAAACAGTATCCTACCCGCACCCCATTCCACCTTCAGCCTACTCCGACCCCACCCGACCCCAGAGCGGCAGTCCCCTCCCCCTCCCTGCGAACAGCAGGCTGCCACCTCCATTGGGGATAGGAGTGGCCACGACTTGCAAAGCTTTCATCTTTAAGACTTCAAAGGGCAGCCTAGAAAAAATGCCCCAGGCACAATTTTCCAGGATGCAGGAAACTGAATGATTCACCTGCGCTGGCACCAGCCTAGGTCCCGCCTCGCCTCCCTAGACTTGAACCACACCTACCAGACCTCACCTTAGCACTGGCTCAAGGCAGACATTCTTAAAAGGACCCGTTCCCTACCAAGCTGCGGGCAGTGACACAAGCCTGCAATCCCAGCAACTGGGAGGGCTGAAGTAGGAGGATGAGAAGTTCAAGGTCAGCCTCAGTAATTTAGCGAGACCCTGTTACAAAATAAAATAAAAAAGATGCCAGGTGTGGTGGCGCATGCCTGTAACCCCAGCAGTTCAGGAGGCTGAGACAGGAGGATTATGAGTTCAAAGCCAGCCTCAGCAAAAAAGTGAGGCCCTAAGCAACTCAGTGAGACCCTCTCTCTACATAAAATACAAAATAGGGCTGGGGATGTGGCTCAGTAGTTAAGCATCCCTGAGTTTAATCCTGGATACCAAAAAAGAAAAGAAGAAGTTTGATAGTTTGTGAATTTTTTTTTGTTTATCAAGCTGAACATTGATCCCACGACCTAGCCATTCTACTCCTAGGTATTCACCCAAGAGAAACGCAATCATACACACACAAATGTGTTACATGAATATTCATAGCAGCTTTCTTTATTATAGCCTCAAACCAGAAACAACTCAAAGTCCACCAACATGAATGGATAAATAAATGGCGATGTATTCCTACACTGGGATTCTTCTTACTGATAATAGGGAATGGACCACTAGAATATGCCAGATGATTCCCATTTATATTAAAATTCTAGAAAATGCAAACTATTTTAAGTGATGGAAAGCAGATCAGTGGTTGCTTGGGGGGGCGTTGGGAGAAGAGGCTGGAGGGATTCCGAGGAGACACAAGGAAATTTGGGGAGGCAATGGATTTGTTCACTGTTTTGATTGTGGTGATTTCATGGGTGTGTGCACATATTGAAGCTTATCAAATTCCATACTTTAAATATTGCTGGGTGTGGTGGTGCATGCCTGTAACCCCAGTGGCTTGGGAGGTTGAGGCAGGAGGATGGCAAGTTTGAGGCCAGCCTCAGCAACTTTGTGAGGCCCTAAGCAACTCAGCAAGATCCTGTCTCTAAATAAAAAATAAAAACAGGCTGGAGATGTGGCTCAGTGGTTGACCACCCTTGGGTTGAATCCCTGATACCAAAAAATAAATAAATATGGTTTATTGTATATCAATTAGATCTCAATAAAGCTGATTTTTAGAAAGATGAGTATTTACTACATGAAAAATATGTCCCCCTTTTTTTTGGAAGTGGGGGGTACCAGGGATAGAACTCAGGGGCATTCGACCACTGAGTCCCATCCCCAGCCCTATTTTGTATTTCATTTAGAGACAGGGTCTCACTGAGTTGCTTAGGGCCTCACTAAGTTGCTGAGGCTGCCTTTGAACTCTTGATCCTCCTGTCTCAGCCTCTCGAGCTGCTGCGATTACAGAGGTGTGTCACCATGCCCAGCCATCTCCATTTTTTTAATGCTAGAATCATCCACCATCCTTCTTTCCAAACACACACACGCAAAACATAGGGGTCCCAGAATTCCACATATCATCCAAGCCATGGGATGAAGCAAGAAAAATCCTACTTTAAGCCCAGGCAGCGACATAAATGTGGATGGCACACTGCAGAAGTGCCTGGCAGGCAAGTGTATGTGGCAGAGCCAGACCTGCCTTCCCCCCCATGTGGCCCCGGCTCTCACTTATATCACAGACTAAAGGGCTGACATAAAAAACAGGCAATTATCCCCAGGGTAACTAGGGTGGTGCACGCATTTCCCCCCATCTCCACCTTCCTTCTGTCTGTTCCTCTTCCTTCTCAGGGGTGACTATTCTCGGCAGGAACTCCAAACCAGCTACCAAAATACTGCACCGTGACAACTTCATCTCTTAATTACAGTAAACATTTACATAATGCTCAGGCCTTGCCAGTGCAGAAAGATTCGTTAATGCAGAAACGTGCCCTTTAACCATCCCGTTTTATTACACAAACCCCCCGGGGACCTGAGCAGCCCAAGATTTGCAAAAGATGATGGAGAAATTGGCGGAGATATTAAGCCCCTTTCCAGGTGCAATTAAAAGTGGGACCGAGAGCCTCCTGCTCCCAAAGACGCACGTTTCTTTCGTTTGGAATTGGCACAGAAAGCATCCCCCGTACCCGATCGTCCATTGATGGCTAACATTTGCTGGAGATGGGGTTTTCTTTTCATTCTCATTTTCGTCTTTCCATTTCTGAATTGACAACCCCGCAGGTTTGGCTGTGCGGTCTAATATTTCCACCGTCGCCCAAGCGCGGGGCCTTGGAAATAAGCCTGAGCAGCAAAGATCCCCATAAACATTATGAACATTCTCCTTGCTTCGAGCCTTCAATTCTTCAATACAGGCCCTCTCTGCAGGGACCAACTTTAATCACATCGCCTCCAGCAACAGCCAGCTCGCCTGAGGAGGGGCAGCCCAGGCCAGGCGAGAGAAGGCGGGGATGCCAGGGCGGGCTCCCCACTTTCAGGAGGATCCAGAAGAGCATGCAAGGAAGGTCACCTAAGGAGGGAGAGGAATGACATCAAACCTGGGCTTTTGCAGGGAGCAGTGGTGCATACCTCTAATCCCAGTAGCTCAGGAGGCTGAGGCAGGAGGATCGCGAGTTCAAAGCCAGCCTCAGCAAAAGTGAGGCCCTAAGCAACTCAGTGAGACCCTGTCTCTAAATAAAATACAAAATAGGGCTGGGGATGGGGCTCAGTGGTTAAGCACCCCTGGGTTCAATCCTTGATACCCAAAATAAATAAATAGAGAGAGAGAGAAATAAATAAATATTAAGAAGGGCTGGGGATGTGGCTCAGTGATTAAGTACCCCTGAGTTCAATCCCTGGTACAAAAAAAAAAAAAAAACTGGGCTTTTTCCCAGACTCCCCCTCTCCTTCCTGCTGTCAGCCTCTTCCCAGCTGTGTGACCTGGGAAAAGTGGCACCTCCTTCCTGTGCCTCAGTAGCCCTGTCTGTTAAGCTATGCTAACGGGACCCACTTTGACTGGATGTTATGTGACTGTCATGAAGTACCTCCATACAGAGCCCTCAGCCAGGGCTGGCTGATCAGTCCTGCACCGTGCTTGGTGGCTGCTCAGAGGTACCATTATTATTTTCTCACAATCACTGGTATTATTGCCATACCTCTCAGACCTTAGGAGGCAAAAAGGATCGCTCATGTCACCTTGCTAGCAATGAAATGACACTCAAGTGCCCTTGCATCCTCCTTGAGCAACACATGTGACCTGAAAGACGAGCCTATACCAAATCGGTTTATGAAGTACACCTCTGGGGTCCCTCTCAGATTGGCAAGAAAGGACCCTGGGCTGACCAGGATAAAGGGGCAGCTCTGAGCAGAGGGCTGGCGTGGCTGCCTGGTGGGAGAGAGGTGAGTTGGGAAGGGTGTGGGATGGAGGGAATGCGGAGGGCCAGGCCAACCATGAGCCTGGAGAGAAGTTCAGCATCTACAAAGAGCCGCGTACAATGGTGCCTGCTTGTAATCCCAGCAGCTCCAGAGGAGGCTGAGGCAGGAGGATCTTGAGTTCAAAGCCAGCCTCAGCAATTTACCAAGGCCCTAAGCAACTCAGTGAGACCCTGTCTCTAAATAAACTACAAAATAGGGCTGAGGATGGGACTCAGTGGTCAAGTGCCCCTGAGTTCAATCCCCTGTACCAGAAAAAGGGGAGAGGGGACTACAGATGTAGCTCTGTAGTTAAGGTCCTTGGTTCAATCCCTGGTACCCTCCCCCCCCCAAAAAAATAGAACTCTTTGACCTTGAGTCATAGTATGAAACTTTGCACACACACACACACACACACACACACCTCACAAAAGGTTCACAAAGCGCTACTCCTTGTGACGCACTCTGCAATCCTCCATTCTCTTCTTCTCTATTCTAGCTCAATCATCTCACTGGTGGCCGTGACCCACATAATTGATTTTTATGGTCCACTAATGGGTTCTGACCCACTACTGGAAAAATACTAGCTTATGCACTAAGAAAACTGACGATATCAATAACAAGGAGTGCAGGGTCGTGGGGAAGCTAGCTCCAGGTAACGAATTTTCCCAGATCAACCTCTGGCTAAGACTGGTTGGTGTCTTTGGAGGTCATGAGGTGCTCAGGGCCATCCTCGGAGATACATCTGAGCAGACACGAGTTCAAAGGAAGAAAAGGCAGGTTAGACCCAGAGCACCTTTCCTGGAGCCAGCCAGTATTTCCCAGAAGCCCCCAGAAGATCTATCTTCTCATTGTTCCGAACTGAGCCACAAGTCCATCCTGGAAATAGATTCACCACCCAGGGAGATGGACAATGGGTGGGAACTAGCTACCCTGACCATAATGTGGAGGCTGGCTCTTGGAGGGCGGCATGGAAGACTGAGGACAGGGTGCCTATTAGCACCCAGTCCCAGTCTTACCTCTAGAAGAGACCCACATGGGACATTGAGTGAGGCATGGCAGCCATGAGTCAGGATATAGGTAACGAAGGGCAGGAAAGTTTTCCAGAGGGGCCAAGCCTGGAAAAGTGGGGTGGCATAGAACCAGGATGAGTTGGAAGTGGGGTTCAATCTACAAGAAGGAACATGGAAGCTATCTTAGCCCATTTTTGTGTTGCTACAATGGAATGCCACACACTGGGTAACTACAAAGAACACAAGTTTATTCCTCCCTGCCTGGAGACTGGGAAAGCCAAGATCAAGGTGCCAGCATCTGATGAGGGCTTTCTGGCTGCATCATCACATGGCAGAAGGAAGAAGAACAAGAGAGGGACAATTCTGTTCTCAGATGATAGAAGAGCAAAACCATTCCTTGAGCTGGGTTTGTTTTGTTTTGCTTTGTTGGTATTAGGGATTGAACCGGAGAGTTCTTAACCACTAAGCCACATCCCCAGCCTTTTTTGTTTTTTATTTAGAGACAGGGTCTCCATAAGTAAGTTGCTTAGGGCCTTGCTAAGTTGCTAAGGCTGATCTTGAACTTGGGATTCTCCTGCCTCAGCCTTCTAAACTGCTGGGATTATAGACATGTGCACCAGGCTTTGCCCCCTACTTGAGTCTCCCCCCCCACCCTTGAGCCTTTCTGATAGGGCACTAATACATTCATGAGGATGGAGCCCACATGACCTAAACTCTTTCCATTAGGCCTCACCTCCCTATAATGTTGCACTGGGGATTCAGATTCAATATGACTTTTTCTTTCTTTCTTTTTTTCTTTCTTTCTTTTTTTTTTTTTTTTTTGGTACTGGGGATTGAACCCAGGAGCATTTAACCACTGAACCACTCCCCAGCCCTTTTTATTTAGAGACAGGGTCCTTGCTAAGTTGCTGAGGTTGGCTTTGAACTTGTGATCCTCCTGCTTCAGCCTCCCAATTCACAGGGATTAGGTGTGTGCTACTGTGCCTGCTCCATATGACTTTGAAGGGACAAAAGCATTCAAACCACAGCAGAAAATGTTCTGCAGAGGCTTACCCAGATAGACTTTAAGACAAGAATTCCTGGCTGGCTGCGGTGGTGCACACCTATAATCCCAGCAACTCGGGAGGCTGAGGCAGGAGGATCATCAGTTCAAAGCCAGCCTCAGCAACTTAGCAAGGCCGTAAGCAACTTATTTTGAGATCCCATCTCAAAATAAAATATAAAAATGGCTGGGGGGGCTGGGGATGTGGCTCAAGCGGTAGCGCGCTCGCCTGGCATGCGTGTGGCCCGGGTTCGATCCTCAGCACCACATACCAACAAACCAACAAAGATGTTGTGTCCGTCGATAACTATAAAATAAATATTAAAATTCTCTCTTTCTCTCTCTCTCTCTCTCTCTCTCTCTCTCTCTCTCCCTCTCTCATTCTTTCTTTAAAAAAAATAAAAATTAAAAAAAAAAATAAAAAGGGCTGGGGATGTGGCTCAGTGGGTTAAGCACCCCTGAGTTCAATCCCTGGTATAAAAAGAAAAAAAGATTCTAGTGCAAGAAGTTGATGTATGCTTCAGTTATCTATGGCTGGGCAAGGGAGCACCCCAATACTTGGTGATTAACATAAACACTTATTTGCTCATAATTTTATAATTTGGGCATCAGCTGGGGCAGCTTGACCGGAGCTTGAAGACCTATTTCGTGAGGAGCCAGCAATTCAGCCCAGGCTGTTGCCTGGCAGCTCAACTGAGGCCCGATGCTCCCCTGCAAGGGCCTCCCCATGCAATGTGGTGGCTTGGACTCCCCCCCGAGCACAGCGACTGGGTTCCAAGACAGAGCAGAAGCTGCCAGGCCTCTTAAGATCTAGGCCAGACCTGGCACAGCACCCTGGCACCATCTGCTACTGGTCAAAGGCGTTCCAGGCCCAGCCTAGATTCTAAGGGGTGGAGGACACCTTGCTCCTTTCCTAGGGCTGCCATAACAGATTGCCACAGCCTAGGTGACTTTGAACCATAGAAATTCATGCTCTCGCAGTTCTGGAGGCCAGATGTCCAAATTCAAGGTGCCGGCAGGGTTGGTTTCTTTGTGGTGGCTCATTCTGGCCTCTGGTGATCTCCGGCCGTCCTTGCCATTCCTTAGTGTCTGCTACATCACCCAGGCCTCCACCTCTGCCGGGTATTCACATGGCACGTCTGTGTGTCTGTCTCTGCATCTTCACAAGGCCCTCTCCTGAGTGTCTCCATGTCCAGATGTGTTCTTAGAAAGATACCAGTCACAGCTGGGTGCAGTGGGGCACACCTGTAATCTCAGCAGGTCCAGAGGCTGAAGCAGGAGGATTTCGAAGTTCAAGGCCAGCTCAGCAACTTAGTGAGGCACTAAGTGACTCAACAAGACCCTGTCTGTAAATAAAAAAATACAGAAAGGGCTGTGGATGTAGCTCAGTGATTAAGGGCCTCTGGGTTCAATCCTTGGTACCAAAAAAAGAAACAAAGAAGGGAGATACCAGTCATTGCATTTAAGGGACCCTATTTCCAAACAAGGTCACACTTACAGGTACCACGGGTGAGGACCTCAACATATCTTTTGGGAGTACATAGTTCAATCAATAACAACAACCTAAAATAATAATAATAACAACAACAACAACAACGTGCCTCAAAGAATCTGCTGCCGTCATTTTGTGCCACAGTCAGAGAAGGACGCCAGGAGGGGAAGCCATACGGAAGGAACGAGAAGGGAGGGGACCTGCTAAAGCTTACGCAATCAAGGCAGCTGTTAGTGTGGGCCCTGGGGCCCAGTCCTACCGGGGACCTCTGGGAGACAGTGGGGAACTCAGTTTTCCCCAACCAAGAGACAAGGCCTCTGCCACCGATGGTTTTCATTCTGGCGGCCTGCCCTTTGTGCAAGAAGACTAAGCCACAGAAAACGCCCTGTGGCAGCCACGGGTGTTTACAGAAGTGGTCTCCTGAGCCCTGAGGCCAGGCTCAGGCAGGCAGGTGGGGCACCCAGAGTGTCTGCTACAAGGGGCAGGTCAGAGCAAGCCACGCGCAGGGGCAGAGGTACCTCGTGGCAACGCTCCAATCCCTCAGATTGAACCACTAGTAGAGGTCTGGGGGTGGGGGACACGGGAAGACAGAAATGAACCCCAGGGGCTACCCCACAGCCCTCTGAATCCGAGGCTGGAAAGCAAAGGGGGCAGCACATGGCTTTTTCATGGGTGGGCTGCTGGGAGCCCCGTTGGGGGCAGGATGAAGGCCTGTCACTAGGCCCAGGCTGTGGCTCTCAGCCAGGATCTTGGGCAGGCCCAGGACTCAGGGCTCAGCCTCAGGAGAGTGATTTCCTGGCCTGGAAAGTTTGGGGTGGGGGTGGACCTAACCATATTGGTTCCTAGGGGAGCTAAAGTCTAGCCTGCGTCAGATCTTAAGCGAGGCTGGATCACCCAAGTGGTTCCACATGGCAGCTGCGGAGACCCAGGCCTTAGGAAAACATGGCCCATCAAGGGAAGGTGAGCAGCAGAGAGGGAAAACGGTTCTGTCAGCTTCTCCCTGCTGTTCGCCTTCCCTTGATGGCCCCCCAAACCCTCCCAGACTCTCATGGCCAGCAAGGCTGCCTGCAGAACGCACAGCCGAGACTCTCTCGTGAATGATTTTAAATGATTCGTGCTCTGTCCGTGGGGGGAAATCAAGTATTGAAAATCCAGCAGAAGCTGGAGCCCACGGAGGGCTGTCCTGACAGCATTGCCACTGGCGTTCAAACCGCAAGGGGTCCTGGGAGAGAAACGAGCTCCCCAGGCCAAGGCAGGCATGAGCCTGAGGCCATCCCCTCTGAAAATCAGGCCACGGTGCCCCCACTCCGGGCCTCTCGCAGGCATGGGCTCCTTTAATCCTTGCAGGCCGGCTGCAGCTCAGCCGTTCATTATGCAATGAATAATCACAAAGCACTTGCTATATGTCACTTGCTGTTCTAGGCCCTAGGAAACTGTAGTGAGCAAAACAGATTTTTTTTTTTTTTAAATCCCCAGAGCCACGGAGCTTACATCCGTGTGGGGGAGAAAAATAGCAAACAAATAAATAGGCCAGACCTATAGAAGGTATCATGGTGGTCGGTGGGAAGGGGACATGGAACAGGGAGGCAAATAGTGAATGCTGGCACTGGAGGCTTGGGGAAGGGGACAGGATTCAGAAAAGTGACAGGGACTTACTGAGAAGTTGACACTTCAACTAAGACCTTACAGAGGTACAGGAGGGATCCCTGCAGATCAATAGACAGAGCAGGAGACGGAACAGCATAATAGCAGGAGGAACAGCAAAATCCCCAAGGGAGCCAGGCATCATGGCGCATGCCTGTAATCCTGGCAGCTTGGGAGGCTGAGGCAGGAGGATCAAAAGTTCAAGGCCAGCCTCAGCAACTTAGCGAGACCCTGTCTCTAAATAAAAATATTTTTTAAAAGGGCTAGGGATGTGGCTTAGTGGTTAAGTGGCCCCTAGGCTGTCTCAGATAATGTAGAAATGTTCTGGAACATTCTTCACAGACAGGATGTGACTTGGGTTTTAGGGGATCCTTCTGGAAGCTGTAATCAGAACAGACTGTGGAGGAGAGAGGGCAAACGGAGGTCACCAGTGAAGAGACTGGAGGACCAGTAATTCTCTCCACGCAGATACTGAGAAGCACGCAGCTGTAGTTGGAAATGTTATTTTAGGCCAGCATGGTGATGTGGGCCTGTAATCTCAGCAACTCCAGAGGTTGAGACAGAAGGACGGCAGGTTCAAGTTCAGCCTGGGCAACTTATTGAGACCCTGTCTCCAAATAAAAAATTAAAAGGGCTGGTGATGTGGCTCAGTGGTACAGCGACCCTGGGTTCCATCCCCAGCACCAAAAGCAAAATTCACACTCACTTCCCACAAGACCATGTGCGTAGCTCCTTGGTTTTCTATTACTGTGTAACAAATGACACGAACCAGCAGCTTGAAATTCCACCCATTTATTATCCCCCAGTCCTAGAGGTCAAGAAGCCCAGGTGAACTTGATTGTCTGTGCTGGCTATTACAAGACCAAAGTCAAGGTGTCAGGAGAGGTTTTCATCTAGAGGGTTTGGGAAGAACTCACTTCCAAGTTTGTTCACGTTATTGCCAAAATTCACATTCCAACCAGGGAAGGCACTTTTAATTCTATTGCTTCCAAGCTCTCTGACCTCCTGCCTTCCTCCTCTGCCAATAGCCAGAGAAAATTTCTATTTTTATTTATTTATATTTTTTGGTAGTAGGAATTAAACCCAGGGGCACTTTACCGCTGAGCTACGTCCCCAGATCCAACTTATATTTTTGGTTTTCTTTTTAGCCCAGTTCTTTTTTTATTTTGAGACAGGATCTCAATAAATTGGCCAAGTTGGCCTCAAATTTGCCATCCTCTTGCTTTAGCCTCCCCAGTTCACTGGGATTACAGGCATGTGCCACCGCACTTAGCAATTTTCTTTTAAAAGTCTCCTGAAGTCGGGCTGGGGCTGGGGCTCAGTGGCAGAGCGCTTGCCTCAAACATGTGAGGCACCAGGTTTGATCCTCAGCACCACATCAAAATAAAGAAATAAAGATATTGTGTCCACCTACAACTAAAAAAGTATTTTAAAAAATAGAAAGAGCTGGAGATGTAGCTCAGGGGTAGAGGATCCCTAAATTCAAACCCCAGCATCACAAAACAAGTTATTAAAATAATAATAAAAAATAAAACGTGGGCGCAGTGGCACACGCCTGTAATCCCAGCAATTTGGGAGGCTGAGGCAAGAGGATCATGAGTTCAAAGCCAGCCTCAGCAATTTGCTGAGGCACTAAGCAATTTAGCAAGAAAATGAAAAATAAAAAAGGCTGGGCTGTGGCTTAGTAGTTAAGTGCCCCTTCGTTCAAACCCCGCTACCATAAATAAATAAATAAATAAAGGGCTCCTGTAGTTTCCTCAGAAAACTAAAAATATAAGTACCATATGATCCAGCTATTTTCACTCCTGTATATAAATCCAAAGGAAATGAAATCAGTATATCAAGGAGACACCAAGTTTACTGCAAGACTAAGCACAATAGCTAAGATATGAAGTCTATCTTGGAGCCCATCAAACACATGAGTGAATAAAAATATGTGGTCTGTATACACAATGGAATATTATTCTGCCATTAAGAAGAATAAAATTCTGTCTTTTGCAGCAAACTGGATAGAACTGGAGGACATTATCTTAAGCAAAATAAACCAGACACAGAAAGACAAATACTGCCTGTTCTTTCTCAAATGTAAAAACTAAAAATAAAGTCCACATGGCCAAGTGCGGTGGTGCATGCCTGTAATTCCAGCATCTTGGGAGGCTGAGGCAGGAGGATCACAAGTTCAAAGCCAGCCTCAGCAATTTAGTGAGGCCCTAAGCAACTCAGTGAGACCCTGTCTCAAAATTAAAAAATAAAAGGGGCTGAGGATGTAGCTCAGTGCTTAAGTGCCCCTGGGTTCCATCTCTGGTACCAAAAAATAAAATAAATAAATTAAAAAGTCAACTTGAATGTAAAATAGTGATTGCTAGAGGTTGGGAAAGTCACATGGGGAGGGTGGGGGGACTGGATTTGATCCATGCATTTTATACGCATGTGTGGAAATACCACACATGAGCCCATTCATGTGTACAATTCATATGTGTTCATAAAAAATTAAAAACTTCAAATGTTAAGCTCAATGCTAGAGTGGCTGTCTCTCAAGAATATGGGTTCGATCCCCAGCACTGCAAAAAAAGAAAAAAAAAAAGGAATGTATTTTGGGGGAGTACTGAGAATCGAACTCAGGCGTGCTCTACCACTGAGCCCTTTTTGTTTCTTATTTTGAGACAGGGCCTCACTAAGTTGCGCAGACTGGACTCAAACTTGGGATACTACTGTTTCGGCCTCCTGAGTCACTGGGATTACAGGCCTGTGTCACTGTGCCTGGAAAGAAAAAAAAAATTTATTTAAAAAATAAAAATAAGGGGCTGGGGTTGTGGCTCAGTGGTAGTGCGCTTGCCTAGCATGTGTGAGGCACAGGGTTCGATTCTCAGCACCACATACAAATCCATAAAATAAAGATCCATCAACAACTTAAAAAAATAATAAAAATAAATAAAAATAAAAATAAATACAGGACTCCTGAGATAAGATGAGGACTACCGGGATAATTTCCCTACTTTTAAGTCAACTGTCTCAATCAACAAAACACCATCCCAGGGCTGAAATGGTATCACATTCGAAGGTGACTTGGGTATGGCTTTCGATCCTCCTGCCTCAGCCTCCCAAGCCTTCTCCAGCTCACTCCTGCTCCTCGGTCCTGGTGCCTCCTCCCAAATAAAACAACTTGCCCCTCCTGATGTCAACACCTGCCTCTGGGACCTGAGCTAAGATCGAAGGACACAAGGGATTGGAATGGGTATGAGATTGTTTCAATGTTTTATGGGTTTGTTTTTTTTTTTAACACGGAATGTATTCATGTATTATTAATGCAATTAAAATCCATTTTCAATAATAAATGTTTGAAGAGGAGAAACTCCAGCTAAGGGACAGTGAAGTCGCTGAAAGACACCACACCCTGCATGCCGCAGTCCCTCTCCTCTTGCTCTGAGACCTGGCTGTCCCACTGACCTCCACATCTCCCCCCACACCCCCTGAGACACAACAATAGGGCGTGAGCATTTCCAGCGTTTGAACGGGACATTTGTGGAGCAGACCCTGCGCACAGAGTCGCCCTGTTATCTATTTAACAGACCCAGGCGCAGCCCACTAGCCGCCCCTGCTGCCCAGGTCCCTTTCATAGGATCCTGAAGGAACAAAAAAAAAGGTATAAACCCGCATTAAGGAAGTGGGGGTGTCAGCAGATGAGAGATTTCAACACATCGCTGGGAGACAGAGAGCAGAAAGAAAGGTGGTGACAGGTGACACAGAGCAGACAGAGCCCCAGCTGGGTCCTCCCAGGCCAGGAGACAGAAGAGAGAGGCTCGGGCTGAAACGGCAGGGGTACCCAGAGGGCATGTGGCTGGAAACTGAGCAGACTGAGGGGGCTCTAGACGGCTTTAGTGGCCACCCCACTACCATCCCCACCTGTGGGGTGCGGGGGGGGGAGGGGGGTAGAGCCACGGGCAAGTGTCTTAGTGTCTTTTTTTATTTTTGAAACTGGGGATTGAGCCCAGGGATGCTCTACCCTCTGAGCCACATCCCCAGCACCGTTTTTCTTTAAATTTTATTGTTTCTTTTGAGACGGTACCGAGGCTGGTTTTGAACATGCAATCCTCCTGTTTCAACCTCCCCAGCAGCTGAGATGAAGGGCAGGGGCCTCAGCCCCAACAAGCTTCTTGGCTTCTACAGTTGATATTGGAATTGAAGCCTGTTCTTCCCAATATTTGTAACAGTGAAAAATCTGGAAGACCCTTTTTAAAAGAATAGGAACAGTTGGGCGTGGTGGCACATGCCTGTAATACCAGCAACTTGGGAGGCTGAGTCAGGAGGATGGCAAATTCAAGGCTAGCCTCAGCAAATTAGAGAGGCCCTAAGCAATTTAGTGAGACCTTGTCTCAAAATAAAAAATAAAAAGGGCAGGAGATGTAGCTCGGTGGTTAAGTGTCCCTGGGTTCAATCCCTGGTACCAAGAACTAGAACATATTTTCTCCTTTTCTTTTTCTTTCTTTCTTTCTTTTTATTTATTTATTTTTTTTTTGTGTGTGTGTGTATATGTGTGTATGTGGTACTAAGGATTAACCTAGGAGAAATCTACCACTGAGCCCCATCCCCAGCCCTTTTTCTATTTTATTTAGAGACAGGGTCTCACTAAGTTGCTTAGGGTCTTGCTAAATTGCTGAGGCTGGCTTTGAACTCTTGATCCTCCTGCCTCAGCCTCCTGAGCTTCTGGGATTACAGGCATGTGCCACCACGCCTGGTTTTTATATATTCCTCCACTCATTCTGTGAATAAAACATCCTATAGAGCCAAAAGCAATCTATTACTGAGCTACACGGTCAGCCTTTTTTATATTTAATTTCAAGAGAGGATCTCACTAAATGTTCCCATTGGATTTGAACTTTCAACCCTTCTGCCTCACTCAGCCTCCTGAGTCCTCCCAAATACCTGAGATTATAGGTGTGCACCACTGTGCCCGGCCTAAGGGGAACACAATTTCTGAGGACAACTGCCGCAGTTTGTGTGTACAGTAGTGCTTTAAAAGAGGGTCTGCCGGAATCCATAATTTGGGAGATCGTTGCTCACAACCCTTCCCAGGCACACATCTTATAATTCACCTCCAGGTCCCTCTCGCTCTGTGGGAAGGTGCGACCACCATGCTTGGTCATCTCAAGAAAGCCTACAACATAAAAGGCAAAACCAAAGGGAATCAACAGAAAAATGGATCCTCGAGGAAACAGAAATAATTTCAGGAGCAGAAAAAAACTTTAAAAAGAAGAAGAAGAAGAAGCCAGACCCAGTGGTGCATGCCTGTAATCCCAGCAGCTCAGGAGGCTGAGGCAGGAGGATCGTGACTTCAAAGCCAGCCTCAGCAAAAGTGAGGCCCTAAGCCACTCAGTGAGACCCTGTCTGTAATAAAATACAAAATAGGGCTAGGGATGGGGCTCAGTGGTCAAGTGCCCCTGAGTTCAATTCTGAGTACCAAAATCTAAAAAAAAAAAAAAAAAGAAAAAGAAAAAGAAGAGGAAAGCTTTCCACAGAAGCTATTGCATCCATAGGCAATTAGAGAGAAAAGAAGCGCCCGTGGAAATTAAAACTATGGGGACACAGTGAACAAAATGAATTGAAAGCCAGAAAGAAAGAAATCAAGAGAATCTTCCAGAACATAGAGCCTAATGAAAGAGACAGAAAACATAAGAGAAAAGATGAGAGACATAGAGAATCTTTCTGGGAGGTCCAATATGTGACTAATAAGAGGATTTTTACAAAGAAAGAATAGGGAAGGCAGAGGGTCAAGCAAGCCTGCCAATAGTCCTGAGCCTCGTGGCTTATGACAATGCTGGAAGGGACAGGCTCGGGGAGGCTGGGGGTGACCCCTGCACTTTGTGAGCCCGGCTGCTTTCATGGTTTTTGTGTTCTGTGTCAATTTCCCGTTTAGTGCTGTCGGCTGAGCCAAGAAGAGCCAATGGGGGAAGAGTGTGTCTATGCAGGGGACCCAAGTGTGAAATGGAGAGGGGGCGACATCGGAGACTAGTGCGGTGGAATCAGAGGGCCTCAAAATGAGGTCCCTAGGGGAAAGGGACTCTAGGGGCACAAGGTCAGAGCTGCTCACTTCTCAACCCTCTGAGGGAGTATGTATCCAGAGCTGGATTCCCGCAGGCCCTGGGTTTGATTTGCAAAAGGAGAGCCTGGTTTTCCCCCCACACTCGTAGGCTGCCTGGCAGGTGGGGAAGTCAGCTTCTCCTAGATGTCCCGTATTCAGAGGCCACTAGGGTCAATAGAAGGGCTTTGTAGGAGGCAACGGGAGCAGAAGTTATTGAAGACCGCTTGCCGGGCGGGCGCAGTGGTGCACACCTGTAATCCCAGCCACTCAGGAGGCTGAAGCAGGAGGATCACAAGTTCAAAGCCAGCCTCAGCAACTTATGGAGGCCCCAAGCAATTCAGTAAGAGCCTGTCTCAAAATTTAAAATTTATATGAGTTGGTGGTTTAGCTCAGTGGTTAGCACCCCTGGGTTCAATCCCCACTACAAAAAAAAAAAAAAAAAGACTTCTTAGCCAAAAGCTTATTCTTTTTTTTTTTATTTATAGTGGGGATTGAACCCAGGGGCACTTAACTACTGAGTCACATCCTCGGTCCTTTTTATATTTTATTTTCAGACAGGGTCTCACTAAGTTGTTTAGGGCCTTGTTCAATTGCTGAGTCTGGCTTTGAACTTTCAGTTCTCCTGCTTCAGTCTCCCAAGCCACTGGGATAACAGGCGTGTGACACCTTGCCGGGCTCCATAAGCTTTCTGATACCAGAGTGAGATGTCTGGCAAAGGAGTGAGCCTTCTGTCACTGGAGGTATTGAAGCAGAACTCAGATAAACATCTGTCAGCAAAATTGTAAAAGGAATTGGAACTCTAGATTAGGCAAATTTATAGAGACATAAAGTATACTACATCAGAGCTTGGTGGTGCACACCTGTAATCCCAGTGATTGGGGAGGCTGAGGTAGGAGGATCGAAGTTTGAGACTAGCCTCAGCGATTTACCAAGGCGCTAAGCAACTTAGCAAGACTCTGTCTCAAAAAAGAAAAAAAAAAAGAGCTGGGGATATGGCTCAGTGGTTAAGAGCCCCTGGGTTCAATCCTCAGTGCCAAATAATAATAATAATAATGTAATAAAAAGGAATTGGAACCCCCATCCATTGCCAGTGTGGATGTAAAATGGCCCAATTGCTGTGGAAAAGTCTGGGAAATCGCCATATGACCCAACAATTTGACTCCTAGTTATAGACCCCAGGGAATTGAAAATATGCATGCACAGAAAACTTCTATGCAAATATCCCTGCAATACTATTCACCATCACCAAAGAGTAGAAACAACAAAAATGTCCACCAACAGGTGAACGGACGAACCAAATGTGGTACATCCATGCAATGGAATATTATTTGGCTGTGAAGTGTCGACATGGGTTCCAACACAGATGAGCCTTGGAAACTGTACGCTGAGTGAAAGAAGCCGGACACGAACATTATACACTGTATGATTCCACTTATGAAATGCACAAATAAGCAAACCTACAGAAACCAAAGGTATATTACTGGTTGCCCAGGTTTGGGATTAGGGAAAATGAGGAGTGACTGGTAATGGGTATCTTTTCCGGTAATAAAAAGTGATGATGGAAAGCCTAGGTTGGTGGGACGCGCCTGCAATCCTAGCTGCTAGGGAGGCTGAGACAGGAGGATTGCCAATTGGAAGCCACTCTCAGACACTTAACAGGATCATGTCTCAAAAAATTTTTTAAAAATTTTTAAAGGGCTGGGGATGTGATTCAGTGGTAGAGCACTTTCCTAGCATGTGTAAGGCCCTGGGTTCCATCCTTAGCACCACAAAAAAAAAAAATGTATTTTTTTGTTATTTTAATTTTTTTGTACCAGGGATTGAACTCAGGGGCACTCAACCCCTGAACCAGGGCCCCACCCCACCCCTTTATTTTCTATTTTGAGACAGGGTCTTTCTAAAGTTGCTTGGAGCCTCACTAAGTTGCTGAGGCTGGCCTCGAACCTGTGATCCTCCTACCTCAGCCTCTCAAGCCACTGGGATTACAGACATGAACCACCACACCTGGCTTTATCTTATACTTTAAAGAATGGTGATGGATTCATAACTCTGAATGTACTGAAAATCGCGGTCTGTGAATTATATCTCAGTAAATCTGGATTTGTTGTTGTTGTTGTTGTTTTAAAAAAGGAATAGGTGTTTCCCACTGAGAAACTGGAGCTGGGGCCAGATCACCTCTTTCCATTCCAGACGGGGCTGGGGGTGGTGGGGGGGGTTGTCAGTAGCTGCCAGATGCGCTCCCCTGCCATGGTGCCTGCTAGTGGCAATCCAAAGCTTTGGGCAGCCCCAAGAACACACCCCCGCATCCAACTGTCAGCCTGGCCCTCGGGGTTGGTTTGTTTTTCCAAGGCATAAACGTATTTTATGGAGAAATAAATGCACGATAATAAAGAGGGGGAGGGGAGAGTTTCCACAGGCCCACATTTTATCCAAAGGGGCCATGATTTGGCATCCCTGGCTGGAATATGAAATTATTACACAAGAATTGACTCTCGGTGTCTCCGATGCTCCCTGGGATGATTGCTTCTATAACTTATGGAGACAGCTGAGCGTTTGTATTCAAGTGATCACATAAATTAATATCCATATGTGGAAATGGTGTGCTGGGAGCCGGCCTGGTTGCAGAATGCATTCCTTGTAATGATCCTCACACCTGAAGAAAAATGCCCGGCCAGGGCTCTGCGTGCAGGTCTCTTGGAGGATCAGGAGGCTTGCGAGGCAAATCAGACCCGCCAAACATCACCCCTTCAAGTGGCTGAGAACTGCGTGCTACCTTCAGCCATGACGTCATCAGAGGGAGAAAATAATTGGGGTCTTTTCCTTCCTTCCTTCCTTCCTTCCTTCCTTCCTTCCTTCCTTCCTTCCTTCCTTCCTTCCTTCCTTCCTTCTTTTTTTTTTTCTTTTGCAGTACTAGGGATGCAACCCAGAGCCTTCTGTGCACCAGGCAAGTGCTCTACCATAGAGCTACACCCCCAGCCCTCATTTTTTTTTTGCAGGGGGAACCAGGGATTGAACTGAGAGGCACTTAACCACTGAGCCCCATCCCCAGCCCTATTTTGTATTTTATTTAGAGACAGGGTCTCACTGAGTTGCTTAGGGCCTCCCTTTGGCTGAGGCTGGCTTTGAACTCGCTATCCTCCTGCCTCAGCCTCCTGAACTGGTGGGATTACAGGCATGCACCAACATGCCCAGCTCCCCAGCCCTCTTAATTTAAAAAAAATACAAAAAAAAAGCATCCTTGCCAAAAGTTTTTATTTTGCTATGTGATAGGAGACAAAATTATTCTCTTCTCCTTAGGAGATCACCAACACCCTGCCACCGTTCATGGCGGTGGCAGGGCACCAGTAAGAACTGCTGATTGCTGGCTTCGATGCCGCACACCTCTAATCCCAGTGGCTCAGGAGGCTGAGGCAGGAGAATCGCAAGTTCAAAGCCAGCCTCAGCAACTTAGCAAGGCCCTAAGCAACTGAGTGAGACCCTGTCTCTAAATCAAATACAAAATAGGGCTGGGGATGGGGCTCAGTGGTTGAGTGCTCCTGAGTTCAATTCCTGGTACAAAAAAAGAAAAAAAACTGCTGATGGCCTTCGTGGGGGCAGGGGATGAGATGTGGACTTAGAAAACCCACGTCCCGTACTCAGATCAGGTAGGTAAGGCCACAGGGCACAGCCAGGCAAAGCTGCTGGGACCCAGAGAGTCCCAGGGACAGGAACCAAGAAATGTTTGCTGAATGAAAACACAAAAGAAAAGGATCTAGAGTTATATGAAGCAATTTCCACCTCCCTCCTTCCCCAACTCCCTCCGTCACTTAGTAGACACTTTTGTGCTCTCTGTGTGTGTCAACAGTGTCCTAGAGAAACCTGGCCAGGCGTGGTGGCGCATCCAACTCTCTGGAGGCTGAGACAGGAGGATCTCGAGTTTAAGGTAGAGTGCGTGCTGGTGGAGTATTTGCTAGCACGTGTGTAGCCCTGCGGTTGATATCCAGGACCAAAAACTTCTAGCTTCACATGAAGGGGAGTCAGATAGCAGAGCACTCTCACCAGTTGCACTCAATTCATTCTCGGGTTTTTCTTTCTTTCTTTCTTTCCTTTTTTTTTGGGGGGGGGGTACCAGTGATTGAACTCAGGGGCACTTAATCACTGAGCTATATTCCTGCCCTTTTGTGTACTTTATTTAGGTATAGGGTGTCCCTGAGTTGCTTAGGGCCCTGCTAAGTTGCTGAGGCTGGCTTTGAACTCTCGATCCTCCTGCCTCGGTGGTTTCCTGAACCAGTGGAATTATAGGCATGCACCACCTCATCCAGCAATTAGGACAGTAAACTCTGCGGAAGCTACCAAAGTCTCTTCCAAAGTTTCAATGGTATGAACTACACTGTTTAACAAGCGACTCTGCAGGGGGGAGGATGGGGGGGTGGGACAAAAACAAAAGCCTGTTTGTAGCGTTGGCCAATTTCTATGGTGTAAACACTCTCGGTGGCCCGGCACTGCGGTGGAATCCCAGCAACTCAGGAGGCTGAGGCAGGAGGATCTCGAGTTCAAAGCCAACCCAGCAACAGTGAGGTGCTAAGCAACTCAGTGAGACCCTGTTTCTAAATAAAATACAAAATAGGGCTGGGGATGTGGCTCAGTGGTCAAGTGCCCCTCAGTTCAATCCTGGTACAAAAAAAAAAAAAAAAACTTCTGCTAGGCTGGATTTCAAGCTACCAGCTTCATGGCACCAGTACCAACTGCATATTTGGGAGGAGATGGGTGGAATCAGATGTCCTTGGTTCACAGGCACCAGGAGCCCAGGCAGCCACCTTCAGAAATCAGCCTTGGAACAAATACCTTGGGAAGTACAAAGGGCATCATGGGAAGGGCTACATGGGCTGTCACAGGTTGACTACCTCTTTGCCTGGGACCATGCTGGCTCTGACAGGTAGTCACATGCCCGCTGCCTTGATCGTCCCTAGAATCTGTTCCAAGGAGAAGGAGAGACGGAACCCTTCAAACTTCCAGCAAAGTCTCCCATTTCCCCCAATTTCGAGAATATTCCTGGCTTCTCTCTCCTTGCTTTCAAAGGACCCAAACAGTAGCCACCAGGGAGAATAGACTCCACACTCTAGAAACTTAATTGTGATTTCGTTGAAAAGCCCAGACCTTCACAGTCCAATATTTCTTAATAAGAAAGTGGGAATCAAAATTCTTCCCGCTAAGAATGAACAGTGGAATGAGAGACGGAGAAATCACTGAGGTGGAAAAATTGATTTGCAATATCCACAGCAATGTCCTTAACAGCACCTGGATGAGCCCCGTGCTTCTGCCAGAGACTGGATGTTTCTAGAACAGCGTGCACTTTTACTCTGAGCAGTTTGCATGCAAGCCATGAAAGCTACGTGGCAGCTTGTGATACCAGCTTGTGATATCCCCAGCTCCTTCTCACTGAGGACCTGGTGACACAATTACTGGGCCCTTCTTCCCTCTGGATGGCATTCTGTGTCACAAGCAGATGGGTCTTGGTGGCTGAACCCTTAATTCATTTTTTCTTTTTTGGTACTGGGGATTGAACCACATCCTCAGATCTTTTAGTTTTTAAGTTTTACTTACTGACTTGATACCAGGGGATTGAACCCAGAGGTGCTTAACCATTGAGCCACACCCCCACCCTCTTTTACTTTTTATTTTGAGATAGGGTCTCACTAAATTGCTTATGGCCTTGCTAAATTGCTGAGGCTGGTCTTGAACTTGTGATCCTCTGACTTCAACCTCCTGACCTGGGATTACAGGTGTGCACCACGTTGCCCAGCTTAATTTTTTACTTTGAGACACGGTCTTGTTAGGTTGCTGAGAGTCTCACTAAGTTGCTGAGGCTGGCCTTAAACTTGCAGTCCTCCTGCCTCAGCTTCCCCAGTGGCCAGGATTACGCCATACCAAGGTTGCACCGTTGATCTTTGCTTACACATCGCATGCCGTGTGGTAGACACATGGTTTTTCCCAGCAAATATTCACTCCACCTCCCCACTCCAGCCCTTCCACGGAAGGAGTACACTTCCCAGCACCATGGATGTAGGGTTCAGACTTGTAATGCTTTGATTAGTGGAACAGAAATCATGTGCTACATAATGATGTCACAGCCAGTGTGGACAGCATATATGACAGTGGTCTCATGAGAGTAGAATGGAGAGGAAAACTTGCAACTGCCTAGCAACATGGTGCTGTCATGGTGCAATACACTACTTGTGTTTGTGGTGATGCTGGTGAATACGAACCTACTACACTGCCAATCATAAGACTGTAGCACAAGATGGGTGCAGGGGCACATGCCTGTAATGTGCTGCAGTCTGGCTGGGCACAAATCAAGAGCCACTCAAGCAGGAACAAACTTTATTTCCGAACTCCCCTGAACGCCACCCACACGGCCCTTCCAGGAACACACCACACACCAACCGGAACTCCCTCCACCGGAACTTCACCAACCAACTCCAACTCTCCAGGAATCCACTCTCCAGGAATCTCCGCTAGAACTCCAAAGTAGCAGGCACCCGAGGCAGCAGGAGCTGCCCCACTGCCAGACAGCAGGGGCCTATATACAATTAATACACAGCCTGCTTCAATCCAGCATCATCCAGTCACAGCAATTATACACAACTTAACTTAATTATCATCATCTTAATGGCTCGCCTCTCAACCATTACTTCTGGCAAAATGCCAGGGGCCATTCCGACTCGGCTGTGGCTCTCAACAGTAATCCATGGGCTTGGGAGGCTTTGGACGCATGCGCCTGCTTCATCTGTCCTGGCCTCCTACCCTGCCGCCATCCATCAGGAGGAGAACATGGCCCAGGTAGCTGTGGGACCCTGGAATGAGAGATGGGTGGAGCTAACCTGAATCCAGCCACAGCCTGAAGTAGGGGCGCTCCAAGCATCCCTGGTGAGGATGTGGGGGTGGTTTGTTCTGCTGCGTGGTAGCCATAGTTATTACACACACTCGCCTTATGCTTCTACAGAATAATTGGCTTCTCACCAATATAGTGTCAGAGACCCTCATGTAAATCAACTCCCAAGTAACTACACTAGTACTTGAAGCATGGATTCGTACCACTGGCCACCCATTGCACACACACATGCTTACCTGAATTAGCAATGACATTTGGTCTATTCTTTGTAAAAA
Organism: Ictidomys tridecemlineatus; assembly: GCF_052094955.1. Lineage (NCBI taxonomy): Eukaryota > Metazoa > Chordata > Mammalia > Rodentia > Sciuridae > Ictidomys > Ictidomys tridecemlineatus. The sequence continues at coordinate 94,329,789 of NC_135493.1, read as the reverse complement.
GAAATCAGTGGCTAAGGACCTACATAAATAGATTAACATTTAAAAACTCAAGTGAGGCAGGCATGGTGACACACACTTGTAATCCCCTGCAACTCTGGAGGCTGAGGAGGGAGGATTGCAATTTGGAGGCTAGCCTCAGCCATTTATTGAGGCCCTAGGCAATTTTGCAAGACCCTATCTTTTAAAAAATAATAATAAAGTGAAATAAAAAGGGCTGGGGATGTGGCTCAGTGATTGAACACCCCTGGGTTCAATCCCAAACAAAAGAAGAAGAGAGAGAAAGCCCAGGTGAAAGATACAGGTTTAAGGGGCAAGGTGCAGAGCAGACCGTTAGAGGGACAGTAAACTGAGCCGGCTCACAGGGGCTTTCAACATCAAAAGACTCGATTCTATTCTGGGGACAGAAGCACCATGAGCGATCCAGGGTAAGGTGCGAAATCTTAAAGGTGGAACAGACTTGGAAGTTAGACCACATAGCAGTCTGAGATGATAAACCTCAACACAAGGTTAGAGACGACAGAAAAATACAGGAAGCTACACTTAAAAAATCAGAATAGTTATTTTTTAAAAAAAATCTCCTAAACTGGGTGTAGTGATACACACCTATAATTCTAGTGGCAGGGGAGGCTGAGGAAGGAGGATCACAAGTTCGAGGCCAGCCTCAGCAACTTAGTAATTAAAAGGGTTGGGGATGTAGCTGTCATAAAGCACTTGCCTAGCATGTGTGAGGCCCTGGGTTCAATACCCAGTATTGTGGTGGAGAGGAATGTGGTAAGTAACAGAAATCCCGATAAATAATGTCTTGGACAAGTCAGAGGTTCTTTTTGACATGTAATGACAAGTCCAGAGGAACCAATAGAATCCAGTGCTTGTACATCAGCTCAAGTTATCAAGCACCCGTCTCCTATCTTCCCCCTCTATCATTCACAGCATGTGATTTTCCTTCTTATGGTCCCAAGATGGCTGCTGCATCTCCAGGCATAGCACCCTTATTCCAAGCAGGAAGAAGGATTCAGGGTTTTGCCTTATTTGGGAAGGGAAACTCTTCCCAAAGATTTCTGCTTACCTCTCATTGAGCAGCACTGAGTCACATGGCCACCACTATCTCTAAAGGAACCTGGGAACTTGAGAATTTCACTATCTATTCTCTAAGATAAACACAGAGAAGTCAGACCGGGAATTTGAATAGGTTTGAGTGAGACTAACTAGAGTATTTGCTTGATCCCAGTGTCTCTTATCTCCTGATCCAGGGCTCCCAGTAGTTTACATGTGACAAGGCTGGCTGCAGGCCGGGAGAGAGGAGAAGGGACCACACATTTACCTAGGACAAAGCCAGAGAAAATGACCACCTCTTTCTTAGATTTTTTTTTTTTGTTGTTGTACTGGGGAGTGAACCCAGGGGCACTTAACCACTGAGCCTCATCCCCAGCCCTTTTTTGTATTTTTTATTTAGAGACAGGGTCTCTGGCTAAGTTACTTAGTGCCTCACCATTGCTGAGGCTGGCCTTGAACCCATGATCCTCCTGCCTCAGCCTCCCAAGTCCCTGGGATTACAGGCATATTCTATAGCGCCTGGCTCTTTCTTAGATACTGATAAGACATCAGGAAAGACTTGAGGCACAACAAACTCCTCAAAAGAAGGAAGACAAAGAGTTAATAATACATGGTAGACAACAGGGAAGGAAGCAGCGTCATTCATGCCCCAACAAACTAACAGTGACCAGCACTTGCTTGCTACTTTGTGCTAAGCACCGTCTTGAGCCCCAGCCCCAGGAAGTGTCCATAAAGCAGAATAGAAAAAATCACATTAAGGCAATGAATAGGAATCAAGAAAATGTCCTTGGAAAGGGGCAAGAAAACAAAACAGAAAAGCAAAGAGGAGAAGTTCATCTTGGGAGGAAGCTAAGGGGCGGGCGTGAGAGCAAAGCGTGAAGTCCTGAACAGACTCCATCACAAATAAAAGCCAGCCTTCTCCCCTGGCACGGGATGGCCCGCCCAGCCCAGTCAGCTCACTTCTGGGCGGGTCCTTTGGAAAGAAAAAAGAAAACTGAAGGGACAGCAAAGCTCCTTGGTCACGCACTATGGTGGAGGAAGAGAGCCCGGTTTCCATCCTGGTTCCCAACCTCCTGGATTTAACTTCTGCAAATTTCTCTGGGCATGGTGACCTCTATATTCCCCTGAGGAGGCAAATAAAACATGACTCTGTCACCTGCAAGGGACAGAAAACCCAGGCCAAAGTGATAAAAGCAAAGAAACGAAATGTATTGGCACATATCCAGGGACAGGGTCTGGCTTCAGGTTCAACAGGATCCAGGAACTAAAGCAACTAGTCACCTGGCTCTGCTCTGTCTTTGTTGCTGTCATTCTCAGGCTGCCAATCATCCCAGAAATAGAGCCTATCTTTTTAGCAATCTCAGTAGAAAGGGTGATTCTCTTTTCCACTAGAAAAAGCAAGTTCGGGGATTTTTCTGGGACTTCTGAACCAAACATTGCCAGCGTCAGGTGAAGGAGCAGGTGCAGGATAGTCCATTCATCCCACTTTGGCATCCAGAAGAGGAAATCTGTCCCTTCTTCTCAATGCACAGGGACTGAAGGTCAAAGAGCAGTGGTTCCAAAGGGCCGGGTCTGCATGTAGAACAGGGATCAAATGTTGGACAAGCAAAGCCAGAACTGTCACAGTGTTTCTAAGGAGCTGCCAAAAGAGCCAGAAATACCCAGCCCCCCCCCCAACCCCATCCATCAAAAGCTGCCTTTTGCAAGCACCCAGCTGCACCCAATCTTGGAGATTAGAACCCTAGCTCCTGCCAGCCCTTGTCAAAGACAAGGTCAGAATGTCTGAGCTGAGGTCCTTGCAATGTTCCCTTCTTCAACTCAGCAAGGCGCAGGGAGGGAGGAGGCCTGTCTGAGCGTTCAGGGCTCACTCAGAGCAGACACCAGGCAGGAGCCTACTGTCCCTTCCACCTGCAGCCTCCTTGGGAATGGTTTACAAAGGACTAAATAGAGCCCTGGACAATGTCACCAGGAATGCAAAGAGGGTCCGGCCAGCCTACTATGAGAGTTCAGTGATGAATTTCTTCATCGGTGAGGGATGGGGGAATAATTCCTCTTGGACTGAAGCTGAACTAAGGGCTAGAATGGCCAGGACCCCTCCAGCCTGGATCAGGGATAGTCCCCCTGGCATCTTCTCAGCCTGCCACCGGGACCTCACCCCACAAAGAGCACCGCTTCTGGCTGACTCCCCAAGGAGGCCAAGGTGTGCCCTTCACGTTGTCACCACAAGGGAAAATACAGTCCCTCCCCTGGCTTCTCTTTGATCTTTCCCTTGCTGGCTACCAGCCAGCAGTACCATTTCTCAGAAACTTGGGGACACACTTAGGAAGTTGATCTGAGCAACGTTTCCCACGTCAGAGAGGCAAGTTGGGGGGAGATGGGTTGTACCGCTCTCCATTAGAGAGGCCTTTCTGTTTGTCTCTCTCTTGTGTTTTTCTTTTCCTTGTCTTGTTTTTTCACAGGTCTCCAGCACGAACACCAAAATGCCTCAGACCCTAAGGAATTTGAAAGGATTATCGTGATGGCTTAAGCAGGAGTTTCGAGTGGGAAGCTAGGAAAAGCCAAGGAAGCTTCTAAAGTTATAACCCTTCCAAGATTGGCCAGATAAGTGTGGGGCCCGAACAAACAGACGAACCAGGGCGGCATTGCTCTCCTTAACTCTTTCAAAGCCTGGAGAACACACACCGAAGGCCTGCGAATGTCCCTTTGGACCCCGGGTCTATAATTTACCAAGACAAGCCTTCATGCCTTAAATAAAAGTTCATGAACCCGTTCTTTTCTTCATTTGCTTTTAGTTCTCCTCCTGGGTCCTCCAAGGAGATACAGCTTGGTCCTTGGCCAGCGATCTCCTTCAATCAGGCACAAAGCAGTCCCCAAGGGAGGAAAGTTGGGGTTCTCCCAGGATTAGGGGGGCTTTCAGAGTATCCAAGCCAGCAGCCAGTGCTGGGGATTAGAACCCTAGCTCCTCCCAGCCCTTGTCAAACACAAGGCCGGACTGTGTGAGGTGAAGGCCCTTGCCCAGGGTCGCCCAGCCTTGCCTATCCCTTCTCTGCTGCTGCAGGGCCAGAGGCTATCCAAAAAGCCTCATATCTGGCGGCCACAAGAAGCATCCAACCCCCTGGCAGCAGAACCAGATGGAAGGCTTAGGCCGGTGGCCATTCTGGTCTGATCACCCAAGAGGGCATCCCATGATGCCCCCAGGGTCTGAGGAAGCCTCAAGGCATTTACATCGCCAGGGGCTTCCACTGGACAAAAAGCTGCAGGATTCAGGCCACGACCTCTCTCCAGATATCACCTCCAGACAGGACTGGGGGGTGGGGTGGCTGCTGGCTGGTGCTTTCAATTTCCCCCTTTCAATTTGCAAAAGAAAAAGAGATTCTACAGAGTGCTGGCCTGGGTCTGGCTGTATCAGGGGACAGGTTTTATTTATGTGACTGAAGGCAGACCCAACACTACAGCTTTGTGCAAATGAAGGGAAATGGGGAAGAAGTGACATTTGGTTGTTTTTTTTTTAAAGATAGGTGCCTTTGAATTCTACAATGCAGGAGGGCACCAGGACAGGAATGGTAGTGAATTTTCCAGGAACTGACAACCCCTGTGGGCCTTGCCAATCCTGGACCCAATCCTGATGCCAGGAAAGGACAAGGGGGGAGGGGGGTATTCATCTGTCCCTCCCTGAGCTTCAAAGCCAGCCCTCCTGGGCCGGCCGCAGACCGCACTCACCCCAGGCCTCCTTCCACCGGCAAGGGCTGCGAGGGGCCTCTGCCTGGAACCCCCACAGCCCACCCCACCCCCAAGCCATTTCCAGTCCTCTGGGCGAGGGGGGGTCAATGTCGTTCAAGTAATTTCTCTGCGAACACAAGATGGCAGCCTTAAATAAATGCAACCCTGCGCAGCTTTTAATCTTACACATCATTAAATTCCTAATTTACACATTATGTTTTCGTGGGCCAACCCATAACTCATTAGTGTTGAACTCACGAGGTAGAAAGACCAACGCACGACGGGCGCCGGGCGCCGTCACCTGCCTGGGTTAGCAGTGCCCGCCGCGGGGGCAGGAAGGCCGGCGGAGAAGGGCGCCGGGGCGCCAGACGGGCAGAGGCCGGGGCGCAGGCGAGCCCCAGGTGCCAGGCCCGGTGTCGCACGAGGCGCCTGCAGCGCTTGTGCGGGGAAAGTGCCCAGGCCGGTTCGCTCCTCCGCTCTTGGGCCTCGCGGGCGCGCGCGCACACACACACACACACTCCCCGCACACGCACACCCGGGTGGCCGCGCGGGGCTCGGAGTCGCGCAGGCCTCCTTGGCAGACATCTTCCTGTGGGAGGATTTCAAACGAGCCGTGAAAGCCAGAAACTACACGGGTTACAAACTCTGGAATCCCTGGCAGGTCCCGGGCCTCCCCCCACCTCGGCCTGGTCCCCTCCACTCGGCCGGGGGCCAGGAGCCCACCAAGGGCAAAGCGCACACGCCCAGGCCACTGGGCGATCTGGGGCTCAGACACTGCTCCCCAAGTCTAGTCTCCCTTATAGCCCCAGGACCTGCGCAGCCGACCCATAGGGGTCCAGGGCCAACCCAAGCGCGCAGGCTTGGGGGCCCTTCCAGGCCGGAGGTGGAGCGGAAGGTCAGGATGGCCATCAGACACTCCAGGCTGGCCGTCAAGGCCCCCCAACGCCCCTCTTCAGGGGAGGGAGAGGCGGGGTCACCTGGGCGCAGCTGACAGCCTCAGGCCCCAGCCTAGGTGCACCCTAAATTAGAAGGAGGTGCACGTCTGTAATCCCAGTGGCTCAGGAGGCTGAGGCAGAAGGATCGCAAGTTCAATGCCAGCCTCAGCAACTTAGCGAGGCCCTAAGCAACTCAGTGAGACCCTGTCTCTAAATCAAATATAAAGGGGGGTGGCTGGGGATGGGGCTCAGTGGTTAACTGCCCCAGGGTTCAATCCCGGTACCGAAAAAAGAAATAAAGAAAAAAAGATGTGGGAGGCTGCAGCCTTAATGGCCCTGGGGCTAAGGGAACTGGCCCGCGCGCAGGAGGAAGGAACCAGAGCGGAGCGCCAAGGACAGCTGTCCACGCAGCGAGGGCCACGGGGGCCTCGCCTTGCGCCGCGCCTGGTGGCTGGGCCCACGAGGTGCACGGCGCCTTCTCCGCCAAAAGCCAGCTCCGCGCCGCCGGCGGAGTGGGAGGGAGGAGGCTGGGCGAGCGCCCCGCCCTCGCCGCCCGCGGTCACAGGGGCAATTACACTCCTCGCTGCAGACGGTTACCAGCTCGCCCGCGCATCCCTCTCCAGCTCCCCTCCCCTCCTCCGCCGAACTGCTAGCTCCATCTTAGCGAGGGCGCGGGGAAGCGCAGCCGAGGCCAACTGCCTCTAGGGACCTCCCGAGGCTCCTCGCTCGGTGTGCAGCCCCCGGGACCGCCGGGGCCGGCCCACCGCCCCCTGAAGCACATCCCACGAGCACCACGGTCTTGGAAGTGACTTTCCAAGTCGCGAAAGGGCGGCAGGACCCTTCTCTGCGCGCTGCAAGACCCCAGCAGCCACGCTGCGCCCTGCAACCCTGCCCCCAGCCAACGCAGCTGCCTTCGCAGCCCCTGCCCCAGAAGAGCTGTTTTCTGGGTCTCTCCCGCGACCCCCTGGCGTGCTTTCCTGTTCCCAACTGGACGCCTAGACCTCTTGCCTGAAACCTTTACTCTGCCAGGCGGCTTCTGCTGCTAGTAAACAGTCCCCCTCCCTCCCCCTATGGTTTATACTATTCCGGAAGGTGTCTTAGAAACTGTGAATGAAAACTCGGGCTTTGGATTAAGGGCTTCAATTTCGACTAGTTGCATGATTTGTAGCAAGTTTCTTAACCTCAGTTTCTTTATCTGCAAAATGGGAGAAATTATGCCCACCGAAGTGTGGCTGCTCGGTTTAAGGAGATGTATGTATGAATATGTGACATGCTTGGCACAATGTCCTCATGGTTGGCAGCATTATTACCACGTGGCCAGAACTGTGGTGACATTAAAAAGAGAGATTTTTTTTTCACCCTACCAGGAGTATGCCCTGCAGACTTCTGGGACCTATCTCACAAAACCAGGGGATCTCAAGCAACAGGATAGACCTTATGGGAGGACAGAAAAGTCGAGGGACAGCCAGCCCAGCCAATCATTCAGCCTCCTGCTTTTGCAAATGAATAGGGCTCTGTCTAGGCTTCCGGCCATTCCAAGGCCAGCTCTGAAACTCCTAAGGTTTAAACCGGGTGTGGTGTAAAGGTAAAAGTAGCCTGAAAGCAGCCCCTCTTAACGGGTGAGGACCTCTCTTTGGAGGAAGGAAAGGGAACAGGGTTAGGAAATGGAGTTGCAGGGCTCTGTGGTCAAATGCTTGCCTAGCATGCCCAAGGCCCTGGGTTCCACCATCAGTGCAGAAAGAAAGGATTTTCTCTGGGAAGAGGGACCCCGGATAGGAAACATTCAAGGCCTCTGGCAGACCACTGACAAAAAGTAATTGGACTCAAAAGAAGCCTCCCCAGAAATTGGGCCACCGTGGGAGCTGTGCGAGACAGACTTCCCATCTGGGAAGGGCTGCCTACGGGTAATTGGGTTTGCTCGAGTTGCCTCTATAATTAATAAGTGATTTGACTTGGAGATTGGAAATAGTCATTGAAAGAAAGCCGGCGGGCGTAGGGGTATGAAACCTGGGAGCCCCCCTTCCAAATTCAATGACCAGGAGGAGGACAGTTTAAAGAACACGAGGAAAGTGATAATATTGGCATCTAACCTTCCAGTGTTTGAGTAATTCGTTGCTTAGCTACTTTGGATAGGCCATTATTTTGCAAACTGGAAACATTTGCAAGCGGTGATATTTTGCTCCTGCCTGACGCAGGGGCTGCAAACCTACCCCAGCTCTGCTGAACTCTTCGAAATATATATGCATAAATTGTTCCTAATGAGACCATCTGTTTTTTATGGCCCCTCTGGAAGCAGGAGGAACCCGAAGACTGCTCTGTCTTGCAGAAATCTGCGGCCAGGCAGGCCTGGGAAATAAATAGGGGAGATTAGAACAGTGTGCGCTGATTTAACAATACGCGGGCAGCGGTTTGGTGGTGGAGACGTGTGTTGCTTGGCTTCCCAGGGGTGCGGGTCATTTAGGGTGATTCCGGGCTACTTGGGGCATGGTGTCTGCCGTGGATGGGCCTCCTAAGAGGCCCCAGGGCTGTGCTGGGGTTTCAAAGCACACAGGAACCTCGGTATTTCCATATTTGGAGCATCACCAGAACCACGCAAAACCCTAAGCTTGCCTCCTGCCCCAGGGGCCCTGGACATGTCCCCAGCTGTGGGTGGCCTCAGGCATCGCCCACTAGCCAGAGACCCCCCAGCTATGGAGGTGAAAGGAGCCGGCCTGAGTCTCAGAGGCTAACACCAGGCCTCATTCCACTCCACGACAGGATCAGAGCCCAGCGTTCACCAGGGCCTGGTCCCAAAGGCTGAGCTTTCAATGCTTGGCGCGTCTGGCAGGCCCAGGAGCCGGGCCTGAGCCCGCACCGAGGGTGGCAGGACAAACACTTTTTACATTACCGGGGGGGGGGGGGGGGGGGGGGGGGGGGGGGGGGCTGTTAATTGGGGCAGTGCAAAAGATGCCCCGCCTGCCCCTCATCGGCGGGGGAGGGGGCGTCAGGAGTGGCCAGTGGGGTCTGCTTAATAATAGAGGGGCTGCCCTGGGGAGCCTCGGATATCGGTAACCCCCATGATTAATTCATAACTCTCCACTGCGCCTGGCACCGTCTCGGGTCTTTAATCGGTTCTGAATGTCAGCGAGGCTTCCCCGACAGCCTGAGCGCTGCCTTTTGAATGTGTTGAAAGTCGCTGCGCGCACACCAGGAGACAAAGTTGCCATCTGCTCCGGGGACCACGGCAACTGGGCGCTGGGAGGGGCCTTCCTCCTGCGGCTCCTGCTGCCCAGAGCGGCCTCCTCTTCCAGGCCTGCCCTAAAGCCAACACTGTCCCCCGCAACACCTCGCCACCTCCCGTCCTGGACTCAGGGGCATGCATGGTAGAAACTCCAGCTGCGAAGTAGAGCGTGGTAGCAGGGCGCGCAGGGACTCTGCGGTCACCCAGACCGAGGCCTATGCTAATGAGATTATAAACTCGGGTTGTTTGTGTGCGCGGACGCGGGGGTGGGGGGGGGGCAGATAAAGTGCGGGGACGGGAATGACTTCGAGGGGGGAGGGGGAAGCCCCGGGAGAACAAAGCTCCTGGCCTTCGGCCTCCGAAGAGTCGCAGAAGTGACCGCCACTGCCAGTACACAGGAGGAAGCGGGGGTGATGGACGGGGGGTGGGGGGGGCAGGCCTTTAGAGAAAGCCGAGGGGGCACGGGGGTGGGAAAGGCTCAACCTGCAGCTAAACATTTGGCCTTCGGGGTGTTTTTTCTTTTTTTTTTTAAGGAGCTGGATCCCCGGAAGTTGGGGTGGGGTACATCGCGCCCCGTAATGGCAGGCAGGTTCTACTCTGCTTCCCGGAGGAGCCCCGTCCTTTCTCCCCTCCCCCGTCCCGGCCTGCAGAACGGGCGTTAAGCGGCCTCTCCGATCGTGACCCGGAGGAGGACGGAGCGGCAGGGGGCGGCCGGGGGTCTCCCAGCCTCCGGCCTGCGCTTCCGCACTCCCGGGCTCGGAGCGTCGCCTCCCTCGGCAGCGCCTCGCCACTAGACTGTAATTCCACACTCCCGCGAGCGCTGGGGCTGCGGGAGGGAGTTGGAACTGCATCCGATGAGCACGCCGGGAGGTGAGATCGGGTAGGAAATAGCCCAAACTTTTGAGTTCTGTGCTGGCCCACCCCCACCCCTCACCCCCCTCACCCCCCCACACCCTCCACACCCCCCCACACATCATTTACCCTCCCCCTTCCCAGCCGCCACCTCCCCCACCCTCTGGATTCCGCAGGGTTTGCAGCCAGTCCTGTCATATGGTTTTGTTTCTGAGCTGCTGCTTTTTTTCAGACACGAAAATTGGACACGTGGAGAATTAGCCCGGCTGGAGAAGCGCGGGATGCTGACTGAACAATGGTTTCCAGCACCGAAGCTGGAGGGGGCACCTTCCCCACCCAAGCCCCAAGGGCGGCTGCCTCGGTACACTCTGGGCATACCCCCTACTCGCCCCGTCCCTGAGCCCGGGAAGGGAGCAGCGCGGGTCGTGCTTTGGGGAGTCCTTTCCCCCAAAACAAACCCCGGGTGGGCCTGGGCACTGAGGTCACTGTGGCTTGGGTCTGCGGGGACTTCCAAGTAAAGAGCTTGCAATTTTTCCTAGAGAAGGTTCTGTCTCAAAGACACCACCCCAAATGTTAATGTTTGAAAACCCAGCCAAGCTCCAGGCACCCCGTTCTTCAGCAATTGCACCCTTCTTAGGCTGGACTTTCTCAGCTGCTTGGAGGCCCCCCTCATCTGATGAGGGTCCCTAGGTGGCAGCTCCTCTTGCGAGTAGCTTCCTTTAGCCACAATCTTCTTGCACTGAAACCCCAACCTTCCCCCACCAGGACGTGCTCAGCCCCCTCCTCCCCCCCAGCAGGCACCCGCAGCAGCCCCTGGTTCCCCAGGCAGTTCTCTTGCTCAGAACGGCCTGTGTGTGTGTGCGCGCGCGCGCGCGCGCACACACACACACACACACACACACACACACACACACAGCCACAGAAGCTCCCTTGCCTCTCTCGGAGCCGGTTTCCTTTTACTGGCTCCCTTGGAGCTGCTGGGGCTGTGGCAAAGCCTGCAGCTCCCTGTGCAGCTGTGGGTCTCCCTGCAGCGCTGTGGGCTGTGAATCTGCCTTCCCTCCCTTCCTGCAAAGGTCAGGCTGCCTCCTCTCCAGTGGCCACACTTCAGTTCCGGCCTGCAGAGCTTGCACACTGCAGCCTGAATGTGGGAATGGAGTGAGCGTGCATGCAAGGGGGAGTCACCCCCTAGCCCCAGGGGCAGGGACCAAGGAGTGTGGGATTCAGGGAGGGAAACACTGCAAACCCCAAGACAGTTCAGTACTTGCAGGCAAAAACTCAAGAGGAGACAAAACCAGGAAATGCTGTTGGACCTTGAGTGCAAAAGCGGAGGCCTTTCTCCCTCAGGGGTCTACCCTAGGAGCAGGCCAAGAGGTAGGCCTGGGACCTTTGTGGCATTATGTCCCATGCAGTTTCTGGAGCCCTTGCAATTTGGGCAAGGCTGCAGTTCATTTCAAGCAGGGGTCAGAAGCAAGCTAACAACTCAGGCGTGGAATTCATCAGCCACTTGATATCAAGTCAGCTGCAGCCCCATCAAAGAGGGACCCCCAGAGAGATCTTTGTGCCACCCCAGCCCCAGAGACTACCGGGCAGAAAGTTGTGGAGAGAAATGGGAGGAAACGCCATTAAACTTGCTTCCTCTAAAGAGCCGATAGCCCCAGTCTTCTCTGAACTGTACCTAAAAAGTCAGGAGAGAGAACTCGTTAACTTTTGTTTGGTTTAACATTGCCAGCTTCAAGTCAACCGTAGGCCCCCCGAAGGTTTTGTAAAATATTTAATCTAGCTGAGACAATTTCCTGCAGTCCCTAACCGGACCACCCCACTTACTGAGCCGCTGCCAAAAAGCCAGCTTGACTGCAGGCTGGTAACCAGAGGCCTTCCAGCAGTCTGGCTGCCCTGTGACCTCCACCGGAGGAGCCACAAGACCTTGCACAGAACCCAGAGAGATCCAGACCTGGGAAAGCCTGGAGGTGCAAAGGAGTGGGGGAAGCAGCCCAGGAAGTGGAATTAAAGACCCTTTTCACACTAAACTGATTGTTGTCCCTGTGACCTTCTGGGGCCCTCACCCTCTGAACTTTGTAAAATACTCTTGGATGGTGTCTCACCTCCCTCCGGGTGTGGAAGAATGGGCCCTATGAGAGGGTTGGCCACTACAGGAGGGTTGGCCCTCTGTGTGTCCCCCAGCGCCCTCCTGTACGGTCCCATTCAATGTTTTCCTGGACGTAATCTTACTAGAGAATACGGGCGGGAGTGGAATCCTTCGACTCCGCTGGCCTCAACCCTTTCCAAACGTGAGGCTCACGGGGAGAACGCTCTGCCCAGTTTCCATTCCCGCCTCCAGAAGAACGAGCCGAAAACATGTGTACTGTAAATAAAGCCTGTCTAAATACAGCACTCGGGTAAAGGCTGCCGAGAAAACACTCGGCATCGCTCTGCTCAGAGAGTGAGTCAGCTTCCCAGCCCCAGCCCCCCGGGGAACAATGGGGACCTTCTGTCGACCCCGGACGAACCCCAGGCCCGTTTAGGTGGCAGGGGCGCGGGCACCCTGGGACCTTCGGCCCCGAGGTTTGGGGGGGAGGGCTCTCCCGGTGGCAGAAATAGGGGTCCACCCCCAGGATCTGCAGGCCTGGGATCCCTCTGCCCACAGCTGCAGCCCAGGGGTGGAGGGTTAAACAAACACCGGGCAGAGAAGCCAGCCTGCGGGGCTGCGGCCGGGGCTGCGCGGAGAAGGGAGGGGACCCGGTGCGTGCCTCGGAGCCTCCCGACGGGAGGACGCCCCCTCTCTACTCCAGGCTCCCACTCTCGCCCACCCGCTGGGACGCCTCTCCTCCGCAGCCTCTAAAGTCTCAGCGGAAAGTAGCATAGCAGCTGCCAGAGTCGCCTAACTCCTTCGACTGTCCCCATAGGCCCAGCCACGTGAACTAGCCCTCCACACCCACACACGCAAGTGTGCTGGAGACATCAGGAAGCCTGGCCTCCAGCTGGCACTGTGGGCACCCATACTGAGAGACTTGGCGCCTCTCTGGCAGAGGGCACAGAGGTGGGACTGGTGGTGGCCTCCAGCACTACGTCTTCTGTCGTGACCTCTGGGTTTCCTTGGGGAAACTGCACTCCCCGGCAAGTGGGGCCATGTGGAGACCTGAGGTTCAGCGCCGACTGGTGTGATGGCCTCTGCTCTGGTGTGGGCCGGCGGTTTCCCCGCGCCCGATGACCTTGAGGGTCAGGGATCCACCCGACAGGCCCGCGGTTTCCGGAGCCGCACAGCCAGCCCTTCCTCTCAGCCTCGCCCGCTCAGGCCTCCCCCAGCCGCCGAGCCTCGCCGCGCTAGCCCAGCTGGCTCCCTGCCCGGAAAGGGGGCGCAGGGGGCGCAAGCACCCAGGGCTTCACCCACGCCCTGAGCATATGCGCCCGGCCAAGAGCCGGGGCCGCCATAGGCAGCCTGAAATTGCCAAATCGTCGCAGGGCAGGGTTGGGGCTGAGGCCTTGGGAACCGGGTTTGAGCTGAAGAGGAGGAAAACAAGTGAAACGGGAGGGGCGGGCTGGGGTGTCGGCTCGTAAATCACCCGGCCCCACCCTCGGGCCTCAGCGCAGAGGCGCCCAGGCCCCGCGGGGGAGAGGAGGGTCACTCGGCCACTCCTGGCCGACCTCTGAGCTCCCCCGAAGCCGCCGCCCCACCCTGGGCTCACGCCGCGCTCGGACCAGATCCGGGCCCAGATCGTAAACCGCCCGCCGGATTCGGCGGGAAGCCGCCCTTGGACGCAGCGCGCATCCGCCCAAGGGGAAGTTTATTTATAGCTTGTAAACGTAAAGGAAACCAGACCGCGCTAGCTCGCCGAGCCTGAGCCCCGAGCTCCCCACCTGCCCACCAGGAGGGCGCAGCAGGGCGGGGGGACTGGCTGTGCTCCCCAGGTCGCTGGGCACCCAGGGGAGGCCAGGGTGCGGAGATGTTGGCAAGCCTTCATTTCCTCCCGATGTGCCCGTGCGGTGCCGTGAACGGCAGAGAGGGTGGAGGCCAGGGCTCGGGCACCGCGTGGTTAAGGTGGGGGGACCCAGTTGGCCCACTTGGCACGCACCCGCGGGCAGGCCAGGCGGCGTGGCGCGGGGTTCCGCACATCCCGCTCCAGGCCGGGGGAAGTCCTGGAGTGCCAGAGAGCTGGGGAGGGGGCGCTTCGGGAGCCTCTCCTTGGAAAGCGGGATGCTTTCTCCGTTTCTCCTGCGCACGTGTCCTCCTCAGAGCAGGCAAGGGCTGCGTGCCTGGGGCTGCGATCCGCGGGTGACTACGGCTGAGATCGCGCCCTTTCCACTCCCCACCCCCGCCGTCGCCGCCTCTCCCAGGGAGCTCCAGGCTCCGGGGTGCGCTCGGGGCAGGCCCGAGGAGCCAGAGAAACGGAAAAGTGCCAGGGAGGAGATGAGGAAGAGAAGACCTTCAGAAAACGCAACCCCGAATAGCAGCAGCCGAGCTGGAAAGAGACGCCCGCACCCCCCCCCCCGCAACCCTCGGCACGGGCGGCCCCTCCCAGTCCCAGCGGAGCGCACCCACCCCGGCCTGGGTCGGGGCGAATTCCTGTGTGTGGTGTGTGTGTGTGTGTGTGTGCGCGCGCGCGCGCGCACCCGGCCGCCGGGAGGGCAGTTGCGAAACGGGCTGTTGGCTGCAGCGCGGCATAATGGAGGTGGCTGGAACAATGCGCGCTTTGTGCGCGCGGGGAGTTGTTTTCCACCCGCCTCGCCCCCCTCGCTTGGGCCGTATGGCACTTTAATCCCCGCCACGGCTCGGCACAAATGCACTTGTGTCCTGCGGGTCACCGGGGGCCGCGCGACCGGAGCCGCCCCTAGCCCTCCCCGGGGGACCCCACCGCCGGCCGCTCCATCTTCCTTCCTGCGCACCCCCCACCACCACCTCTATTCCCGGCGTGGGCCGGTGAGCCGGCTTGGAAGCTTCCGGACCCGCCGGCCACTTTTATTTTCCGTGAAGGCGGCCCCTCCCCCTCCGCTCGCGCGCGCACACACACTCACACACACACACACAGCGGACCGCAGGCCCCACACTCGCCGCCCGCCCTCGCCTCGCCTCGGTCCGCCCGCCCCCGCCCCGCGCTCCGGACTCCTGCGAACAATAGTAAATGTCAACAGATTCCGCGCGGCGAGTGTCTGACTCGGCCGAGATAAGGGTGCGCGGTTGGCCCTGCGCTCCGCGACGCCGCGGGGGGAGCCCACCCTGACCCCAGCTGGAAAGAACCGGCTGTGATGAAACCCAGGCCGGGGAGTGGAGGGCAGGAGGGGAGAGCCCCAGCCCGTGCCCGGGGGGAGCCTCGTGGGGACACCAGGCCTTGCCCCGCCCCCACCCCGCTTAACCCGGTGCTGATGGGAGGCCGGTGGGCACCGGGAAAGAGACCGGGTAGATGGGTAGACGTGGCGCTTGGGCCTGCTTTCAGCTCACGTCTCCTCCGATCCCCAGCGGAGGCCGGAAAAATGCTGATCCGGGGGAGGACTCCAGCAGTTTTCGACCTACTGGGAGCCGGCACCCGAAAGACGCGAAGGACTCGAGGGCTCGTCTCTGGAAACTCATTAAAATATTTTTTGAAGCGCGCACACGCTCGCGGGTCCTTCCCCTCGGTTGTCCGCAACCCACCACCCAACCGAATTAAAATTCGCAAATTGATTCCCACGCGTTCGTATTAATGGGTTGTTCCTCTTAAATTGTTACCAACTTTGCTAATGGATTATTATTTAAATGATTTCTTTTTCATAAAGTACGTGTTGTTTTATAGATGCGTATTTACTTAAAGAAATCAACTGCATCTATTAACATATTAAAGAGAGAATAAAGCATCGAGGCCGGTGTAATGCACTGTTCAGCCTTACTTTGGGTGCTGCGAAGATAGGAAAATCTTATTTGTTTAATAATAAGTCACTCATGAATATGCAAATGACATCGGTGCAGTACCTCACTTCTGTCACTATTAATGAGTTGCAAATTAATGTGACAACAAAAGGAAAATCTATTTAGTGGAGGAACTCCGGTTCCTACCTGGGGAGATCACAAGCAGAGCTGGAACTTGGGTCTCAGGAAAGGAGAGGGCTGCGGCTGGACACCTCTCCATCCAGCCTTTTCCCGGAGCCACCACTATTGTCTGGACTCCAGGCCTTGCTTTGTCAGAAGCCCCTTAAAATTCCTGCTCCAGGCCAGAGGAAGAAAGGCTGCTCCCGGGTAATTAGGGCCAAGTGTGATTAATGGAAATCAGCCCACAGTTTGAAGTAAAGCAATTGGTGAAGCACATTTTTGGGGGGTCTCCTCCCTCCCCTGGTTTAAAGATTCCCCAAAGCCTTTTTGGCCTCTGTTGCTCTGGACAAGGTTTAGGACTGGAAATATCGAGTTAGGCCTCACAGGCCTGATCACAGGAATTAAGACAGCACCCTATGCACTCGCGTTTTACGAGGTGACTTTGCTGATGGGAGATTTAAGAGCAGATCAGCTCATTTTCCTGCCAACCTGCTTCCCAGAGGTTACGGACTGAAGTCTGGTTGTCTTCCATGTGAGCATTCTCTCTTTTCTGGCCCACACAGCTGAGCCTCTTTTTATTTCATTGGTGGATGCTGAAGAGAGTGTTTTTAATTCAGTTAAGTTTGGAAACATCACTGAGAAAAAATAAATAAGATGCCCAGGGCCACGGGACTCAT
This sequence comes from Ictidomys tridecemlineatus, assembly GCF_052094955.1. Taxonomy (NCBI): domain Eukaryota; kingdom Metazoa; phylum Chordata; class Mammalia; order Rodentia; family Sciuridae; genus Ictidomys; species Ictidomys tridecemlineatus. Next base: position 94,313,334 of record NC_135493.1, on the reverse strand, counting down.
AATCCAGGAGCCTGGGTAGGATTTCAAGAAGCTGTTTGACCAGGGAATCTTCAGGGAAGATGCAAATCTTCTGTATCTCACCTGGTTAATGGTTACATGGTTTTATACATATATGAAAGTTCATCAGAGCTGTACTCTACTATGGCTAAGGCATACCTTGTTTGGGTTAGCTGTAACTGCATAAAGCTACCCCAAAACTTAGTAGCGTAAAACAACAAGGAGAATGTATTTTGCTGAAGAACCTATACAGTCTGGGGCAGGGCTGGGGAGGGGCAACTCACCTGGGTTCTGTGCTGTGTCACAAACAGGGTTGGCAAGTCAGTACTGTTTCCCCTCCATGTGGGCCTCTCCACGGGGTGGCTTGGGCTTCCTCCTAGCATGTTGGCTGCAAGCCAAGTGGTAGCATCCCGAGAGAGGAAACGGAAGCTACCAGTTACTTAAGGCCTAAGCCTGGAAGCAGATTTTTGTGGGTCTCCTCTTTCCAGCTTAAAGTTTCCCCAAAACCTTTCGGCCTCTCTCTCACACTTTGGAGTGCGTTTAGGTCAATAAATCTCAAGTTAGGCCTCATGGGCCTGATCCCCTATATGAAGATAGTACCTTCTATACCTTACCACGGTGGCACTTCTGCCATAACCTATTGGTCAAGCAGTCCCAGAGGCTAGATTCAAGGAAGAGAGGACATAGATCTCTCCTTCGCACTTCTCAGATGGGAACTGTGTCAGAGATCTGGGAGCTCTTGTTTGAAAACTTCTATACAGGTAATTTTAGAAGAAAATAGAATGTGTAACTTCATTTCTTGCCTCATGTCCTACCCCTACCCTTTTCTTTTTTCAGGGTGCTGGGAATTGAGCCCTGGAAGAGACACATGCCAAAGAAATACTCTTCCACTGAGCTATGTCCCAGTCTGCAAGTCAAATTTTAATTCCTTTTACCTTAAAATTGCAAGTCTAAACTGGGCGTGGTGGAGTTCACCTGTAATCCCAGTGACTGGGGAGGCTGAGGCAGGAGGATCATGAGTTCAAAGCCAGCCTCAGCAATTTAGTGAGGCCATAAGCAACTCAATGAGACCCTGTCTATATATATATATATATATAGAAAGGGCTGGGGATGTAGCTCAGTGGTTAAGCACCCCTGGGTTCAATCCCTGATACCAAAAAAAATTTTTAGCTCACAAGTCTGAAGTCTATTACATGATTTTAAGTTGGAATCAGAAGAGTAATCTATCAGATTCTTTAATGCTCTCAAGTTTTCATATATGCTAGGAATTAAATCACAGATTGTTCCTGAACTTAACACCATAATACCACTCCAGTATATTTGATTCATTTCATCTTCACCATCTTCAATTCTCAACCTTCCCAAGGTTAAAAGGACATTCTCTGAAGAACACATTTTGTCACGTCAAGGGACTTGAAGTTACTTGGTGTCAGGGAAAATTTAAGGCTTTGGAATAAGCAAAAAAAAATGGGAACACCTATATACTTACAAATCTGTGAATACTTCATATCTCTAGACTAGCAAATAACTTCTATCTGAAAGAGGGACAACCCCACCACCCCAAAGCCAATTTTGCATCCATTTGCAAATTATTTCAACGTTCCTGATGTCTGTTCTTGGGATTCTCCTTTTTTGGGAAATGGGGGGGGGCAGGGATTGAACCCAGGGATGCTTAACCATGAGCCATATCCTCAGACCTTTTTATATTTTATTTAGAGACAGGGTCTCACTGAGTTGCCTAGGGACTTGATAAGTTACTGAGGCTGGCTTTGAACTCATGATCCTCCTGCCTCAGCCTCCTCTGGAGTTGCTGGGATTATAGGCGTGCATCACTGTTGCTGGCTGGGATTCTCCTTTGAATCAGTTGTAATATCTTCCCTGTCCCCTCATTTAATTATATTATATTATATTACATTATATTATAAAGTATATTCATTGCATGCAATGAAACTTTTTTTTTTTCTTCTTGAGGTCCTGGGGATTGAACCCAGAGCCTCACACATACTAGCCACTCTACCACTGAGCTCCATCCCCAGCCCCTTTATTTTATATTTGTATGAGAGTACTAATTTCGCCTTCTCTTAAAAATGAGTCTTTACCATTGGTCAACAGCTCATCCTTCCATATGGATCATATTTGTGGCCAGCTAGCAATTAAAAACCAGGAAGCAGGATACAGGACCTGCTGAATCTAGAAGGAATTCACTTAAGCCCGAACCAACCAGCACATTCTTTTAATCCTGTTTATTCTTTGTCTACTTTGTTTTTGTTTTTGTGTTTTTAGGGTCACCGGGATTGAATCACCCAAGGCCTCTTGCATTCAAAGCACGCACTCTACCACTGAACCACCCCCACCGTCCTGATCCTATTTATAATTGCTATGACAACAGAAGATCCAAGGCCATACCCTTCAGGTGGAATTTTTTTCCTCAATCTTAAGTTCCCAGTTCAAGGTAAATCCTTACCTGATTCCTTTTGAACCTCCCCTGTTTCAGCTCTGTCATCCATGGGAGGAAAGGAAAATATGTAGCTACCATTCATGTCGCTGAAACACTTGATTGGATTCAATTAACCTATTTACCGCCTGTGGTGGTTTTAAAATATGTCCACAAATTCTTTGATTCCCCTCCCTTCAAAAGGTGGAGCTTAATTTTCCTCCCTTGAGTTGTGGACTGTAATTAGTGACTTGCTTCTAATGAATAGAATGTGACAGAAGTGACTGTACGCGACATCCAGTATTAGGATGTAACAGGCACTGTGGCTTTCTCTTTGCTCTCTGGGGGAACCCAGCAGCCAGGTCATAAGGACGTTTATGCAGCCCCGTGGAAGAACCCATGTGTGGAAGAACTGAGGCCTCCTGCCCACAGCCATGTGAGGGAGCCATCTTGGAAGCAGCTCTTGGAGCTCCAGTCGAGCCTTCAAATGATGGCAGCCCCAGCCCACATCTTTTTTTTCTTTTGTACCAGGGATTGAACTCAGAGGCACTCGACCACTGAGCTACATCCCCAGCCCTATTTTGTATTTTATTTAGAGACAGGGTCTCACTGAGTTGTTTAGCACCTCACTTTTTGCTGAGGCTGGCTTTGAACTCGCAATCCTCCTGCCTCAGCCTCCTGAGCCCCTGGGATTACAGGTGTGTGGCACTGTGCCCTTCCCCAGCCCACATCTTGATGGCAACCTCATAAGAGATGCTGAACCAGAGGTGTTCAGCTTAACTGTCCCCAAATCCCTGACCCATAGGAACTCTGAGATAATAAATATTTGCTGTTTCAAGCCATTGAATTGTGGGGAGATTTGTTACGCAACAGTACACGATTAACACACAGGTCAATCTTGCATTCGGACACAGCCCTATGCCATTGTAACACTAAACATAGTTCGGCTTTGCTCCGGGTGGTAAATGTCCCTCTTTCAACCTCCAAGGCAAGACATTCACCTATTTATTCCCATCCTTGAAAACTATTTTTTAAGAGTCACAGGGAATAACCTAAATCACATTGCCGAGAGTGAGAGAAAAGAGGGAACATATATAGCAAAATAAAGTTTCCGGCATAAAAAGTGATAATAAACTAACAGAAGCAGTAAAACAGTTTTAAATAGTTCTTTTGATCACTTTGCAGTTGAAAGTCGGATCTTTGTAAGAATTCATTAGCATTTTAACTTACAGAGAGGAACCATTCTTGAGGGTAGAGTCAAAACGAAACAAAACAGACATTCATACCCTATAAGAAGCCACCAAAGTGTGAAAAGCAAACCCAGGGTGATTAAGTTGTGGAGGAGTGAATCTCCTATAGGTATGCCCCAGTGTACTGACACATCAAGCGACTTCCTCCCTATCGGCACTGGTATTTTTTGAACAACTGAAATGATAAAACATTTGGAGAGTGACCTAAATGACTCAGGTTGCTTCCTGTCCCCAAAGCAGGGGCATTGTAGTATAGTTAACACTCTCCTTCACAAAAGGAGTAGAGGTTCATCCCATATTCAAATGATTTAGTCCTACTCCTCTCTAGGTGCTTAGATGGAACAAAGGAAGATGTGTGTGATTTCAGTAAATTTAAAATTAAAATGCAGTGAACTGATGAAAAAGCATAAATAATAAAAAGCAGTGCAGTGGCGCACGCCTGTAATCCCAGTGGCTCAGGAGGCTGAGGCAGGAGGATCTCGAGTTCAAAGCCAGCCTCAGCAACTTAGCTAGGCCCTAAGCAACTGAGTGAGACCCTGTCTCTAAAGAAAAATAAGAAGAGCTAGGGCTGGGGCTCAATGGTACAACACTCACCTAGCACGTGTGAGGCACTGAGTTGGATCCTCAGCACCACATAAAAATAAATAAATAAAGGTATTGTGTTCATGTTCAACTAAAAAAATAAAATAAAATAAACTAGAAAACAATGATCCAAAAACATGGTAGACGTAACCTTTGTTAAAGATACTCATAGTGTGGTAGAGGGAAACCAGGGCCTAAATAACAGTGACATACAATAGAGTGTCATAACAGCTTCAACAAAAGTCTTTTTAGGTTATTAGGTAACAGACAACCGAAATTGTATAGACATGTTCACCAAAAAAGCATGGTTGACAACAGTGCTGGTGATAATGATCTCTGCTGGGCCTGGTGGTAAACGCCTGTAATCCCAGTAGTTTGGGAGGCTGAGGAAGGAGGACTGCAAGTTTGAGGCCAACCTCAGCAACTGAAGCTCTAAGCACCTTCTGAGGCCTTGTCTCAAAATAAAAAATGAAAAGGGCTGCGGTGTGCCTCAGTGCTTCAACATCCTTTGGTTTGATCCCTAAAAAAAAAAAAAAAAAAAAAAAAAGTCAAATGCTCATCAACAGGAGAATGGACAAAGGAACACTCTTTTTTTTTTTTTTGTACCAGTGATCAAACCCAGGGTCCCTTAACCACTGAGGTCACATCCCCAGCCCCTTTTTATGTTTTACTTTGACACAAGATCTTGCTAAGTTGCTTAGGGCCTTGATAAATTGTGGAGGCTGTTCTCCAACTTGCAATCCTCCAGCATTAGCTTCCTGAGCTGCTAGGATTACAGGCGTGTGCCACTGCGCCCGGCTGACTATGGAATCTCCACACGATGGAATAGCATACGCCAGTGAGAATACACAATCTATAATCACACATTACCATATGGAGGGGTTCACCAACATATTATGGAAAGAAGAAGCCAAACAACAAAGGCATAGACTGGGTGATTCCAAGAAGATAAAATTTAAAGCCAGGCCAACTGGGTGAGGTGGCATATGCCTGTATTTCAGTGTCTCTGAGACGCTGGGGATAGAGGATCGTAAGTTCAGCCTTAGCAATTTAGAGAGGCCCTAAGCAACTTAGCAAGACCCTGTCTCAAAATAAAAAAAAAATACAAAATAGGGCTGGGGAGTGGCTCAGTGGCTAAGCGCCCCTGGTTTCAATCCCTGAGACCAAATAAATCAATAAAACAAAACCAGGCCAAACTGACTCATGCAGTTAGAAGTTAAGAGAATAGTTACCTTTCTAGGGGGAGGGGCGTAATAAGGGGAGGTGGCCCCAAGGGGCACCTCCGGGACTCTGGGAATGTTCTGGGTCTTAATCTGGGTGCTGCTTACGTACAAAGGCATCAAGTCTGTTCCGTTTATGAGAAGTCATTGAGCCAAGCAACTTACACTTTCTGTATGTGTGCAGTGCATCAATAAAATGTGTTAAACACACACACACACACACACACACACAAGTCCTCCCTCGGGTGCGGTGGGTGGCCAGTGCAGAGGGAGAGGTCAGGCAGGGAATTCCAGGAGATTTCAGGAGAGGAGATGTGGGTCTGGTCCTCGCAGGGAGCTCCATTGTAGCCTTGGGGACAATAAGGGAAGATGTTGGGGAAAGGGAAGCGGTCCAGCAGAGCAGAGCCCAGTGGCTGGAAACAGCCCAAGTCCTGGGGACAGCTGGCACAGTTTGATCAGAGAAGCTGCCTTGCTCCTTGCTCACCAGTGTCACTTGGGAGTGGGAACTGGAGAGGGCAGGATGACATTTTTGTTCTCGGAAGCTCTCTCAGCGACAAGCAGGACCCAAAGCTGAGGGAACTTTCCAAAATATGATCCAGGCCAGGGGCAGGGTGCGCTGAGGGGGTGGGGACAGAGGATTCTAAGGGACAGGAAGAGGAGCTACAGAAACATGAGAAAGAAGCTCAGAGCAAGGAGGAGAATGAAAGGAGGGGTATTTTTAAAGCTTCCGGTTACACATATAAAAATACAGTCTGTTCAGCTTTCTATAAAGACGGTTTCCCTGAATTCTTAAGAAGGACAGAATTGGTCATCAAAGGGATGCCCCGGTTTCTCTCTAAAATAGGGCTTCTTAACTTGGCATCCAGAGATGGAATTCAGCGGACTTGGGAACTTGGATGGGGGGGGCGTTTTTCTTTTGCTTTTCATTCACCTTGAATTGGCTGAGCGCAATGGCACACACCTGTCATCCCAGCAGCTAGGGAGGCTGAGGCAGGAGGATCGCGAGTTCAAAGCCAGCTTCGGCAACTTAGTGAGGCCCTAAGCAACTCAGTGAGACCCTGTCTCTAAATAAAAGGCAAAATAGGGCTGGGGATGGGGCTCAGTGGTCAAGTGCCCCTGAGATTAATCCCTGGTACCCCCCCCCCAAAAAAAGACAATTTAATGGTTAAAACAGCAATAATCAAACAGCAATAATCATAACAATCTTTTTTTTTTTTAAGAGAGAGAGTGAGAGAGAGAGAGAATTTCTTAATATTTATTTTTCAGTTCTCAGCAGACACAACATCTTTGTTGGTATGTGGTGCTGAGGATCGAACCCGGGCCGCACGCATGCCAGGCGAGCGCGCTACCGCTTGAGCCACATCCCCAGCCCCAATCTTTTTTTTTTTTTTTAAACCAGAGATTGAACTCAAGGGCACTGGACCACTGAGCCCTTTCCCCAGCCCTATTTTGTATTTTATTAGAGACAGGGTCTCACTGAGTTGCTTAGCATCTTGTTCTTGCTGAGGCTGGCTTTCAACTTGCTATCCTCCTGCATCAGCCTCTCAAGCAGCTGGGATTACAGGCGTGTGCCACTGCGCCCAGCATACAATCAATTTTGTGTGTGTGTGGACGGGGTACTGGGGATTTATTTAACCCAGGCACAATCTACCACTGAGCTACGTCCCCAGCCCTTTTTATTTTTCGAGACAGGGTCTCGCTAAGTTGCTTAGCACCTTGCTCTTGCTGAGGCTAGCTTTGAACATGTGATCCTCCTGCCTCAGCCTCCCAAGCTGCTGGAATTACAGGTGTGAATCACCACATGGGGCATTTGTTTTGGTCCTGAATCTGCAATTTGACCAGAGCTTGGCAGAACATTTTATCTCTTTCTGCTCCAGGGAAAGTCAGAGTTCTCTGATGGAATGACCCAAATCACTGGTAGCTTTGGGGGCATCCCTGCCTGTCTGTCCCTCTTCAAGTCTTCTGACCTCTCCATGTCCCCCACCCTTCTCTCTCTCTCTCTCTCTCTCTCTCTCTCTCTCTGTGTGTGTGTGTGTGTGTGTGTGTGTGTGTGCTAGGGATTGAACACAGGACCTCGTACATGCTAGGCAGGTATTCTACCACTCAGCTATACCCCCAGTATCTTTTATTTTTTATTTTATTTTGAGATGGGTTCTCAGTGGGTAGCTGAGGCTGGCCTCGAACTTGCCATTCTCCTGCCTCAGCCTTCTGATTCATGGGGATCATAAGCATGCACCACTGTACCTCGCCATAGCTGAGCTTCTTACAGGATAGCTCACAGCCCCCAAGAGTATCACAGTATGCAAGGTAGAAGCTGCCAGGCTTCCTCTGAACTAGCTTTAGAAATTCCAGAATGCTGCCCCTGCCATGTTCTATTGGTCAAACAAATATGTTACTAAGATCAACCCTACACATAAGAGAAAGGACCATAAACCCCACCTATCAGCTGGGGAAGTATCAAAAGAATTTGTGGTCACTGAGCATGGTGGTGCACACCTGTAATCCCAGAGACTGGGAAGAGGCTGAGGCAGGAGGACCGCAAGTTTGAGGCTAGCCTCAGCAACTTAGCAAGACCCTCTCTCAATTTGCTTGTTTACTTTTAAGGTACTGGGGATGGAACTCAGGGTGTCATACATGCTAAGAAAGTGCTCTATCAGTGAGCTACAACTCCAGCCCACTGGATACTCTCTCACAATAAAAAATTTTTAAAAGGACTGAGGCTGTAGCTTTGTGACAGAGTGCTTGCCTAGCACGTGTGAGACCCTGGGATCTATCTCTAGGATGGAAAAAAAAAAAAAATTCCCACAATGACTATATCACAAATGTATGGTTTTTTTAAAAAAATATTTATTTTTCAGTTGTAGTTGAACACAATACCTTTATTTTATTTGTTCATTTTTTAATTGTTTTTAGTTGTAGATGGACACAATATCTCTGTTTTATTTATTTACTTACATTCTGTGCTGCTAAGGATCGAACCCAGTGCCTGACGCATGCAAGGCAAGCGCTCAACCACTGAGCCCCAGCCCAGCCCCCTTACTTGTTTATTTCTGTGTGCTGAGGATTGAACCCAGTCAGTGTCTGACACATGCTAGGGGAGACCTCCACCACGCAGCCACATCCCCAGCCCCGCCCCACCTCCTGTTTAAGAAATTTTGAGACAAGCTGTCACCGAATTGCTTAGGGCCTTGCTAAATTGCTAAGGCTAGCCTTGAACTTGCGATCCTCCTGCCTGGACCTCCAGAGCTGCTGGGATTACAGGCCTGCTTCCCTCTGCCCTGCATATTCTATGCATTTTTAAATATAATTATGAGAAGGTACTGATAAGCTTTATCGGTCAGGCCAAAGAGTCAATGATGAAGAATCTCTGCTCCAGAATGTTGCTGTCATTATAAGCATTCTCTTGTCCACTCCCCATGGCCCAGATTCCGTCATTCTTTTTTTTTTTTTTGGGGGGGGGGTTACCAGGGATTGAACTCAGGGCACTTCAACATTGAGCCACATCTCCAGCCCTTTTTTTAAAAAAAAAAAAAAATTGTATTTGTTTATTTTTTTAGTTGTAGATGGACAAGATACTTTTATTTATTTGTATGTGGTGCTGAGGATCAAAGCCAGTGCTTCACACATGTGAGGCGGGTGCTCTACCACTGAGCCACGACCTCAACCCCGCCAGCCCTTTTTATATTTTATTTTGAGACAGTGTCTTGCTAAGTTGCTGAGGCTGGCCTGGAATTTGCGATCCTCGTGTCTCAGCCTCCCATATTGCTGGGATTACAGTTATCCATCAGTACACTGGGCTCTCATTTGTTCTTCCATTCACTCAATGAATGAAACATCCTATATAGCCATAAGTAAAATGATCCATTGCTTGGGCTGGGGTGTAGCTCACTGGTAGAACACTTGGTTAGCACAGACAGGGTTTGATTTAAAAACAAAAACAAAAACAAAAAAAACCTATGCATTTCTAATGAGGAGGATTCCAAAGGCTTTTTGTGGCTACCTTGGTTTTACTTTTTTTGGGGGGGGGTACTAGGGATTGAACCCAGTGGCAGTTGACCACTGAGCCCCATCCCCAGCCCTATTTTATATTTTATTTAGAGACAGGGTCTCCCTGAGTTTTGCTGAGGCTGGCTTTGAACTTACGTCCCTCTTGCCTCAGCTTCCTGAGCCACTAGGATTCTGGGTGTGCGCCACCACCCCCAGCTTAGTTCCACTTTTTGAAGAAAGCAATAGCTAAAGAATTTGTAGACCACTGGGCAAGGTGGCACATGCCTGTAATACCAGGGGCCCTGGAGGCTGAGGCAGGAGGATTGCAAGTTAGAGGCCAGCCTCAGCAACTTAGTGAGGCCCTGTCTTACAATAAAAATAAATAAATAAATAAAAATAAAAACAGATTGAGCGGGGGATGTTAGCTCAATGGTAAGGCACCTCTTGGTTCATCATCATTACCATTATGGACCACCACAATTACCTCCCTGTACGTACTTAAAAGCACGTATCATTTAAATAGCTACTTGCTTAGGTTATTTGCCTTTTCTACCATCAAAGCCCAAGAAGTTGTATTCAGACTTCCCAGAAAGCTTTGAACTGAGAGATTTTGTCAGCACCAGTGTACTGGGTCGCCTGACACAGCTTTCCAAAACAAGCGACCTGCCTTTGCTGACTAAGTAGCTGGGGCCCCAGGGTTTCCATATGAAAATGCACCTAAAGCTAAAAGAACTCATTGCTCAATCATCGGGCTATTTTCTTGGTTCCTTCTTTTTGTGTCCATTTGTGGCCTTCAAACAGAACCACCAAGTGCATTCAGTGGTCTTTGTTTTTCGTTTGGTACTGGCAGTTGAGCCCAGGACTCTACCACTGAGCTACCCTTTAGGTTATTTATTCATTTACTTATTTGGTATCAGACATTGAACCCAGGGGTGCTTAACCACTGAGCCACATCCCCGGCCCTTTTTATTCTTTATTTTGAGACAGATTTTCTTTAAATTGCTGAAGCTGACCTTGAACTTGCAATCCTCCTGCTTCCACCTCCTAAATTAATGGGATTACAGGTGAGTGCCACTACACTGGCTTAAATGCCTTTATTTTTGGGTACTGGGGATTGAACTCAAGGGCACTCGACCACTGAGCTCCATCCCCAGCCCTATTTTGTATTTTATTTAGAGACAGGGTCTCACTGAGTTGCTTAGCGCCTCAGTAAATTGCTGAGGCTGGCTTTGAACTCTCCATCCTCCAGTCTCAGCCTCCAGGCAAATGCCTTATTTTTGAAAGCAGGCATTAAAAGACTTATTCATGACAATATCCAAATAGTGGTGTTCGCCAAAGATGGTTAAATCTTGGTCAAGTTTCTTTGTTCTTTTCTTTCTTGGCCTTTTGGTTTTGGTATGCTGATTCTGTCAGGTGACCTCTTTAAGCATTGCAAGCTAGCATTGATGGAAATCACTTCAGGCTACAAGGACTTCTCCAAGCACCCCATTGTTATTCAAAAATAAAGTAACTGAGGATGTCCTGTAATGTAGCAATTTTGCTTGGCCTTAAATATAAGACCACCACCCAGGCACACCTGTAATCCCCAGCAACTCAGGAGGCATATATGTATAGGCAACTGTGGAATATTTACAGAATGGTATGCCACACAGCAATCGCTTTAGCCATATGGATGAATCTGCAAATTAAATGCTCAGCAAAAGAAGCCACACAGAGCCAGGCCCCCTGTCACATGCTTATAATCCCAGCAACTCCTCTGGGGAGGCTGAGGCAAAAGGGTCACTAGTTAGAGGCCAATCTGCACAACTTAGCTAGACCCTGTCTCAAAATCAAAAATGGAATCTGCCCAACTGTGGACAGTAAGCCCAAGAAGTTGAGAACTGTGTGTTTGCCATTTGACCTCAGTTCCTGATATGTGACCTGACCTATAGTAAGTGTTCAATAAATAGTGTTTTTTTTTTTTTGTACCAGGCATTGAACCCAAGGGTGCTTAACACTGAGGCACCTCCCCAGCCCTTTTTATGTTTTATTTTGAGACAAGATCTCACGAAGTTGCTGAGGCTGGCCTTGAACACTTGATCCTTCTGCCTCAGCCTTCCAAGATGCCAGGGTGACAGGCGTGCACACTGTCCAGCAATGAAGTTCTTGAATAAGGTGAATGTCAGGTTCGTTTTGTGACTTGTATTATGCCATTGCTGTGATCTCTTGCCTCCTACCTCTGTGTACTGGGCCCTCGTCCCAGGCCATGCTTTTGAAATCCTAGTGTCCTTCAAGAGCAGGTATTTTGTCACCTCTTCAGGAATTCATCTGTTGTGAGTTGAATTATGTACCCCTAAAACTCATATGTTGAATTCCCGCCCCTAGCATGTCTGAATGTGACCAGATTTGCAAATAAGGTGTCTGAAGATGCAGTTGGTTCAGGTGAGGTCATAATGGATAGAGCAGCCCAGAATCCAATACAGCTGATGTCCTGGTTAGAAGAGGGGAAACCTGGTTGGGCGCAGTGACGCACGCTTGGAATCCCAGCATTTCTGGAGGCTGAGACAGGAGGATTGTGAGTTCAAAGCCAGCCTCAGCAACTCAGTGAGACCCTGTCTCTAAATAAAATATAAAAGGGGCTGCGGATGTGGCTCAGGTAAAAGGCACCTGGGTTAAATCTCAAATCCCCCCCCAAAAAAAGGAGGGGGAAGGCAGGCATTCCTGAGGGACAGCCAGAGGTCAGAATGATGCTTCTAAACATCAAGGGACCTCCAAGACAGCCGGCCAGGCAGTGAAAGCTAGGTGATGAGTGGGAACAGATTCTCTGTTCACTGTATGCAAAGGAGCCAAGCCCAGTAACACCTTGATGTCAGACTTCCAGACTCCAGGAGAGACAATAGCAAAGGACTGTCATTGTGGCCCTTTGTTCTAGCAGTTGCCCAGGGGCCCTCCTTGCACTGTCTCAAGCAGGTGACGAAATTCAGAATTGGCTTTGCTCAGGGGCCTGTCGCCTTAGTCCTGCATGTGAAGCCCTGAGGCGAAGGCCCCAGGAGTCCTGCAGTACATAGTGATCTTTGCCCGATACACAGTAATTCACAAACATTTGTGAGTTTGACAGGGTCACGGAATTTTCCAGAGCCCTGGAAGTTAGGCTGTATTTGAGGTAGTACTGTGACTTGGCCATATTTTCCTTTCTTCTAATAATGATTACTAAGGGGCTGGGGATATAGCTCAGTTGGAAGAGTGCTTGCCTCACATGTACAAGGCTCTGGGTTCCATTCCCAGCACCACAAACAAGCAAACAAACAAATAATAATAATAATAATAAGTAAAAAATAGAATCTACACCCTCCAATAGAGAGAATTAGTACATTTGTAGGATTTTCTAATTCTTTTTTTCTTTCCTCTTTGGTACGGAGAATTGAACCACCCAAGGGTGCTTAACCACTGAGCCCCATCCCCAGCCCTTTTTATTTTTTTATTTAGAGACGGGGTCTCGCTGAGTTATTTAGGGCCTCGGTAAGTTGCAGAGGCTGGCTTGGAACTCTCCGTCCTCCTGCCTCAACCTCCCATGTTGCTGTGGTCAGAGACACAGGTCCACCAGGCTCTGGATTGTTTTCAAACCAAGCCATACAATCTAAGAAAATCTTTTTTTTTTTTTTTTCTTGTTCTTCTTGGTAATGGTATTGCTGCTTTCAAGAAATGATCTGTCTGCTTTACAGATTGCCCAATTAAAATGATAGGAAACAGGAACAGGAAAAACCAAGGGGGACATGGGGCTGGGCAGGAAAGGCTGTCAGCGTGAGAGAGAGTGGCCCAAAACACAGCTGTAGAAGGGAAATGGAACTTTCTAGGTGTTGATGAGCTGGCGACTGCAACGTACGCTTCTTAAGGGTTTGTTTTTTTATTTTCTTGGATCATTTTATTCTCTTTTTTTGAGACGCAGTTTCTGAGTTGGTGTGCCTCCCAACTCGTGGCTCAAGTGGTCCTGCCATTTCTGGCTTGGAATAGCTGGCACAGCCCAAGGATTCTAAGGTCAAAATCCCTGCTGCCTGAATTCTGAAATTCTGCAGCGCTGCATGTTTCCCAAAAGATGCTGGAGAGTTTAATTAACTAGCAAACAAATAAACAAACAAAAGAAAACAACCTCATTTCTGCTTGGGGCTTCCAGGAGGGGACAGGGGCTTCCTGTCACTTCTCTTTGCTAACAGGGAAAGAGGTGCGATTCTGCACATTGAGACAGGGCCTTGTACAAGTGCTCAGAGAACACAAAGAAAACTCTCTTCAGCCTCCAAGATCTTGCAATTTAGTGACAGACAATACAAATTCCTCCAGGTAGGTTGCCCGGGATACAAATTGGCCAGTGTAGAGTGACCCAGCCTCAGAGATGGGATGGTTTCACTCCTTGAAACTGGTAATTAGGGAACCCAGGCCAAGTCCTTGATGGGGAGGCCATTGTGTGTGGAAGGCTGAGGAGACCTTGGTCCTTATCTTCACAGAATTTAGAACACCCAGGGCAGAATGTAGTGCGCCTGTCAGAGTTTCTGGGCGTGGAAAAGAAATGAGCTGAGACCCAAGAGCTTTCTCTCTCTCTCTCTCTCTTTCTCTCTCTCTCTCTCTCTCTCTCTCTCTCTCTCTCTCTCTCTCTCTCTCTCTCTCTCTCTCTCCCTCTCTCCCTCTCCCCCACCTAGGTTTGAACTCAGGGGCATTTAACCACTGAGCCCCATCCCCAGCCCTATTTTGTATTTTATTTAGAGATAGGGTCTCACTGAGTTGCTTAGGGCCTCACTAAGTTGCTGAGGCTGGCTTTGAACTCACGATCCTCCTGCCTCAGCCTCCCCAAGTCACTGTCAACTTTGCTTTTTTTATTCAGTGCTAGAGATTAAACCTGGGCCTTGAATCTGTGCTACCACGGATCTCCAGCCTCAGCCCTTTATGTTAATTAATTAATTAATCATTCTGAAGATTGAACTCAGGGGCACTCAACCACTGAGCCACATCCCAGCCCTATTTTATTTTGAGATAGGGTCTTTCTGAGCTGCTGCAGCTGGCTTTGAACTCGTGATTCTCCTGCCTCAGCCTCCATAGTAGCAGCTGGGATTACAGGTGTGCACCACCTCCCCGGCTGTTTGTATTTATTTTTAGAACTGTGAAGGCAAGAGGGATTTCAAAAGGGCTAAAAGAGGCAGGTTTGGGGGTGGAGCCACCGCTCTGGGTGGAGGGAAGATTTGGAAATATTCCCACAGAATTGGTGGTGGTGGTGGTGGTGGTGAGCTGGGGCTGTAGCTCAGTGGCAGAGTGCTTGCCTAGCATGTGTGTGGCACTGGGTTCGATCCTCAGCACTATGTAAAAATACAGAAATCAAATAAGGGCATGCTGGCCATCTACAACTACAAAAAAAAAAAGAAAAAAGAAAAGAAAAAAAGAACCGTTGGTGGAGAGGAAAGGAAGGCAGTTGAAAGTAGCAGAAGGGGTGGAGACAAGGCCTAGTATGTAGAAAATGGCAATCTTCCAGAAAGTTCTGCTCAGAACAGAACATCTCTCCCCACCCACACCCACTCCCTCCTCAGGTAAGGCCGCGCCCACATGCTGCACCCTCTGGCCAGCCCCTTCCCCTGCCCTTGGACACAGCTTTTCTTGTCAAGGTGCCTTGCAGTGTGACTTTATGTTGGGGACACACACACAGTGAGCCTGAATCACGCCCATCAGTAAAAACAGGCCCAGTGAAGGTTAGTAGCAAAGTCAAGAGGTCAGGACCAGTTAGTTGGTGGAGGTTCTGCTGGAGACAGAGGGTTTGTACAGGGCAGGAACAAAGAAGGGAAGTGACTAGAAAGAAGGAATCCGAGGGAAAGCGGAAGTTCTAGAAGTCCTACGTGACAGGAGCAGCCCCACCTACGCCTGAGGAGTCTACTATGAGGCCACTTTTTAGTCAAGACAGTGTGAGCTTTGGAGGAGGCCTGAGATTTGGGGCCTAACCACTTGGGTCTGGTTCTTAGTGCTCCTGCCAAGTGCAGGAGTGTGACCTTACTGAGTGTGACCTTGAAAGGTATCAGGGTGGTGGTGGGGTCACCGTGGAGGGGGGGACAGGACCCAGGATTCAGAAGACTGACATTTTTTTTTTTTTTTTGGTACTAAGGATTGAACCAATGGCTTTTGATTGCTGAGCCTCATCCCCAGCCCTTTTCTATTTTATTTAGAGACAGGGTCTCACTAGGTTGCTTAGGGCCTTGCTGAATTGCTGAGGCTGGCCTTGAACTTGCTAGCCTCCTACCTCAGCCTCTCAACTTGCTGGGATGACAGGCGTGCACCACTGCGCCCAGCATTGGATTCTAAAAATGCTTACCGTGAGTTCTACACCGGATTCTCTTATGTATTTACCAGAAAATTAACCAAGACCTGGAGCTCAGGCTCTTGAAATGCTCTTCTTGCTCCTGCACAAGGTATGAATGATATGAATGATCATGGGAATTTAAAAAAAAATTTTTTTTAGTTGTAAAGGGACATAATACCTTTATTTTTATGTGGTGCTGAGGATTGAACCCAGGGCCTCATGAGTGCTAGGCAAGTGCTCTACCACTGAGCTACAGCCCCAGGCTGAAATTATTTTTTAAAAACTCTTATTATATATATTTTTTATGTTATTTATTGATTTTGGTGCCAGGGATTAAACTCAGGGATGCTTAACCAAATCCCCAGTCCTTTTTTTCTCTGATACCAAGGATTGAACTCAGGGGCCCTCGACCACTGAGCCCCATCCCCAGCCCTATTTTGTATTTTTTTTAAAGACAGGGTCTCACTGAGTTGCTTAGTGCCTCACCATTGCTGAGGCTGGCTTTGAACTCACGATCCTCCTGTCTCAGTCTCCTGAGCTGCTGGGATGACAGGGGGTGTGCCACCACATCCTGGTAAAAACTCTCATTACATATTTTTGTGAGGGGAAAACTCTCCACCACTTTCTGCCAAAGTTTTCAATCTGGTGGCCCTTGCTTTGAATCCAGTTTGGAGATGGTTCCATGTGGCCTACTCCATGTTCTACCAATGTCATGAAAGAATGAGAGTTCACATAAAAATCCAGATTACACAAAGAAATTTTTAAATAAGGCAGGTGTGGTGATACACGCCTGTAATCTCAGCTACTCAGAAGGCTGAGGCAGGAAGATCGAAAGTTCAAGGCCAGCCTGGGCCACTTAAGGAGAACCTGTGTCAAAATAAACTTTTTTAAAAGAGCTGGGAATGTAATTTGATGATAGAGTGCTTGCTTAGCTTAGCATGTGTGAGGGGTCTGGGTTCAATCTCCAGGGCCGGGAGAAAAAAAAATTTTAATTAAAAAACTTAATAGAAGGAAAATTTTTAAAAATTTTAGTTTTAGGTAGACACTATATCTGTATTTTATTTTATTTTTTAGTGGTGCTAAGGATCGAACCCAGTGCTTCACACATGGTAGGTAGCCATAACCCCAGCCTGTGGCATTTCCCTCTGTAAAGATTCTGAGTGCATGGTTTGGGGGTGGGGTAAGGGAGAGGGCAAGGCTTTTGAAATGCACCTGATGATTCTCCAACATGTCCCACAATAAGTAGGGTCTAATCATGGCTTCTTGAATATAGGCTGGTTTTAGTTACTGGCTTCTAACAGAAGAAAATGACATGTTGTCACACATGCATCTGCTAGGTCAGAAAAGGAAACAGAGGTTCTGAGTGGCCCCCATACCCTCAGGGGATGCTCACCCTTGTAACCTAAGTGCCAAGGAAGAGACCTGGGCCTCGTGCAGAGTGAAGGTTCCAGCCAACAAACTGCTCCTACTGGGGTCTCAGCCCACAACAACCACCTTCTATCACTAGCCAGAGGAGTGAAGGAGCTTCCAGAAGATTCTAGCCCCAGTCCTTAGGGTCCACCAGCTGACTCCCAGTGGAACATAGGTGAGCTCTCCCAAGGAAGACCTGCTCAAAAGGCAGATTCATAAGCAAACTAAATGTTCTTGCTTTGAGACATGACGTTCCTTTTAAAAATCTTTATGGAGATATAATTTTCATGCCATAAAATTCACTCATTTAAAATGTACAATTAAATGGTGTTAGTATATTCACAGAGTTGTGCAACCACCACCACAATCAATTTGAGAATATTTTCATCACTCCCCGCCAAAAAAAAAAGGCCCCAGGATTCCCGTTCCTGCTCCCCTCTCCTCTTCCTAGTCTCTGGGAATCACTATTCAACTTACTGTCTGTCTGGATTTGCTTATTCTGGATATTTCTTTTCCTTTTCTTTTTTGGTACCAGGGATTGAACCAGGGGTGCTTCATCACTGAGCCACATCCCCATTCTTCTTTTGTATTTGATTTACAGACAGGGTCTCACTGAGTTGCTTAGGGCCTTGCTAAATTGCTGAGGCTGGCCTCAACTTGCCATCCTCCTGCCTCAGCCTCCTGAACCGCTGGGATTATAGGTGTGTGCCAGTGTGTTTGGCTGCCTAAATTCTTATACTCTAGAAATGCCCAAGCCAAGTGCAATGGTTCATTCCTATTATCTGAGGTGAGCAGAGGTAGGAGGACCACAAGTTTGAGACCAGCCTCAGCAACGTAGTGAGGCTTTGTCTCTGAATCAAACAAAAAGGGCTGGGGATGTAGCTCAGTGGAAGAGCAGCCCTGGGTTCAATCCTAAGCACCAAAAAAAAAAAGAAGAAAAGAAGAAACCCACATTGTACCTGCATAAGTCCCCATCTTTTGGCCACAGGGGATGGACCAGGACGGTTGCTCCTTTATGGACGAGTGAAAGCAATTGGCAGAAGAAAACCAGGAGGCGAACTTGAAAGGTTTCGGGCTGGCCCTTGTGTGGCTCTCCTTTTCCAAGAACCCCAGCGCAGTTAGGCATGGGGGGTGGTTGGGGGCAGATGTTCCCACGGGGCTAATCAGTCTCTGTTGTCTCCTAAATGTGGAAGCCATTCTCCCACCCCCTGGCAAGGGGAAGGAAGCAGTCACAGAAGGAATAATTGCCAACTGTTATCATTTTCCTTTTAGGATTGTGCACACAGGATGTGTTCGGAGACCAGAGCCACAGCTCTCTCCTGTTATTTTAAGCTTGCATTTTCTTCCTTTGTCTTTCTTTTCCCTCTCTCTTTCCCCCTCCTGCCCTCCCTCCCTGTCCTTCCCTCCTTCTTTCCCTCCCTCCCTCCCTCCTTTCTTCCTCCTCCCCCCCTCAGGTCATTTCCTTTAGCTGCTTCAGTTAACTCTTTCCTTGCTCCTGGCTGGCCCACCCACAGGTAGCTACTATTGTGGATTTGGTAGCATCACTCCTTGTGATCTTTGTCAACTAGTTAGACACTCATCACTTATAACGTGGCATGTTGCCTATTTTTAAACTTGATGTCAGTGTGTCCTATTATATATATTCTTCTGCCATATGCCTTCTCTTTTGGGTGGATCTTATGTATGTGGCATTTATCTGTGTTTCATGGACAGGTGGGGAATACATGCCATTGTTGCTCTACAAGTCAATTTATTGACATGTTCTGTTGAAAGACACCTCCCCAGCATAACCTTTCCTGATCTGACCACCTAGCTCAAACTTCTTTTTCTTTTTCTTTCGTTTTCTCTCATCTTCTTCCTCTTTCTTTCTTCTTTCCTTTTCCTTGAGACAGGGTCTTGCTGTGTTGTCCAGGCTGCTTTTGAACTCCTGGGCTCAAGTCCTTCTCCTGCCTCAGATTCCTGAACAAATGCCTGGCACCCTGTGCCGTAGTCTGGCTGGGCACAAATCATGAGCCACTGAAGCAGGAACAAACTTTATTTCTGAACTCCACCAGCACACTCCACACAGGCTCCCCGGGAACTCTCCTGAACACCACCCACGCGGCTCGTCCAGGAACCACCAACCGGAAATCCCTCCTCCGGCACTTCCCCAACCAATGGGAACGCTCCAGGAATCCCCGCGAGAGCTCAACTGGAACTCAATGGGAAGTCGCTGGCATCACCTCTCAACCACTACTTCTAGCAAAAATGCCATGCGTCATCCCGACTCGGCTGTGGCCCTCAACAACCCTGCGTGGCTCCTCCTCTTGTTTCCTTTTTTTATTTAACTTTATTTTTTCAATACTAGGGGTTGAAGGCAGGGGTGCTCTATTATGGAGGAACCACGTCCCCAGCCCTTTTTTGTATTTTATTTAGAGACAGGGTCTCACTGACTTGTTTAGGGCCTCACTAAATTGCTGAGGCTGGCTTCAAAGTAGTGATCTTCCTGCCTCAGCCTCCTGAGCCACTGGGATTATAGGTGTGTGCCACCACACCTGGCTGAATTTATTATTTTGAAAAATCCAAAACGTATAGACAATTTGCAAGAATAGTTTAAGATATACTTTGCCTAGGCCCCTCAATTATTAATATTTTGCCATGGCTTGTTATCTGTGTGTGTACTTCTTTTGCTAAAGCATTTGGAAGTCAATTATAGATTCCATGGTAATTCAGCCCTGAACATCCTACCATACACGCCCCAAGGGTAAGAACATTCTCTCATATAGCCACAATGCCATTATCTGTCCTAAGAAAATTAACATTTCTTCAATAACATCCTCTAACTTACAGTCTCTATTTGAGTTTCCCCATTGTTCACAGAAAAAGTGTTAGGAGGGAAGTTTCTCTTTTTGCAGTTCTGGGAATGGAACCCTGGCTTTGCACAGGATAGGCAAGTGCCCTACCACTAAGTCACATTGCAGCCCTTTATATTTTGAGAGAGGGTCCCAGTTACTTGCTGAGGCTGGCCTCAAACTTTCCTCCTGCCCTAGCCTCCCTAGTAGCTGAGATTGCAAGCATGCACCACAACATGTGGCTTGTGAGGGAAGTTTTCTTTTTTGTGTGAGGGAAACTTTTCTAATGGAAATATTAGATTCTTTATTGGGAGTGGTGTTTCCATGAGTGTACAATTACCAAAACTGAGAATTAGACACAGGGTGTCTTTCATTTTATATATATATATATATATATATATATATCTCATACCTCAATAATATTGATTGTTATTAAAGATTCTTTTTCTAATATTTTTTTTAGTTGTAGTTGAACACAATATCTTTATTCTATTTATTTTTATGTAGTGCTGGGGATTGAACCCAGGGCCTTATGCATGCAAGATAAACACTCTACCAACTGAGCTATATTCCCAGCCCCCTATTTTTAAAATTTTGACACAAGGTCTCATTAAATTGCCTGGGGTCTTCCTAAATTGCTAAAGATGGCCTCAAACTTGAGATCCTCCTGCCTCAGCCTCCCAACTCACTGAGATTACAGGTGTGCACCACCATATCTGGAATGACATTAACTTTTTTTTTTTTTTTTAAAGAGAGAGTGAGAGAGGGGGACAGAGAGAGAGAGAGAGAGAATTTTAACATTTATTTATTTTTTCTTAGTTCTCGGCGGACACAACATCTTTGTTGGTATGTGGTGCTGCTGAGGATCGAACCCGGGCCGCACGCATGCTAGGTGAGCGCGCTACCGCTTGAGCCACATCCCCAGCCCCGACATTAACTTTTTTAAAAAAATATTTTTAGTTGTTGTTGGACACAATACCTTTATTTTATTTACTTATTTTTATGTGGTGCTGAGGATTCAACCCGGTGCCTCACACACCACACACGCTAGGCAAGTGCTCTAACGCTGAGCCACAGCCTCAGCCCCCATGACACTGATTTTTGAAAAAAGGGAAAAACGTGAAGCTAGCTCTTCCCAAATGTCCCACATTCTGGGTTTATCTGCTCTCTCATGACTGGATTTGGGCCACATGTGTTTTACAAGAATGCTGCAGAGGTACTGGGGGTCCTTCTTTGTCACCTTAGGAGTCAAATGGAGTCCGTCTGTCCCACTACTGACCAGGTGTGCCTTCTGTGATCCTTGCTACAAATTCTGGGCTGGCGGTTCAAGACATCCATCATTCTTGTTCGTGGGGAACAGCATTTAGAAACCCCAAATTTGGTGCTAGATGTGCTCATTGCTACTGGGCTGACAATGGTTCTTAAGGCCTTTTACTGAAAGAACTTGGAAATCCACATTTTATTTAATTAAACCTTGATTTGACAATTCCTATCTAACATCATGTTACCTTCTCCCCTCCCTACATTCCATATTGATATGTCCCTTCACACACATTTGTTCCCATTAGATTTAGCATTTGTTCTACCTTACAAGGTATATAAAAGACTTTCAGAATCATAATACAAGAAGCCAGGCATGGAAAAGCATGCCTATAATCCCAATGCCTATAATCCCAGGCAGGAGGATTGCAAATGCTAGCCTCAGCAACTTAGGGAGATCATATCTCTAAAAAAAAAATTAAAAAAAAGAATAGGAAATTATAATACAAATACTTCTACAAGAGATCGGTTGAGTAAAGTTCAAGATACCTGTGCACTGATTTTGTCTTTTTTTTAAATATTTATTTTATTTTTCCTTTTTAGTTTTTTGGCGGAAACAACCTCTTTGTTTGTATGTGGTGCTGAGGATCGAACCCGGGCCGCATGCATCCCAGGCGATCGCGCTACCGCTTGAGCCACATCCGCAGCCCCTGATTTTGTCTTGAGAATTGATTCCATGGAGGATTTATACTGGAGCACTATGCTCAAACTTACACTAATTTTTTATGTGGGAATGTTATCAATGTATATTTATTTTTGGGAGAGGAAACCAGGGATCAAACTCAGGAGCACTCAACCATGGAGTCACATCCCCAGCCCTTTTTTGAGTTTTTAAATTTAGAGACAGGGTCTCACTGAGTTGCTTATTGGTTGCTGAGGCTAGCTTTGAACTAGCGATCCTCCTGCCTCAGCCTCCTGAGCTGCTGGGATTACAGGCGGGTGTCACTGCATCCAGCTCTTCATCTATTTTTAATATTTTAAAAAATGTTTATTTACATGGTTCAAAAGTAAAAAGAAATCTGCAGGCTGGGATGAGGCTCAGTGGCAGAGTGTTTGCCTTGAATGGCCAATACCCTGGGTCCCATCCCCAGCACAGTAATAATCCAAAAAGCACCCCCAAACCACAACTCTGGTTTTCAGAAATTTGCAAATTGCCTGAGAAAGGGCCTCATTGTATTGCCCAGGTTGGTCCCAAACTCCTGGGCTTAAGAAATCCTCCTGCCTCAGCCTTCCCAATAGCTAGTACTACAGGTGTAGCACTGGGCGAGGCTCTGGTTTGTTCATTTGGTGGACCTCGAAATGGATCCCTGGGTGTCCATATGCTGGACAAGTGCCCTACCACTGAACTACACCCCCCTTTCACTTTTTTTTTCCTGATACCAGGGATTGAAGCCAGGGGTGCTTATTTTGTTTAGAGACAGGGTCTCCCTGAGTTGCCTAGGGTTTCACTGAGTTGCTGAGACAAGCCTCAAACTCTGGATCCTCCTGCCTCAGCCTCCCAAGCCACTGGGATTACAGATGTGTGCCACTGTGCTCAGCACCATTTCACTTTCTTTTTTTTAGGATTTTTTTTCATTTTTTTTTTTTCTAACAGAGAGAAGGAGAGAGAGAAAATTTTTTAATATTCTTTTTGGCGGACACAACATCTTTGTTGGTATGTGGTGCTGAGGATTGAACCCGGGCCGCACGCATGCCAGGCGAGCGCGCTACCGCTTGAGCCACATCCCCAGCCTCGCCATTTCACTTTCTAAAATGAGGCTACTAGAAAATTTTTAACTCCATGTGCGGCTGACACTGTATTTCTATTGGACAGCACTACTATGGAGGCTTGGTCAATTTCAAGGTCAAGTTTTTGGTCATTCCATCATTTCTTCTGGACTGGAATACTTCCATAAACTCGAACATTTCTTTTCCTATAACAAAGGAAGGACAAATGCAATCTTGCCTGCATGCCAAGTTTCACATGGTGACATGCTCCTCCCCCATATTCTCTGAAGGGGCTCCTGAGATTCTTAGATATGACCGACCCCTGGCTTATTTTATACAGTGACACTTTCCTCCAGTTCTCCTGTGCCAAAGTGGAATCAACCATTTCTCAGAGACCTGCAGTTGTTAGTGGGAAAGGGTATTTAGAAACCACAGTCTGGGGACGAGTGGTGCTCATTTCTATCAGTCACTGTTTTTAGGATTTTTCAGTGCAAACAAACTTTTCTAAGAAACAGGATATCACAACCAGGTACACCCCTGTAATCCCAGCAGCTCTGGAGGCTGAGGCAGGAGGATTTAGAGTTCAAAGCCAGCCTCAGCAAAAGCGAAGTGCTAAGTAACTCAGGGAGACCCTGTCACTAAATAAAATACAAAATAGGGCTGGGGATGTAGCTCAGTGGTCAAATGCCCCTGGGTTCAATTCCTGCCCCCCCCCCCAAAAAAAACCCAGTATATCACAAATTCAGTGATATTCTTTTTGGAGCTTTTGTGGTGCTAGGGATGGAAGCCAGGACCTCACACATGCTAGGAAGTGCTCAACCACTGAGCCCCACCCTCTGTTCTCATAATGCTATTTCTAATTTCAACTATGACATAATTTTTTATCTCATCAATCCTGTATTTCCATCTCCTTTCCTCCACGTTGAAAATCCCAGTGGTCAATACCAACATTTCTTTTTTCTTTATCTCACAACAGGACAGACTCAGAATAACAATATTGACACCATCACCAAGGATAGGATTACTGAAAACACTTTAAAATGTTTTACACTTCTTTCTGTCCTTAGGGTAAATCCACAAGAGATTATACAATCGATTTATTTTTGTCTTAAACTCACTCAAAATAGTTCTCTGTGTGATTGTGCTACCAACTGGATGCATGGGTTTATTTTTGTTTTGCTTTATTTTTTAATTATATTTTTTTTTGTATCAAGGACACTTAACCATTGAGCCATATCTCCAGCCTCCTTTTATGTTTAGAGATAGGGCCTTGCTAAGTTGCTAAGTCTGGCTTGGAATTTGCGATCCTCCTGCCTCAGCCTCCCCAGCCCTTGTTCTTTTTTTGTGAGGATGGAACCCAGTCTCACTCGTGCTAGGCAGGTGCTCTTCTACTGGGCTACACCCCTAGCCCCTCATTTTGCTTCTTGACTTATAGGAATTGCTTCTGATTTATAATTCTGTAAATACTGAAATCAAATCTATACTCTGGGAACACTTGAAGAAGCAGAGCTTTGGTCCCAGTTCTTTCCCAGGGGTGACCATTTTTTAAGTCTTTGTGAACACTCATTTTTAAAAATAAAGCCGAATCGGGCGTGGTGGGGCATGCCTGTATCCCAGAAGCTCAGGAGGCTGAGGCAGGACAATTTAGAGTTCAAAGCCAGCCTCAGCAACAGAAAGGCCCTAAGCAACTCAGTGAGACCCTGCTTTGTTCCTGAGTTCAATCCCTAGTATCCTCCCCCCCAAATAATTTTTAAAAATAAAGCAGATAGATGTATATGCTTTAAACTGAGGATTTTCCTTCATTTTTTTTTTTCATTTAATGATAATATGCTGGAGTCTACTGGACTAACTCCTCGATTCTCCTGATAGTTGCATAGTATACCTTGATAATTCCAGCAGTGCCCGAATACTGGAGACGTGGGTGTGCTCCCTCTTGCTATTACAACTATTAGACCAATTTTGACAAAACAGGAAAACACGGCTGAGAGGGTAAGCAGTTTGTCCAAGTTCACCCACATGGGAAGCATATTAATGAGATTTGATTTGGCTAGAGGAGGAGAAAACCTCAAAAGAACAGTAGTTTTAATATAATACTTTATTTCTCTTAATAGCATAGGCCAGGTGGGTGGCACCGTGGCTCTGGCTCAGGGACCTGGGATTCTTCACATTTCTTGTTCTGGAGCACTTGATGTCATAACCTCCTGCCCCAAGGTGGCTGCTTTAGCTGCAGCTGTCACAACAGCATCCTACCCAGGAGGAAAAAGAACAAGACAAAGGGCATAACCTTGACCTTTGGTGACTCCTGCAGAAATTGAAAGGGCTACTTTTGTTGTCTATCCCTAGGGAAGACAGACCCAAAGTAGGGTCCTCTCCAGAGGGCATGCTCTGTACTTGTTCTGTTTTGGGTTCTACTGTGTTAGTCATCACATCTCACCCATGGCATGTCCCCTCCAACCCGGGTGAGGTGCATGCCCTTGGGTCACCTTCTCGGACTGGGGTCACTGCTTCAGTATAAGGAGCGCCACCCCAAGAAGACCAGGTCCGTGTGTGTGACCCCTCCAGTGCTATGAATTGCACTTCCTTCTACCCCAGACCTTGCTCCACCCCGATGACGTCATCGGTGGGGTCCAAGGACTCTTCGGCACTTGTGTTTCCAACCATCTCGTAGGTTCTGATGGCCAGTGTTGGTTCTAACTGTCCGCTCTTCCATCTGGTGAAGCGCAAGTTCGGAGGTCTCCTACGCCAAGAGGTCATTATGTCCCCCATGGCCCTGAAGCCTGGGGCGCTCCACCCTTCTCTTGGCTTCATGAACCCAATGGCGTCCACCCAAGATGGAGTCCCCAGTGGGCCTGGGGATTCTCCCTTTGCCTCAAGCCCAAAGGCAAAAAGGTAAATGCCACCGAGTGGTCACTATTTTAAGCACTTGAAGCTCTCAGGGAGCCCCTGGTGGCCTACAGGTGGCTGTGGCTCACCGAGTCCACTTTTGTTGAAATCTTCTCTGCAGGTCCATGTCGCTGGGCTGAGTATCTGCTTTTGGAGGTGGTTTCCTAGGAAATAAAAATCCAGCCAACTATTAGCAAGAGAGGGCAAGGGGGCTGGCAGAGGAAGGAGGAGAACCTCATTTCTAGAACGCTCGGATGTTTACAATCAGAAAAACGGGGAGAGCCAAACAGTTGTATTTGCTGCCCTTTTGTGTTGTGTTTGGGGTCCATTATAAATTTTGTTTGGTACCACGTCTTCCAAAAGAAGTGTGTGTATGTGTGTGTGTGTGTGTGTGAGAGAGAGAGAGAGAGAGAGTGCACGGCACGCTGTCTGCCGTTCCCCATGGAGTTCTCTGACCACACCACATTGGCTGTCCCTTCACCAGCCTTCCCCATCCCCCGTGCACTTCAGGATTCCACTCACACAGTGTGCCCATGGCATCTCCAGTGACCCAGTTGTCCCTTTCTGCCTCAGAGTTCTCTGGGATCTGAGCAGGATGGGAAGGCATTTAGGACATTTGGGACATCAATATGACGCAACAACTGACGTCATGATGTTTATCAGGTTTGTGGAAGGGCTAAAGGAACCAGTCAAGGAAAAGTCTGGAATCCTAGCACTGGTGATGGGGCCTGCATCTCACTGAATGCATGGCCCAGCAGCCACTGAACCAGGAAGGGGCCTCCACCCCATGCAGCCCTCCCAAGGGAACATGGCTGGAGAACCTAGCTGCAAGGGAAGCAAGTAGTTCCAGCCTTCTAGACCCTGCGATGAAGGACAGGTGTTGAAGAGATGTGGCATGAAATCAAGGGCCAAGTGACAGTGCCCAGAGCAGATTCTTCAACTTCACTTGAGGGCCAGGCAAGCTAAGGGCCACACAACCAAAAGAAGCCAGAAGGGGGAATGGCCAGCAAATATGGGGGTTCAGGAGAAACCCAGCTCCCCTGAAGATCAAGGGCTGGCCATTGTTTTGGTCAGAAAAGACCTGATGAGAATGATTTCAAAAAGAGAGTTTATTTGGGGCTCACAGTTTCAGAGGTCTCAGTCCATAGACAGCAGGCTCCACTCCTCAGGGCTGGAGGTGAGGCAGGACATCATGGAGTGTGGCAGAGGGAAGCGGCTCATGTTGATGATCAGGAAGCAGAGATTCCACTCTCCAGACACAAAATATAGACCCCAAAGCCACCTCCTCCAGCCACACCCCACCTGCCTCCAGTCACCGCTCAGTTCATCCCATCAGGGGATTCATCCTCCTGTAAACCTTCTTGCATTGTCTCAAACACAAACTTTTGGGAGATATAACAGCCATGATGCGGGACTGCTGCAGGCCAAGGTCAAATGCAATGCAAGAGCCTGCCAAGGCATCAAAGGAGATGAACGGGAAGAGAAGAACCAAGGACAAAGATTGATATCTAAGAACTGCACTCCTGGAATAGGACTCTGAATCCTACTCTGAAGGCGATTCCTCTGAAATCTTGTATTCCAATTTTCTTTTCTTTTTTTTTTTGGTGCTAGGGATTGAACCTAGTGGTGTTCAACCACTGAACCACATCCTCAGCCCTTTTTGTTTTGAGAACAGGGTCTCGCTAAATTGCTTATGGCCTCAGTAAGTTGCTGAGGCTGGTCTCAAACTTGAGATCCTCCTGCCTCAGCCTCCTGAGTCACTGGGATTACAGGCTTGTGGCTTCCACTTTGGTTTATGGGAGACTATAAGTGGTTCAAAAGTTATCCATAGAGAAATGATCATCAACCTGTTACCCACAACCACCACCACCCTTTAGGAATACATAGGACGCAAGATACTACCGTTTTCTCCTTTCCTCAACAGTTTTATTGCCTTTTAAGAAAATTTTTGTAAAATATAAATACAAAGGCAGAGAATTTACTTACAAAGTTAAAACACAGATTTCAAACATAAACACACAATCCAGAAAATTTTAGTTTTATGTACATCTTCAAGCAACCTCAACATATTATGTTAGTTTTCAATATTTTACAGAGTACAGAAAAAAATAGCTCAAAGTCTTCTTTAAATAAGAGCATAAAATGTTTAAACATATAAACAATCCGGTTTGATGCGTGAAAACTAATTTCACAGCTTTTAAATTAGGATATAAAAGTTTCATACAATTAGTTGTTGTGTGTGGATATGGTTTGGGTTTATATTACACACTACTGGATCTCATCCAGTAGCATTTACCTGGCCCGAGCAGGTGCTCTGTAAACAAAACATAAAAGGTACAACTCCACCAAGTGCCTTCACCCAATGCGCCCCTGCAAACCAACCACACGGTCCTGACCACACGTGACACGGTTACCCACCGCGTCACCAGAGCTTTGTATGAAATGAAATCAAAGTGTGAGCTCCTTGACAGTTTTTTTTTTCTCCTTAAAAAAGAACAGAAAACAAACAAATGTTCCAAGTAAAAACATACATATCTCAAAGCACTGGAAAGTAAAGAAACGTTATAACAACTTCGTAAAAACCGACTTAAAAGATTAAAAAGAAAAGAACAGGTTTCTAAGTCCTTCTGACTGGAGTAATTTCTCTTATATAAAGAAGAGATATTTTCATATGTAATAGTGTCCTTTCTTTACAGAAATAGTCGTATTATGACACATATGCACAAGGGTTGACACTATGACACACTGTACATGGGGCGCCTGCGCGCTCACCAGTAGTCCTGGGGTGCTGTGTCGCTGGGGTGCAGCCACTCCACGGACGAGCCCAGCAGCGTCTGCAGCTCGCTGGTGAACTCCACCAGATCCAGCAGCTCCTTGCTTTCGGGGTTGAAGGCTTCCAGGTCTTTGGAGCAAGAGAACAAGAGGCTCGCAGAAACCTGCCGGAAGAACTCTGCCTCGGCGATCGTGACGACTTCCACGTTGGGAAAATTGCAGCGGAATATTCGGGAGGACATTTTCAACTTCTTGAGCACGTCGGAAAGCAGCAGCCAGTTCCGTGGCCTGCAAAAGAGCAAGACCAGCGGGTGAGTTTCTGGGGAGGCTGAGGCAGGAGGATGGCAAGTTGGAGGCCAGACTCTGTGATTTACTGAGGCCCTAAGCAACTCAGCGAGACCCTGTCTCTAAAGAAACATCAACTTAAGAAGGTTCAGGGCTTCCACTGCTGATGGAAATTAACTGGCTGAGTCCTGCTCATCCAGCTGATGGCCACTGTCCCTGTTACTAGGGGAAGCAAGTCCGCGTCCCAACCTCTTTGACGTCTCCCCAGACTCTCACCAACAGAGCATGACAAACGCAGAAGGCCCACATCCCACCCTCTAGCCCTCAATCTTTCTGGAGTGACATTTTAAGAAGGTGTTACATTCCTTATGTACACCCTGCCACACTTTCGGGTTTCCGTCACTGTTTGTGATGGCATACATGTTCACAGCTTTAGAGTCTGAGAACCACCTTACTCATGAAGCACCTTTGGTAGCATGAAGGCACAGCAGCCTGACTTGGACACCCCAAGACACTAACTACCCAGATCACAGGGGCCAGACTGGATCTAACCAAATCTGAGGATCAAGATTCCCCAGTGTCACATATCCTTAGGTGAGAAGGTAGTATGTCACTGAAGGCCATCAGACCTCAAACGACTGGGAGGGCCCTATGGTGACCTGTTGGAGTCTGAAGAAGGTGGTGCCTACCAGGAACCCCTTTCCAAAGTGCTCAGTGACTCAAGTATCCAAAATGCTGACTTTTCTGTGAAATTCTAGCTACTGACTTCAATGCCCCTTGGTCTCGCGAGGGTGACTGGAACCTTCTTCAACTGAGAGCTATCTGTATTCTGCTGCGCCATCCTGGTCAGCCTCATCAAGCGGACGCGTGCTCTTTGTGGAAGAGGCTGATGGCAGTATCTGAGGTCCATGGACATTTGAGAACTCACCCACCCACCCGTGTGCTTACAGGGGGCCTCTCCCCCACCCCCGCCACCCACATGTGGCCCCAGCCGAGAGCCATGCTCACCCCTGAGCAACGGACACTTGGATGTTGTAGCACGGCAAGAGGGGGCTTTCTGAAAACTCAAATTCAAACACGTCGCTGTAGGAGTCATCGTCATCATCCTGGTCTTCAGGACCCGGGGGGTTTGCTAAAACGTCATATCCGCTTTCATCATCGGGTTCTAATATGGGGCAAGAGAGAGAGGAGGGGAGTCGGTTAAACCAGAACGAGGGGGGGGTCCTAAATAACAAGATTCTCTCCGCCTGGGCCCTGCTTCTGCTGCCCACCGCCCCCGGCCCTGGCCCACAGACTGGACCCCGCCAACCCATCCCCCCCCCAAGAGACCCCAGGAGAACCAAGCTGCTCACCACAAACAGAGCTGCCGTAGAACTCCCAAGTGCCACTAGAGTCATCATCACTGCGACCCTGGAGGTCATTTAAATAATCTGCAGAGAACGGGAAGAAAAACAAGACAAAGACCTCCAGGTGAGAACAAAACGATGTGCACATGGGGGGGGGGGCACCCCCGCGCAGGTATTTTGTCCTCTCAATTCACAACAGGCTGGCATGTCCCCTCCTGTCTTCCTATTTTGATCACCGACACCGTATCCGCAGCCCTGTTCTCCGTGGTGTCTGACAAGATCTGTTCACCTCTTTCCCCAAGGCACAGATCCACCCTGGCCCCCCAAACCAGAGCTAGACTGGGGAGTGAAGGGGTCTTCCAGCCTCACACCCCAAAACAAAGTAGCATCTTCTGCGTGGGCCCTTTCTTTGATGCGCTGAGCAACACAAGGGGAACAAGGCCCGTTCCTTGGCAGGAAGAGTCTGGTAAGGAACTGAGCCGCAGTGTCTGGGAGCGCCCGGGGCTGAGAAGACAGGTCAGCCCAAGACCACGCACCGCAAAGTGACCCAGAGAATCCCGCTCATTTCACCCAGACTCATGATATAAACCCCAAGAGCCATACTCTAGTGAAAAATGCATTTGAGGAAAATGCAAATAGCTTTAGGAAACATTTTAGAATCTTCAAGCAAAGAGATCAACTGGCCTCGCTAGCATAGGGTCACCTCATACCAAAGGCCCAACGCCTGGCTGCTGTCGCTCAGAGCTTTAAAAAACCCAGCCTTTTTGGTTTCTGCCCTGTCACATCCCAATCTAAAAGTAGCTCCTGCCATCTGACTTGTGGCGTTCCTTGGCAGGAAGAGTCTGGTGAGGAACTGACTTAGTGCTAGGGATGGAACCCAGGGCCTCGTCCGTGTCAGGCAAGAGCTGTACCGCTCAGCCACACGGGCCGGTGGCCCCCAATCTAACTTTTGGATGAGAACATTGCTTGGGCTCTGTCATACCTGTGAGAAACTTCTCCATCAGTTCGCTGTGGGTCATTTTCATGATGGTTCTACCTGAGTATGTAGCCAAAGTGGGATCAGCACCATAAGAAAGAAGCAAGCGGACAATTTCCAGGTGGTCGTTCTCCACGGCATCATGCAGAGGCCTGGGGACAGAGGCACGACGACATTCAGACTAGGCCCGTGCCACTTCCTCCCAAGTAGTCTCATTTAGTAACAGGCACACCGGGCACACGGGTGCCACAGGCTGCTGGGCCTCCTGGGTGTAATATCTCACCCAGGAGGGGAGTAAGGTGAGCAAGGTCATTGCTTTCGCAGAAGAGGAGGCTGAGGCACAGGGACGGGCCCAAAGCCCTGCAAGTAATTACTGTCATTTTGACACTTGACCTCACTCCCTGGCCTAAGGAGGTTGTCAAGCCTAAAATAAAAGTCTTCTCAATGAACTGCAATTGCGATTCGCCAGGTAAAGGAAACTGACTGGGATTAAGAGAAAACAACCCAATCTTCACACAGGCCAAGGCACAAGCCATTGCTATAGCATCCAGTGGGGGCGGGGTGGGACTCCACCACGTTCAGTGTCCAGTGCACAGACACTGTTCTGAAAGCCTGGCTCGGGCCGCACACTGACCAATGATGCGCAGGGCTGAGTGAGGTGTGTCCTCGGGAGGGTACAGAGCCCCCCCACTGCCCCCAGCCACACCCCATTCTGAGGGAATGCCAACTGCCAAGTGCAGAAGACCAGAAGCTTCTGTGTGGCTCCTTTGTCCGGGAACCCCATTGCCCTGCCTCCAGGCGGGGCCCTAACGTGCTGGAGCCAGGAAGACGCTTGAGCTGACTCAGAACTGGGTCCCTGACCAATAAACTGAGGTCAAGGACAGGGCGAGGGCCAGGGCCTGGGATGTGGGTGGTGAGGCAGGTCCTGTGGAACCGGTGGAGGGACGGCAGTTGGCTGTCTGTGTCTTAGGACTTCCAGCTCACAGATATTTTTAAGTAGTGATTTCAGAGACGGTGATAAGCAGCCCAGGGTCTTAAAGGCCACAACCCTGACCCTTCACACAGACCTTGACTTTTTTTTTTTTTTTTTGGGGGGGGGCGCTCTGGTCCATGGGAGCGCTGCAGCCCTGGCCAGGAGTGGGACATTTACATTCAAATAGGCCAGAAAGGTCTGTTCGATTCAATTGGAGAATTCAATTCCCTCTGTGGTTCTTCCCAAGGTTTCCAGGTACCCTGAGAGCCACTGTCTCGGCCCTGCTGGGCCAGGCCAAGGCAAGACACACTACCGACCTGGTTCCATCCTGGGCACTGCAGTTGACATCAGCGCCATATTCAAGGAGGTGTCGCACGATGTTGAGCCATCCTCGAGCACAAGCTTCGTGCAGGGCACAGTAACCTGCGTTGTCACGGTGATTCACATCACAAATCTTGTTCTCCAGGCAGTACAAGACCACTTCCTGTGGGGCGGAGATGGGAGACACCACTGGATCACCACAGTGACCTCACCAGGGGAGACTGTTTTGCAGTACTCGAAGACTCACACCCCGGGGCCCCAGAACCCACGGCGGCTTGGCCAGTTCGGGGATGGTGTCATCCAGGGCTCTGTAGCCACTGACTTTGAGACCTGGCTCCGAGCCAATGATGCTTCAACTTTTGCAGTCTCCATTTCCTCCTCTGAAGGAGCCCACACCCAGGGCGGTGAGAGGGTATAAGCAGACTCACAAAAATTCTTAGCCTAAGCAAGGCCTGGGTTTCTACTGCACTACACAGTTCTTTCTTTCTTTTGGTACCGGGAATTGAATCCAGGGATGCTTGACCACTGAGCCACATCCCCAAGCCTTTTTTTATTTTAAATTGAGAGACAGGACCTCACTGAGTTGCTTAGGGCCTTGCTAAGTTGCTGAGGCTGGCTTTGAACTCAGGATCCTCCTGCCTCAGCCTTCTGAGCCCCTGGAATTACACACAAAAAAAATCCTTATCCCAGTTTCCAGCATGAGGTCAGAGGGATTCAGCTGCTACCATTTCAAACAAAGCATTAGCTGGTATAAGGGCATTCTCATTTCTCAGGCCACTTAACCGGCAGGAATGGGGGGCACAAATCTAGATGAAAAGTGGGATGAGACGGGCACAATGGGGCACGCCTGTACTCCCAGCGGTTTGGGAGGCTGAGGCAGGAGGATCACGAGTTCAAAGCCAGCCTCAGCAACCATCAAGTTACTCAGTGAGACGCTGTCTCTAAATTTAAAAACTTAAAATAGGGCTGGGATGTGGCTTAGTGGTTGAGGGCCCCTGAGTCCAATCCCTGGTACATACACACAAACAACAACAACAACAACAACTCCCCAAACCAAGATGACCAAGGCAGAACATCCCCCCAACACAGGAGGTTAACCAGGACAGAAGTGTGTTCATAGGTTCAACAGATGGCAGAGGGTGTGTCTAGCGTGCTCAAGGCCTCGGTTCCATCCCCAGAACCTTGTGTGGGGGGGATGACATAAAGGCTTCACACAGCCCCACCCCCCACCTTCCTCCACTGTCCCCCCACTCTGGGCTGGATCAATACAATATTTTCTTATTTACTTAAGCTAACGACAGGAATCTGGTAGACCATCGATGGCATCCTACACATTTCCAAAATGAAACAAAAAACGAGCCTCCCCTCCCCCCTGGCAGAACGTGCTCTGTGTCAACAGTTTGCATGAGAATCACTGGTATTAATCTTCCCTCTTTGGCGTGTTAAAATATTAATATGAACCGCTCCCAGTAAGCCGAGCAGTAATTTATGCAATGCTTTATTACCTTGATTAAGAAAGTTTTAAAACACACTGAACACTATCTGCTACCAGAAATCAGGTTTCAGTATTTCCTGTCGTGCGCGCCTTGCCCAGGGGAGAGCTGGCAGGGACTGAGAATGGGGGCCCGGCAGAGCGTGGGGGGGGGGGGGGGGCGGTCTCTCTTAAACTCTTAGGTCACTCATCTGTAAGGCCACCCAAGGATGTGAGGTGGGTTCTGGAAAACCTTTTAGGCCCTTTTCTAAGACAAGCCAGTCAAAGGCGAGGGCTGGCTTGGGTGCTAACTAGAATGTTCCAGACCCCCCCCCTCCCATATGAAGCGAAGGCTGCACACACACTGGCCAACCTGGCCACCCGTGCCCTGTTGCTTCAGGTCACTGTGACAGCTCCCTTCCCGAGCAAGAGGAGGAGGAGCCGAGGCGTGCCCACGGAGGCATCTTCCTTGGCGACCTAACCTGCCAGAAAGCCCACAGTCCTCTGAGCTCCCGGGCCACCTGCCCCAAGCGCTGGTATCCAGGATACCGCATGAAGCCGCTGCTCTTTTAGCAGGCCCTCCCGAGCCGGCCTCGAGTGGATGGCTGCAAGCTAATGAGTTGTGCGCCCCAGCCAGGGAGAGGCCCCGGCAGGTGACCCGGGAGCAGTTCTGAGCGCGCCGACCGCTGTGCACAGATCAATTTCCGTGGGTCCCGGCGGCCTGCCTGGTGTCCTCCCAACCCGAGGGTTATTTGTTCTGACAATTATGGCCTTCACCTGGAAACCTTCACGGCCACTAGGGCTGATGGGAGGGAACCTCCAAGCAAAGGGCCCCGGAGTCTAAGGGAACGCAGCTGTTCCTGGAGCCATCCCCAGTCCGCTGGGAAGCACTACAAGGCACAGCACTGCCCCTCTGCCCTGGGTGGCCCACAGCAACCTCAGCGCTCAGGAAGAGGAAGGGGAAGGGCTCCTGCTACACTCGGGAGACTGAGTTAACCCCAAGTTCAATGAGCATGAAGCCCTGGGTCTGGCACTCAGGCCTTCCGCTACCTGGTCTGCTGGGGAGACTCCAAAGGCCCAGCCAAGGGCCAGGATAGAGAGCTGGGGTCCAGCTGTGACCACCATCCCTCCGACCCCGTCTATTGGGGTCAAGAGGGCTAAAGGTACATTCCTAGCTGGCTTCAAAGATGGCGCGACCGCTGTCACCAACACAGAGAGTGGCGAAGACGCGGGACCAACGGTGCCTACCCGCTACATTTCTTGGCTCCTTTTCTATGCTAGGAATGGGAACCAGGAAGGCAGCCCTCCTGTTCCCAAACAAAATCAAACTGTTTTTGTTGGACAATTTTGTTAAGCAGCTATAAGCCGAATGCCATTAACCGCAAAATGTAACCATAAAGGCCATAAACCCGACATTGTTAATTAATTAAATGCCTCATTAACTTTTTTAAAAACATGATTTATTCAATTCATAGAAAATTTAACCACCACCACTAAATGCACAAGCAAGTGGTTAAACACTGGCATTTGAGTCCCAGAACCAGCCTCCCCAGCGGGAGGGAGAGGTTCCAGGGGGTCTGGTCTTTCCGGAGGCCTAGTTAAGACCGGAAGGGAGAGGACGGTTCTAGGGAGCCAGAGGAACAGCGAGGAAAGCTCCATTACCTTTTGGATTCCTGGGGGTAGCTTTTATGCAAAGTGGGAAACAATAAGACCCTTGGGAAACCACTCCCAAAGCTAGGGTTCCAAAGGCACCTTACCCCAGGAAAGGGGTATGTAAATGGCTACGTGGGCATGGCCCAATTCTGCCTCACAAATCAGGAGAGAAGCTTTATCTAGTAGTTAAAACAATTGGCAAGAAGAAGGGTGACCTGTGACATTTACATACTGCAATTTACATTTGAAGCGGGTGGGGAGTTGTCCTTATGCAAACATTCCCAAGGCCATCAAAGGCTCAGTAGCCTAAAAAGTGTAGTTCAAGTTCTTCTTGGTCTAGGCCCTCAAACCTACCCACTGGAAGTAGGAAAGCTGTACCTCAGAGGACACAGAAGGGGTGAGACTGGAGCAAAAGAAGCCAAGATCAAAGGTCAGGCCAGAAACACCCCACCCCACCCCAGGGACACAGGCTTTGGCTGCCCTCCCTCCCTCCCTCCCCGTCAGTGCTTGTGGGAAGCACAAGTCACAGTCAGTGGTGGGTGGCCTGGCTCCTAGGAAGGCAAGGCCTGGCACCTGCCCTGTTCTCCTAGCTCAGCTTGTGGGGGATGGATTGGTTGCCACTCAAATTTAATCCACAAGCAACTGAACTAGTTACCAAGTCCTTCCAGAGAGTTCTTGCCAAGATCATCCAGACATTCCCAAAGAGACAGGAGGTACAAACAATGGCACATACACCCCAAGACACCCTGCTGGCACTTCAAAGGACTGTCCCAGAGGTGAGGACCAACTTCCAAGTTCCTACCCTTTCAGCCATGCCTCTGGGGTAGGCTCTAGGTCAAGGGGTGACCTGTGGCTTTGGTGAGCCCCAAGAAAGTTCCAGGAGCCAGGTGAGGTGGCGCATGCCTGTGGCTCTGGAGGCTGAGGCAGGAGGATCGTGAGTTCATAGCCAGCCTCAGCAACTTAGAAAGATCTCAAAATAAAATATAAAAGGTCTAGGGATGTGGCTAGGTTCAATCCCTAGTACCCCCTCCCCCCAAAAAAAGAAAAAAAAAAAAGGGTCAAGGCACAGTAGATAGCAGCAGGATCAAGATATTAGCCAGGCTCCTACGAACGCCTGGGCCTCAGCGCAGCCCGGCCAGCAGCCTCCACCTAGGCACCCCTGCACCTCCCCTCTTGGCTCCCTGAGCTGCAGTTTATATTCCCCATCCAACTCCCAGAGGACTGATGCCAGCATCAAAACCGCCTTGGCCTGTGGCCATTACAACACAACTTCAACTGACAAGTGTGTGGTGGGGAGCCGCGCAGGGGCCGCTCCAACCAGAGCTCGTCTGGGGGGCTGGGGGGCTGGGGTTCAGAGCCCTGCTGATTATTATCTCTCCAAGTCGCTGAAGCCTTTGGGGGCTCAGTTTCCTCATCTGATACGGGGGATAATACCAGTGGCTATGACACAAAGGTGAGTGCCTTGTGATCGTGTGGGCTTAGGAAAAGCATGTAGTCGCTATGAGCTATGGTGGCCAAGGTCAGCCAAGCCAAGCCAAACCTGCAGGACAGGTGACGGGAAGGAGCAGTGAGCCTGGGGCAAAGCCCGGAGGCTACTCATTAAGACATCACTCAGGTGGGCCTCCCTTCCCCCACCTCAGAGGGCCAGTGCCCCAACCCTGCACGACCACTTTGTGCCTGTCACGGAATGCCACCCCCTCCACCAGCAACAGCACAAGCAACTCCAAAACCAGGCTCTTCCCCTCCGTCTGGTCTCTCCCCTCGCACATCTGAACCCAAAGGGCGCATTCAAACTTCCCCCAGCCTCGAGGCCCGGGTTCTGTCAGACTTTCCATCCTGCTGCCACGTGGCCCAGCCCCGATTGGGGGGTGGGGTTTGGGCTGGTCTCCAAATCCCCCCCCCCCCCCGCCCCGGCCAGCGACCCCCAACCTGAAGCTGCCGCCGCCTCTGCTGGGCGCTGTGGAACCCAGAAGGCCCGCATGGACACTCACCTCATAGCCAAGCCTGGCTGCCCGCTGCAGAAGGGTCTCCCCGGCGTTCTTGTTGACAATAAGCCTCCGTGCCTCTGGTGGCATGGGGCGCGACTGGGTGGTCTCCTGGGGGGAACTGGCGCGAGGCAGCTGCGTGGACTGGGGGGCTGGTAGCAACTGCTGCAAGCGGTCCAAGGGCTTTGGCTCCTGCTTGGCTGGTGACAGATCGTAGTCCGAAGTGGGCTCAGGCCGCTTCCGGACTCTCCGGACAGTCACCTGTTAGGAAATCAGGTAGTGCACACTTAAGTCGGTGTCCCTTCAACACCCCCAGGCCACTTGCCCTCCGGTCCCCAGAGTGTAAGACCCGTTTTTTTCTCCTGGTCTTTTTTGGGGGGGAGACAGCTGGGGTGGGGGGAGCCTATCAGAGGAGGGCTGGGGCAGGGGTTGAACTGTGCTGCCACCCCAAGACATGCCTCCCCAGGACAGGAGGGACCTGGGGGCGGGGTGGAGGCAGGAGTCTGGGGACAAGGCGGCCCTGGCCCAGGGGTGCTACCTTGCCATCCGAGTTGTCCACATAGTAGTCCCCGGTCAGCGCCGAGCTCCGCCTGGGCTCCTGTGGGATCAAGTGCTTGGTTTTGCACAGTCTCTTGCCGGATGGCTTCTCGCTGTTCTCAGGGTCCTTGTGCAGCAGGGCGGCCGCCTGGCCGTCGGCCTCGTCGGCGCTCGGCACATCTGTCTTCTGGCTTTCTTTAATTTT
Source organism: Ictidomys tridecemlineatus (assembly GCF_052094955.1). NCBI lineage: Eukaryota > Metazoa > Chordata > Mammalia > Rodentia > Sciuridae > Ictidomys > Ictidomys tridecemlineatus. Next base: position 94,274,879 of record NC_135493.1, on the reverse strand, counting down.
CTGCTGTTTGGCAGGAGGCCTCGAGGCCGGCGTGCAGCTTGGCTGAGTCTGCTTTCTGCCGCTCGCGTTGCTGGATGAAAGGCTCTTCATGGGCGGGGAGCCGGAGAACACAGGCAGGCCTGCAGACGGGGGCGGGCGCGGGGACAGGACGGGGGACAGAGAGGCAGGCGTTACACGGTTGTAGCCGGTGCGGGGAGAAAAGCCCATTGTGAGCACCGATCACTGGAGCGGCTTCAGTTTTTAGAGGTATACCAATTATGTTTTCAAAGCATTAATATTTTAATTATCCCACATTCAAATGGCAAATAGGTTAACCCACAAGATGCCAAGTGGCAAGTTTCTTCAAAGGGCCAGGACAAGAGGACCGAAGCCAGCTCTCCAGGCTCGGCCACCCCACCCACAAGGTGGGGGGAACCCAGGGACTGGTGACTGGAGACAGCCCGAGGTTGGCAAGGCCCCGGGGCCACCCACACTTCCCTTCCTGCCCGGCCCTGGGGTAGTCAGGAAGGAAGTGGGGAGGGCACAGGGAACCGGCCAGGGCACGGTGACAACTGTGCCCGCCACCTCCTAGAAACATTCAAATTCTGGGGCCTTGGTCCCTCTAAGAAGCCCCTCCCACAGCAAGTGACCTGTCCCCGCCTACCTTGCTCGTTGTCGCTGGACTTGAGGGACTCTTCCGTCCAGCCTCTGTTGCCCTTGGCCTCTGCCCTTTTCCTGGCGGGTTTCTCTTCGGTGGTGTTATTCCCCTGGGCTGTGACCTCAGGCTGAGTGGCCTGGGTCACTTCCTTCCTGCTTTGGCGGCCAGGTTTGCTCTCTGCTGCGGACACCTGCTGCTCCCAGCGTTCCCTAAGGTGCAGCAGGTGGCGTTGCTTTTTAGGATGGAGCCCTGTTAATTCAATGCACACCTTCAGGTTGGTCAGCTCACTATAATGTGGGTCTTCTAAGTGGTTAGAGGAACTGTTTGTCATTTCCCTCTCAGGCCAGTCATCTAATGGAGAAATAACTACAAATTAATCAAAAAGCCCCCTGGGGGGAGAACAAACCGTCTTACACATCACTAATGGGGTGGGGGAGGGGGGGGATGCGGTCAATGTCAGCTGGAGCAGGTCACCTATTTTGTCTTTGGCCATCTCTGGGCTGGGGCTGGCATGTGCCATGGGGGGTGGGGAGGGAAGGGGGCAGCGGCTTCCCAGGGCTCCAGGGTGGGGTCTGGTGGAGGTGGTGTGGGAATGGCCATGCTCACTGCTGTGCCTCGTGGCCCCCCTCTCAGATGCTGTCTATGGGGCCAGCGCGCCACACACGTCCGCATCTCCTGGCCATCCGCCCGAGGCCACATGCACAGGCCTCCCGAGCAGGCAGCCGAAGCCGGCCGAGCTCACCTTTGGGGACCCGCCTTCGCTTGGCTTTCAGCAGAGGATCCTCCGTCAGCTCTTCCGCAGTGGTCTCAGTGTGGCTGCTGTCACCTGAGACTTTGCGCTTCCTGTCCAGCCGGAGGGTGGGACTACCGGGCACCTCAGCAGCCCCCTGCTCAGAGGAGGGTGGCTCGCTCACAGGTGGCCTGTCCACCAGGTACTTCTCCACGGGGAGGTCTTTGTCCTCTGGGGCTTCAAAGGGATCATGTTTGTTCCCAGCAGTAAACTCGCCTATAGGGATGGGGGACGAGATGGGAATGCAGGGTTGAGACCGAGGCCCGCACAAGATGGCCGGGCTGGAAAAGCAGGCGAGACTGCCCCGCCCAGGGTAATCTGCTACCCTTCTTGGGGGATCAGGGTCCTCCTGCATTAGCACAGAGTGGAAGGACACTTGGCAAGCAGATCAGCAACTACAGCAGCAAGCGAGGCCTGGGCGCCGACCCACGCTCTCTCTCTCTTTCTCCACCTTTTTGCAAAGGGGGCATGAGGGGCACGAGGAGGCAGATGAGGTGCCACCACTTTGAAAGCGCTTGAGGCCTCTCAGCAAGACCCAACCAAGCTGGCCAGGCTGCAAACATCTCTATGGAAACCTTTGTTGAGGTCACTGTTTTGAAATGCACGAAGGGCTGATGTAATAAAGACCCCCCCAATGTCACCTATGGGACACATACCACCCATGTTCTCTTGGGTCAACAGGAGAGACGGTGAAGAAAGAGGACCGGGAGGCGGGATGTTGAGGACCAGGAGGCGGCCCAGGGCTGCAGAGGCAGCCCAGCGAGGGGAGGACTCTCAGTACACATCCAAGTTCAGAGACAGCTCCAAAGGGCGCAATCTGACAGCCAACGCGGAATGCCTACCGCTAACACTAGGGGCTGTTCCAGTTTCCTGTCTGAGATAGGGGAACCCCCACGGGGACTCTGGTCATGTCTACAGACAAGACACCCCATCCCCTTCAGGGCTGGTCGTGTCTGGTTGGCTTGGTCAGTCCAGCTGCTTGCAAAACTGCTCACTCAGGCTCCTTTGGAGCCACTTCTGCTTCTTAAACTTGGCCTATTGGTGCGGGGCGTGGGAGGTAGGTGCTTCCTTCCATCAGCCCAACATCAACATCCCCTCCTGCTTTTGCTCTAGTCCAAGAAATAACCATTGACTGCTCTGGTGTCCCCTTTCACCCCCAATATACAATAAAACACAAATAACCATACAGCCACCACAGCATGGTTAGGGTGTTCACCCTCGGCCCATGAAAAGGATCTCCACATTCCCAATGGTGGGAGTTCACTGTCTTGGGAGCACGGGAGCTGATCCACAAAGTCAATCTGAGGTGAACCACTAACGGTGCGCCTCCCAAGGTGATCTCGGCTCTCCTTTCCTCAGCCCCTTTCAAATACCACTCCTTCTCCAGACCAGCCCGGCTTCTGGCCACCTCGGTTTCTCCGGGGCATTGCCAGTGTCTAGTGGTGGTTGGCTGCACACAAAACTTCCAACTTTACCTTGGCCTTGACTTGCCCACACTGCTGCTGCTGCTGCTCCCTTTTGTTCTTTTTGGTACTGGGAATTGAACTTTTGCTCTACTATGAAGCCACATCCCCAGCCCTCTTCTATGTGTTTTCTTTTATTTTGAGACAAGGTCTTGCTAAGTTCCCAAGGCTGGCCTTGAACTTGTGATCCCCCTGCCTCCGCAGGTGCTGGGATTACAGGCACCCGGCTAGCCTGTGTTTTCAATGGCAGAAAGGCCCCAGCAAGCCCGTGCCTGCTCTCACTGACGAATGGCTGCACCTCCCCAAATGCTCTCCATGATGATGATGCATCATGTGCACCAGGAGAGTGGAGCCTGGGACTCAGCAGCCAGGCTCCCTGCAGGGAATAGCTTGGCGGGCCTCTGCAGGTGTATACCAGCCCAGGATATGGCCAAGGCTGGCCTGTCATCATGGTGGAGTTGAGACAGAGCTAGGCAGCAGCCAGAGAAGACACTTGGGGGCCTAACCCTCCTGTCTAAGCTCACATGGGTGCTGTCGGGATGGCCGCCACACTGAGCTTGGCAGGGCACATGGTGAGGGCTGGCTGGGGTCTCACTTGTACTGCTCTGTGACTCTCTTAAGTGGTCTGGCAGTAACAGGGCCACTTTACAACTCGGCCCCCTTTGGCTGCAAAGTGGGAATACGATGGCATGTGGCCTCCCTGGGGATGGGCTTCATCAGCTCAGGCTGAGCAAAGCAAAGAGGCTGCTTAGGCAGGATGGTAAGATCCTGCAGGGCACTTTAGCGCACGCTTGTGATCCCAGCAGCTCCAGAGGCTGAGGCAAGAGGATTGGGAGTTCAAAGCCAGCCTCAGTAACTCAGGAAGGCCCTAAGCAACCCAGTGAGACCTGTCTCTAAATAAAATACAAAGGGCTGGGGTTGTGGCTCAGAGGCCAAGTGCCCCTGAGTTCAATCCCTGGTCCCCCAAACAAACAAAAAAACGATGCTAAGCTGTCCTCGCTGACCAGCCTGACATAAGCCTCAATATTTTAAACCTCTAAAGTGTACTCTCTCCCCTCTAGTCTTTCATAGATGATCCAAACCGGGTGGCTAGCAAGGAGCCTGGGTAGTATCACGATGCCTCTAAGGTCAGTGTCAAACAGCAGCTTAGCCAGTGTGGGGTCCTCCAGCAGAACACACCGTCCCCCAATCAGTAAGGATCTTACAGTCCCGAGTGTGTCCCTTCCTGCGATCTTGTGTCACACTATATCTATCGCAGGCCTGGGCTAGCTCCCTGTGTTTCTAACAGTCTGGCTGGCCCTTGTCAAAAGGGTCTCTCTCTGAGAGGTTTAACATAAATTTTCAGCCTCACCGTCAACTTCCTTAACAGTGAGATGAGTAGATCACACCCACTCGACCTTTTGGGAAAACTGCCAGTATCTTCCACCCACAGGAAACCACCTGGAAGACTTGAGATCACCAACTTCACGACGCAGGTGGTGACCTAGAGGACCTGTCTCCCTGCTTGCTGAACAGGAGCACCCCATGAGATGAGAGGCCTTGTTGCCTGTCTCTGCTGGGGTCCTCCATCTGGGAAAAGCTGCCCACTGTGGGGGCAGGTGAGGAGGGGCGCACTGCAGGCCAGGGCTCACCATGTGGCCAGTCCCCTCCTGCCCTGTCCTGAAGGGCCAATACCTGAGGCTCCCTATCCCAAACTATTGCCAGTCCCCGAGACTGCATCCTGCCATAGCGCGGCCGCTTTCTCCTCATCTCTTCCCAAACTGGGTCTATCCTCCCCCTCCCCCTATGTCTCTGGGGACAAAGAGGCCAACTCCCTTGAGTGAGGCTGCAGATGAAGCTCCTTGGGAGAGCTCTTGCCTAGCATATGGGAGGCCCTGGGTTCTCTTCAGTGAAGGCCCCCCAAGACCTTATGTTAAGGTCACCTTCCATGAGCCAATAACAATCCCAAAGAATATCCACCCTGAAGGCCCAAGGTGCACCTGGCCACCAGCTATGGGGAAAGCTCCATGTCACATTCCTGCACACCTGGAGTTGGACCTCCTCAAAGGGCGCTTCTCCAGTCACTTGGCACAGGGTCACCGTGGGGGCAAAGGGGTGGGTGCACAGGGGGAAGGCAGACGGGGCGTGGGGTCGGGACCCGTGGGCTCCCTCACTACGAGGCCACGCTCTTGGCCCTTGTCAATGTGGGCAGCCATGTCCCCTTGGCCACATGATGTAGGCAGATGTAGCCATGACTGTCGTTCATGGTTTAGCACTTGTTCCCTGCAGCACTGTCATATGACTTGCAGCACATACATCCCATAATCTATCATGGTTGTGCCATAGCAGTACCTCTCAGAAGTATCGCCATGGCAACATTTACAAGTCACCGTGGCAACAAAGCGACTTCACCACTGTGGCAGCCATGCCCAGCGAGCCCTACACAACACGCGAGAGCTGGAGGCTTTGGGGGGTCGCCCAAGAGGTCACTTCCGTCTGCGGACAGCCCCGCCATCGGCAGCCGAGGCCGACCTTGCTGCGACTGGCGCCCGCCACAGCCAGGGCATTGGTGTCTCTGCTCCAAACTCAACGCGGGTCACAGACTCGCTGGTGCTCTCCTGACGGGGAGAAGTGTCACAAGCCAGGAAGTCCCGCGCAGCCCCCCTTGTCTCAGGGACACAGAGAGTCACCCGTGTTCGGCAAAGAATGGGTCAAACGGCCCCTTGTCCCTTCTCCTGTCTTCAAAATGCCATTGGCGCTTCCTACCAACGTTCAACCTCTAAAATGAAAACTGGACACAGCCACCCCTGCTACCATGGAAGAAATGAAAGGGACAGTCTGGGGGAGGTGTCCCATACCCTACTGGTGCACCCCGCCTCCCGTAGGCATACAGTTTGGCTCCTGCCTGCGGTGACACCTGGGAGAAGACAGCAGAAGAGACCCGGGCAGGCAGGGCACGGCTGAGGGCCACCCGAGGTGTGCTGTTCATTTGCGCCTGGATGGCTCCAGCAAGTGCTGTCCCTGAATAAGGCGGTGGCAGCAGCACTAAGGGAGACGACTCCTGGTCAACCACAAATTCCACGTCCCTAGAGGGTCTGGAGATGACGACCCACCTCCTTCAAACGAGCCCCGCACCTTCCCAGCCCCCCTCCTGCCCTCTCTGCCACTGAGAAGCACCTTGTGCTGCGGGCCCAGGAAGGAATCATTCAACTCTCGCTCCCTGCCAGCACCCCGTTTCAGGCCTCCAGGTTCAGCAGGAGAAGGGAGGGACGAGAACCTCTGGAAAGCGGGCAGGGGCGGGGGGCTGTACTCAGGTTTGCCTTTGAGGGCAGCAGTCACCCGGGTTTGGCAAGTCCCCACCCCTTCCTCTGGAGTCATTTGCCATCCACTCAGAACACAGAGGGGATTCTCCCCTGGGGACAGACGGCCCTTCCACAAACACCTTGCCTTTGAGCCCATCTTGAGCCCATGTCGCCCACGGCTCGGGTCTGAGAAACCTTCTTAAGAGCCAGTGTTTCCCAGCAACTTAGAACGAAGGGTGGCTTCGTGCCTGCCCCAGGTCAGCAGGAAGGCAGTCTCTGTCACTTTGCCTAAGAGTGACCTGGACCCTCCAGTGTCCCATATATCCACCCTGTGTCGTGGTGTGTAAGGCAAGTTCAGATCCATCAAGAGATCCTGCCGCCTGCGGAAGGCCACCCCTCGCTACCAACAAAACTAACTTCTTCAAGACTAACTCAACAGAGGGGTCCTGGTGTAGCCCAACCTGGGGCCTGGCTAGTGGCCTCCATTGGACGGAGGGTAAGAAGGGCACGTTCTGGCCCCCCCATCCCCGAACACAGATCTCCCCGCAACTCCATCAGGCACGGCCAAGTGTGCCGGGAGCACCCAACCCACAGCGACTAATGGAACGAAGCTCTCAGAGGCACCCAGTAAGTGTGACTAACCCGTCTATGAAGGGTTTTGTCCCCACCCTCTTCCATATTCACCCAGACACCAGACTTCACCTTGGTCAAAAAAAACATCTGAGGTCAGTCGTTCACATGCGTGTTCAAGAATGAAGAGAAAACCTTCTCCAATAGACGCCCAGACCTCTCTTGTCCTGGGAAGTCTCGAGAGTGACTGCCTGGGTCAACCCCTAGTGCCTGTTGCCACTGCAGAGTGTCCTGAGGACACTTTCAGCCCCCATTTCACCTCTAGGACATAAGCCACCTGTCTGGTGGACAGGGCCACCTCACGTATATGCCACGTTCTCTTGGATTCTGTTGCCCACTCCCCAAAATGGCAAATGCAGCTAACAGCTGAGCTCACTATGGCGTGTTTCATGGCCCTCATCCGGGTTCTCTGGAGGGAGAAAGCGGTGCTCTCCCTTCCAGAGCAGACTGGTCCCCATGGGTGCTGGCAGTGCCATTCCACCTCTACTGACCCCTACCACGAGTGGCCTGTGGCCTGCGGTGTCCTGGAGTGTCGCTAACTACAGGACCAGGTATTTCTTTGAAAAGATGGGTCCCAGGAAGAGTGTTCTGCAGTCGCCCCATTCCTATCCACCTGCCAAAGACCATTAATCCTTCCTTGCTTCCACAGGTGGCAAAGTGGCCCACGTCTCCAAGTCACCACCAACTGGACCTTGGGCCACCATCCACGAGAGGCTTCCTCTCGCCTCCCCGGGTGCCAGGAGCAGGGTGGCCCCGTCCTCTCTCACCCACGGGGTACCACGAGCCAGCCGCTCGGTTTGACTTACATCGCTCGCTGTCGTTCTGGTCGGCAACGGCCTCCTCCAGGGTGACCGACTTTGGCTTTTTGTCCTGATTTCCTTTCAACCTTTCCCAGTCGGCTGGGCTGAACTTGCACACCTCGGAATCTTTGGTTGCTGGGTGGCCACCTTCTCTCTCTTTCATCTCCAACTCTGAGAAGCGCATCATTGCACGCTAGAAAGAGAACGGAGACGGGAGAGAAAAAAAAAGAGAACACACACCTTACCATGAGAGCGAGTTCATGCGCCTTACACTAAAGGAAAGTATTTTCAAAGAAAAGTTTGCCCAAAACCAACCACAATTTACGAGATACAACTCAGATATTTTAAAGTTTAACAGATAAAATTTAAGAGTATCTATATGAAAGTAGCCACACATTCTTTATCCATAAAGTCGTGTGTGTATAGATACAGATGTGGTGTGTATGCATATCCACACATACACTGTTGCAGAGACAGACATTCTCTTTGGAAGGTAAATAAAACAAAACAAAAACACAACGCAAAGAAAACAAAAGAAAAAAAAAACACAACAGAAAGGAAACAAAAATGCACAATGAATAAAGACGACCATGGCCCACAAACTTCCCTTTGTATATTTGGAAATGAAATTTAACTCAAAAAGGTTTATGGAAGATTCTAGTAATAAAAATTTGAAGAACTGACCTCACAGTAAGCAGCAGGTAGACATAAAATACTGTCCTCTTGTAATCCTTCCATCTATGTAATTAAAATGGGCACTCAATGGATCATTTAGATAACTTCATCCATTTTTATAAGCATAAACCAATTTTTTTCTTAACATTGCAAAACAATTTGGCTTTATTCATCTTTTAATTAAAAGTAAAATATCTTAAGGAAATTCCTACACAACATCTATCATAATTCACTAGCAAATTAAATACATACTCTATCCCTTTAAGCAAGCTTTCTTTTTCTCTTTCTTTTTGGTGAAAAAAAACTGCAAGATTCCCATAGACATGCGGCTGCTACACATCTCCAGCAAGTATCAAGTAAGGCATTCTAAGGCAGCGCTTCTATCTATTTGTTATCTTACAGGCAGAGAAATCAAAGCAATTGATAGGTAAACGTCATGCAGTCTTTAGACATCCTCATAATAATTAAAACTTATCAGCATTCCAGTGGAGTTCTCTCATAATCTACAGAATAATCTTAAAAAGTATCCAGACACACGAAGCTCAGCTCTGAAGAGCTGAGCTACCACTCGCTCGCTGAGCATCCTTGCACACATTCAAATCACCATAAGCTCCATTAACCCAATCTGCCTGCAGCCCTGCCCTACCCGACTGTCCCGCCCCCAATCCTCTGTGCACATTACAAAACTGACAACCGATAAAGGTACTGAGATGCGGGTGGGGGGCTCACCTGCAGTGCCCGCTGCTCCCGGCTGAGCTGGCTGGAATCTGCATACAGTTCGGTCGTGACACACTTGAATCGGTCCCCCACGTAACCGGCCGAGTTGGCGATTCTCTTGGCCAGCTTAGATGGCTTCGGTTTCAGAACTTTGCCATCGTTGGATTCGGCCTCGTCAGCTCCATCTTTGGTATAGGTGGGGGTGACGTCCACACTCGGAGGGGCGCCACCCATGCAAAACGGTTTGGGATCCTCTTGGCTTTTACCAAAAGTCACAGTGGGGCCGTCGCTCCCCAGAGTTGGCTCCAGGAACGGAGCTGCGACCGGCATCCCCAGGCTCTCTTTGTTGGCTCCTGCGGGAGCGCTGTCCTTGCCCACGCTGAACACGGGCTGGCCTGAGGCCTGTTTGAAGGCGTAGGCCTCGTGGAAGTCACCGATGCGCCCCAGCTCCTCTCTCAGGGCCATGAAATCTCGGTGCTGCTGCAGGCCCGGCTCGGCCGGGGGCTTGGCGGGCTCTGCGCTCTGGCCGACGCTCTCGGCTGCAAAGCTGGGTTTGGACACATTGGCCTCCGTCTTGGCATCTGATTCTTCTCGGAGGAGGTCGACGTAGACAAGCTTGTCGCTTTTGACGACCGTCTTCCCTTGACTCCAGCTAGGGTTCGGCTTTGGGGTCTTGTCGGCAGGGACCTCGGGGTGCAGCTTGCTGCTGTTGGCTTCCAAGATCTCCGAGAAGCGGCTGCGGAGGGTGGGGTCCTCGTAGCGGGCTCTCTCATGGGACCGGGACCGCCTCTCTGGTTTCTCCTCTTTAGTGATCTCAATGGGGGTGTGCGGGATCAACATGGGGTGTACCATGCCCAACCCCAGGGCGTCTTGGTAGGTCACAAACTCTGGCCGGCCCGTGGGCAGCCCATAGGGCAGGCCAGGCTTTGGGGCAAGGTGCCCGGGAAACAGACTGCCGTTGGGTAACAAAACAGGGTGAGGGTACACGGGTCCTTTGCCGTGTAAGGACAGTGGACTGATTGCGATGCCCTCAGGGGCCGGGTAAGGGAGGTAACTTCTGGGGTAGGGGATCGGTGGGGACCTGAATGCCTCGTTTGGAGACAGAAAGATGGAGCTTGGCGGAAGCCCGTTCTCGCTTGCTTTGAAAGTCGGTTCTGGGTTGCTAGCTTTGGCGCCCTTGCTGCTGGTGCTGCCACCATGCTTGGCGGGCGTGGTCGGGGGCTGGCCCACGTGCTGAATGACGGACGGCGTGGTGTCCATGGAGCTCCTGCTGGTCTTGGTGCCATCTGCATTGGCATTGGGCGCTGGCGATGCCGAGGCTGGGCGGCCCGCGCTCGACACTGCCCCTGACACATTAGTGATCACGGCGTCTGTGCCACCCATGCGGGGACATGAGGAGCTCCGCTGCTGTGGTATGGCCCAGTCCAACGCCTTGTTTTTCAGCGACATGCTTTTGCCATTGGTCTCCTCGTTGGGACTTGGCCCCGGCACCACCCAGGATGAGGGCGCAGTGCTAATGATCTCAGATCTATAGATAGCACAGCCATTTCCTGGAGGAGATAATGTTTCTTTTGGAATCTCACTTCCGGACAGCACGAGGCCGCTTGCAGCCCTGCTGTGAACCAGCACGGTGGGGGCCATCTTCTTCATGTGGTCAGCTTTGGAAGCGTCCACATCTACGACTTTAGAAGACAAGTCCAGCGGCTTATCTGTGACGTCTTTGGTAACGGTCTGCTTCTCCAACAGAGGCGGAGAACCCCCGTCCTTTCTGTCTTGAACCGTTGTCTTCCGGGTGTGCCCGGGCACCGGCTGGGCACCCTCTCCGCCCTCTGACGCTTTGGAATACTTGCCGTTGGAGAGCCGGCTCATGGGGAACTCGCTGTTGACCGTCATGTATGGCTTCGACAGGGTGACCGAGGGGGAGGTGGACAGCCTGGCGTAGTGCTTATGGAACTCGGAGTAGGTGTCTGCGGCAGGCTGGCTGGGAAGGTGGACACGGGGCGAGGGCCGCGGTGATGGAGGCAGCAGGAGAGCCGAGTCCCCCGGCAGGCCGCTGGTGACTGCCTTCGCAGAGGGCACCCTGGGCTGTTTGCTGTTCTGGATGTGGGGATAGGCGTGGGAGTCGACGGGGTTCCCGGGACTGACGCCCATCTTCCACGGGAGGCTTTTGTCTGGGCAGTGGACGAGAGGCGGGATGGCCGGGGAGGCCGAGGGGGTAGAGAGCCTCATGGGAGAGGCCAAGGACGACGGGATGTGGGGACTGACGTAGTGGGGCGGTGGCAGGTAGAGGAAGCGCTCCCCGTTGGTGCACACGGGAGAGTACAGCGGCTGGGCCAGGCTGTAGGACTGCTGAGGTAGCAAGGCCTTGTACATGTTCAGGGAATACTTATTTGGCGAGTCGAGGAAAGGGTAGATGGCTGGCGTGGCGCCCTCCATGTAAGGGTTGACCCAGGGCAGCCGCAGGTAACTAGCACCATTGATGTTGAGAGGGCTCTGTTTGTCGCTGGCGGGCCTGTCCAAGCCCAGGGTTTCTGCTGTGGCCACAGCACTTTTTTGTATTCCAGGCGGAGTTTTGTACATAGCACTGAAGCCATTGGGGGCCTTTCCGGAGACGGAGGGCGGCTCCACGGTCTCGGGCGTATTGGGCTTGAACTGCATCTCTGGATTCCTTTCCGAAGAAAACCCAAGGCCTCCCAGAGTGCTCGCAGCAGCCTCCCGGCCCTTCTCGGAGCCCAGTCCACACAAGCTGGAGTACACAATGTTTCCGGGGACCCGGAGGCCTTCCCGGATGAGGCTGCTGCGGTCCATGCTCAGCGCAGCCAGGCCATCGATCCGATGGGCCGTGCTCGCATCCACCTTTGCAGAGAAATGGACACGCCGATTACTTGGGACAGTCATTACAAAAAACAGTAGCACCTACCCTGAAGAGACACCCCCAGCCAGGCCCCAGGCCATCAGCCTCAACATCTCCACCAGAAAAGGTTGAGGGCAGGAATCCTGAGGCTCCCGGCCCCTCCCCGCTCCCCCAGCCCTTTGCAGCCCGCCCCTCACCCTGGCTCACTCCAGTACCCTGAAAGCACAAAGCCTCCTCCCTCTGGACTAGAGGCCCACCCGTTTATTCAGCCATCTATGAACTCCGCACAATTCACCCTTTCAGCAAAAATTCTTGACTGTAACCCAGAGAAGACACCAATGGCCGTCTTCTCTGAACCCTCTCTTGGGGCCCAGGGCTCTCTGGTCCCTCCAGGGCGCGGGAAGGTTTAAGGAGAGGGAGGAACGGTCACTTTGTTTTTCCCAGTCATAGGAAGGCATCACTGAACACGACAAGAGAACAATCTGCAGTGGGACACAGCAATGGACGGCTTTAGCTGTCTGATTTCTAAATCAATAAAGAGGCCAGGGGTCAAACTGCGGCTGCGTCTTTTGACTTCCTCTCCCTGGTGCCCAAAGAGACAGTCGTGTTTTACATCTTACTGGAAAGGTAAACCCTAAGGGGATACTGGGAAGCTGGAAACTTACCCAGCTGGGTGCACCGGGTGGCACACACCCCACCAGAACCTGAACCATGGGGGGGGGCCTCAGGGGGTGAAGCATGTCAAAAAGGGTACAATGGGTGGAGTTGGGGCTCAGTGGTGGAGCGCCTGCCTAGCATGCATGAAGCCCTGGGTTCACCCCCAGTACTGGGGGAGAAAAGCAAAACCCCCAAAATGGGTGCATCGCCCAGAGGGCAAGGCAGCAGGGCTTTCTATATGGCTTAGCCTGGAAGCCCTCCCTCGCCAGGCCCCTTAATGTCATGCAAATTAATGCACGATTGATTACAGATCACTGATATTCAGATATCACATCAACAGAAGCCATTAATCTCTTACCACGTTGTGGTTCAAGGGGTTCTCTTCTCTCAGTTCCAGTCTGGCTTTTGAAGCGTCACCATCATTTACAGGAATTTTCCTATTTAAAAGGACACAAACTTCATGAAAACATTCCTTACTGAATCCTTCTTTCCCAGATCTCCCCAGACCAGACCAGTTCCCACTAATCCCAGACTTTTGACTGTCCTTAACCCCCAGATGACCCACTTTGGAAGTTGCCTCCAAAACAGCAAGGAAAAACAGGAAAGGCCCTATAGTGGGGGACACCAATGGAACATGTCCCCGAGGGGGGCAAGTCAGAAACTGAAGCACATCCGTTTCTCCCGGGAGATGTTTTTTCCTCTAGAGAGGCTGCGTTGGCCTGGCCAATCCTCACTAGCCGTCCTGGAGGGCAAGTGTAACAGCTGGAGACCAAGGCGCATGGAAGCCGCCCCGCCACCAGCCACTTCTGTGTTAAGCACAAGGGCAGGCTTTCAAAACTTTTCCCAAAACAAAGTTAGGGACCATGTCCTAGGAAAATGGGTTTCCATGGAGACGATGAAGTCATATTCGACTGCCTTTATCAAAAGGATTGGGGGGAGATACACACCAATATCACACAAATGTCAGCTGCTCCAGGCTGAAGAGGAAGCTACACATCTGTGCCAGGCTGCTGCGGCTGCCCTGGGACTTGTTATCAGAGCGCATCGATAAAGAAAGTGCTCCATGCCAACTTCCAAATCCCCAGGACAGAATCGCTGACAAGCAGCACAGGAAAAGTTTCATCATTACCCCAAAGAGCAGCTCGGGCCGTCTACTGTTCAGCAGGTCGCCTCTCCCCCATTCCCAAATTATTGATCAGGAAGCGTAACAGAGCCGTCGGGCATCCGAAAGCAGGGCCAATGGCCTCACCAAATGGGCAGCACAGGACAAACCCAAAGCCCGGGCTCCACCGCAGGAAAGGGTGGCCATCTCCCCGTTTATTACTGAGCAAACTATTTGTTTTAAAAGCGCATGGAATGCCGATGCACCTGGGCCCACACTCCTGACATTTAGAGTTAAAGCAGCATCTAGACTGGGATTAATTCTCCTTCATAAATATGAAATAATAAATTAAGGACGAAAGTGCACGGAAAGGCCGCTTTAGGGGCTAATCTTTTAAAGGGCGGCAATGCTTCGCTGAGCCAGGTTGCCTGTTCCAACTGTAAATCAAGGGCCGCCAGCCAGGCAGGAGATGGCTCTCCCCCAGCCCTGCCGGGGCCCCTGCGGCTGTGAGGTGCTCTGCTCAGGAGCGCAGGGGAGCAGGGGAGCTCTCCCTCCCCAGGCCCGGCCAGGCATGCGCCTTCACCTGTCTTCGCTAGTCCCACACATGCGGACCCGCTCGCTGTTCATCCAGCTGTGAACGTTCCCATACAGGGGGGTTGCTGAGAGCATGTCGTCCTCTTGGATGGCAGCTTGCCTTCAAGCGTCTAGTCTGTTTCAAAAAGAGAAAAAGGAAAAAAAAAAATTCGCAGGAGGTTGAGGAAAGGTGAAGTAGCGAAGGCCTCTCTCAAGGCAACCCGTACAGGCTGTGCTGGATGATCTACAGATGGCCGCAGGAGGACCACCTGACCCCCATATCCAGCCAGGGGGGATGAGGCTTCCCTGGCAGGGGGCAGTGGGGGAGGGCTGCAGATTAAAGGGAAACAGCCCACGTCACTGCACCAGCTCTCCCCTTTCCCAGCCTTTCAAAGTGTATGGTGGTCAAGAAAGAAGCATTCATTCTTGCCACTTGCTACAGAAGGAAGTGTTTATGGGGGGGGGGGCGCTGTGGCAAGAGCCACAGGGAACAGTGCCGTGGGTGCCAGATCACTGGCAAGCATGCGCTAACCCTCCCTGGGCTGTCGTGGAAGGCACAAGAGTACAAGAGCGAGGTGCTGGCGGCAGGTCCGGGGCTCAAACTCTGCTGGGTTCCCAGGGCTGCATTTCCAAGGTTGCTGCGTGAGCAACTTCCAGGTGGAGGGTGAAACCGGGGCGGGGGGCTGCCGGGCTGCCCCACCAGAGCCCTAGATTAGATTAAGCACCTAACCCGGGTGGTTTTGCCTGGGTGGTTCTGCCTGGGAGCTGTAGAGGGAGGAGGCTGAGTAATTCAATGACGCCTGCTCGCTGGGGACAAGAAATCATTAGTGAGCGCAGAAGTCTTTGCAGCCCAGGCTGATGGGCTGGGAGCCGCTGGCACATGGGAGAGCTGGCCAAAGCCACCCATTGCCCACCTCCCGGGAGGGGAGGGCTGCCGAGGCGGAGGAGCCCAGGCCACCGCCCCCCCCTTACCTTCTCTGCCCACCGCCCCCACCCACATCACATTCTAGTTTGCTGCATGAGTGAAGGGTCAGGACAAGCTGCATTTTATTAACAGGATTATCACGGCGCGTGATTTATCCTCGTGCAGGATTTTAATTGCTCTTTGGAGGTTGAGCCGTTTCTTTTGACTGCGCTTCAGCCCATATCCTGCTGTTAAATGCTGGGTTAATAAGTAGGGGAGCCTTTAATGCCTGGGACCGATGGCCCTCGGCAATTCCCTGCTCACAAACACATCTCAGTTTCCCTTGTCCGGGGCCAGCCACGGCCTTTTTCCACGGGACTAAAACCTGAGTGTGAAATAATTGGTGTGCAGATCATCAGGGGAACTTTTCTCTCTCCTCCCTCACACACCCACCCACACAGTTTCCGAAAGCCCAAATGTTCCCTAAGTCGACACATTTCCTTTGTTAGCAGGAGAAAATATGCAAATGCTTGCTTTTACACTTTAGCACACGGAGGAGCAGACTGCCAGGTCGGTTGGTTGGAGGAACCAGGTCCGGGGACTCTTCTGCCACAGTGACAGGGACTGGGGATTGGGGGAGCACCCAGGAGGGCAGAATCCCAAAGCCAGGCTATCCTTCTTCATTTCTTTGTCCTAACTAGGTCTTTTGTCCACCAGCATCCCCCACCAGCCCCCATCCACAGAACAACGTCTGTTAATCACAATCCACACGCACCGACACACCACACAGAGTTACAGCTCAACAATGAATCGGGAAGGGAAGGAAGGAAGGGCCCAGGGACAGGCAGCAATCGGCAGAGGCGCCAAGCAGGGTGGGCTTCTGAGAAGCTATTTCCCTAGAAAGGGTCTTTTCTTCAGACAGACTGGAGCATTTCTGAGGGGTTAGCCACAGCGCCCCGAAAGGACTGACTCAGGTGTCAGGGAAGGTGCGGGGGGGGGGGGGGAGCGCTCATGGGCTCTTCTCTCATCTTCTAAATAAACAAAGCAAACGGGAAGGCCTGCAGCACAGTGCGTGGCAGACCACAGGGCACATCCCACCAAGTGTCCCCTTCCTAATCTCCGCTGCCCCTTTTAACAAAAGGATAGACCTTCTGGGTGGTCTAATAAGAAAGCAGACCATCATTCCTCATTCCTTGGTGTGTCCTGGTGGTTGGGCAGTGGCAGTGCCCATATTATGCCATCCCCTTCCTATGCATGGATGAAATGCAGGAATTCCATCAGGAGCAAAAGGCTTACTCCATCAAGTCCCCAAGAAAAGGACACAGAAGAAGCAGATGCTTAAGAAAAAAATCCATCTTGTGGTATCCCGGTTTTTAAAAACTGGCCTTCCCTTTAAATGAGTTGCCCCCTCTACACCTCCCGAAGTAGACACCTTGGTAAAAGGGCGACCTCAAGGCACCTTAGAGAGGAACAGAATAGTCCCACTAAGCGCTTGACCCCCCCCCTTCCCACAAAAGGCTAGTAGCCTGTTTACCCAAAGAGGGCTTCATTCAGAGAAGGCCACCAGGAACCCCTGGGTGCTCATGAAACTTCCCTGGTCCTTTGGGTTTTTCAAGAACAATGCTGCACAGACAAATGACACCCACTATCAGAATGAAATGTCTACACCAGGCGGGGAGGCGAATGCTTGGAATCCAGGTTACTTAGGAGGGAGAGGCAGGAGAATTCCAAGTTCAAGGCCAGCCTCAGCAACTTAGCAAGACCCTCTCTCTGGAGAGAAAGTTAAAACAGAAAGGGCTGGGGATGTAGTTCAGTGGGGCAGCACTAACTTCGCATGAGCAAAACACACGCACGCCTGCCACCGAATCTGCGCTCCTGGCCTCAACCTTCCACCTGATCCCGTGCGGGTCAAAACATGTTTCTCTTCTTCTTCTTCTTCTTCTTTTTTTTTTTTTTGGTGGTGGTACTGGGGGAGGAACCCAGGGCCTCGGTCATGCAAAGTTGGGTGGGGGGGCTGGGGGGTGAACATAAAGAAGCAAAAGTGGGATGGCATTGTTGGATCCTGCTGTGGACTACACACACACACACACACACACACACACACAATCTTTAGCTGCCCCATGAACTTTTTGTGAACTGTTTAAAAGTGGAGGTCTGTTGAACAAACAGCGGCGCCACTGCCAGCCATAATTTCATTGCAACAAGCTAAAGACTTTTAACTCTTTGGGTGCCTGGCCAAAGATGGGGCAGAGTGGAAAGGGCCAAGGGACCGTGGCCCCACCTGACAGGAGGCCCTTCTCCAGGGTGACAAAGAAAGAGCAGCCCAAGCCCCCAGCAGGAGTAACAGATGTGGCAAAGGCCATCCTGCTTTGGCGGAGTCAATGTCAAAGAGAATTCCCATGGCCCACAGCCCACAGCCCACAGGCACACGGAGGGCTTCCCTGGGATGCAGAACGCTGGGGTAAAAACAAAAAGATAGAGAGGGAGAGGCATGGTGACAGTCACCTCTACCCGCATGGTGACAGTCACCTCAACCTAATTCTAGAAGCTGCTGTTGAAACAGATGCCCCCCCCAACACACCTCTAAGGCAAAAGGCTTCAAAAGCGACCATGCTGACCCTTAGCTGTGGGATATGGCGGGAGAGGGCAAAAGATCTGATCTCGATGACAAACAGAACCCCTCAAGGCACTTTCCTGCTGTATTTAAGGGCTGGTTTGCCCTTACTTCTCAACGCCTCCCCCCATGCAGACTATGCTTCTAGAAGTGCCGAGACGTGTTAAGTCACTCAGGAAAAGCACTTTACAAGCACCAACCTGTTCGCAGTGGGAGCTGCTAAGCTGTACCTTGGCTCTGGGTTTTAACCCTTTTTTCCAGCAGTAGAGAGAAAGGGACAAGGAGGGGGAGGGGAACGAGGAGGGAAGATGGCTGAGACAAGAGACCAGACAGGAAAGGGTGCCTGGTTCCTAAAGAGCAGGCTGTGACTGCAGGAGCCAGCGGCTGGAACACCCAGTTCCAGGAAGACCTGCTTGCAGATCAAGCACGCACAGCACGGCTCCCAGCTCTTGGGGCAGGGGCAGCTGAAAGCCTGGGTCACCGGGACATACTAGGAGCAGTCATTTGCTCCATGGCAAGGGCTGGGTTAGGGCACCTGCACACATGGCCTGGACAACCAAGAGGAGGGCCTGGCTGGCAGAAGGGGGGGTCAGAGGGGCGGGGTTTTAGAAGACACCCCAACCTTGGCATCCCTGAGAAGGGGCACTGTGCCCTCCATGAACAGAAGCGAGGGGAACCACAGGCTCCGCAGAGCACCCACTGCTCATATTTTGCTGAGTCCTGCCAAAAAGACACCATTGTGGACTGAGGCAGGGGACAGCACGCTCCTCTGTAGAGAGCTGGAGCTGAACGGAAGGGCAAGAAGACGGAAGGGCAAGAAGACAGCGCCAGGTCCCTCCTGCCCAACCCCGCACCTGGGCCAAGCCAGGCCTCTTTCCACTGTTCCGCCCTTGAGGTGGCCGTCAGTTCCATGTGTTCAACCTGCAGTTGCACTTGTCAAAGGGCACAAACAACACAAAAGGCATGGCCGCAGCACTGTACCAGGGCCCAGAAATCAAGTCGCATCTCCCGGCCCGCCACACAGACATTGGCGGCACCCCTTCCCTAAGTTTCCTCACTAGGCTCCTTGGGTCCCCCAGGGCCATTCGTCAGCCAGTGACCAAAAAGACTAGACAGGCCTGAGGGGTCTCTGGCTCAGGTGGCTGAACAGTGTTCCCAGCCAGTGCCAGGGGTCCTGTTCAGGTAAGGGGCCTCACCCAGTGCACAGCTGGTCCTGTGTGTGGAACGTTCAGGAAGGACATGGTCCGGGCAGCCTCCCAGCTCCCACCCTCACCTACAGCATGTCTCTGGGCAGGTGGCTGAACCTCTCCAACCTTGGTCCCCTCTGTAAATATTTGGCACTGTGTTTTCCAGAGGATTAACCTGCACTATGGACTTGAGTTTTGCCTGGCAATAGCTGGTACCGGCCACGTTTAACCCCAGGGAACAGCACCTGACTGTGCTCCGCACAAGGTCTAGCGAGCCCTGGGTGGCTGCAGAGCCCTGGTGGCTGCTCAGGCCCTTTGTGGCAGTACCATCCCACTCACTCGCAGGGGGAGGCGAAGGCAGGGAGGGGTGGCCTTCAGCGGAGTTGTGTGGATTTCACCGAAGCCCAAAGCTAGCGCCAGCGCTTCCTGGGGCTGCTCCAAACCCAGACTGAGTCACAGCAGCAGCAGGCTCCTGGTGTCAAGGGAAGGAGGGGTGAAGAAGTTCCTATTTTCGGATGTTGGGGGGAGGGCCTGTGTGGGGGTGGGAGATGAGAAGAAAAGGCTTGTCGGGCTGCGAGTGGGGCGGGTCCTCCCCGCCGCTCTCCCTGGCATTCTGGAGCTCTGGAGTAGGGGGCCGGCCAGCCGTTCCCAGGTCCCAAGCCATCAGGGCTTCCAGGGTTGTGATGGAGGGAGGGCACTGGCCAGGCATCCTCTCGGCCTGGTGGGGCTAGGGGGCTGATAAAGCCCACAGGGTGCTGTTTCTTGGCACTTTCCAAGGACTGGCCATGGCCTAACCTCCCCCAGTGCCCCACCCACACCCCCAAGTTTTGTGTGACAGATTCAGCCAGGGAGCAGGAGGGGAGAATGGGGGAGGGAGGGGGGTTGCCGGGCCCTGACCTTTTCGCACTCAGAACCTTCCCAGCCTCCTCCCAGAGCACAGGGGTTAGAGCAGAGAGCCACCTGGGTGGAGAGTGAACTTGGCCCTGGTGGCGACGACGAGGGAGAGAGGGGGAGGGGCGCCCCCTCTCCGCGCCTCCGCGAGCGCGATCGGTCTGCAACAAAGGGATTTCTCTCCCACCACACACACCCGTGCTGCTCAGGGCTCCCGCCCCTCCTCCACCAAGGTCCCGGCGGCGACGGCGCACACTCGCGCCCTCGGGACGCGACCCCGCTGGGCCCGGCCTTCCAAGAACTCCCAACAGTGTCTCCCAGAGGAGGCCGACCTCCCCGGTCCTCCGACCCCAGTTAACCCCTCGGACCCTGCCGCCCCGCGCCTCCAGCCCAGCTTCCCGAGCGAGCCTCCGCCGCACCTCCTGGCCCCGCTGCTGAATCTGACAGAAAGAAACTTTGGGTGGGCTGGGAGGGGGGGAAGCCCAGACCTCACGGGAAATCCTGCCAAGCCCATGGGGGAATCGGCACTGAGACCCCTCCCACCATCGTTCTGGGCTCCCTTCCGATCAGACAGAGGGATGGCTCCTCTGGACGCCTCCTCTAGAAAGAGGCAAGCCAAGGGTAGCCAACTGCAGAGGGGGAGGGGAGGCACCAGCAGGGATCGACCCTGAGAGTCGCTGCCAAATCCGGGTGGCTGGCCTCCGCCCCCAGGCAGAGCCAAGGCCGGGATCAGGTACTCGGGCTCTCCCAGCTCAGGGACCAGGAACAGAGACACTTCCCCCTTCCCGGGGATGGCCTGTCCTGGCCCAACACTGGCTTTTTGTTCCTTTCACTTTCCTTCACCGTCAGGGCAGACCAGGGAACTCGGTGTGTATTCAAGAGGGCAGGAGGGAGTGAACTTGGAAACAGGTGTCCCTCAACAGGAGGCCACACAGCACCAGAAACCTAAGACAAAAGCCAGGAATCCTCCTAGCGACCGACACCCCCCCCCCAACACACGCACAGCACCTTTGGTCTGCGTCCTCTCTGGAGAGTGTGCACAGCCTGGGCAAATCCCCAACAAATGCTCCTCGCCAAGCCACCCAAGGCCACGTCTATGCACTTTGTCTCCTTCAGGGCTTTGTAGGGATAAAATGCATTTGGTGCCACCCGCCCCCAGCAGAAAGGAACAAGCTATCCTATACTGCAAGGCTAATAACAGCTATCATCGGTACACACAGGAAGCACAAAGGAACTTTTAACATACTTAAAACCCGGGGATCCTGCCATGTGCATGGAGGTTCCTTGCTGACTGCACAGCCTGGGCATCCTCGGAAGGCCGAGCGGGAGGGTCAGGAGGAGAGAGACACCCACTTTCTTTACAAGGAACAATAGGAACCCCAGGTCTGCTATTCACTCTCAGAACTCCAAGCACCCCAAAACAAAGCCGTGGAACTACACTATAGATGGGGGCCCAAGAATTTTTGTAGCTGTTCAGAGTTTAATTACTCCTCCTTGATCCGTAGGACTAGACGACACGACACTGCCAAGGTTAAAATGCCCCGAACAGCGCCGAGCAGATGTGAGCGAGCTGGCAGACGCGCAAATGAGGCCTGCCTCGGAGCACGATAACAAGTGACTAATACATTGCATATCGTTGAAAGAAAATTATTTTTCTCTAATTTGCATTTGCTTGGGGGGAAAAAAAAAAGCCAAGCCAGAGTCCCTCCTCACAAGCATGAGTCTAATCCTGGAAATACAGCCCGGCTGCTTTAAGAGAGCTGGAAGGAGGGAAAGACTGCCAGTGTTTTGGCGTTGCAGGCTTGTTTATCTTTCCGCCTTTCCTCCAAGGCGAAACTCGTTTTGCAAGCAACATTCCTACAGAAAATGGCACACGTCATAAAAAGAGACCAATTTATAGAACTGGCACCGAAGTTCATGTATCACTCCAGAAGCATCTCCCAGCTCCCCATAAGGGAACCCAAGTAGACGTAGAAGTCAGTCCACATTAAAACTCAAATGGTAGACCTGGAGGGGGGGGGACGACAGCCTAGATCTGCAGATATTCAGCTGGCTGCCCATCCAGGGACAAGCCACACAGAGGGGGCAGGATGTAGAATGGAATCAGCCCTAACTGATCCTCCAAACCTCAGGGACAGCCAGGGGCCCAGGCCTGGAAAGCTTCAGCCTAGGGATTCCTGGGGGTTGGGGTGACGCTTTATAGTCCCAGTGTCCCAGGCCAGCCCAGAGGCAGGCCGACGTTCCTGGCCATTCATGCTATCTCCAAGACTGGCCTTAGGTGATGACTGCCACCAATTGCTCTCCCTCCCACCTGGCTGCTCCCTGCAGGGCCTGGCAGGGGACCAGGAACTCAGAAGCCTGTGGCTGTGGCTATCAAGTTGGTGCCCACAGAGTGGGTGGTGCTGTGGACAGGCCTCAGGACTGCCCCTTCGCCTCCTGCAGCCGGAGGCA
The DNA here is from genome assembly GCF_052094955.1 of Ictidomys tridecemlineatus. Taxonomy (NCBI): domain Eukaryota; kingdom Metazoa; phylum Chordata; class Mammalia; order Rodentia; family Sciuridae; genus Ictidomys; species Ictidomys tridecemlineatus. The sequence continues at coordinate 94,252,653 of NC_135493.1, read as the reverse complement.
AATGCATCCCGGAAAATGGCAAGGTGAAGGGACTCGAGTCATCAAGAGCTAACCTGCACCCTTCCCTGAATTACAACCCATCCCCTGGGAAACAGCATCCAGAGCCCAGAATGCAGTGCCCGCCTGTCTTCAACTTGTCTGAACTCAGAGCCACTGCAGAGGGGACCCCGGCCTCCAGAGCCTCTGTGACCTCCAGGAAGCCTTCAGTTAATACATTCTTCCCAACAAGCTTACTGAGGACTGCAAGGTAATTTCCCCCAAATCTTACAAACTGTCCCAAGCAGCTGAGGACCCCGTGCCTGGATCCTGGCCAAAACCCCCCAGACAGAGACACTCCTGATCCAGCAGGCCTTCCCCTGCCACCTCGGCCTGAAGAGCTCCCTAAACCACAACATCAGAACCACCTGGCCGCCCGCCCCTCCCCTGGGAAGTCATAAAGGTGTGTGCCAGTTGTGGGGGAGGGGCGTGTCTCTGAGCTCCCTCTCGTCGGGAGGACTCGCTGGCCAGAAAGTGGCGGCCACCTCTGCGGCTCCTCCGCGGGCCTGCATAGTGCGCGCTTTGTGCAAGTGCTGAGGAGGCGCAGCGCTGCTCGCGAGCCAACAGCTGTCACATTATTTGCACTCGCTGTAAACAGCCTTCACATTCCCCCCTTACCACATAGTTAAAGCCAGACTAACAATCCACAGTTAGAGATCAAACCAACAACAGCAGCATTGTGTCTGCCTTCGCCTTCGCACCAAGCCCAGCAGCTGGCAGGTTTCTCCGGAACAAGGGACCCCCGCCCCCCCACCCCTCGGGGCTCCAGCCAAGGCCAGCCAAGGAAGCATGCGTTTGTCAGTGCTGTTTGTTAAAGCCAAAGAGCACCGCCATTTCGCAGAGATTTCCTGGTGGTTTATCAACCCTCTCCCAGAGTTGGTGCCTTCTGGGGGTCTGGAGAAGCAGGGTGGGAAGCGAGGTTGCTGGGACTCCCGGGACAGTCGGCCCAGTGGGGGCTGGCCCGAGTGGGCCAGGCTGGGGGTCGGGGCAGGGAGGCCCTGGGGCAGAGGCCAGGCCCGTCTGGGTTGGTGCAGCCACACCGACGGCCGCCTCTGGTCCTTCAGAAATTGCCCAACTCACGGAAGACTTACTGGCCGCCCCACTGATCAAAATGTCTCCTTTATGATTTTTGGTTAAGTTGAACATTTCCATAATCGTCATTATTAGTGCAAATTACACGCCTAATCGGTCCTTAAATAGATTTTAATTAAATAATCATACAAGGCTCATTTTATGACTTAAGAAAGGCATTACTTTTCGTTATAAACTTTCCACCAGGATACGGAATGACGACAGCAAGACAAATACTTATTCTTTGAAAATGACCAATAACCAATGGGCAGAGTAGCCGGAAACGGCCCCGGTTTCATTCACCCTCCAGGAGGGAAGGGAGACCGGACGCACAGCACAGCACAGCACAGCACAGCACAGCCACACAACTTTCCTCCTGGGGTGGGAGAGGGCATCTCTTCCTCCCAGGCAAGACTTCTGTCTTCTCTTTGGCCGGGAGAAACAAACCCCCTTACCCGACGGGAGAGATTCCTCCAGCTAATGGCTTCTAGAGACCACTGCTCCCCACCCCCACCCATTTTCCACCCCAGTCTGCTCAAAGTCCTGCGCGAAGCAAGCAGGCCGGGCTTGTTAAATGCTGTGTAAAATGCTGTTAATAAAATAATAAATACAAAGGATGGAGGCTGCGGGGTCCACGGGTGTTTTGACTGGAAATGCCTTGGCACTTGCCACGTGTTTATGGAGAGCAGACAACTCCAGGATTTACATACTTTGGACATTTCTGTACTTCATTTATTCTTTCCTAAATGACGTAGGCCTCGAGCTATTTCAAGTTTGCATTTGTACAGAACTGTGAAATGCCTAGGAGTTTCTCCAATTAAACCAAGTTGGAAATCAGACCCAAAGCTCCAACAGACTCCCTAGCTAGCAGCGACTCCACCCTCAGCCTCTCTGGCTGGAGAAAACAAACAGACCCTCCAGAACAATCCTCAGCCCTCGAGCTCCCCACCTTCCCCCCCCTTCCTGGAGGGCCCCCAGGGCAAAGGTTAAGGCGTCTTCAGATTCCAGGCCCAGCCTGCCTACACGCTGTGGCAATCCCAGCAGCTTGGCGCATCCTAGCTGTCCGCTACCTCTAAAATAGGGAGCTCAAATGGGGGCAAAACTGCTGGCCTGGTAAAAGCCACTGCTCACACAACAATGTCAGCAAAGGCTGGAAGGCATTCTTTAGAGGGACCAGGGATTCGTGCCTACTGAAGCTCTTTCAGCACAAAGGCTTTTAGGGGAAGAAGGGAAAAAGAGGGAGGGGGAGAGGAGAGAGAAAGGGAGGGAGGGCTCCTGTTTCAGAGCAGGCATCCCCTGAGAGTCAAGAACCAAGTGTAGCTTCAATCAAACGCTGACTTCCCCTCTGGGAGTCGAGTAGGAAACCTGATCACAGTAGCTTACTACCGGCCTGGATCCATACAGGTCTGGTTTTCTTCTCATGCTAGTAATTTTTTTAAATACATATCGATATAAAAGAAGCAATCCCTGGCAGACTTTATTGAAAACCACACTGAGCCCTCATAACATCCGGACTTAATCCCTATCAAACAAACCACAGCACCTCAGGCCTCAGCAGCGGGCCACCCCCCTCTCACCTCTTCCAACCAGGTCTCTCCCCTCCAGACGCCCCCATCCCCTCCCCCAAAATAAAGACAGGAAGACTTGCCCAAAGCACCTAGATAGTGGTTCTGGAATCAATTCCTAACCATATAATGATCCCACTGGGGGGGGGGCAAGTCTTTTCATATGGAATCCTTTAAAAGGCAGCATGCAAAGACCTGGAACAAAGGCAAAGAGGAGCCCACAGAGGCAGACTCAGAAGAGTACCCAGGGAGGGGCCCTTAACCCGCATCCTTGGTCCCTCTCTGGACACTGGCCTAACAGGTCTCCCAGAGCACGGGGTAGCAGGGAATGGAGGAGCAGGCTATAGGAACATGACCAGTTATTCAAAGCAATTATTAATCCTCGGGGCCTACTATGTGCCAAGTATTCCTCTTTGATCCTAAAGGTGGATAATTATTCCCAGTCTTACAAATGAAGAAACTTAGTGAGGCTCAGAGGCCATAAATAACTTGCCCCCAAGGTCACACAGCTAGTAAAAATGGGCCACGGTCAAACTCAGTCCTGGAGTTTCGGAGAGGAGCCAATTATGGGTCTAATTGTACCATTCAGAATCCCTATTTTCCCATACTGTCTCCTCAAAGAAGTTGGGAAGGCTTCTTGGGCCTTGTGCGCCCACGTGCAGAGCAAAAATAAATAAATAAATAAATAAATTAGATAGATTGTACTTAACGCCTAAGTAACTAGGTCCACTACGAGCCCCAAGCCCAGTTTCTCTTACACCCGATCATCTCTGAGTCCACTTCCACAATCTCCCCCTACATCTTACAAGTCTCCCTACACGGAAATATCCTGGTGTGAGGCCAAGAAACCCAACAAGGCGCCACTTTCCCTTCCTAGCAGCCCACAAGAGGCAGGGTAGGTGAGTTTGCCACTCCCAGGCCTCCAGAAAAGTGCTGACTACCATCACTGGGAACTTGGGGCTTGCCACCCTAAGTTTTGCCACATAAAGCAATAAATCAAATTATCTTGATGGAGCAAAAGCCCTTTGGAAGGAGCTCCTACACCTACCTCTTCTAGGGTTGAAATGAAAACCCCCAGGGACCAAAGTGGGTGGGAGAGGGAATTACCAGACAAGTGGCTTGCAAGACGCAGGCCCTGGTGGACCCGAGTGGAATCCCACAGAAGGCGGAAGCCCGAGGTGAGCTGGGGAGCGGGGTGCTCTTCCTTCTCCCAACCTTTCCTACGAAAACCCTTGGGCGCCAAAGCTCAGGGCCCGACTTTCCCCACCAACCCTATCCCCAATTTCGAGGTCTGCCCCAGGCTTTCAGATGTTCCAGGGAAACTACCTACACACGAAGCCGCAGGCTCCACTGCAGAGGGCCAGCTCCAGCTCGGGTCAGCGGGGACCAACCGGGGCACCGGACGCCCCTGCGAGCTTCCTGGCCCGGACCGCTCCCTCCCAACAACGTCGAAGCTCCGGATGTGCGAAATGGCCCCGCGGCGCGGCTCCGCGGGCAAGGGCCTCGGTGGCGAGCGGGGTCGAGGGGCACCCAGCACTCACCCGCTCGCGGGCGGAGCACGCCCCGCGGCCCGGCGGCCCCTGGCTCCAGGCCAGCCCTCCGCAAGTGGCTTTCTTTCTCTTTTTTAAACTTTCCAGCCTCCGCGAGCGGGCCGAGTTTCCAGCCCGCCCTTCTACCCAGCCCAAGCAGGGCCTCCCGACCCCTCCCGGGAGGCGACCTCCCGCCCCGGGCACCGCTAGCCGGCGGCCCGGACAGATGCCTTCCCCCGTGCACCGCACCCCACCTCACCCCCGCCTACTTGGGCCACCTGGAACCGGAGGCTTCCTGGAGCGATCGCCGTCCAGTCAAGCCCGCGGCCACGGCGTCTAAAAGAGAAACTCTCCTGCATCTCCAAGGCGCGGGCCTGCCCGCGGCGCGCGTGAAGTGCGCCCCACACATTGGCGCTCTCTCGGAATGGCCTAACGCTTAGGAAGGAGGAGGGGGGAAAGCGAGGCGGGAAGGGGGAAGGGCTGCCTTTTTTTTTTTTAACTCTTCCGAGGCAAGAGTTTTTGGTGTCCCTAGCACGATTGCAAATGTCCCGGCAGAACAATAGAAATGGGGGGTGGGGAGTGCCGGAAATGGTGCTGGAAGACCACTATAACCTTATAAACCTCCTCTTCCCTTGCAGTCACTATTGGCATGGAGAGACCCCAGTGTCTGCCCCGCGATAGTGCCTTTTTAATAACTTTTTCCTAAACACGTCCCCCTCCCCACTTTATGAAATCACGAGGGCTAAGATCGCTCCCAAAGTTGTGACCTCCTGAAGCTCCAGCCTCTCACCTGCTCTGCCCCGGGCACCCTGACCTGGCTCGCCCCCTCCCCCAACAGTTCCCGGGGTTTGCACCTAGACAATAAATTTAGTTTAATTTAGCTTCCGGTCTTTAATTTTAGCAGGTCTCCTTTTTGCATGCAAATCAATATGGCAATTACCATCTAAAAGCTCGCCCAGCCCCGGGTCAATGTAAATTGATCATTGTCCGCCTTCCACAAAATAACACCGGGAGTCTGTGGTGCATAATGAGATTATACTGGAAACTGTCTTTTAGATCACAAATTATATTTTATGCTGTCAGGATCTTCTCCGAGTGGACTTTCCCCGCTTGTCTAATCACGGGGAGCCCAGCCCGTGGGTACTGGCTGGGGAGACACGACTCTGCAAGAAAACCAAGTGAGAATCCGCGTTTGTGAGACCCTCGACAGACAGCACACGGAAAGTGAGCCTGCGCCCCGAAAGGGGCCTTCAGAAAAAAGCAGCAGAGCACCGTTAATGAACTCCCACCCAGCAAAAAGTCAGATGGCCCTTCCTGGGGAACACGTTGGGGCTACCAGAGAAAGCCGTCGGGGTAGCGTAGGAGATCAGCGCACGCCCCGGGCCAAGTGCTCGCGTCGGAACGCGACAGGGTCGCCACCCGGGAGGACCAAGGAGGCCCCAACAGTCCTGCAGGGCGAATTCTCCGGGCTTCACCACCTAGGCCTCAGCGGCACGGCTGACTGTGCAAACGGAATCCCGTCGGCCATAAACACTGGCAAAGAAACGGTCGGGCCATGGTCTCCCTCCTCTAGTCCGGGCGAGTCCCCCACCAGGCCCGATCTGGCGACACTGGCCGCCCCGGATCCCAGGCAAGGAAAAGGATCTCCCTCACCCAGAGCACTGCTCTCCCGCCCTTCAGCGGCCCCCGGGGCACGGGTGTGACCCCGAGGCCTAACAAAGGGCCTTCAGAGCTCCTATCGGCCTCAGGCCGGCGGGGGAGGGGTGGGGCACGACGGACGAGGCGGACCCACGCGGTCCCCGGCGCAGCCGAGTCGACTGGGCCTCTGGGCCTGGCGCCCTCGAGGAAATCAGCAGGGTGGCATTGTCAGGGGCTGGCGGTCGTGCCTGAGGACCATCCCGGGTTTGGGGCGGCACTTTGGCCACAAGAGACTGCAAGCCTCCGGCCAGCCCGAGGCCCAGCCCTGCCCCGCCCGGCCGGGGCTCCACCCAAGTGCGGTCTTCCCAATAAAAGCTGGAATTCCCGGCTGGGCTCAGACAAAGGGGGACCGCGGCAAATCGACGCCGCAGGCAAACTAAACCCTAGCCGGAGTTTACATGCGCGTCTGGGGTCACCCAGGCGCCTGCTAATCCACCCTACACTGGCCAGCCGGCACGGTGTCCCCCAGCAAAAACAAACAAACAAACAAACAAACAAACACAACAGACCCAAATAAAAGCATGCCTGCTGCCTTCCCTTTAATTCCTCCCAGGAGCCACACGTTTTTCCATTGGTCTTTCCCAGTCTGCCAGGCTCTGCCTCACCTTAGCCAACAGGCCCCAGCAGTGCCACATCCATTCCTGTAGGCCAGAGTGGCAAGCTATCCCCCTTTCCTCCACCATCCGGCCATTCAAGGTGAACTTCAAATCTCTTTGGAATCCCTCCTACCTGCTCCGCACACACCCTCACCTCCTCTTGTATTAGACAAGAGACTCCATCCTTTGGGAGCTGCTCTGCCCCTGGTTCCTTCCAGCCAGAAACACTATTCCCTTGTGAATGTGCGTGTGAATGTGGTTGTGTGGCCTGCACTTTTGTATCCACATTGGTCTCACTGGGCAGGAAAGTCTCCGTCAGGCATTGAGGGTGTTTGGTCATTCAGCCTGTGCATCTAAGCATGGGTGTATGCATATGAATGCTTTTTGTGTTTCCAAGTGACCCTCCTCACACCTTGAAATGGACTTTTGTTTCTGGAACCCACTTACTGAAATTCTGCCCCAGTTTCCAGCTCAACAAAGTTGGACTTTTCTTAGAACATCGCCATACATCTTTGCATTTGCACACCCATATTTACATTTCTCTTGGCCCGTTCTTTATCTCTTATGGATCTCTTGTTCCATTTGGACATTGGAGTCCCAAGTGTCTTGATTTGTCTCAGCACCTGTCATTCAGGCACATGTCTTAATCTGAGCATTCCTGTTCAACATACGTCTCCTTATACTACTTATGTTTTTCTTGCTTTGCCTTATATGTGGCTCATGCCCAGGACCAGCCAGTATGGGTTTACCATTTAAAAGTAAATAGACAATCCCTAGACCACAAACCCTTAAAAGAAAGGTAGGGGAGAAGAGCGTAGAATTAGTAGCAAGTTATTGATGTATAGGGTCACACAACTACCAATTAATTTCAGACTCTGGAAAGAACTAGACTAATGTGTGCAAAGTTGGATTAAATTTTCAGACCAATTCACTATTAGCACCATATGTGTATACAAATGATGGATCTTCTAACAACACATGAGTGTCCAGCCCTACTTGTATTCGCAGTCTGACTCTCTTGCATACAAGTTCACAGTTAAAAGTGTTTATTTATACGGACAACTCAAAGACCCCCCCTGCTCTCTCAGGGCATACCTGTACATTCTGGCCTGGCATTTCAGGCTCAGGTTCTTAGTCTGCAGCGCTCAGTCAGAGGCCCCACCCTACTAGAGCTCTGTGCAGACCATCCCTCACTTGAATGCCAGCAAAAATTCTCTCTTGGGAACATTGAGGTGTACACATCTGCATCTCCCAAACTCAGTTCCTTAATCGAGGGTGCCCATTGTGTGTGTTCACAGCTCCCCCACTGACAAGTATCCGGTCAAGCTAGATCATTTAGCAGCTGCATTTGGTTTGTATTAAGATATAGAGGATGCACCAGGATGTGTCCATGCACACACAGAACAGAAAGGAAAACCCTAGGCCTAGATTCCTGACTCCTTTCCCCTGGGGGGCTACTCGGCCTCCAAGAATTTCTACTCGACTCTTTGCTTTGCACCCCTTCCCCATTACACTACCTCTACCCACCTTAAAGGGTTAAGACAAGCGGGGGGGGGGGCAGCCTTCCTTCCACCCAGCTCTCTGGGCCCGCAGGCTAGCTCGCTCACTCGCTGCTCGCGGGAGTCTGCTGCCGTCTCCGCGTCCCCCCCCCCGCCCCCGTCCTTCAGCCGGGAGGGAGCCTGCATGCCTGTCTAGACCGATCTATCACCGGCACACCAACAACACCCGCGAGAGCGCGGAGACCCTGCCCAGGTCCCCCGGCCCGCACGGTTCACGGCGGACAGACTCCGGGGAGCGTGACGGAGCCTGCGGGGTGGGGGTGGGGGACTACAGACGCTGGCCGCCCAGAGCGCCCGGCGGGTGCTCCCCAGCTCCTGCCCCCCGCGCTCCCACCAGCCCGGCTGCCGGGGCACAGTCACAGCTCTGCGCGCTGGGCAGTCCTATTTTTATCTTGTCTAATCCCAAACTGGGCGGGGAGCACAGGCGTCGTGCTTAGAGAACAAGAGATAGGCGAGGGAGGCGGGGAGGAGCAGCCAGGCAGCGACGCGAGCGGGAGCGAGTTAAAGACACAGAGGAGGCGACCGTGAGCAGGAAGAAAGAGCGGGCTGCGCGGGCCTCGCGGCGCCGCACGCAACGCGCCGCCCGGCGAAGTTACACTCGCCTCCCTGCGGTCCCTAGCTGCCCGCCCCTCCCCACTTCCCAGCGCCGCTCTCCGCAGCCAGGACCGCGGGGCCCCGGCCTGTGTGGGAGGCGGAGGCCAGGCCGGCCCTGCAAAGGGCTGGAGAGAATCGCTAATGAGCTGTGCGGCCCATTGATCCAGAGAACACTTCCTAATTAACTCTCAGTCACCTACTGGTGACAGCGCCTCAAAGGACAGCGTTGGGGCCGGCCAAGCCCCAGCCCCGACCTGGCGGCGGAGCGCCCAGCGCCCGAAACCCGCGCGCTCCCCTAACCACCCTGGGCAATTTGCGTGCGTGGCGGTGTGTACCCGCACGCCGAAGGCCAGCCTCGGATTAGACCTGGACGGCATATTAATCATAGCTTACCCCCCACTTCCTCTACGCGGTGAAATCGTGCCCAAAATAAACACTAGAATCTACACTGCAAAGCCCAGACCAGACCAGATAACAGGTCGGGGGCGGAGTGGGAAGGGTCGAAAAGGGAGCATATCCTTCAAGTGTCCATGCACAGGAGCCTGAGGCTGACAATTAAAATGCCTTCCACACAAGCAGTTCTGTTGGCAAAACCGAATCCAACACCTCTTAAGGGTAGATTTCGGTCCGCGGTGTCCGTTTCCAGTGCCACAGGAAGTGTCAGATGGCTAGAAATACCCAAGTCTGTCTGCGCTCACCACCCACCACCTTCTGGGGTGGGCCATTTCCTCCTCATTTTTACTCCCAGGCTTTTTAAAGGGTTTTTCTCCAAGGGGTTACCCCCAGAACCAAACACCAGTACCCCTTTCTTCTCCCCTAGTCCCCTCTCCAGAAGGGGAGGAAAAACAGCCACAATGCTAAACCAGGAGCTGTCTAGTCTAGACGCAGTGAGGCTGTGCGAATACCTATTTGAAGCGCGTTGGTTTCTTTTTAAGGTTTGTTTTTAAATACACATAACCCTCCTTCCTCAGTCGCTCTTCCATTCCCCCAACCCCCACACTCTAGACGCCGGCGGCGCGCGTCCCCGTGCGCGGGCACTCACAGTCTCTAGCTGGAGACCGCGGACTTTCTGGAAAAGATTCATTAACAGCAAATTAAGCCTCACCCGGCCTCGGCCTACACGCGGCCAGGCACCGCAGTCTTCGGGACCCGGGTACGTGCCCCTCCAGCGTTCGGGCGGCGGGAAGCCCGCCGGGACCACGCGTGCCTCGAGCAGACCTACTCCGCACACGGCGCCCCGAGGCTCCTTTCGTAAACAGCAGGCGCTCGCCGCCGCCGCCCCGAGCCCCCGAGTTGGCTGAGGCTCTGCGGCGCAGCCTCCCGCCCGCTCCAAGCGCGGGCCCCGCGGCGCCTCGCCCTCCCCGCCTCAACCGAGGATCGCACCCGGTGCGCAAGTTCCTCTTCGCGCTGAGCCTCCGCGCCGCACGCCCTCCGAGTGGGACCAACTTCCTCCGGCAGCAGACTTTCACACGCCCATCAGCGCTTCCCACCAGACTCCCCACTGCCCAGCGGAGGGCCAGGTCTCCCCGCCCCCCCCGCCGCCCGCACACAGGCACATTCTACACCACCCACCCCTGGGGGCTCATAACTTCAACCTAGCCCACGACGCCTCGGCGAGGGTGGAGGCGGCAGGGGGCCGCGGATTACAATTTTAAAAGAACATTTACAAAACAAAGCGTCTGACCTGGCGGGCCGACCGGCCGAGTGGGAACCCCTGGCTCTGCACAATTTCCTAGTAGTTTTTTTTTTTTTTTAATCCACGTGATCCGAGCTTTGGGGCAAGCCAAGAAAGGAAAAAAAAAAAAAAAAACCGGGACTCCCCTCCCGAGTTGCGCGGCGGCGACAGGTCGAGCTCGACTCGGCCAGAGGCGCCCGCCACACACCCTTGCGCACGCACACGCCGTCGTTCCACTAGGAAGAACGATCGGCCCCCGGAGAGGCGAGACCAGGCGGCGGAGGCTGGGGGTTTTTACAGTTCTTTCCCGAGTCGAAAAAGAAAGCAGACGGGAACCCGCCGCCCTCCCCTTCCTGCTCTCGAGCTAACGCCGAGCCGAGCTTCCCAGCTTCCAGCCCAGTTCCCCCCCTTCACCCGACAAGCGGCGCTCAGCGGCGACCGCGCTCCCGCGCAGACACACACAGGCTGCAAACTTCCACTCTGCGAACTCCCTGCTCTCCTCCCAGCCCCCCGGGAGGCGGCAGGCCCCCAGCTGCGCCCTCCCTCCCCGTTGCCTACGCGGGGCCGCTTAGGTTGGCTGCATTTCTAATAACTTACAGCTATGAAATAAAAACGAAAGCGAGCAATGAAGCTAAGGGAAAGCGCGAGGCAAAAGGTTCGCGGGGTACGCGAGAGTCGGAGAAGAAACCCGCGACCGGCGGGGGCCCCAGGGGAGGGGGCCGACTGCAGCCCGTGGCGCGCCAGCCCGCCCGCGGCCTCCCTGGGGAAAGGTGTTCCGGGCACTGACCTGAAATCCCCAGTCGGGGAGTAGGCAGGGAGCCTGCGATCCGGCGCTTTGAAGTTTTCCCCGGAGCAGAGTCGAGGCGGCAAGGAGGAGCGGGGGTCGGCTGGGTGGCTGGGAAGTGGTGTGCGGGGCTGGGGGTTGGCGACGCTAGGGAGCGGAGAAGGAGCCGGGCCGGGGAAGCGCAGCGAGCAGCAAAGTTTGCCGTCCCCGGCTGCCCGCAGCCCGCTCAGGCGCCGCGCTCCCTCGCCGTCTGCTGCCAGCCGGCTGCCCTCGGGGTCGGCCCCGCCGAGGGGTGGGCTCTCAGCCGCGTGGGGGTGGGGCGGGGCGGGGCGGGCTCCAAGCCTCAGGGCAGGTGGCGACAGCCCCGCGCGAACCTCCGGGCTCCCGCAGCTGGACTGGACTCCGCCTGGCTCAGCAGCTCCCGCGCCGCCGCTGCCGCCCGCGCTCGGGCAAGAGCCCCAGCGCCATGTTGACGGTTTGCCGCGAGCGCCCGCTCGGGCTGGGTGTGTGTGTGTGTGTGTGTGTGTGTGTGTGTGTGTGTGTGTGAGAGAGAGAGAGAGAGAGAGAGAGAGAGAGAGAGAAAGAGAGAGTGTGTGTGTGTGTGTGTATGTGAGAGAGAGAGAGAGAGAGAGAGAGAGTGTTGGCCAAGTCGTCCCTGCGCGGCGACAGCGCGGCTTGGGCTCTCCGCCCGGCGGCTCTCGGGCTCCCCCTCCGCCGCCGCCCGCCTAGCTCCCGCTCTCGGTCGCGGTCTGGGCTCCGGCGCGTCTCCCCCGCAGCCGCCGAGCTCCGCCCGCGTTCAGCGAGGAGCGCAGCTCTGCCTCACCTTGCCGCTGGGAGCCCGGGCTCCGTCTGCAGCCGCACGCCGCGATCCCAACGCGTCCCCCCTCCCTGGTTCCCTCCTCTTCCTCCTCCCCCTCCCTCCGCCCGCCCTCCCTCCCTCCCTCCCAGCAGCCGCCTCCCCTCCCCCCGCAGGCGCAGCGCTCGGGCGACAGCCGCCGCCTCCAGCTCTCGCAAGTTTGAGCTCCCCCAGTCTCTGCTCTCCCTCCGTTGCGGCGCCTCCGCGGTGGGGTTTCAGGAGGGGTGATTCCCCAGGAAAGGTTTGCCCGAGTTTCCCCGGCCGTCATCGATTCCCAGGCGGGTGCGTCGGGGCCTCTCCACGTCCGTACCCCGGACCACCTGGGTGGCACCCCCGTTGTCCCCTGCCGTCCCCTCCCCAGCTCGGGCCGACTTGGCTGCACACACCCGGCCAGGACGCACGTCCTGGGCGAGCCGGAGACCGACTTGGGCGGCGGCGGAGGCGGCGGCGAGGACGGCCCGCAGAGCCCCGAGCCGAGGGGATGGGGGCTGCGGGGGCAGCTCTCCCAGGAGCGCGCCGAGACTCCCCTTGCTACCCAGAAGGCCAGTGGAGGACCGCAATTACCATAAAGCGCCTCGCACTCCGCTCAGCCAAAGCTGTCAAACCCCAGCGGCAGCCGCCACTGCCGCCTCTCGCCACCAGTGCTGCGCTCTCTCGGCCTCGCGTCCCCTCCGAAACCCAGCAGAGCCTAGCAGTGCGCGTCTGCGCTCACCCCCACCCCAGATCGCCCCTTCTTCCCGAAGGAGCTCCTTCCCATTTTGGTGTCCCGAGCTACCTGAAAACACCACCCGGGGCAACAGTGGCTGTTCCGCCCTAACTCCGCGGCCGAGTTCCCCGGACGTTTCAATTGTGTGGGAATTGTTTAGAGGCGGGGGGGGGGGGGACGGGGAGAGGCGCAGGGAGCAGCTCTTGGGGACACCAGGAGGCGGGGGAGAGATAGGGGAGTGGAGATCCAACAGAATTTTTCCCGTTTTTTCGGCATTTCAAGGTCTGCACCTCAGATGGTTGGAGGGTCTGCCCTGGTCCCTCACCCTGGCTCCGAGAGATTATCTCCCGCGTTTTATTTTCCTTGGCAGGGAGCAACTTTTGGCTTACAGCGTTCGCCCCATAAATTTCCACTCGGTAACGTCGTGCTGATCGGTGCTCGGCGGCGGCGTACAGCCTGCACCCGCAGCAGTTCAATTCAATTGACACGTATTGAGCTTCTCCAGCGCACCCGGCGCGGCGCTGAGCGCGGGTGGGGTGGGGAGGTGGGGGCGGGCGGGGGGGGGGAGCGGAGAAGCAAGGTTCCGGCCTACTCCGAGCGCAGAACCTCAAGGGCGAGCGGGAGCCCCAGTTCACAAAGCTGGCGGGAAGGGGTGAGAGTGGGGGAGGGGTGTTCCGGCCTAACTGTTCCCAGACTGGGGGCGCGGACGTCGAGGCCAAAGGTGACCCCCGTTGGGCTGCTCACAAGGGTCTTTTATGCTGGGAAGGGGGTGGGGTGTCTGTTCTGCCTAAGAACAAGATGGTGCAGGCTTGATGAGAACATAAATCCGAAATGGAGGTGGTTTGTAAATCCACACGGAAAGTTTTTAAATATCCTGGAGTGTCCCCATGCCAAAAATAATCAAAAGCATCTCAAGTTGATTACTAAGTCAAGGTCAAGGCCAAAATCAGCTCTAGCTAGCAGATATTTTCCCTTTTAAAAATGAGACTATTGACTGGGACTGATATTGGGTGCGATTTTATTCATTCTGTTTTAGTTCTCATCACATAGTTATAAAAACAGCCATTCTCAAAGCAGAAGTGAAACATCTCTACCGTTTGAAACCCGAAACTTGGGCAGAATTAAATCTTCATGCTCCAGAGCTGCTTGTAACAACTGATGCAAAAGGCAGGCGGGGAAGGGCCCCTGCGAGCAGTGCCCAGTCGAGCTGGGCCGCGAGCAAGCGCTTCCAGGACCCGCGCCTGCAGAATGGAATGCATGTCTTTTTCTTCCTGGTCTTTCTGGGGTGGACATCTCTGAAAGCTAACCCACACATTTTTTTTTTAATCTCCAGTAACAAGCAGAAAGACACCTGGACTATTATGCTGTAAAGCTATTTTTTATAAAGACATTTTAGGGCCAGACATTAAAAGTTATTAGACTGAACGCATGCGAGTTAGAGACACAGCTGGAGAAAAGGCCGCTAGTTGTGTGTTGTAGCAACATTTCTTTTTGAAGCGACTCCTTTTATTCAAAACAAGTCTAAAATAACTGGAAAGGCTGGCATTGGGGATTTGTAGGGGAACTCTGTGTATGCGGTTCCAGGCGAAAAGGCCGCTGGGCTGCTGTGGGCTGGGCAGGAGAGCTGGCCTGGGCGAGTGCGGATCGGTGCCAGGCCCTTCCGGCTGGGTTAGGCCGCACCACAGAGGCCCTGGCCCAGTGCCTGGCCACCTTCTCTCCCCTCCCCTCATCTCCCCAACTCTCCCCCCCCAGGCACAGACTTTTCCCGGAGTTTCTAGTGGCATATAACAGTCCAGAACTTTTGGAAAATCCAGGAGCTGACCACGGAGCTTGCTGCTTCTTGGACTCCTGTGGCCTCCCGGGGCTGCTGACAAAGGGGCCTGTTTGTCTAACTTTAAGTCCTAGAGTTAAAATGAATGGAGGGGGGTGCTGTAAATGCAAAGGGGCCTGTGGTGAGGGCTGACTGCAGGAGAAATTTGATGCTGTAGACAAACAGGCCAGTAAATTCGCCTTTGACTTAATTTGCAGCATTCACCCCCCACGCCCCCCTTTTGCAAGGACTCTCCCCCCTCCATGGTATATTGCAGGATGGGCTGGTGGGACTGAAGGGCTTCTTCTCCATCTCTTAGGGATACATTTTCCAACTCCATGGGATTTTAAAAATATCGTATTAAGGGAGTCCTAAGAGGCATGAGAGGGGGGATTGACTCACTGGGAATTAAAACGTGGGATTTTCCCGAGGTGCCCTAAGTCGAAGGAAAAGGGGGGTCAGGATTACACCTATTGGCCTGGTTAGTTGGAATTGTTCTGGGAAATAGAGGCAGCAAGAAAGATCTTATGGCCCCTCTCAGGAAGAGGTTGCAGGAGCTGGGGGCTCGGCCTGCAGTGTGTGCGGGCGTCTGGCCCTTTCCCTGCTCCCTCCTCCTCTGCCCTCCCACGAGCCCCTCGGGAGCTGACCTGGGGGTCAGGCCGCTATACCAGGCACTCAGAGAGGGGAGGATTTCAATAAAAGCAGAGGAGGAGGCGGAGAGGGAGTGCAAGAGAGGGGAGGCCGTGTAGCCAGTGGAGAAATAAAGAAATAAGCGCAGAAATGAGAGGTGCTTGGAGGGGGGGGGGCTGCCCCTCCTCAACCAGCCCCATCCCCATGAAAGGGTCCTGTGGTTATAACATATGGCTGGACCTCAGGCCACTACTCCAGGTTCTGCAACTGGGCAAGCAACTTGGGAGCTTCTGGCCACAGGCCTTGCTGCCCTTTGCAGGTCGGGTGACTGTGCAAGATGTGCCAGGGCCTCTTTCACACTTTCAGCCATGCCCAGGCTTGGGGAAAAGGCCATGAATCCTGTGTTGAGGTCCTAGCCAGTGTTTTGGGGGGGGCACCCTGGGCTTCCAACATTGTTGGGGGGCATATTTGTAACAAAGTAGAATGGACATCCTAAAAGCTCTCTAGGCCTCTGACTGCCCTCCTCTGAGGCTGTTCTCTGGCCTATGACACTCCATATTGGAGTAATGGGAACTTTTGGCATTTGAATGGGTATACTTTGTTTTTTACTTTACAAACTGAGGTAGCCTGTGACTGTTTAAAAACACCCAAACACTCACACCTACAGTCACCTGGTCATTTTGTAAAAGAACTCTGGGCTTATCCAATGGTACTTTAAAGATACACTGGCTCACCCTTTCAAGCACAGAGCATATATCCTGCTTCCCTTTCCAAATTCATTTGAGGTAAAGATGTGAGACCCATCCTTGTCCCAGGGATTTAGCTGATCAGGAGTCATCTGAAGATGGCTGCTTCAGGGCAGAGCACTGCTGAACTTGGGGTTCACCATGTTAAAGATGGCTGCTCTTTCTTCTACCTGGCCTTTGGAGGGTCCTTGAGTGTTTGGGAGAAGGGCCAAAGAGTTCCTGGTTCACAGGAACTGTCTGCATTGGATTTGTGTCATGACCTGAGCTCCTGGGACTCAGGCACGTCTACACAGTGAGGCCTGCAGGGTGGTTGGGTGCCAACTGAATGGGCAGAAAAACAGGAGGCTTCTGGGAGGCCCTGTCTCCTGCATGGCCTGTCCTAAGTTTAAGAGCCTTCGAAGCCACCTTGCAGGCAGGATGCTCCTGCAGATAAACCCGGACGCCACGTCCTGCGCGGGTGCTTATTTAGCAAGGCGCAAGGCGCCTCCTGCGCATATTTTACTGGGCCGGGGGCAGTGAGTGGGAACCGCAGGGAGAGGGGGCGGGGAACCGTCAACTACTCGCCCTGGGACTCAGGTTGCTGGCCTCCAGCCCCAGCCATTTTGTATCCAGCTTCCCTCCTCCACTTCCTCGGGGTCCCTGCGGAGGCTCACCACCCCGGGCCCTTCTCAGGACTGGGGTGTATGTGGGGGGGAGAGGTTTGGAAGGCTCAGTCTGCCCCTCGTCCACTGCAGGAGGGGAAGGGAGGGCCAGCAGATGGAAACGCGGCGCTGATCTGTCTCTAAACACCTCGGAGCTCACCCGCCTCCCTCCAAAGCCGGGCACAGAGGTGAGTGGCGCAGGGTGGTTGCCTTGGGAAGGTCGCAGCCAGGAGCAGACCTCTGGGCTCCTGCAGAGCTGGGGATTCCAAAGAACTTAATCTGCAGCACACTCTACCCCCTCCCATTCCACCTCCCGGGCCACTCAGTTCTGCCTCGGCCCCCCAGCCTCCCCGTCCCTGCTTCTCCAGCGCCTTAGCAGCGGTGGGGCTGCAGGGTGGTTTCTGTTGCGAGGCCTGACAGAACCTTCTGTGTGCGGCGGAGGGAGGAGGCTAATGCATAATGCACAGCGCCTGGAAGCCCGGCCATTAGCGGCCTGTCGGTGACACAGACAAACGACTGAGAGGGAGGAGATCCAGCTCGCTCTGGAGTTTAAATATACCAGCGTGGAGGGGAAACGCCATGATTTAAAAGTGTGTGTTTGCAGACACTCGCATATATTTTAATGATTTCCAGCAGGCTATGCGCCCCAGCCTTGCATCCCCCCTCCCCAAAAGGGGAAAGTGTATAGAGGAGGAGGGATGGAGGCAGGAAGACCTCAACCGGAGACCCTCTGCCGGCTTTTGAGAGGTTGGCAAAGGCAGTGCTGAGAAAGCGAGGCCTGGAGAAGCCGCTGGAACCAAGGCCATCCTGTGTTGTTTTGGTTTTTTTTTCCTTAAAAAAAAAAAAAACTGGCCATGGGGCCTTCCAGCCTCCACTGGACCCTCTGTGCTGTTCTAGAAAGCCCCGGGGAAAGAATAAACCTTGCCATCCGCCCTTCCCCCCAGGAGCCCCCATTTTTGAATCTTCCTTTTCTACTGACAATCCAGAGACCTCCTTCCTGCCCGTTTAACACACCAGTGTTTTTTAGCAATTAAGGCGAGAAGGGGGTGGGGATAAAGATAAGCCAATTTTTTTTCCGCCATGCAAGTGTGAAAGATAAGATAAGGCTAAGCTGGGGCAAAGCGGCTGCTTACAACCTCCCCTCAGCGATTTTGATCGGTCACTTCTTATCTCGCCAAAATGCTCCTTTTCGAAAACTGCATCAAAAAAAGAAAAAGGCTGAAGGAAAGCATTTTCATTTGGAAGTGACATTTAAAACCCACCTCCCCTCCATCAGCTACCCCCGCCCCACTGGCGAGGCTCCCCAGGAAAAGTCGCACCTCTACTGCAGGGTTTCAGGCTTTCTCGTGGGGGGCAGGATTACTAGTGTAATTAGGCTGAATAAAACCAGGGATGCGTGATGAGGATTTATCCTGCATCCAACCCAAGCTCGAAGCCGCGTTTTCCTTCTCTTAGTTACTGGTCCATGTTTGTTTCGCCATCGCGCTTCTGTGTTGAAACTGAGTAGGTAGTTATATTTGGGAGGGTCATATAACTATGTCAACATGAGGTGGTTGTTAATGTGAAATAATAAGAAACTCTGCTGATTTTTACAGGCCCCTGTAAAGGGAGGAAAAGGCATCACACGCCCCAGAATCCCACAACTCTAGCCGAACTGGACTCTCCGGGAGTTTTAAGAAATCCTTTCCCCCCTGGCACAGGAATCTCACGAAGGGGTTTCCGGAAGACTTTATATTTGTTGAGGAAGGTTTCAGTACCGAACTCCAGGGCCGCAGGGCGGCCTGCGAATTCCCCCCCAGCTCAGCTGCTGGCCCCAGATTGCAGACATCAAGAAGGGCCTGCCCCCAAACCAAGTTGACCCAGCCTCTGCCCACCTTCGGCTCAGAGTCTTGAGGCTCCAACCCGCCCCCTCGGTCCCCATCCCAGGTGCCATCCTTGGAGCCCGGCGTGCAGCGAGTCTGCTCCCTCCGGCCAGGCTGCAAGACCCAGAGCCCGGGGCCAGCCACAGACGGACCGTCCCCCGGGAGCCGAAACCGCCGAGCGGGGAAACCCCTCCTCTAGCCCTTCCCCGAAAAGCCTGGCCGCGGCGTAAGAGCTGAGCGAGCGGGCATCCGCTGACAGCCGGGCCTCACGTAAGGCCCACACGCGTCCCATTAGTCAGCCCGAGTTCCCCTCGGGCAAGCCGTCTGGCGCGGCCCCAAGGCCGGGCGCGGGCGGGGAGGGGGTGCGTGGCCGCGTCAAGCGGGGGGCAGGGGCGCGGGGCCGGGCCAGGCTCGGTTCCGCGTTCCTGGACCCGCGGGTAAGCTGAGCCGGCGGGGCAGGCCGCTCCCTGGCTGGCGCCGGGGCGCCGAGCTGCGCTTCACGTGCCCGCCATATCAGCGGCGGCGGCGGCGGCGAGGAGGGGGGCTGGGAGGCGCGCGGCCGCTCCTGCGGGGTCCCTGGCCCCCCGCCTCCCGGCTGGGGGCTGGGCCGGGACCACCCCGCGGCCACCATCCCCGCGCAAGCCGACAGCCGCGTAGCCAGACACCCAGAGGCTCCCAGGACACCGCTCCGAGAGCTAAGCGGCGGCAGCAGCCAGGGGAGGGTGCTCCTCGCGGCCGCCCCGGGAACTTCCCGGCCGCCCCGCCGCCGCCGCCGCCGTCACGGGGGCCGGAAGCCCTCGCGCCGCCCTGAGAGGCCTCCGCGGGCCCCCAGGGCTGTTGCAGACGAGGGCTGGCCGCACGTCACCCCTGCTCCCTCCTCGCCACAGGCAGACAGTCCGCGCCCTGGGGTATCCCCCATTTAAGCCAGAGGACCCTCCTCGCGGTCCGGCGAGACGTCCCTCAGCCACCGCCAGAAGCACGCCCCCGCCCCCCTCTCCAGCCCCGCAGCTGGGACCGGAGGGGCGCGGAGCCGCCACTCCGGCCGGGCAAGAACACCTGCTCCCGGGCCCTGCAGCTGGGCGCGTGGTGCCGGGAGAGGCTGCCTACTGTTGTGTGCAAAGATCGCGGAGAAGAAAATGGGGCTCCGAAGCTCTGGGCCAGGAGCAGCGGGGTCCTCGGCCACCCCTATCTCCCACCCTCTCTGGGCGATCAAGCCCAAAGCCAGAAGGAGTGCCGACGACCCGGGTCTCCTTTCGAGGGTCGAAGGGCCACCACCCTGGGATCCAGCTTCTGGCCTTAAGAGGTCGTCCGCAAGACAGATGGGGGAAAACCTGTTTGGGGATCCTTCCCAGTGTCAGTCCCTGCTCCCCCAACCAGACACTCATCTGCCCCCGGGCCCCCCTCGAGCCACGGGCGGGGAACGGGAGTAGGTCAAGACGGCACCAGCACCTCCCCCCCCCCCCGTCCCCATAGGGACTTAAGAGTCTGGTACTGGGCTTCGACTTTGCCACTGAGCGTGGGGGAGGACAGATGGACCCTCCATCCCCTCCATGCCCTGACGAGCCCGGGCGGTCCAGCTAACCTGCGCGGCTGGCCCTGCCCCCCCCCAGCGTCCCGCCCTCCCCGACTCTCCTGGCCCAGGGCCCGGCCGGGGAAGGCGTTGTTTTGCCAGCGGGAGTCGAGCGAGTGCGCAGAGAAAAGCCTCCCTGCTCTAATGAGAGTGCACACAGCGCTGCAGCGAGGAGGATGATTACCCGGCGGGCGGGGGGCGCGGGCCCGGGCCGCGGGCGGCGTGTGCGGTGGCCCCGCGGGCCCGGAGTCCCCGCCTGTCTGGCTGCTAATCGCACGCTTTCTGCTGTTACGGAGGCAGGCGGGAGCCGGCGGCCGAGCCCAGCGCCGGCGACTCGGCGGGTGACACGGAAACATGGCGCAGCGCCCCTCCCCCGCCCGCCCTCCCCGCTCTCCCGCCTCCCGCCTCGCACTTCCTCCCGCCCGCGCGGCTTTTGCAGTTCTAATGCTCTGCTTTCGGCCTGGCACCATTACGCTAGCAGCCGCTTCTCTGCGGCCCCGCGCGTCTCTTTCCCCTTTGTTTTCGGGGTCTATAGAAAACGTTTGCTTTTGTCCTGAGCTCTCGTTAAACCAAACTTGTGGTGGCAACGGAAGGCGGTGAGGGCGGGGAGGGGCCCGGGGATTTTGGCAGCAGTGGACCAGAGCATGGTGGAAACTTCTCTCGCTGGGTTCCCCACCACCCCGCCTTCCTCCCCTCCCCCACACACAGATCCGCCGCCCGGCGACGCTTCTCCCCGAGAGGCTCCAGCACTCCAGGAAGGAGGTCTGGGACACAAGGACTGTGACCGTGGGTGACGGGCCCAGGGTGCGAGTCTAAGCCCCGAGTTTGGGGCACTCGGTGACCTCGCTCTTTGCATCCTGGACTTGCCTGCTTCTCCTTCCCTTTGGTCCTTTGTATCTCAGTCGGTGGAGAAGAGGAGGGAAGAGAAAGTGTTTCTTGTGTGTGGTTTTTATTTTAAGGTTTTATTGGAATCTCTCACCCCCAACTGCACAGCCTCCTCCTTTATAGGATCTAGGGCGAGAAGGGGGAAACGTGGACTGTACCCGGGAAAGGATCGAAAACCTAGCCCTGGAGGCTGGATCGTACTCTGCTGGCCAGCTCGGCCACACTCAATCGGGTGGGGCGACCCTGCAGAGTCGGGAAGGCGAGGGTCAGGTCCCTAGATTCAGAGACGCCAAACCTCCCTCCCTCGGGGCGAGAGAGCAGGATCCCCACCACCACCACCACCCCCTCCACACGCGCGGCGCGCTCCCTAGACCGTCGCGCACGCCGTGGCTCTCCGCACCAGAGCTGCTCAGGCGGCAATTTTTTAAGCCTGCAATTAAGCGAGGCGTCGCCGTGTCCTCTGCTAGTGTCGATCCTGTCAGTCGCACATGGCCTTGGTGCTCCGGTCCGAGGCCCCGCGATTAGTCACAGGCTCGCTTCGCTCCTTCCCTAATCCGCCTCTGCAGGCAGCCTGGGGACGCGGCCGACTTGGCGGCGCTGGCAGGGAGCCACCGCACGCGGGGCGGGCCGCCTGGCCAGTGCCAGCCCCACTGTGCCCTAGCCGGCGCGGGCCCCAAGGTGCGGGCTTGGCGCCCCCTCCTCCCTTACCGCCCCCTGGATGGGGCGGCGGCGCCCCTCCTCCTCCCGCCCCCTCTCCCGGGCCTGCGAGATCTATTTGTGTGGTGTCATTTGCATAAAAATAGGACAAGTGTTTCAGTGCGTTCGAACGCGGGAGGCGAAATCCTTATTGATGTGTCTGTGTGGAGCCTTCGGTTGTCGGAGCGGTTTGATTTAGGGTGTTTGTGTTGCCTTCTACGAGAAATGAGAGGAAATCCTGCGCAACGCCTACGGCGACCAGGGCCCCCTGGAGCACCCCCCTCCGCGCGGCTGGGAACGGTGCACGGCTTGGGCCCTGGCGCGCCGGGTCCACAAGGAGCAGGTTGAGGGCCAGGCGGGCGGCCCATTATGACTCATAAAACCGGGCGGCCTAATCACCAGCTGCCAACCCATTTACATGCGGTGCTTCCCAATGCTTCTTTCGCCCAGGCCCGGCCTCCCGCGGGTTCGCCCCGGACACGACTAGAGCCGCCCAGTGGGAGCTAATCAAGTGGCCGCTCCTACCCG
Source organism: Ictidomys tridecemlineatus (assembly GCF_052094955.1). Lineage (NCBI taxonomy): Eukaryota > Metazoa > Chordata > Mammalia > Rodentia > Sciuridae > Ictidomys > Ictidomys tridecemlineatus. The sequence goes on along the minus strand of NC_135493.1, from coordinate 94,230,616 downwards.
TCGGCAGCCCGGCCTCCCATCCTGGGAGACCCCCGCTCTCTCTTGGCTTCTGCGCTATTTGCCAGCAACTCTTCAGCTGGGACAAATAGCTGGGAGGGCGCCGGCCTCGCGGAGCCAGTAAATCAATCATTAACTCCTCGGCGAGGCCAGGCCAAGGGAGGGAGCGGTGGCCAGAGCCGAGTCCGCAGGGCGAGCGCAAGGGGCTGGAAGGCATCCACGTGCTTGCCAGCCAACAGGGTGCGTGAAGACAGGTCCCGCCAGAACCTCCCGGTCCCTTCCAGAAGCCTCCACCCTCAGGGCCTTTCAGGCCTGCACCTTGCCTCGCCGGGCAGGTCGGGTTACTGCGCGGCCCTTGGGCGGGCTTGAACATTAACGAGCCGCCTCGGGCCTCGCGGCCTGTTCTCCCCAGGAGAGTGTGCTGCGCTTGGGCAAGCTCCTCGGATCCGACCGGGCTCCTCCAGGCTCCAGCTTGCCAAAGCAAACTGATCGCGCCCGGTGTCGACCAGGGTCCCTGCAGCACCCTCTCCGCCACGGTGGGGCCGGCATTGAAGGGGTTAAAAGCCCCAGTTCGCCCTGGCTCCTCGGCGGCGTGGAGGAAACGCTGATCAAAGTGCCTACGGGGAAGGAAACACATGCACAGTGGCACCCGGGTCGGAGCAGGCCGACTGGAGACCGCTCTGGAGCCGCTCGCCTCGACCCGCTTCCCACACTCCCGGGAACACGGTCGCAGCAGCGGCGCTGGCCCGCGCGATTCACCCGGCGGAGCTCTGCGCGCCGCGGCCGAGGAGGAGGAGGGACCAGGGGGCGGGAGGCGAGCCCGGGCTGCGCGCCAAGAGGCCCGGAGCCGCAGATTAGTCACCGCTCGGCTCGGCGCTCACGGGTGCGCCCGGGAACCGGGAGGGCAGGCGTCGGCCCCGCTCAGCCGGGCTCCTGGGGCCTCGGCGCCGGTGCCCCCACCCCCGCGCACGCCTGGCGCGGCTGGCTTGACTCTCAGGAACTCGCGCAGCCGAGATCCACTTGTCAGTTCAAGGGCAGGACAGAAACTCTGCAAGCTGAGTCTTGCGAACAGGAAATTTCTCATTGGCAAGGTGCTGCCCATCCCCCACGCCGGCTTCAAAACAAAACAAAACCCCGGCGCGAGCGGCCAGCGCGCCCAGCCTCTGTCCGCCGGGCCCGAGCCCCTCCGCCGCCTCGGCGACCCCCGCTCCTCAGCCTCCGGCGGGGGAGATCCGAGAGCTCGCCGAGCCCCGGGCCCCGAAAGCAGGCAGCGCCGGCGGCGGCGAACACACAGGCCCAGCGGACGGGCTCGGCTCGGGCCCCGCGGAGGGTGATCGGCTGCCACCCTCGGGGCCGAGGCAGGGTCGGGCGGGGGCGCGGAGCCCCAGAGGCCCCGCGCCTGCTCGGGCGGTGAACCCCGCTGAGCGGTTTGGCGGAGCTGCCGGGGGCCACCGGGTCAGCGGCTCCCCGGAGGGGGTGGGGGCGGGGAGGCTGCTCGGCGCCGCCGACTCGGCGAATCCCGCTGCGGGAACCCGGGAGGGCTGCGAGCTCGGCCTGGCAAAGTTCCTGTGGAAACTCCATGTTTTGAAACTCCAGCGGCGTCGCGGAAGGAGGGGGAGAGGGGAGCGCGCGGGGGCGGCCTGCACCCGCGGGTCGCGCCCCGCGAGGGGGCTCCGCGCCCCCTTCCAGTCTCCCGGGAAGTCGGGAGGGCGGGGACGACCGGCTCCCCGAGCCCGATCTTTTGTGTTCCCTTTTTTTCCTCCTCACTCTCAGGGAAATGTATAAACCCGTTTTATTTATGAAATTCAGCCAGGAGAGGAAGGCTGCCTTTTTAGGGACCCCGATGTTCAGGGTAATTTCGTATTTGACACATGTAAATACTTAGTACTCTCAGGTAAGGTCAAATTATTTATCATCTTAATTTATATTTCAATAGGCCTACAATTTAGAGGCGCGAAATGCCTCCTTATGAATCATTATGGTCTATTAGGGGAAGTAATGTATAAACAGCACTGTTTGGGAGGGAATCACTTATGTTGACATTTAAATGGCTCCTCAATAGTTAAAAAAAAAAAAAGACATTCGAGTGCCTTTGATTAAATGTACAATTTACAAGACCATCAGCAAAGCCATCAGGAATATAAATTCTTCTTGGGATTTTTATTTATTTCCAATTTTTAAAAAGCCTTCCAGGACGTGTAATTTTAATCCCTATGAGAAAAATGTACAAATTTCAGGCGAAAATATCATTCTCCTCTCCCCCAGCTAATGTCTTCTCAGGGAACCTCTAGGACTGAGCAAACTCTGCCAGCAGGTCTCCCCACCTGGGGGGTGTGTGTGTGTGTAGGAGGCTGTACCTCAGCGACAGAATCAACCACTTTTTAACAATATTCCAGAAACGGCATAGCTTGCCTGCTGGTTTGCAACCTTCTGAAGGCCTGTGTTCAGCCAGCTATCCTGGTATCCCCACAGCACCCAGGCCAGGACTTCTCACAGTTTGTGTTTTTTTTTGTACCAGGGATTGAGCTCAGGGACACTCAGCCACTGAGCCACATCCCCAGCCCTATTTTGTATTTTATTTAGAGACAAGAGTCTCACTGGGTTGCTTAACGCCTTGCCTTTTCTAAGGCTGCCTTTGAACTCGAGATCCTCCTGCCTCAGCCTCCTAAGCCACTGGGATTACAGGCGTGCACCTCCAAGCCAGGCTCCCACAGTTTGAAGTCATCCTATATCTGCCACATAATCCTCAGAGACTCTTCCCGACTGTTTCCACCCACAGCCCCTGTCCTTTCTTGCGGAGAGAAGGCTATGTTAACCCAGGGCTTCTACAGGCATGCACCACCCTTGCCTGGTCTATGAACTACTCATTGAGGGGACCCCCCTCACCCCCATTGCATTCATTTGCTTGAAGCATCTCCCATCTTCAGAATATCCTTCTTTAATCCCACATCTCCTGCCCTGGCTCCCTATTTGTTTCCTTGTACAGCTATACTTTGAATTTTTTACTTTATCTGTCAGTCAATCCATGCATCATACCGGGGATTGAACCCAGGGGCGCTGTACCACTGAGCCGCAGCCCCAGCCCCTTTATATTTTATTTTGAGACAGGGTGTCATAATGTGACCCAGGCTGGCCTTGAACTTGCAACCCTCCAGTCTCAGACTCCCCAGTGGCTGGGATTGCAGGCTTGTGCCAGCCACCAAGTCTGGCGACAGCTGCACTTTTCAAAAAATGTGTCTCGGTCCATGTGGCATTTCTGCTTCCATACTGGTATTCACTCTAAAAAAATCAGCTAATTTCGAAGTTATTCTAAGATATTGGCTAAATACAGCTTTGTTTACAGGAGCACAAGTTTAGGAAACACCTAAATGTCCAGTGATGATACTGATACAAAGCACACAATGGAATCTTCTATAGCTATTCAAAAAGTGAAGATCTTCTCTGTGTACTGGTATAGAAAGACCCTCCAGGGTGGATGACTAAGGAAAACACATAGTTATGTTACCATTTGTATAAAAACAAACACGGGGAACACTAGATCCTGTTTGTGTGTACATTAAAGATGTCCAACACTGCTGGCCAGCACCCCCCCGACTATTCTTTGCATACAACACACTGCACAAGCTGTTCTGAACTTCACCTGTGAAACTTATTGCTACATCTTGCAGTTGGAGTTGCCTGTGTTTGTTTTGAGACAGGGTCTTGATCTGTTGCCCAGGCTGGCCGGGAATTCCTGGGCTCCAGCAATCCTGCTGCCTGGGCCTCCTACTCGGCCTCCCAGGGATTTCAGGTGTGGGCAGCCTACAGATCTTTTTCTATCCCGCAGGAGATGGACCTTGTCTGCAAAGCTTGTGGAAATTCATTGCATAGATACGTTATTTACCAAGCTCTCTAACCCATACCCCCTGATCATTCTGCAGAAAGTGCTCAGGGTCACCAGACACTTCCTCGTTGCTAGGAGTAGGAAGGCCTGGTTCTTTCCTGCCTTGGCCTCCCAGAGGTACTGAGTGCCCAGCTACTCTCCACTTGAACTGGTCCCTCTTCGTGGCTCCCAGATGCCCAACACATAATGCTTTTCATCCAAGCTGCGAGCCTCTCAGTTTCCTCTGGCTTGTTCTCTGTGCTCTACCGGTTGCTTGGGGTCTGAATGCTCCCCTCCTCCCCAGCAAACTCACCCAGGCTTACAGCTTGAAATACCACTCACTTGTTGATGACTCTTAAATCTGCCCCCCCCCCCCCGCCCAGTTCCAGGCCACCCATATCAAACTGCAGGCCCCATATCTCGACTGGGCATCCACATCCAGCTTGGTAAAAATAGCTAACATTTACATAGCGCTTGTTAGGTGAGCACTTTATATAAATTGACTATGAATTCTTCCAGCTCTCATACAAGGTAGGTGGAGTCACTATCCACATTTTACAGATGAGGAAATGGAGACACAGAGGTTTTAGAACATTCCTGGAAAAATGGTGGTTCTAGGATTCAAATCCAGGCAGCACTCTGTCCAGAGTCAATGTTCTCACCCCAATCACCCGTACTGGGGGTTGAGCCCTGGGGGGGCTCTACCCACTGAGCTACATCCCAGACCTTTTCAATGTAATTTTGACACAGGCTCTCTCGCCCAAGATGGCCTTGAACATGTGATCCTCCTGCTTCACTCTCCAGAGTACCTGGGGTGACAGGCATTTGCCACTGTGCCCAGCTCAAAGTCCATGTTCTTAACCATTCCACAGGATCCTCATCAAGAATGACCTCTCCTTGCCAGGTGTGGTGTCACATGCCTGTAATCCCAGCAGCTCCAGAGGCTGAGGCAGGAGGATCACAAGTAGGAGACCAGCCTCAGCAATTTAGTGAGGGTCTGAGCAACTCACTGAGACCCTGTTTCTAAATAAAATATAAAAAGGGCTGAGGATGTGGCTCAGGGGTTAAGCACTCCTAGGTTCAATCCTCGGTATCAAAAAAAAAAAGAATGAACTCTCCTTCATCTCCCACCTCCCCTCTTTCCACTCCGATGGCAGAGTTAACTGTACTTCCAAGTGTTCACCACTGGACACACTTCTTCCCATTAGATCCACCTTAGGCCAGGCCCCCACCTTTTTTTTTGCTGTGTTATTATTCCAGCTAGTCTGTATGCCGCCATCATTGCTCTCCTGCAATCTACCTTCTGAATGGCACTAGAAAGTTCTTTCAAAAATTTGTCACAAGTCTGCCGGGTGCGGTGGTATACTCCTGTAATCCCTGCGGCTCAGGAGGCTGAGGCAAGAGGACTGTGAGTTCCAAGCTAGCCTCAGCAAAAGCAAGGTACTAAGCAACTCAGTGAGACCCTGTCTCTAAATAAAATACAAAATAGGGCTAGGGATGTGGCTCAGTGGTCGAGGGCCCCTGAGTTCAATCCCAGGTACCCAAAAGAAAAAATATGTCACATGTCACTATCTCACTAGTTCTCATTGCACTTGGAAGGAAACTCAAACTCCTTCACAAGGCCACTGGTTTCCCTGTCGCTTTGTTCTCGCCAATGTGTACCTTACTCTCTGAGAGGCTGAGACGCAGGACTGCTGTCAATTCCCAAATAGATTATTTTTTCCTTTTCTTTTCTTTTTTTGTAGCAAGGACTGAATTCAAGGGTGCTTACCCACTAAGCCACACCCCTAGCCCTTTTTATTTAGAGATAGGGTCTCACTGAGTAGCTTAGGGCCTTCCTAAATTGCTGGGGCAGGCTTCCAACTTGCAATCCTCCTGCCTCAGCCTCTGGAACCGATGGGGTTACAGGTGTGCACCAACCTGGCCTGGCTCCAAAGAGGTTCTTGAGTTCTTCCCTGGTCAGTCTCTATGTTCCATATGGGCAGGGCATGCCATCACCACGTCCTAAGCGTGCATCCATTACCAGCAATAAGTACATATACATATAATGTTCTCAGAATACTGTTTCTGGATATATCTGGATCCCGACAATAGAGATGCAAAAAAAAAAAAGACTTGATAAACAACTATCAAGTGCTCAATACATTCATATTCTGTATAATGGGGCAGAGAAGAAACCAACTTCAAAAGAGCAAGATGGTTGTAAATTTGGGCTAACGGGCAGGGGAGGACCCAGATGTTCAGGAGGTGGACCTGTGACTCTGCCAAGTGACAGAAGTTGGGAAAGTAAAATACGAGGCTGGGGTAGCCATTACCTGCTGGGCCTGTGGGGGAGACACATACCCATGTCCTTCTCTGTCAGAGGAGCCAGTGACTTGATCGAGTAGGCCCAGGGGGTGGGTGGGTGGTAGCCAGATCCTAGGTGCTGCAGAGTATCACTTCCAGGAGATCAAAGAGGGCCACCCTTATCAAAGAGCAAGACGAATCCCCCCGCATTGCCAAAGTCCTTTCCTATTGCCAACCATAGGGTCCTTACTTGATGGCAAAAGATTGAGACTGCTTTTCTTGAGACCTTCAGGAACCCAAGGTGTGGGCTCTGGTCCCAGTTGACCTTGGGCAATTGAGTCATCCCAATTCCATGTTGTTTGATCTCATAACAGTAACTGTGTCACCGGGGCTGGGGACATAGCTCAGTTGGTAGAGTGGTTGTCTCACATGCACAAGGCCCTGGGTTCAATCCCCAGCACCACACACACACACACACACACACACACACACACACACACGAGAAAAAAAAAAAAAGCCCAGTAACTGTGTCACTACACCTTATTTCATAGTGAAGCAAATCTTTTTCAACAATGAATATTTCTTACAGGGTATAAATAGCTAATGCTTCCCCACCCTATCCCCTAACCAGGTATTGAACCCAGGGGTGCTTAACCACTGAGTCACATCTGCAGCCTTTCTTATTTTGAGACAGGTTCTCACTAAGTTGCTTAGGGCCCTTGCTAAAGTGCTAAGGCTGGCCTCGAACTTGCGATCCTCCTGCGTCAGCCTCCCGAGTTGTTGGGATTACAGGCATGCACCATCACGCCCGGCAAAATAGCTACTGCTTATTGAGGACCTTTTCTTCCATGACTTTATTCAGTACATTTCCAAGTTATCTCACTTTTACCCCAAAATAACCCTATGGAGTAGGTATTACCATTCACATTTTATGGTCGAGGACACTGAAATTCTGAGAATTAACCTCCCCACACCAAAACATAGGGCCAATCTAGCAGAAAGTGGTGACAAGGATTCCACCTGACTCCAAACCTCGGCTCTTTCCTGTCAAGTACATGGTTTGCCTCCCATGCCCATGAAGTGTTCCCCTAAATGTTGAAAGTTACTTCTGGGACGAGATCCTACACGGCGAGATTCTCCAACAGTGTTCTTCTGGGGTCATCCTGGCCACTTGCCAACTGCGGTAAATATCATATAAAGGAATTTCTTTCTTCCTGGGATCAGCAGGTCTCAGCTGATCAGTCTTGTTCGCCATGGGAACCTAAGAATTTAGCATCTGAATAACGACTTACCCTCCTCCCTCCATGGAAGCCTTGCCAAAGTGTGGGGTGGGCAGATTCAGCCAGGACTTCCTTCCCAGTATAAGTGGAATCTGTAGCTGTGATTGGAAAGTGTCCGCACCTCCGCCAATACCAAAGTGTGGCTCAGTGTTGGGAAGAGGAGACTTAAGCTCTTGTCACGGGGAGGACGCGCACAAGAACAGGTGCCACAAGAAAGGACCCCCACCTCCAGCTCTCCTGAAGCTGGAGAACTCTTGAGATTGAGGGAGAGTGGGTCACTAGTTTTCTTCAGCTCTTACAAGAACAAGAGCCAGAACTGATCAAGGCTTCGGATGGGCCAGGCACAGTTCTAAACACTTCCCGAACCTGATCATGTCACTTCACATCGAAAACAACTATCACACAGGTAGGATTAATATCCCCACTTCACAGATGAGGAAACTGAGGCTGAGACGTGCCCGCTTGCCTGGAAACTCACCTTATTCCCAAAGCCCCAGTTGTTATCCAAGTTGTCAGTGTCCCTGCCATCCGGGTGCGACACTGGCAACTAAATTCCAGAGGCCCCTTCATTATTCGGCCAATTCTAAGGGATCCTCGCCACTGGGTGCTTTAATAGGATCTGAGGACAATGGCCAGGCTTCATTCTGGCATGTAAATGAAGTCCCCTGAAGACATCATTGTCCTGCAGTGAATTGATCCTGCGGGTCTCCCTGAGAGGCCTTTGGACCCGAGGAGAGGTTCTGGGCTGACCCACAGGCGGGATGGCAATCCGGGCCCTGCGCGCTGTGGCCAAGCCCGCTGAGCAGCCGCCGGTGGATGCCCTTGTGAGTTCAATGCCAGAGGCTGCGCCAGGACCTTCCTGGCCCCACTCGCTGGCACAGGGAGCTCGGAGGAGAGAAGATCAATCTTGAAGATAATTTCGGTTCTGTCTTTCCTCAGACTAGCTATTGTCCTCTGCTCTAAGGTCTGCGGCTATGATTAATGCGCTGCCGCCTCTGCAGCTCCTTCCTTGCTTTTGGGGTTGGTTTTCCAGCTGTTGCCAGAGTCAGTCCTCAGAAGAGAGGAAACACTCCCGGGCTGCAGCTCTGACACTGTCCTGGGTGGCCACCGTACCGGGCCGCTCCTGCAGGAGGTGATGTTACTGTTTATAGAGTTCAAAGCGCACCCGCCACCTCCACCCATGGAGGCCTAATCCTTTAATTATTCTCAAAAGACCAAAAATAAAGATTGCAATTAATAGGATCATGCAGTCTTTTTCTCATTTATAATTATATATTATTATTTTTCTCCCTACTTTGTTCCAATAATGATTTAAGGCTGCTTCCAAAGATACACAAAACCCCAGCGAAGATAAACAGAAGAAGTAGGACATGAATTATAATGTCACGCCTGCTCATGACATCTTTGCCCCATTCCACATAATAGAACTGAATTCATAACGCCTTGCAAAAATGAGGTAATTCAGCTCTTTGGGTGGCAACACTAGGCTCTTTGTAAAGTGAGAGGGTGGTACATAGTAATGGAAAGAACCGTGAAGGGGACAAAAGATCCAGTTTCTAAGGCTGGCTCCCTCAGTGCATGACCTTGGGAAAGTCACTCAGTCTTGGTTCATTTTGTGTTGCTATAACAAAGTAGCCGAGGTTGAGTGTTGGATAAAGTAAAGAGGTTCATCTGGCTCACAATTCTGGTAGCTAGAAGGTCCAAACAGCATGGTACTGGTGTTCTGAGGGCTGCCTGACTGTATCACACCATGGCAGACAAGCAGGAAGGGAAACAGCTTCATGCAGAGGAGGCCAAGAGAGGAAGGTGGTGGCTTTGCTTTTGGCGGGGGGAGGGTACCAGGGATTGAACTCAGGGGCACTCGTCCACTGAGCCCCATCCCCAGCCCTATTTTGTATTTTATTTAGAGACAGGGTCTCACTGAGTTGCTTAGGGCCTCACTGTTATGAGGCTGGCTTTGAATTCGAGATCCTCCTGCCTCAGCCTCCTGGCCACTAGGACTACAGACATCTGCCACTGTGCCCAGCTAAGCTGGTGGCTTTCCTTTAAGGAGCTCATTCTCATCCACTGCTGTGAGACCTGCGTTAACCCCTTCCCAAGTGCTGTCAGAACCCCATCACCTGGCCACCTGCCCCTGGGCCCCACCACCTCAACACCACCGTACTGGGGACCAAGCTTCCAGCCTCTGAATCTGTGAGGGACACACAACTTCCAGACCACAGCCCTGGCCCTCTCTGGACTCAGCATTCTACAGTTCTCAAAGGTCTCTGCCAGTCCATAGGCCCCCCACCCTCTACCCTCTGTGATGTGCAAGGGCAGCATCGGGGAGGCGGAGGCCAGCACGGTTCACCCTGCAAGAGGCCCCCAGAAATCACTATCAGAGATATGGGTTGCTAAGTAGTGTGTGAGCATCCTCTCCCTCCCTCCTTCTGTCTGTCTGTCTGTCTGTCTGTCTGTCTCTCTCTCTCTCTCTCTCTCTCTCTCTCACATGCACACCACCTTCCTGCATGACTTGCGACAATAGAACGTGTATTCTCTTCCTCCAAGGCAATCTCCCCCCTTCGAATCCTTAAAGAGAGCTTTCCAGAAGAGAGGCCTGGGTAGCAGAGAGCATCCCTTGGGGACGCAGGGAGTGACCTTGCCAACCTTCCCACCACTTTCTCCCTCTTTCAGCTATGAGCTACTTTCTTCCCTCTCCTTACGGTTTAAGACACTTATAAGCCAGGTGTGGCGCACACTTGCAATCCCAGCGGCTCAGGAGGCTGAGGCAGGAGGATCGCGAGTTCAAAGCCAGCCTCAGGGGGCTGGGGATGTGGCTCAAGCGGTAGCGCGCTCGGCCCGGGCTCGATCCCCAGCACCACATACAAACAAAGATGTTGTGTCCGCTGAGAACTAAAAAAATAAAGAATTTTTTTTTTCTTAAAAAGAGCCAGCCTCAGCAAGAGTGAAGCACCAAGCAGCTCAGCAAGACCCTGTCTCTAATAAAATATATAAAAGGAGGGGCTGGGGTTGTGGCTCAGCAGTAGAGCGCTCATCCAGCATGGGTGAGGTGCTGGGTTCAATCCTCAGAACCGCATATAAATAAAATAAGATATCCTGTGTGTCTACAACTAAAAAAATGTTTTAAAAAGGAGGGGGTGGGGATGTAGTTCAGTGGTTGAGTGCCCCTGAGTTCAATCCCCAATACCCCCACCCAAAAGACACAACCTGAGGGACTCTTATCTCCCTTAACCACATCTTCCACTTCTGTATCTCCTGCTGCACCTCACACAATGTTATCACTGACTTCAAACACCCATACGACCCTCTGGGCCACACAGAGTGACTACTGAGTCTCCAGCCCCTGCTGGCTCTACGAGGACTCCTTTCCTTGAAGTATTCCACAGACCACAGGGAACAGCCGGGATCCTTTGCCTTATTTGGGAGGCTGCTTGTTTGGGGAACTGAAAGCACACACCCCAACAGATTCCTCCCAGGAGAGAAGGGTCACACCAAGGAAGTCAGCTGCAAAAACTGCACAGGACAGCTGCTTGGGAGGCTGAGGCAGGAGGATTGTGAGTTATTATTATTTTTTTTTAATATTTTAAATAAAGGTATTGGACACAATACCTTTATTTTATTTGTTTATTTTTATGTGGTGCTGAGGATGGAACCCAGGGCCTCGCACATGCTAGGCAAGTGCTCTGCCACTGAGCCCCAGCCCCAGCCCTAGGATTGTAAGTTTGAGGCCAGTTCCATCAAGTTTGAGGCCCTAAGCAACTTAGTGGATCCCATCCCAAAATAAAGTAAAAAGGGCTGGGAGTGCAGCTCAGTGGTAGAGGGCCTCTGAGTTCAACACCCAGTACCCCCTCCCCACCTCCATTTGCATCATGTTTCAAAATGGGCAAAGACATATTAATCTAAGGTGTTAGAAGTGGGACCAAGAGTTACCCTTGGAGTGGGGAGCACAGTGGGGGTTGCAGGGGGCTGGGAGTATTCTGCGTGTTGTTCCTAGATGCTGGCCACGGGGATGTGCTCAACTTGTTGAAATTCATCAGACAGGATTTATACACTTTTCTGTGTGCTATACTTCAATAAAATGGTAACAAATTAAAAATACAATCAATTATTCAAAGTAAACAAACGGCAGAGAATAAAGCTTAAAATTGCATGCCTGCTCTGGGTACAAGATGTCACAGCAGGAGCATATAGCCCGGGCACGGTGGTGGATGCCTGTAATCCCAGCAGCTCAGGAGGCTGAGGCAGGAGGATCTCGAGTTCAAAGCCAGCCTCAGCAATGGTGAGGCCCTAAGCAACTCAGTGAGACCCTGTCTCTAAATAAAATACAAAATAGGGCTGGGGATGGGGCTCAGTGGTCGAGTGCCCCTGAGTTCAATCCCCAGTACCACCTCCCCCCAAAAAAACATGTCATAGCATGAGTGTGTGTATCCTCTGAATGGGAGTGCGGGTGTGAGGAGGGGACAGTGCCCTTGTCCTAGAGGCAGTGAGAAAGTAAATTTTAACATTACATGAGCCATGCCAGGCATGGTGGCACATTGCCTGTTATTCCAGTGACTCAGGAGGCTGAGGCAGAAGGATCGTAAATTTGAGGCCAGTCTCAGCAAATTTCGAGGCCCTAAGCCATTTAGTAAGGCCCTGTCTCAAAATAAAAAAATAAAAAGGTGTGGCTCAGTGGTTACCCACCCCTGGGTACCAAACCAACCAACCCACACATGAACAAAAAAGCCAAGTGTATTTCTTTTGGTCGCGGTGCTGGGGTGAAACGCAGGGCCTCAAGCTTGGGGTAACACTGAGCCACATCCCTAGCCCCACAACCAAACTTTCTGTCCCACTATACAGCTGAGTCATTGCGAGGGGCACCGGGTAGAGGCAGATGTGCCACGCAGGCCTCCCTGCAGCCTCGCCCGCAACCCAGCACTGCAGGCCGGTCCTGCCCTTCCTCTCCTCCCCTGCCCTGCCTCCCCTGCAGAAACAGCCTCCAGCGCACACGAGGCCACCACGGTCTGAATGTGTCCCCCCAGAGCTCAGGTATTTGAAGCTTAATCCCCAAAGCCACACCTGGATGGTATTTGGAGGCAGGGCCTTCAGGAGGTAATTAGGATTGCATGGGGTCAGGAGGGTGGGGCCCAAGATGGCTTTACTTTTGTATTTGGGGGATTGAACCCAGGATGCTTTACCACCGAGTCACATTTGGGTCTTGCTAAGTTGCTGAGGCTGGCCTTGAACTTGCCATCCTCCTGCCTCAGCCTCTTGAGTAGCTGAGATTTCAGGTGTGGGCCTGCATTTGGCTTTTAGTAGCTTTTTAAGATGAGGAACAGAGACCTGAGAGAGTGGGCCTGTTTCATCTCAGCATGTGGTACCTCCGCCATGTCAAATGCAGCACAAAGGCCCTCACTAGATACCAGTAGCCTGCTCTGGCACTTCCCAGCCTCTAGAATCCTGAGCCAAGTAAACTTGTATTTGTTTTCTTCTTTCCCTCCCAACCACTTTTTTTTTTTTTTAACCCAAGGCCTAAGCTACACCACAGCCCCTAAATTTCTATTCTTTATAAACTACCTGATCTTGGAGCACAGCTATCATCCCAGCAACTTGGGAGGCCGAGGCAGGAGGGTGGCAAGTTGGAGGCCAGCCTCAGCAACTTAGGGAGACCCTGTCTCAAGATGAAACAAAAGGGATAGGAGTGCAGATCAGCGGTAGAATACCCCCAGGTTCAATCCCCAGGACCAAAAAAGAAATTTTTTAAAAAAACTATCTCATCTCAGGAGTGTTGTGTAACGGAAATTGGTGTAAGCCACTGGAGTTTCACTGTCCTGGTATACACGCATCCTTTCTGCTCTATGCCCACGTATGCTTCCCACCAGAAGCACCCCTAAATCTGCTGCTTCTCCCTGGTCCCCGCCAATCAGCTGGTTATACAATCCAGGAACCCTTGACCTTGATAGGCCTCCCCCTCAGCCCCCACCTGACCCCTCACCAAATCCTGGTTTCCTTCCTCTCTGTGGCTGTAGGAGTCTCCCATTGCCTTGGCATCCAGGGCTCTGCCTGCCTAGCACAGCCTCTTGTCTAGGACATGGCAATGACCTCCGAACTGGTCCCCTCTATCTGCTCCAGCCCCTCTGCAGTTCACTTCCTGAACAGCAGCCTACAACCATACCTGTAAATATGCTGTGCTTCTAGGGGCTAGAGGCGGATCCAGCACCATAACACACCCTAGGACTGAACCAGGTGTGGACTCCCCGAGGCACATATATTCCAGCAACACAGACATGCCGGAAAGGATCAAGGTAACAGGTCAGGAAAAGTGCCCACCTGTAATCCCAGCAGCCCAGGAGGCTGAGGCAGGAGGATCTCGAATTCAAAGCCAGCCTCAGCTACAGTGAGGCCCTAAGCAACTCAGTGAGATCCTGTATCTAAATAAAATACAAAATAGGGCTGGGGATGGTGCTCAGTGGTTGAGTGCCCCTGAGTTCAATCCCTGGTACCAAGATAATATTCTTTAAAAACAAAATAAACATTATAAAAGGGCTGGGGATGTGGCTCAGTGGTTAAGCACTCTTGGGTTCAATCCCCAGCACCAAGAAAGAAAGAGAAATGATTTGGAGCCAAGAAGATACCAGATAGGCAAATGGCAGTGCACAGGCCCTACAAGGACTGACCTTGAACTCTGAGGGACACAGAAGAGCTCCTAAGCCTGTCCGTAGGTAGAGTCCCGCACCACCACGTCCCTCTGTGTGCCCTTCTGAGTTTGCTGAATGCAGGTGTACAGACCCCTCTCTGTCTCTTTCTTTCTGTTTCCCCCCTGGGGACGGAACGCAGGGCCTCACACATGCTCAACACTCTGCACCACGGACCCACCTCCCCAGCCCCCGAAGGGGGGACATTTCCGCCCTGCCCACCCTTCAGTCTTCCTTCCTCCATAAACTCTTCCTGTCCCCTGCAGCCCCCAGGAATGCTCCTTCCCTGCAAGCCAAACTGCAGTCTTTTCACTTCAGGTCCCTTTTGATGGCACTGGAGATTCAATCCAGGGGTGCTTTACCACAGGGTCTCACAAAGTTGCTGAGGCTGGCCTCAGATTTGAGACCTTCCTGCTTCGGCCTCTGAGTCACTGGGATTACAGGCATAGGCCACCATGCCCAGCTCACTTGAGGTCCTTGGAGGGTCTACTTGCCGCCAGCAACCCCTTGAAATGGTGTCAACATGAAGGGCCTAGAGGGCACAGGGCTTGAGAGGCCACAGATGTTGGTGAAGTGGTTGAGTGCCCCCTGAGTTCAATCCCCATTTTGCAGATGAAGAAACTGAGGCCTGTAGATGAGAACCTGTCCTTGGTATAGCTAGCTTCCCTGTCAGGCTCTCAGCTGCTAGGCCACAAGATCCACCCCATCTGGCTACAAGAAGCCAGGGCAGGAGCTCTTGCTTGGTATTTGCTGTCCCCCAGCCTCTGGTCCCTTTACAGTACCCGGTGGTGGGTCAAGGTCTTCTCAGATTATATATTCCTTGAAGGCAGGGTCGGGTGACTGTTTTTGTTTGTTTTTGTCCTGGGGATTGAACCCAGGGGCGCTTAACCACTGAGCCACATCCCCAGCCCTTTTCATTTTTTATTCTGAGGCAGGTTGAGGCTGGCCTTGAACTTTCAATCCTCCTACCTCAGCCTCCCAGCCTTTGAGATTACAGGAGTGCACCACTCGCCGGCTGGGGTAGCTGTTTTTCAATGTTCCTTTTTTCTTTCCGTCCATGTCTATCTGCTTCCAGCTGAGGGACTGCTCGGCTCTGGCTGCCCAGCGAGTCCCTTCCTCCCATGCCGGAAGGACCACGGAAGCCGTCATGTGGGGTGTTAACTGGCTTGTGGTCAGGCCTGTGGCTGGATATTCTTAGCAGCCTTCAGTCACTGGTCCCGAGAATTCAAACTCCCCTGTCACCAGGGCTTAGATCTCTCACCACCGGGGCAGAGAGCCTTTCTATTTCCAGGCAGACAAGTCACAGCACAGAGGGACAGGAGCGCTTGCTTAAAAGGCCCCAGTTTTGGGGCGCAGCCCAGAGAGACACTCAGCCTGTTGCTACCCACCACCGCCCTGGGCCTGGCTGAGCGGCCAGGCTGTTTGGAAAACACGTTCTGGTTTAGCAGCGCTGCTCGGTATGGCACGAGCTTTGGCCAGAGCACAGCAGTCACCACGTCTGACCTCATTCCTAGGGCCTGAGGCAACCTGAGTGTTGGACACTTGCTAGCTTTTTTTTTTGGTACCAGGGATTGAACTCAGGAGCGCTTAACCCCTGAGCCCCATCCCCAGCCCTATTTTGTATTTTATTTAGAGACAGGGTCTCCCTGAGTTGCTTAGGGCCTCACTTTGATCGAGGCTGGCTTTGAACTTGCGAGCCTCCTGCCTCAGCCTCCTGAGCTGCTGGGATTTCAGGCATGCGCACTCAATCTTCCCTTAAAGATACCCCTGGAGTCCAGCAGCAAATTTCAACCAGGGCCGTGGGGATTAGTAATTCGCATCCCAGTCCTTTCCTTCCATTCCTGGGTGAATTCCTCTTTGGGATAAAATTGCATCCCCCATTTTCAAGGGGATATCAACCTGTGGGAGGGATCTTAGGGAGTGGGGACAGTGGTTGAGAAAGTGTCCAGGGGACCTTCCAAAGAACCTTGGGGGAGGCTGGGTCTACACTCAGCTAAGCACGTGCTGCGCGGAAGGGTTCTGCACGGAAGGGTTCTGCACGGCTGCCCTCAGCGCCTGGCAGTGACCACAGGGACAGAGTCAGGCTTCCCTGTGGGACCCCAGCTCCCGTGGCAGGTGCTGGCTTTTCTGTTACACTGCCACCACTTTTTCTGTTCCACTGCCACCAGCTCGGCTTGCTGTGCCCTGAGCACATCAGAGCTGTGAACAATGTGACCTCTGGTGACTCGGTGCCATTTCGTTTTCTCGTTTTCTTCCACACTTTCTCATTTCTCTCGGGGGATGGTGATTTCTGCAGCTCTGTCTTCCTGCTATTTACCTGGCTCTGGAAGTGCTGGGGACACAGCCCCAGGGGACATGCAGGACCCGTGAGCCAAAACCTTTCCAGGTATGTGTTCTGGAGGCTGAGGGCCGAGGGTGAGGGGAAGCAGAAATGCTCACACTCCCCCAGTACCACCCTTCCACCAATCCACAGCCTGCAGGTCAAGTTCAATGTCAAAAACCCTGCTTCTAACAGGGTGTCATGTGGCGAGAGGAAGGGCAGCTGTGAAATGGATTCAGAGGAAGGGACAGGGGGCCTTCAAGGGGAGGAAAAGCCCCCAGAGAAGCTGTGATAGCAAAATCTTCAGAATCTCTGTGAGACTCTTTGCAACTTCAGAATTTCAGGGGGGATTGGTGAGCTAGGAGCTGAAGGAGACCTTAAAGATTGTAAAATCCATTCTATTTTATAAGGGCTTCTTAAACAGACCCTATATAGTCAGCTGTGGTGATGCACACCTGGAATCCCAGCAACACAGGAGGCTGAGGCAGGAGGGTGGCAAGTTGGAGGCCAGCCTCAACAACTCAGCAAGACCCTGTCTCAAAATAAAAAATTTAAAAGGGCTTAGAGTGTAGGCTCAGCAGCAGAGTACCTGAGTTCCATCTCCAGCACCTCAAAAACAAGAAAACTTTAAAAAGCCCTGTGTATAAATCAAGTGCTCTGGGAACTAGTAAGACATCCTGTGGAGGGAGGCTGCTCTGGGAGACTCACGCCAGGCATCTTAGGGAAAACGGCGGGTCAGATGGAAGACACAGGGTCATGCATGGGGTGGCATAGGCGGGTGTGGCCAGCCTGGCTTGTCCTGTTCTGGGACACCGCCCACACAGTCCACTCCAGCGCAGCTGAAGGAATGGGAAGGGAGGTGGCAAAGGCAGGTGAGGAGGTCCCCCAGAGCCTGTGCGGGCCTGGGAAAGGGGCCTGACTGTGGGGGAAATCGAGTCAACATGACACAAGGACCTGTCGCTACAGCTTCTTCTCATTAACCTTGAAATGGGCGGATAATAGAAGAGCAGAGACAGTAAAATTAGCAGCTGACATGTCTGAGCACGGGCCACAGCGGGGCACTGGGCAATCTCACAAGTTCAGGAAACATGGCCACAAGGGCTGGGCTGGGGCTCAGTGGCAGAGTGCTCACCTAGCATGCGTGAGGCCCTGGGTTCCATCCTCAGCACCACAGAAAAAGAAAGAAAGAAAATAAAGGTCCATCAATATCTTAAAAAAAAAGTATCTAAAAAACATGGCTACAAATTCTTTTTTTGGGGGGTACCAGGGATTGAACCCAGGGGCCCCTCTACCACTGAGCCCCAGCCCCAGCCCTTTCTATCTTTTCTTTTGAGACAGGGTCTCACCAAGTTGCTTAGGGCCTTGCTAAATTGCTAAGGGAGGCGTTAAACTTTTCGATCCTCCTGCCTCAGCCTCCCAGAGTGTCTGGATGACAGGTGTGGCCAGCTGGTCCCAAACTCTTGATAGCACTTCCCACCAAGGGGTGTGTGTCATGGTGGAAGTCTTGACCCCCAGGATCTCAGAATGTGACCTTATCTGGAAATATGGCCCTTAAAGGGTTATTAAGTTCAAATGAGGTCATGAGGGGACTCTGATGCACTATGACAGGCGTCCTCATAAGAGGAGGTGAGGACACGCACAGAGGGAAGGGGAGAAGGCGAAGGAAGCAGACCTCCAACCCCCAGAATCGTGAGAAAATGCATCTCCATTAGTTAGACCACCCAGGCTGAGGGACTTTGCTGTGACAAGCCCTCGTAGACCAAATACAGGGTGAAACCCTTGTCCCCTTCCCTGGAAGGTGGGCTGGCCTAGTGACTTGCTCTGACCAAGAGAAAGAACCAAGTGTGCTACTGCGGGGCTTCTGGCTTGCTCCTCTGAGGCAGTTGGTCCTCTGTGACTGCCACGTCACGAAGCCAGTCTCACATGCACTGGAGCCCACAGGAAGGGGAGCTGCAGTTCATCCCAGCTGACAGCTGGCACCAACTTCCAAACTGTTGGTGAAGCCATCTTGGTCCTCCCCACCGCTGTCCCCTTCCTGATTCCAGCTGCAAGCAGTAGTTCAGTTGGGTCCAGTTCAAGGACTGCCCAGCCAGCTACTCAACTGCAAGGGAAGGAAATTGTTGTTGCTTTCAGCCACTGTGGTTTAGGATGTGTCTTAGTCTGTTTTCTGTTGCTATACCAAGACTCCTGACAACAGGTGATGTATAAAGAAAAGAAGTCTATTTGGCTCACGGTTCTGGAGGCCAGGAAGTCCAAGAGCCTGGCACCCGCAATGGCTTGGCATCTGGTGGGGCCTTGTTGCTGCATAACATGGCTGAGGCATCACATGGAGAGACAGAGTGAGCACACTAGAGCTAGCTCTAGTATTCCTTCCTTCCTTCCTTCTTTATTTTTTTGTACCAGGAATTAAATTCAGAGGTACTTTACTGCTGAACTACGTCCTTAGCCCTTTTTATTTTTGAGATAGGATCCTCCTTAAGTGGCTGAGGCTGGCCTCAAACTTGCAATCCTCCTGTCTCAGCCTCCAAAGTCACTGGGATCATAAGCATGCGCCACAGCACCCACCTTCTTGCTCTCATAGTCACCACTCCCATTATGGGAATCCCAGCTTGAAGACCTTATCTAATCCTAATGACCTCCACAGGCCCCACTCTAGTCAACGTATGCATTTTGGAATTAAGTTTCCAAAACATGGGCTGAGGACTGGGGTAGAGCTAAGTTGGTGGTGTGCTTGCCTGACATGCAGAAGGTCCTGGGTTCGATTCACAGCACCACACACACACAAAAAAATAAGGGCTGTGATTGTGGCTTAGAGGTAGAGCGCTCCTCTGGCATGCGTGAGGTGCTGGGTTCGATCCTCAGCACCACATAAATATAAAATCAAGATATTGTGTCCACCTATCACTAAAAAATAAATATTTTTTGAAAAGTTTCCAAAACATGAAACACGGATGCCATATTCAGACCATAACAGGGTGGTTTGTCCACAGCAATAGCCCATGGATGCATCTTATAGAAACATACTGTTGAGGGCTGGGGATGTGGCTCAAGCGGTAGCGCGCTCGCCTGACATGCATGCGGCCCGGGTTCGATCCTCAGCACCACATACCAACAAAGATGTTGTGTCCGCCGAGAACTAAACAATAAAACATTAAAAATTTAAAAAAAAAAAAAAAAAAAAAAAAAGAAACATACTGTTGAGAAGTTTCCATGCCGGAGTTTTGGATGCAAGCATGTTTGTGTAAATATTGAGGAAACTGTCAATGAACTGAGAAGAACTTTTATCTAAACCATTTCTTTCCTACGGGAGTCCCTGCTACCCCACACACACACACCCACTGCGTCTGTTCCCACTGTTTTCAATTCTAATGATAAGCATCCCACGGTGTAGGTCAAATTCCTGGTGTCTCTTCATCAAAGGGCCTCTCTGGGGCTGGAGGTGTAACTAGTGCAGCACTTGCCTAGCATGCAAGAGGCCCTGGGTTCCATCCCCAGCACCACGAACGACAACAACAGTAAAAACACCTGGTTACAGAGCTAGAGAATCACTATGGAAATCGCCACCGCTTATGAAGCACCTACAAAGTAGTAGGTGCACACTTAATGCATTTCCTTATTTAATCCTTACAGAAGTAATGTCAAAAGACAGCATTAGTCACAAGTGTGAGCCTATTTTATAGATGATAAAATGGAGACTCAGGGATGTTAAGTAACTCTCCGAAGGTCACAGAGCTAACCAGTCTTTCCTCTCTCCCAAGGTGTGATGCTTTAGGAGGTGACTTACGGAGGAGAGGGATTTGTGTTTTAGTGAGCAGAAGTGAAGAGGAGAAAGGGGTCATATAATGGGGACCAGGCCTCAGTGGTGGGGCTGGGTCCAGGCCAGGGATAGAAGAAGGAAAAATTGGATGAGCTGCCAGGGAAATGTGTTGGGGGGCGGGGGAGCCTAAAGGAAAGGAGAGAGCCGAGCGCTGTGGCGCATGCCTGTAATCCTAGCGGCTCAGGAGGCTGAGGCAGGAGGATCTCGAGTTCAAAGCCAGCCTCAGCAATTGGCAAGACCCTAAGCAACTCAGTGAGACCCTGTCTCTAAATAAAATACAAAATAGGGCTGGGGATGGGGCTCAGTGGTTGAGTGCCCCTGAGTTCAACCCCTGGTAGGCAGGTAAGAATAGAGAAAACACAGGGAAGGGGGGGAGAAAGGAACTGGGAGACCTTGGACACATCTTAAAAACTAAATAAATAGATAAATAATAAAAAAGAGGCCAGTGACTCAGGAGGCTGAGGCATGAGGATCACAAGTTTGAGGCCAGCTTCAGCGATTTAGTGAGGCCCTAAGCAACTTAGTGAGACTCATCCCAATGCCTAACAGGTGACCAAAGAGACTGAAGACACACCCTTCACTTCCTCTACGTGGTCACACTATGAAGTGGGAACCTTGCTACCATTTTACAGATGAAAAAACTGAGGTATGGAGGACCAGAGGATGGACAGGCTGCAGTGTGGCCCAGTCTAGTCACTCTATTGTCTGGCCTACCCTGCCCTTGGAGACCTGCCTTGCCATGGGATCCCTGGGGAACTTTTTGCTGCTTTTTTTGGAAGAAGAGACTGAGTGAGCCAGCTTCAGTGTCCCACGCCTGTCATCCCAGTGACTCGGGAGGCTGAGGCAGGAGGATCACAAATTGGAGGCCCTAAACAACTTAGTCAGACCTTGTGTCAACACAAAAAGTCAAAAAAGACTAGGGTATGACCAATGTGACTCTGCAACCTGTACACCCAGAAAAATGAGAAATTATACCCCATTTGATTCAAAAGCATGATATGTCAAGATCATATATGTCATGAATAGCTAATAAAAAATAAAATAAAATTAATTAATTAAAATAAAAAAAGAAATGGGGATGTGGCTCAGTGGTAAAGAGCCCCTGGGTTTGATCCCCAGCATAAAAAATGACAAACAATAAAAAATAAAAAATAAAAGATAGTGTGAGCTAAATGCAGCCAATCGCAACAGGCCCAACATGGCTTCCCCCTCTGCTGCTCTGCCCGTCCCATACCCTGTGAAGTACAAGAACCGTGTCCCCAAACGCCACTCTCTGGTGTCCACTCTATCATCACGACACAGTTGGACCTCCCAGAGGCCCAAACTAGGTTGTGTGTCCTAGAAACAGCCTGGGGCTCCCATTCAGAGTCCAAGGAGCGGCCAGTTGACAGTAGGTCCATGGGCAGGGTGGACATGGGGTCCCAGGAAACCAGGGGGACCCTGTGGGTCTGACTGCTTCTCTACCCCAAAACTCTGTTTGGGGAGCTGAGCTGCTCAGAATCAGAAGGCAGCCCAGAGGTGCCCTGAAGAAATCCAAATGGGACTCCAAATGACCAGTCCCACCCAATGGGAGTAGAAGTGACTAGAAACTCAGAAAGATTGTCTCTTCTCCCATCCCTGTGGCCCGGTACACAGGAGCAACCACAACTGGAAATGTGACACCTGGCCCTGGCTCTGCCCTGCGAGCATCCGGTGCCTCAAATTAGAAGAAGAGGAAGTCACATTCCTCCAGTCTTCAAAGATGTCATCTCATGAATGCTCAGAACAATGTCACAAGATGTGGTGGCAGTTTTTTTTTTTTTTGGGGGGGTGTGTACCAGGGATTGAACTCAGGGGCACTGGACCACTGAGCCCCATCCCCAGCCCTTTTTTGTATTTTATTTAGAGACAGGGTCTCACTGAGTTGCTTAGGGCCTCACCATTGTTGAGGCTGGCTTTGAATTCACGATCCTCCTGCCTCAGCCTCCTGGGCTGCTGGGATGACAGGTGTGTGCCCCTGCACCTGGCCAAGTCA
Organism: Ictidomys tridecemlineatus; assembly: GCF_052094955.1. Taxonomy (NCBI): domain Eukaryota; kingdom Metazoa; phylum Chordata; class Mammalia; order Rodentia; family Sciuridae; genus Ictidomys; species Ictidomys tridecemlineatus. The sequence continues at coordinate 94,208,366 of NC_135493.1, read as the reverse complement.
GAAAAGGCCATGTGCTTCCTTCCCAGCTCTCTTGGGGCACTTCACTCAGCGTGAAGTCAACCGCCACCACACAGTCACATCTTGATGCCCCCTTGGACAACTCAGTCAAGCTCCTAGCCAACCCCAGCATGAACTTGAAGCCATGGGCCATCCTTACTACAGATGCCTCTAATATGTGACTACACACAAGACACCCTTTTGAGAAGTACCCGGCCAGGCCCTTCCCAGAATTCCCCACCCACAGAAATGGCAACAAAACAGAAAGGCTGTTTTAAGGGGCAAAGTTCTGCAGCCATTTCCTTGCACGACTCTGGTCATAGAAAAAGATCTTTGGTGTTGTGCCCATTTCACAGAGGAGGAAACCGAGGCTCCGAGGGTGAAGGAATTTGCCTATGATCACAAACCTGGCAATTGGGAGAGACAAGACTGAAGCCTGCTCTAAAACCAAATCACATCCCCTTCTCACACAGCCCCTTGCCATTTGGTCACTTCCAAGGAGAGAACATTCTTTTCAGACTCAACTGGTTCCCAAACCTGGCTGTGCGTCAGAGCGGCTGTGTTGAGTGTTAAAGATAGGCGTCCTTAAGGCAATCGGTGTCTGAACCACCAGTAGGTAGGCCACCTGCTCAGTACAGTTATTATAAAATAGCTAGAAGGGACCGGTAAGATTTTCTGTCACATGTATGAGTGTCACAAAGCCACTCATGATATGTGCTCATGGGATTAAATTTAGACCTTTGTAAAAAAAACATTTTTGGTACTGGGGATCAAACCCAGGGGTGCTTAAGCACTGAGCCACATCCCCAGTCCTTTTTATTGCTTATTTATAGACAGAGTGTCATTATGTTGCTTGGGGCCTCGATAAATTGCTGAAGATGGCCTCCAACTTATGATCCTCCTGCCTCAGCCTCCTGAGTCACTGGCCTCTTTTCTACTCTTGATGTATTTATTTCTTTTTTGACATGATGTCTCATTATGTGGACCAGGCTGGCCTCCAACTCCTGGGCACAAGCGATCCTCTGCCTGGGCCTTCTCCGTAGCTGAGACTACACATATGTGCCAAGTCACCTGGCAAAATAAAGAAAGAATTTTTTGACAGTGCTGGGGAGAGGACCCGGGGCTTCCCACCATGCTAGGCAAGTGCTTAACCAGTGAGCTGAACCCCGGCCCAATGTTTAGACAGTCTTGACCTTAACAGCTCCATGGCCCCCACCTGGAGGAACTTACAGCTGAACTGAGGAGATAAGATATGAAGTGGGTTGAGAACAATTGAATGCGAAGCCTGTGGCTTGACAGTAAGCACAGACACACAATGGGGGGAATCTGACCTGATCCTGGCCACCAGCTTGGGAGGGGCTCCAGGGAGGAGGGGGCAGGCTGGAGTTAGGAGTGGGGTGAGGCCTGAGGTGACTGCAGGTGGCCCAGGGCTGCAGGAGAGGCCATCATGGGGTATGAGCGAGGAAACAGGAGCAGAGCAGGGAGCGGCTTGGGGACGTCAAACTGGCTCCAAAGTTTGATTTTCTCAGTTTCCAAAAGCTACTGTCATTAACGATCAAGTAGTACATTACTGAAAATTCAAAGAAAAGACTTCTACTTCCCAGGACATCAACTAACATTTTTCTTACGACAGTTTTATAGAAGACATTGGGGAGAACTTCAAAGGAAGAGAAAGAAGAAGAAGAAAAAAACCCACTTCTGTTTCTGTCCTTGAGTGGCTTAAAATCTAACAGGGTACACCGGAATGCCTAAAAGGAGAAAGAAAATTCCAAGTGCTGACAAGGACTCTCAGACTCAGCTGATAGGGCAGAAACCCTCACGACCGCTTTAAGAAACTTCTACAGTTTCTATGAAAGCTGAAAATAGGGTTGGGGATGCAGGTGAGCGGTTGGCTGGTAAGCAGGAGACCCTGGGTCCATCCCCAGCATCGCATTTAAAAAAAGGGTGGAGGGGGCTGGGGTTGTGGCTCAGTGGTAAATCGCTTGCCTTTCGTGCATGGGGTACTGGGTTTGATCCTCAGCACCACACAAATAAATAAAGTAAAAAGTACTGTATCCATCTACAATCAAAAATTGAAAAAGAAAGAAAAGAGGCAGGTGCAGTGGCGCACACCTGTAATCCCATAGGCTTGGAAGGCCGAGGCAGGAGGACTGTGAGTTCAAAGCCAGCCTCAGCCAAAGGGAGGCCCTAAGCAACTCAGTGAGACCCTGTCTCTAAATAAAATACAAAATAGGGCTGGGGATGGGGCTCAGTGGTCAAGTGCCCCTGAGTTCAATCCCCAGTACCCACCCCCAGAAAGAAAGAAAGAAGCCAGGCTTGATGGCACACACCTGTAATCCCAGTAGCCCAGGAGGCTGAGGCAGGAGGATCTCGAGTTCAAAGCCAGCCTCAGCAAAAGCAAGGTGCTAAGCAACTCAGTGAGACCCTGTGTCTAAATAAAATACAAAATAGGGCTGGGGATGGGGCTCAGTGGTCGAGTGCCCCTGAGTTCAATCCCTAGTACCAAAAGAAGAAGGAGGAGGAGGAAGAGAAGAAGAAGAAGCTGTGCACATAGACCTAACCTGTGGCCCAGCAAGTAACTTCTGGATATGTGAAGTAACCCAGCAGACATGTGGACGCCAAGGCGCATGCGTGCAAATGTTAACATCGGCACTATTACTAGTAGCCCTAAAGCAAAACTGCCCAAATGCCCCATTGATAGTAAAATCGTAGATAACTCCAATGTGTATTCATGCAGTGAAATAGTACATGGCAAAGAGAACGAATGGACCACACTGTGCGCCACATGGATGGATCTCCTGAGCGCCATGCCCAGCCAAGAAGGCAAATCCACAGGAAAGTGCATTCTGTGGACTCCATTTCTAGAGAGAACCAAATCAGGCGGTGCTAACTGATGCTATGAGAAGGGAGGAGAGGGCCGGGGCAGGGCCACAGGTGGAGCGCTTCCCTGGCACAGAGGAGGCCCTGGGGCTTGATCCTCAGCAGGAGGGGAGGGAGATGGTTCCTCCTGAGGCTCTAGTACCTGGAAGGAGGCCTGAGGTTTCTGGGGTCCCGGGGATGCTTCATTTCCTGAGCCGGGTGCTGGGTATAGGGGATGTTCATAGAGCTACACACTAATGACGTGTGTGCTTTTCTGTTTTGTTCCACTCAAAAGTAAATCTTCATCATCATCATCACCATCTCACACAGACTGAAGGCTGAAAGCATCATTGGGCCTCTGGGAAGAGTTCAAAGGGATTTTCACTGAGAATGACAATCCAACGTAGCTGTGGGAGAATCAAGTGTGAATAGTTTCAAGATGGACTCAATAGGAGCCGGGTACAGTGGTACCCGACTGTAATCCCAGTGGCTCAGGAGGCTGAGGCAGGAGGATGGCAAGTTCAAAGTCAGCCTCAGCAATGGTGAGGCCCTAATCAGCTCAATGAGACCCTGTCTTTAAATAAAATATAAAATAGGACTGAGGATAGGGCTCAGTGGTTGAGTGCCCCTGAGTTCAATCCCTGGCACCCCCTCCCCAATGGATCCAGTAAAAATGTTTTTTGTTTTTTTTTTTAATTTGGGGGGTTTTTTGGTACCAGGGATTGAACTCAAGGGCACTTGACTACTGAGCCCCATCCCCAGCCCTTTTTAAAATATTTTATTTAGAAGACACGGTCTCATTGAGTTGCTTAGTGACTCACTAAATTGCTGAGGCTGGCTTTGAACTCACGATCCTCCTGCCTCAGCCTCCCAGGCAGCTGGGATGACAGGCGTGTGCCACCATGCCTGGGACCCAGTAAAATTAAGTGAAGTTGCCAGTGAGATCAGACACCAGGTGGCAGTTTCAGGAATGCCCAGTGCTCCCTCCATGATGGTATAAGTGGGTGAGTTGGTCTAAAGGTGGTCCCCCTTCCAGTTCTCGGGGAGGATTAGTCCCAGAAAATGGATCTCTTTCCAGCTTTAGAGAGAGCCAAAATCCTCCCAAGTAAACGAAGGCCTGAATCTCCATGGGGCCCCACCAGAAAACAGATCTGTCCTAATGCCCTGATCTCTCTGCTTACAAGATGTCAACATTGATACTGTCACCTTGCATTTTCTCACAGTGGATTCCTTTGATTGGAATCACTCTGGGCAATAGTGATTAGATTCCATTAGCTGTCGGAATCAATTGAATAGCGAGCTTTCCTTCCTAAAGGGAACGAAGGGCCAGGTTCCAGGACTTGGCGGACTGCTGAGCCCTGGAGGAATTCATTGAAGGGAGGCCGAAATTAGAAATCACTTTCTGAAGAGAACTTTTTTTTTTTTTTTTTTTTTTTTGGTACCAGGGATTGAACTCAGGGACACTCGACCACTAAGCCCCATCCCCAGCCCTATTTTGTATTTTACTTAGAGACAGGGTCTCACTGAGTGGCTTAGGGCCTCACTAAGTTGTTGAGGCTGGCTTTGAACTCGCGATCCTCCTGCCTCAGCCTCCTGAGCTGCTGGGATTCCAGGCATGCGCCACGGTGCCTCCGGAAGAGACATTTAGGAATCCCTACCACATTATTCAAAGATGACAAGAGAAAGGGAAGACAGGATTGGACAACCAGTGAGACTAGCTCAACGGCTACTTGGCAGAAGACTGAATTCTTCTGAGTCCCACACCATATTTGTGCCACCCCCTTGACATGCTCAGAGGTCAGCAAAAACTTGCTGAGTCTGGAATCTTCCCTGCAGGAGAAGCCCAAGCGAGAAGCAAGGTCTCCATCACGATTATCTCCTGTCTCAGCACTGGACCGTGCCCCATCTTCCCAGGTTTCCTGAGGTTGGCGGCAATGACCCAGAAGCCTCTGGTGCCATCATAAACCACCTCCGGGATGCTAATGTGTAATTATTGCATGGATTTATTTAAATGTAATCTAAAACAGAATATTCCAACGAAGGCGGTTTTATCATTTGATATATGCATTTGTATATATAAATGTCATAGCTAGAGATACATAGTTTTGGTTGGAACCATCTGTTTCAGATTGGGTTCCTCTTCCCAATCTCCCCCCTCCACACACACGCCATCTACGCATTTTGGTCTGGTGACTTTGCAATTCATCCTACTAGACGTGGAATGCACCTCCCCGTGGCATTGGTGAAGGCCACACCACTTCCTCCAGCCAGTGTGATTTAGGCAGAAGTAGCAATGCCAAATTCTAAGTGTGAGACTTTAGAATTATTGTTTGCACTCGATCTTCTAGCATTTTTGTCATTAACGTGAGAAGGCTATGTATGACCCAGGTAACCTGCTAGATCATGGAGGATGAGGGACATATGAAACAGATTTGTACCCAACTCTCACTTGGAATCAAACCTTGTCTGAGCACAGTGTAGATCACTTAACCACAAGTGACCCACAGGCATGTATGTGAAAAATAAATATTCATTGACATTTTTGAGTGTTTTGTTACACAGCATTATGGCAGCAAGAGCTGACTAATACACCATCACTTGAGCACAATTCTCTGTCAAACCAAGACTTCCAAGAATAGTACTATCTCCCATCTGAAACAAAAATCGCAACTTTCTGTATTCTCTCTCTCTCTCTCACTCCCTCTCCCTTTTTTTTGGGGGGGGGTTGTTTTAGGAATTGAACCCAGGGGGTGCTTTACCACTGAGCTATATTGCAGCCCTTTTGTATTTTTAATTGGGACAGGTTCTCCTTAAGTTGCTTAACGACTTTCTAAGTTGCTGAGGCTGACCTTAAACTTGAGATCCTCCTGCCTCAGCCTCCCAAGTCACTGGGGATTAAAGGTATGTGCCAGGGTACCTGGGTATTCTCTTATACTTCTTAATTCTTCATAATAGTTATCACAACCTAAAATATTATATTTCTCTCCCTTTTTAAATAAATTTACTAATTCTCTTTCTCTCTGCATTAAAATGTAGTTTTATGATGTCCAAAATACCAGTCACTGTCCAAAGCACTCGTAGATATATGTTAAATAATTATGTGCAGAATGGACACACAGTCCTTTTTCTCTTTAGTTAATAGGCCTCTTATCTAATTTACATTCCTGTGTGCAGTTCAATGACTTTGTGAAAGACAAAGTTGAGGACGCAGAAAACAATTTTTTTTTTTTTAAAAAGACGGAGTCTTACCAGGCACTGTAGCCCATACCTGTAATCTCAGACACTTGAGAGTCTGAGGCAGGAGGATCGCAAGTTGGAGGTCAGCCTCAGCAAATTAGCAAGGTCCTAGCCAACTTAAAGAGACCCTGTCTCCAAATTTAAAAAAGAAAAAGGGCTGGGGATGTAGCTCAGTGGTTCAATCCTCAGTACCAAAAGAAAAAAAAAAAAAAAGAGAGAGACATGGGGTCTCATCCCAGTGACATGGGAGGTCAAGGCAGGAGGATTCCAAGTTCAACACCAGCCTGGGCAACTTAGCAAAATCCTCTATCAAAATAAAATAATAGAAAGGGCTGAAGATACAGCTTGGTAGCAGAGAGCCCCTGGGTTCCATCCTCAGTAATGCCCACCCAAAAAAGACACAGGGCCTCACCGCACTACCCACGTTGGCTCCCAATTCCTGGGCTTAAGCCATCTTCCTCACCAGCCTCCCACGTACGTGGGCCACCTCAACAGGCTGGAAGAAACCATTTTATGGGGAAAAATCTGCAATCAGGAGGCCACTGAGTGTTGTACCTGGAGGATGAGTTATTCTTCCCCCAGGAGACACTCATGGTGGATGGGGCCCTCAGAAACCACAGTGAGCCTCCAGAACTGTGACAAGCCGGCAGGTGGCTTAGTCAGTGCCACCCAGTACAACCACCTCACCGAATCAGGGGTTGGCCTCAACCTTAGGAGGTCTCTGTGTGTGTCAGTTCACGGCAGGGGGGGGGGTGTCTTCAAAGGGACTTAGGTGGCTTCCAAGAACTGTCAGGATGTTTGACTCTGTGGCATTGTGCTGGCATCACACGTTAATTAAATTATACAGCGGAAACACCACAATGTCAAGGTCAGATATTACAGCCGTCAAAGCCTAACATTAGGCGCAGTGTTTTATAGCATGGAGCAAAGTATACCTTTAAACAAATTCCTTTCTCCTTCCCCGGGCCTTCTTGGCTTATCTCTTAAGATATTTGACAGGGGGCTGGGGTTGTGGCTCAGTGGTAGAGTGCTCACCTCGCACGTATGAGGCCCTGGATTCAATTCTCAGCACCACATAAAATAAAGAAATAAATAAAAGTGTTGAGCCCATCTACAACTAAAAAAATATTTTTAAAAAGATTTTTGACAAGTCCTTGCATCATGGACAACTTTAAGGCAGGGCACAAAACCCTCTTTGCTTGCCCAACCGTATAAGGGTGGTATTATTATTATTATTATTATTATTTTGGTATTGGAGATTGAACTGAGGGGTGCTTAACCACTGAGCCCCATTCCCAGCCCTTTTTGGCTTTTTATTTAGAAACAGGGTCTCCCTGAGTTCCTCAGGGCCTCTCTAAATTGCTGAGGCTGACCTTGAACTTGCAATCCTCCTGCCTCAGCCTCCCGAGCTGCTGGGATTACAGGAGAGTTGCTGGGATTACTGGCATGTACCACTCTTCCTGGAGAGTGGGAGGTTCTTGGGGTCACACCTGCTTGCTCTATCTGACCCTTGACTCTTGTGACCTTGGGCCTTTATGGGCCTGGGCTTCACCCTGAGGGACAACATTCTTCCTGGGGCTGTGACTAAAGCAGCTGTCTTCTATGACGGTGCTATCAGCAGGGCAGCAACTAGCCAGGCTGGGAAATCGGGAGCAGATGTTTTTTTGCAGTGCTCCGCATGGAACCCAGGGCCTTCCTGCATGTTAAGCACACTCTCTGTCACTGAGCTACATCTCCAGCCCCGTCCACATGTTTAAAACAATCACAGAGCACAGCTAGGGCCGGGGACAGCTCAGTGACAGGCTTAGCCTGTGCAGGGCCTGGCTTCTATCAGCACTGGGGGTCAGGGGCGGGGCATGAAAGCAAAGCTAGAAACTCTAGGAGAATGTGGAGACAGCTCCCAGAATTCCCTGGCACTCACCTGCTGAACAGGTCCCCCCACACACACACTGCCTGGCTCTGCTCTCTTGCAGCCACCAAGGTAAACTCCAAAGTGTGAACTCAACTCCCAGTGACCCTGCGCAATCACCAAAGCAAGGGTGATACCAACAAGTTTAAGTCTCAAGTCTCCCCAACTCCTAATAAGCACTTTCTGTATACCAGGTATTATTTTAACTATATCATATCTACCAAAAAGTCAACCTTCCCAGCTTATGAAAGGGGTTGCATTTTAATTTTCTTGGTGGCGCGTACCAGGGATTGAACCCAGGGGCGCTTAACCACTGAGCCACATCCCTAGCCCTTTTTATTTTTACTTTAAAAAAATATATGTAGGGGGCTGGGGATGTGGCTCAGAAGTAGCACACTTGCCTAGCATGCATGAGGCACTGGGTTCAATCCTCAGCACCACATAAAAAAATAAATAAAGATATCTTATCCAGGGCTGGGGCTGAGGCTCAGCAGTCGAATAATCGCCTAGCACGTGTGAGGCCCTGGGTTCAACTGTCAGCACCACATAAAAATAAGTAAATAAAGATATCGTGCACAACTATAACTAAAAAAAATAACTAGTTAAAAAGATATCTTATCCATCTACGACTAAAAATATTTTTTTAATTTTTATTTTAATAAATAAAGATATCCATCCACAACTAAAAATACTTTAAAAAATATTTTTAGTTGTAGATGGATACAATACCTTTATTTTATTTATTTATTTATGTGGTGCTGAGGATTGAACCCAGTGCCTCACATGTGCTAGGCAAGCGCTCTACTGCTAAGCCCTAGCCCCAGCCTCCTTTTTATTTTTTATTTTGACACAGGGTCTTGCTAAATTGCTGAGGCTGGCCTCGAACTTTCAATCCTCCTGTCTCAGCCTCCCCAGCCCCCAGCTACTAGGATTACAGGCATGTGCCACAACACCAGGCTGGGGTTGTATCATTACTGCCACTCAGGGATGGCAAAGTGGGAGGCTGAGGGTCACGCAGCTAGTCAGGCGGCAGAGGAACGCTTTGAACCTAGGTAGTCTGACTCCCCACACTAACTAACATGTCATCTGCTATGGGATCCTGTAAACCTTTCTGAGTGCCTGCTACGCATGAGACACACAGATAAGGTGCCAGGAGCTGGAGGGAGGGTGACAAACACCAAGCCATGTCTGTGAGGGCAAAGTATTCCTAAGTAACATTTTAAGATAAAGTTAAACTAATTCAGATCTTCAAGGGAGGTTTGAATCTCTTCCAGGGGTAGGTGTGTCAAGTCCATATAGCACTTTTGAAAATCTGCCTTTGAATATGGGTGTTCATTGTACTGTTCTTTCAACTTTTCTATGGGTTTGGGGTTTTTTAAAGATAAAATTTGAAAAACAATTTTAAAGAATCAACCATAGCCGGACGTGGTGGCATGTGCCTATAATCCCAGTGGCTTAGGAGGCTGAGGCAGGAGGATCATGAGTTCAAAGCCAGCCTCAGCAACTTAGTGAGGCTCTAAGCCACTCAGCAAGGACCTACCTAAATATAAAACATAAAAAGGGCTGGGAATGTGGCTCAGTGGTTAAGTGCCCTAGGTTCAATCCCTGGTACCAAAAAAAAAAAAAAAAGTCAACCTTAGTAGACTATCTTGGGAAGGGTAAGCAAGACACTCAGAGCAGTGGTTACTTGCAGGGTGACACACAGAGTGACTGAGAAATGGGCTCAGGAGGGGCTTACTCTTCTTCCCCAGCACCTTTGAGATCCTTAGCATTTTCTGGCACTTCCAGGTGTTACCAGTAACATCTGCCACCAACAGGACTTAGTCACTGGGTAGAGCACACAGCCCCCAAGTCCCCATTCAGCAGGTCAGGCACCCAACCACTTGCTGCGAGTTTTGAGGGAGTTTTTGGTGATCCATCTCTAAGTGGCACATGGGCAGAAATACACCATTAGATCTTTTGGCTTTAAAAATACATTCCTAGGGCTGGGGATGCGGCTCATGGGCAGAGCGCTTGCCTAGCATGCACAAGGCCCTGGATTCCATCCTCAGCATCACACACGAAAGAAAGAAAGAAAGAAAGAAAGAAAGAAAGAAAGAAAGAAAGAAAGAAAGAAAGAAAGAAAGAAAGAAAGAAAAAGGAATTCGTAGCTGGACACAGTGGCTTGCTCCTGAAGTCCCAACTCCTTGGGAGGCCAAGGCAGGACTGTCAGACCCCAGGAGGGCAGCCTGGGCAACAGGAAACCTTCACACACACACACACACACACACACACACACACACACACACACACACACACACTCCTGAGGATAAAACCAAGGCCTGCACTCCAGGGTTTCCCTCAGGCACCCCCAGAAGCCTCCAGCACAGTGCAGGACACACAAAAGACACTTGAAGAAAACTTTTTGAATGAATGACTGAGCCACGCTCTTCACCCCTGAAGACCTGGGGGGCCTGAGGTGCACCGTTTTTGTAGGTGTCGGTGGCTTTGGAGGCACGGATGTCTTCTGATAAGTGAACAGTGCTTCCCAACCTCTAGCCCCAGCACACACAGAATGTGGTCACCCTTTTCATGGTCTACAAAGAGGGTGAGCAAATGCCAGACATGTGGTGCATGCCTGTAATCCCAGTGACTCGGGAGGCGGAGGCAGGAGGATGGAGAGTTGGAGGCCAGCTTCAACAACTTAGCGAGGCCCTAAGCAACTTAGCAAGACCCTGTCTCGAAATGAAAAAGAAATAAAAAATCAAAAGGGCTGGGGGCTATGGCTCAGTGATAGCCACCCCTGGTTTCAATCCCTAGTATCAGAAAATGATAAATAAAAAAATAAATAAGGGGCTGGGGAGGCATCTCCGTGGCGCAGTGCTTGCCTAGAATGACAAAAAAAAAAAAAAAAAAAAAAAGTGACTAAGTGTTCACAGTCACCCAACATGGCTGTTCAAGTCCCACACCCACCAGGCCGCAGAGGAGCTGAGGGGAACCCCCCTGCTGGCTTGGTGGCAACCCACTCACCCTAGGGAAGGTCTGGGTTAAGGGGTTTCCAAGACCACTCACGGGCTCTCTGAACTAACTATTCACCTGAACTTGACCGCGGAGGGGGTGGGCTGTGAGGACTCAGAGGGGCAGCAGGGCTTCCTGGGGCTTGGGCTAGCTGGGGAAGGGAGCGTGCCCAGGTTTGGGGGCGATGGGGCCTGAGCGGTGGGCTGGAGAGGGCACGCTGCCAGCGCCGGCTGGCCCAGAGCCAGGAAGTCTGACTGAACTTGGGCCAGCCCTGTTGGCCCACAGACGGCACAAGCTGAACCGCTGCAGCTCTCCTTTGGCCTCTTTGTTTTGCCTTAGTGTTTAGGAATGTGCTTTGAAGGTTCCAGCGTGTTTCGCCTCTGCTTAGGGAAACGAAGAGTACGGGCTGGGCTCGGGCCAGATGGCTGGAGGGAGGGCACCTGTGGTCACACTGAGCGCGCCCCATGGGGCAGGTGGAATCTGGGGGGCATGGGGGGTGCGCTTTGGGCAGCCCGCCTTCTCTGCTGGGAGACTGCACTGGCTCTAGGCAGAGCTCAACCGTGCAGAGTGTCGGGTTTGTTTTGCTAAGGGAAGCAGTATTCCCTTACCAGCTCCCCCAGACAGCCTGCATCTGCCCAGGAGCTCTGGGGATAAGCTCCACTCTTCTGTTTGTCCAGGGCAAGACAGAGAGCTGCAGTGTGTATTCTGGCTACAAAAGTTGCCTCCTTAATTTGCATGAGAATCATCTTCCTGGTCTGCCTTGGAAAACAAAGTCAGGCCTTCCAAAGCCAGGACCCTGGCCCAGAGGGCCTCTCCAACCACCCTGGGAGAACAATCTGGAAGGTCCAGGCACTTGGCTCTAGCCACGCTTGGCTTGGATCGGGGGTGGAAGGGACCCTGGCTGCAGGCTGTCCTGTGGTCTCAGCCCTCCTGTAGGCTATGGGTACAAGTGGAACCCTGGCTGGGAGTGGTTGGCTTCCTTCACCCTGTCCCCCTGTCCTCTTGACAACTGTCCTTTATGGTCTTTGTTACCAGGCACATAAAAGGCTAGTCTCCCTGCTCAGGTCTCGGAGGGTTCAGAGCACTGGCGGCGCCCCAGGCCCAGCAACAGCATCACACCTTGCAAGTGCTTCATAAATTCGAAATGACCACACACCAGTCCCCTTAAGCCACCAAGAGCACCCTAAGTCTTTCTCTAACCAGAAGTCACTTTGCTCCTGACTGCTGGGCTCTGGTAGCTCTGCCACATCGCCACAGCGCCCCTCCTCTGAACCAATTTCCTCCACTGCGCTAAAGGGGGCCTCGATCAAAGCCTGGCAGCTCTTCTAGGAGCTCTGGACACACTCTTATTTGCTGTCACTTTGGCTCCAGGTAGGGTCATTTCAATCCTGGCTTGGGCCCACGTCCTAGTGGGTTCTCTTCCGCACCTCCACGGTCTGTTAACCTTCACAACACACACCTAGTTGTTGGGCTCTTGACACATCTGTTCCTTTCTGTCCCCACAGCCATTTATACAGCTCGAGCTCCTGCGTGCGATGGGGCCATGGCACATGAGCAATAACTCCAATGCCACAAGGGCACCCGGGTCATTTTTCTGCAGCCACCATTGTCTGGAGCAACGGTGGCCCTCCCTCCTGTCTGGTAGTGACACAGGCCCCATTTAGATGTGTGTGGGCTATGGGTTGGTGTCCCCCCCATTACCATTTCTCCTTGATTTCAGCACCAGCTTCTCTAGGGTGCATCGCGAAGCTCTGCTGAGGGGACAGGAGGTGTGATCACAGGGATCTCACAGGGATCCCTCCCTCCTCAGCCGCAGAAGTCACTTTCTCTGCCTAGGTAAGGGCTGCCTTTTCCTCCCAGCTTCCTCTCAGCCTACGTAGGCACGTCGCCCTGGCTAGAGTTTAATTAGGCACCAATGCACCCAGGGGCAAAAACCAAGGACCCCTCTCGAGTTGAGTAAATGGGACCCAGGCCCAAGGAAGGAGCCTGCAGCCAGCCTCCCCCAGCCTGGTAAGTGACGGGCTGCCAGCAGGTACAGGAGCTTGTCCGCTCTCAGCTAATGATCGCCTTAGGCACCAAGTGATGGAAAATCCAGGCGGGCTGGCGAGCTGCAGGGCGCAGCCAGGGACAATTGTAAGGACCAGTTTAACAGGGCGGCGGGAGGGAGGGAGGGAAGGCAGAAGGAATGAGCATTGTGTGTGTGTGTGTGTGTGTGTGTGTGTGTGTGTGTGTGTCCTGGCCTCCTTGCTCTCCAGAGCCTCTCTGCCACCGTGGCCGGGCTTCCTTGGGTTTCTCTTCTGCTTCTAGCCCAGGCGACTTGAAAGTAGAAAGGTCTCTGGATCCGTTTATTTGTTTTAATAAAGACAGCGTTTTAAAGGGGCCTATTTGCCACAATGGAATGTCAAGCTAAACACCAAGCCAACAAAATGTGTTAGGGGAAATGAAAAGTCAGTTTATAAAAATAAAAAAACGGGTAATGACCGTGCTCTTTGACTTTCCTCAAGCCTTTGTCTGTCGCAGGACAAGACAGAGGAACCACAGACAACTTCGATAAAATGAAAGAGGGTATCAGGCCAAGGGGGAAGAAAAAAGTTTGGAACCAGAGACAAAGGCCGAGAAGGGTGGATTACTGGGTTATAATAAATATGTTAAAAAAGAAATCTTTTGTTTCCTGAATGTTTAGTCAACAGCCATTTTCTCCATCCCAACAGAAGGCTCCAGTCGGCTCTGTACCTGTTAACAGCGACAGAAGCTGAGACCTGGAGGGGGAGGGGAGGGGAGGCAGAGGGGGAGGGGGAGGCGGTTCAAGGCACCCGCAGGAGATGCTGGGGAGTTTCAGGAGGCTGATAAATCCAGGCTAATGGAAATGACTATTGCACAACACGGGAGTCTTCACGTGGCCTGACTTCCAATAAACTGTTCCCCTCCTCACCCCTTGGAGAAAGTGAAATAAGACATTAGACTTTCAATAATCTCATATGGTGATGATCAATCAAAACCCAGAGGAGAAGGCCAATTTATAGAAATTGTATCTGCTTCACTGGGCGCCTGGAACCAGGAGGTGAAAAGAACACTGTGCTCGCCTTTGATGTGTGAAGTTGCCCCAAAATGACAAACGCAGGAACACACTGCCTCACACATGAGGTCTTTTCAAAGAGAAGAGGGTGCTCTGCAGGCCTGCGCTGGGCAGATCACTGTAGGGACCTGCCGAAAGGCGGGAGCACATGTTTAGGCCACATCAAGGCGATTTCTTTCTATTATCTGCTGGCTATTGAAAGTTGGAGATGCCATCTTTCTTATTTGTTTTATTACCAAAGAAGTTTATTGACTAAATTAACTTTTAATGGACCCTCTACTTTGTTCAACAGAGTTGGTTCTTAAGACTTGGGCCTTTTTAGCCAGGACCCCTCTAGCTCTGTGATGGGCTTGTCTTTGTGATAACCCCCCCCCCCACGAGAACACACGCATCCCAAGCCTGGAGGTGAAGGGCTCTCGGTCTCTGTTAACTCCTTGCCTGCTGGTGTCTTTTTTCTGTAGCTACTAATCACCTCCTTTTGATCACTGCCAAGTTCTCAGGTTGAAAGAGGGAGAAAGGACCTCTTGACCATTCTGGCTGGCTTTCCACATGAGCCTGAAAATGTCGACAAATTTGAAACATCTGCCGGGCTGCCTTGGCCTGATTGCTAAAATATGCCGACCTCAAGCCCCCTCCCCCCGCCCCTTTTAATCTGTTTCATATTCACAAATTAAGCATTTAGTCTGGGTAATAAATCAGGGCGGTTTACGAGGCTCACACGAGACAAACAAGCGAGAAGGGCGCAACACCAGCCCCTGGAAGCGCAGTGCACGGAGCTGCCAGGAGGCGGGAGCTCCACGCGCTGGGACGCGGAGAGCAGTCCTGGCGCGCCCCGACACGCAGTTGGCACCCACACTTTGGCCGGTCCCGCAGCCAGGGGGGTGGAGGGTGCAGAGGAGCAGCCACAGCCAGAACCCACGCCCCTCCAACCTTCCGCGAGAACCCACGGCACCCGGCCCGCCCCAGAGCTCTGGGCAACTCGGCGCCCCCGCCCCGCCTGGGAGCTGCCGCTGGCGAAGGCGACAACCTCACCCGGCACACACCCAGTGGTGGGCCCATTAAGCCTCTCCCTGCAGAGAAGGCTGGATCCCCTCCCCCACCTCTCCCATCCGGCTGGGCTCAGCCTTCAAGATCCAAAGGCCCACACTCACCGGAGGTGCAAAAGATCCCCCTCCACATCCACGTGTGACCTCCACTAAGCCTGGGCGCTACCCTCTCCGCGCCCCCGAATCTCCCGGCGCTGCCTCCTCCCAGGTTTCGGTCCCAGCAGCCACAATGCTACTTTCAGATTCAGACTGGGGGCGGGGGGCTCCTTTGGAGTGGATCAGGGCTCGCGACCGACTTGGAGAGAGGAGCGAAGGCACACACAGGGCCCAGGCCCCGGCGGCAGAAACCCCGGCTCGGGCTTCACTGACCACCCAAACTCTGGGGGCTCCAATCTGTGCGCTTCCCGCCCTCCCCAGTGCATCAGAGAGAGGCGGACCAGCCAGGACCAGTGATCTCGGGCCAGTCCCAGCCCAGGCCCGTGGGAGATCTCCGAGGGGAGGGTGGCTTTAGGGTCACCTCGACTGGGCCTCGGTCGCCCTGCTATGCTTAAGTTCCCTATCGACCGGCTATCGTGGGACGCGGCGGCGGCGAGGACCGGCGGGAAATCGGGAAGCTTGAACATGCAGCCTAACCCGGACGCAGGGGGAGGTACAGGAACAATCCTGCAACCCGCAACACAGTGCACACGTCGTCCTTCCTCTTCCCCTAGCACACATTCCGACTGCGAAAGCCATTACCGCCGGCGCGCGAGAGACTTTTTAAATATTTACAGCCCGCTCTCCGCACGGTAGCCTGATCCATCTTGTGGGCGCGGAGGCGGGGCGCGGGGCTCCGCTCAGGCGGAGGCGCGGAGCCTGGGCGGGGGGGTGCTGGCCGCCACCCCCGCGGCCCCTAGGTCCTCCCGGAGCCCCCCCGCCCCCCCCCGGTGGGGAGGAGACCCGAGACTGCGCGCCGCGCGCCCGGGGCCCTGGCAGGGCCGGAGCGGGCGGGGGACAGAGTCCTGGAGGAGGGAGGGCCGGGAGGCTGATTTAAAGGTTCTCACCGGGAAGCGAGCGAGGCACAGACCTGAGAGCCGCTGCACGGTGAAATCCGAGGAGCTCTCTTGGCGAGGAGGGGCTGTCAGAGGCCATTTATCTCTCGCCAGAGTGGAGGCTCGGCTCCCACACCGCCCGCGAGTAACAATGGCAGCGAGCAGCAGCTCTGCACGCGCTTCAGTGCATGAATGGATTGCGGAAGATGCCTGCGCTCCGCTCCGCTCAGGCGCCTCCCGGAGCGCCCCCTCCCCGCCCGCGCCCGCGCCCCCGCCCCCGCCGCCTCCCTCGGCCTCGCGGGCGCCCAGCGCCTCGGGGTTCGCAAGTTGGGCCCCGCGGCGTGGTTCCTCTCACCCGGGTCCCCCGCCGCCCCTCCCCCCCCCCGCCGCCGTTCCCAGGGCCTTGGCACCTCGCCATCGGGTGTCATTAGGGGCTGAAACTTGACACTAGCCTCCCCGGCCTCCCCGACGCAGACACCCCCGCCGGCTGCTCCCTCTCTCGCTCCCCTCGCCCCTCGCGGCAAGTTTACTTTCAAGGAGTTGGACCGTGTTTCCGCCGCACAGGCCAACGGCGTGCGGGCCCCGGGAAGGGGGCCGGCTGGGAAGGGTGTCCTCACCTGCAGGTCCCCGCTAGCCCTCAGCCCGAGACCCGAGGCCAGCGCCCCCTCCCTGTGGCGGCTGGTCCACCGACTCCCTGGGTCTGGCACATGCACACGCACTCTGAGCACCCCCGCCCAGACCACAGGTCCCGCCAACTTTCGGGTCGGCGGCAGAACCGTGTGCCCAAATTCTCCTTGGGCGCCTGGCAATCTCGAGGGTTGGGAGAGCGCCACAGACCGCGAGGTCAGCAGAAGGAAGTGTGCCCCCTCAACCTGCACGGGTTTCATAAAGTCCCCCCTCCAGTTTCGGCCTAGGGCTGAGAGCCAACGGGGAACGCAGTGAGATGGGTCCCCAAGCCCTATGGGGTTTGCTTTGCAGGACTTAAGCCAGAACCTTGGGGGGTCCCCGAGTCCCACAAGTATCAGCTGGGGGATGGGGAGCGCAGAAGTGAACACCCGCAGTGACCCTAAGGCCACATCAAGTAGCCCGTGGGGAAGAGACTGAGCTGAGCCCAGGTTGCGGGAAGAAAGCCACACGTGCGCAAAGGCACACTCAGGGTGGCAGAGAGTGCGACCTGCCGACCCAGGAGACTGGCGAGGACAGGCGAGAAGCTGGCAGCGAGACAAAACGGGAGGAGAGAGCCGGGGAGGCTCAGCCGCAGACCCGGAAACGCAGGCAGCAGCGTGCTGCCCAAGTCCCAACTGCCTGGCATACCCCCATCGCACGCCTTGGGACAAGGACAGGGACTCTCCAGGCGGCCTGCTGCCAAAGCTGGCCTCAGGCGGGTCTGAGCGGGCCAGGCGTGTCTACTCGGGCCTTCCCAGCAGATGGCGGTCCCCGGGGCAGACCCCTCTGGTCCCTGCCCTTCCCTGAGCCCCGGACAAAGGTTAAAGAAGCTGGGCACTTTTCTCTGGGAACGGACACCGCCATCAGAGAGCTAGTGTCTCACTCCGGAGGCCTCAGGCGAGTGCTTATCTGACTGGACGACTCTAGAAGGCCGACACCCTCCACCGAATTTCCACTTGAGCTTCCGGATGGCAATACCCTTAGGGCCTCTACCTCCTCCCAGACCTTGTAGCCTTGAGGAATCAAGCTGACTTCTGCCAAGAACCAGAAGGGTAATAATGCAGGAAAAGCCCCCAGACTCAGGTTCTGGGTGACTCCCCCCACCGCCTGCATACTGGGCCATGGATGCCCACCTCCTTGCTCCCTCCTCCACCCCACTGCCCACTCTGCAGCCCTGGGACAGCGGCTTCAGAGTGTGCCTCACTGCCCCCCAATGAAGCCAAGCATTTTCCTGCTGCTGTTGGCTTTGCACAGACTCGCTGCACTCAGACGTGCGCGCGCATGAGCGCGCACACAGACAGTTGTTCTCACCCTTCCTGTCTTCCTGCTGAAAGTCCTCTAAACCCGACTGCCTAGCCCCAGTGCAGAGTGTCTGGCAGGGCAGAGCCTGGCAGACCCAGATGAGGTGACCAAGGGAGTGAAGGACATGGCCCTCAATGGGGAATGGGCTCCTTTCTAAGAAAGAAGACAGTCTAGAGCCAGCCTGCAGGAGAGGGGAGCATAAAGGGAAATCCAGCACTAATCCCTCCGCCTGCCTATGTGGGGCCGACAGTTGACAAAAGCCTTTTCCCTCAATATTATCTCATGTGCACCAGCCTCACTGCCAAGCTGTGGGGGAGGTAGAGCAGATAGCATTACCCCCAAGGCACAGGAGGGAAACAGGCCCAGAAAGGTTAAGAGAGGTCTGTACTAAGGCCACACAGCTAAGCTGGTAAAGGAGGCCAGAGGCCTGGGGCTTCCTGCTCGAAGTTCACTTTCCTGTTCAGTAGTGGTGTGTGTGCATGTCTGGGTGAGTATCTGCGTGGAGGGGAAGGGGGACTGCAGAACAGGAATGGACAATCCAGTTAGGAAGTCCAGGAAGGAAGGACACAGCCCCACACCTCTTCCTCTGCCCAGGGCTCACACGGCAGTCCCTGCTCTGTCCACAGCAGCCTGGGGCTGGCCCCCCTGCACCTGCCCAGGGTGGGGGGCTGTGAGTGCCTGCCTGTGCCTTAAGCAGCGGCTATTCCAGAGGTCCTGTGTGCTCCTTGGGAGGCCCAGCTCTACTCAGCCCTCCTCTCAGACTGTCATCCCCGCCCCCCAGCCTGGGCTGCAGGATGCCTTGCGTCCAACTGTGGTTTCCGGGCAATAAAACAACTATTAAAGTCTCAGGCACGGCTGGTGATTTGCATCACATCCTCTCGTGCATGGATTCAATATTTAATACACAATATTGAATACGGATATTAAAAATCAATAGCTGGGGACCCCTGGGAAGGCGGCACAGTGCGCTCCTGCTTCGGGAACACAACCAGCTCCTCTAAAAAGACAGGAACGGCAAGTTCAGCCAAGCTGAGCCCAGCGCCAGGGGAAGTGAGGAGTAGTGGATGCATCTCAGCTTCCTGATATGCAGAACAGCACCAGTCCTGAGTGTAAAGGGAAGTCAAAGGAATAGTATGCCCTTGGGCTTCACTAGTTGCAGGATGGGGGTGGAGAGGGATGTAGAATTTGTTTCCTAGCAGGCTACCAGCCAGGCGCGTGCAGTTCATTCTTTTGTTGCTGTTCCCACTTTGGTTTGGTTCAGGTCTGAGTCTGGCTTGCAAGCACTGAACTCTTCCCACCATGATGGCTCCTTCCCGGAGCCTCAAGACATCCATCACCACAGCCTCCTGGGGAGCCCTTGGCATAAGCTTTCGGGGAGACAGCAGGAATTCCAATGGCTCAGGATAGTCTTTGCAAGGTAAAAGAAATGTGAATATCTGAGTCGCTGGGTCTTCTGAGGCAGCATCAACCTCCAGGATAGAAACCTTCGGACCTAGTAATGCCTGGGGGGGGGGGAGATGACAAAAGGAAGGGGTCCAGAAGGAGGCTGGGACATGCTCCAGAGCCAGAATCCAGATTGTCTGTTAAACAGCCAGGAGATGAGCAAGCTCCCGGGATGCATAATTATCTTTTTTCAGGCCTGAAGAGGAACACAAATTACTCTCTTCATTATCCAAACACAGAAAAATACTTTACCCTAAACAGAACAAGACTCTTGCAGACTGAGAGGGTGGGGTGAAGGAAGAGGAACATCTTTCAGAGGAGTCTTTTCTGCTACAGAAAGAGAAAACTGACAACAGGAGACACACTTAGGTTATCTGATTGGAAGGGACTGGAGGGAGGCCTTCAGATGCCAACACAAAAAAAAAAAAAAAAGAAAGAAAAAAAACTAGGTGCACTTGACCCACTGAAGTGCCATCCTGGATACCAAGTTATATTAATTTTATAGATTTCCTTTTTCATCATAGCTTAAATCAATACGGATCGAGTGGGAAAGCTTGCTCTGGTTATAAATAGATTGGAAGGACACCTCAGGAAAGCCTCCTGGTAGTCATTTGGGTAAAAGAAGTGAAGAAGATAGGTGTTGGAAAGCGACAGTTAATGAGCCTGTGGCCTCAGCTCTTTGTTCCCTAACAGTTGTCAGAGAACCATCAAAGGGAGGGAGGGAACAGGCACCCTTCTCAGAACAGGCTCAGGAAAAGCAGCGGCTCTTCTGCTGCTGCAGATCCCTGCTGGTGGTTCACGTACACCCAGCCCCCTGGGAGTTTGCCTGTGTGTATTTATGCGCTTCCGGACTGGGGGTGCAGCTGCTTTTACAACATGGGCTCTGGGCCTGTGGAACCCACTAGGAAAAAATTCTACACAGAGGGAAAGGTGTAAGGAAAGGCTGGATAGAGGGCAACTGAATGGAAGCAACTCCAGCACCCTCTTAAGTCTGTCAAATCGCTTCACTTCTCATTCAGACTGGAGGTCCAGCCTGGCCTCTTACAGACCTATGCAGAAGGACAGTTTGCCTCAACTGCAAAGAATGGCTAAGGAAGGTAGGGGATGGCTAGCCCAGGGAGGAGGCTGGGGTGAGGGGAACCATCCCGGGCTCTGGAGGGGGTTGCACCTCCAGAATCTTCTGAGGTTGACACATCTCCCAACAAACACCTGGCACTTCAACCAAGAAGGGAAACAACCTCCCGGTGTTTGGGTGGGATAGACCCAAGGTATAAGAGGGCTCTACTGCTGGACGGACCCACATAGCAAGCCCCAAATGTCTAAGTGTGAACAAGGATGCGGGACAGGGCAGGAGGAAAGAAGGTGTCTTCCTGCCTCCTGCCATCCCACCACTCCATGTTTTCCTGGAACGAACTGAAGTTGCTAGCGGAGTAGTTCTCGGATCCCCTCCGGACTGTCACTACCTCCTGGCGCAAGACAGAGAAGACATGGGCCTGCTGCCTGCAAGATCCCCTTGAATAGAACCAGGAACAAGGATCCTGGGATCCTGGTGCGAAGCCTCCCAGCTCCGCGAAGACTCTACCTCCCCTCTCACGCCCCGCGGAAACACCCTCCCCGGGTAATTGCTGGGGTGAACGTGGTGCCTGAGGCCAGGGTCAGCGGAGGGACTGTCCCCACCACCAACAAGTTGCCGGCCGAGATAACAGCTGTAGGGGGGTAGGGGAGCCGCAGGCAGCCGCGACTGAACGGTTGCGATCTAGAAAATTCAACAAGAGGCCGCCGCGGTGGCGGCGGCTCCAATTAGCTGAGCCAACTGGGAAGGCAGAGAGCGAGGCGGCGGCCCTGCCGATCGTGCCCGGGGCGAGCAGGCGGGCGGGGGCGCGGGGCCTCGGAGCTGCCCGGGCGGCCTTCTCCCGGCCCCTCCCGCGGGTTCTCGGAGCGCGCCTGGTGTTTACACACTGTCCTTCCGACACGGGATCAAGTTTCAGGCCGCGCTGGAGGCGCCGGGGGCCGGCCACAGGCCGGGGAGAGGGGAAGAGCTGGAGCGGGATCTAAGGCTGCGCTGCGCCAACGGGAAGGCCCGGCGCGCGTGAGCACAGCTTTCGAAGCCGTCCCCCTGGGGTGTGATGGGGAGAAGTTCGCGGGGCCGGGGGGCAGGGAAGGGGGGTGGCTGCGAATCGTAATCTAGAGGGAGTAGCACCTCTGAGTCTCAAGAGTGAAGTCCTGCGCTCACTCCCGCCAGAGAACTCCCCTAGGAGGGGACAGGCGGTACATTCAGAACCCAGGCGCTTTGACTGCCCGGAGCGTCCCTGGTGAACTCCCCCTCCCCCTAGTTCGTTCGATGTACTACCCGATTCAGGCTACTGAGGGAGGCAAGGGGTCTGTGGGCTGCGGGAGGAACACGAGATTGGAGACCTCGAGCTTCCCAGTGCGCCCTGGACCCGGCGCGCTACGGAGGCCTCGGGCCGAGTGCCGGAGGGCTCGCCGCAGCGCACCTCCTCTGAGCTGGCAGCCTGCGGGTGCCCCACGCTGTCAAGCGGCGGCGAGTGAGCTTCCAGCTGCACAGGCACTGTAAACAGCCGTGTGCGCGCCCTCCCAGCCTGGGCTGGGAACCTCACCCAAACATCCAGTCTCCTCTCTGGCTCCGGGGAGAGGCTTTTGTGGCCAAGCCTGGGGAAAGAGAACCCCCCCCCCAACCCGGCCACCTGGACCCCAAAGCGAATGTTCTGAACCTGCAGGGGTGCAGGGTGCTGTGGGGAGGAGAGAGTAGGCACTTGCTCCCTCCCCACTGAATGTCTGCTTTGTTCCGGAAAACAAGGGAAGCATTAGGCTGCTGCCCCCTGGGAAACACAAAACTTCTTTTTGAATCTGGGGAAGGGCGGTTGACTGCATTAGGGAGCTCCCGAGACAGACCGAGGAAGGGAAAAGCCGAGAGGGAGGAAGGAGACCGGGCGATCTCTGAGAGAGGCCCACGACAAAGTGTGTGTGTTGGAGGTGGGGGGCTCAGGGTGACCCGGCCGAAGACTAGAGAACCTGACTCGGCGCGAAGGTGCTGCGCGAGTTCCAGTGAGCAGCCGGCCCGGCCAAGTGGCGCCTGCCCAGCCAGCGGCTGTGCCAGCTTCCTGCCCTGCCCAGGACCGCGGAGCAGTCGGGGACGCCGCCGCAGGCTGGCCCGGAATCGCAGGACGACAGCGTGGGGGAGGGGGACGCGAGGCCGCAAGTAAACCCCAACTAGAGCGTTCTGCACACACTGCCCCCTCCCCGAAGTGGGCCGGGACCCGGGGTCTATAGGGCGTCGACTCTGGGTTTTCAACCTGGGATGGGGGCAGAGAGCTCGCCAGCGTGAAGGGTGGGGTGGGGGACAGTCTAAGATGTCTTTGATCTCATTTGACGATCGCCTGTCCGATCAGCTCCCATCCTGGCTCTGCCGAGCCGAGGCTGCCAGGTTCAGTGCTACCCTGGCTTGTATGTTCAGGCAAGGGGACCAGCGAAAGCAAATTTGCGATTGCTTCCCAGACTGCCACCCCCACTTAGCCCTCCCCCCATCCAAGGAAGGGGATGGCACGTAGGCTCTGCCCTATTCCCCCGTGGGGCGCTCCCCTCTGCCTCGGAAGCTCAGTCTGCAAGCGAGGGTTTTCCCCCTTTCCCCTGGGCTCGCAGGGTTTCTAACTTCCTCTAAACCTCCCTCCTCGCTCCGAAATGCCCCGAGGAGAGGAGCCGAGAGGAAGCACGCCGTTAGTGTGCGAAATGAAGACCATGTGTGAGGATGGCGGCATCAGAGTGCAGCCGCGGGGGAAGGGGGTGGCGAAGGCCCCCGCGCGGTCCGAGGCTCCGGGTCGCAGCAGCCAGCGCCTCTGCTCGGCGTTGGGGACGCAGAGCCGCATCAAGACAGTGGAGGGGCTGGGCTGGCCTCGTGGCGGACGGCGAGGAGGAGGTGCGGGGGCTGCCGCGCCGTGGGGGGCGGGGGGCGGGGACGCAGCCCCGGCTTCCTGGGCCGCAGCTGCGACCGAGGGCGCAAGAGCAGATCGTGCTCCACGGCGGCGGCGGCTCGGGCCCGCCGTGCTCGCAGCTGAGAATCAACAAAGGGAGGCGGCGGGCGAGCGGGGGAGGGGCGCCGCTGAGCGTTCGCTGGCTGCTGTGGAATAATAAAAAATAATTAATAATGATAATAAGAGAAAAATCCCTCGGCTTTCATGGCTCTGGGTTTCCGTGTGGCTGCAGCGGGAAGCGCGCTGTCCTTGAGGCGGCCTCTCTCGCTTGGCCTGCCCGCCCCTCCCCCTCTCTCGCCCCCTCCCCTCTCCGGGAACCGGGAAGAGAAAGGTCTGCAGCTGACAAATATTATCCATTCTCCCCATCGATCGCGGAGTGTACAGATGTGAGCGCTTGATGTGCCCGCGGAGCGGCGGATCCTCCCTGCTCGCTCGCTCTCGCCCAGGCTCCGCTCGCCGCCCCCCTCCTCCCCCTTTGTTCTCCTCCCCTTTCCCTCTCTTTAAATAGATTTCAGGGCGCTGCCTGTTGGAGAGCAGCTGGCGATCTCTCCCCAGAGAGGGAGCGAGCGCAGCCCGAGGTGCCCTGTCACCAGCCTCCCCTCCCCCACCTCGCCTACCCGCTGTGAGCCCCCCCACCTTTCTCCAGTTTCCCAAACAGAAAACACCAAGAACACCCACGTCCACTGAACCGCGAGTCTCTCCGAGCCTTTAGACCCCTTGCGCTGTCCCCGAGCTGTTCCTTGAGTCTGTGCGGGGAAAGGAGGGGTGCTCAGAGAGAGGACACAGGGCCAAGGTAGAGAAGCCGAGGGTGGGGATCTTTCCCTGGCAGCAGCAGGGACGCAGCCCGGGTCACGCTAAGAGAGGGTACAGTTTACCCATTAGGGAAAGTCGGCGGAGGCGGTCCTTTTATTCCTCTTTTGCAGATGGCAGATTAAGCCGGTAGCGACCGGCCTCAAAGGGGCCGGCCGCTCGGCAAAGGGTTAACTCGCCGGCCGGTAATCGCGGACACGCACACACACACTCACTCACACACAGGAGCGCGCGCGCGGCCCGTCCTCCCCGCTCGCCTGAGCGCCCGCCTCGGCCCGCAGTGCACCCGGGGCTGGGGGAGTAGCTCCGGGGCGGGGGTCCGGGGGGAGGGGCGGGCTTAACCAGGCCGCTCTACTGAGCCGGGGCCACCTCGCCGTCTGTCACTTAAATGATTGTCCTCCGCTCCGCTCAGTGCGGTCAGTACGGGCTGTTAACAGGCAGTTGCAATCAGTTTCCGAAAGGTCAGCCAAGGTCCTCCGGCTCTCGCAGACGGAAGGCATTACGAAACCGCTTTTGTATCTGCAGGCACTTTAGAAAAAGAAGCGAGGAGGGGCGCACCGCAGCTTCGCGGCTGCTTGCGAGCCAGGGGAGAGGGTCCGGCCGCGGGGTGGGGGTGGAGGCTGCACCCCCGCGGCCTTTGCCGCACGGCTGGGAAATCACCGGCGGAGTGACCTAGGCCCTTCAGGTTTTGATGGGGAAGCAAGCAAAAGGGGGCGGGGGGAAGTAGGCAGCAAGGGAAGGAGGAACGGGAGGAAGTGGGAGAGGCGTCCTGGTTCCCCTCCTGGCCCCGCCTGCGGCCCACACCAGGACCCGGACGGAGGCGGGCAGCCTTGAGCTCCGGGAGACAAAACTCGGACTACCAGAGCCTCCAGACGCCGGGAAGTGGGGAAGAGGGTGGTGTGTGTCTGTGTGTGTAGTGGGGAGACCCTTGCACAGCGAGCGAGTCCCCGCGCGGTGTCTGAAGACGCTGCTGCCGCCGCCGCTAGAAGTCGTCCATCAGCAACCAGTCCAACCTGCCAGTGATAATGTGCGATCAACACCAAATCACCCCCGCCAGGCGCGATCCATCATCGCAGCGCGCCGCGGGCCCGCGTGAGGCTGACTCGCGGTTGGAGGGGGGTGTGCACAGAGTAGGAGGCGGCCGCCCAGCTCTGAGACTCCGCGCACCTCGCTGCCCCTCCTGGAGGCCTGCACCCTGACGTTCAGAACTACTCAAGTTCCTCAGCTTGCAGAGCACAAACCCGGTGGCTCTGAGTTCCAGGTGCAGGTCACTTAGGAGCCCGCGCGTCCTTCGCGCCCTGTTACCTTGGTCCCACCCCGCAAAGCCATCCTTAGAGCTGTCCTGACCGTCCCCTCCCCCTCCTCCGAGAAAGCGTGGCTGGCGGGAAATTAATATTTAATATCGTGAAATTGATTAAAGGGCTGGAAGCCGGCGATAGGGTGGGGGGAAGGGTAGGGTCTCCAAGCGTAATTAAAGATCTGAGAGTCGTGGCCGCTCCTTCTCGGCCCCGGCCGCACGTGGCCTTTGTGATGCCGAGGCAGGGTCGGCCTGGGCTGCCCTGGGCCGGGTGGGCCGGGCCGGTGGATGCCGTGGGCCGGGACGGTGGGCGGCACATCGGAGGGAGGTTATCCGGGAAGTGGTGAGTAACCTTAGCGCATCTGGGGCTTCACGGAGATCTGTCCCTCTGGTGCCTTCCTGTATCATGAGCCCCTCTCGACTACTAAAGTCCGAGGGTCGGTTTCTGCAGCTCCTCGCTGGTTGTTCGGCGAAGATGCACCGTTACTGCCCGGGAGGCCCCAGCTCGTCCCCACCCATCCCCGCCGCTCCAAGACCCTGTAGGGCAGCTTCACTGTGGGTCCTGCTCCAAGACTGCCCCCATCCCCTGACAGGTGGGTTTCTCCGCCTTTCACGCAGCACTTCCGGAGGGTGAAAGTCAGGTTCACCCTTTTGTCCTGCAACTTGGGGGTCCTGCCTGTTCTCTCCGGTCTAGGCCCCACCCCAGGCGGCTCAAGCCTGGGGCAGCTTAACTCGTTCAGCTGCGCTGCAGATGGGGCCTGCTGCTCCAGGCGGCTGTCTCCAGGGAGTCGTCACTGAACCAGCTCGGCCGGCCGCCTGTCGTGCCGTTTAAGGTTACTACGCCTCCCGGGAGGGGCATCGGGTCTGGACTAGAGTGAAGGTGGGTGCAGCTGAGAAGCCCAGGCCACCCGGGCTGTCGCTAGGAGAGGAATTCGGTGCGCGCAAGGTCAGCGGTAACCCGTTGGCACTGGCGACAGCTTAGAAATCGAGTTGGCACATTGGTGGGATGACCCTAGTTCATGGAGGCCTGGCTCCAACGAGCTGTTTTGAACTGGTTCTTGGATACGATTAATTTTTTGGTGAGCCACTCTGAAAAGTACCAAGTGTACAGAGGAAAAGAAAACACACAAGAAACACACCTGGCAGCATGTTGGCCCTAATCAGCTAGGGGACCAGTAGGGCCCTGCAGGCTCCAGGCCCACGGCGGGAAAGGTCAGGACCACAGTGGATTAGACTCAGCCGTCGGTTTATTGCTGTGCTTGAACAAAGTGCCAGGGGCTACTTAAACTGGGGCAAGAGAGAGGTAATTAAAAGAGGGGTTGCTGAAGGAAATAGTGGTTGATGTGGGTGGAGGAAGTGTTTTCCATAAGAATAACAAGCCCAAGCCGGAGCAAATATTATGCAGAATAACTTCATTTCACCGAGACAAAACCAAAAAGTTCACATTCAGCCTCACACCGAGCTGATATGCAACATGCAAACTTTAGGTGGAATCTTGAACCCGTGGGAAGTGTCAGCCCACGGTTTACAGTGGATAATGGGGAAGCTTTTCTGGGTACTTCTCTTTTCCTAGCATTGTGATTCTACCTGCACTAGCTCTTCCGTGGGGTAGGGGTGGGGAGGTCCTGACCTCCCAGCCAGAGCCCAGCTACAGATCACTCAGAATGCGCTGCATTATCAATGCCATTGCTAGTAAATCGGACCTGGGGTTTCTGAGTGTCCTAGGAGGAAGGCATCCCAACATACAGATGTCAAATATGAGGGAACATTCACATTCTGTAGCCTTTACTAGATAATGTAGATTTCACAACCAGATGTACCAGATTTTCCAAAGACATTCCTGATTTCAAGAGCCCTGGGCCCTGTGTCTATAGGACAGAAGCCCTCCCTGTGATCACTGGTACTGTGGAGTTCTGCACCAAAGGTGTCCCTAGCTGGCGGAAATGGCTTGGGTGTGAGGCTTGTGCCCAGTTCTCTGGCCACCATGTCTAGCCCGGAAGCCATCCTCGCAGTCCTCATCCCAGCCAGGGCCGGTCCCTACTTCCTGGTAACAGGAGTGTTGGTGATAAAATATCCCTTTAAGACCCGTCCAAGTAGGGCGCTGGGCAGGGGACGTGTCTGGGGAAGCGGCTGGGCCGGGCCCTTGCGCTAGCTGCGGGCAAGGAGGAGCGGCTTCCAGCCTGAGGACACAGCGCGCGCATCGGCTCGCTGGGGACGGCCACCGCCTCTCCCCCGGGCGCGGGCGGCCCGCGCGGCTGCGCGCCGGCCGCCATCTTGACCGGGTGGCGCGGGCGGCGCTGCCCCCGGCGGTGGGACCGTGGAGCCGCAGGCCGGGTCCCGGCGGCCGCGCGGACGTCCCCAGGCTGGCGGGGGACGCGTGGGCCACCTCGTCCGCTCCCTCCGGAGCCCCCTCCCCGCCATGGGCCACGCTGACCGCTGGCTGAGGACAGAGGGACGGTCACCCAGGTGAAAGCGCGGCCTGCAGTCAGCCCTCCCCGGGTCGCCCGAGCGGGTTTAGGTCCCCGAGACTCGACCCCTAGTTCTCGGACTCCTGCAGTGGCCGGCAGGTCGCCACGCCCGGCGCACAGCGCCCGCTCCGTGCACCCCGGAACTTGAGCCGCAGTCCCCCAGCAACCTGCAGAGGCAGCCGCGGGGGCGGGGAGAGGCCTGCAGCACCGTCCCCACCATCCCAGGGCTTTCCGGGGCGCTCCCTCCGGCCAAGAGAGGATCTGAAAGTTACCAGGGTTAAGGGCCCTTGATTGGAGCCGCCTGTAACTTTATTTGTCCAGCTTTTTAAATTTCACATGCATTTGTGGAGAGCTTGCGAAGGACAAGGGACCTCGCTCCGAGGGGGGGGGGACCATTCATCCAAAAGTGCAAAAGTGATTTTTTTTTTTTAAGGGCACCTCTGGTCCTCAATCGATTTACGGAGAAAGGCAGACTTGAAAGTGGCTAAATACAAATAAAAGGCAAAATCAAATGAACACAAATAACAGACGACTCCTGAAGTAAATACCTTGGGGAAGGGTTAATTATTTTTAAAATCACTATTTTTAAGTATGTAGAATCAGTTCCGGGAGTGGAGGATAAAAATTTACTAATATTAGATAGTTCCAAAGTTCCAGGGAAGAGGGATCATTGCTTCTGAACGGCTGATGTTTAGGAATACTGGCGAAAGTTGGTTTAAACTGAGCAAAATACCACGAATCAAACTCTGGGTTCCTTTC
The DNA here is from genome assembly GCF_052094955.1 of Ictidomys tridecemlineatus. NCBI lineage: Eukaryota > Metazoa > Chordata > Mammalia > Rodentia > Sciuridae > Ictidomys > Ictidomys tridecemlineatus. The sequence goes on along the minus strand of NC_135493.1, from coordinate 94,179,480 downwards.
TCAGCTCCTGACTTTAGCTTGATGGTTAAAAATGCAGTTCCCCACCAGAACCGGGTACTCCATTCGAAATCACCGAAACTCCCAACACATTTCACAAAATGTTTTAGAAAAGATAACTAAGAAAATTAGGCAAATAAAAAAAAATGAGGCAATTACTAACTCCAGGGGGAAAAAAATCTCACAAGAAAGGAAATGCAATCAGTGAAGCTCATTTGCCTCAGCAATGAACGATATATATGTGATTACAAAATAAACGCTGGATATGAATTTAATAAGATATTGTGATCTAGAACTAGAAGATGGGGAGAAGTACAACCAGAGACTTAAAATCCTCCTCTATCATTCTAAGAGATCAATGAATGACCGTTGACATACATTACTTAAAGCCCCCCCCCTTTTGGTCTGGAGATGCAACCTAGGGGTTCTTTACCACTGAGCAACATCCCCAGCCCCTTTTTGTTTTATTTTGAGACAGGGTCTTACTAAGTTGCTGAGGCTGGCCTATGAACTCGAGATCCTCCTGCCTCAGCTTCTCAAGTCACTGGGATCACAGGTGTGCGACACCTGGCCCAGCTCAAGACCACACCTTTTTTTTTTTTTCCATGATAGGGATGGAACCCAGGACCTTGGGCATTCTAGGCAAGCACTCTACCCCTGATCTGCACCTCTGTCCAACCTTAAAGGCTTCACATTCCAAACCAAAGAAACCACACCCCTCCCCCACCCTGTCCCAATCCCACTTTTCTGGCTAAATAAGACACAAAAGTAGGGTGCAACCCCTGTCCTTTTTTTTTTTCTTAATTCCACTCTAAATAAAGCCTAGGAGAGACCCAGTAACTTAAGAACACCAGATCCTGCAGATGGGAGGTGACAAAATGAAGAATAAGTATATGGGCCTGCTGCTCCAACATGCTGGGTCAACACTGGCTTGGTCTATAGCCTCAGGCTGGTCCACTGTGCTCCCAAGATGCCCTTTTGACCTCTGTCCTGCCCCGTCACCTTCTCTTTTCTTCTTGATCAGAGGCAGAATCCATTTCTCCTTTGCCCTAAGAACAGAGCTGCCACTAGCCTACTTGGTGAGTGAGCATTAGGGAAAGATGCCTCTGGGCCTGAATTCCAGCCCTGTCGGTCTGGCTCCGGGACCTTTGTGCAGGGTACTCAAACTGCACCACCTGATGTGGTGACCCTGTCTGAGAAGCCAGCTTCTTTCAGGGGCTCTCCTCTGAGCATTGCTTAGTTCAGAACCACAAGGTTCCTGCGGAATCTGGGTTTCTTTGCTTTCCAGCAAAAGAATTGGCCTGGCATACCCAAGTCACCTGAAAGGAGGCTGGGGTGAACCAGGGACATCCTGGGAAGTCTCAGTGAGGGCACTAAAGGGGCAGGTAGGTCAGAGTTCACCCAGGAGTTCTCCAGGAACTCAGAAGCTTCGATTTGCATTGATATCTAAAACAGGAGCCTTCATGCTGCGAAGGAAATCTTTGTGGTGAGGGAAGAGGAAAGCTGGCCCAAAGGGGCCACAGGCTTTTTGGATGTTCAAAAACAGGAAGATGATTCAATTTCAGATTTAGGGAAGGTGTGTCATGTTAAGGGAGCCAGAGAAAATATGACCACCAATACCAAAGCCAAACAAAATCATATTTTTCCACGTTTCTATCTCTGTCTCCTAGTAGGAGCCACAATGAAATAGCAGATCAAATAGCAGATCAAAGGCAGAGGCAAATACAATTATGTTGCCTGTGAAGCCCATAGCATGAAATTAGAAGTCAAACTCTCCATTCAGGGGTTAGAGACAAAGATAATGGGAACCTGGAGCCCTAGAGATGTACCCAGCCCTCTCAGTCACAACACTATCCACGCTGGACATTTAAAACCACACGGGGGGGGGGTGGTGTGTGCAGATATTAAGTATTAAAGTAATTTCTTCCTTTTCTTCACACTTACTTTAGAAAATGCGTTGACTATATTCCTATTTTTGCATCATGAAAAGATATGTGCAGTTGACCATGGAGGCGCATGCCTATAATACCAGCAACTAGGGAGGCTGAGGCAGGAGGATTGCAAGTTCGCGAGGCCAGCCTCAGCAACTCAGAAAGACCCTGTCTCAAAATAAAACATAAAAAGGCTGGGATGTGGCTCGGGAGTTGAGAGCCACTGGGCCCAATCCCCAGTACACCTCCCCCCAAATATGTATACATTGTGGGGGAAAGGTGATTTGTAAGTCCACAGTGAAAACTGTCACCTGAATAACAGAGGGTAATTGCACATTGCCCCCAAAATGCCAGGTGAAAAAGAAGATGACAGAGAGCTTGCCATGGCCAGTCTTGTCTATTACCCGTTTCGTTTTCCTTTCAGTGCTGAACAGTGGAAAACCCATGTGATCCCACCATTCAATTCCTCCTCAGCCTTCCCTATACTTAACAAGGGGGGGGGAGCGAGAGAGCTCTGTTCTTTGAGATTTTCTATTTTTCATAAAATCCATATTTGCCTTATCCCTCTATTTCTTTTATCCTGGCCCAATTTTAGCTCTCTGATTCTGCCTGCCCCCCATATAATTTACGAGGCTTCTTGAGGGTGTAAGTGCCTGTGATAACACAGACTATTGTATTTAGAGTTCACTGCTAATTAAGCTGAATTCCCAAGAATGCTGGGCACGGCTTTTTTTCTGCACAATGTCCATAAGTTTTCTGATGCTCCTCCCAAGAGGTAGGGTCTATGTTCCTTCCCCTGGAATCTGAGAAGGCTGGTGACCACAGTCACAACTGAACATACCACAAGTGAAACTGCATGACTTCAGAGGGTGGGTCAGAAAAGGTGATAGCAAACCGGGTTTGGTGACACACACCTGGAATCCCAGCAGTTTTCTGGAGGCCTAGGCAGGAGGATCAAAAGTTTGAGGCCAGCCTCAGGAATTTAGCAAGGCTGTAAGCAACTTAATGAGACTCTGTTTCAAAATAAAAAAATAAAAAGGACTGGGAATGTGGCTGAGCGGTTAAGCACCCCTGAGTTGAATCCTAATATAAAAAACAGAAGGAAGGAAGGAAAGGTGATAGCACCTTCCACCTGATTTGCTGGATACTTATTTTTTTACCCCAAGCTGCTACTCTGTAAGTTAAAGTCCTACTACCCTTAAGCCACCTGGAGAGCCCCGGGTTTATGCAATGAGCCCAGCCAACATCCAGACCTGGGAGCAAAAACACCTCCAGATTATTCCAGCCCTGAGCTGTTGAGTCTTTCCATCAAATGCCCGACCCACAGGATCTTTGAGCAGAATGAAATTGCTTCTGAGATCCCCCAGGCTGACATGGCAACGAGGGAGGAGATCTGTTCGTAGCATGTTGCTAGATCTATGGAGGAAGGTGTGTTGGATTTAAAACTAAAGCATTGCTGGGCATGATCGTGGGTTTCCAGCCCTATTTCTGCAAAACTAAATAAATAAAAATAAAAAGAGCTAGGGGTCGAACTCTATGGTCAAAAAAGTGTGGAGGGTAGGACACTTGTGACGATGACTCAAATCCTCCACCTCTCATAAGACGACATCTTCCTGTTTGTTTATTTATCTATGTCAGTGCTGGGATGAAACCCAAGGCTTTATATGTGCTAGCCAAGTACTCTACCACTGAGCTACAGCCTCAGCCCTGTTCTAAAACATTTGAGCACACGCCTGTAATCCCAGGGACTCCGGAGGCTGAGGCAGAAGGATTGCAAATTCAAAGCCTCAGCAACTTGGCAAGGCCCTGAGAAACTTAGACCCTGTCTCCAAATGAAATATGAAAAAGGGCTGGGGATGTGGCTCAGTGGTTAAACGCCCCTAGATTCCATCCCTGCGGCCCAAAAAATTAAAAACTTTGAGTCAAGGTCTCAGTCAATTGCCAAGGCTGACCTTGTGCTTGGGATCTTACTCTCCCATCTTGTATCTTATCTCCCCACATTTTCCCTGCCTGTTCTTGAAAGTATTCATGTCAGGGATAGGCAGGGCTGGACGGCATGTTACTTGATTTTCTTCCAATTTCCCCTCCAGGTCCCACATCTTTTCATCCGGATCCCCAACAGCACAGTTTATGCCACACCCCAGTCGCATGAGTTTCTATTCACATAACTAGGCCTTCTCGCAGAAATCACCTAGCAGCCCACTGACCCTGACCCTGAGGCTGCCCTCTGGTAGAAGACTGAGGAGGGGCTGCAAACCGTCTGCAACGTGCAAGACCAAACGGGGAAATATAGGGAGCCCAGGTCCTACCACAGGCCCCAAAACAAAAACAAGCAGAGACCTAGAGCAGTGGCGCATGCCTATAATCCCAGGGGTTTGGGAGGCTGAGGCAGGAGGATCCCGAGTTCAAAGCCAGCCTCAGCAAAGGCGAGGCACTGAGCAACTCAGTGAGACCCTGTCTGTAAATAAGATACAAAATAGGGCTGGGGGTGGGGCTCAGTGCCCTGAGTTCAATGTCTGGTATATACCCCCTCCCTCCCTCCCCGCAAAAGCAGAGCATCCAGGAGCTGCAGGAATGAATGGCGGGTGTGTGGTGGCAGGAGTCTAGGCTGAGCCCAAAGGATGACTGGAGCCCGAGGGTTAAGACCAGCCTGGGCAACATTATAGCCAGACTTTGTCTCTCTCTCTCCCTCTTTTTTTTTTTTTTTTTTTTTTTAAGCCTTACTGGGGACTGATCCCAGGGCCTTATGCATGCTAGCCCAAGAGCTCTTAACACTGACCTATGTCCCTAGACTCCTCCCCACCCACCATTTTTTCTTCTTTTTGGTACTGGGGAATTGAACTCAGGGACGCTTTAACACTGAGATGTACCCCCATTCCTTTTTTATTTTGAGATAGGGCTTTGCTAAGTGGCTGAGGCTGGCCTCAAACTTGCAATCCTCCTGCCTCAGCCTCCCAAGTAGCTGAGAAAACAGGCATGTGCCACTAAGCCAGGTTCTCAGTCCTTTTTATTTTTTATTTTGAGACAGAGTGTGCCATTGCACCCAGCTTGAGACACTATCTCTGAAAAACAAATGAAAAGGGGCTAGGGAGCACTTCCCTGGTGTGCGTGAGTAAGGCCTGGGTTTGGTCCCTAGTACCATAAATAAAGCTTACAATGGGGAGAAAACAGACCAAACTCAGGGGGGGGGGGAGGTGAAGGGGTGAGACATGGGAGCTATTGAACAGGTGATGATAGGAGAAGGATTAAGGAGAAGCAGGCAGTCTCACCACTTCCCTGCCCTCTCAAATGCCAGGACACAGACTTGCCAATGATAAAATACAACCAAGCTGTGCAAGCCAGACCACAGAAAGCCAGTACTAGATAGTGTGGTGCGTCTGTAATCCCAGCCGCTCTGGAACTGAGCGAGGGATGGCAAAGTTCAAGGTCAGCATGGGCAATTTAGCAAGACGCTGTCTCAAAATAAAACAGGGCTGGGGGTGTGGCTGAGTGGCAGAGCACTTGCCTACCTTGTGCAAGGTCCTAGGCTCTATCCCAGCACTAGGGCAGTGGGGGGGGGGTGGGCTAGCATCAAGTGGGTTTATCTGCTAGTCACTCATCCCCAGCAAATAGACTGACCCTCAGTACACATCCAGGGTGCCTCCACAGCTCAGCCCTGGGTAAGTAAGCTGACCAAAGGCTGGCACGGCTCTCCCAAAGTTCACAACTTTGGACAGTGTGGTCTTGTGGCTCCAATTCACAGTTTTTAGATGCAATTCTTTCTTCCCCTTCTTAGTTATTTGGTACCAGGGATTGAACCCAGGAGCACTTAACCACTGAGCCACATCCCCAGCCCTTTTTAAAATTCTAGTTGGAGACAGGGTCTTGCCGAGTTGCTTAGGGCCTTGCTAAATTGCTGAGGCTGGCCTTGGACTCCCAATCCTCCTGCCTAGGCCTCTGGACCTACTGGGATTACAGGTGTGCACCACTGTGCCTAGGTTTTTCTTTTTCTTTTCTGCAGTGCTAGGGATGGAACCCAGCCCCTTGAACATAACAGAGGAGCACTCTACATTGAGCTCTCTCTAGTCCCAAAGCAATTCTTTTTTTCTGACCCAAATCTCAGGCCAGGCAGACCTGCACCTACCTAGGGCCTTACACGAACCTTCCTTTCTACACCTCAAACAATATCTGCCCAAGTCCTCCTTTCCCTCCTTCAAGAGCACAATATTTACTAAGAGCTTATTATCACCTTCCTGATGTTTTCCATGCAATTACATCATCTGATCTCCCTCCAATCTTGTGACATAGGCATTCTCATGCAGGTTTTAGATAAGGAAACTGGGGCTGGGGCTCAGTGGTAGAGCAGTTGCCTCGCAAGCATGAGGCCCTGGGTTCGATCCTCAGCACCACATAAATAAATAATGTCCATCTACAAATAAAGAAACATTTTTAAAAAATGGTAAGGAAGCTGACACTCAGAGAGGTTACAGAGAGGGCTAGAGTTTTCCTCCTAGGCCCAGATGCGTTCTGTTCTAGAGCTTTCCACCAAAGGTGTGAGTATCCAAACTTTTTTTTTTTTGGTACCAGGGATTGAACCCAGGGGTACATTACCACTGAACCACGTCCTCAGTCCTTTTTTATATTTTGTTTAGAGAGAGGGTCTCCCTGAGTTGCTTAGGGCCTTGCTAAATTGCTGAGGCTGCCTTTGAACTCAGGATCCTCCTGCTTCAGCCTCCGGAGCCCCTGGGATTACAGGCCTGAGCCACAGAGCCCAGCTAGTACCCAAACATTTTGATCATTGATTTTATGCCATGCCAGTTCACCAAACCTGCAAAGATCAGTGAAACAGTCTCCCTCCTTAAAGAATTTGCATTTTAGTGGAGAAGACAGACCGTGGGTTAGGGGCTCTGAGTTTGGTATGGTTTAAGTACCATGGGAGCGCTTTTGAATATCTGCATCATTATTGTACCTCAGCCCTGCCCTCACTTTCTCGGCTCCTCTGGTTTCTCCGCATAGGACTACTCTTTAGTCCTTTCTTAGGCACCAGCTGTAGGCTTCCCTCCATACCTGTTTCTCTCTCCTCCCGTACCCACACACCCATCAGGGATCCTGGAACCTGCCTGCCTTGGTTGGATAGATTTCCTTGGCTCTGGGCCCCAGAGAGGCGGCTAGACGGAAACAGCAGCCTCAGGCTTGCTCAGCTGGAAAATGGGTCCAGGGACCCAGATGCTGAGCAGGCTGGTAGGCCCTCAGCAGGCTTTCATTGAAGCCTGGTGGAGGACTTTGGGTTTCCTCAGATCAAAGACCCTTCAGTGCACCTGGTTATGATTACCAGGAAGGAGAAAGCCAGGCCCCTCTGAGGGGTTGGACTAGTCATCTGGCCTTGCCATGCTGCTGGCAGGGCTGACTGCTGGAGAGGCCACGAGGCCAGGTGTGGGGGCCAGCAGCAAGCCTGGCCAGTACAAGACCCTCCAACTCTCCCAGGCTCCTGAGCCCAGCCCCTGGCTTCCTCAGCTCTGGGCTCAGATCTGCCAGGGGGGTTCTGAGAAAATCAAGTTCAGAGTAGCCACTGCCCGGCCCTGACCAACAGCTCTTCATTGATCTCCACCAGCTTCAGGCTTTAAAATACCCTCATTTACTTCCCCACCACTCTTCTCCCATGAAGTTCAAATAGGCTTTGCTGCAAGATTTCTGAAAGTGATAAAATTTTTTTAATTAAAAAAAAAAGAAGGAAATGCAGACTTTCAAAACTTAAAAAAAAAAAAAAACAAACTCAACATTTTCTTCTTTTCCACTAGCTGGGTTTTCCCATAAAACAGACATCGCTTAGGATGTCCCACGTCACTGTAATTGACAAGCCTGCGGAATGAAGGAAAGAGATTCATATGAAAATAACGTGGCTAACCAGGAACATCATCCAGCAGTCCTCAGCGGCTCCCATAGCCCCACACCTGTCCCGACGCCGGACTCCACGTGGGCACAAAAAGATCCTGGGGGATCCTACGGGTTAACACAGTCTGCGAGTCTAGAAAGGAAAATGCAGTTTTCTCCTTCCCGCCCTGGTTTAATCCTGCTGCGTGTTATTATTGGCGAATCTCTTCGCACCACCGTTTCTAAAAAGAAAACCCGTGGGTCTGCGCGGCCCTCGCCGCCTGCTCGGCTTTCATTGTGCACGCAGCGGGGCCTGCGTGGATCCAGCACGTCGTGACCGTCTCGCAGGCGCGCACGGACACCCTCGGATTGGCATTTCCATGAGAGCTAGGCGCATTGTCTCGGCGGCACGCACACACACGCGCGCGCACACACATATCACACTCACACACACGCACACGCGCACAATAAAGGGCTACAGACCCCTTGGCCCAGCCTCCATTGCAACCCATAATTAGAGATGACCTTTGCGAAAGGCAATTAAAATATGGTAATGCCGATGCGCTCGCCTGTTTCCAAAAAGAAAAATACACAGGTGCTGGCTCCGGCGGGCTCCACCTGGCCAGCCCGGAGGCCTCCTATGGCTCCTGAATGAACTCCTTCTCCCGGGAAGCTTCCAGTCCCCGCTACCTACGCCAGCCAGGGCTCCCCTCCCCGTCCTCCCCTCCCCCACCAGGGCTCTGGCAGTCAGGAGCCTGCTGGCGGCGGCGGGGCTTTGTCATCGGAACGCACACGCGAGCACCCGGCCACCACGGGACCGCGGCGGCCGCTGCGCGTGTCCTTCCTCGCCGCGCTCCCCTCCCCGCCTCCTCCTTTAGAGAGCTCCAAGCCTTTCTTCCGTCCTCCGTGTGCACGGCCCTTTGCAACGAGGAGCTCGGGGAGCCTCTTAAGGGGGCCTCCCGCGGGGTGCGGGACGGGGAGGGAGGACTCTGGACCAGACACGCGCGGAGGCGACGCGTGGGCGACCGGGCTTTGTTTGGCCTCTTGCCTCTTCCCGGAGGGCGGAAGAGCCTCGGCCGAGGTGCGGCCCACCGGCGATCCGGAGGCGGTGAACGCGAGCACCTCCCCTCCAGCCAAAGTGCACCGTGAAGTCCCCTCCAGAGTTCCCTCGGGACTTGGGCCGGGTGGGGCGCCTCGCTGCGGGGAGGTTCTCCCCGTCCACAAGTGGCTCTCCCCACGCAGACGAATGTGCAGTGTCATTATGGTGGCTCCTGTTGCTCGAGGCCTCGGGGACGCTGGGGAGGAGCGCGCGAACCCCATCCCTCCACTGCACGGAAGGCAAGGGAGGCCCCCCGGGGACTGGGGACTCCCCGGGGGGCTGCCTGGAGGAGACACCGCTGCGGGCCTTCCCGCTCCTCCGGGCTGCCTTCCGGGACCACGGAGCACGGAGCCAGGGCGGCCTCTCGCCTTTCATTACGGGGCCTACGAAAGCAGCAGCCCAGGCAAATATGTAGCTATTAAAATTAATCGCCCTGCGTTGTCAGCTGAACATAATGCAAATTATTTATGGGCTGTCTGCGCAATATTTATCATCTCGCAGGCTCCAGGCGCTTCGTGCCTCCTGGCCTCCCCCGCCTGCCCTGGGCCGCGCAGGGCGAAGCTGAGCGCAGGCTGCCGCGGCCCGGGGGTTCGGGGCACCCGAATGGGCTTCCAAGGGCGAGGCGGTGCAGCAGGCTGACTTCCAGGCCAACAGGTTCACTTTGGTTTCTGCCATTCATTGCACATTTATGGAGAGGCCCACTAGGTGGAAAATCAGGAGGACCGCGAAGTCAGGGGGTAAAGACCAACCGGGAGAAATCTGAACCCAACAGACCAGCTCAGGTCGGAAGGGTGACGCAGGCCGAGACTCCTAGACCGCCCCGGAGAATTTTCTGACTCTAGTCTGACCAACCCGGGAAACCCATGTTGGCGGAGTTGCATTTGCACCAGGAGAAACCAAAAGCATCAGAAGTGCCCGACCGGTCCGAATACACCACTGTCAACTGGAACAGGAGGAATTCAGTGTCCTGTGAGCCTCAAAACTTGTTTGCTGATGGCAGATAACAGATTAACTGCTAATTGTCGAAATGGGCCAAGCACTCAGCTGATCTCTGCTGGGGGCCCCTCGGTATTCGCTGCACTTTTTATATGTAAAAACAGCTTCAGTGCCTCCTAAACTGCTTTTGTGTGGCTTTTTGTTTCTCTTTCAAATACGGTGTTTTAAAAAACAGCAGCAACGCGCCACCCCACCCCCCTCTCCAACCAAGCCTTCTGGTTTAAAACAAAACAAAACAAAACAAAAACCAGGAGGAGAAATAATCTATAGGACAATCCCCCCCTACTGGTCGGCGCTGGCGTTGGGGCTTTTTACGCAGATCGAGTCGCCCTGGGCTGCGGAGGTAAACAGGCTTTCAGCACCGCTGCTAAATGAATCACGAGGGGAAGAGCCGGGGCAGCGGGGCGGGGGAGGCCTCGGGATCCGGGCTGGCCGCCAAGGCCGGGAGCAAGCAGCGAGAGGGGCAGTCGGGTGGAGGCTCGTTAACCTAGCCCGAGGCCTCAGGGCCTGGGACGGGAGAGGGAGGCTGGTGGGGAGGTCCATCCGGAGCCCCCTCCTACCGCTCCAAATCTACCAGGCAGGGCGAATGCCTGGCCTGGGCCTCCATCCCAGCGTGCCTGGGCACCACCTGGGGCTAGTCATGCTTCGTGAGTCCATCTGCGGGAAGGGAGGTCACGGGGCACCCCCCCCCCAACACACATACACACAGTTTTTGCAGCTCTGGGCTTTCCGGAGGCAGAAGCAGGCCTAGCTCTTCTGATATTCATTTTAAGCAAATCAGGGCCCCTCTTCGCTGTCCTCAGGCAACATCACCTGGAACTTAGCTGAGCAAGGCTGAGTCAGGCCTACTTTCGGGGTCCTGGGATGTGTGGCTATCTAAGGGCATCCGCTCTCCGTGCTAACAGAACGGGACCTAGCCAGGAACCTATTTTGTAATTATATTTTTCTTCAGGTTTTCTTTTTTAAAAAATGTGACTTACCCTATTTATAGACCCCTTTTGGTTCCCATAACCCCCAATTTTGACACGGGAGTTTTCTTAGAACATTCTCCCATTATTTCAGAAACTTCATTTGAAGAGATGTAAAAGAAAAGGAGATTCAAAACATTAGGTTGCTTTTGGATTCACTTTATCCTGAACATTCTTGCATGAATTGGAGTAAGGGCTTAGTTTTACTAAAGGTTTACGAAATCAGCAAATAGCTATTTAACACACTGAACATTGACCACGGTGAAGTGGGCAGGTCAGGCCACATTTATTTGACACTCTGGTCCTGCGAAACCCACCTGAGGGCAGGGGAAGTGTTACTGTTCTCATTTCACAGAATGAGACTGCCCCGCCCCCACTTCTGGAAACTAGCCTTCCTCAGTGAAGAGGGGCTGGAATTCTAGCCAGGTGACATCTGCCTGCTCCTGCCTGCACCCACCCTCCTCCAGGTCAATGCCATCTAGTCATTGCTGCATCCTTTTCCCAGATCTGTCTGCCAACAGAGCTACCCTCCCGCTTGTGGCAGTTCCTTCCACAGCCTGCAAACCTCACCCACCCACCGTCTGTTTATTCACTTCCCTCCACCACCAGGTCAATTCCGACTGCAGGCCTGGGAGGACAGTTTTAAAGTGTTTCTGCAGACAGACCCTCTGGCCTCGCCGGAAGTGTTTTATGGACCTGTGAGCCCAGTTAATCCCAAGAGGCGAGGCAGGATTAGTCCCGGGTGTGGGTGGGGGATTCCTGTGTTTAGGCTTAATCCCCGAGGGGGGGATGAGGAGATGAGGGTCCGGTGACTTCTGCAAAGTGTGCCCCTTCCCCATTAAACTCGAGATCTAAACCCAAATCAAATCTCAAGATTTGGTTGGAAACCAAGGCATGTGGCCCCTGGGACCCCCGCCACAGCCAGGCGTGGAGTAGGGGCGGGGGGTGCACCCTGGGAGACTAGGATGATCGTGGAGAGCGAGTGAGGAGCGCAGTTGTGTTTTTTTTTCCCCGGGTTTCATTCTTCCAGCCCTATGGAAAGGAGGAGAGCCGCAACCGGGGAGGGAGCCGGAAAGAAACACTTAATCACCGGCGTCTCGCTGCTCGTCACGCGAAGATGGCAGCGGCTCCCCTGGGTTTCAAGGTTCCGGGAAAGGCGTGTGTTCTGCCTTGAGGCGCGCGGGCTGCAGCGCTCCCTCCCTCGCCTCGGCGGCCAGCCCGGGCTCCCGGAGCCTGTCTCCACGCGGGCCAGTGCGCCTAGGCCACCCAGCCCCCAGGCCAGCCTGGCCCCCTACAGCGGGCGGTGGCCGGAGCAGCGGGGCGTCTGCACTGCCCAGCCGCAGATCCACGGGTCTTCACCAGCTCGGCAAAGGCTTGCAGGGGTGGGGACGCGCACACTGGCCCGGGGCACGCTAGGGTGTCAAGCTGCGGCCAGTGCAAGCTGTGCAGGGCACACTCCTAATGGCCGTGGGCCGAGGCCCAGTCCGCCTTCGCGGGAGAGGGGATTGACCGCCCCCTGATCCACACGCAGGCCCCGCGGCCCGGCCCTCCCCTCTGACTCCCGGGTCACTGAGAAACACGGAGCGAACAGGTCCCCTCCAGCAGCCGTCACTTCTCGGGGGAGATGGGGATCCACAGGCCTAGCTCTGCACCCCAAGGGTGCCAGGGCGTGCACAGATGCGGGGGAGGGGGAAACGCGGCCCCTCCACCCAGACTCTTCCTGGCAAGGCACACAACGGCCGCGGGCTTTCAAAGCGCCAGAGCAGGGAAGAGGAAGGGAAAGCGGAGGCCTGGAAACAGCTGCACGCTTGGACCCACTGTGTGTGTCTACGCAGGCGCGCGGGGGCAGGGCACGGGGTTAGGGAAGGCAAGGTGTGAGCGGCCCGGAGCCGCCGTCCCAACCCGGACTGAGCAGCCGGGCTTTCCAGCCCCGGGGGCTGGCGGCTGAGGCGGAGAGGAACCTGGAGCTTCAGGAGGCGCCACTGGGCCCGGCCAGCTCCGTGAGAGGAGCCCCGGGGACGCGCCCGGAGCCCAAAGACCAGCGTGAACCAGCCGCCCCTGCAGGCGGCTGTTTAGTTCGGCTGCACGGGACCACTGACACCCGGCGATAAGGAGCTCCTCAGCAATCGGCAGCCCCCAGCCCTTAGTCACCCTGTGGACGGGACCTCCGGATGGAGGGAACTTGAGACTGCTTCCCTGATCCCTTCTGTACCGCGGAGCCACAGTAATGTGCTTCTGTACCACTCCGCAACCCTGCTTTGCCAAACATTGGGCCTTCTGGTCTCTTCCCATGATATTTTCCTTTGGAAGGTCAGGGTCCAATCAGTCCCCTTAAAACATCCCCCAAATAGCTCACTTTCACAGCCTCTGACACCAAGAGGCTACATGGTTCTGGGTCAGTCCCGACCTGTTCCAAACTGCTGTTTTCAGCAAGCCCCGCAAGAGTCCTGGACCTTGGGGTTGTTCTGAGGATAACACGTCTCAATACACAAAGTGCTGGGACCACTGCCTCTAATACAATGCTACATGTGTTTGTTGTTATGCTTTGGTACTCCCTTCCTTTGGATGGGGAGGGAGTAAGAAACACATCCGGGTTCAAGTTCCTGGAGACCTATATGGAGCCAGGGTAGGAAGGGCCACTATTATCACCCACTGAAAAGTTAAGGCAAAATGGGCTCAGGCTGTTTGGACCAGACTTTCCCTTAAAGGCCAATGTGTGCCGAGGTGATGTAGGAGAGTACTTTTAAGTGGTGCTCCTTTAGACAGGATTAATGGCAAGTTCCCTCCGGGATCAGGCACCATCACTAACCCTGCCCCTATAGCCTTAGGAAACCACACTGGGTTCCAAGACCTTCAGCCTACTCTTCCAAGGCCACCTTTTTTGATGTTTGCCATCTCCTGTAACTGGGTTCTTGGAGAAGATGGGCAAAAGTCAAGTTCTCTGGGGTGTACTTTGGTCTGAGTTTAACACTGCTTCAGTGCTGGCTGGTGGCTGGCATTGTCCCTGGGCTGCTGCTGGTGAGCACATTTTACTGACACCCAGATGCAAATACTGCTTCTGTGAACAGAATTGGTCAAATTTCTAGTTTCAAAAAGCTTCCCATTACCTTTGAAATGGGATCTCCAGCAGATGGGGAGGAGCGTCGGGGCAAAGATAGGCATAAGGGGGCCTCACCCTCCCGGCCTGGCCTCTCCCAAGTCACCCATAATTCATTAGGTGAGACTGCCTTTTTCTTTTCACAGACAACGCAAATGGCCCTTCCCTTGTGTGGCCACTGCTACCGGCGTTCTCCTAATCACTAAAAAGTGCTGGCGGTGCGGCTCTGGCTCTCAGTAGATCCTTATCAGAACCGAGTGCCAGGCTGTCCAACCCTGAGAAAGACAAAGAACACGGGCGCCTCCAGTTTGCTCAAGAGGCCTCAGGGTCACCTCTGGGGTTTCCCCTTCACAGCCCCTGACCCCCACAAGCCGCAGCCGGCCAGCCTCCGAAACAAGTCCGCAGCCCTAGATCCGAATTCCAGTTCTCGAGCGCCACCCGGAGAGTTCACATTTCCCCTCCTCGGAGGCCGCGTGGTGCGCAAGTGAGAGTCTGAGGGCGGCTGCAGCTTCACATCTCGGCAGCCTCCTCCCCGCACCCTGCAGCACGTAGGCAGGAAAAGAAAAAGCCAAGAGAAAAACGTGGGCTATGAAAGCCAAGTACAAACAACCCCAGGCAGGAGTTTGCCAAGAGTACGCAACCTCCAAATAGAAACTACAACTCAAATAACCCCCTCTTCGAGTTCTATTAATTAAAGGTCCTCGAAGGTGGAGCGCAAAGGGGACCCTGCCTTCTCAGGGCACACAGTGGCCATGCAAAAATAATGGTGCTTAGCCCGGCACCGCCTACATACATGTTTAATACCAAGAAGGGAGCAAGGGTTGCATCTACCGATTAACCTGTTCTCACAGTGTTTTTTTTTTTTTAACTGCTCAACGTGCATTTGGTTGGGGGGAAAAAAAGATTGATCCTGCTTGAAATATACATGGGCAATCTGTATTTAATTGGGGTAAGTTCCCGCAGCTGTCTGACCACATTTGTCTGGTCCCTCTGAGAATCCACGTTTTCTAGCCTGGAAGGGGGCAGGCGGCCCTCATGGCTCCTCCTTCGGCGGTTTCCTGGCGAGGCGCCCATCCTCCCCAAGCACCGGGAACGGAGGCGGCCGCATTAATACTCGCGGGCAGCCTGCTCTGACCTATACTGTCATTTTTTCCATCGGTCAGGATCAGGCTGGGGGGGGGGTGGCTCTCCTCCGAGGGGTTCTGCACGGTTCGTTGGGTTTTCCCCGGCGCACTTAACACGGAGGCAAAAGGGGCAGATGGAAACCAGGCCTCGGCTGGCCGGGCGCGCGTAAGCGCCGCACTCAGCAGCTCGACGCAAAGCCAGGGCTGGATTTTCGCGGCCTGGGCCCGGCGGCCTCCCCGCGCCGGCGCGATCCTCTCTCCCTCCGGCTGAGCAAACGTGCCCGCCTAATTCCGCCCTGGAGACAGCAGCTGT
Source organism: Ictidomys tridecemlineatus (assembly GCF_052094955.1). Taxonomy (NCBI): domain Eukaryota; kingdom Metazoa; phylum Chordata; class Mammalia; order Rodentia; family Sciuridae; genus Ictidomys; species Ictidomys tridecemlineatus. The sequence goes on along the minus strand of NC_135493.1, from coordinate 94,164,105 downwards.
GCAGCGAGAGGGCGGAGGGGGGGGGGACCCGCAACTTTTTCCAACAGAAAGTGTGTGCGCACAGGAGAGGTGAAGGCCCACCCCGATTCTGTGCACGTACCGACACAGCATCTAATCAGTGTCACTGCCAGGAATACGCTTCCGCGGCTGGCGACACCCCCGCCCCCGCCAACCTGCAGGAGGGAGGGGGGATGCAAATGGCGTCTCCAAGCGTCCCAGACTCCGCGCAGCACCCGCTGCCGCGACTCCGATCAGACATTGCAGCGAAGTGAGGTGCAGCGGTCTGGGATTACGAATGCGCTGGTGGCCCAGGCCCCTTTGGCGCGCCCGGGTCTCAGCTTCAGGAACTTGCACCACTCCCGGCTCCGAGGCCTTTCCCCCGCCCTCACCTCCGGAAGAGCCGCCCTTCCTCGGATGGTGGTGGTGATGGGGGAGAAACTTTGCAAGACAACTGTTCCGCGCCTTCCCCGCGAGGGGAACGTGACTGGGTGTCCCATACCAGGCCAGCCCACACTCTCCCACTCTTCCCAGGCCTTGGACCTGAGCCTCATGGACTCTTAGGAAGTGGGGAGTACGTTTCAGATCACTGGGGGACTGAGGGGACTCCAAAGTCAGGCGTCCCCAAGTGTTCTGGCACATGGCCAAGTTTGTGTCCTTTCCTTCCCACGCTGGAGTAGAGCGCGCCACTTTGGGGAAACGTGGGACCAGCCCCTCCAGGCACGAGCCCAGCCCTGTGTAAACCGTGGGGCCTATGGTTTCTGCACGGCGCTCCCTGGGACCCCCACACGCCTGCAGAGCCCCCCCCCCAGACAGCCCGGGTCTTCCCTCGCGCGCTCTTCCGGAGAAGGGGGCGCGAATGGGTTAGGTGCACCACCGCTGTGGCCCGCACCCCAAGGAGCCACCCGGGCAGCCCTCCCGGTCTCGGTGGGTCCCTGCTGGAGTAGCTCTGCGGGACTCCCGCACCTCCCCCATCCGTAGTGCGGCGCCCCTGGGACACAGGCAGGGATGGCGGTTCCGGTCGTTCCGGTATTTGCGTGCAAGAAGAAAACAAGGCCGGCTACTAGGAGAGCGGCGCCTCCCTTCTGGGGGTGCAGACGCCCGCGTAGCCTCCGCGTGCATTCCATTCTTGCCTGGGGGGCCCGCTTCCGTCCCCTCCCCCCGGCGACTCCCCGTCCCTCCTGGGCCGCACCGCGCGGAGCTCCGTGCGCCCGGCTCCTACACCGCCCCTCGGAACTCGCGCGCCTCCCTCGCTCCGAGCTCGGGGCGCCGCTCGCTCCCAGCGCCCCGACTACTCCAGTTCCACCTTGGGCTGCGAGAGCCGCCGCCCCGCGCACCCCCGCCCGGCCCGGCCCGGCCCGGGTCCCAGCCCGGCTCCCCCGCCAGCTGCGCCGCCACGGCCGCACGTGACCCGCCCCCGTCGCGGCTTCCGCTGAGCTGCCTGTTCCGGAGCACAAACAATTTCGGCTCTGACGCGGGGTCTCTCGGGCCCCGGCGTCCTCTCCTCCCTGCCCCCCCTTCCGGGTACGAGAACTCAAAACAACTCGCTGACCTTCGGGCCGACCAGCTCCGGCTTCCACCGACTCCGCACGCCGCCCCAGCCCTGCAGCGGCTTCTAAGATTTCACTCCGCGCTGGGCTGGGGGAGGGGGTGGCTTCTCCGGGAGGGGGTGTCTCCGATCGAAAAAGGGCCACTTCACGCTCCTTCCCTTCCTCCGAAGTGAGTTTTTAGACTCTCCGAGGCCCTGGGGGAGCGCGAGCAGCCGCGCGCAAAGGACCCCCCTCTCCACGACGCGCTCCGCACATGCCGCCTTGTCTAGTGCGACCCGATTTCCTGGGTCAACTGCGGAGGGCCTGGCCGGCTTCGGAAATAGCACCCGGCGGTGGTCGGTAGCACCGAACAGAACTGTGGCCAAGGGATTTTGCAAAGTAATAACGGTAGCTCCCACTCCCACGCTCTGATCAAGAAATTGAGGCAGGAGGAAAAGGGCAAGTTACGTTACTTGCTCAGTTACCCAGCGAGTTGGGACTTGATGAGAATTGGAACCCCGGGTCTCTCAGAGTTTAGGGTGGCTTAGTACAGCTGTGGTGTGCTGTAAGTATTCACCTTGGTATCAAAAGTACAGATTCATCTAGAAGGCCTGGTGTCCACTTGCAGGCTGTGTATTTGGCCTGGAGCACTTTGGTGGTTGGCATATAGTAGGCACTCAATAAATATGTGGAATGAATGGTTTGATTTATTATCTGTATACAGCCTGAGAAGGAGAGAAGGCTCATGAAAGTGTTCTAGGCTGACCATTCTGAATGTGAGCATTTATTTATCTGAATAACTGATTGACAGAATCATTGATGGCAAGTGATTTTTAGAGAAAGTCCTAACCATTGCTCCTTCTACAAGGATTGTCCTACCCTTATAAAAACTTACTTGTTTTTTTGAGTGTTGGGAGGTAACAGGAAATTTTATGAAAAAATATCTTAACCTCGTTCCCCCCTCCCTCCTAGCCAATCAGCCTGGCAAGCATTTGAACTTGCCAGGGCACATACCTGAAGCAGCTGCTACTTGGTCTCAGCCATTTCCCCCCACCTTTCTGCTTTTGCTCAGGGCCAGGCAGCCTGGAACTGCAATTGAAGCAATTCAAGAGGGAGGAGTGGGAACCTGCCAGATGGGGTTCATTGGCTTCTCTGGGACAAGCCTGGAGTGGGACAGCGTGGCTTAACAGCTCAGTGGTTATTTTTCAATTCAGGGACCACCCAGTGCAGCTTGCTTCCGAGTGGCAACCCTCGCCAGCTGTGAGGTCGCATCTCAAGGAAGGCCGCCATCCACTTGAACGGACAGCTCTGTGATGCCGGTCAGTGGGACCACATCTGTGATTTGGAGAGCTGCCACTGGTACTCCATGCCGACTGCCACTTCCTGTGGCCCAAGAGGATGAGATTAAAAAACATTCTTCGATTTGGATGGGCCAATAGAATGTATTTTGGTATCACACTGTTATCCCCACCCCACCCCCCTGGGTTTTCTAAACCTCCCCAGTTGTTCCTTCTGTGTCATTAATCCAGTAATCTGAAATGAGGACAAATTTCACTTTGGGTTACCTGAAAGTAAACTTTCCAGTCTGATACATCCAACATCTGTTGACTACTGTGGTTTAAGTTCCCTATACTAGGAGAGCATGGGATAGGAAAAATGCTTCTTCTCTGTTTCTGATTATTGCCATAATCCGTCCTCCTCCTCCTCCTTCTCTCTGGCTCATTCCCCACCTCCTCCCTCTCTTTCTGACAGTTGTCTAGCTTGGCTTATGTTCCTATGATTATTGACCGAGAAATGAAAATGTGTATTTTCTCTCTCAGTTACAACCCAATCTGGATTACAAGGCTGGGTTGTCAGTTGTGTCTTTTATAGCTTGCTCTGGAGTGACCAGTAGGATCCTGTGACCTCAGCCTGAGGCCACATCACGTTAGAAGCATCCCATGATATCCAAGAAGGCCACAGGCCTCAATCCTGCATTGCTGGATTGTAGCTGAGAACACTCTCATCCCGTGCGCCCCGTGTACAGAAGAGATTGGTAGCAAGTGACACTAATCGGGAGGTTCGGGATGCTAATTTGATTTATTATCTGTGTACAGCCTGGGGAGGAGAGAAGGCTCATGGAAGTGTTCTAGGCTGATCATTCTGAATGTGAGCATTTATTTGTCTGCAAAGCTGCCCAATGTCCCTGCAGGAAGTCACCAGAGCAGCAACCCCTGGCTGTACAGACAAAAGTCTCCCCTTTAGACGGGCCTGCTTTTATTGTTTCCAACAGCTTTGTGCTTTCCCTGGGGGAAGAGGAGAGTCACTCAGCCAGTTTTCTTCCTCTTTTCTCACGCTGCAGAGGAAGTGATGTTGTGGAAAGAGTGGCGCTAGCTCAGCCTGCGAGTCACATTGGACCCAGAGTTGGGAATAGCTGGCACTCCTGGGCCTCTCCTCCTCCAGGCCCCAAGAAGCCTCAGGCTGAATCTGAGCATGGGGATGGTTGGGCACAGGCAGGTAGAATAGAGCAAGAGAAGGCACACTTGAGAACCATTCCCTGCGGACAGGAGCCCTCAAGGTGTGGATGTTCTTGACCCCTTGAGCCCGTTCTTTTTAGATATACATGACAGTCGAGTGTATTTAGACATATCACACGGTACATGGATCACTTCCCATTCCGTGGCTGTGCATGATGTGGAGTTTCACTGGTCGCGTATTCCTATATGAACACAGGAAAGTCCTGTCCAGTTCATTCCACTGTCTTTCCTATTCCCACCCCCCTTCCCTTCAGTCCACTTAGTGTAAGCCAAAGAAAGCACTTCTGTTTTTCCCTCCCCTTCTTATTGTGTGTTATCGGCATATCAGAGAGAACATTCCCCCTTTGGGTTTTAGGGATGGTTGAGCCTGCTCTTGATTAGGAGTAAAACCTTCAAAGGATTTATGAAGCCCGTCTCCTACATTCATCTTATTTTTCTATTTTTTCATTTTTTTGGTGTGTGTGTTGTGTGTGTGTGTGGCCTTGGAATTAGAACCCAGGGTTTCACGCATACAAGGCCAGCACTCTTATTACTGAGTACATCCTAGACTCTCATTCATTCTTCATTCATTTCTTGGACATTTGTCGGTCACCCACCTCGTGCCAGGCCTGGCATGCAATGGTAAGCAAAGGAGACATCGTCCCTGCCCTCATGGAACTTACATTCTACTTTGCTGGATACACAAAAGGTACAGAATGTGAGTCCTCCCGTCAGACCCTGTGGGTTCCACTGCCTTAACATCTCTCCTGGCCTCTTCCTCATCTAAGTGCCTTAGTTCAGATCCTTACAGGCTTTTTGATGAACAGTTAAACCTCTCTGTTCAAACTCATCTCCATCATTTTTTATTTTTCTTTTTGCCGTGCTGTGGATGCAACCCAGCTATATCTCCAGCCCGTTTTACTTTTTAATTTAAAAACAGGGTCTCTCTAAGTTCCCCAGGCCAGCCTTGAACTTGTGATGCTCCTGCTTCACCCTCCCAAGTAGCTGGGATTACAGAAAGGAGCCACAGTGCCTGGTTTAACTCTTCTTTTTAAAAATCTCTTCCACCAGTCATTGCATTCACTGCTTGAACCAAGCAGTAAGGAAGGGAAGAAAAGGGGCTAGGGGTAGAGCTCAGTGGTACAGCATTTACCCAGCACATGCAAGGCCTGGGTGCCATCCCCAGCATGACAGGCAGTAAAGAAAACATGAGCTATACCCAGTGGTGCAGGCCTGTAATCCCAGCTACTCAGGAGGCTGAGGCAGGAGGATGGAAAGTTTGAGGCCAGCTTGGAGCTTGGGCAATTTAGCTCAGTAGTACAGTGTTTGGCCCATATAAGCCCCAGGGTTCCATCCCCAGCACCAAAAAAAAAAAAAAAAAAATGCCTATCAGACATGTTAGTAGTAGCATTATAGGTTACTATGAAGATTATCTGTTTTTGCTCCTTTTTCTTAGTAGGAAGATTCAAGGCAGAAAATTTAAACTGAAATGATTGCCTTCTCTTGCTATTTTCTTTTCTTTCATTTATTTATTTATTTATTTTTGGTACCGGGGATTGAATCCAGGGGCATTCCACCACTGAGCCACATCCCCAGCCCTTTTAATATGTTATTTAAAGATAGGGTCTCAGGAGTTGGGTTGGTTAGTGTCTCACTTTTGCTGAGGCTGGCTTTGAGCTCCAGATTTGTTGAGAGCCACAGCCTAGTCGGAATGGCCCCTGGCATTTTGCCAGAAGTAATGGTTGAGAGGCGAGCCATTAAGATGATGCTGGATTGATTCAATTGTATATTAGACCTTTACTATCCGGTATAGGGTGGCTCTTGCTGCCTCAGGCGCCCGCTACTTTGGAGTTCCCGTTGAGTTGAGTTCTCGCGGGATTCCGAACTCCACCAGCACTCCACGCACACTCCCCGGGAACTCTCTCCCACTCCACCAGGAACTCTCTCCCACTCCACTGGGCTGGGCCTTTTTTTTCTTAATACTTAAATGTTACTTCTTTGAATCTGGTTATAACCAGTGGTTAGAATAGGGTCAATCAAGACGGGTGAGCACCAGATAGGTTTGCTAAGTGTGTTTTCATGATTAAAAACTAAAACTATATGGTAAATATTCTAGTTTTCCGGGATGGCACAGTGAACAAACCTTTAGTAGTTTCAAATAGTAAGCATGTAATTCCTGTGGGTCAGGAATTGGGGCAGGACTAGGGTTCCCTCTTTCCCGTGGGTTTCCTGGGGCAGCTGTGGAATCAGGTGGTGGGCATGCTGGGCTAGAGGGTCTAAGTCAGCCTCATGCCCACGGTGGTGCTTTGGAAGGAAAGACGAGAAGGCTGAGCCCAACTGGAATTGTACAGTGTGCTTCCCAACTGGGGCCTGTCTAGCATGTGGTTTTAGGATGGCAGGACTTCTTGCTTCGTGGGCCAAGTCTTACAAAGTGTTCTGGAAGGCCCAGACTGAAGCTACGCTAGGCATATAGTTCACTTCTGCTGATTCCCTTAGTTCAGTGTCACAAGCCCACCCAGGTTCAAAGTCAGGGGACCACATAAGGGCATGAAGAGCAGCAGGCAAGGGCCATGAGGGGTAACTGGCTATCACTCACAACATCTGTGCCTGTAGTCCTGGGGGAGAAGGCCAAGTGCCACCACATGGATGGGAAAGCTCAGATGCATTACTGAACATTGTGAGTATTCCAAGAGCCCAGTACTGTGGTACATGGCTGTAATCCTGGTGACTCGGAAGGCTAATGCAGGAGGATCACAAGTTCCAGGCCAGCCTCAGCAACCTAGCGAGGCCTTGTGTGACTTAGTAAGACCTGTATTAAAAGTTTTAAAACAGTATTCCAAGAAATCCTGAGTGGGGAGCAGGAGATGGAAAGGTTTGGGGAATACCAATTCACCTCTGCAGAGGATCTGAGAGCCAAGTTCCTGATCTTTGAATGTCAAACCCTAGTCCTGGTTCAAATCCGGCCTCTTGGGCTCTTGAACTTAGAAAAAGTCTCAGATTCCTCTGAGGGAACTACTATAATTATCTCTATTTTTCTATATGAGGAAACTTAATTAAATTGCTCAGAGTCACAGCTCAAAAACGATACAGCTGGAAGTTGAAGCCAGATATTTCTAGTGCCAAAGTAGTAGGTCATTGTACAGTTTACACTTTAAGTAACTTTCCTGAGGTCACAAAGAAAAACCAGAAATACAATTCATCATCCATTCATGGGGAAAAAAAAATCCAAAACATTTAGCAAACTCAGAAGAGAATAGAATTCCTGCATCTGATAAAGAGTCTGCATAAACAAAATTCACAACAAACATTGTAGTTAATGGTAAAATATTGAAAGCTTTCTCCCCCTGATCAAGAATTAGACAAGGATGCCTGCTACCACTCCTTCTATTCATGATTATACTGGCACTGTAGCCCCTGCAATAGAGCAAGAAAAGCTGGGCCTGTAATCCCACACCTTGTAAAAGGCTGAGGCAGAAGGATCGAAAGTTCAAAGCCAGCCTCAGCAACTTATTGAGACTGTATCCAAAAAAAAAAAAAAAAAAAAAAGAAAAAGAAAAAGAAAAGAAAAGAAAGAAAAGGGCTGGGGGTGTAGCTCAGAGGTAATGAGCACCTGGGTTTAATCCTCAGTCCCCCCCCAAAAAAAAGGATGCTGATTGGATTGAAAAGGAAATAGAGAACTGTCATTATTTGCAGATGACATGGTTGTACACACAGAAAATCCCAAAGAACCTACAACGGAACTATTAGAAGTAATAAATAAATTCAACAAGGTCACTGAATTTAATGTAGAGTTGTTTTGAGAATTCAGTGAGAGCTAGGCATAGTGGTGCACGCCTGTAGTCCCAGCAGCTCCAGAGGCTGAGGCAGGAGGATAGTGAGTTCAAATCCAGCCTCAGCAAAAGCAAGGTAGCAACTCAGTGCCAAAAAAAAAAAAAAAAAAAAAAAAAAAGAATTCAATGAGAAATTTACAACACGTACTAAAACTTTATCTGTCACTGGCCTGTGACCTTGGTGACACTTCCTCCTTGACATCCCCCCCCCTTTCCTTCACCGCCTGCCTTCCTCCTCTCCCTCTGGGTTTCTTTCCCGATTTCCGCTTAGGCTTTCACTCCTATCCTTTTGGCCACGTTCGAGGCCCTATCTATAATCTGGGCCGCATTGTGTCCCATGTGGATGGCACCCACAGTGGTTGTCTGACACCCTCGTCATTCCTTCCTGGGATGCTATCACTGACCCAATCTTCTGTCCTCCTGCCTCCTGTCTTGCTCCCTTTACAGCCATCTGTCTCACAGTCCCACAGTGATATTTGTTTTCTTTTCTTTTCTTTCTTTTTTTTTTTTTTTTTGGTGCTGGGGCCTGAACCCAGGGTGCTTTACCATGGAGCTATATCCTCATTCCTTGCTAAATGGCTGAGTGTCTCCCTAAATTGCTGAGGCTGACCTTGAACTCACTATCCTGCAATCCTCCAGCCTCAGCCTCCTGAGCCACTGGGAACATACCACCATGGCTGGCCCCTGGTGATATTTCTCAAATGCAAACCTGATTCTTTCCCCAATTAAATACTTTGAAGACCTTGAGATACCTTGAGTAAGTTCCTATCCTTGGCACGCTGCTCCTGAATCACCCTCCTGCTCTCTCCTAATGCACCAGGCTTGCCATCTCTTACTTTAAGGCCTGTCTTAATTTGAGTATCTCTAAAAACTGACCTTGAGCTAAGGATTATGGGGCATAAGAGAGGTGACCTCCGGAAGACAGCAAGGGTATGGGAATTGAGACAGGGAGGGGAAATGGCTAGTAGAGCTGCATTACTGAGCAGGTCACTTGCTGATGGTGGCAATGGGCCCTCAATCCTGCCGGTGACCTTTTGGAATCCAGTATGGCACACCCTTCAGGACTGTCCTGGAGAGGGATGAGGTAGTGGGACTATTTATCTACCAACTTCCATCCAGGGGTATTCTGGAAAATCAATGTTTTTTTCCTTTGGGTACCAGGGATTGAACCCAGGGCTGCTTAACCACTGAGCCCCCTCCCCAGCCCTTTTTATTATTTATTTAGACACAGGGTCTCACTGAGTTGCTTAGGGTGTCCCTAAATTGCTGAGGCTGGCTTTGAACTTGTGATCCTCCTGCCTCAGCCTCCAGAGCCACTGGGATTACAGGCGTGTGCTACTGCATCTGGCATTAAACCAGCTTTAGGGAAGCACAAAAGAAGTCCCAATGAGAAGTGTTTGCCAATTGCCACTGTATAAATATTCCCACCGGGGCTGATGGCAGGCCACCAGCCATTTCACAATTGGCTTGCAAATTTTCAGTATATTTAACAATCCGGTTCTCCAGAGGGAGTGAAACGGCCCCAGCTTAGCACTGTTCTCATTCCTCATTAGCTAAGGATCATTTCTGGAAGTCAAATATGGTGGCCAGCTGAGCATGCTTCAGAGCGTTGGGGTCTGGAGATCACCCTCAGGTGGCGCTGCGGAAAGTCCTCATTGTGTTTGGGAAGTCTTCTCGGGTGCCTTCTAGGGCGACATGGGGCACCTACACAGCTGTGTACAATTGTTTGCAGATGCATTTGCTTCTGCTTGGAATGCCTGTTCCTTCCTAGTCACTTGCTGAAGTGTGCTTTTTTTTTTTTTTTTTTTTGTACCAGGGATTGAACTCAGGGGCACTCAACCACTGAGCCCCATCCCCAGCCCTATTTTGTATTTTATTTAGAGACAGGGTCTCACTGAGTGGCTTAGCACCTCACTTTTGCTGGGGCTGGCTTTGAACTTGCCGTCCTCCTGCCTTGGCCTCCTGAGCCACCACCGGGATGACAGGCGTGCACTATCGCGCTCAGCTCCCTTGTTGAACTCTTTCTCGTCTTTCAGTCCTCAGTTATAGTGCCACCACCTCCATGAAGCACGTCCCGCAAGCTGTCCTTGCTCTCATCACATCACTAATTCACACCATTCACGTGACTTGGTTAGAGGTTACCCCTTTCTTCCCCCACAGGAGTCCAAGGTGCAGGGGCCAGGAACTTTATCAATTCCTTTCCACCCAGGGGACCTTGTCCTCTAACTTTGCACCCTCAGTGTTTAACCCAGTTCTGGGCACAAGTGCAGTTACCTAGCCTATATGTGGCTCGCCCCACCCACCCCAGTAATGGCTGAGTCCAATCAGCCCCGCGCCTCGCTTCCCATCCCCATCTCTGGTTCACAATCAATCAGCGGGGCTCCCCCCACCTTTCCTGCTGCTTCCCATCCATTTCCTAAGAGGACTTTCGGCAACAAGCAGGTGCTTGCTTCCCCGTGAAGGTGTGAGCGACCATATTTTTGAAGCAACGATCAGGACACGTGATCTGACACATGTTCCAACACATGGTGTGACAATGGGCACAATAGTTTCCAGCCCCACCGTCTCAGCAGATCCAGGCTGCGGGGGCTCTGTGCTGGCAAAAGCCAGGCGCTGCCACCTCACCCTGCACACCCAAAGCAGGCAGGAGCACTGTTTGAAAGACCTGGAGCGATCATAGGGAACAGGGAAAAAAAAAAATTGTGGCAGAAACAAGCGCTCATTAAGACCATATGCTCTATTTCTAATCGATGGCTCTTAGAAGTCATTCCCGACATTTCATTCATTTTTATGCTCCCCCTTCAGGGGCAGGAAGAAGAGCGTTGTTAGCCGCGTTTGGAGATGAGGGTATTTAGAAGCAGAGAGGTGAGCAGGCTCAGCTCCAGTCCCGGGGTGAACCAGAGCCGCCCTAGCCTGGCATCCCCGATCCCGACTTGAGCTTCTATGCCAACATCCCTTGGGGCCCATTTCCTCGCTAATTTGCATAAATCATCAACATTTTTTTTTTTCCCAAGCTTGTGCTGAGAAAGCCCCTTTTCAAACAGCGGAAACTCCCTTTGCCTTCTGTCGCCTTAGTTTGATTTTATGAACCAAATTCTTTTACTTCAACACTGTAGACTTGCTATTTTCCCTTCCGTGGAGCCCTTTTCAAAAGAGGTCGTGACCTTTGCTTCTAGATGCAATGGAAACGGGGCGAGCCCCCCCCCCCAGTGAAATAAAGCAGATGATCTGGAGACCGTGCAAGGCGTCATTTCAACTAATGTTCCAAATACCACGCGGTTGATTATAAATCTTGGCTCCTGGCAGGTTATCAGAAAAATCAGGATGGCTAAATGCTGTTACCGGGGTTGAACCCTGTTGAGGTGGGACACGTGACTAGACTGGGAGAGCCAATTCGTGGGGTCAGAAAGAAGAAACTGGATCTACCGGGGCCACACAAGTTTTGAGAGATTTGTTTAGGAATCTGTAGCAACTCAGAACTGACGTTGATGATATGGGAGCTGGGGCTTCTAATTACCAGCATAATGACATAATTACTCACAACCCTTTCAGGTCTTTAAGACATTCTCAGCCCATGATCTCATAGGCCTGATGGTCCTCAGGTAACTGGAGTCTTGAGATCTCTGCCTATGACCTGTGTTTCCTGGGTTCCCAGGTCACACTTAGCATGTTGCCGCTGCTCAAGGAATTGTAATAATCCTCTGGAGAGTTCAGACAAAAAAACACAAAACCAATTCTGCCATGTATTTGGGAAAAGCTTTTCCTCCCTGTTAGGCAAATAATAATTATCAAAATAATTTGTGAAGCCAGGCACCGTGGTGCAGGCCTGTAATCCAAGTGGCTTGGGAGGCTGAGGCAGGAGGATCGCGAGTTCCAAGCCAGCCTCAACAAAAGTGAGGCCCTAAGCAACCCAGGGAGACCCTGTCTCTAAATCAAATACAAAATAGAGCTGGGGATGGGGCTCAGTGGCCGAGTGCCCCTGAGTTCAATCCCAGGTACTCATCCTCCCGCAAAAAAAAAATTGTGAGGCTGGGGATGTGGCTCAAGTGGTAGCATGCTGGCCTAGCATGTGTGAGGCACTGGGTTCGATTCTCAGCACCACATAAAAATAAAGATATTGTGTCCACCTAAAAGTAAAAAATAAATATTAAAAAAATTGTGGCTTCTCTGTTTAGCCATGAGGAAAAAAGAAAAAGGAGTGACATCTATTCTAAATCTTCAGTAAAATACAATTCAGCATAAAGAAGACTTGTCTGCATGATATAGTCTCTTACTTTATTCTTATCAAATTATTTAGCTATTGTTACAATTATGCATTATAATAACAAAAGTCTTAAACACACTCAAATCAGGAACTCAAATTCTGGATTTTCTGCTCCTGGGCATGGAAGGGGTTGGGGTTCCCCCAATCTCAGGTGAATTTGGCTGCACCTTGGGGCTTGAATCCAATTCTTTTCCATGTAACTCCTCCTTTACCTTGAGCTAGCAACTGTCTTGGGAGGCTTTCTAAATATGTTTTAGTTGGACACAATACCTTTATTTTATTTTTATGTGGTGCTGGGGATCGAACTCAGAGCCTCATGCATGCCAGGTGAGCGCGCTACCACTGAGCCACAAGCCCAGCGCTGGACCCTTCTTTTCTTGGGGCAGATCCCGGGAGAGCAAAAGACAGATCAGACAGGCGGAGTGCCTGGGAAGCCTTTCTCTGAGAACACGTCTGCTCATAGTCCATTGGCTAAAGTAAGTCACACAATCTAACCAAAGATGGTAGGACAGGAGTGCAGGCCAGACCAAGAGAGGGAGGGACAGAGTGACTTTTGTTTGGTACCACAGATGGAACCCAGGAGTGCTTAACTACTGAACCGCATCCCAGCTCTTTTTTTCTCTTGTATTTAGAGACAGAGTCACACTAGGTTGCTCAGGGCCTCACTGAGTTTCGGAGGCTGGCCTTGAATTTGCAATCCTCCTGCCTCAGCCTCCCAAGCTGCTGGGATTACAGGCGTGCGCCACCACACCTGGCAGGAGTGATAATTTGCTGAATGGTATTCCAGCCACCTGCGATTATGATCCCTAATAGCCTGTGTAATGGACTGAATTTTGTGTCCCACCAACCCTGAACATTAGGTGTTGAAGGCCTAACCTCAGAATATCATTGTATTTGGAGGTAGGGACTTAAAGGGGTGATTAAACTGGGCACAGTTACACATGCCTGTAATCCAAGCTACTTGGGAGGCTGAGATAGGACTTGGCAAGTTCGAAGCCAGCCTCAGCAATTTAGTGAGAACTTGTCTCAAAATATAATAATAATAAAAAAGACTGTGGGTATAGCTCGTGGTAGGGCAGCCTTGGGCTTAATCTCCAGTGTTGGGGGGGAAAACGAATAAGTTAAAAATGAGGCTGTTGGGGAAGATCTCAACCCAGTTTGAGTGATGTCCTTGTAAAAGGAGAAAATTTGGACACAGAGAGAAACACCAGGGTATTCTGTACCCAGGGGGAAAAAGGCATGAGGACTCATCAAGAAGGCAGCTATCTGCATGCCAACAAAAGAGGACTAAGAAGGAACCAGCCCTATTGACATCTTGGTCTTAGATTTCTAGCCTCCAGAACTGTGGGGGAACGTTCTGTTCAAGCCCTCAGTCTCTGGAGTTTTCTTTCTTTCCTTTTTGTGGTACTGGGTATTGAAACCAGGGGTGCTCTACCACTGAGCCACATCCCCAACCCTTTTCATTGTTTATTTTGAGATAAGGGCCTTGCTAAATTGCTGAGGCTGGCCTTGAACTTGTGATCCTCCTGCCTCAGCCTCCCAAGCCACTGGGAATACAGGCGTGCACCACCATGCCTGACCTCTGGAGTTTTCTTATGGCAGCCCAAGCAAACCAATGTAGCCTGTAATCCCCTCATAGGTCAGCTGTGTCCTACTCATTTTGCTGTCCCCCTCACAGTACTTATTACATTACCTTTTGTACATATGTATGTGTATTTTATTTTATTTTTGGTACCAGAGATTGAACTCAGGGGCACTTAACCACTAAGCCACATCCTCAGTCCTCTTTTATATTTGATTTAGAGACAGGGTCTCCCTGCGTTGCTTCAGGCCTTGCTAAATTGCTGAGGCTGGCTTTGAACTTGCGATCCTCCTGCCTCAGCCTTCCCAGTCACCGTGAGCCCGGGCTATGTATATTTGTTGAATGAATGAGTGAACATTCTGTTTCAAAATCAAGAATTTATGTGCTTGTGAGCCAGAACTTCTGATTGCGAGTGTGAGAAATTTGTTTAAACAAAAATGGAATTCTTTTGAGTCAGATGGATGGGAATGTTCTAGAGCAGTTTGGTTGTTGTCTCTTGATCTGCGGTGCTGGGAGCGAAACCAGGGCCTCGTGCATGCTAGGTGAGTGCCCTGTCACGGGACTACACCACCAGCCCTGGGGTAGCTTCTATCATCTAAGGAGTGATTCCAGGAACCAGGTCTCAGGTGTTGGCACAGGGTCACACACCTCTCATGGAGGTCTTGTTCTTACAGAGAACAAGAGAAAGGTGTCAGCAGGAAGATTTCGCAACCCCGATGCTCATCTTCCAATATGGCTTTGACACTCCTTCCACTCAGAGGCAAAGTCTGTATTCTCTGCCCTTGAATCTGGGTGGGCATGTGACTACAGTGGAAATGCCGCCATGGGACTGCCAAGGCTAGTCATGAAGCACGATGTGGCTTCTGCTTTGTTGGCTGGAACAAGGCGTCTGAGGCAGCCATGCTGCAAGGAATCCCTCGCTACATGGAGAGGCTCAGTGCATGTGTCTGGCCCAGAGCCCCCGCTGAGGTCTCAGCTAACAGCCAGCACAAACCACCACTTGTGAAGATACCTCTGGATGATTCCAGCTTGCAGTCATCCAGTCCAGTCCCTCCTGTCTTTGACTCCTGTGTGTTGAGGCCCCAGATATTCGGGAACAGAGATAAGCCGTCTTCGTGTGTCCTGCTAGGGTTCCTGACCCACAGGATCCGTGAGTAGGAGGAAATGATGGTTTCACGCCCCTGTGCCTTGACATAGTTTACCACGTGGCAATAGTACGTGGGATAAAGAGCCCTGGATGGCATCTTTACAACTACCCTTCTACTTCCTCTGTAGAAGATTCTGGAAAAGGTCTCCAACAGGGCAGCTTGGGCCACATATGTACTCCTCAAGCCAATGGTTCTGTCCAGGGGAAAGGAGAGTCACTCTAGCTTAGGTTATGTATTAATTCCTGAGGGGGTAGGAGGGATGTCACTACTGTCACAGTATGGAAGCCCCAGGGCAGAACTTGCTCCCCAAGGACAATCAGAACTAGGGTATAATAATGTATTCCATGTCGACCAAAATAATAGCTGTGTGCTATCATCTTTATTTGGTAACGTTTTGGTTTTCTGGAAGTTTAAGATGCTTTTCTTTACAAAAAGATTGGAAGCCAGGCCCCCTGTGGTGCTGGGAATGAACCCAGGGTCTTGCACATGCTGGGCAAGCCCTCTGCCTACTGAGCCACATCCTCAGCTTGTGGAAGGTGAGGTTTTCAGAGGAGAACTGCTACCAGAAATTGAACCCAGGGGCTCTTAACCAATGAGCTACATCCCCAGCCCCCCATCTTTCTTTTTTAAATTTTATTTAGAGACAGAGTCTCACTGAACTGCTTAGCACCTTGCTAAATTGCTGAGGCTGGCCTCAAACTTGCCATCCTCCTGCCTCAGCCTCCCAAGCCTCTGGGATTGCAGGTGTGCACCACCAAGCTCAGCACTCAGCTCTTGTTATTTTGTTTTGAGGCAGGATCTCACTAAATGGCCCAGGCTGGCCTCAAACTTGCCATCCTCCTGCCTCAGCCTCTCAAGTAGCTGGTGTGCACCAAGTATATACTCAGCTCTGAGGACATTTTTGCGCCTTGCTGACCAGTTGTTAAGGACTTGTTAAAATACTTAATTTTAGTCATTGTTGTGGTTTGGATGTGAGGTGTCCCCCAAAAGCTCACGAGTGAGACAAACAAGAAGGTTCAGAGAAGAAGTGATCGCTTGTGAGAGCCTTAACCCAATCAGTGAATTGGTGGGTGTGGCTAAAGCAGGCGGGCATTGGGGGCGTGGCTTTGGGATATATATTTTGTATTTAGAGAGTGGAGTCTCTTTGTGCTTCCTGATCACCATGTGAGCAGCTTCCCTCTGCCACACTCTTCCTCCATGATGTCCTGGTCATCTCCAGCCCTGAGGAATGGAGCCAGCCACTTATGGACTGAGACCTCTGAAACTGTGAGCCCCAAATAATTTTTTCCTCCTCTACAGCTGTTCTTTGTCAGGTCTTTCAGTCAGAGCAGCAAAAGAGCTGACTGAAACATTCTCCTTTTCATCTGGAATAGTCACACATTCATACCAATCACACACAATATGCATGCACAAATATTCAATGTATTTTTCATATATTTCAAAAACAACCACATTTTTTCTTTTCTTTTGTTTTTCTTTTTCTGAAAGCCAGTAATAATTTTGCAGCCTAGAAAAGTTTCTAGGGCCAATATTCTCTATCAGAGGTTGACCAGCTTTTTCCGTATAGGGCCAGAGAGTGAGTAGTTTAGGCTTTCCAAGTCGCATGTTTCTGTCTCAGCTACTCAGCTTTGCCATTGTAGGGCAAAAGCAGTTACAGATAAAATTAAAAAGAACGGGTGTGGCTATGTTTCAATAAAACTTTATTTACACAAACAGGCAGTGGGCCAGATTGGGCACACGCACTGTAGTTTGCTCTGGAATCTTTAGCAGCATCGTCCAATAGGAATATAATGCAAGCCGCATAAGTTTCTGAAGGGAGAAGAGGGGTCTCCCCAGCATCCAATCCTACATTCAGAAGGACCAGGTCCCTGGTGCAGGAGAAAGCATTCAAGCTGAGCATCAGAGAGATGCAGGTGCTTGAGGCACAAAGTTCTCAAATGAGAGTGAACTGTCTACTGCAGCCAACTCAAAGGGAGAACATTGAAATAAGGGACATACTAGGTCACTGGATATTTTTACAATGTTGCTGGATCAGGACTTGCCTGAAGCAGGAGATCTACCTTTGAACTTTTAAGTTGTGTGCTGCCATGCATCCTCCCATAAGTATCTAAGTCTGTTTCAGGGGGGGCAATTTCTAGTTGTCCTGCCAGCAAATAACAGATCCAACAATTAAACTAATTATCCCAGCACTTCTCTGAATGCTGAATATTTTACTATAAGAACCAAGATTAGCAGAGGTGCAGAGATTGTCATTTAAAGTGCATCTTGGGCTGGGAGTACAGCTCAGTGGTAGAGGGCTTGCCTGGCGTGCATAAGGTCCTGTTCCAAACCCAGCATTGCAAGCAATCAAGTGCTCAGAAAGCATCTCATCCATCTTGTCGCTGTGTCTTGGATTCTACTAGAGGTGAGTGAGCTATCAGAGGCTAAATAATAATACCCAGCACCAAGGTCATGACCACCTTACATTTCTCAAGGATTTTAGTGGTTACCAAATCCCGGTCTCTCATGAAAAAGGCCTTTCGTTTTGGCTTCTTACGGTTTCAGGGGTCTCTTAATTCTTTCCACTTCTCTTCTTGGTAGTTTATGGCATTCAAAAAACAACCATTACCACACACTTCTTTTTCTTCCGGCCTTTCCAGAAAGAAACCTAAATGCTGGTATTATTTTCCACTTTTAATCACTGCTTGACAGAGATGGAAAGTTAAGTCACATGTAAAATTGCTTTTGTGTTTTGCAGTTTTTTTCACTATTTTGGAAAAAAAGAAAGAGTTCAATGGCTAAAATGTGGGTTGACACCAAACCCCAAACATCACAAGTTGTAATGGCAACCATGTGTTATTCCTGAGAATATGCACTTAATTTATTTGAGGAGAAGAAAATATAGCATTGCTCAACTTGAACATGAAGCGAGCTGGAAAGTTCCAAAGACATTCTGGGATGGATTATTATTTCAGGTATCTCAAAATTTTAAAAATACATATTTTGTAAAAACTTTAGATGTAGATAGTAATAGGAATACTTGAGGCAACTACCTTTCCCAAACTCACCCACCCTATCTCCATTCTGGGAATTGAACTTGGTGGTGCTTTACTATTGAGCTACTTCCCCACCATTTTTTATTTTTGTTTTTGGTCCTGGTACCAGGGATTGAACCAGGTAGTGCTTAATTACTGAGCCACATCCCCAGCCCTTTTATATATTTTATTTTGAAGTAGGTCTCACTAAGTTGCTTACAGCCTTCTAAGTTGCTGAGGCTGGCTTTGAACTTGCCATCCTTCTGTCTCAGCCTCCCGAACCACTGGGATTACAGATCTGTGCCACTGTACCCCCTCCATCCCAGCCCTTTTAAAATTTAATTTTGATGTGGGACATAGTGGCGCACACCTGTAATTCTCAGTGGCTCGGGAGGCTGAGGCAGGAGGATTGCAAGTTCAAAGCCAGCCTCAGGAAAAGCAAGGCCCTAAGCAACTCAGTGAGACCCTGTCTCTAAATAAAATACAAACTAGGGCTGGGGATGGGGCTCAGTGGTCGAGTGCCCCTGAGTTCAATCTCTGGTACCAAAAAATAAATAAATAAAATAAGTTAATAAATAAAATTTTATTTTGAAACAGGGACTTGCTAATTTGCTCCGGCTGGCCTTGAACTTGTGATTCTCCTGCCTCAACCTCCGGAGTGGCTGGATCGCAGGCATGCACCATGGTGCCCGTCTTCCCAAAACTCTTGAGTCATAAAACATGTGTCTCCGAGTTGGAAGGCTGGGGATACCCGCAGGCACATCTGGCCGGTCCTGCCGCCTTCTGCCTGGATTGTGTTCAAAGCCACGAGGCCAGTCTGTGACTCTCTGAGCAGCCGCCAAGAAAAGGAGACAGAAACAGGGGGCTGCAGCACGACCAGGTGGAGAAGGCTGAGTCCAGTCCCTCGCCCCAGTGCCTTGTGTTTGTGCCACGATCAGAGGTGGACCCACCCCTGGGAACAGAGGAGTGAAGGTTTCAGGGAGAATCAGGCCTCCAGCCAGCACTAATTCTTCTCCTTCTAGTGCCAGAGGTTCGGGTAGCCCAAGGTGGGAGAGGAATGAACTTGGGGATCCACTTTGTTCCAGGTTCCAGAATTTTCGACCACTAAATCATGATTCCCTGGCAATGGCTCAGGGCCTCCAATCAGAGCTGGGTTTGGAAGCACCCCAGCTCCAAATTGTACAGTGGCCAGGAATTCTTTAAAAAAAATTTTTTTCTTAGTTGTAGTTGAACAGAATACCTTTATTTTATTTATTTATTTTTATGTGATGCTAAGGATCGAACCCAGGGCCTTGCACGTGCTAGGCAAGTGCTCTACCCCTGAGCCACAACCCCAGCCCCAGGAATTCTTGTTAGGTCACAAACTGGTATGCAAAGACCAATGTCCTTTATTTTCCTGAAACTAAAATTACCTTCGCAAATGAGCCAATCTCATCTAGATCACACTGCCTGTTTTTTTTTTTTTTTATTTTTTATTTATTTTTTTGGTACCAAGGATTGAACTCAGGGGCACTCGACTACTGAGCCCCACCCCCAGCCCTATTTTGTATTTTATTTAGAGACAGGGTCTCACTGAGTTGCTTAGGGCCTCACTGTTGCTGAGGCTGGCTTTGAACTCGTGATCCTCCTGCCTCAGCCTCCCGAGCCACTAGGATTACAGGCCTGTGCCACCATGCCCACCTATTTCCTTGGTATTACCCCAGTTCAGAAGCATCTGGACTCTCCGGAAGTGCTTGTTAACAATCATACACAATTCAGCCAAAAGGAGCCATGAACCTAGTCTTCGTGGGCTTGTGTTCAAGACCAGGCAAGAGAAGGTGAAGAAGGAAATAGCAGTCACCAGGGTGTCACAGAATAGTCCCCCAAATGTGACGAAGTTCTTATTATTGTCCCTTAGAGTTTGCGGTCTTTGTAAATCCAAAGTGAAAAAGGAGGAACTCAAGGCTGAGAAGTGAGTGAAGGGGACTTAGTCCCAAGACTTTTCTATGGTCCCTGAGGCCACCAGTGTTTCTTGCAGCTGAAGTCTGAGAAGTCAGACAGGAGGCTGCTGCTCATACCAACCCTGCCTTCTCCCTGACGTGGCATTTCCACGGCTCTCCTCCATGCTGCTTGGGAGAAGCCTCAGAAATTCTGAGAGAGAGAGCCTAGCACACAGTGGAGCTCGCCTGTCATACCAGAGCCTCAGGAGGCTGAGGCAGGAGGATCGTGAGTTCAAAGCCAGCCTCAGCAACTTAGTGAGGCGCTAAGCAACTCAGTGAGACCCTGTCTCTAAATAAAATATAAATAGGGCTGGGGATGGGGCTCAGTGGTCGAGTGCCCCTGAGTTCAATCCCCAGTAAAAAAAAAAGAAAAAAGAAAGAAATTTCGAGACAGGAGAAAGCACAGGGAGCTGGCAGCCCAGGAGCCAGCTGTGCTGTGCCAGGGTTTGCTGACTTGTTACAGAGAACCATGACTCACTGGGTCCATGACTAGAAAGTCCGTGTGGTGAGTGCATCCAGGAACTTGGGCACCCTGAACAATTGTGTCCATTAATAATGCATGAAGGCCTGAGGCTGCGGCTCAGTGGCAGAGTACTTGCCTAGCACGTGTGAGGCTCTGGGTTTGATCCTCAGCAGTGCAAAAATAAATAGAATAAAGGTATTGTAAAAAAAGTTTTTTTCTTACAAAAAAAAAAAAGAATGCGTGAGAGTGCAAGTAACTGAGAACTCAGTGAACAGCCCCCTGAGCAAATCGAAGGGTGATTTTTCTCACAGAAGTCAAGAATTAGATGTCTCTACAAGCTCAGTGACTTAAAGCATCAGGACCAGAATTTCTGAAATTCTCTTGAACTTTCTTTCTGGTTTCATGGACCCTTTTATCCCCCTTTAAATGGGAATCCATCCCAGGGGTGTTCCAACACTGAATGAGTCACATCCCCACCCCTTTTTATTTTTACTTTTTATTTTGAGACAGGGTCTTGCTAAGTTACTGAGGCTGGCCTCCAAATTGCAATCCTCCTGCCTCGGCCTCCCAAGTTGCTAAGATTACAGGCATGCACCACCATGCCTGGCTCTGGAGGTTTCAAAATGGCTGCAACAGCTCCAACACAGTCAAGGCAAGAAGGTGGGGGAAATGGGACAACATCGAAAATATATCTGTTCCTTTTATAAAGAAGTGAAATCTTTCCAAGAAACCTTTCAGAACACTTCAACTTATGACCCAATAGCTGACAATGGGTCACATGGTCACATATAAACCACAAAGGACGCCAGGAAAGTAAGCTTTTGGCCCTTCCACTTTATATCTTGAGGCTAAGTTGGAACAACAGTTTGGAAGTTTTTTTGTTTGTTTGTTTGTTTTGTGGCACTGGGAATTGAAACCAGGGGTGCTTAACCACTGAGCCCTATCCCCAGCCCTTTTATATTTTTATTTAGAGACAGGGTCTTGTTGAGTTGCTTAGGGCCTTGCTAAATTGCTGAGGCTGGCTTTGAACTCGAGATCCTCCTGCCTCAGCCTCCAGAGCCGGTGGGATTACAGGCATGCACCACACCACCATGCTTGGCTACGGGGCTTATTTGGAATATAATTCTTGAAGCACAGCAAGAAGTAAGTCCAGGCAGGTTACCCCTGTGTGCAGGTGGGGCTCATCCCACTGGGCACCCTCTGAGAGACTGTGTAGAATATGTCTCAGAAACTATCTCCCACCTGTGACGTGTAACCACAGATTCCTGTTCCCCATTGGTTGAGTTTCCTCATCCGGGCAAGTTTGCTGTGGCATTTCCAGCAAGTTCCCTGGTACCAAAGAAATTCTACAGGTACCAGGCGCAGGGGCGCACGCCTGTCATCCTAGCTGCTCCTCTAGAGGCTGAAGCAGGAGGATCAAGAGTTCAAGATCAGCCTCAGCAAGTAAAGGGCAACCTGTTTCAAAATTTAAAAATATACAAAGGGCTGGGGATAGAATTTAGTGGTAGAACATCCTTGGGTTCCATTCCTAGTACTAGAAAAAAAAAAAAGAAAGGAAAGAAAACAAATAGAAAACCTTTAGGCAAAGAAAAGAGAACCAAGCACGGCATGCATTCTAGAAGCTTCGCTGTAGCTGCAGGTGAGCTCAACTAAGGCCCCTGAATTCAGCCTTCTCCCTACAGTGTCCTTCTCATTTTCTGGCTCTTTCTGTGTTCACACAGGCCCTGTCTCAAAAGAAAAAGGGCAGGGGCGTGGCTCAGTGGTAGAGCATTTATTTGCCAAGAGCATGAGAGGCCCTGATATCCCTAGTGCAATAAATAAGTAAGAACTCATTTAATACCAATATAGTTACAATATAGCAATAGCATGTATATAGCTTCATAGAGTTCACCATGAACCTCTAGATGCATCATTTTGTTCAAAACTCACAACACAGGCCTGGCATCCCAGCATCTCGGGAGGCTGAGGCAGGAGTTCAAAGCCAGCCTCAGCAATTTACTGAGGCCCTAAGCAACTCAGGGAGACCCTGTCTCTAAATAAAATCCAAAATAGGGCTCGGGATGTGGCTCAGAGGTTCTGTGCCCCTGGGTTCAAGCCCTGGTCCTGGGAGTGCTGGGGAGCTCAGTGGTAGAGCATTTGCCTAGCAGGTACAAGGCTCTGAGGTGCCATCCCGAGCACGTTGACAAATGGAATGGGATAAAAATGACACCATGTGATTTCTGTGGCCTGGTAGCAAACTGGCTACTCCTGCCCTCTCTTTCTCTCCTCGCCATTAGAACCCAGCTGCATGCCGGACTATGAGGAAGCCTAGGCCACATGCAGAGGCCATGGGTTCCAATTGACAGCCCCAGATGAGGTCATTGATGACAACATCATAATTGTCAGGAGAAGCCCTCACATAATCCCAGGTTCCAATTTTCAAGCGACCCTGGGTGACACCAAGTACCTGTTCCTGCCAAGTGCTGCTGAAATCACAGATTTGACGGCCAAGATCAATATTATGGACCAGGTGTAGAGGCCACACGCCTGTCATCCCAGAGGCTCCGGAGGCTGAGGCAGGAGGATCACAAGTTCAAAGCCAGCCTCAGCAACTTAGAGAGGCAGTAAGCAACTTGGTGAGACCCTGTCTCTAAATAAAATGCAAAATAGGGCTGGGGATGGGGCTCAGTGGTCGAGTGCTCCTGAGTCCAATAGTTCAATTCCTTGTGCACTCTTATTCCCCATATATATATATATAATCAAGGAAACAGAAATCCTGCCCTGTCCTAGAACACACGCATTTGATCTGGAGGAGGTGCAGGAAGTCACTCAAGGAAAAACTATAATTAGAGAGGAGACACCACAGCACAAGAATAAAGGGTAGAATGTTCTGGAGCCAATCAGAACATTGGCTTGAGCAAACTCCTTAACCTCTCTCTACTTCATTTTCTTCCTCTGTAAAAATGGTGAAAACAATTGGACCGAAATCCGTGGGATCACTGGTGCAGGTTAAATCAATGAATGGAAGTGGTGGTGGTGGAGGTGAGGATGATTCATTGGGACCTGTGGGTTGGGTCTTCCTGTGCACCTCTTAGGTGCAGGAATGGTGTCCCTCACCTGACCCCCTTCTATGCACCTTCAGTACACACGGGGCGCTGTGCTGGTGTCTGGAGGTTCAGCGGCGAACAGGGTGGGGAGACCACGGGGTGCCCAACAGGGGCCCAGACACTGAGTGGATCACCTATGCCTACTAAGGCTTCCGTGCAGATGGCCCAGCAAGGTGGAGGCCTCTGGGTGGGAAGGGGTGGGTTGCTGGAGCCGAGAAAAAGACAGAGAGAGAGAGAGAGAGAGAGAGAGAGAGAGAGAGCGAGCCAGAGCCAGCACAGGCCAAGCCTGCTGCAGGGACAGATCCCCTGGGCATGGACAGTTCTTGGAGGCAGGAAGTCAAGTGTCTGGGCTTTGGAGCAGCCTGGTGGGGCCCTGGGACATGCACACCCAGGGTGTGTGAGAATCACAACCAAATCTCCTCGTGACCTCCGCCTTTCCCTGCCCACTAGCACCGCGGAGGGATCTGGAGCCCACAGGAGCCAGGTGACATCTTCTGCAGGCAACGACCGTGGGAAGATTAGCCAGAGAAGGTGAATTCCCCTTGGCCCTTTCCCAGGGGTTTAAGCCATCTCAGGAGTGATTTTCCTCCGCTGGATCCTGGCCCTCGGGAAGCCAGCGGTGACCTGCTGCAGAATAGCCAGTGAGTTCAGGCCCTGAGCTACATGGGAGTCCAGGGAGACGTGCACCTGCCCAGAAATTATTTTTATCTTTTTTTTTTCTTTTTTTGGTACCAGGGATTGAACTCAGGGGCACTCAACCACTGAGCCACATCCCCAGCCCTAGTTTGTATTTTATTTAGGGACAGGGTCTCACTGACTTGCTTAGCACCTCCCAATCACTGAGGCTGGCTTTGAACTCGCGATCCTCCTGCCTCAGCCTCCTGAGCCACTGGGATGACAGGTGTGCCCCCCTGCGCTCGGCCAGAGATTCTTGACCTGATGGAATGGACGCCACAGAAACAGAAGAGGCAGTCACAGAGGTTAGGAAATTCTACACACACCCCCAAGTCTAGGACGGGCTCACAGGGTGGCGCCCGGGGCACTTGGCCCTGCTGGGACATCTGCCTATGTGACCAGGGAGTGGGAAGTCCTCCTGGGACCAGGCGCCCTGACTTGGCTCAAGAGATCCTCCTGCCTCGGTCTCCCTAATAGCTGGGACAACAGGCATGTGGCAGCACTCCAGGCTAAGACAGGCTTAGTAGTGTCTTCCTCTGAACGAATGGGTGGAAATGGGCCAGGAGATGTGGTGATGGCGTCAGGTGGGGTGGCCTTATCTGCAAGGCCCAGAGGACCCAACTGAAAACAGATCAAACAAAAGTACCCCGGAGGCAGGGGAGTTCCTGGGTGGGTCCAGCCTCAGAGGGGCTTTCCATTTCTGCTTTGCTGTCCCAGCTTATTGGAGGTGACTCTGTTTGTGGTTTAAAGATGACTGAAGCTGTGACTGTTAGACAGTAAAGATTTTACTTTTGGTCCCCAAGTCTAGGATTGGCTCACATGGTGGTTGCTAGGGCACTCGGCCACTGAGCCACATCCCCAGACCTTTTTATATTTTATTTCAGAGACAGGGCCTTGCTAAGTTGCTGAGGCTGGCCTCCATCTTCCGATCCTCCTGCCTGAGCCTCCTGAGCTGCTGGGATTACAGGCGTGCACCACGGCCCCTGTAATCTATTATTTATAAATGTCAGGGACTGGAGGTTGATTTAGGGACAACTAATGGCCTCTGCCATGGAGATCTTCTAACTTGTTTGAAAAAGTGAACTACTCATTCTCCATGTCAGTGTGTAGCTGGGCCTAACTTCCCTTCTGAGTCAGAAGCACAATCCACAGAGTTTAATAAATAGGGTCTCCCGCCTTGCAAAGCCTCGGGACTGACTCATTACCGGCCTGACCTCAGTCAAGTTTTCTCTGTACTGATACTGGAGGATGACAGTGAAAGTCAAAAGCCAAGCACCAGCATTTTCACGAGTCCCTCTCACGGTTTGGTTGATTGGTTACCCCATTCACTGGTGGAGGTTCCGGTTTCCTCTGGCTCCCTCCCAAAATCCGAAATTGGAAATCCGAAATCCAAAATTGGAAATTCCCAAATCTGGTAAGGACCAGATGGTAGCAACCCTGGGACATGTCCTCTTGTGGAAAGACCTGGAACTCTAGCAATGCAACCGAGCGCCCCCTTGTTGTGTTGTAGCAAGGGCACAGAATGGAGAAGTTTATAGCCACCGCTGTCACTGTGTCTGGTGACCAGCCCTGGGTTCCCTGGGAGCTACACGCTGCTAAACGGCAAAGAAAACCTGAAACTTTGGTGGGAGACCTTGCTGCTGGGAGTCTCCGCCAGGGGAAATTTCCTTCCAGGGCTGGACTTCATGGTTTAATTTTTAAATATGGCTCAGGTGGTAAAGGGAGACCAGTCTTGGTAGCCACCCAAATCAAAAGAGCTTCAGTGTGGGGTGGGGGTGCTCAGTGTAGATGACTTGGGCAAAACAGGAAGTGAAAGTTAGCAAAAGACACACAAAAAGTCTGTGTGCACAGATTCCCTTAGAGGGACGTGGCTTATTTTTTTTTTCTTCTGACTTCCTCTCAGCAACGACCGACTTTTCTTCTCCCTACCACCTCCTCCTTGATCTCTCTCTTAATGAAGTTCAGAGTCACGCTCTGAGTACCACTGCAAAAATTAGGTTTCCTATAGTTCCTTACAGCTCTCAAAAAAAAAAAAGAAAAAGTGAAATCTCTGCAAACTCGATTTCTGTAGGATGTTTGCAATGATTTATGTATAATGTTATAGGCACCAAGAGCAAATGTTTGCCGGGAATGGAGCACGAGCCTGTCATCCCAGCAGTTTGGGAGGCTGAGGCAGGAGGATCGTGAGTTCAAAGCCAGCCTCAGCAATTAGGGAGGCCCTAAGCAACTCAGCGAGTCTCTATCTCAAAATTAAATACAAAAAAGGGCTGGGGATGGGGCTGAGTGGTTAAGCACCCTTGGGTTCAACCCCTGGTACAAAAAAAAAAAAGTTTATAAAGGACCTACTATGTTTCTGTGTCTGGAGAATAGAAGAATGGACTGTTTTCCTGCTAATAAGGGTGTTAGACCCTCCTCATTAGTGGAAATGTGGCCTAGAGTGAAGAACAACATGTAAATCTGTGAGGAGGCAGCTATGCAGGGAACTAACTGAGGTCAAAACTACCCAGCGTTACAAAGATTCTGTCACTGTGACAAAATATATGAGATAATCAATATATAAGGAGGAAAGTCTGACTTTGGCTTATCATCTCAAAGCTGTTAGCCCCTGGTTGCGTGGCCTTGGCCCTGTGGCGAGACAGTGCATGGTGGTAGGAGCATGTGGCAGAGGAAGCTGCTCAGAGCTCATGGTGGCCAGGAAGCAGAAGGGCCCTGGGCCGTGATATATTCTCAAAAGTCATGGCCCCAGGGACTTAATTTCCCCCCTCCAAGTCCCATTTCCTAAAGGGTTTACCATCTCCCAACAGCCCCATGGGCTGGGGACCAAGCTTTGGGATCCCAGCCATTGCACATGGGTGGTCTCTCCAATGGCAATCCCTGTCTCTTCCTCAGTGGCTAAGGCCAGCTTTTGTTCTGGTCTTCACCTTCCAACAGGGTCACGGAAAACAATCCCTTGTGAGCCCTAGGGGCTGAACCATGCTTGGATGCTTGGTCTGTGCCAACCACAGGGCCTCATGTCCTTTGCCAAAGATTAATTGGGCCAGATTCAGTGGCACCTGCCTGTAATGCCAATGCCTTGGGAGGCTGAGGCAGGAGGACCACAAGTTTGAGGCCAGCCTGAGCCATTTAGTGAGGCTCTAAATTTAGCAAAACCCTGTTTCAAAATAAAACATAATAAGGGCTGGGGATGGGGCTCAGGGGTTAAGCACCTCTGGGTTCAATCTCTGGTACAAAAAAAAAATTGTAGGTGGGCACATGGACTCTGGAGAAAACATGAGTATATTTTTTAGCCTCCTTTGTAGGTAGGTGTGGCTATGTGACAAAGTTGTGGCCAATGGAATGCAAGCAGAAGTCTTGCATGCAATTTCTGAGAAGCAGGAAGGAAGTGTTCTTAAGAGGAATGGTCTAGCCTGTCTTTCCCTGTTTCTTCTAGCATTTCTCTAGAATCTAGTCTTGATGGCTGGACCTTGGGCATCCATCTTGCACTGTGAGGTGGCATAGAATGGTCAAGTACCAAGATAGATAGGGTACTCAGGGGACCATGTTTTTTCTACCAATTCTGGGCACATATGAATAGGTCTCTTAGCATTTTCCTCCTTAAAATGTGGCCTTGAATTCACATCATGAGGAACACTAGGGGAATTGTTAAAATGCAAATACTTAAGCTCTTTCCCGGGTTTACTTAATCAGAAACTCTGTATGTTTTAACTAGTCCTTGGCGATGGTGAGCAAACTTCACAGTTAAGAACAAGTGCCTTAGGGACTGGGGATGTAGCTCAAGCGGTTATGCGTGCAGGGCGCTGAGTTCGATCCTCAGCACCACATAAAAATAAAATAAAGATGTTGTGTCCACTGAAAATATTTTTAAAAAATTGTCTCTTAGACCGTTAAAGAATTTCCCCTTTAAAATATTTTTCATTGATTTTTCTCTAGAAATCTATTAAGAAAAAATGTTGAAAACTGGGACACTCTAACATTTTTAAAAAATCTTTTCTGTCTGCTTTTTTCCCCCCACCAAATTGCAAAGGAGATATTAGCATCCATAAAATCATGAAATTACATACATTACACACGGGCAAGGGCAGGAGTCCTTAAAGCATACATTTTAGAACAAAAAAAGAGCAAAACTGAGGTTGCAGCCATTTTGAAACCTCCAGAGCCAGGCATGGTGGTGCATGCCTGTAATCTTAGCAAATTGGGAGGCTGAGGCAGGAGGATGGCAAGTTGGACGCTAGCCTCGGTAATTGAGTGAGGTCCTGCAAAACGAGCGAGACCCTGTCTGTAAATAAAATACAAAAAGTGCTGGGGATGGGGCTCAGTGGTTAAGCGCCCCTGGATCCAACCCCTGGTACCAAAAATAAACACACAGAAAAAAAAAGGGCATTAGTTTTCACGTTGCTCTTTTGACCTGCTTTCTCTGGCCTGAACCGCTAGCTGCATGAGAGAGTGACCATGGAAGTGTATCCTCTAGCCTGCCAAGTTCAACTCTTCCTGCAGAAACCCCGCACGAAGTGAGCAGAGACGAGCTATCCCTGCTGGACCTTATCTGAATTCTTGACTCACAGAAATTGAAGGAAATGATCGATTATCATTGTTATTTTAAGCCATTACACCTGGTTGTGATTTGTCAGGCAGCATTAGCTAACTAATACGGGGGCGGTGTGTAAGTACCAAGAGCTCAGTCATAGCTAACTATGCTCAGGGAGGTTAAAGGCAGGCCTGGAGGGGACTTGTCTCAAAGCCTCCAGTCAGACAGAAGGAAGTCACAAAAGATCCATTGATTCCTCCTGAATAAGTTCCCATTACCGTGGTATTTAGGCCTTCACTAGTAGCTCTGGCTTTCTTAGCATGAGTTGTACTTCATGACCCAAGATGGCTGCAGGAACTCCAGTCATTATGTTTGCATTCCAGGAAAGAGAAAAGAAAGTAAAAGAGACCACATGATCTCTACGTAAGCACGCTTTCTGAAAATCGCATCTGTTTATATTCTACTACCCAACATGTATTCTCTTGGCCACACCCAGCTGCAGGGGAGGCGAGTGAGAAGAGCCTTTGCTTCAACAGCTGTGTTTCTAGAATAGATAACAGGGAGCTCTGTGCTTCCAGATGCAGATTACATCCTCCCATCTCTTCTGTGGGATGTGTCCTCTGTTCTAAAGTCATCTTGTGGCTCCAAATGACAGCTCCAGCTCTGGCCAGGACCTCTCTGTCATTTGCAGGGCTTGGTGCACAATGTGAATGCAGGATCCCTTGTTCAGAACGTCATTGAGAATTTCAATATGGCATCAGCAGGAGATGGAAGCAGATACAGGGCCCTTCTGAGTGTTGGCCCTGTGTGATGGTCACTGTGGCAGCAGTATGGGGCTACAGACTACATCTGGCACAGATGTTTTAAAACAAAGGCATAAAACCAGGTGCTGTGGCACACATCTGTAACCCTAGCTACTCAGGAGGCTGGGGCTAGAGGATTGCAAATTCGAGGCCAGCCTCAGCAATTTAGCCAGATCCTGTCTCAAAATAAATAAATAAATAAATAAACAAACAAACAAATAAATAAATAAATAAATAAATAAATAAATAAGGCTGGGGATGTGGCTCAGGAGTAGAGTGCCCCTGGGTTCGTTCCATCTCCAGTATTGCAAGAAACAAAGGAAAATCATGTTTGGACACATGTATCATCACTGAACATAACAAACTGCCAATATCAACTTGTGTGTGTATAATTTTTGTGTGTGTCAG